>NC_063218.1:52502500-53850000 GCF_020740725.1 Corvus hawaiiensis | reverse complement strand
TAAAGTTCTTCAAGTTAGGGTCAGGGTTAGGGTTGTATTTTTTTTTGGTTTGATGTGTTAGGTTACCAGAAGTGTTCCTGGTTTGGTTTTTTTTTTCCTCTCATCTGGATGAAGCTCGCAGGTAAGAATTGCATACACAAATGATATTTGCATAATGGGTGCCAGCAGATGAGATAATGTGACTTCACTTTTGTGTGCACTTTTATGGTAGCGACATATAAGCCAGAAAACCCATTGAAAATACAAATCTGATGCAGGGCTAAATATTTAAATTTGAAAAAATGTTCTGTGCAGGAAATCAAATGGACACGCCACAACTTTGGCATAAACTTTAACTCAGCTGACTAGTTCTTCCATGCAGTTGAGAAATAAGATGATGAGTATAATTCAATAATCAAAATTGTCAGTGCTCATAGTTATTTGTGACGTGGACCTGAGATAGACAGAGATGCCTTCTAGGTGTGATGCAACTGAAGTTTTAACTGATAAAAATACTTTTGAGATGCTTTTAAAATGGAGCATGAAAACTCGTGTCCAAGAACTCCAGTTTTAAGTGCAAATGTTATCACTTCTGCTGCAAATTTTCAGCCTGTCTGATGAATAATCTTTATACTTTAGCCACTGGATAAAAAATAGAGCATGTAATTGTGACTTGCCGTTATGGGTGGCTATTACACATGCACAGGAAAGATAATAACATTTTAATGCGAAGTATCTTTAAGTCCTGAAGCATAAAATCTTTATTAATAATAATAATAATAATAATAAAAGTAAATCTTAATAAATATGAGAATTCTCAAAAGCTCAAATGAAGATACCTTCAACTATTTCTACACAAATATTCTGTTTAAGTTCTTATCTCCCAGACTGCCCAGTTAAAGCCAAAACTAGAAAAAACAAAGATTGTAGCTAGATCACTTTTCTGCTGTTGCTCAGACAAAGCTTGTGCTTGAAAATGGTTGTGCTCCAAAAATGAAATTCATGTATGACTCTTACCTTTGCTTCAGCCTGAGAGGCAGAACTCTCCATTGCTTCAGTACGGCAAAGATTTTAGTGCTTGTCATTAGGGCTGGTTTTCATCTCCTCAAAGGCACAAGTAAAAATCTTTGAACGTGAGGAGCCCAACCCATGAAACTTAACATTGTTACCTTAAATTTGCTATTCCTGCACTGCTGCTTTCATAGGTCACAGAGCTGTGAAAATCAAGAAAACTGTAAGTTAACTGGTGGGATGGGGGCACACACATCCCATAACCACCAAGCCATATGTAACTGCAGAAAACTGCATCTAGCTACTCTGAAATACTTCAGAATACTTATAAAAAATGATTTCATGCTATCCCAGGAGTATCCAATACTAGCAACATAAATATGTTGTGTTATTGGGGAGTGGCCAGCCATCTGTATTAGAATGTTTTTTTAAAAAAAAGGTATCATCAGATCTTAAAAAACAAACCAAACAAATGATTTTATTATATGGTACATGTTACTATGCCTTCTTTATAGAATTTTAACAATCTAGTGAAGATAATTAAGTTTTAGTTGCTGATACATCCTCATTCAATAATTTAGATTTTAGCTAGCAGCTTTCACCGGTGTTTGGCCTGAAATCATTCACATTAAACAAATCTCTGGGCAAAGGATCTGCCAAAGCTATAGAACAGAATATACAGAGCAGTTTCAGGAGCAGAAGACTGAGGGAAGCTTTGTTTTCCACCTCTTGTGAGTACCTCCAGGATCCTTCTGTGTCCCGTCAATCCTACCTAGACAGCAGGGGTCATGTTTGTGCGGTACAAGTGGAGGGGCCAAACAAAACAAAACTGAAACTCTGCCACTATAGGTTCTCCCCAAAGTAGGGGCAGTAGCTTAAATCTGCTTTACAAGCACTGGTTTCGTCAGCTCTCTGGGAACTTGAAAATATTGTGAGGCTTTCATTACTTTAACAAATTTTGGCTAAATTTGGCCAACAGTGGTTGTAGAATGCTAGACCAATAAACAAGCAACTTCAGCAAAAAGTTTTATTTCCCAGAGGACAATAATGCTAAAAGACAGTAAACAACTTGTTTTTGCCCAAACTGGGCTCAAAGCAGTTGTTGCTCTGAAAGGGATGAAAGCAGATTTAACAGAAACACAACTTCTGTTGTAGACAAATGAAACATTTGACACTTGTGGCCTAAAAATTCTGAGGTAATAAAACTGAAATATGATGAATTACAGATGTGAGTAAAAATTCTGTAGCTGCAGATAGCTGGATGGAAGAATGAAACCATGCTGAGTCACGAGAGGCTATTTCAGAACTTGAGTTTGTGGGTAATGAAGTAGTAATTCAAGAAGATGAAAGGAGGTATGCTAAAATGCTTTGTCAGAGTCAGTAATGATGTAAAGGACTGTAAGTGGACAAAGGACATCACTACCTGAAAAGATACTGGAAAAACCTAGCTACTCCCATTATGTGAGGAACAAGCTTAAACACAAATGTTAGAGAAGGTTTTCAGAACCATTTTTTTACTATGTTGATTTTTGGAACCAAGAATGCCTTAAGTGCAGATTAACAGACTTTCTAATACAAGCTGAAATCTGATGTGGCACCAAGAAGGTGCCCAGCTTCTTCTTACAGGACTGTGCTACGTTGCCATCAACGCATCTTTGCCCACTTCTCCTACAAGACATGCATCAGTCCCCTATGGGCTGTGCTTTCCGAGTCAAATAATGAAATCCTTACTTTCTTTTGCCTGATCTTTTTCTGCCTTACTGCTCTTATCAGCCACTGTCAAAAGGAAGTTAATTTAGTATAGTTTGCTGCTTTCTCTTAAAACAGCTCTAATATATCCCCTCAAAACTTACTACCCAATACTTTTATATGCAATCTGCTGCATTTTTTTAGCATTACCCACCTTCTTTTTTCTTGTCTCTACTTCAGTTGTGAAGGGATTTTTGGACAGGGTTTAGCTTTATTACATTTCATAACTTCCCAGCACCTGGCATTAGAGAATTCTTTGTTAGGATCTGTAGATGTAACTGTAGTACTCATAAATAAATAGTCTGAAGTAGCTAAAGGGCTGAAGTAAAATCTCTGTCAATTTTAGAGCTGAGAGCTCTGAATCACATGCATGTGATTCCTCTGTAGGTACCTGAATGTACTGTGGTAAATGTTTTGGGTTTCTTTTCTGTCTTCAAGCCTCATTTGTAGCTACATTCTCTCATGGGATACGAGCAAATTCTGTGGACTTCATTGGGAATTATTCCTACTCTGCAAGTGGAGAGCAGAGCCTATGACTGGACTGAAGCCAGCGTTCTTTAGAAGTTCACATGCCTTCTATTTGCTCTCTAATTTAGACTCCTTCTGACCAAACAAAGGGAGGGGGGAGAGGAATGAAAAATAGTAGCATCTGTGTCAGTAAAAAATTCGAAGAGTTAACATAACATGATGTAAACTGTTTCATCTGTTCTTCCTACTTGCCTATTTTAATCAGAAATTAGTAAGTAGAGCTTATATTCACTGAACTTGAAGAATGCTAATGGGATGTCTGCATCATGTTGTACCCAGAGTACTTATGCCAGAATAGGAAAGCCTTTAATTCTGTAATTCTCTGAGGCAAGAAAAGCTTTCTGAAGAGTTACTTTAAATTTAAACTCTCATTCTAATGTTAGGCAGCCTGTTGGATCTCCGAGTTAAAAATTGCTTCAGCTTTAGTTACTAGAGCCAGATGTAACATTGACCTTAAATGGTAAAAGCTCCCAAGAGTGAAAGAGAGGCTGGCCCGAGGGGAAAAAGAGGAATAACTGAAGTTTTAGGTAAGTAATCTCTATAACCAGGAATAAGCTCTTTTTCAGCTGTGAAACAGAACGGAACCATATTTCCTCCTTAAAGGTACAGTACCTTGTTGTTATGATACCAAGGAGCTGGTTCTTTACCTCTTCTCCCCCATCCTCTTCAAATTCTACCTCTTTGGCAGATTTTAGCTGCTTAAAAACTGGGTGTAGTCAATAAAAGCTCGTTCTTCTTGCAAACTGGTTGGGACTATACAAGAATGAAAAAGCTGTGTTAATTATATTGAGACCTGATTAATAAAGGTACGTAGTCAGTAATTCGAGACAACCTGATTCACAGATACTGTCATCTGTATTGTGCTAAGCAAGAGAGAGTCTTAGTTAGGATCAATACATGTTACAGAGAAACAGATAAGTTTTCTCTCTCTCTCTCTTTTTTTCTTTTAATTGTATGACTTTCCTTCCCTCATGCTTTTAACAATGCTGGAGGGGTTCATGTTGGTGGATTAACTACTTGTCTGGAACTTATCTTTTAAAAAGGCATTTCCAGAGCCATTTCTTTATACAGTCTGTGTTTGGGTTTAATCCTGTTAGAGGTAAATTAAGACCACAAAGTTGTGTTTAATTGAAATGCTGTCCAGAGAAAATCAAACATCTTCAAATGTTAAAACATGTTTCCTTTAGTATAGAAAAATCTCATTATTTGCTTTTCCTGATATTTTGGTTTTCAGTTTTATCTATGCTATTTGGTAGGTACCCTGCACTAAAGTGTATTTCATTTTCTTGACAAATTAAAACACATTTTTGTCTTACTAATGTTTATGTTAAGGTCTTTTGCTCCAGACAGCAGGATGTAAACATGAAAGAATGAGGTCAGTGCAAGGAAGTGATAGCTGAAATTGAAGACTTAGGTTTCTGTTACTAACTCACATTAGTAACAACTTGTATGAGTTGATTTTTCAAATCTGCATAGCACGACTTCAGCTGGTGAAAAATTCTCTGCAATCAGTAGTGAATTTCCATCTCTGCAGAGTGATCAGAGCATAGTGTTTAGTTTCTGCTATACAAAGATTGGGTGAATTTAGAGTTTTGAGTGTAGACAGGGTTCTTGTGAGTGCTGACAGTTACTGCACTTATATTTCATATGGTAGGTGTTGTGTACTCTTTAGTGAAAGTTTACTTCATCCAACTTCAAGAGACTGTGATAAATGAATCTTATTTGTTAAAGCATTTCAGACCTTGTTGCAAAACTTGTAATAGCTTTCCTTTTATTTTTCTCTGGACTATCATTAGTGAACACCTCAGTACTTTTAGATTAAACTTCTAGCTGACCTTCATGTTTTAAATCAACAATTACATCCCAGATCAACAATTATACCACACTTGGAGCTTAATAATCTAATGATACAACTCATAGAAATCTAAGTTTATTAGAACAGTGGAAATTAAGAATCAGTCCAGTATATTAAATGTTGAATACTGAGGGTCCTTGCTCATATAATATTCTTCTATTTCTGGCCTCCAAATACCCTTGTTCTGATTTGTTGGTCTTGAATGCGTTACTTTACTTGCGATGTTTTATGCAACCCTTCAGCTTGTGCAAGGATGTATAAGTTTAGATGGTATTCTAGAAGGTGCTTAAGTTTCCGTAACTTATTTTTAACAGTGCAATAAAGGCTAGACACTAGTCTGTGTCTAACTCCTCCAAGTCTGAATCGAGTATATATTTCTAATATATCTTATAGTACTTCAACAACTATTGTTCTTATTCCATACAATTCTTTTTTATTTTGTGACTTAGAATATATAATAAAGTACCTATGTGTAAATTGTTCTTCAGTAAAGATATTATGATGACAAAAGTGTAATTTAATAAAAAATGTACAAGTTTCTTATTTGTGCGTAGTGAATATTGTGTTAACATCAGCACTGATAAGTACCTAGGATTTTAATTGTATTTAACTTTTAGAAATCCATCTGCTTCACATTCTTCTGGATTAAGTTCTAAATTGTCTGTGGACATGAAACCTGTACACCTCCCTACCTCCTATGTTTTTATATGTCAGGGTCAGTTTTCATAACTATAGTCCTATTTATCTGGGACCAAAACACTGGAAATTAAGAATTATCTAACAGCCAGATTCATAACTCCAGTGTTTAGCCCCAGCCTCTTCCATCCTCTTTTCAATCAGTCTCCTTCCTGACAGCTTTTCAGGATAGTTTGGTGTCAAATAACTTTTTGAAAAGTTACTTAAGACAGACTACGGCAAGTGAGGTATAGGGAGTTGGTACTGGGAGAGACAGATGTGAAAGCTTCTCCTTTCAATGGTTGACATGTACGTTCATCACACGGAGTTCTTCTGCCTCATCTATTTGCTGTTCTTAGAGAAGAGTGTAAGTCCAGGAAAAAGAGGCATCAAATGGCTTGTGAGTAGAAGGGGAAAGAAAATCCTTGCTGTTTCAAGGTTTGTGGGCTGTTTAAAGATCTGGGGAATTTGTGAGCAGAGAGATCTCTTTGCTGTCTTAACTTGCAGCCTTCCTGTAAACTAAGCAGAAGAATTTTCTTGTGATGTGCTCTCTGTGCTTCCTTTGAAAAGTGGGTCAAAGAGATGTTTTGGATCTCAGTATCACTGACAGAAAGGAAATCTGAGTGGGTGATGGATCTCTGTAGGCTTCTAAACTAGTGACTCAAGATGTGAATTACTGCTTATGTACATGTGTAGAGCTGTTGTGGAGAGCTAAGACTGTGACTGTTATGGTAGTGCTTTGAAATAACAGTTTCCCTCCCTGGAAAGTAGGTCCTAAGGATTCTGAAAAGGAGAGGGATTTGTTATTTAGAGCAAGAGGGCTTGTAACCCCAGGTCTTGATGGAGAGTTTGGGCTCTAACAGCATCTCTGGATTTAATCCTCTAATCTACATAGGTAGATGTAATGGGTATTTTGCTTTTTATTTCTGTTCCTTTAGGTTAATTTCAATGTGTCTATCATTAATTTTAAAACCTCAAAAAATAATTTGAGAATTAAATTTTACTTAGGAATTGCCAAATTTATTAAATATCTAAAAGATTGAAACAACAAAACCAATACCAAAGACCACACACACCCCTATTTCATAGCTGAAATCGAGAATGCCTTACCATCTGCTAGAACTTTCACCTGTCCTTAAAATGTGCAAAACACAAAGTCTTTAGGTATCACAAGTAATCAGGGACCTGTAGACATCTGTAGAGATCTGTGGGTTTGGACAAGTAAGGCCTGTAGAATATGATCTTTCTTTACGCTAACGCAAATTGCAGGGAGAGGGGAGGATGAGAGGAGCAGGGAGGGAAGCATGCAAACCTGCCAGCTGATGTAAGTCAAGTGAATATGTAAACCTGAAAGTCTTTTCCCCAGCTAAAGCCTATTCTGTTGTGTTTTGTCATGGTGCACATTCATACTTTAGAACCACTGCTGTCCCCTAATTTACATGTAAATATGCCTGGTGATTGTCCAAAGAGAGCTGCTATCTCTTGGCTCTAAAACACAGTCCACTGGACTAGTTACTGTGATTTGTGCAAAGAGCAAAGCGGTTGAAAAGTTGATATAACAAACGGTGGTGGTGGGGAAAGCCTTTTATGTAGGAGTTGCACACTCTTTTCTTACCCACTGTAATGAGTTGCATCCTGGAAATGAATGCATGATAGAAATTCTGGGCTGCTGGGGCAAGTACAGCAATTGCTTTGGGGTAGGGACTTGCCTTCTGAGTAAAATTATTGCTGTTTATATAATTCTGCAGAATGTTTTGTAAGGCTGAAGTTATACACGGGGAATTTGGCTCCGAGCCTTTGCTTTTCAAATCATCAGCAAAGTTTCCATTGACTTCAGTGTTGCCAGTTGAGGCACTTAGTGAATACCACAAAGGTAAAGACTCTGTCAGTTGGGACAATCCAAGTAGGAGAAGCAGGTCTATTTTCACCCATCTTGTTTTGGACTTAATTTGTACTAACAAATTAGAAGATCTGTAAAATGATATATTTTTCTGAAATTTTGAAAAAGAAAAATCCTCTATTTCATTTTTAAATATTCTCCCAGTTTCTCCGAAATGTCTCTTTTAGAAGGAGGTGCATTTATACAGGTAGTAGAATATAATAAGGTCTCATATATCAATTGATGTTTCCTATTAAAACTTCCAAACTTGTGTTGAACTGTGCTGTAACTGCTGAACAGAAAAATCAAAATTAAAGTGTCTGGCCATAAGTTCAAGGAGAGCTTGTGGAGAGGAAGGGAAATAATTTGACAATGTATGAAAATTGCTTCCCAATTTCAGTTGCAGAATTTCCCATTTTTTTCTTTATAAGTAGCAAATGAAAGTGTCTGACCTCTGGGCTCATGAAAATACAGTAACATGATTAGGCGCCTAGTTGGAGTGGGGGTGGAGTTTGTCCCAGGAGGAGGTGCTAAGTCAGGCTGATGTTCTGCACATCACCTCAGACTGGAAAAGCCTTGAAAGCAAACCTATCCGTTGTGCCTGGGTCCCTTATGCCAGTGTAGTGGTGTCCATCATCCAGACTTCTCTGAGGGCTGTTGCAGTTAAAAACTTACTCCTATTCTTTGACAGATACAGTTATCAGCATTGCTCTAAAAGCTGGTTTTAGTAAGTGCAATAGTCCGTGGAGCAGACTGTCAAAAACCAAGCAGATTTATCAGAATTCCCAAGTATCTTAGGAATCTGAAGCAAGATTAGGAAGGCTAGAAAACTACTCAATGCATTAAGTAAAAATATCTGTAAGGGAAAGGAGAAAGAATTTGTGGGATATATTCTAAAACCTCAACATGTAAAACTCAGTTTTTATCTGCATGTTGAGATTTTGGGATCTGTTTGAAATCTCTTCTGCATTAAACACAGCATTAAAATGTCCCTTCCAAAACTCATATATTATGTGCTAATGGAATAGAGTCACTGGAGTATTAACAACCTTGTACCCTTATAAGAAGCTCTTGATATTTCCTGTTGGATTAATTTTTTTGAAAGACTTTGACATTTCTTGTTTAACAGATTTTAAATGTTTTCCTTGGTAAAATGGCAGATATCAATCATCTCACTCTCTACAAGGCTGACATAAAGTTGTAACAGAAAGGTGAATAATACCTAAAGATCCCCCAGGAAATCCGTCCTGTTGCTGTTTGATATTTCCCTGTCTAGTAATGTGTTCAGAAATTACTTTAAACACAAAGTGGTGATTTTACCAATCACTTTAGAAATTATGCAAAAATTAAGGACCCAGAGGAAAAATACTGCACACAAGAAAAGTAGCCTGGGCTACATTGGGAAGAGTGTGGCCAGCGGGTTGAGAGAGGTGATCCTGCCCCTCTACTCAGCCATACCTGGAGTGCTGCGTCCAGTTCTGGGCTCCTCAGTACAAGAAAAACAAGGAGCTACTGGAGAGGGTCCAGCAGAGGCCACAAAGATGATGAGGGGTCTGGAGCATCTCTCTAATGAGGAAAGACTGCAGGAGCTGGGCCTGGTTAGTCCAGAGAAGAGGAGAAAGACTGAGAGGGCATCTCATTAATGCTTATAAATATCTCAAAGGCAGGTGCCAAGAGGATGGTGCCAGACTCTTTCCAGTGGTACCCAGTGACAGGATGAGGAACAATGGCCATAAACTGAAACACAGGAAGTTCCACCTCAACATGAGAAAGAACTTCTTTACATTGAAGGTGTCAGAGCCCTGGGACAGGCTGTCCAGTGAGGTCATGGAGACTCTCTAGATACATTCAAAACCCACCTGAATGTGTGCCTGTGTCGCTGCTTCAGCTGACCCTACTTTGGTTGGGAGGTTGGACTGGGTGATCTCCAGAGATCCCTCCTAGCCCTAATTATTCTGTAATTCTGTGATTCTTATTATGAAAATGATGAGTTGTATTTCCTTAAACCGTCTAGCAGGTCAAACTCCCTTCTTGTAAATCACTGTTGCTGTTTGGATTGTGTGGAGCTTTGCTCATGTGCATGAGCTAAGTGTCTGTCTCAGGGGATTTTGATCCCTCCGGGGAATCTGGCTCCACTTAATATGAAGACAATTTCCCCTTTTCTGTTTCTTAACAGGCAAAGATCAGAGTTGATGGACATTTTTCCCTTCAGAGCAGGACTTGGTGAATTTCTTGTACAGCTTTTTACAAAACAGGCACAGATCCACCAAGTTTTTCACCTGATTTTATTCTGAGGTAGTAGTTGCTGATATGCTTTCTCAGAACAAAGTCTCTTAAACTCACAACGAAAACCTTGCAACTCACGATATATTTTACACTCATCTGTCAGCTTATATGATTCAGAAATTATGAAGCTGGGAGGTTTTTGCTTCCTTTTGAAGGTGGGTACTGTACAATCATCCTGTGTACTTATCTTCTGAGCATCTGCTTGGAAAATAAAACAACGTGCCATTTTGACATCCAAGAAAGTGCTATAAAAAGTCTGTTGCTATGTTTAAATGCCTACACTCCGTTGCTATAGCAATAAAAATATCAGAAATGATGTACGAATTGCCACAGTGCATTACCAGTCCTTTCCTGGACAGGGAGATTGTGGGACTGAGAATGTGACAGAGGTGCTCTGTGTATTGGAGAGCAGAGTTGCCCCATAGTTCCAGGTGCCCTGTGGTGTCACCTGAGAGCAAAATGTGTCCTAAGTGTGTGAATCCCAAAGTGGCTGGGTCAAACGGGACAGTTGGATCCATACTTAATTCAGTTGCTTCTTCTTGACTTGTATGTTGAATATTTAGACCAAGTTCCCATTTCTCTGCAAGACAAGCTGCTGAAAATGTTGACCTTTCTCTAAATTCCTTCAGTCCCATGATAGCAAGTGTGAAAATCAGCTTACAGACTGTATCAGCCTGTGTAGATTTTTCCTCCCTGTAATATCACAGTGGTCAGTGTGAAATGCCCTTGTTCCTGAGGCAGTTATGGGAACCCTGCTATTCAAAAGAAAAGAAATGAAATAGTAGCTAATGGAATCTTTAACATCTCTCTGGGGCTCAAAGCCTTGAACATTCAGTTGCTTCTCAAAGAGAGCAGGAAATTCAACTTCCTTCATAAAACATAGCGAGCAGAGGAAGGCATGTTATTTTGGCAACTGTAAGTTTGGTTATGGAATTGAATTATTTCCTCAGACATTTCTATGGCGTGTTCTCTTGTCTCCCGAGGAGTGTTAGAGGAAAGACTTGGAGAAATTGGAGCCTTGTTTCAAAGCAAAATAACTGGTTCTCTTTATTCCAATTAGCTTGAAGAATCCTCAAGGTTCAGATGAGGTTGGCTCAAATTGCAGAACAGGGTGCAGGTCAGTATGCATATGCTGATCCACAGCAATCACATAATTGTTTCAAGTATTTTCTTTAACATACTCTTAGAAGTCCAGTTGAGAGGTCTGATATCAAGAATGTATCAGTGGTAGAAATACATATTTTAAATTTTTGTTTCAGCTGTTAGTTATTGATTAATGCTCTCATTCGGGGGTGTTATAAACATGTGAATGAAGTGATTCTTAGAGGCAACTATGATACTCTGTAGTTTGAAGGCACACTTAAATTATGCAGTACCTCCAAGTATGTTTGGGCTTTTTTATTTTTGTAAAAAGACTGAATAAACTACTGCCATGTACATGGATCATAGCTTTTCTCAAAATAAGGGTTGCAATGTTACATACATAGTTGCACCCCTCTCATTTCTACTAGCTTGTATTTGCAATCTCATTACAGTATTTTTCTATAATGAATCTTGGGCATCTTTGGGATTTAATTGTAATGTTTCAATTTTGGTTTTAAGTGTTGAAAAATGTGACCATTTGTAGCTTTACAGCTGCACAAACTCCCATGAGTGTGGAAGCGTTTCTCTCTCTAAACCTCTATGGGGATTCTTTGTTTACTTTCCTTCTCAGCTCTTCCACAAGGAGTACTGGACCATCACCTGAGTTTATCCTTAAACAAAAATGTCAACAGCACTGACTGTGGGTTTGGTTTGTTGGTTGTTGATTGGTTTCGGGGTTTTTTTTTACAGATCTAATAGGGGAGTCCAAATGTTAGATCCATAAATATTTATTGATACTTGTTTATTCAAGTCCTGTGTAATTAAAATTCCAAAGGTTATCCTTTTGTGTCAAGCCAGGGAGATGCTTCTGTGGCTGCACATAACGTGCCTGTAAAACCAGCACATCTGTGCTTCATTTACAATATTGTAGCTTTTACTTTTGAGAATATGTGGTCACATGAATAACCCAATTGGGGAAAGGGAGAAGACAACAGAGGAGATGTGTGGAACTTAAAAACTGTCGCTTTTATTTTTCATGACATTGTCAAATACTTGAAACAAAGAAACCTGATTTCCCTTAGTACTGTGTCTATAACGCCCTCACCACAGTTGTTACGACATCAGTTTATTCTGTATTTCTAAGATATCCTTTATAGTCTCTGTTTCGGATGCTGTACTTCTGAACTTGCATCTGCCATGGAAATACAAACTGCCTGGTATCTGCCAGCTCCTGCATCAGCTTGGCTTAAAACTCATCACCAGCTTATGGTAGTGCAGGGGGAGGAGGGAGAGCTGAACAGACAACATAGCCATGTAAGTTTTTTTCTAGAGAAAAAGTATTATATGGCTAATGATGAGACATGTTTCTCATTATATGTTGTCCACTTCTTTAAGTGTTAGCTATGCATTTATTCTTTCAAAAATCTATTTTTGGTATTGTTTTCCTTGGAATAAAAATTATGCTGTTTTTCTGGTTGTCAGCCAACTATCTTTTCCCCTTCTTCCCTGCCCTCCCTTCATTCCCCCCTAGTACCCTTTGAACTTGTCCAACTTGTTGAATTTGGCAGGAGAGGACTGCAGAAGCATTATGCTCCTACAAGTGAAAATCAGTGGTGTGGTAAGGGAGGAGAGACCCAGCTTAGTGCTGCTAAGAGTAAAGGCTCCACTGTGAGCTGAAATTATCACTGATTCTGCTTGATCTGCCAGCTGGCAACCTGGCATGTGCGAAGCTTAAAACTAGGCACAGTAAATGCTGTCTCTTGGCTCTCCAGACTGGCAGGAGACTAGGAGACAACTAAGCTTGCTATGAGGGAGATAAGACACAAAATCATCAAAATAAAATACCCAAAGAACAGGTTTTGATAATTCAGCTGCTTAGAAACAGCTCATTTCTTAATGTAGGGAGACACAGGTTACAAAATGCTCTGTTTGTGCACTGCTATCTTTATTTTGGAAAAATTTCATAAATGTCTGTGAGACAGATCGTGAAAGCTGCAGGCTGATAACTCCTGTGATTTCACACCAAGTTCTAATAGTTGGTGGCAGTCCATGTGTTTGTCTGCTTTCCAAAGTGGAGCAGAGCACTATTAGTTTGTAACACAGACCCTCATCTCTTTTGCAGATTTTTCCATCGAGGCCTCAATGCCTGAGGAAAAGATCTGAGGTTTCTGAAGTCTTTGGGAACAGGCTATAGACTCTGCTCAGCCTGCTGTTTAGGCATGTCAGTCAGGTTCATGGGAATGTTGTCAGTGGACAGGTTCTTCCCATGGCAAGTAAATGTCAGCCATCTGGCTAGAGGCAGCCATTCTAATTAGACTTTCCTTATGCAACAGATGTTTTGAAGCTCAGCCAGGGAGAGGAAAGTAATACCCAGAGACTGTGGCCCTTATCTGCTTTCTGGTCATTTAAAGAAGGCAACTGGGGCTCAGGATTCTCTTCCCTGAAAATTTCCTTGCATCTGAAGCAGTTTCTCCACCAATTATGTCCTTTTGTGTATGTTCAAGGTCACTAGGCGAGCTCTAAGGCTGACAAAACTCCAGGAGTTCCACATCATGGACGCTGCTCACTTGAACTCACTACTTTACATACCCTTTAAATCACCTGTCATAGGTTTAGGTGTTTGGGTTTTTAATATATAGCAAAATACTGGTCTCTTTCTTTGAAGATTACTCAGAGTATGCAGATATTGGGTTTATGGATGAGGATTATTTTTGTTCTTCTCGGGTTTTTTTAAGTAACATTGGGAAAACCAGCAACACTAAACAGATGCTCACAGAATGAGAGATAGTGATCCTGTTAAATAAATCCCCCCCCGTCTTCAGCTCACTTCAGAAATTTCTAGAGATCCTTTTTGTTGAAGTAAACTTCAGTAAAAAATGGCAGAATGCGATCTCATTTGCTCTTAAGCAAACTGACTGAATGCTTTGTTTCTGTTACTCACTGATTTGTTATTCTGTGATTATTTGAAAGAAATTAATCTGTAGTAACATCCTGTTCTCTTTCTTTGCCTGATCATCTCTTTGGAAGGAGTTGTTCATTTCGCTTGAACTAACAAAAAATCCCATCCTTTTCGATCTAGATAGTACTAAACTTGTTTCTTTATGTTTAAAACAGGAAGCTCGTGCCTACAGCATTCCAGCCATCAGCCTGCTGAATCTTCATTATCCTTTCTTCACCTGTGCTGCAGGGCACTATGCTGACCATGAGAATTCCAGACCTTAAATTCCTCTGATAGCTAATAAGCTTTCTGGTTGCATTTTAAATTTTACTTCTGTTATTTGAAGCAGTTGGGCTAATTTCTCATTAGTGGGTCTCATCCAGTGCAGTGATGAGGAGCCCTGTACATAGGAGAGTTGCACAGGTCACTTGTTATTCTGACAATTTTTAACACATTTCAGTCTTTTTTTTTTTTTTTTTTTTTGTTGATTATCCTATATGTTGCCCATTTGCTAGTTTTTGAATTAAATGCTGCTTTATAAACAATTTTAATTAAACTGTTCAGTAAAAATTATGGATGGGGTCATAGATAAGAAGATATGAAACCCTAAGAAAATGTTTCTGGAAGATAAAAATAATTGTTGGATTGCCAAATTAATATCCAAAAAGCTGTATCTTTGTCCATAACTATCAAACATTATTCCACTGAATTGGATGCTCCACCTAGGTGGATGTTCATAAAACTCAGGATGGAACTGTGCATTCTTGGTGACTGGAAGTGCAATGTGGTTCAGGTATGTGACAAAAGTGAGATTTAGTTCAGAAGTGCAAGAGATGAGACAGTTGCTATTGGATAACACAATGAGTTTTACTACAGTGAATTTAATAATTTGGATCCAGCCTGAAGCAGCATTTATCCCACAGTACCAACATCTGATAAACAGTTCAGGTGAAGAAGCAGGACTCAGTGGCCAGTTTCACTTAAGTGCATTGGGGAGTGATCATTTCTTCTTCACAGTATAAATCTTTGCTCTATTGGCAAGTATTTGCTAGAAAGTGGTGAAGAATTACACTCATAGTGTTTTGAGTGCTCTGAGGTTCTTAAACAGATCTTTTGAAAAACAAAATGCAAAAAAAAAAAATCATATTTCCCAAAATATTTGTAAGATATAGTGAAAGATGTGTCATTATACAGTGAAGAACCAGATCTCTTGAAGAGGTCAGAACTGAACTGTTGTATCCCTCACTTTCTTGAGCACATGGTTCCATTATTTTCTGCTGCATTTATGCTATGAAATAATGATTTAAATGGGTGAAATTTCAATGTTCTGGCCAGTTAAAAAGATGGAATAATGTACTAGTGCAAAGCATATTCAGCATGTTTTCAACGTTTGGACCTTCCTCAGGAATATTTACCCATCATAGTAAGGGCTGCAGCTGGGTAGCTTTGTGAGAGTCAGTTGAATGAGTAACTTCTGCCTGTCTTTGCAGAGTAAGCTGACTAGAAAAGTTGTGTGACTTTGTAATGCCTGACTTTTGGGTTGGTGTAGTTGGAGAAATACGAATGAAGACAGAGTATGAACCTAATGAGTGAACTAAATAAAATTCCATTACTCCACCCTGCTTCAAAAAATGAAGAAAATTAAATCTTAATGCCAAAAGCATTAATATTGTGTAATTGGTAACTCTAACGTTGAATATTCATGAAGCTCTGCAGTATGTTCACTTAAGGAACTGATTGTAATTAAAACAAGCTGTGTGATTAAAATTTGCTTTTTGCTTCACCTCAGTACAAAATCACACTTAACACATATTTAGAATTGAAGTGGGTTTTTTCTTTCGTGTGTATGATAGAAAAGTGTGGTGCCATTCACTCAGGTTGGCAAATAAATTGTTATGGAAAGTACTGTAGTTGCCCTGTTTGTTTATCTTCTAGATTCCATTGTTTCTTCAGAAAATAATTTCTGATTTAACTGGATAATGAGAATTTTAGGAAAAAAATCATAGCCGGCTCTGACTTTAAATTTAAATATTTCCTTTAACAAAAGCACATAAATGGCATGTTCAGTTAGTAACTTTATCCTCTTTGTTCTGTAAAAGTATACTTTTTTTGTTTTCAACAAGGTCAAAAACATAATACTTGGAGGGAACACTTAGAAAATTAATTTGTAGGTCATCTTTAAGTGCCATGGAAATTAAAATAAACATTGTTCTATTGTTCTAACTAAGAAACATTAACAACAACAAAAAAGTTTGTGTTGGAAAAAAATATTTACATGCCTTAGAAACATGTTCAACACAATTTGACATCATCTTATTTGCAGAGATCAAACGGTATCATTGGTATTAATTTATCTTTAGATAGATTTAAATTATTTTTTACATAGATATAGGCATATATTTTGTTTGTTAAACTAGCTTGGCAATTGTTATTTGTTTGTAGTCCGTTGTTAGGTATAAAGAAGAAATTAAGGGAAGGTGTGAAAAAAGATGAGTAGAACATACATTAAATGTTTCTAGAAAACCTAGAAACTCTAGTTCTAAGTTCTAGCTTTCTGTTTCTCTCTTATTTCTTTTGATCTGTGAGGAAAAATACTGGGAAGATGATTTCCTAATTACTGCAGCCTGGGATTTGGATAAAAGAGAACATTAATAAAGAGAATTAAGATCTTAATTCTTAAGAATTTAATTTCTTAGCCAATATAATTAAGAAGTAAGAGAAGGATAGAAGTTGTCTCTCTTCAGCTCACTATTCCTTCCACTGTCTCAAGCAATTTTTTTAGAAGGTAACCTGAAGTCCCTTCAGGAAAGGCCATTATTTGAAAAAAAGTTAATTTTAACCTAACAAAGTTTGTCTCCCTGGGCTTCCCTGTAGTCATCTGAGAAGAGAGAGGTTCCTGCAGAATGCAATTCAGAGAGCCTAAATGAAATTTCTGATTTTAGGACAGGAACTTAAGTTGATTCAAAAACAAACAAAAAACCCAAACCGACCAACCAAACAGAAAACTTCAGGAGACAGATGGCCTTAGGCCAAAGTGGGTCCTCAGAAAAGGCTTTATACATATTGTCATGCCTCTTAATCTGTTGAAGGCATGTGGTATTTTTAATAATATAGTATTGAAGATGATGTACAGAATGAAATAGGTCTAGGCTCTTCTTCTTCTCTTGATCCTTCCCTGCAGAGAACATCAACTTTGGTGTTACTGGTTTTGGTAGGAACACTTGAAAGAAATCTCAGATCAGCATTTAGCAACTGTATCCAGCCACATGCAAACTGATGAATCCTTGAATGAAAACAGCAATTCCAGTTGACAAGTAAAAGCAGGCATTTGCATTGTCTATGAGACAACAATTGCTTCCTTGGCTTACCAAGTTTTGATTGCTTTATATCAACTCTAATAACTATAATAGGACTAATGCAATAGGACTAATGCAAAGTTAACTGAATTGATGAAGAGACACAAGTAAACTGGATAAAGTTTCATAGTGGGTAACAAATCAATGCCTAAGGTAAAACTGAGTTTGAGAGCTTCAACGGGAAGAGGGATGCTGAGGTGAAAATTTGGATTTTGGGTGTTGGAAGAACTGTTTTTCATGTTCCTTTACTTATCTGTACACCCAGGATTTGATATAGGAAACTTTACTGGCCTAGTCCTGTCCTGCAAGCCATAAAATGGGAGGACAAGGTGTGACCTGATAAAGTTAAAGGCATAATAGCGTTGCAGCAAAACAGCACAGGGAAAACTTGCAGGTTTAGAGGCAAACAAAATGTACAGTTTGTCTCTTCAAAGTAGAGACTGAAAGCTTTGACTGGAAGTTTATCTCTTTCTGTAGTGAGTGGAAGCTTTGATTGTGCTTTGTGGAAAAGAAAGCAGATTTCTTACAAAGTTTGCTATAGAAGAATTAAATGTAGTTTGTTTAGGTCGTGTGCATCTATGATGGAGAATCTGGCAATAGTGAGTGAAAACCTAGAATGATATATATATTATCTCCTTGTTGTTAAAGCAACCTTATTGTGGAATTTCTGTTATAGATTCATGTAGTAGGTTGAAACCTACAAACCAAACCATGGCAATTCAGTTTGCTAGGTACACAAGGGAAATAATACTTCCAGTGTGAAATAACTTTTAGAGTTGTGAAGTCAAGTGGCCTTTTTCAAATTTTTAATATCTCAAGAGAGACGACTGTCCACTGTATCTTAGACCAGTCTTATATTTTGGTTTTTTACATTTCTTTGCCTAATAAAACCTGATGTTTATACTGGCTGAACTAGTAAGAAATACTAGTAAGAAATGGAGAAAAAGAAGAGATACTTCAAGCCTCTATCCCAGAAAATAGATTTATTCCTACTGCTATATAGTCTGTGAGAGAAAACCAGTGGGAGTGCAAGAGCATCTTAAGACATTCCCCCAGTTTGTACCATTGATTTGAGCTGAGAGTATTCTCATGGTTTTTCTGACTCAGCCACACGTGAGGCTTTTGGACCAGGAGTGTAGGCAGTGCTGTACAGCTGAATGTATATGACAGGGAGAGGTGCCATCTCAAAATAAAAAAGACACATTTTTGCCATGAGAAAAATCATTCACTGGAACAACCTCCCCAGGGATGTGGTAGTGTCCCCATTACTGAGGTTTTCAAGATACAGTAAGACAGGATCTTCAATAATCTCATCCAGGGTCCCTTTCCCACAAAGGGTTGGGCATGTTGATCTTTCAAGGTCCCTTCCAACCTGAGCTGTTCTGTGATTCAGTGATAATAAGTAGGAAAAAGATGGAGAACAGCAATAATACTTTGTAAAGTAAATAAAACATTGTAAAATAAGTGGTGTATAAACCTTCATGCCGGTCTCAGCTTCTTGATTTTCTGGGAGAGGAAGTTTCTATCTTGGTTTGCACCTATGTCTTCTATTAAAAGGTATTGAAGTCAAATGGGATTTTCTTCACACAGCCAAAAAATTGGGAATGTCATTTTGTGTGTGTGCAAGCAGATGTGCCTGTATGTGTAAGACTGCAAAGTTTGAAAAGTGCTGCTTTACTGTCATTTCTCCTGTGAAATTGAATTCTTTCTGTATGATGCATCTTAAAGAACTGAAAACACTTTCAGGGGCCTGCCACCCAAATAGCCTCTTAAAAACATCTGAAGATCTAAAACATGACAAAGCAGGGAGATGCCAAGCATTCTTCAGCCTATGTTTACTTCTTCCAGGAAGCTTCTTAGGAATCCAGCACAGTATTGTCCTGGATCTTAATCCTGGCTGTGATCTTACCATGTACTGTTTGTATTAACTAGAAAAATATAAAAAAAGTCCTTTTCTCCCATTGCTTTCTTCTGCCTGTTGTTCTGTCCATCTCTGTCTTTGCACTGCCAATTACTCATGATGGACAAAAAGGCACTTTTCCTTTGTTTACTTTGTTGCAATCAATTTCTTTTAGAAATTGAAGCTGCTTCCACCAGTGAACATAAGGGCTGCACATCCAGGTCTTGCAAACCATTCATCTGATCCCACATAAGGATCATGTTCATGCTATTCCAAAAGCAGAAACCTTCTTTAACACTCACTGTTTTCAGCCATCTGCAGCTCAGGCCTTTCCAGGTCCAGGAGCTTTACAGTATTATCACTGTACCTCTCCTCTAAATGCATCTAATCCCTGTTTGAACTGAATTATTGTGTCTCCATTCTTTTACAACTTCCTTTAGTAACAAAATCAATTATTTAATTGTATACTGTTGTGAAGGGACTTCTTTTCTACTCAAACCATTGCCTAATAACTGCTTTTGACATCCTTATCCACATGTACTGTGAGCAATTGTAAGCAAATAATTAATAGACCACCTTCTTCAGTCTATTCATCATTTTCTAATCTGTTTCTATCCAGAAGTGTCTTTTTTGCATGGAAACCATTTGCAATTTCTGACCACTCTTTCTTCTATGAATCATTTGGTTTTAAGTTGTTGGTGTTTGTTGCTGTTTTACTGGGGGGGGAAGGTGTTCTTGTTTTGTTTGGGTTTTTGGTTTTTTTGATATGTGACTAGAACTGTTTTAAAGTTTTGGGCTCATATTCTATAGTGTTTTCAGCTTTTTACTAGTAATTCTTAACATTTTTTCCTTTTTGGCTGCTGCTGAATGCTATTTTCAGAGAACTATTCAAAATTACTCTCTTTCCTGACTTGTAAAACATAATGACTCTTATTTAGCTAAGCGTATTCTACATTTGTTTTTTTCTCATGTGCATTGATTTGCCTTTTTCACCTGACATTTTATTATTCAGGTGCTCAGTATCCCATAAACTACCTTGGCTGTCTTTAGATCTGATTTTCCCATCTTGTCTTTAATCATGTGTACAGATCCACTTTTCCAGATTCTTCATGACTATGTTGAACACCTCTACCTGTAGAAGTGTAATCTCTGCAGCGCACAGAGCAACTTCTGTCCTTTATTTTCTTCCTTCAGTTACAAGAGGTATTTCTCTTTTGTCCTGTTAGAGCAGTTTCCTTAAGATGCTTGGTAAAAAATTTTGACAAAACCTCTCTTTGAAAAATACACGTGCCTGTATTAAAATGCATGTTGATTGCTGTAAAGGCATTTAACGAAATAGCAAAGTTTAGATTGCTGGACAGTCCTGTATTAATTTATCATTCTTGTATCTGGATCCATTTAGTAATAAAATATTAAATTGATTTCTTATCTAGGACAGTTATTATCTAAAAGTTAGGAACCAGGATGGAAGTCTTAAGTGATAACAAAATTATAAAGCAGTAAGTCCCTCAAATCATTGTTTTGTTTGGGCAGAAAAACAAAGCAGCTCAAGGTCAACATCAAAATATTGAAGGAGGTGTTTGGAAAGAATGGGTATCCTTCATACTGTGTGCCTTTATCTCAGTCTCTTTAAGGCTTTTTATTTGCCTTCCACTACCTCAGGTAGATAATGCACAGCTTTTTGTCTTGGCATTTGCCAGAATGTTGTCCAGAGGCACTCTAAAAGCCCAAAACCTTGATTAACAATAAAACTTTTGAAGAACTGGTATTTCAGCATCTCTTCTATTAAAGATTAGTTTTATCTATGTAGATCTGTGGTACTGTTAAAATTACAATGAGTTCCTATATCTTCTTTTAAGAGGTATTTTCTAAATACTTTACCTGGTTTTGTATTTTTTATTTCATAATATATTAGAAGCACTGAATCTTTTTCATTCCACAATTTTCTACAACCATTTTAAAGTTTTAATGTTGGGTCCCATTACTTTAATGCAACCTTGTTTATTTTATTTGATATAAAGAAAGAAAAAAAAGTTCAGGTAATAAATCCTAACGTATGCAGACTGCATACTTATTGTATACAAATTGTTTCTAAATAGGCAAATACAGCATGCCATTTTGACTCATCATATATAGAGTTATAAAATTAGCATAACTAGATACACATCACAACTTCTTAGTAATGACAATAGCAATACTGAGTTCTGGCATAGCTGATAAAGTGCAGTGAAAGAGAGCTAAGCTCCATTTAGCTCAGTATCAAGATACAACTGATGCTCCTTTCCCACTTTGTCTCCTTGCTCCTCTTCCAGGAGATATCAAACTCTCAGCAGCTGCAATGGAACAGGAGATATTGTACAAACTCAGTCATTTGCACCAGGGTTGAACTGCTGGTTGTGAACTGAGGGACTGAACTGCAATTCCGTGCCTTATTCACTGCTCTTACTGCAGACAGGGAGTGCCCTGAAAGAAACAGACAACAATTGCAGTAGGTCTGATATTTCTGTGGCAAATCTTGACCCATGGCATGTCCAGGAGTTTTTTCAAAGTCTCATAGAATATGAGTAACTCTGCTCCTTTTATGCCCTTCTCACATCCCCTATTTTCATTTTAGGTTTTGAGGTAAAAATGTCAAAAGTATATAAAATGTAACCCCCAAAGCACAGAATTCTCTTTGCCTGCAGAAGTAGTTCTCTGGTATAAGCTCATCTCTTTCCTAGGGCCTCCATGTGCACAACACTGCTAAAACCATACCAAATTAGTGTGGATTTTTTTAGATGTTGAAGAGATTGTGCATAAAGCTGGTACATTATTTTTTTGGATCAGCTCCTGGATATAATCAGGAATGGAATGGTGTTGGCTAAATAATTTTATCAGGGAAAGATTTTGACAAAGGACATGAGGAACATTTTGCTACATTTGGCTTGTGCTATTCCAGAAGAGCAGAGCTGTTGTTTTCCTCAAAGCTTTTTTCTGAACTGTCTACTTACCCAGAAAAATGCAGGGTTTTGGTACAGTATGTGCCAGTCAATGCATAAAAATTCCTTTTTTGTTATGATAGCTTTGATTTTTTTATTAAATTTCCTAGTCCTGGGTTTTGAGGAACAATCACTGAAAATGGCAGAAATAAAGTTAGCAAACTATGTGTTCTCAGAGTGTTGTATATGGTAGCCCTCTAAAAGAAAAAGAGAAATTATCTTTCTTACCATGTTTTCTAGAAGATGCAAGCCAATAAGGATAGTTTCCCAATTAGAATGCAAATTGTAAAGCTCCTGAATCTAGAATTTAACAAGCAGCCAAAATAGGCCTCCTTTTCTTCCTGCTGAGAAGAGTTTAAGAGGAATTATGTACTTCATTCACTTAAATCATCAAACGTAAGCTTTGATGTTGCACATTTGGAAATGCTGACTTCAGTCTAGTCCATATGCAGAATATATCTGTATTTCCTTAAAGTGAGGAAACCAGAAGTAGATGGTTAAATTCTCCTTCAGGTCCCCAGTGTTAATACCTGGAAGACAAAGTCAAATGGAATGGTTGTGGTGCTTTTGAAGTGGGTGGTGTAAGAGAACATTTAATTCTTTACTTTTAAGGACACCTCAAAAATAAAAGGTTGACTTGTCCTTTTTTTACTTTTTAGCATTACTATGTGCTCCCAGCCCTGAGATTCTGTGGGTAGAGACTTTGTGTGATGTAGTGGAAAGGCAGCTCTGGAGTTGGTTTGGGTTTGTTTGGTTGGATTTTTTGGTACTAGCAATAATCCCTTGTCCCTCATTTTGGATTCTGATAGTGGGCAGAACTTCGAGAACACAGAAAATGGGGACTTGCTTCTCTTTTCTCACAAAAAACTGCTTGCTTTCATTTTCAGACCATCCTTTCTGCAAATCAGCAAATCTCTTTTTTCTGAAGTGATAAAGCAGTATGCTTTCTCCCTTTCCCTCATATTAAAATAAAGAGCTCAGGTTGAATTTTCCTGAAGCTACCTCATCTGTGTGTCAAATAAGGACAAAAAAAGGCAAATTATTTACCCTATAGTTTTGGCCATGGATTCTTGACTGCAGCCACTGGGAAGTCTCCTTCTGGCCACATAGAGTTCAGGCCATGTAGCTGTTTTGGGGATCTAAGAGCAGGAGAGAACCATGACACTTCTCAAGTCAGAGATGCAGCCAGAGATTACCCAAGAGAGGCTTGCAAGTGCTACCTGAGGTTAAGTCTCCCTTTTGGGATACTGGTATTTTCAAGCTAGGAACAGTAGGCAGAACACTAATCAGATGAAGCATCTGTGTAGTCGGTCAGTTGTACTGGTAATATGATGCACTGCTCTGCTAAAAGTTTCAGTCACAACTCAGCTGTCCTCAGTCTTTTGATTTCAAGGCTTTGTTTGTATTGGGAGTTTGGAACATGCACCGATTCAGATCAGAAATCTGAGCAAAGTATGAAAAACCACTGTGTGGGCTGCTTGCAAAAGGGTTCATCTCACAAAGTTCGCCAAATGTTATTTATGACTGAAGTTTATCTCAGTGCTGTGGCTGTGTTATAAAATAACCTTTTAAAGAATGCAAATTAGTATTTTACTCTGTAAGATATAAGAACAGCTATGTCATGAGCATGCCTGGTGAAAGAGTCTCTGTGCTAACAGCTTGTTTCTGTATGATGTGTGCAGTTTGGGGTATTTATTTTACCTCTGTCTTAATTACTACATCATCCTGTCTAATGCAACACCTTTGCAGCCCTCAAAACTGCCTCAGTAAGCCCAATTAGCAAAGGAGGGACTCTGAGGAATTTGTTGCTGATTCAGCATGTGCCTCATTGGTGGGTCATCCAAGCCAATATATTGCTGACTTGGCCAGTAAAGTGCACGTGGCATATCTTTGCTAAATGCGTCAGTGGCAAGCTGATCTTGCTGTCTCTGAATACTGTGGGTCTTAGCTTTTAAATACCAGTACAAAAAACCCCAAAAAAATTTAAAAAAAAATCAAGCTTTATCCAAGCTACTGAAAGTCTGCCTTTACATAGTACATAAGTTGAACTGTGCTGTAAATATGCTGCCTATTCCTATCACACCTTCTAAAAATTAAATTTAAATTAAAAACAACATCATTTGTGAATGCTTACTGTAAGAACTTCATAGTGTGAAAATAACACTGTGTGACTACATCTGAAGCGTTCTTGTCAGGGTGTTTCTAATGTGGTCCCAGAAGTGTAAGTAGCAAGGAATAACACAGCACACAGAAAGCCGCAGATGATTCAGCAATACAGGCAGAAGACCTTCTGCAAATTGTGTTTGCAGAATCTTGTATTGCATTAATCGATCTTTTGAGAAAGAAAGGGCTTTTGGCTCCAATTCTGCATTGACATCACACCTGAATCACACACTGAGGACTTCCTCCCCCACTCCACCTCTTTGGAGGATACTGAACAATCATCCTTTGCATATTATTATTATTATTATTATTATTATTATTATTATTATTATTACTGTTGCTGTTCCTGTTGTGCCTATTTTTAGAGCTAGATATTGATAAGAGAAATTAGTCTTGCTGCTGGCTTCAAAATTGTGTCTGTTTCCAGGAAAAAAGCTTAAAAGGTGGCATTAAAAGATGTTACTGCTTTTTCACACTTCTACATCATATGCTGGCAGGAAGGAAGAGGTGACATGACGAGCTTTGCTTTTTCACAGACAACTAGGCCTGCAGCTTTAATGTGTACTCTAGGAATAAAATTGGACTTTTTCTAGCAAAAGCAACAATACTTGTGACCTAATATGCAGCATCCCTAGATCCAAGTTGGGACATTATAACCTGGATGAGTGAACTAGCACATCTGTGGAAAAAAATAAGCAGTCAAAGTCCACACAATGGCTGTTTATTTGAATAAGTTGATATTCTAGTTATTCTTGTCCTGGTATACATCAATATTTGAAAAAAAAATCAGTAGACTAGGATCCATAATTCTTTTCTCATAAAAAGGAAGTGAAACACATTCGTGCTCTTTCAACATGTGTTCATTTTTGCAATGCAAAAATAGGTGTCCATGTATCACTAAAGTAAGCAAATGTGAATCTGATTGTGTCCAGGAAGCATAAAGTGGGAATAAAATGCTTGTTTTGCTGCTTTGCCATTTATCTGTGTAAGATGGAAAGCCAAGTATAATCTCCCTGCTTGAAAGCCCACAATTGCATTCTAGATCCCAAAGAAAGCTATTTATTGTTGGTTTGTTCAACAAAGTGTTCCCTCTGGGATTACCCTTCGTGACTGGGAAAGAAAGAATTTTGTTTAATTTCTTCATTTGGAAAATTTTTTGCTTGACGAGTAACAAGACTCCTGGGTCACTAAGCAATAGTGTTTGACCCTTATTGCCTTCAAATTATTTGTGTTCCTAAGTCAGGCCTTTGGTAGTTGTTTTTTTCAAATTATGCAAAGTTGATATCCTGCTGCCATGCAAAGCAGAATAATTTATAGAATGTTTCTATGTAGAAATTGCTTTCAAAAATTTTACTTCATGTAGAAACCTTAAGGTTTTTCTTAGAAAAGGATGAATAGACACCAAGGAACACTAATTTTTTTTCCTGTAGTCTTATTGGTCTCCCCTCCACACAAACATATTTGTTCTCTTTTTACATTGACTAAGAATATAGTCAAGTGGCAATTTGAGAAAATATCGTCTCAAGCTCCCACCTCTGCCTACACCATAGACAAAAATAAATGTGTAACTAGAATGTGATGTATAATACATGCAGCCCAGACAGCAGAAACACATCCAGGTTTCTCCAAATCTGTGAGAAGGAGTAGAAGAAAGAAACCCAAGTGGCTCTGTGACTGAATACATGATGCTCATTTAGGCAAAGCCTGTTGAGTGGTATTATTATCTCCTGGTGTTTTGAATGGTACAATTTCTGTTGGGTGAGTTATCAGTGCAAAGGTCCTCCATCAGAGGGGTCCTTCAGCACCACGCAACAAAGAGTAGCACTGCCTCCTGAACGAATTTTCTTTGAAATAGTAAGTTGTCTAGGAGGAGGAAGAGAGCAACATTTTTTACTCACATATAATTTGTTGTTGTTGTTGTTATTTTATCCTGTTTAAGGTCACTGCCTTATGTTGTAACAGTTTTTTTTCCAAGTACTTCCTAGCTCTGGGTTTCTTTAGAACTGCCCTCCTGAAAGACACTTGGTGTACTGTTCTCCCACTCTTATGTTCACACTTTCTTATATGCTGTTCCTTATGCTTAGAAATCCTTATTCTCCATGCCAAATATCCTCCCACTCTATATTCACATTCTTCCTTTAAACTGCATTTCCTTAAAGTCTATCAAAAATAATCTGCAAGTTAAGAAATACAGCAACTACGCCTTGAGATCTGACAGTCTTCTGATCATCAGATTTGCCACTGTTGGCTGAATTCTTTAACTTAGGCATAATACTGAATAAATCAGGGATTCATTTTTCCTTAATATCACATGTACTGTCTTTATCACTATTTAAAATCTTATTTTTAAAATTTTAATTTTATTTTAAAATACCCCAAAGTTCATCCCAACTGGTTTCCTAGAGGCCACCTAGCTGAACAGTGCTTCTTGTTGGCTTGTTCTTGCTTTTCTAGCTGAAAGTTCACTGATGGATAAAAAAATGAGGTCAGTAAGACATCCTTCTCATAAGAGAGCTGAGTCCAGTATCTTAGGTACAGATTCAACCAGATAAAATTACCGTTTTGGAGTTCTGTCTCAAGAATATTTGTTCAAAGAAAAGCCCCAGAATGAATAAAAACTACAAATGAACCAGAACTTTTTTTTTCTGAACTTGTATGCAATTCTTAAAACCATTTGTTTTCACGGGGAGTTAGTGCTGCTTATAACCTCCTTTCTTTACATTCTTTTTAGTGCTACATAAAAAAACCCTGAAAAGAAAAAATTTGCATCCAAACCAGAGTAATTTATAAAAGTTTTATTTATGCAACATTAACTCCTACTTGCCCCCCCCCCCCCCCCCCCCAAAAAAAAAAAAAAAGTGTAATTGGGAAATTTTCAGGCTGCCTAAAATAGGCTTACCTTAAAAGAAATACCTTTTTTTAAAATCTGGGTCTACTAGTCTAAAACGCTCATGAAACACTGCTCCTCAGTGTTTCTAAAATATGTACATTCTTCATCTGTTTGCTGATTGTCTGCAGCATAAAATTCAGCCTAGGATTCTTGCAAGGAAAAAAACAGGGGTTGTAATCCACTCCTCCAGATGCTCTGCTGCAAGAGAAGTACATCTAATCACTGACTGCTAACAAAACATAAACTGTAAAAACATTGCTAAAACAAATGAAGCTGACATTTTACAGGAAAAAAGTGCTATTTTCAAACACAGTTATGAGCTTTTAGTAAGTCTGAAATTTCCATTTAGCTATGTCAAAGTGATTGCCTGTGAGCAAAATCAGGTCCAATTGCTTTTTCTCTTAATGTATCAAGGAAAAGCTAAAGCTGGGACCAGAATGGATCCTTCAGGAGTTAAATACAGAACTCTCAGAAAACATTTTCCACTAAACTCTTTCAGAGTTAGTTTTCAGATTTCTTTAAACTCTGATGTAAATTTTTTATTACATAACCAAACCAAATGCCTTGCTGGTCTTGTTGGACCAGCATCACCTTTCACCTCCAAATGTCTTGGTTTTCAAGTCTCAGCAGTGTCATGACTACCCATTACTGGAGATATTCTCCCAGGATGCAAATCAGGCTGGACATGCATCAAAACATTTTACTTTCCACCTGACCTAGCTTTTCCTTTCTCTCACTCAAGCAGGTTATTGAAAACCATGCAGTTTTATGTGTTCCTGAGCTATGAGGAAAACAGGAAGCAGAAAAGGAGATTCTTTCCTGTCATGCTGTTCTGTAAATCAAGTCCTACGTGTGTAGCTTGTAGTTCAAAGGAAGTCTGTAACCACTGAGTTTGAGGGAAGGTTTTTAGAGGTTTTATTTTCCTTCAGCTTTTGCTAGTTTCTTCCTTTAAAATAATTTTGTGACAGAATTATTCACATTTATCCCTTGTCTCTGAGGCTGCAACCTGGAAGTGTTCTGATTGTCAAGAAGTATTACTTAAGTGTCTCAGGAATTAATCTCAATGCTCAGGAATTAATCTCAGAATGAGAACAGATCCTTTGAATTCACACAGTGGTCGCATATACACTTTGCATGCCCCAGTGGAATTGTTCTGTATCGTATAAAGAGAAACACCACTTTTTCTTCCACATTTTACCTTGTACAGTTGTATGGATGTTTGTGTGGGTAGGACTCGGGTCATTAAGGTCATCACAGAGGTGCCCTATATTAGTCCTGGGGCTATGACTGTGGTTCAGTGAACTGGCTGAAGCAGGATCTTAATATCTTACAAACTTGAGTAGTTAACATGAAAAACCACTCTTTTGTAAGTGATGAAAAATGAGATCCAGTAGGAAACTACTAGTCGATTTTTTTCCTGTGTTGCAGACAATAGAGAAAATGTCTTCCAATTTCCATGTAGGACCTTTTGTCACATAGGGCAAGAATGTACATGAGTCAGCTTTAGTTGTGGGGTTTTTTTCCTTTTCCCAGTGAATGTTCCTATTATACAAAGATCTTGGAGTCCTAATGCAAAATTTCAAAGTATTTCTATTAAGATATTCTGGATCTGGTTTTAGGGGGTTTGTTTATTTTGTTGTCTTGTAGTTTGAGGTTTTAAAAATTTTTGGTGATGGCTAATGTATGCCAACACACTGTGTATTTTAAGCTGTAATCATGCTTTTTCTTTGAAAACACTTCTGTGGTACAAACATAAGGAAAACACCCTGTTTTGCTCAGACTTTGTTTGAAGTTTACTGGGTTTCAATACTTCAAAAGCTGCAAAACCTAACCCAAATGTTATGTGAATCCCATATGTTTTTACAGCTATACAAAAAGGAGTGCAAAAAGATACCTTTCTATTATGGCAATGTTTGACAACCACTTTGCAGGGCAACAAAGAAAAAAGTTACAAAAAGCCACTCAGAATTGTGCAGTTCAGCTGCGTCCACGAGCAAGCAACTCCCGTTGTTGACAAATGAGTGTTGCTTGACTTGACCTCAGGCAGCACAAGGTCAAGAAATATTCATAAAATGCTTTCTTAACTGTTTACTTCCGCTCTTTTTTGCATACTCTTGCTGTGATGTGACAGAGCATTTAGGGTCAAGTGCCAAGCTATCAGTGGAGATGGAGTAAAGCACCTTTCTCTGAGCCTTCGCTGACACAGACTCAGCCGTGACTCAGCCAGGGGAAGTTAACTGATTATACTTAACTTTCTCTACTATGGTAAAATGAGTTGCAGAGAGAACACACTGAAAGCCAAGGGCCTCTAAATACTTTTCCCTTTTATGGAATAGAGCTCCCAGATCTCCATTTCCTGGAGATTGTACTCTAAGCCTACACAGTGGTAAAAGAAAGTTCTGTGCATTCACTGATCTATATCTGACTACAAATTTGAGCTCAGGGGATCATTTTTTTCCTAACTATTTTAAGTAGTAAGTTTATAATAACAGACCAAAATGTTAAAAGGCACTCCATCCTCTCTTTTATTTCTTTTTCGTACTTTTTTTTCTTTAGATTATCTCCTCTTAGTGTGGGAATGAGCAGAATTTGGTAAATAGGTCAGGTAATTTGTTTGTGTTTTTTTAACTCATTTTGTAGGTGCACAAGGCTCGTGCAGACTGAGATTGTGGATCTTCACCCACATCCACTCTACCTGTGACCTGTGAGTTAATCTCTACAAGCATTTAATTTTAAAATATAATTTTGAAGCTCTTGCAACTTCTGAAAGAATGGAGTTTTGGGGGAGATAATTTACTTTGATAAAACACTACAATAATGTCATGACATCCTTTGATAAGATAGAGGCAGGTCAGACAGAGCTTGATCAATGAAGAAAAAACCAAAATAGAAATAATAGGATCTTGAAATTATCTCAGTGCCTAAGATGCTAATATATGCTCATGCACCTTGACTGTTTTAAAGTGCAGGTGTATTTTTTTGTCTCTCCTTTCAGTGTCTTCGGGGTCAATAATTACAGGTGTTTCAGTTGGTACCTCAATGTATTGTTAATGTATCTTCTTTGACTGAAACATGTTTGTGCTTGTGGAAATGAGATAAAGCTGGCAGAGCTAATGATTCCAAAGGCTATTCAGCTGGCAGGTGAGCCAGGCTTAGAACCAGGCTAGTCATGTTCTCCACACTCTAGCTCAGGGTTTTGTAGGGCTGTCAGCTGGTTTTGTACACAGAGGTGTGAATTTCTGTAAACTCCAAGGCTACACTCTTCCCTAATGCTCTGCTGAAAAAGAAAAAATGTACCTTCCAGTGACAGAAATTTTCCAAGGACATTTTTTTATTTTCTATCTACATTTTTGACATCCAGGCAAGCTCCTCTAATTCTTGTAGAGTGCTCTCACAAAGCCCCTATTTCTATGCATTTTGATGCCACGTGACATTTACTGGTGCTGTTTTTGTTGCCCAACTAAAAAGGCAGAAAGTCACTTCAGCAGTGATGGAAGAACATTTATTCACATTTAAGTTTCCATCATTTCTAAACCTTTGCCTTTCCTACCAGTACCAGAAGGCAGTAATTGATCAGAAGATGGCAGAACTCCTTGCAAAGCATGGTATATCCATTTGCATTTACAATATGTGATGTTTGTGCTGGGTAAGCATCATAAAATCTTTAATAAATCTGGACTACTGATTTTAAGAACACTGCAGAGGTTAAAACTAAGCTTTTAGACTGAAAAATTAATAATTTGGGAGTTCCAAATCATATAGTTTATTAACTGAACTACATCCTTATACTGAAATACCAGTATGTAGTAGCCCTCACTTTGACAGTGTACTGGACTGCAGCTGTGCAGTTGAGGTGTGCAAAGATGGTGTTTGTTTTAAGAAGCTTAAGAATATGAATAATTATGTGCAAGCTTTCCCTGCTGCAATATAGTCCTCAGCACCGGGGTTTTCTGGAGTGGCATCAGGAAAAAATGGAAAGTCAGAAGAAGAAATTTTCCTACTGATCAGCACAGAGATTTGAAGCTTATTCCTATTTGCAAGATAGCTCTGTAAGGAAATCAGAGTAGGGTTATAATTGTGTCAGAGACAGCCTGAACTCGGTCCACTCCAAATCTGGGGGTTGTTAAAGTGGCATAAGTTCATCTTTCTACCCTCCATTTTCCCTTGGCTGTACTTTCTGTGCTGCATCTCTAGGACAACACCGCTCAGGATCTGTCCCTTTCTATTCTTAGACAAGCCGGCTGATTTGTTTCTTTTTCTTTTAAAGTTTTTTGCTTTTTAAATCTGAAAAATGAACAGAAACTCGATGTGCTTAATAGCTCTTTCTTGTTTCAAGATAATTTGCATTACTTTTTTAAGTTTAGTATGTACAAAGAACTCAGCTAAGACTGGGAATAAACCACTTTGGTGCAATAGCTTCTACAATTCCATGTAGGACTGCAAACATGCTTTGGCCATGACTCGAAGCATTCCTGATTTTTCAGGCCCAGCATTCTGTTGGGTTGAATGTATCAGAACCATAATAAATTCATAAGGCAAACACTAAGAGGAATTAGATAAACAGACAGATTTATATATCTTCTCTTTTTTCTTGTTGTTGTTTTTTATTTGAATTTGAGTTCTTGCAAACTCAAATTTGCATAGGATGTCAGGATTTTGTTACAGAGATGAAAAGCAAGTCCATGTCACTTTTTTTAGTTACCTTGCTTCCATAACATCTTCATGTTTTGCTAATAGTTGGTGGCTGATACAAAAATATTTAATTGTTGAAGCACACAGATGTTCAGTGCTACTGCTATCTGTCTAATCTCTGTGGGGTTATTCAAATACATGTACTCATAAATACCTGTTTTCCATCATATTAGGAACTTTAAATATGTTTTGCCTTAATAACCATTTTTAAAGCTTTTTATTCATTGGAAGTTTCCTAATAAAAGCATGGGTCTTAGCTGCTTCTGTAGTCCAAATTTTTCACACATTTTGTAGGTTTTGCAACACAGATTTTTTTCTGTGAGAGCTGAGGTGAGGCACTTGTCACTACTGAGACTGCTTCAGTATTTCTTGTGAATGGTTTTGCCTCTTTTTCCTTTTTTTTTTCAAAGCAACAGATGTATTTTGACAAATGTAATTGGCAACATCAATAAACCGACATGTTCCTGAATACATTTCTTTGCCCGCCCCTGAAATGGAAGGGAGAACTGTAGCAGGTTAATTTACAATGCAGTAGCCAGCAGTCCCTAGTGCAGGCACCAGGTGGTCTCAGCTGTGTGTGTGTGACCCGCAGGCACCGCCGGGGAGTGCAGTGATGAGGACACTGATGTATTGATGAGGACAGTTCCCTGATCCCTGGGCAGGTGTCAACAGTAAGTATTGCAACCCATCCACTGCCACTCTAAGGACTGATTTGTGCTTTGCGCTGCTGATCCTCAGACTTTGGTACAGGCTTTCATGCTGATGTTATCCTTGTGAATGCAGTGCCTCCCCTTGATACTAATAATGAGAATTTTTCAGCTAATAGGTAGTGATTTTTTTTCCCCCTCTTTGGGCATCTCTGCTGTTTTGCTTCAGAAGTGTCTTGCACCCTGTTGTCTTGTGCAGAGGTGCACCAAGTCTTTGCACAATTCACCTTAGTCTGGCTCTTGCTCAAAGGAAGAGTGCCACCCTCTGGGGTTCCAGTTTTGGTCCTCTGAGATCTGAGATCATGCTCTGTAGCATTAAGACTATTAGTTACTAAAAGGCATATTATGGAAGAGATGACTGAGAAGGGACCTCAGCAAAGTCTGTAATATCTGAAGGGATGTGCCAGAGGATGGATCCAGACACTTGGTGGTGCTGAGCAATAGGACAAAAGGCAAAAAACTGATGCAGAGCAAGTTCCACCTGAACATGAGGAAAAACTTCTTCACAGTGCAAGTGACCATGCACTGGAACAGATTGTCTGGAGAGGGTGTGCAGTCTCCCTCACTCAAGTATTCAAGAACTTTCTGGATGCAATCCTGTTCCATGTGCTCTAGGATGACCCTGCTTGAGCAGGCAGGTTGGACCAGATGACCACCTGTGGGCCCTTCCAGCCTTACCCATTCTGTTGTTCTGTGATATCCAGGATGCTGTTTACTTCTTAGAGGATATTTAGAGAAGGTAGTTTGGTCACATCATAGTGACAAAATGAAAATCTGTAAAATGGAGGAAAGAGATGGAAATAGCAACAAGAACGGAAGGTTGTCTATTTTGAATCCATTTGCTAAGTTATACTTGACTTTGAAAGCTTGAGTTAATAAAACAGAAGATAGCATTTTTAATTTTAAACCTTAATACTGCTTGTTATTGTAAAGTGATCTCAGTTTTTGAGCATAGAGTTTTAAACGGATTTGATTTGTATTTTTGGCATCTAACCCAGCCTGCAGATCACGAGGCCTCCCAGCGCTTATGCCTTCAGGCTAACTTGAAACAGATACTCCCAGCAGTGCATGGTCCTCTTAGTCCACATTGCAGCTCCACGTGCTTCACGCTGCCCACCATGCCAACCTTACCTGAAGACAAGGGACAAGCAAAAGAGGCCCAGCACAACACTTCTCCAGCCAAAGTAAGCTCTCTTACTTACAGAGGTGTTTCTGACACTTGCTGGAAACCTGAGGCTGAAACCTGCTTGTGTATGTTTAGGGGTTTATGAAACTATATCCAATTGTTGCTCTGTATTAATGTGTATTGCTTAATTGATGAAGCCATGAATGATCCTCCAGTTGATATTCTTAGAGTTCCTCAAATATTTTATAGCCTAAGGGATGAAAGCTTAAATTGCTCAAGCAGTTGTTTATCATTTTGATCTGGAGGCTTATAAATGGCTCAGAACAGACAGACATATATCAAAGCTGTCCAAAAATGTCCTTTCTGATGTTATTAAAGAAAACTTTAAACTTTGAGAACAGAACTTGGGCTTGTACTTCAACAACTAGTGTTACTTTTACAGATATAGAAGATGTTATGCAATTCGTGTGTGTGAGAAAGAGGGAAGTGGGCTTTTTTGGTCTGTAGTCTTTCCCAGTGCTTTATTTGCCACAGCAGTAGCTGAACATACACTGAAACTACACAGAGGGCAGGTGGGTGCTCCCCAGGCATATTCATCAGTTTGCCTCAAATTGCTGTGGCCTCTAAATGTTTTTACATGTTTTCTTTCCAGATAAATATAAAAAATCAATAAGAGATGGGCCTTCCCCCATTTCAATAATCTATATCGCAGATAAAAAGTAACTTTATGTTTTAATAAACTGGGTTTGGATTTTTTTTTTAATTGTTAGCTTAGCTGAAGTAAAGAACCCCACTGTGATTAAGAAATCACAGATTATCCAAATCATTCATTTGTATGCAAACTGATGTAAAGAAAGAGAGGATTTATAGTCTGGCACATCCTCAGTTAAAGATGTGAAACTGTCATTGGGTTTGAGGACACTACGTTCCACACTTTAGGTGAAAACATCCGCTACTTTAACATTGTTGGAAAATATTGTCAGCAATGAGCTCTGCACTGATTTGTCATGTCTTCCATCTAAACTGCACAGGGTGCTGAGTGTTAATTTCCTGCCTTGAGATAAACACCCCAGTTGGATAAAAGTTCATCAAGACTACCATCTGATAATATATATTAGCTCAAGAATGTTTTATTGGAGTTTTTTAACTCACCTATGTGAAAAGTATTTTAGTACAAAAGAGTTGCTGTGTGAAACATACCCAAAGAGGAAAAACATGAAAATCTGGCAGACTTCAGTGATTCTAATCCTGAACGTGCTTGTCAAATGGGAGAAAATTTCCAACCTCCTAATATAAAAGCATTACATTTTTAATACATTTTTCAGGCCTTTTAGAGGTAGATCTTAAGTGAACTATGGTAATGTGATAGTTCATGAATCAGTTCACTGTGCAAAATGCTTCATTTTAGATGATTATTTTTAGGCACAAAGTAGCAGTGGAGGGATTTTAACCAACACACTGCTCACAGGCCTACTTAAGTTAAGGTTTGCCACTAGCCAATGTTGTGAAAATTTGATCTTGTTCATAGCTGTTGTCACTCTGGGCTCTTGCTGCAGATCAGGTTCTACAGCATGACTGTAAGTCACTCTAAGTAAAATGCTTATTATCGTGAGATAAGGACTTGCAAGCAACGAGAGGGCATCAGAGGGAACTAACAACCGGTGGATTTGTTTTCTGCCATTCAACAAAATTTTCCAAGTCTGGAATCTCATCTCACCTAAAGTGCTGTCTGGTGTCTAACAATTTCCTCATTCTATTTCAGGAGATTCTTCCCTACCTTTTCCCTGCATGCCCAAATGCACACAGATTGCAAAACAGTTCTGACAAAAAGAAAGTGAACCTTACATCACATGTATCTTTCTGCATGCTTCGAGTACCTTTTACATGATAGGGAGACCTGGGTTCTACATCTCAAATTCATTTTGAGAAAACAAATGTGGGTTTTCATTTCAGTATTTCTTACAGCAGCCTGTGTTTTTCTGAAATTCAGTCCAGACTTTTAATTAATATCTAAGAATATGGCCGGGGTGGCAGAGGAGGTTTTTTTTTTTTTCTCCAGTGCTTTAAAGAATCCAGGTGTTAGACAGTCATCTGACGGTCTGGCATGGTAGGTCTTTCAGCAGAGTATTTTTGTATTCCTCCCCCCATACCTCGTCCCATCCCATTAATGTAAAAATCCATCCAAATTTGGCTGGATTATAAAACTTTCAAAAGCACATTCTCTGTATGCTTGGTGAGGGCCTGGTAGAACTTAACAGCCAGAATGTCTGCAGGTTCCATCTCCGCTCTGAGAATCACTGATCCTCTTGACTATTCTGTTATGGACCAAACCGCCTGTGCCACCCTCTCAGCGCTGCACACGGCTCCCTGCAAGTCTAGATGGCTCCTGGTCACCCTTGTGGAGCAGTTCCCACCTGAGCCATAGAGGTGGAGTCAGTTTTACCCCACGTTTTTGTGGGGGGAGGGCTTGGGACAAAAAGGAAGCAAAGACTTGGGTAGCAGGGAACCACTGGTAGTAGGAGATGAGGCAGCTGTTGGGAATAGCTGAGGAGCAGATGGGTCTGGAAGCTACCAAGGGAGCACAGTTAAAGGCACACAAATGAGAGGGTGATGGAAATCTTCTGTGTCATCTCTGTGCAGTTGTACAACTGTGAGGCAGCTTAAGCTTCCTGTTAAAGCTTCTCTTCCAAGACCTGTGTAGAGCAGCCTGAGCATTCTCAGTCTGTAACAATTCCTTTTGACTGGAGCCAGCTGGCCCTGCAAAGAGCTTCCTGCTCTGGCTCTTCCTGCCCCTCTCCTGGACAGTGTCGGTTTGGACAACAGGGGCCATGAGGTTTCACTTGTGTAGATGCTGACCTCCTGTAGCTGCTGACCAGGATTAATGTTTTCAACCTGACCTGAACTAGCCTTGGCTCCAGCATCTCTTTTTTTTTCCTTCTTTTTTTTTTTTCTTTTTAATGAGCTGGTTTTAGTCCTAAAATGGGCTCGAGTGACTTCAAGGCTGCTGTTACATCATTCAAAAGTTTTTGCTTTTTGGCAGTCATGAGATTAGTATAAACACTGTGGATGTGTATTCAGCTGCTTTGCCCTACAAGCAGGTCAGTCACCTGAAGTTTTGTCATTGACAAAATATATTGTTACTTTTTAACATTTTCAAGGATATTACTAAAAATTGCTTTCAAGCTATTGTTACTTGTACACTTGAATCACATATGCTTTGGCATTCCAACATTTCCAGTATTACAAGCATATTTTTCTTAAATTTAGATCTTCACAGTGCTTTCTTGGCATGTTCCCCAACCTGCTCTCCTGTGACTGACAAGGTGAACTTGCCAAGGAACGTCATATGAGAATTATGAGCATAGAAGTGTGGAGCTGCAGGAAAAATTTTTATTTTAGTAAAAAAACATACGCTATTTACAGTAGAATCAAGAAACCTAAATCAGGGGTCCAAATCAAGGCATATTTCATTGCCTTTGAGAGGTAGAAGGGTTATGCTATGTATTTTAATACTATACCATTTTCCAAGTACTTCCAGAATTCTTTGAATTGATCAGAAAACACATTATTTCAACAAGAAAAAAATGCAGCACTGTGAGAGATGCTGCAAGGAGTTCTATGGTAAATGATAGAAATTAGCTGTCAAGTAAGTGTCAGCTTCCTTATGGAATGGGATAGAATGGTTTAGGATGGAAGGGACCTTAAAGATCATCCAGTTCCAACTGCCATGCTATGGACAGGGACGCCTTCCACTAGACCAGGTTGCTCAGAGCTCCACCCAACCTGGCCTTGAACACTTCCAAGGTCTAAAATTGACTTGCTAAACTGTGACTTATTACATGCTTCATTCTATAAATGCCTCAATTAGTGCTATTGCAACAGCTTTTTCTTACCTGCCTTACAAATTTCCTGTGAAATTTTGGGATGTAGTTTCAAGAAAATTGTAGACTACAAATAATAAACGAAAACAAAACACTTGTGTATACCAGTGCCTAGTAGAAGCAATTAGGATTTGAGAATTTACAACTTATTCTTTAAATTTTACAAGTCGATCGACAGCAATCCACTGCCACTGCTGGGAAGCTTTCCCTCCAGCTGGTTTTTCATTTTAATCTGAATACTGTACTTGGGGTAGAAGTAATCATTTTCTTACCACATATGAGAGATCCACAGTACTTTATGCCAACTTGATGCATCTCCATTTGTGATATCACACAGGAAACTGATTCCTTTTCTTCAGCTGAATGGTGTTGTTATGCAGAAGGTGTGGGATTAAGTTCTTGAGGCAAGGTTTCATATTTTTTAAGTAGGCAAGCACACATTAATATTCAGTACCAGCTTGCCAGTTTCTTTTATCACTTAAAAATTGTATTTTATTCTATTAAATATTGAAATTATATTTTCTAAAAATATATTTGTAAGTAATTTGAGGGAAAACCATGTGGAACTCTTAACAAGATAGCTCAAATTTATTTTCTGGGGTTTTGGGTGTCATGTGTACACTTAGTACTGTGTTTATTCAAGCTTTCATTATACGTTAGTATCATTTGGAGGGTTTGTGTGCTTAATTTAGCCCTGTTATACAGAGCTGCTTTTCACTCTTGCATTCAGCTCATAAATGCACTGAACTCTTGTACATGTACTTCACTAGAGGAATGGTTTTCTGTGTGAAAAACCAGTGTCTGCCTTTTTAAAGCATTTTCATTAGCTCCATGCTTACTGAATTTAGCTTGCATTAAAACTTTTGAAAGAAAACAGATATTCCAGGCGTCCATAATCTCTTTTGATTAATGTAAGTATAGACTTCTAATTCACATTTGTTTTGTCAAATTAGAGCTAATTCTCTCTTATTTCAATCACATTCTCTTTTAGGTAAGTTGAACAATACACATTGTTTTCCACACAGAGAGTCAATGTTCAGTGGCTTGAATTTCTGTTTAATTACGTTTTTATATTTGTCACAAACCATTCAGGACACAGCTGTTGAAGGGACAACATGCAGCACACCTTCCATTGTTCTTCCAGAGAATGCTGTTATGCCAGATGTAGAAATTGATAAAAATCTGGTTAACAGGTACTGTATAATACATTAGCAATCCATCCATAAATTTGACAGGCTGTGTTTCTAAAACATTGCTCTGAAATATATGTTGTGTGAAAACATTATTGCTCTATCTCTGTGATTTGGTCATATTGCCTTTGCATTTTGAGGATGGTGTTCGAGGTGCAGGGTGGGGGAACAGGAATATAATTGAGACTAAAAGAGTAGAGTTACATAGAATACTGAGCCTGACAACCCAACTCATTGAGTTGGACAACTGAAATGTCTACTTTGAATACTGTAATACAATGAGTTTTGAAGCAGTTTTGAGCCCGCTCACATAGATGGGACAAGAATACCACCTTGAGGTTAAGCATATGTGAAAGTAAGTTGTTGAATAAAAAGAGCAATCCTGTTTGAAGTTGAAAACTTCAATTCAGTTTTGAGTTGAATTAAGGTTATTATATTTATTCTGATAAAGCATACTTCCCAGGCTTTTTAATTTTATTGAGCTGCCACTAAACTTAAAATATGGGAAAAAAACATATCAGAAAATATATATCATAAATCTATCATTTGCTGGCATTTTTTAAAGCGTACTCCTCCAAACTTCAAGATTAGTTTAGAGTCAGAATTTAAATGCAGCCCTTTAAAAGAAATATTATTTGCAGGATCAGCATTTAAATTTCTGCAGTTGTTTGAGACTTTTACCCAGTTTGCTATTTAGAAAGATCCCATGGCAGTGTCAATGTGAGAGCCTAAGGAATTATTTCAGCCATAAAGCTTATTTTAAGAAGCTGTAACAATTTACAAAGACTAATTTTTAAAATTTTTAAAAAATTTTTTTCTATATACCATTCTTACATGATTTTGAAGTCATGGTAATAACCTAAAGAAAAGCAGAGTTTTTTCTGAGAAACCAGGTTCACAGTAGATGAGGCTAATAGCAAATTTTAGAACTCCTTTGTGTGATCAGTTTCTGCAATTTTCCTTCTTTCTTCAATCTCCTCCATTTTCCAGTTGTTTGGAGATGAGAGGAACAGCAATAAATGCTTTTTGTCCTCATTTTTTAATCAAAGTGCCTTCTTTTTAATATTAATTTTTTATAGGCAGTTAGGGCCTTTTTTTTGATGCCACATTCCATAATTTTTGTTCATCCATTTTTCTCTCTAGGCCTCGGAGTCCTCATAGGAGACATTCTAACCGTGCCACCAGGAATTCAACAAGTTCACTGACTTCTGTTGGTAAGGAGTGATTATTCATTTCAACTAGGATGTTTTCTCAGATATTCACTAAGACCTAACTAGAGAGTCTGACTATATTGACTGCAGTTTTCCCCTGTGCATACTGTGTAGTGCATGCACAGGGAGTACTGCTGGGGTGTGGAATTGTGCTCATGAGTTTGTAAGTGGACTGCATACAGACCAATTCAGGGGAATACACACATTGCTACTTTCAGAAAGATGTTGATTGGTGCATTAGCTTCACATTTTCAGAAGGCTCGACATACACATGCTTCAATTTCTTGTAGAATACGAAATACTGTTCAGTAATACGGGTTTAGCTACACTTGAGCTTAGCTGCTTAAGGAAAGTAGAACTTACCATGCTTTACAAATCTTCTCTTTTGCTGGCAGAGGGAAAGTGTCATGGAAGGTCTGTCTCTCAAACTTCCAACACACAAATGTGAGTTTAAACCAAAACAGATATTTCACTGAAAATAGATTGCTTTAGAATATTTGATCAGGGAGTATGGTTTTTGACATCCTTGAAATTGAACTAAATGGAAGGAAATTAAAGCCAAAGCACTCCTCCCCCCCCCGCCCAAAATCAATCAAAAACGAATAGTGAAACACTCCACGCCCACAAACTAAAAACCCTTGAGTTTTTGCTGCTTACTTATGCCCTTAGCTTTTCTGAAAACTGATGGTTCTGTAATGGCTCTTGTCAAATTTCAAAGTATTTTTCTCTTATTACCTGATGACTTTCCTCCTCCTCATCCAAGCTGTTCTTTGGATGCTCATAAAAGCCATTTATACTGACTCACACAGAAAAGGCCTTTCTGACAACTGACTGCCCTCTTTCTTTACCGTAAGCTGGAGAATTGCAAAAATTGGTGCTCAAAGTATAGTGTTTTCAACCAATTTGAAAGCCAGAGATTAATAAATTGTTAAATTAATTGTTAAAACTATTGTGCATAAATCTTTGGAGGGTGAATTTGTAGGTTCTTAACCTTGAAAAACTGAACATGCAAATTCCATGGAAAAACTCAGTCTACAACAGAAATGCCATGACTGTTAGTTGAGATGGATCTAATGGCACTTTTATTTAGAAATGAGAAAAACTGTATTGGAGACACAGCTGGAAAAGCCAGTTTCACATATTCAGAGCATTTTTGATCATAGTGATTAATCTAAGTGGGTTATCTGTGGTTTTCAGGACTTGCTCTAAACTTGAGATTGTAACAACTTTAGAAATGAGCAGACATTAATTTTTGTTAAATGCAAGCTCAAAGCTAAATTTATAGGTATAAATTTACAGGTCTGTTTTGTACTTGTTACTCTGACGTGCCACAATATACCTGAATATAGGAGGTGCAGCTCCAATTCTGATATTTTCTACACAGACAACAGCGGTCATGTGATTGATCTGGTAAATGATCCACTACCAGATGTCAAAATATCAGAGGAAGACAAAAAGAAGAACCTTGAATTGTTAGAAGAAGCAAAGAAAGTGAGCGAGAGGTTCCTAACACGCAGAGGCAGAAAGTCAAGAAGCAGCCTCCCAGAGTCACCCACAGGTAAGAGCAGATCCTGAAAACCAGATTTTATATTCTCCTTCAAACATCTGTAAAGGCAAACATCACCTGTAATCTATACCTTGCTGCTGTTTACAAACACTTTGTTAATTTGAAGGTCAGAATCCCTCTTGTCCTCCTCACAGTTTCACATGAAACAGAAATGACCCATCCCTGTATTTAGATGAGTCAGGATAAAATGGTATAAAGTTTTTAAGTGCCTGAATGTCCCACTGCAAACAGTGTAACAAGAAAGCATGAATTATTCCTACTGAAAAGTGAAAAATAGTCACAATTTGTTGTTTAAATGAAATTTTAGTGGCAAGATTCATCCTGCTGAAAAAGCATTCCCTGCAGACACAATTACACTGCCTCTTATTCTGAACATGGCCATAAACTAAGCTAAATGGACTGGATCCTCCTTTAAAAACAGCAGAATAAAATGTTTTGTTCTGGAATGTCAATTGAAATTATAATTCCCTTCATATGAAAACTGGAACAAAATGCCATTTTACCATGAAATACGACTTTCATTTTGCTTTGAAATGCCAGTTCAAACAAAGTTCTATCTTAAAATTGAGCTGATGCTTTCTGGAGGGAAAAAAACCCCCATAACTATACATCACCTCCTTTTATTCCTAAATTCCTCCTGAATCTTCTCTTGTGTTGCATCTCCTCAGTGCTTGCAGTATCAGAAAACTGAGGAGAACAAGGATTCCCTGTATCAATAGAAATTTTTGACAAATATCCATTTTTGACAACTGTAAGACATGAAACATACTCTGAACTCCTAATTGCGAAGTACAACCTGGCAATTAAAATGGCTTGTCAGGTTCTGGACAAACATATGACTGATAACTATGGTATTGATGTTTTAATCTCATCTGAATTCTAAAAATACAGAAGATACAAGCCTAGAAAGTAAAATTACCTTTTTGTTTTGTTTTTGTCTTTGTTCTAATGAAGCAGTTTCCCCTACTCTTAGTCCTAAAGTTTCACCCATAGCATCTCGGAGCAACTCTCTCACTCTTCCATCAGGTAAAATGATCATAGAATCATTAAGGGAGGAAAAGACTTCTAAGATCATCAAATCCAGTCATTTGCAGGCTCAAACTTTAACTTATAAGAGCTCACCAAAAATGTATTTCTTTACTACTTCTCAAGAAGAGTAGATTTAAGCATATAGTCCTGAATATGATATAGCCCATGAATGCATACAAAATATATTTTTGCATATAGATATTTTTATTATATTTTTATTCTTGTGGTTCTGCGGGGTCACTTGTTCTAGTTTTTTAATTTTATTGATAACGAAGTTTTGAGAGGCTTTAATGATGTCTATCTTACTATCCATTTGATGGATTTTTTCCTTTTTAATAGTATTTTTGACATTTGAATTTTTGTCCTTCATGTATTATGGGGAGCTGTGCACATATGTGCTTGTTAATGCTATAGTAGTAAAAACTTTGAGCAAAATATCAGGATATGCCCTAATTCTGAGTGTGTCTTTCAGGGTCTGAGGCATGCACAACCACTAGTATTGAGTCAGTATCTCCAGGGCAGGTAAGAACTGAACAGTCTGTGCAATAACCTGGTTATTAAAGTACTATATTATAATATGCTGCCCTTTTAGTCCCTGATAAAAATTGGAGTACCATTTTATATATCAAAATTGGATTACTGGTATTTTCTATGTACAGCGAGGGACTAATAAATGTTTACTCTGACGACAAAAATCCATGAGGTAACAAGAACTGAAAGATCATAAAGATCTATTAAGTGTAGAAAATAGAAAAATATCCAATATAACCCTAATCTATGAAGAAACTAATCCCTAAAGTTATTTCATAAATAAATACTACAAGCAATGTAAAACTTAAGAGATTCAGAGTTCAGCCATTAATATCTATATCTACCATTTGCAGCATAGATGTGAAAGATAACCTTGTAAGGCATTTTTTTTCTTCATTTTCTTGCTAGAATAACAGAATTGTGAAAGAGGATGACAGGCAAACTGCAGAGGTAAGTGTTTCACATTAAGAGCTGAACAGTGTGCTGGTTTGTCTTAGCACACGTATGACTTATGGATGGGACTAAAAATGCTGGAAGTCTGTTCACTGAGTGAAAAGAAAATTACACTGCTCTAAGAAATTATGAAGTACCTTCAAAAGTAGTGGAGGACAGTGGGCTTGCAGCTGTCTTTCCATCCTATCATGCACCCTGCTCTAGCTCAATTAAAATCAATATACTGAATAACTTCATAAGTAAAGTAAAAGTATCTACTGTAGCCATTTTAGTTTACACCAGTGGTTTTTTGTTCTTCCATTACATTAGGATGCTAAGGAACTTGGCTTTAGGTGGATTGCTATAATGGACTCCAGAATGGGAGAGGTTAACTCAAACATTCAGAGAGGAGATTCCCAATTCAGTATTCTTCAAGTGCCTTTTAAAAATTATTTCTCTTGTCAACAGCACATATTCAAAAGCAAATGTCACTGAAAAGGAAATGGCTTTTTACAATTAAAATCTGTCCTTGGGCCAGGGAAAAGAGGAATCTGGACTTGTTTCTGTGTTTCATGTGTTTCCCTGTACTTTCAGAATGCTGCAAAAGGATTAATTGATCGAAGGCAGAATGATCAAAGAAAGATTTCTCAGGGAAGATTGGTTCCTCGTTCTGCTGCCTTTGAAAACTCCAAAGAGAAGCACTCAGACCAAAAGGAAAACTTTGATCCATGTAAACATATGGATACTTTACCTAAATGCTCCCCTTCAGCTGGCGATGGTGGCAGAATGTCTCTTAATACTTGCATGAATGTTTGTGAAAATGAACTTGGAAAATCATTCCTCAAGAAAGGAAAAGAAAATGATGTTCCTTTAAGAACCCATCTACCCGGACCAGGAATAGGAAATATGGACTCAAAGCTAAAAATTCCTGTTCCAGAAATGAGGGACCATAAAGTTCCATGTAAACCAGAATTTAAACTGTATGGACTGCGTCCTCCTCTATTACGGGCTGTATCCTGGGATAGCTTGGAGCCTGGACAGAAAGAGAAAGCCCCTTTAAAATTACCATCTGAGGAAGATAAAAGCTTTGTTGGTAATAAATCCAGCAATCAGTTAAAAGCATTCAAAGACCTTCAAATCCAAGTTCAGCCAGTTCGAATGCAGAAGCTGACAAAACTCAGAGAGGTAAGTCCTGGTCACCTGTTCTATCCTGTTTTAAAAAGTCATTCTCATACCCTACTAAACTTCCAACATGTTCAGCATTATTTTTATCACTGCAAGAAACATACAGTGATAAAATGGGAAACAGTTTCGGCATAATCAATACAGAATTGTATCATGTTTGTCCTTTGCAATTTTACTAAATTGTAACCTGTAAGTAAATTCCAAGGAATTATTCTATTTCTTACTTCTCTTCAAATATGCATCAAGTGCACTGTGGTACTTCGATGTGTGCATATGCATGGGCATGTGCTCTTGCATGTTTCCATTTGCAAGAGCTCAGAGGACAGGAAATGGGTTTGTAATGATCGGTTGATTATTGAACCTTCTCAGAAAATATCTCAGTGTGTCCAGAGCTGTAAAACTGGGCATCTCTGAGAGCAAGGGCAGGTAGAGCATGCCCAGACTCACAGTTCCTAATTCTAACATGCTGCAAATGTGTCAGCTTCTAAAAGAATAGATTTGGACTGCAATATTTATTAACTAATCTGTTGTTAAATAATTTTCTAAATGATTAGTAAAAGTTAAGCATTAAGCCATAAGAAAAAAAGCAGAAATTTAGTGAAATTATAAACCACGAAAAGAAAGCAGTGAACATGTCTCTATTACTAATAATGACTTTTGAAAGAAAGAGAAAAAAAAAAGAAGTAGCAAGTACTTTCCTGAACAGCCTAATAAGGACATTTTCCTTGACCCCCAGTAGTGAATATAGGGCTGACAAGCAAGGACCTCAAATTCTGCACTTTGGTTAATTCATTCCCATTGTATTGTTTGGGAATGGCAGCTTAGTTACTCATCTTTTCCTGTTTATATAACACATATTCTTAGTGTGTATGTACTGGAAGTTTTGATTACAGAGACCCTTGAGCCATATAATTACAGAAGAAATTCTTTACCGTGAGGGTGGTGAGGCCCTGGCACAGGTTGCCCAGGGAAGCCGTGGATGCCCCATTCCTGGCTGTGTTCAAGCCCAGGCTGGATGGGACTCTGAGCCTGGGATAGTGAAAGGTGTCTCTGCCCATGACAGGGGATTTGTAACCAGATGATCTTTAAGGTCCCTTTCAACCCAAGACATTCTATAATTCTTTAATTCTATAATTTTGAGTGACATAGAAGCTGTTAAGCACAAATAAGAGAATCAAAAAATTATTGCAATGTGGTCTATAATTCCAGTTAGGTAAGATTTGAGCTCTGTCTCCAGTAGAAATTATCTACTCATAAACAAAAGCAGGTGTTTGTTTAAACATATGTGAGAATATGAAAGAAAATGAGGAGATGATAAAAGGAGAAATAAGACAACAAAGTTTAAGCCTAGAGAGTCCATTTTTCTGTACCTATAAGGAACAGAGGTAGAACACAGCAACAGTGAAGCATTAACTTGCAGCTGTAGCATCCCAAGCTCTGGTCTTAATAAAGTCAAAGTGGCAAAGTCTCATATATAGGATTTTCTGAATTTTTTCTATTATCTGGGATACTTAGTTATTACTGTGGCTACATCCAAAATTGCTTTTTTCATTGTCAGTTACTAAAGCTCTCACTTACCAAAACTCTATATATCTACTTGAATAAGGAGCACATTTTGAAAATCTCTGTTTGCATGACCAGGAATTTTTCTAAATAATGCCTTTATGAAATTTGAAATATGTAATATTCTAGAATATGTGTGAATTTAAGAGTATCCATGTTACTTAGCATCTGACTGTAATGTAATGCAAACATCTCTATTGTGCTTATTAACTAAAGTAAATGTTATATTTAGTGTTCATGTGACAGGGATATTTGAGATTTGTAGTTCAGTTACTTAGAAATGTTACTGGCTTTCTTCACAGGAGCATATTTTGATGAGAAATCAAAATCTAGTTGGACTTAAACTTCCTGAACTTAGTGAAGCAGTGGAACAGGAAAAAGGTGCAGTATCATAAAAGCTGGAAGAAGTGCTTGTTATATACTGATTTTTATAACTGACTATTATGTGAGCGCAAGGAGAAAAAGTGAAAAAAGTCTTTCACTTCAATTGCAATAATAGTTGAAGCAGCCATGGAGAACAGTAATAAATGATGAACAAGAGAGACCAATACTGGGAAGTACCTCAATTTCTTGATGATTAGAACCAAGAAGATACTGTAGGAATTATTATAACCAAGGGAAAAGATGCACATGTGGAACCGAGTCTGGTTTGTACCTAATACTTGTAGGACTGAAGTTTCAGTAACCTTCTGTAAAAACATTTCAGCAGTGATGGATTGAATGGATGTAACTTCTGCAAGATATTATGGTCATAAGGGTGAACTTGATCCCTGGGAGTATAAGAGATGGGATGCTTTATTCCTGCTTTTTTATTTCAGTATATGTGTGGCAAGTATGGAAATGGCATTTTCACTTCTAGTCCACATTTCCATGTCAATGTGAATGAGAAAAAGTAAGGCCAGAGAAGAGTCATAAATGTGTTTGAAGGATTGGAAAAATATGCCTCACAATAAGTGGGATTTTTTAACCTCAATTTGTGTGATTTTTAAGGAAAAATAAAGGAAAATGCTTTTTTAAGGAAAAAGCTTAAAACTCCACATAAATGAGGAAAAATAAATCTGCCACCAAATGTTTTTTGCAATCTAACACAGGCAAAAAAGATTTGATGCCTGTAGCTGCATCTAAAAAATTCAGAATTAAAATTAAGATAAAGATATAAACCTGAGGACAATTCAACATGTGGAAGAATTAAATAGCAGTAGTGCTTAGCTAAAATACTTAAGCCAAATATATCAACCTAAAATACTTAAACCAAAATATATATTTGTTTGTAAGTAGTTAAGTTAGAACTTGTTCAGTGTGACATTAACTGAAATGGAGATGGTTGCTATGAAAGGAGCTGAAACTGACTGTCCAAGATTTAATCCAAAGACAATTTCAATTTTTCTTAATACTCTTCATTTTACTAATTCATGTATTTGCACTGGAACTAGCTCACTGGGCCTTAAAGTTCCTGTTACACTGAGAGATTGTTGAGATATTACATTTCATGTTATGTCTGGAAACAGACTCATCTTCAGTCTGAATGAATCAAGATTAAAGGAGGCTTCTTGTCCTCTATATTTAATGATTACATCTTTGGATTCTTAGATATGATAATATTATTTCTGTCATTCTGCTAATATGTAATTTCCCAGAAATTATTTAGCAGGTTCTGTTTGAAAGTGTAAAGGAGTTGCCATTTTACCAGCCTGTTACATAATTTTTGCAGGTTTGGAAATCTTGAGGAAAACATTATTAAAAGCTAGGCATTATTTTATCCAGCTTCTTGACATGGATCTCATGAGTATCACAAGCTTTTTATAGTCCAGTAAGTTATCTAAATGGTAGCCAGAACATTAAGGGTCAACTCTTTGTCCTCAGTGGGGAAAACAAGCAAGGGGTCAAATTCTTAGTTAATTTGTTAGGGAGACCTACTTCCTTACATTGTCGTAAAAACCACATTTTCAACTGGAGTAGTAATTTTGCTTAAAAAATAGGAAATAGCCAGATGCTTCATTATTACTGTTATGAATTCAATGTACTATCTCCATCATGGTTTTAATCAATGACAAGTTACTGTCACCGTCCGAGTAAACAAACTCTGCATCTACACAAGTTTAGGTAAGTGGAGTGCATTAAATCTGGAAACACTGTGGTGTCAGGCTGCATTTTATGGGGACACACATGACTGTTCTTAAGTAAATACTGGAATTTTTTAATATAAAGCAAATGCACGGAACTAAAATGTAGTTGGAAAGAATCTCCTTTTCTGTCTTTCATGTTAATGCTCTCCAGATTTACACACTAATTACATGGCAAGTCTAAGAGTCCTTCTGTTAAACTTATAAACAGGAGAACGATACAAAGATTCCTTCCCAAGTGAGAGATTCAGACTGGGGAATCTGCCTTTTCTACAGGAGAGTCCTTCATTAAATTCTGGCAGGATAGAAGGAGATAAAGGAACTAATATTTGTAAAATTAAATAAAATGAAAATACAGAAGCTGAGTAACATGAGTTAAAAAAAAAGTTAGCCATTTCTTGGTCCTTATGAAAGTGACAGAATCAGAGAATGTAAGTATAATCTTTATGTCCTGTTTCAATGAACATAGAGTGCAAACAGGTACAGGATGTAATTTACAACAATAAATGGTGCACAACATCTGTAGTATAGTACATTATACTAGACTTCATCTTGGTAGGTGGCACTTAAATAGCCTTAGAAAATGACAGTATTCTATTACAAAATCTCAGCTAAAAATTTCCAGAAAGGAATGCATGACTCTTCAAGTAACATAATTGTTTTAATCTGAAAATGTCTTTAGGCCCTTCACCTCTCCCTTCCCCCACTGAAGAGGAAGAGACAAAGAACAGCTCTGATGTCATGCCCAGCATTCCTGATGTACTGCTGCGAAAACTGCGAGTGCACAAATCGCTTCCAGGAAGGTAAAAGCTCATTAGAAGGGGAAACACATCATTGAGGAGAGGGCACACCAATGGTTTCCAGTCAACTTCCTTATGGAGTTCCATTCATAGGGACACAAATTGTTGCATCTTAGAATGTGCAACACAGATTTTCTGAAAACTGGTCCTACAAGTAGATTTTTATACAGATTTTTCCACTCCTGGGTTCCAGGATTGCTGCTGCAGATAAAAACTCATACTGAAAATATTAATATTTCTCTCCCCCATAAAAATAATCAGGCCAGATGATGCTTTCCAATGGTAGAATTTGAGTGTGTAAGAAGTCTGCAATTTTTCTGCAGGTGACAACTTTTCAGGGAAATGGAGTTTATTCTGCAAATGTAGTTGAAGGACTCACTTGTGAATTCATTGATTTGGACTTTCCAAGACATTAAAACAATTCCAAACTTATTCAGCCAAAAATCATTCCTTCATTCACCCACATGGTTTTGTACCAAAACCATCAGAGCTTCAGTCATCTGAAGCAGCCAATAAGGGTTCTCTGTGCAGACTAAATAAATATTTAACATTTATTGTGAAGGAATTTTTATATACATTATTTTATATAAATGGATGCATGAGGTGGAGAACTTCTGAAAGACCATTGCTTGATTGTATTCAATACTGAAAAGTAGTGGAAAACTCATAAAACTCAAACATATATTTTGTTGTTGTTTTCAATTAAATATTAGAATAGCTTTGTTTTAAGAGACAAAACTCATAAACATGTGAATTTCTTGCTTTTATTTCTAGCTCCCCGCCGCTCACTGAAAAAGAAGTTGAGGTATGTTCTTAAGCTCATTGTTTCAGACATATTCTCCAATTTTAAGTGGTTATTTTAAGTCTAAGGGTGGTTATTATAATCCTCATTCTAATGGGGTGATTAATAATGGGGTGATTTTTTTCCCCCAAATATATTTATCATTAAAAAAACCCTATATTGCACTCCATCAAAATAACAATTTTGTGAAATATGAGCAATAGAAATTGTAAAATGACAGGATAGGAATAAGCAAAACATTTATTTGTGTTTTTCATAATAAAATACTCATTCACTTTGGAAATAATTTTAATATACTTAAAGTAGTAAAAAAATTGAGATTAAATGAGACCAGAAACTAAATAATTTAAATTGCATTTTTATTGGACAATATGAGCTTTGGGGCAGTTTTATAATAATATCCTGCTGTTAGTTTACATAATTTTTACTTTCTCAGTTCAAGCCAATAATTTTGTTTGCAGGTTGCTCTTTAGCTTGCAGGCTTTGTTTCTTCTATTTTTTGTAATCACATACCAGTCAAGAAAAAGATCTTTATTTACAATGCTGCAGTCTACTGGAGCTGTTGGTGCCTTGTGCTTTGCAAGGTATTAATCCTAAGAAATAATGAGTCTGGTAGAGAAAGAAACGATCTTTAAAAGCAGGGTGCAAGAGAATAAAAATGTTAGCACTTAATCTTTTGCTGACTTCAGGGGTAGGCATTTATCCCTTATGTAAAACAATGCTCATGGTGAGCTCATCCCTGGGCTTCCTCTGCACAGACTATGTGTTTAAAAACCTTAGGGACCCTTGGAGGAAGTCCAGCTAGAAAACAGATCCATTGTGATTCTGATGCTTCTGGTAGGCTGCTTCCTTCATTATGTCTCTGCCCTACAGAGCTCCCAGAAAAACATGCAGGAAAAGGGGCAGCAATGCATTTATTTGCATTTTAGTGGAAGTAAATAGAAGTGATTTTTCAAAGAAAATTAATTTAAAAAATATTTCCAATTTTCTGTTTCAATACTTATTTAAGCAGCAAAATTTGTTAAACACATATCTTATTCATAAGTTGTTATTGAAAATTATATTACGGTGAGACTTATTGGAAAATGCCTTTTTTTAATCCAAACAGAATGTATTTGTACAACTCTCCTTGGCCTTTAGAAATGATAGTTATACATTGGAATCTAGAATTCACCAGGCAGAGAGGGAGAGAAATCTTACTGAAGAGAATGCTGAGAAAGAACTGGAAAACTTTAAAGCTGCCATTACGGTAAGGAAACAACGGGAATTCTTTTCCTGAGCTATAGTGTACATGAAAGTGCACACACATTGCAAATATGTTTGACTGTTGTAAATTCAGCTGCAAAGTTTCATTTTCTGCTGCTCAAACTCCTTGCCATGAGCTGCCTACTACTCTAAAAGAGAGAGGGCATATTCTGCCAGAGTGGGCCAGCATTGCTGGAAATGCCTAGAGGATGCTTCCCTGGAATTTGCTGTTCAGTCCTTGAAATAAGCCTGTGAATGCTAGGAGCATTCAAAACTGCAGTTTGAGCACTGATCCATCCTCTCCTGGGCAAGCCTTCTTTGGCAGTAAATTTGAGGTGTCCAGATACCAACATGTTCTGAAACCTGAGTCCTGAGATCTGTGACTTGAAAGGCCTCTTGACTGCAGATACTAGAAGGCACGATATGTGAAAGGAAACAGCAAGGAATACTTAAGGAATACATACAATCTCAAGAACAGGTTTTGGGCCTGAGTATGCTTTCCTTCCAGTTGTCCCTGCTGTTCCTTTACAGCAGTAGTTTTCAGTCTTTCCTGCCAGCTTTCTGTGGATTTTCTAACTGAAATGACTAAAATATTGCTAAAATGTGTCAACTTACGTGCTGTGCATGTTTTCATGCATAAAGGGAGGGATGGTTAGACACAAGGCTGATAAATGAAATAGCTTCAGAGCCAGTGTTCATTATTTCAAGAAGGTGCTGCCATTCTTATGAGAAATAGTGGGGAGAATATATGATTCTCCCATTTACTTTATCAAGCGCATCATCAGATAAGAAAATACACAATTGAAGAAAGATTGTGATCTTCACATCTTTTCACCTGAAATTCCAAATCTCCATTTTCAAATTAATTGTTTCTGGAAAACAAAACAAAAAGTTCTGAATATTTTGCTGATCTTCCCCCTGTTCCCTGTGTAAAAAGCAAGCTGAAACAGCCTATTAAATCTCAGGGTTTTCAGACTGAAAAAAGTCTGCTAAATTTGCCATGTATTTCTGTTAAGAATCTGTAGTTAGGCACCAGGGATCATGTTGCCAGGATGGGATGGATGTAATTAGGATTTTCTTCCTTTAAGCAGTTCACACGCCACAGTCTGGCTTTTGCAAGCGTTTTCACAAAATTTATAACAAAGTGGAAACGCCTTTCCTATGAAAGCTTTTGTTCTGGACAATGGAATAAACTAACAAGCAATTAAAAGCAGTGGTGGCTTCTGAAAAAACTCTATCATATTAGACCTAGACTTGTTCCAATCTCATTGAGAGCTTATCTTCATTTCTGGAGGAGAGGCTCATGTTTTATGGCTCAATGACAGTTTTACCAGTCTTTCTGATTTTTTAAATCAGTCTTGTTATAATTGATGTGTTATTCAAAGACCTAACTTCAAGAGAAAGCTGGTCTACATGAACTTCTGATTTGCTTGAGAAAATAAGCACGTTACAATTGCCAAGAAAAAAAAGGAAAATCTGAAATTCTGTGCATGACTTTTCTTAAACATATTCCCTTATGCCTTTTTGCTCCTTGCAGTCAAATTTTGGTTGCAATTTATTATCAAAGTAGCTTTGCAATTCTTGAGACTATAATGTCTTATTTTCCAAATAAGTGAAGTATCATGGAACTGAAAGAACACGCATGGCCTTGATACCTTGTACCCAGAGAATTAAAATGTCCTTTGCCCCTGAGCAATCATTTTTAAGTGCTAGTTGAAATGAACTTAGCATTTGTAGAGTTCATGGGAGGCAAGACGTGTTTCACTATAAATTTCAGATGGGAAAATCTTGCAGCTGTGCTAAGCCCTCTCGAACTCCTCAAACTGTGTGCTGCAGTTTGCAGTGAAGGACAGGGCAGAGCACTCTGGTCTGTTTGTGGTGGCAGTGCTGGCATCCCTCGGGGGCTAATTTCTCCCTGTGGAGTTCTTCCTGGACATTTCTACCCCATTTTGGGGCTCTGGCCACTCCATTTGAACTAAAGACATGCTGATAAAGCTGCTGTATTTTTGCTTCAGTCTTCAGCTCACCTGTGGCACCACTATGAGCACAGGGAAGCCTACCAGAAGCTCCTGGAGGACATCGCAGTGCTGCGGCGTTTGGCTGCCAGACTTTCCAGCCGTGCCGAGATGGTTGGAGCCGTTCGCCAGGTGAGGGCATCCTGGTGTTTAACTGTATCCTGGATCCATGTGTTCACTCTTTTCCAGCCAGGGCTAGAGGTTACATTCACCCTCTGAGTTTTATTTGCCATTTTGACAGATTAAAGATATCTGTTGTAGTGTCAGGTAACACACTGGTGCAGCCTGGAAATAGAATTCCAACAGAAGAAGACTGCCCATTAAGCTATCCAACATCTGTACAATGGGAGCACATATTTTATTCAGAACTACAGCTGCAGCACAAGAAACTAATTTCAAATCAGTGCAGCACAAACAAGAAAACTTTTCTGGGTCAAAAATCTCATCTAATTCAGTCACCTGCCTTTGGCAATAGATCAGTCAATTAAAAAGAGAGAACATATATGAGAACATATATGAGAACAAAGTGAGTATAAATCAGAACACAGCAATACCCTCCCAGATTCAAGAATGTTCCCTCTGCCTTCTAAAGTAACCAGATTGATGCCAGTGACTAAGACCTTTGAGGGTTTGAAAACAAATGTGGCTCACCACATAACTAATCAGACAGGCACACAGGCAGGGTGTATGGGTATATGACTAAATAAATTATGATATTCTGTGAAATATGTATGAATGCGCATTTTTTTCTAACTACTTTAGGAATTTTCAGTCATGGAGGCACCAATACTTCTTGAAGAACAACTATTCCAGATTTAGCCTTGTCAAGGACCATACACATAGAAGCAAATGATGTGTTGGAGATGTGTAGAGGTTACCTGGATATTTCCTTCTTTTCTTCCTTAGGAGAAGCGTATGTCAAAGGCAACAGAAGTAATGATGCAGTACGTGGAAAATCTGAAAAGGACATATGAAAAGGATCATGCTGAATTAATGGAGTTCAAGAAACTTGCCAATCAGAATTCTAGCAGAAGCTATGGTGCATCTGGTAAGGAAAAATAAAAATTTAAGGGTTTGTCTTGCCTCTAATTCAGAGAGATGTTGGTGCTATTAATGATTAAAAGTAAAGTATCGTGAAACCTGTTCATGAAGCTCTGATCTACAGAAGCAGATCTTAAAAAGTTACAGAAATAAGTTAAAATGTTTCATATGAGCCATACTTAATGCTATAATACAGTAATTTGAAATCACTACCACTTCCCAAATTCTGAAGAGATCCAGTCATATTTTCTCGTGGCCTCTTGCACATCTATGTACCCTGCACAATTTTATTGCAACTACCTTTTAGGTCCAGATGATGGCAAATTCATTATTAAAAACATTTTTTTCTTTTTGCAACCTTTTCTTGCCTTTGCTGTAAACTAAAATATGAGGATTTTCCTTTGCAAGTACTTGTATATGGAGGCCAATAGTGGGCTTTTTGCCTGATTCAGTGAAAATAGTAATGATTTGATTTTTTGGAATTATTTCAAATTTCTTGTGCAAAACCCACTCACCCTTCAACAGTCCCATTTGGCTGTGTGCAAATCGGAAGGAGAATGGAGACTGACTGTGGATTATCGTGCCTTGAATGAAGTGACTCCACCGCTGAGCTCTGCTGTGCCGGACATGTTGGAGCTCCAGCACGAGCTGGAGTCCAAGGCAGCGAAGTGGTATGCCACTATTGACATTGCCAATGCATTTTCCTCCATTCCTCTGGCACCAGAGTGCAGGACAAGGTGTAATTGAGAAGAGAACTGTCACCCCAGGACAAGGTGTAACTGAGAAGAGGACTGTATGACAAATAAATACATGGTCACTACAGACCTTGTATAAATACAGTGCATCTGAGTTTGAAATACAAGCAGGGGCCTATTAATATTATTTAGAGATACTGATATAGTCTAAGACTGTTCTTTATCTTTGTTTCTATGCAGAAGATGGGGTTCCTCGTTCATCTAGATCCATGTCTCTCACTGTTGGAAAGGTATTTCTATGATATAAAGAAAATGAACGTTTTATGTAGTGAAATTTCTTTGTCTACATACACTCAGTTCTTAAGGCTGTGCTCAAAACTGTCCTGGTAAATTCTCAGTATTGTTCATGCAGTTTAGTGCATGTGCTTTGCAATTTTGGATACATGATTTAGTACGACTTTGTGCAATAATAGAGCCTGATGTGAAACTCCAGCGTTTTATTTCTGCAAAACTTCTGAGTGTTGGAGATCAAGTCTATCGCAAAACTTGCTAAAACAACCAGTGATTTGGGAGGCATGAGTCCCAGTATGACCATGATGAAATTTGGTGATCATGGGCTTTATACTCAATCTACTGTTTCTTTCCATATTTTTATTTGTTTGGGTTGTAGTTCTTCAGGTTTAGTTTATTCCTGCCACCTCTGAGTGTTGGATATAAAGAATTACAGCACAGAGCATGCTGAAGGCAAGACAGGGTTTCAGAATAAGAACCCCATAAGTTGAAGCAGAGGTCTCAAAAAAATACTAAATTTAAGTTTAAGGGACAAGTCCAAATAATAAACAGGAGGGGAAAAAAACCCCAAACACTAGAATGGACTGCCTACCATGCCTGCAGACTTCCCTATGTAGTTTTTCAGAAGCACATTAAGTAAAACCGTCATTAATGAATAGGTATGGTTGGTTTCATCTAGAACCAGGATCATGGAGTGACTCCTAAGTATTCACTCAACCTGTGTTTAACTCCTTTCCTGTAAAGTTGTCTAGAGCAGAATCTTAGAAGTGTTTGGATATATACTAAAACAAAGCTGCTACATGCTGTAAGTGTTTTGATGTTTTTATTCAGTTGGAAGCATAGATTTTATATAGATTTTATGGGATGAAGCATTTGGCTACTTACCAAATGACAGCAAAAATTTACATAATCTGTACTTGAGCTGGAATATATTGTTACAGTTAGCATGTGTTTGTCATAGAAAGAATTTTTATGGTCTTTGGGAAATATAAGCAGTGTTGCATGATGCTATCTAACAACTCAGGGGTGGGGGAGAGGGGGCTGCTCTTTTGTGGAAGGAATGGATGTTTTTTGTTCAGCAAATTATAATTAGTAGGGTTACATGTAATTAATATATCATAGTGGCTACAGCATATCATAATGGGTACACAGCAAGACAAGAGTTTCATGTGTGACTTCATTATTTTCCAGTCATTGTGACACTAGCACTTTCCTCAGTATCATTATGCATCTGCATTAACCAAAGATAAAGGCCTATGATAAGAGCTGACAGTATAAACTCAGAACATTTCTGTTGTGTGATTTACACTGCTGGGCTTTCAATATGGAGGGAAAAGAGCAGCATCCCTGTGCCACACCTCCTTTCACATTAAGCACTTGCCATACCAGACAATATGAGAGGAATTTCTGTGGAAAACTGCAGCCTAACAGCCTTTTATCTTACTTTAGCTCCCAACTCTCTTTTTCCCAAGGACCTACATGTTTGCCCCACAGATTAATCCACAGAGTTTTTCTTCAGTCTGTCTTGTTGTATGATAGAATAAAAGAATTGTTGTTTCTCCCAGAATATGCCCAGGAGAAGAGTCAGTGTTGCAGTCGTTCCTAAGTTTAACTCCTTGAACATTCCTGGTCAGTCACCAACAGCTTCACCTATACCTTCAATGCCATCCCTGGTAAGTAAACCCCCCATTTTAAAGACACCAGGTTTTGTCTAAACCACTTTTCCATAGGGCCAAGCCGTAGTTACTAAAAAATGGAAGCCTTTTCATTGGTTTAACTCGTTTTGACTCCATCCTAGTAAAGGGGATGGACAGAGGTCATTCCTATTGTGTAAGGGACATGTGCCTTCACAATCTATCTTAGTAAATTATTATTTTGGAAACAGCTGAATAGGGCAGGCTGCTGATTCAGAGGCATTACACATTAGTGAGGCAATATGCCTTTTGATCTAAAGTAACATACAAGAAAAAAGTTGTGAAAATAGTTGTCCACAGAAGAAGAGAAATTTTAACTAGAAGCCGCAGAACATGGCTGGACTGCTGCTCGTCATTGCCAAAAGTTCACTGGACAGAAATAAATGTAATTAACGTACAGAAATGTATGTGGTACAAATTTAGAGGTTCTGTGATGATCTGGGATCACTGGAGCTATCAGCCTCTGTGTTGAATTTTTGTTTGTAAAACTTTAATAAATTAAATGAGACTCTAACCTGAACATAATAAATCCATACAAATGTTTTTTGGAGAAAAGCTGCAAGGCATACTCACTGTTCAGAGATGAGTTAAGATGGAACATAACCTTAAAGTTATGCAGTTTTCTGTTAAAAATATAGGGTTATTTAAATGAGGGTTTTGCTGAGAAGCTAAATCAATTTTACTTGTAAGAAAAGCATCTGTTTGTGCAATTTATTTATTATGTACTCAGAGTTAATTGTTTCAGGAACCAGGTGTGTTTGTTTGCCATGGTTTATTATGAATTATTTTGTTTAAAATTTGCCATTGAAAACTCAGCTAAAAAATTAATGTTCTTAGCATAATAGGAGAGGAGCAATAGGATAATTTTACTGTTCAGTGATCAATATGTGAAGGAGAAAGAATTTTCTGGGGAAAAATAAACAGGCCAGAAGGGAATGTCAGAGAAAATTCTTAGTGTGCAAGTCCATTGTTCCCTGTAGTTAATGGGAGCAATGTGGAAGCACCATATTAAAGATACTTTGCTCATGAGTGTGAGAAAGAAACCTAACAGCACACTGCCTTTGTCCTTTTATTGAACACTCATTTGAAATTAATTAATGAATTTTAATTGTTATTTAACTATTTAGTCATTAATGTTAACTAATTAATGAAGGTAACATTTATTGCTGTGTTTTACTTGCAGTCTGAATCACCCAGTAATGGAAGGAGCAACCTGACATCCACTCCTGCTCTGCCAGCACTTCTAGAAAAGTGAGTTTTGCCTAGGTCATCTCATTACCTATTAAATGCTAATACTAAATGATAAAGCATCATATTTTTTCAAATACTGTGATATTACTACTCTTCATTATAATGCTTTAAACATGCAAATTAAAGGTTTTAGACTGTGTAGATCACTACAGAATATTGAATTTCATGTATTTTAAATTAGTGCTGAGGCAGGGCAAAATTTATCTGATGTCTTTGTTTTACCTCTGTGCTTTACTAAGAATGTAAGTATGCAACAACTGGGAAAACAAAAATGGTGAACTACAGCACTGGTTTCTACTATTCAAAAGAACTCTGCAAGATCTAGACCATCTTTTGAAACTGGACAGAAATTCTGTGAGAAAAAACAACAACCAAAAAAATCTTATCAATATTTGCATCTAAGAAAACAAATCATGGTACCAAGTAACAGAGGCAGAACTTGAAATTCAAGTTTGAGCCTAAGTGTGTGTACATGGGCCAGATGGTCTAATAGTGTAGAATTACCTAGTCCAACACAGTTTTGTATGTGTAAGCACTTCAAGCTTATAGTCATGGTTTATTTAAAGTCCAAGTGAAAATAATGTCTACTGTTAATATGACTTTGTGAGAGAAAATCCATTACCCACAGACGGTGTCAATCAGGTTGAAATATTCAGCCATCAATTGTAGTGCCAGAAAAATAAGGCCTGAAAAAAGAGTGAGATTTCAGAAGTTGAAATGGGATCCACTGTTGAGCTTATTAAACCTTGAGTTTGATAGATCTGTTAAGTTATGTCTCAATCACTTAGACTCTCTGTCCCAGATCAAATAAATGACAAGAGAGCACTGCAGGAAGAGAGCAATATAAAACAGCTTATCTTGAGGCTAAATGCTCAAAACTTTTACTTGAGAAAAGTTCTAGTGAGAAAAGTGAGGTATGTGTATTTTTTTTAACATGTGCATCAGTTCAACAGATAAAGTCAGCAGAGGAGAATACTTAAAAGGCAAATAAAACCAATGTTTTGTTGAATTAGTATTTGGTATTATTTCTATTATGTTCCTCTTATGTAGCAGATTACAATTTCTAAGATGATTTTTAGAAAGTTGAGGGAAATGTTTTCATGAATAGCAAATAAATGTCATGGATGAGCCCGGAAACAAAGGCTCTTTTTTTTTATTTTTAAAAGAAGAATAAAAATGCAAGTTTTCTTACCTTAGAAACATAATAATTACTGTTCTTAAATCACAACGTCCTGAAACTAATATTTTTCTTGGTGTTTAATTTTTTTTCTTTTGAAAGACATTTCATTTCTCTGATGTACATTAAAAAAGACAAATCACGACTCATGAAATTGAAGTATACTCCAAACACAACACATTTCTGTGATGTTATTTTCTATTTGTCTGTTTCTTTTGTCTTGGCAGTGGAAAGTCAAATGGAGAGCCTGACTGTGAAACCTCAGCTTCTGTGGTGACACAGAGTGGGTTGGAAGAGATCAGTCCTGAAATGAAAGCCAAGATAGAAGAGGAAGCATATAACAAGGGGTGGGAATATTTTTTGTGAACTAGATCTGTAAATATGTGCTACCAGAGGAGGACATATGTTTTTAAAATTTAATTTTAAATACAGTAGTCATGTTGTTGGTGTCACAAAGTGCTTTACAGCATGTTTTGGGGCAATTAACAACTTTGGGATCTGTTTCTGAATGTCAAGCAAAGAATTTTGTATTATGTGAAGAGTGAGACAGAAATTTTGATCCTCTCCTGCAGAATCCAACATGCCATCTGTCTTTAGGATTGATTTGCATTTATTCTCCAGGGGAAAAAAGTATCTAGAGGATATTGAAAATGATGGAAAATTATAGAGAAATATTTACTGACTCCTTTACAATAGACAGAAGTTGTTCTCTGCTGAGGACTACAACCTCTTTTTCTTGTTCAAAATGATAAATTTGGCCTTAGCTGTAGTATAATACTCTGTTAGGGAAGGGTGGTTGTCTGTGTGCCTTACTCGTGGTCTTCAGCTAATTTTTACTCTTGTTTGAGTGCTGCAACACTGCTACTTGTGTTTTATTACATATAACAAAACATACAGCTAATTTTTCATTAAATAAGATCATGCTTTTACAACATCTGAGACTAAGAAATAAACGTTTTGTCTGATAAAGATATCAGGAAGCCTTGAAGAAAACCAAAGAACTTCAGGAACTGAAGGAAGAAGATGAAGAGACACCCAAAGAAAGTCATGATGAACATGAAGAAAGTGAAAATGAAGATGAGATAAAAAATCTGAAAAGCAGGTGAGGCAGTGGTGTAATATATCCATAAAAGAGGGCCCACTTTTTCTCTTTGTGGTACCCAACCAAATGTTTTATACTCTCATTTTGGCATGTTTTCCTCCAGTCTAGGGAAGCATATTTGAAATAGCAGTATTTACACAGAAGGGCATATTCTGTGACAAAGTAATTGCAAAATGCAAAACTTTTGATTTTGATAATTCAGGTAAAGCTGTACGCTGACATCAAGATGCTTCATCTTGATGGGGTTTGCTTCTGCTTTGAGGTAAAAGAATGCTCCATAAAAGAAGTTCTTTACATGCCAAAAGGCATCTCCCTGTGGATATGCAGTGTCTCATGAAGGTTGTAATTCAGGAATCTGACTTTGTGCCGTGTGTCATTGCTGTCACTAGAGTGACATTGCATCCGTCTGTACCCACTGCTCTCTGTCTGTACAATGCAGAGGAACTGAATGCTGGCCAAAGCAAGTAATATGTCCAATCCCAGGTTAAGGCAGGGATCTTTACTTGATCCAGAAGAATTCATCTCCATTCCATAACCATTATAGCTATAAACAGCTGTTGATTTGAGATTTCAGCCACGTTCAGAGAGCAGCCATCTCATTAGTCATGGAAAGATCATTATTGGAAAGAAATGTTTACCACATATTCCAATGTTGAATTTAGTTGCTCAAGCTACGAACAGTGCAGAATTTTGCATGATATCCAGCTCTGAGATTTGCCAGCTGACAGGTAGGGGAAATAGGAGTCATGTTTACAGTCTCCAACTGTCTCACAAATATTTCTCATATAGACTAGTTGGAGTTGGAATATCTGAGTGTACAGCTCTTCATAAAGGAACTTTACAATTTGATTCTTCTTTGACAAGGTATTTGTATTGGGGAAAAAAGATGGTGTACCACCTATGACACCTTTCCAATTGAAAAGCTTAAGATAATAAATTTGCATCTGATTAATGTATAACATTTTTCTTTTCATTTTACAGCAGACTTGAAGTCGTCGTTAATTATTTATATATCCTGTACCCCAAACTGTGCAAACACTGGAATGTGTTGTGGCTTGTAGTGGCTGCAATAGTCATTTTTGCTGTGGTGTTGGGAATCTACCATTCCTACAACTCCTGCGATGAAAAGTCAGAGGCACCTGAAGGGAAGGCCAGCTGTTCTGCGGCCCATCAGTATTCCTGGTGGAACTCAGGATTCCGACAGGAGCAACGAACGGAATAATAAAGGAGCAACCACGCCCTTACGGTCCCTGAGCAAGTTTGTGTAGTAGAGCACCGTTGTTAAAGGTAGTGCTTAGTCATCCCTATGGCTGTTACACGTGATCCCTTAAGTGAGTTACTCTCCACCACCAGGTTTGGGATACATGGTGAGCATACCTTGCCAGGAAGCCATTCTGATAAATACTCCTGTCTGTCCTCTTATTGTAAAGGATTCGTACAAATAAAGTACTGTTGAATCATGGTAAGGTTGTGGCAGTAATCAGCAACAAGCAAGACATTTAAAAGAACAATTTGCACAGGACATTGACATTTTGAAGACCATCATAAAACCTGCATTTGCAGTTAGTGCTTTACTTTGTATTTCCTGAATTTATTGTTGATTGTTGAAGTACTAATTGCATTTAAGTCCTTTGGGTTTTAAGAGGCTAATTAATTTCCTTATTCATTATTATTGGGTAGAAATAGAAACTCTTCCATGGAAGAATATAATTATATTCTAAGACCAAATTCCTTGCTGCTAAAATAATTTTATAAGAGGAATTATCTATATGATTATTTAAATGGAATGCTAAGTACATGCATAAATATGGTTTATGATATACTTTAAGAATGGGACCACCACCTTTTTTAAAATGGGATACTCAACAGAACCTAAAATGGACTCCAGGTGGCACAGTTGATATCATCCAATAAGTCTGGGAATGTCTGATATATAAAAATTTGCAAAAAATTTACCTATGCTACTCAGAGTCATTGGTGGTTACAGCCAAAAGTGGTAGCTGCCTGGAAGAGTCCATGTGCTGCCCAAGCCCAAAATACAACAGTCTTGGACATGGGAAGCAATCTTCAATTCTTTATTGAAAGAAGAAAAAAGAAAACAAAAGCTCTTCAAACCTCTGTATAGAGGTGATCCCACGAAATGGACTCTGCCCTACTGCTAACACTGGAAATAGGTGTTGTTTGAGATCTGCAGCAGGAGCACAGTTCTGAGAACAGCCAGAACCCAACCAGTGCCTACAGGGATCCGGCCATGGAAGCAGTGAGGGCTTAGGAGAGCTCACTGCAGGTTTTCAGTAGTTCATTTTCAGAATCTGATGCCAAGACCAAAACTGATCTGATACACTTCCAAAGCTGAACTACCACTTCAGGATAGATCAGTCTTTTGCCCAGATTTTTTGCCAGTTCTGCCAGTTTGGCAGTTGTGAGTTCTTAAACAAGAATGTGAATGTCACTGCAGGTGTGCCATTTGTACCCGCTGAGTGTCACTTCTGAGTGAAGGTGAACCATGTTTGTTTTTCCATAGCTACAGCCACAATAGCAAACCCAGTGTGACACTTGATTGCATTCCTGTCCTGCATTCTCCTGGCATTTTCTGATTGAGAAATGAGTCTGTTTTCCAGCTGAAGGATAAGAGTGTTATGAAGTACTGTAATTTCAGTTCTGATGCAGTCAATATTGTCCTGCCTTCTTTTGGTGGAAACACTGAACCTCAAGCTAACTGTCAAAGAAAACAGGCTTCTAACTCAGTCAGAAATTTAATTCACGTACCTGGCACTAGTACCAAGTATCCTGCTGGTGAATCTTCGTTGGCCACATGTTTCTTAGGAGACATTTATATGGAGAAAGAAAAAAAAATTTAAAAAAGAGCAGACCACTAACACCTTTATTTGGTTTTTTTTTTTCTTTTGGGTGTGGGGAAGGGAGTCTCTACCCAATTTTTGTTTTAAAGTATATATTATTGAGGATTAGTGTGCTTAAGGAAGTTTAAAAAGGATAACGGGGAAGTGTGATTTGGTCTTAAATTGCAATTGGTAAAGAATAAGACAGGAGAAGGTTTCTTGCAAACTACTTGGAATCTGTTTGGTCAGTTAGAATTTCTGACTGTGAAGAACTACTGTGATATTTCATGTACTTTCAGTATTTAAAGAAACCTGTCAGTTGTTTCTTGAATACTTCTTTACTACAATTAGCTTCTTTAACTTAATATTCTTTACAAATAGCATTGATAACTTAATAATAAGACAATAAAGATTGAAGGTAAATAGTCCTAATCAGATTTCTCTATGTCAAGAATATGGCATATATTTATGTGATGGTGGAAATGTTGGGCTGCACTGAAGAAAAATAATTAACAGTGCCTGTAATTGAATTAATTTGCTTTTATTTTCATCTGAACTGTTGTGAGTCCAACAGCTTATTTTAAGTACACATATAAAGTTATTGATATCAACATGACCCTCTAATTGCTTAATGTTAAGCATGTGAAGAGGTTTTATTGGTCAGTGGGTGAATCTCCATCCTCTCTTGAAATTCAGCACACTGGCTTTTTGTGGAATTAGTGCGCAAGGGACAAGTCCCGTAAGTAGTTGTACTGATTTGAACTGAATTACTTGCATGTCTGATGTAAGCATAATTTAGCCCCAAATGAACTGAAAGAGGCAAGAGATTTTAATGGGGGTGCAAAAATGAAGATAAAGTTTATTTTAAAAAATTGTTCTTTTTATAACTACTTTGAGCAAACTGCCCACAAAAAATAACAAATCACAATGCCTAACAGCACACTAAATAGCTATGCTTATATTTTTCAGTTATTTAATTAAAACACCTTTTGTTTAATAGGAAACTAGATTAAGCTCAAAAACTATTCTAAATACAATTTTATCTATTGGATATTAGTTTGCTTTATCTGGAAAAAAAAGTCAAACAACCTCTTCTGTGTTCAAAGATCACATCAGATAACAAGAAACAGACCTATTATTTATGCTATTAACACTGAAATAGTTTTCTTGAGGTACAATATTTATTTTTATGCTTTAACATGACACATTTATGGTTTCTCCTGCACAGCACAAATGTTTCTAGCAAAAGGAACTTCAAAAGGGCACTATTTTTGTGTATCATATTTAAATTTGTAATATTGTAAGATTTTGCACAAGTGTGCTGGTATTGTACTGTATAGTATCACATACTTGAGTTTTGAAATAAAATTATGGTTTCAAAGTGCTCAGTGTTTTTACCTTAAAGATTTGGGGTGGTCTGTCTGCATATTGATGGCCATGTCCTCATGAAGTAAGTCCTCCCTTGTCTACACTGTTACACGTTCCAAGGATCTTGCTCTTAGTCTTCCAGTTCTTCAGGAAAATGGTCCAGAAGAACAGAGCAAACTCTGTCAATGGAGAAAGTGTTTGTAAGCAGGGTCACCCCAGCCATGCCCTAGAAACCAGCTGAGAGAAGAAGCTGAAATATCATGCAAAGAGTTGAGCTCCTGCTTCAGAGGGAGGCCGCGTGTCACGCAGGAGGCTGAACATGGGAAGCCACAAGGGAAATCTGTAAGCAAAGGATTCTGGGCAAAAGGTTAGGAGTCTTTATTTGCTTCGTGTCCTTGTAGACTTGGGAGGTCTGGGAAGCCTGGGTCTTGTGGGGAGCAGTCTTGCCAGAACAGCAGGTAGGAGTCAATGCTCAGCTTCTGAATCTCCGATGGTCGCTGTCAGGGGACAGACTCTGAGACATCAACAACCTGGAAAGAAATTACTGTTTCCATGAAAAAACCCTGATATTTGTATTTTCTATGTGATTTTTTATTATTATTATTTGTTTTCTCTACTGTTGTTCAAATTTCAAGGTTCCTTTTGAAATGATTGTAGAGAACAGTTATGTGTGTTCTGCCTTATCAAAAGTTTTCTGTTTAGCAACCCTCATCAGCATTTTAAAACATGCTGACATAAAAGGCTGGGAATTCTTAATATAGGTTACAATAAGTATTTAGGTCAAAGACTAATTAATCATTCAGTATAGGTCTGCTTTTTTTACCACAGTAATTATGAAGAAGACACACCAAAAGGGTAAAGACCTTTTGTACTGTTACAGTCCAGATAAGTGATCTTCTACACAGTTTTGGAACAGCTGAGCTACAAAAAGGAAGAAATAGACAAAAAACAAAGTTATTTCAGTCTTGCTTTGTCATTCTAAAATTCTTTTCTCCCTCTCCTAATCTGTAAGACCTTGTGAGAGAGCTTATATTATTGTTTGGTGTTGTGAAGGTGTTTATCTCATTTTTACAGCTAAAAATCCTACTAAGCATCAAGAGTTTGACTAAAGGAACTTTGCCACAGTGAGGATAGTAGGCACAAAGTGTTAAGACCCGGCAGGACAATTAGCATGCAATTTTAAAATGTCAGAAACCCTATTAATTAGTTTTCATGGCAGGAAACACTTAGCAGTTCAAGGTAAGCATTTTCAATGACAAGATTTTGTTTAATGTTCTCAGTATTTTACAGCCACAGTCTATAGTCCATGAGAGCTACAGAATAACTATTTGTTTCAGCTTCTACCTTGTAAATGCAAGTGAATCCTCTTAAAACCTCCTTCAAGTGAGAGCTCAGTCTGATGACAGTATCTGACATTGCCATGGCTTTGTAGGGGCAGGTAAGTACAGCACAATAAGGGAGGGAATAGAAACTGGAGCTAAAAATTTGTCTAAAGATCTCAACAAGTTTTACCAAGTTCTGTTCCAAACCACAGCCCAACCACAATCCAATTTTCATTTTATCATTGCTAATGGAGACATGATTTCACTGACCCCCAGCATTCTCCTCAGGCCTTGTAGGTGCCTGTCTTACAGAACACCATCTAATAACTGTGTTACATGCTGCTGCAGGAGATGTGCCTGTGCCCAGTTAACAGTTAATGCTATCTCATATCTTAATTGGTGACTTTCTAAATGCAAACCAGTTTAAAGAGGTAGCTACTGCTACACTTGTGTTTACAGGACTCCGAAAACAGCCTGGAGACATAGGACATCTAAAAGTTTGCTGAATCACAAATTGAACATGATGAAACAAAATCATCCTGTTGCTAGAAAAAAAAAAACAAACTGAGACCATTCTGAACTGTACAAGCAGGTAGAGCAATTTATTAATTAGTACTTGGCATTGGCAAGGTGCCAATGGAGCCAGAGGGTGAGGCAGCAGGGGTTTCTTAGCTGAAAGAAAACTAGGAGCAGAGACGTAACTCTTTAAAAACATAAAATACTTGCAAAATGTAAGGGAAGAAACCTATCTTCTGTGTCCATTGCCAGCAGGAATAGAAGTGATAGGTTTATACCAGGCTATGGCTAAGTCAAGTTAGAGTAGGGTATACCTTTGGACAGTAAAGAGCAGTGAGGCACTGAACTAGAACATTAGAGGAAATGTTAGGAATCTGTCACTGGAAATCTTTGAGAACAGGTTAGGCAAACATCTGTCAGGAATAACATAGATACAGCAGACGTGACTGACACTAAAGGAATAAGCTCATCTCTTGAACTCCATTCCTGTTCTGTGTTTATTGGAACCTCTGAAAAAAAAAAAAATCTTTGCTAAGACTTCCTGATGGTTTTCTAAGTTATAGCTGTGAGGATCATCTGTGTTTTGAATCAATCCATGGGAAACACTCTTTGCTGGAAGTTCACAAAAGGCATCAGTGATGGCACTGGCTGCCACCTCTGTACCTACAGTCTCACAAGGAATCCCATTTACAGTAGTGTATCTCCAAATCTCCTCAGAATTAGGTTTCATATGACCTCTGTGTTATGGGAACTATTTTTGCATTTGATCTCTAAGGGAAAAAAATGACAAATAGGATAGTGGGGAATGGATGCCATTCCAATTCCAATAACAAAAAAGAAAAATCTTGTGTGGCATATTGTGGTACAATAGAAGACTTGTTTTATTTACCAGATGAACAGACAACATGAATAATGATCTGTTCATCAGTAAAACAGAAAAAAATAGCAAAAGAAAAACTTCTTTCAAAGTGTTTACTGACTTAGCAGTCTAACAGCCTTATCTCCCTTCCTCAGCCGTGTTCTGAATCAGCAGTAATGAAATTTTCCAGCAATCCCTACATGAAAGCGAGAGGAAGGGGTGATTAGGGATTTCCGGTCCGTGACCTCGCCCTGGAGTGAGACAGTCAACGCATTGGCTCTGACATTCTTTCTATGAAGCAGTGCAGTGACAGCTGAAGTTGCTTTCCAGAAGTCATCATCTGACAGCATCCAACACCTTGGCTTTCCTTAGCACAGGAGACAAATCACTTTGAATTTCCTAATTTTCTGAGTTTTCCAAGCTGGTGGCAATGGCAACTTATTTTGGAGTTACCTCAGCAGTGGTTTTCATCTGGGTTATGACATTCCTGGCTCAAAATTACTTTGTAACAGGTATGTAAAGTTCCACTTTTTAAAGTCTTTAAAACAGTAGCTGGATTTACAAACCAAAATGTGGGGAAGGAGAGTGTGTAAATGTGTTTCTGGCAGAGGAAACCACAGGGCTTTGAGAATACAGTGCAACAAAACCTGGCATATAGGGAAACTTTCATTGTTGGTGTAATTCAATTGCTGAAAATGCTGAAGCCTTTTTATCTAAATGCCACAGAACTGCTTATTTTAAAGATCTGGTATCACATGTAGGATTAAGCTCAGATCTATTGAAATGTAACTTTATTTTGTATTATTTTAAATACCAGAGCAAACAATTTTGTACAATCCTCAGAGAGCAAAACATGAGACCAGTTCTCTTTCAAATTCCATTACCAACTTGACACAATCCATCCTAATTGCAGCAGCTGCTGAGATATCTGGAGATACTCAATGTATATCAGAAGCCTCCAGATGCTTCACTGTAATTCTCAAGGAGCTAATGCTTGTTCTATTTATGTTAAAGAACATATAGAGTTTTCGCAGACAATTGGTTTTCTCACCTACTGAAAGAGTTCTGGTCTGAGTAAGTTATGTGCTCAAGTCCTGTTGAAATTCCACAGGATTGGAGTACCTAACAACTGTAGTGTCCTCCAGCAAAATCAACACTGTACAATTTTCACTGGGGAAATGGAGAGCTTGCAGCTGTTTGGATGCCCCTTAGCTCCCCTCCAAGGGAGTACCCTCCCTTGGGATACCTTCTCCTGTACCCTTGTAGCTCCAAGGGCTCCAGTTAAGCTCAGGGCTGATCTCCAGCTGTGTCTTGAAGCTGTTTTGTGGCATGTCCTGTCCCCTCCTGTAGTGATCTGCTGACTGGGCTTCACACAGGGACTCTGGATTTAGGCTGTAGGTAGCCTTGTCCCCAGGGTGGACTTCAGGCATATGTAGAACCATCTCCTGCTGTTCCCAAATGGACTTTCTGGATGTCTGACTCGTTGTCTTGCTCTCTCTGGGGCTGCCAGTGAAACCTGCCGCTGTCACCACCATGGTGCTGTTCAGGTGCTGTGGGACTGTGCCCTGGTTGGTGAGGGCACTGCCCTGCCTGTCACCCTCTGCTCCTGGCCCCTTTCCCTGTGGAACAGCCTCATTCTTGCTGCTCTCTGACACCAGCAGCCAAAGGAAACTCTAATAAATCAGAGTGAAGTTTAGCACCAGGCAAAGAAAAAAACAACCACTCTGCAAAAAAAGCAAAAAGGGAATAACACACAACAAGGCCAATACCCATAGCTTACAAAAACGGAACAATTTTCTTCCTGTTCTATGGCAATTCTGTCTTGCTGTGAGATTCTTCTGTCTAGGTCTTCCCACTTATTTCAGTAAACCAAATTTTTAACCCAAGACCAAAATACTGAGCAGAATGTGCCAGTACTAGATTACCTAAATAGAGCAGAGCTTAAAGCACAGCTGTGTGCAGCTTGTGGACCAAAAGGGATAATGTGCTTCCAAAGGACTAGTCTGTCTCCTGTACAAACTCAGTCATCTTTAGAACAGAGTTCAGAGGTGATTTAAGAAGTGATGATAAGACTTGAAGAGGCTACTGTTCTCTTTCTGGATTCCTTCCTCACACTGTGAAATTCCTAACTTTTACAAAATGTATATTTTACATCACTGTTTTGTTTCAAAAGGCTTAGCAGATTTTAAGATGCAACTTTTGACCATATCCTAGAGTCACTTTTCTTATAATTTACAAGTTAATTTTCTGGTACTGAATTTCTATATTATGCTGTGTATCTACCATGAAATACACACGTGAAAATATTTTTCCTGGAATTGAATGACTAAAGACTGTAGCAGTTCACAAGCACCTAGGTAATTTCTAAGACTTCATTAAATTCCTTTCATTCAGCTGCTCAGCTTTATTTGAAATTTGTGAAGTTGGTCATTGAGAAGCTTTCTTTCTCAACATTATGATTTTTTAAAGTTTTATTGGCTCAAATCTGAAGATAGGGAAATACTAGACTAAATAAGGTAGACTTGATATCTTTGATAACTGCACACAGACCTTCACTGATGTGCCGGTTTGGACAAATTTGGAGGAAAATATCCTCTGATAGAAGGCAGGTTACAAGCAGCCCTCCCCTACCAGGTTCGGGGAAAAATGAATTTTCCTCCAAACACACAGAAAAAGGATGATAATGCTAAATAAGAAAACCTCTCTCTGTGGAGAGAAAAACCTGGGAAAATTTCAGAGTCCTTCCATAGGTAGCCTCTCCCTTCCTTCTCGGAGCTGGGACAGGGTGGGCACTCCTCCAGGACCAAGGCCTCGGCGGAAAGTCCTCCCGATGTATTCTGATGTTGAAACTGTCCAGCAGAGAAGAAGGGAAAAAAATGAAGTCCCAGGAAAACAAAAGTTCAACTCTCTGTCTCCCTCTGGAGAAAAAGAAAGCCGAAAGCTGGCTGGAAAGCATGCAGTGCCTCCCCCCGCTCCTCTCTCTCGCCACAGCAGAACGCAGAGAGGTTTTATCTGTGTCCTTGAAAACAAACTAAACTGCTTTGAAAGTTTTGCTGGGTTTTTTTCTCTCCCCCCTCTCAGGCTCAGTTTAAAGGCATAGAAAGGCACAAAATTAATTTCTGGACATAGGGCAGCGATACGGGATACACATCATAAAGTCACCCCAAGACAATTGAGCAACAGGGCTCCTCTGCATCCTCCTTCAATGTGTTTGGGCTTGACTTATGTTCAGGTCAGGGCTGGATGCAGCCACAGTTTGTCTGTGGGGACTGCTCAGGTATTCAGTGGCTTTCCCTCTCTGCTGAGATAAATCCACCTGATTCAATGATCACTCTACTAAAAAGTCCAATTAAACTAAATGTGAGGACGGCAGAGATGGATCATTTTCCAAAAGCCATTTCCAGCCCTACCACATCCAGTGGGAGCAGGAGCTAAAAGCCTACCTGTTTTTTTACTGCTCCACACAAGCTTAATCACCTTTTATCCCCTTCTCATCACATGAGTAGCTTGGCTGCCAGTTCTATCTTTTCATTCATAAAATTCAGTTTAATTTGTCTTGTTATCCATAGGGTGGATTTGGCAGCATCACTTCATCCTCCCTTGAGAGTTTGTGGATTGTCTGTATTCTGAAGCATAGATTTTATGAAGTATTCATTAGTGTACACACCTACTGAACACAGTCTGACAAACATATTGAGCAAGGTAGTTAGATAACCACCTGTGGCTGGTGGTTATCTGACCTGTCTGCCATGAAATGCTGAAATGTTTCATTTAACAGGGCAATTACTGTATATAACCCAAAAAGAAAAAATCCTTTTTTCCAGTAAATGCTCCTAGTAAAATATGGAGGCAAAACAGTAATATCCTTTCTCCTTATTCAAATCCTGAATTTTGTCCTATGCCCTTAACACAGCTGAGAAAGAAGAGCAGGTGTAACCTGAGCTATGCACTTGCTGGTGCAGGTGTCATAAAGAGTGCCAGCTGTGGCTGTCTAAAAAGCTGGATGAACTGCATGGAAAAGTATCATAAGTTCACCTGGCCTATCTCCTCTTTTCCTGCTCCCTGCCAAACACAGTAAATGGAACACTTGACAGTAGCTGTGGGAGGGAAGCATCATGCCAAGCTAGGGAAAAAAAAAAGAAAAAAGAGTTTAGGAGGAATAAGGAACATCAGGAATTATAAAATCTTTATTTTTTCTTATCGATACATTAATTCAATGAAAAATTATGTCAATTACCTTTGATATTATATATCTTACCATCTTGATAAGAAGGGTGTAATGACAGAATCAATGCCTTGGTGCATCTGCTAGCATTAATTTATTTTAAAAAAGAAAAGAAAGGAAAAAGGCTGTATATAAATTTAGTCTAATGACAGTCAAACCTCTTGAAATTCCAGACTATAGTGTTAAAAAAATATGTTCTATTTTTAAAATGTCTTCTATGCTAGAAATTAGTTTTCTACTATCCTCAAGCTAGAAACTTTAAAAAATTTTCAATTCAGTTGAATGTGATCTTAAATCCTTCATGAGGAAAAAATGCTAATATTCAAATATTAACCTTGACTATTTTATGGCTTGATTACAGGTTCCATTCATTCATCTTGCAGGATCAAGGGTATAGGAATTTATCTTGATCAGAAAGCTAATTTCTCAGAAGCAAGTAATGGATGTAATCAGCTCAGTCTACAGCTGGCAAGTAAACAGCAAGTTGAAGAGGCTCTGAAGCACGGCTTTGAAACATGCAAGTATGTGCCACCAGTTAGTGGCCCACCACCTTTAGTGAGCAGCCTCACACACAGCTGAGGCTGGTGATAAATCTCATACTAAAAGCACTGATGCTTTTTTTTGTAGCTTTGGATGGGTGAAAGAGGGATTCGTTGTTATTCCTCGGATAACATCCAACCAGAAATGTGGTCGGGGAAAAACTGGAATAGTGCAATGGAATGCTGGCAAGGAGAAAACATTTAATCTCTACTGCTTCAATTCCTCAGGTATGCAAGCATGACAACTACATTTTGTGTGTGTTTTGCTTTATATAGGTTTTTTTAAATCCTCATGAAAAAATCATAACGAGTGAGTTCCTATAATTTGTTGACCCTTTCCCCCCAGTCTAAACATTGTCAAGCTGTTCTTAGCTCAGAAGCTTCCAAGAAATACAAAAAGTGAATTCAGTAAATCCCAATTAATAATTTGGTGCTGCCATGAAAGCTCTCGAGGAAGAGTTGCTTTTACCATTCTGTAATGTTGACACAACACTCTTAATATGTTTTGATTATTTGGGCATGATAATTTAAAAGAGAGTGAATTGAATCTTTAACCAGGGTGTCTGTGTGCGGTGTGTCTGTTCTCCCAAAAAGGCCAAGAGTGGGGTACTTTGGGAAAACGGGATTTTTTTTTTTTTTTTTAAGAAAGGGAAATGTGCCCATTAAGCTAAACTAAATTATAAACCAGAACTGCCAAGAGACCATAAAACTAATTAGATCCCAATCTATAATGAGTAAAATCCAACAGCCCTCTTTAATATGCATCATCCTAGGTATGAAAAGACCTGTCCTTCCCCTCATTGACTATTTGCAGATTGAAGATCCAACAGTGGAACTTGGGCCTTGATATAAGTTAGATCTCTGCACTATAGATCAATACAGTTTCTTAATGGCTTCTGTGGTATTAACTAAAAAAAGTAACTAGAGATGTTGTGTCCCATATCTATGGTTATTACATAACAGATATCCCAATAATTAGACCAAATAAAGGATCATTTCATTATTTATAGTCAGTCCCTAGGCTTTGCCCAATGAGTTTTAGACAACAAGAGCGAGAGAATATGTACAAAACCATGAAGGTTTTCAGGAAAGTCGTATGAACAAGGGTTGGAAAAAGCAGGAGAAAGATGGAGATGCAAGGTATGCCCATGCAAAGATGTAAGGACCTGAGACCCTGCCTGGTGACTGTGAAGATTGGAGGTTCCAAAGAGACTGAGGATAAAGCTGTAGGGAGAAGGCCTGTGCAACATGGTGTTTCACTGCATGAAATTTGTGTTATTCTGCATCAGAAGTGTTGGGTAGATTGGGTAATGCTAAAGAGGCAGCAAATAATTCCATATTACTTGCTTTGTTTTGCTTTAATTAAAAGAAAATAACTACATGCATACTGTTAGAGTATGTGAATAAAGTTAAGCTTGCTCAATGGTTAGAAAACCATTTAAAAATGTGTATTTCACATTGGGATGATTCTGCATTCCTTTATATCTTAATTTCCAAACTGTTGCCTGCTCTAGGCATTTCTTACCCAAAATATTTGTCAGAAGCTCGTTTTGTCAATTTTCTTGTGCCAAAAACATTGCCAAAACCTCTTGAAAACCATAGTGGAAAAAGTGTTAAGCCCTTGCCCTTTGGCATTTCATTCTGTAAAGGTGACTGCGTCATCAGACTTCCCGTGGGGATTCAGTTGGAGAACAACACACACATCATTTGCCAGTTATTTATGTTGTAATCTGGTTGTTACTTTAGTGAAATTTTTATAGCTTTACAGAATATAGAATTTCACTAGCAAAGTAGAATTTCCACATTTTCACAGGAGCCTGATTCAGAACTCAGCTTTTCCAATTCACTATAAAAGTTCACTTGCACCAACATTTTTATGCAGACAACATTCACTTCTATTAAATGACTTAATTTCTGAAAATTACTTATTTTTCTTCAAACCTGAAGTTTGTTACTTCCTATCCCCTCCTCCCCACTTAGAATAAAATCTCTTTATTATCTCACACTGGTGCCTGATTTATTTGAAACTTATAGGCTACTTTTTTTTTACAGGAAATCAAATTAATTTTCAAAGTATCAAGAATACAAGCTTGTATTTTGAACATATGCACAATACCATGGAAATATTTTTGAACATTGAATCTGCAGTTAAGCCTTCTGCTCTGTGGGAGGTTATACTGTTGGGTTTTATATGCAGTATTACTCTAACTAGTTTTCATGAGGAGTGGAGTCATTGGTATGGAATCATAAAATAAGTGCCACACTTGCTCAAAGGAGTTTGTAACTATGTGAGTAATGATAAAATCTGTGTAATCTAGGTTGCAACCACGTATTTGAAATGGGGATGCCTGGTTTGGGCAAAGCTTTTCTGAACAAAAAGAAAAAAAAAATTCCAGATGGGAAAGACTGAGGAACAATTTCAATAAATGTGTGTGCAGTAAGCATCCAACACAACTTTTATGTATTTCTTTTCTCTGCTGCAGATGTCCAGATTAATTCATGTCAACCAGACCCAACTACAACCACATTTCTTTCATCGAGTGCATCAAGGGACCTAACTGCATATTCAGCCCCTGATTTGGCTGAGAACATCACAGCAGTGACAGTGACTGAGTCAGAAAAATTCCTGAGAAACAGATTTCGTGTCATATGCGTGACTGAAACAATCTTACCGACAGAGGGGCCTACCACACAAATGCCAGAGGAGCACTCACCCACTGACTCTCCCAAACACACTCCCCATCTGGCCTTTAAGAATGATGCTGTTGTTTTTGGAGGTAAGGGCCTTGTGTGGCAGTCATTTAATGAAAAGAGCTAATTATGTAGGTGTCAGGAGTCAAACTGTTCACTGCTATTTGTGTTTGCTGCTCCACCATCCATTTTGATACAGCTGAACCTGGAGGCAGAATAGGAATGATACAGTTTTGCAAAACAAAGCTTATAAAGCAGAGGATTTTAAAATAGTTTTGAAGTAGAACTAAGATCTGATTTTATCCTTTTTTGATCATATTTTAATATGAAATGATAGAAGTTCATTCTGGTTAATGTGATTTGGGGTAAATACATTTCTGAAAAAGTCTTGGCAAACACTCTGTTCTCAGTGTAATGGAAAACTCACCAGGTTCATAAAACCAAAAGAAGCCAAGAAAGTTTTAAGGAGACTTGTTCTCGAGATATGAGGTGTGAGTAAGCAACCCTAACACACTGCAGTGGAGAAACAGACTAAGTATGAGGAAAATCATTCTAACTAAGGATAATTAACCACAAGAATGTGTTCTCTAGGCAGGTTGCAAAAACCCTCCAATCCAATATTTGTCAGGGATGGCCTAAATACCAGTTTTAGTCTATCCTGAAAGAAATGAGCAGGAGTAACTCAGCTTTTGATGTTCCTAAAACTTCTTCAGTTGATGTGGATGTATTCTGACACTAGACTGGTTTTAGAAGAATCCAGATTTATGCTCATGAGCCTTTAGAAAGTCAGCATTAAGTACATAAATAAAAACTCTGTGCTTATATCACTTTTATCTCCAGGTATCCCCACTGCACTTCTTGTACTGGCAATCATCTTCTTCATTATTTCAGTTGTTCTAGCAGTCTGCTATATCAAAAGGTAAATTGCTATTATTTTTTTCTCTCTTGGAATGAGTTCACTCCTAGAGTACAATCACCGAATATTTAAAATATATACTAAAAAGCAGAGAAGTAATGATGACGACATAATAGTGTTGCACAAATTAAAAAAATCTTAAACCCAGTTTTTATGCAGATAAGTTTGTTGTTGTTGTTGCCACTCCCTGCTTTAGAAAAGGAACAAAAAAAATATTGCCTATTTTTAATTGGTCAATCATGCCTAGTGTGAAACATTTCCAAGTGTGTCAAAATAGCAACACTGAAATTTGCATCTGTTCATACATAAACCTGTTTATGCAATTTTATCCTTTTTTTTTTTTCTATGTCAGACTCAAGGTGAAAGTTTTTATTATTGGACTGTGATCTTGCTCAGAAAAAAATAGTTGTTGAACTCATTTGTCAAAAGTAAGGACCTTGAATACAGTGCATCATTAAATGCTACTAAAAAGTGTGCATTTTTCATATCCTAGCACAGACAGCTTTATCATTGTGCACCACAAATCCTAAATATGCATTGTTTGTTTTTTTAAAAAATACCCAAAAATTTCTTTAGAAAGCACACTGCTTGAAAAAGCACAATGATCTAGCATGTCACTATCCTCTGTGAGACTTCTGCTTGAGTATGGTAGAGTAAGTAAATTCTAGCTGTTTCAATGATACAACCAAACTATGTCAGTATTTCTGCTTTACTATCCTTTTTTCTTTTTAAAGGTACAAGAAAACCTTACCATTTTTAAACAAGAATCAGCAAAAAGAAACAGTTGTAACTACTGCTCTCAAAGAGACAAAATCAAATGACCAGACACCTGAGAAGGAAACACAGAATAATGGAAATAAGGTAGAAGAGTGTAAAACTAAGCCTGAGGCCACAGTAAAATGTCTAGAAGCAGAAGTTTAAAGGGAAGAATGTACAGTTGTTGATGGAAGTATAAAATGAAGCACTCAGAACTTAGCAATGCTTTTAAACATAAGTGATTGTAAATACTCATATTTTCTCTATCTTTAACATATGAGAGTTGTTTTTTAATAATTACATCTCTGACAACAAGTATTCTTGCAGAAGAACATGCTATCTTATTTACTTGAAATAAATTTTACAAATCCATATTACAGCTCATTTTTCATCTTTAATAAAGAAGCAATTAGGAATATGCTATTAATGACGTGCACTACATTAACTATTTGCTTGGAATTCAGATCAATATATAATGAAAAGGTTTTTATATCTGGCTGGAGGATGTCTGATAGCCTAATGCCTAAAATGAAATGCTGACACTGTAGTTCTTCCTCATGTAGATTAGCTTATTTCCATTCAGTAGTTGCATGCTGTTTTTAAAAATATCTCTTTACAAACAGAAAAACCAGTTCTGTTTACAAGGGAGTGAAAACTCAAAGACCCACTGTCATTCAAATGCCCGGGGAAGGGTACAAAGACGCTGATGTTTATACAGATATATATATATATATATATATATATATATATTTACAGCAATGAATAACTTTCTTAGATACCTTCATTACATCATAATTTACTGCTTTATTTATTAAAACCATTATCATTCTTCCACATCACATACTTGACAGAGGGGGGAAAAAACAAACCTTGAACTGTATCTCAACACTTACATTGGAGATCTTTTGTGTGTCTTTAAGTGTGGCTTTCATAATAAAGGTCTCAGGTGGCATGGGATGTCTACAGTACTCCCTAAAAAATAAACCACGGTGGATGTGTTTGTCTGGACAATGTATTCTCATGAAAACTATCTCACGGTAAAAAGAACTCATATAACCTTAATGTTGCAGAAGAAATTAGTTGTTATAAAAGAACAACACTAGCAGTTTATCAACTATTTTCCTCAATAAAGAATTTAGATAACTTACCTTTATGTGTGAAGGAGGTTGTTATGCCAAAGGAAGATTTTTTTCCTTCATCAAGCAGCTTGAAAAACATAGTCTTAAATAATAATAATAATAATTTTTAAAATAGCAATAGAACTGCTCACCTATATTAAGTTTTCAACAGTGTAGGATATTGGGTTATGAACTTTGCTATTTTTCATTCAGATAAATTTTAAAATGCCCAATGGTTATATATCCCAGTAGATAGTGAGTTACAGTGCATTGCTAACAGCATACTTAGAGATGCCCTTGGTTGTTTTTCGTTTTTGTGGCGGTTTTTGTTTGTTAGGGATTTTTGTGGTTTGGTTTTGGTTTTGGTTTGGGGGTTTTTTGATAGTTCAGAAATATTTTATGGCTCCAAGTGATTCACTACCGCTCTAAAAACTGCTCATTTCAGATGTCCATTAGCAGAATATTAGCAGAAAAACATGCAACAGAGGACAGCACTAGACACAGCCCTCCCACCCAGTTAAGCAACTCCTGTTCTTGCAAACCACCACAGTAACACCTTGTATCTCTCCTGGCATCCAGAATGGAAGTGCTCTGTGAGGAGTAGACAGCACAAGTAAGGCCATCAGGAGGGGCCACAGCCACCAGTCATGAAGGTGCCAGAATAGCAAATGGGCTTGACACAGGCAAAGGTAGAGGATTCCAGGTAGTTTGGGATTTTTCTTTTTATCTCACTTTCGCCTCTCTTTTCCATGTTTTAGAGATTAGAAATTACCTGTTTCTCTATTCTTTTCCCTACAGCCAAGAGATAATTACAATGTTGCTTCTGTTTTAGAGCTAAATAAGGGCTTTTTACCCCCTGAAGCATTTACTTACTAAAAAATCTATCCTATCTGTTTTAATAAGGTATTGCCTTAAATTGCCTTAATTTGCCTCTAAGTGTCTTATTTTATCATGTACCTTAAAAACTTAGCTTTCATCCCAGCTTTCCCACTGATACCTGACCAATGCAGATGGTTTGATCTGCCCTCCATTCCTCTACACAATTTATGCCAACACCACAAGGGTGGAAGGAGCTGTTACACTGGTCTGTATGGAATAAAGGCAGCTCAAAGTACTAATCAACAAGTACTGTATTTGATATTGTCTCTGTGTAGTGAGCACAACTCAGTCACATTGGAATTGGAAAGTACAAAACATTCCTGCTCATTGTTTAATGGAATTGCCAGGGATGCACTACTACAATGCAAACAGGAAACATTTATTTAAGTATCTAGAGCAAGAGAGTCAAACACCAAACCCTTAACTAGAGGTAGCAGAAACTTAAGAGAAATTCTTCATTATGTTTCTGAATTTTCTCAAGTGTTGTGGTTTTTGTTTTTTTTAATGAGACCACCTCAACAGCTCTGAAGGTCCTTGATGTGCCGGAGCTGCTCAAGTACCTTGGACAAATAACTCATCCCAACAAGCAGGAGAGCACAGTCTGTACTCGTCACTTGATGGTAACACCACTCAGATTCCCACACTGAGGCTACAGATGTTTGCTGACCTTAGGCAAAAGGGGTGCTTGGCCTGCAGGAAATACAACAAGGTTTCCAGTCCAGCCCAATCCCTGTCTGGAATATAGGGATGCCTTTGTCGTGGGAAGTACGTGTGTCTATGTGTGAACAGAAGCAGGCAGGAAGGGGAAGTACTACTCCTTTTCTCCTCTTTAAATTAAGAAAAAAAAAAAGCAGAATTAAATATTGCAGCATCAGGATATGGATGACCCAGAGGATGTCCTAGGATATCTGTTTCTCCATGGCTTGTTGTCCTTTTTGGGTGTTGGGGTTTTTTTGTGAAAAGGTCAGTGAGCATTGACCTTTGCCACTCACATCCACCGCCCACATCCTCCCTGCAGACCGGGATTTGCACAGCAGCTGTGGCCTGGGATGATCCCACTGAGCCAGGCACTCAGATTCCATAAAGCATCATTTAGATCACTATTTAATAGATCTCATAGGAAAGAGTGAAGGCACTGGTAACCCTGAACAGTGCAGCACTGAGTGTGCATCTGCTGAGGGTGCAGCAGGGTGAAAAGTGACCCTGTTTTCATCAGTCCAGCTATTACAGAGTGTTTTCTTAAAAAAAACAACTCTATACAGCACTTCTGCTGCCTGCCAGAATGGATAATAGTGTGGCCCACAGGACCAGAGCAGTGATTGTCTCCCTGTACTGGGCACTGGTGAGGCCACACCTTGAGTGCTGTGTCCAGTTCTGGGACCCTTAGAAAGGACACTGAGGTGCTGGAGCGAGTCCAGAGAAGGGCAATGGAACTGGGGAAGGGTCGGGAGCACAAGTCTGATGAGGGAGCTGAGGGTGTTTAGCCTGGAAAAAAGGAGGCTCAGGGATGACCTTATTACTCTCTACAACTGCCTGAAAGGGGACTGTAGCCAGGTCTCTTCTCCCAGGAAAGCAGCGATAGGATGAGAGGATATATGCTGTGTCAGGGGAGGCTCAGGTTGGACATTAGCAGAAATTTCTTCACAAGAAGGGTGATCAGACATCGACACAGGCTTTCCAGGGAGGTGGTGGAGTCTCCGTCCCTGGAGGTGTTTAAGGAACGCCTGGACGTGGCACTCAGTGCCATGGTCTGGTTGACACAGTGGTATTCGGTCATAGGCTGGACTCGACGATCTCAAAAGCTCTTTTCCAACCTAATTGATTCTGTGATTCTATGGATGTTCTGGCGGGGCCCACTGCAGGACGAGGAGGGCTGCGAGCGGCCCGCCAGAGCCGCCTCGGGTCCCGCTCCCAGCGCCGCTCCCGGCCCGGCGTCCGCCGTGTCCCGGCAACGGCGCGAGCCGCGCGCTTGCGTCATCCCCCGCGCGCCGCCACCGGGCGCGCGCTTGCGCGGCGCGGGGGAGAGGCCGGGGCGCTGCGGTGCCCGTGGGGCGGCGGCGGCTCCTCCGCGGGATGTGCCGGGAATGCGGTGAGCGGGGCGGGTGGGACCCGCCCCCCGCCGCTTCTCGGCGCCGAGCGCAAGGCCCGGGCGGGGGGAAGCCGGCGGGTGCGGGCAGGGCCGGGCGGGGGGAGCGGGCAGGGCGGCCGTGACGCAGCCGGGCTGAGCGCGGCCCGTCCCGCGCCCGGCGCTGAGGGCCCGCACCGGCGGAGGGAAGGCCGGGCGCGCCCGGGCCCGTCGGCGCTGCTGGGGGCGCTTCGTGGGTCTGGGGGTGACGCGGGGCGTGTCAGGTCTTGACGGGTGACTAACAGGGAACAGTTCATAGAGTAGCAGGAAATGCCTTGTTGGAAAGGACTCACAGGGATCTAAGTCCAACTCCTGGCCCTGCACAGGACACCCCCAGAGTCACACCATGTGCCTGAGAGTGTTGTCCAAAAGCTTCTTGAGCTCTGTCAGGCTGGTGCTGTGACCACTGCCCTGGGGAGCCTGTTCAGTGCCCGACCACCCTCTGGGTGAAGAACCTTTTTCTAATATCCAGTTCTGCAGACATCCTCGCACATGTTTTTCACCAAACTTTTCAGTGCTGGGATTTGGGTGCTGAGCTCTTCAGGCCCGCAGGAGGCACGGTGCTCCCTCAGAAGCTCGGGGGAGCACTAGCGTGGGAGATCCGGGAGGAGGTGTCTGGAGGGTGACAGGTTGTGCTGTTGATAGGCAGTGCCTGACGTGTGTGGCCTGGGCGTGTGCTCATCAAACACGTCCCAGAGAGCGGGCCGGGAGGCGAATGGAGCTTTATTGGGGCGGGGAAGAGTGACTGGAGGGGGAGCGCATCTGGGAATTGAAATTGGTCAAAATTCCCACCATAAATTGGAATCTTACTGTGGTGAAATTGCATAGTACTTCAGTATGCTCTGACAGGAGCTCGCTTGGTGTCCTGTGTTTTACTTACACCGTGGTGAGATCTCAATAGCTGTAAATTTTGTTCTGGGTGGGTTTAAGCCCAAGTGCTGCTACGGGTACCTGCAGGGCAAAGTGCTGCTTCTCTGTGATGTCTCTCGTCTGGAGTTTATAACACAGTTACTATCAGATTGCTCTGTGTTTTAGTTTAGGTGGATGTTCTGCAGTTCACTTGCCCTTGCACACCTATATCTGTAGAGGTCTTAAAAGGGCATGACACAAGTGGTTTGCTTTACAAACAGTGAACTCTGCAAAGAGGCATTTTGGGGGAAGTGAAATGTAGAGGCATCTAGGGGAGTAAGTGGATAAAGACTTAAAGACTTGGAGGGCATGGTGTAAATCCTTAGGCAGACTTTTGGGGAAAAATACTTGAGTTTGAAGGAAATACTAACTTTAAGTTGGAGTTGGAGACATTTGAGCAAGTCACTTCAGTAATACATCCTAAAGCTGAGTGTTTTGTGCAGATAGGGAAGTCTCTAAATTGGTTTTCACTGACACAGATTCCTTGGCTTACCAGTTTCAGAATGCTGTGGGAGTTCTTTTGATCTGCCAATGTAAGTTTGATGTAAGAAAGCTGATTCCTAATGTAATGTCTATGTATAAACAGACATTGATATGCTTATTTGCAGGCATTCTGATATTCACACCCACAAATATCTAGGATAAACAAAGTTTGTCATAACTTACCATTGTCAAGATTTTTTTTTTCCATTCCATTGGATGTATTTATGTATGTGTGTGTTGGAGCTGAATCTATGTGAAAAATTACTACCCCTGTTTAATAAACGTATTGCTGTAAGCAAAATAGTACCTTTTGAGTAAGATTATAATGCCACATTCCACGCTCTTCGAAGTGTTCTGCATTGTTTCTGATCTGACTGTTCAGGTTGTGTTACTTGTGGAATAATTGCTGTAGGCAAAAATAAAATAAGGGAGTAGCCACTCACAAGCACGTGTAACTCTCTCAAATATTTTTAGCAGGGACTCTACAAGTGAATGAGAACTTCTCCCTACAGAACTGAGGTGAAAAACTTCACCATGGGTCAACAGATTTCAAACCACACACAAACTGTAATTAACAAGTTGCCAGAAAAAGTAGCAAAGCATGCCTCTTTGGTTCAAGAAAGTGGTTTCCTAACCTATGAAGAGTTTCTGGGAAGAGTAGCTGAACTCAATGATATGTAAGCCTTACTTTGCTTCTTTCTTTTTTTTCATGTTTTACAGAGACCTTGTATGCAATATATTATTCTGTGCTGGCTAAGCCAGAACTCAACCCATGGTTTTGAAATGTTTCCTTCATTTCTCAATGTTTCTATAATGGTTGTAATTATGCTTCAAAACCAAAGCCTTTTCTCCTCCTTAAATTCATTTTTCTCCAATACTCTTCTTCTAGCAAGTGTTGCTCTCTCTTAGAAGTTCACAAGAGGTGATTAAGCATTATCTTTTTGTTAGTGTCACCTGTGTCTCTTAGCTTCTCCCTTCCACATGAAGATGCAATGCTGCTTCCTCTCTGCCTGTCACTTTGGTCAGGAGGGAGCAATAGGAGCCTGGTAGGGACAGCAGAGCTACATGAGGAGGGTGGCACCTCAGACAGAACTGTTTGTGACCATCCCTGCCACCTCTAGAGACATGCAAGGCTGCTCCTCATTAAGGATGAGATGTATTTTACTGTCCCAAACCAGTGACCTAGATAATCCCAAACAAAAGGCTGCTTTTTTGTCACATTTTTCATAGCCTGCCTTTTGTTTGACCAGTACGATGACAGTAAAAGGAAATGAGCAAAAAAGCAGTGTTGTCATTTTTAGCCAGTATTTACATTATAAAATGAGAGTGATAAAATGAAGTGGAAACACACACACACTCAATAAGGGCTTTGTAATGTTTGCTGTAACTAAAATGTGAATTTATATTCAGTCTAGAAATTATCTTGGAGAGGGTCATACTTTTGTGAATGACCTTCAAGAACACATAGCTGTCTTCTGGGAAGATGCATAAATAGATTTTGAAGAACATAACCTGATATTTTGCGTGAGAATCTGGGCATGTATCAGTGTAATTAATACTGTTATTCAAGTGGTTTCTTTTGTTCCAGTGTTTACTTAAGCCTGAATGTAATATAGCTTGTTCTGATTCTTATGGAATAGACCGTTGTGTCTGTGTTCCATTAAAAAAGCAAATCTCAGGTCACCTGACACATTCACCTGACACGTTCACCTGACTACCTCATTATTAATATATACTAACAAAAATACACGTCATCCGCATATGTTGGTACTCACAGGCTTTTTTTTCTACATACTTTTTGAGGAAGTAATCTTTTCAGATTGGACACAAGACTGTGTGATTAGTGTAATAAGCAGTGACAGCATATATGAATTTAAATGTTTATAAAGTACACCTGCTTGCTGATGCTGGATCAAAAGTCTTGCACAGCATTTTCTGATGTTTGCTGTGCAGTTTAAATGGAAGTGGATTGTGTATTCAGTGACGTGCTAAGAAGGTCATTACTCTCTACTTTGATGCCCCTGGGCAGTATTGCTAAAATCTCTTTTAAGGATAGAGAGCAGACAAATGAACCGTAAATAATCCCACTTGGCTGAGGCTGCTGGTCTTTGCAGGTCCAGCACATGCTGTTAAACTGATGTTGCTTTGTTTCAGTACCGCAAAATTGGCTTCTGGACAAGACAAACATCTGTTATTTGAAGTGCAACCTGGGTCTGATTCTTCTGCTTTCTGGAAGGTGATCGTTAGGATAATATGTACCAAAGTAAGTGTGAACATTTCAATTTGATGGGCAGTTTGTATGCAAAGATTTGAGGACTTGTAAAATCCAACACCTTCTACATGTATTTTGATACAGATGATGTATTCAAAGATGCTGTTGGAGATAAATTAAGTCTAAATTCTAAGTTTCTGCCAACAGCGCGTTAACCATTTTTATAACTAAGCTGACAGGAGTGGTACCTTCCAGTGGAGCACTTTCAGCCCTTTAGTTACAAAATGCAGGTGATTTGTGAGGTCAAGTAATCCAATGGTACAACAAACTGGGAACTGTAGAGTTTGATAGTAGTAGAAATTAATCAGCTCTTCCAGGCATTATTAACTGAGCTCGTGTGCCTTTACATAGTCTGATTCCTTAGAAAACCAATCTAAAAGTTCAATGTTGTAACTTATTTGGGAGACCATGACAAAAACGTATGAAATTCGCTCCATCTGTTGAAGAGATCTTCCCCTCTGTATCGTATCGGGTAAAGTCCTTTAATGATCCTGAATCCACTGAGCAGTCTTAACATGTAGTGAAACAAGCTAACCCTCAAACTTTGTTTGAAACCAACAGTTTGTAGTTTCCTGTTTACTCCTAGTTTTCATCAAGGCAGCCATCTCTGTAGGCGGTTTTAAGTTCAAATATCAAATAACTGATGATCCTGTGCTTGGTTGTAAGTTTAGCCCAGTTTTTTGGGCATTAGGTCCCTACTCAAACTTTAATCCATTTGAGTAGTGATGGCAATTGCCTTGCCCTAAAGTTGTGGTGCTGCCTGTGGTGTTCCTCATGCTGTAGCAGCTGTGTGCAGTCCTGACTCTTGCTGAGACAGACTGCAGCTTGCTAGCGGGGTGATGGGCACTTAGGAGGGAGACTACTGCCTTCAGTCTCTTCTTTAAAACACTTCAGTGCTTTAAAAACATTTTGAGCAATGCCAGGTTGAAATCTGATAAGTAATTGTAAACAATTCTTATATCTTAAGATAAATAAAACAAGTGGCATCGTGGAAGCTTCCAGAATCTTGAACTTGTATCAGTTCACTCAACTTTATAAAGACATCACCAGTCAAGCAGCAGGAGTTCTTGCACAGAGTGATACTTCTGAAGAAGCTGCTGAGAGTTTGATGTCTCTGTCATCGTGTCAGGCCAGCTTGTGGATGGGAAGGTATTCTGATATACTTTACCTTCTGACCCCAATTGCAACATAAGCATTTAGGGAGTTGTGCTTAAAACCTGAACCACAAGCACCTGCTGATCAGAACTGCTCGTTCGTGGCAGCTGCAGGCTTTGTACCATCACAAACATGAACAGACACCTTCCCTTGCACCAAGGGAGCTGCAGTGCACTTGGGTGAAATTCTGAAATACGGTGCTACCATACCTTAGCTTCAGAACAACCCTTTTAGAGATCAGTTCTAATGTAAACATGGTATATGTTGAATCTCCTGAATAAGGAAACGGGAGGAAACGGAATCAGCTGCAGCTACAAATTCAGGGGGTTTGACAGTGTTTGTTTAAGCGGATTCTGTTATTGTTCCACTTAAACTTTCTCTTCCTCTTACATTTTGGCATGTGAAAGTTCCCATCTGTTGCCACTAGAAACTCATCAGTTATGGTAATAATTTAACTTGTAAGACTGGAAAAATGGGAACTGTCTCACTCATGTTGACATTCTGCTTTGTTAACCAGAGGAAAAACAAAAGTCTGAGGTCAACACCTGCAATAACTTCAGTTCAAACTGAATATAACAGCAAATCACCTTTTCCCTGTGTGGAAGTGTTGCTGCTACCAGTAATTCCTTACTTTTCACTTCCTGAATAAATTCAGGGTTCTAACTCAGTTTTAAGTGAGGTAGAGCTAGGTTTTACAAAAAAAGGTAGTAAATGGTAGAGTTCTCTGTGTTAACCAGCGAAGAGCTGGCAGCCAGGTATTTTAATAAAGCAGGCTGAGTGTCACACTTCAGCTCTTGAAATGAGAAAGGGGTCAGCTGTGTTGTCACTCCACAGAGCCCACAGGTTTTTCTAAGTCAGTGGATTGCAGAAGGTATTATTTTCATTAAATTCAATTAATTTCCTGGAAATTGGGAACATGTTTGAGAAAGAACAGGAAAATTGCTTTCCCAAGGTTATACCAGAACACATGTTTTTCTGGAAATGGTCTTTTGCTTCAAACAAACAAGCCAAACAAAGATACTTAGGCAAAACAACTTTGTATATTGCTAAAGTCAGTGAGGAAGATAAAAGGTTTCCTATGTGAGTTTCTTTTTCAGTTTTCAGTCTTGGAGACAAGGCAGGTGAGCACCCTTCATGTTTGTAAATTTCATCATTTGAGGCAGTATTAATCACAAATAAAAAGAGTATACTTTGCTAGTATGATGAGCTTGTGTCTTAGCCAAGTTTTACAAGTTGCTAAGGGAAATACCGGCTGAAGCACCTTCAAGTATTCTACACCAATGAAATCTTCTGTTTATTTTTCTATGATAATCACCCATTTGCCTAAATTGTTCTCACCTTTAGACATTTTTCAGCTCTGAAAAGTTAGCCCTCACTATCTAAAAATAGTGAGTGTTATCTGTTAAATTCTTCTGAACTTTTTCCACTATTCCTGAACTATTTCCACGATTTCTCTACAACATCCACTTCCTATTCAGAGCATTCAAAATATGCCTGAGTGATTTATGCTTTCTGATAATGAAGGGACAAGCATTTCCTTAGTCTGACACACTTTTATTTTACTGTTTCTTCAGGAACTTAGTCCTGTGACTAAAGCTTACTTAGCACTAACTATATAAATTGGCCTTGTATGATTGCTTGTATAGACACCAGCAAATCTCAAAAATTCAAGTGCTTTTAGAGGTTAGTTCTCAGAATTGCATGGGGAAGGAAAATGAAAGGGAACTGGTCTAAAGAACATGATGAGCTACACAAAAGATAGGCTTCTTGGAAACTGTTGTCCTCCTTGTATGCAAATTACCATCTATAAAAAAAAAAAAACCTGTCATTTTAAAGTAACTTCTCCAAAAGCAAATTGAAAAGGAAACCCCAAGGACCGACTGAAAAATAAAACAAAGGCATGTTGACTGCTGTCCAGTAGCCTCCTAATCTGTACAGGTAAAAAATACTCTGTGTTAGACAAGCTCCCTTAGATGCCTAAGCTAAAATGGTCTGGTCAATAGTCATAAGGTGGACTGACTCTCCTGAAATGCCATTTTTTCTAGAATGCTATCTCTGTTCCTCAAGTCAGAACAGGGATCCTCAAATGAGGATTTTTGGAAATCCAAGTATTTCTGAACACTTCCTTGGTTGTTTTGGAAGTGAGCTGTGACTATAAAATTGAGAACTTTACATGTCTGGTTAGGCCAGTGGAAGCTGAGGGTTCTCTGCACCTTTTCACACTTGAGAAATCTTGATGGTGCAAGTATTTGAGATACTACTGCTAAGAACATTAGATACAGATATCTCTTATTCGGGAAAAAGATACAAAATGTCAGTGTCTGTCTTGGGTAGTGAGAGAATTTTTAAACTTCCCCACCAACAGGAACACCTGGGAGTTTAACTGGAAAAGCTGTGGTAACAGCTTGAGAGTCCTCATTTGATGAGCAATTATGTGGAGCGTATTGCAAGCTAAAATCAGCCTTTTCAATCTAATGAGCAGTTCAGCTCCTGGCATTTTGATGCCACGTGAAATGAGTGAACATGCATTCTGGTGGTGATCCTCTTGCCATGCATGTTTTTGTCTAGGATATAAACCAGCACACAGAAATTTGGCAAAGTTCATTGTGAACTAGTTCAGCCTGACGTGCAGTGACGGGAAGGCAGGTTCTTCTCCTGCCTTTAATGTAAACAGTGTTTCTGTTCTTTTGCCCAGTCATGGGATATGAAGCAGTTACAACTCCTCTCACTTCCTTGTTGATATGAAAAGGGATTTACAGAACCCTTTGCAACACCAAAAGCACCTGACACAAAAAATAAATGCCTGTTCTGGCTTAGTTTAGTTCACGTACTGCTGACATAGGATGGGATGCCATAAGATTCATTCACGGATTAAAAGCACAGGTGTTTCTTTCTGGACATCAGTAATTATTATGAAAAATGTAGTAACTGGTGTAGTTACTGGGGCATAACTATCAAACATCTGGAAGAAAACAGTGTCTTCTTTTCTGCAGGGTTAAACAGCTGACAGATGAAGAGGAATGTTGCATCTGCATGGATGGGCGTGCTGATCTAATCCTGCCGTGTGCTCACAGTTTCTGCCAGAAATGCATTGATAAATGGTAATACAGACTAAAGGATATTCATTATTTTATAGTATGCAGAGGTTATCTGACAGTTTGGTTTGACAGATTCCATGATTGTCATATAATTTAATGTCCGAAGATATTTCCAAGCTAATGTACATATGATACATAACAAGCCTGAGTAAAATCAGACTGCAGCAAAAGGAAAGCAGGAAGTTTTGTAAAAAAAGAGATGTAAAAGAGTTCTTCAGCATTTGTTTTGTAATTTCTTACATCTTTTTATTCTTCTAAAATTAATTAAATTTTAGTCTTTCTCAAAAACTCGAGAAGATGGTATATGCAGACGCTGGCATGTTATGCTTCACAAAATCTCATTTAAGGCTTGTTAAGACTATGCAAATATGAAGGCAAGTTGGACTGTCACTTACTTGGGAAATAACTAGCAGAGGGAATTTTTTCCATATGTTGTGCTTTCACTTCAAATAAATAGCATACAATTTACTGATTTAAATATATCAGACTCTTCCAGAAAGATATTTCTTCTCAATGGCAGCACCTTCAAATTTATGTGTAACATGTACCTTGCAATGTTCAGCTTCACAGCAAACTGAATACCTTTTCAGCTTCTGCATCTCTAATACACCAGTTGTTGGAAAAGTGGGAGAGAAAAATTGCTTTGTGGAGGAGCATAGTTCTTGTCTGACCATACAGGCCTACAAGGATTAGGGAAGTGTCCTGGCAGTCTGGCATTAGGGGACACAGACCTGCTCTGTTAAAGGCTTTATTTTGGCTAGTTAATGCAAATGGTTTTACACATAATTTGTGTGCAAGAATTTGTTTTGTGGCTTTTTGAAAGACTTACAGAGGAAGTTGCTCTTGTAACAAACACTGGGCTTCCACAAGGAAAAACCATAGTAAAAAAATCACTGGATCTTAGAATATTATGAGTAATTTCTCTCTTCTGGGAAAATCTCTTGACATCTGTTGGCAAGACAGGCCTTAGTTTAGTGACTGTGGTGGAGAGTGGATTATATGCTGCTTTGGCTGATGAATCAGCTGAACTCCTCACTAAGTTCCAGTTACACCATGCTTTTTTTTTTGTCTGTAATTTTTAAGGTTCATCTCCTCTTAATTTAGGCATAACAGAGGCTCCCAGCTCAAACATAATTGTTTGGGATCCCCAAGATGGTGGAGAGGGATGGGACTCTGAGGGACCAGTTCTAAACTTCAGTGGGCTGTATGACTCAGGAAAAGGGCTCCTTCTTCTCTTTATCTAGGAAGCCTATGGAGACTGGTTTCTAAGGACCTCAGCTGAATTCCTGAAGATTGGAAGAATTAATTTAGACAGTGAATTTCCATTTAAACTTTCTGGCCAGGTAGCCAGATGCATACTGTCTGAACTGAGCAAATGATTAGGAGGAACAGGATTCCAGATTTTCACTCAAAGAATGGAGCTCCATTCAGAAGTCTTCCTCACAAAGAAAGATGTTTTTAAACAAACAAAATAGATAGGTGGTCTGATCCAGTTGTGATCATTCTTGAAGTTCTCAGTGAGTTGGGTTTTGCTTGGGTTTTGTTTGTTTGGGGGCTCTTTTGGCATTTTCTGGCCAGCAAGAGACCATCAGTGAAAACGACTCATTTCTGTGCCTTCCTAACAGGAGTGACCGCCACAGAAACTGTCCTGTGTGCCGCCGGCAGGTGACCGGGGCAGGAGATTCCTGGGTGGTGTCAGAGGCCCCCACAGAAGATGACATTGCCACTTACATCCTTAACATGGTGGATGAGGCGGGGCAGCCCCACAGACCCTGACCCTGCCCACCAGGCTGATCATGGCAGAACCACTTGAAGCTTTGGTTTTCCCGACCATCTGGTTTTACCTCTCCTTGCTGTTCTTCCACAGTCTGTCCTTTCCTTCTCCTCTTGGCTGCCGTGAGTCTGCGCTGCTCTTCTAAAGCACAGGGTATCTGAGCAAGTCTCTGTGTGTGCAGTCTTCGTTATTAAACTGTTCTTTCAGCAAACTCTTGGATCATTAACAAAGTTTACTTCAACAACAGCGTTTGATATTAACAGTTCAACTACTCGATGAAGCAATTTATAACAGCACAACTACAACTGCAAACTGCTGTTTGAGCATCACAGTGTACTGCAACAGAGATGAACCGTGGCAGATGGCTTGACCTCACAGTTCCTACCCTTAAAAGCAGTCTCTTATTCACAACTAATGTGAATAAAGATGATGAGTTAGCACTAGTGGTTATTAATTTGAAATTTTGCTGTTGAAACGTGAAGATGTCCCACTGCCTGTTCTTCAGTAGGAAGTTATTGCTGCTCTTAGTGTTTACAGATACTTAATCTGATCTGTTATGACTTTTAGTATTAATTATTTTAAATCTGTTTTGGAGAGTGTAGGCAGGTCTGTAAATGTACTTGTGCACTTCCCCTTATTCTTCTAACAAGACTTATCTCTTAGAATATTTTTTAAAATATGATATTTAGCATAGTCTTATTAGCTGGGAAACATTAAACAGTTTCGTACACAATCCTAAAAGCAGTAAATCAGCTTCTTGGTAGTTTTTGATAAAGAACAGCTAAAATTATTTCTAAACATGGGGTGTATCTGAAGAGAATGCCTTTATTTGAATTAGCACTTAAGGTGTAGTTTAGTCTGATGCTGTGGTTTTATCTGTTCCTCTTGAGTTTTGGAAGTGATGAGATCAGAGTTAAAAGGTATATGAAGAGTTACAAGTGATAATCTAAGTAAGGGTGCTCTACTTTATATCTACAAGTGCAATATGCTTTTATGTAGCAGAGAGAAACTTCTTCAACAATAATGTTGCTCGCAGCAAGATATGCATGTGACAGCTTGGGATAAGAGGTATCACAGCTGGAGTGCAACAATATTTTGTGGCTAGCAGAATAAAATCTTTAAAGAGCTGAGTTTAGACAGTCTAAAATTGTTAGTATTCAGGAAACCCATCTTAAGCCTCTCATGCATAAATAGTGTTATGGAAATGAATGGCTACTGTAGAGAATTAATTTTTATATATATATATATATATATTAACAAACACTACTTTTTCTCACTCAGTAACATCAAGTTAAAATATTCAAGTGTAGCATTTGAGGGAATATCAGCATAAATCTTGCTTACTGTAAGGCTGCATTTTTCCTTACCATACCTGTTAAAATTCCATGATGCCATAAGGCTTAAGTCCTTTTGTCACAGACAGGTTCTGAACTAAAAGGCATGTGCACATGTAGATATGCATATTTAGGTTATTTTTCTTAATTGGCTACCAAATAATTTAATTAGATCTTGAAAATTTCTGTATCATACATCAATTTGTTAAAGAATGTGCACAGCATATGGCACCCATTTGAGCTTGGCTTGTGACACCGTTGTCACATTTATCATGGGTTTTAAGAGAGAGAAGCAACGTACTCTTCATGTGTCTGTCATTTGAGAGCCAGTATGGCTTAGTGTGTAAATCTGTATTTAACTATGGAAAAATCCTTTTAGGAGTGTATATAGCTTAGAAGTCTTTTTTTTTTTTTTTTTTTTTTCCCCCCTTCTTTCTTAAGCCATTGATAGCAATGAGATATTCTTCAGTAAATGTATGGAGTGTTTGGTTGCATAAAGGAGGTTATTGTTTGGGCTGAAAATTGTTGCTGGCCCAGGATTTTCCACTAAAATGTGCAAATATTCCTAATCATGCACCGGTTCGGTTTCTTTTTGCTTTTTGAGCTTGCATTAGTCCATGTTCAGAACTTTCAAATAACCTTTGAATTTTTTAAACTTTTTATATCACTGGAACAGAAAGAACATCTAAATGAAAGCTTCAAGCTAACTTTATTTTTCAAGTACTTCAGGAATTATACTTCTGAACTGAAATTTTATAAGTTGACTTTCTGCTGAGAACTTACATGAACTTCTTAAAATGTAATTTTATAATGATGCAAACAGATTGTTAATTGCAGCATAATGACAATTACAATATAAACTAATGCAAAAATTATTTAAATAGTGAAAAAGTGAACTTTGTATTCTGTACAGCTTTTTTAAATTAAGTTGCTGTAATTCACACTGCTGTGATGTAGATACTGTAATGTGTGCCTTGTAAAATATATGTACTGTATGTTATATGGAGAAACAGATACATTAACACTGAAAACCTAGTAATTTGGTACTGGTTGGTATTAATCTGAAGTGCAATGTTTAGCAAACAATTTTGGAAAAGGAATTCATTGGCATGGACATGTCAATGAGTTGCAGAAGCTAGACCTTGAAAATGTGAATTACTGCAAACAGCTGTTGGCGGGGGGCATTAGAACAAATTAACTTTCTTGTGTTAAGTGAACATTTCTTACAGGTTTAATGTGAAATTGTAATTTAAACATTAGAGATCATATTAATAGCTAAGAACATTCCACTATATTAAACTTTGTGTATGAATTGTGCAATAAAGTTACTTTGGAAGAAATGTCAGAGTTCTTTTAAGTTGAAGGAATTTCTTGGCTTTAGTACTACAGAAGTCTGAAAACTGAGTTTTGATCCAAATCCAATTGCACTGTAGAGGTGGTGTGGTTAAAAGTGTGGCACTGTGAGTCAGAGCTCTCTTAAAGTGTGGTGTCAACAAGGTACCTTAATGCAGCTCTGCAAAAAAAAAAAAACCCTGGCTCTAATTTGACCTCTTCTAGGTACACAAATAAATTGGAACCTTCTGCAGCGATAGGAAAAATTAAACAACTCTAATTCTTAAAAGGTCAGTACTGAGGAGCAGGTTTGTTCAGGGAAAGGATTTTTATATTCAGAGAAGTGTGATACACTTTTTCCCCTGAGTTACTTCATCACAGTTGTGATGGTATTTTAAAGTTTAAGAATGCTAAGGTTTGGAATATTTTTTCTTAATTTTTCCTATTTTTAAATAAGAATTTAAATATGTCATTAATGTAACTGTTTCCTCTGTCTAGTTACTTGACTTATCTGTTTGGATCTTTGGAAGCCAAGGGAGAAATGGGAGAGGAATTCATTAACAGATCAGGAAACTAGAATGGATAAAATGACCAGTTGACAGGCACAGCAGGAGGTAGGTGTACCAGAGCAATTATTTGTATTTACTAGGTTTCAAGTTTGAGCCCCATATCAATGTAGTGGGCATGGTTCTTTTTTTCATGGGAAATGGTGTATTTAACTTCCTTTTCTTTCCTTTAAAGAAAATTCTGTAACTAATTAGAAAGGTTTTCTAATCCATACTCTTTCCAGTTCTGGAAACCAGGACAACCACTGAGATCTCTGTGTATGGGTTTGAACTGAGCTGTTCAATCCCTGTAGAGGGGATGTGCCAAATCCATTATTTTTGGAAGGAACATCTTGGCTGTGGTTCTTTGTGATTTGCATCCAGCTGAATCCTGGAAGAACAGCCCTCTGAGGAAGCCCTAAGGATGTTTGATATAAGTAGGAGCTGTAGGTTAACCTGGCTGGCCTTAATCCTTACACTGCATATACATAATGCTTTAATTTTGTATTCACACACACTCTGTAGTGGAAGTAATGTGACAGTAATTAAGTATTTTCTTCGGTTTTCTGTTGTTAAATCATCCTTGAAGTTAACTTGCCAAAGATTTTATCCTCACCTGAGTGGGTGAACAGAACTCTGCTTTATGAGTGTCTTGAACATGAGTCATTTCAAAACTGAATTTTTGTTAACTGTCCTTTCTTCAGATGTTTGATTCCAAGGCCTAGAATTTATCATACAGCAATACTCTTTAAGGACTGAGACCTTTCCTGCTGGGATGTGTCACTGGAATTAGGTGGGATGGGGCTGTGTGCTTTTCCAGTGACTGCAGTGTGCGATCACCAGGTAACGTTCTGCTGTGAGCCAGCAATGTTACATCTATGAGGGATGGGACAACACAGCTGCCAAGATGTTCATTAGCAGATCTTTACTTACCTCACTAACCCGTCAAAACTCAAATAGTAAACACTGGGCATGGGGTTTGTAGGTTTATATTAAAAGGAATTACCAGTTTTGTGAACTTGGATAGAACTTTGCACAGTGTGTGTCTCCTGGAATGAAGAATATGACCCACTACATGATTAAATAAGCACTCTTCTTTGGTTCAAAGTGCTATTTAAAAATGCAAGGTGTTTCCACAAAGTAAGCTTAAAAGTAGTGGGAAACCTGCACTTTGGAAATTTGCATGTGTAAGAAGGTAGGAGTTTGGTACAAGAGTCTGTGCTTCCATGCTGATGTGGTTCTGACCCATTTTAATAGATCTTCAAAAATGACTTTTTATGTGAGACAGTCCCTGTTAGTCATGGTCAATGATGAATGAATTAGTGGTGTTGGTGTCTTGCTATTATATGGACTGTTCTCTGTGCTGTTTAACAGTGGTGTTTACTGCTTTCAGGGGTGTGGGGGAGAAAGGCACATTCCTCAGTTACAGATGAACCTGTACTCTTGTGCTTCACCAGTACTGCTCCTGTACAGAAATAAAGAGTTTGTGTACTGAAAGAGATGATGATTTAATCTTCATCTAAAAATCTTGACTCCCTTTCTTACTGAAGTATTTTGTGTTAAGCTTTTCCTCAAAAGTCATGGTGACTGTAGCAGGATGTCTGTGTTGATACTATTTATTTAAATCTGTCACTTGTTGGCTTCTTGGTTGGGTTTTGTCAGATAAAGCTGCTGTGCATGCTCATGGAATCACAGTACAACTTAAACTGCTCTGCCCTGAGTGTCAGGACTGCTTTCCTGCTCCCAGGCTGGGTGTCTTGACTCTCAGCTCAATATCCAGATGAGGCTCCACGATCAGGAGGAGCTGCTGCATGCTCTGCCCTGGTGCCCAACTTGGAAGAGCAGGGAAGCAGGGTGGGCACCAAGCGACAGCGGGGACAGCAGTGCAATTTCACTTTCAGAACTTTAGGCCAGGTCGGAATGGTTTGTTTTCATTGACACTCAGTTGGTTTAAGCCAGATAAGCCTTTAGCCCTTCTCCTAAATAGTGCTTACTGTCTTCTCTATCTCCACTGGGTTTTTTTTCAGTTTTTGTGCTTTATTTAGGTTTAGTCAGTTTAATTGCACGGGGTTTTAGTTCTACTTAAATGTGGAGACTTGGAGGAGGTACAATTTTTTTGAGAGGTACACACAAAACTGGTAACCATATTCTTTTACAGTTCATTTATTAATGTAATGTTTAATGCTTCCACAAGAGGCAAAAGATAAACATCATGTAACCCAGGCACAGAAAGAAAAAGCAGTTTCTACAGACACCTTTTCAGACTTGGATTTTAACTAGGCAAAGAGAATAGAAAGGTTTAGCCACACATAAAGAACAATGATAGGAGACAGTAAGGTGGCTCTGGGCTGTGAAAAAAAATGTATTCTCCACTAGCAGAGCAAATGCCTTAAGTTTGCTAAAGTAACAGAACAGAAATTGTTCAGGTAGATGGGTTGTAAACATCAAATAGCCATAATTAATCATTTCACATTGAAAGTATAAAATGCTTTTTAACCAACAGATTTAAGGAAGGCTTGAATAACATTTGAACCTGTCTCCTAATGAAGCCAAGAGAAAGTAGAATATTCTTCCATGCTGCAGCAGTGCTTACCCAATAGCCACCTGCAGTGATGTTCTTCCAAGCCCTGAGTCAAACCAGCTGTGTTCTAACCAGGTTTGACCTCAGCGCAGCTGGGGGGATCAGCCACTGCCCTGTCCTGCACTGGTGTCCCTGTGTACAGCAGTAACTCATGCTGGATCTACTTCTTCATTCCAGCCACAGCCTGAGCCCACAAGGCTGCTCTGAACAGCCTCACATGAGCACAAAAGTGCAACTTAAAAAGAAGAAAACAAGGCAAAGCTTAAGAACTGAGCTTGGGATTCAGTAACATTTGTCTAATTAAAGGATGACCAGGAGAAATGTAGTAGTGGAAGCTTGAAAGGATGTCTGTTAGTATTTCCCCAAATATAATACTATAAGCCCAATTTCCCCTTAAAAGCAGCACACAAGAAAGCACAGAAAGCAGAACTTGTAGTCATGACCACTTATGTGTTACTGTGGCTATTGTTAGAATCCCAATTACTGTCCATTCACTGAATATTCAAATCCAGTTTTTTTTTCAATAACAGCTACAGATCTATTAGAACCTGAGGTAAGGAAAGCTGAAAAGGTACTAAACATACACAAATTCGGTATAATTTTAAGGAAACTAAATAAGAAATGTAAGTGACAACAAAAGCAGCACTAATAGCGACCTTCAGGTGAAACAACCCAAGTAAAGCAAGGTTTATCAGATGGAAATACTTACAATTGAAATTCTTCATACCAAGCACGTTGCTTACTTAGCCTGGATGCAGATGTTTATCACAAACAGTGTACTGTTGGTAACAGTTTATTAGGAAGTTGTACCGATGGAAACAAGACACTTGCATTTGAGGCAGCTAAACAGCTTAAACCACTTTTTCAGACTCCTAAGCAAATGACACCAATTCTGAGACTGCATTCTATGAGCTGCTAAAGTTCCTAACAGTGAGGCTGACAGGGGCTGCTGACACAGAACAATTTTATTCTCGTTCAGCTGGGCAGCATACCGTGGTCTCACATGATTTTTAGGGGTACAAGGAATACAAAATCTGGCACATAGCAGATATTTGGCTGGGGCACTAAAGAGCTAAAGTCAAATTCTCACCACCTGCCTGCAGCCCTGGTTTTGGATGAAAAACCTCTGCAATCACTGCAGCGCCCTCTGCATGACACTGGCTAACTGTGATGGTGAGTGGATGGCCAGAACTCTCCCTCTTGTGCCTTAATTCCCTTGGAGCAGCCTTAATTCCAGGCTGCTTCCTACATCTTTAGGTTTAGCTCTCTCTCTCGGGGGGTTCTTGCAAGGCTGCACAGCTGTAGGAGGTGATAAGGAATTCCTTCTTCCCCTACTTTAGTGCCATTTCCTTGCAATCTCCATTCAGGACAGCAGGAACATTAAAAAAAGTGCCCTTGTAGGTATCTCTTTAAACTGCCACAGCCTGAGGAGAGAGTCTTCAATGCCTCTATACATTTATGCCATTAATGGGTTGTTTGGTACTGGTGGTGTCACCACTGCCACTTTTGGCTGCATTTGCAAGGGAAAGTGAGACCTGAAGAGCTCTTGAAAGGAAGGCTGTAGGTGCCCAAGCTCCAGGAGAAGGGCCTGGCCTAGGAAATACAAGTGGCACAAGACATCTGATGGAGCACAACATGCAGGGTTCAAGGTCAGGTGAGACTTGATGGGCCAGTATCAGTTATTTTCTTTTTATGCATTAATGCTGAATGCCTGTTTGAAGAAGCCCAGGATCCCTATGCAGGATATTAAGAGAGCCAGGGATCTAACCCTGGGTTCAGACCCTGCCTTAGGGACTGTAGGCCTTTGAATTGAGTAGTGCAGTGCTGGACTCACAGGCATCCACACCCTCTGCTGCCCCTGGCCTCGAGTCTTTTTTGGTGTGAAACTCTGTGCAGCTTCTACAATACAAAGATGCCATTATGTTATTACCTTTAATCCTCTCTGAAGGAGTAGTACCGTGTCATAAGGATGATGAAATACAAAGAAGATTGAAAGTGATAAATACTCCAGTAGCTGTATTGTACTAACCACTTCCTCCTAAATAAATAGTTTAACATAACATACCATGATTTGAAATGACAGATTTCAAGTGGGCTGGCTTCTGTATAAATAGACAGCTTGACTTCCCATTCAGCTGTAGTAGACTAAAATACAGACTAAAACAAATGTGTAAAAATATGTCAGAAGTAGGACCAGAATCAGGTCTGGCATTTCTACCACTGATTCATAAGAACACTTCCCTTTTTCAAGTAAAAAATTTCTCTTTATACGCAACCAGAATTATCTGCATAAATTTCTAAGTAATTTGAATGGGCATATCCACATATTCCCATTACAAAGCAATAAAAAAAGTGTTCTCAGCTTTCAAGGCAAAATATTCATGATATAATTAGACTCATTACAATGTTTTATAGCGATTTTGACACCATGTTTTCCACTTGCTAGATTAAAAAGCATTCGTTTGTTGTTCTTCACTGACACACTACAGAACAACAGGAATTAATTAGTTATTGAACAAGATTACCCGATGTTGGTTTTTCTTGTTTTCCAATATAACTGCTGAAACATTGAGTTAAAAACGGTGTCAGAACACCTTCCAGAATAAAAGGGCAGCCTCAAAATTCTGCACCCCATAGAAACTGCTAATGAATAAAGGGTTAAACTTAAAAGTGTTAAAAGCCATGACTGGTACTGAGACTTGCAGGACCAAACCAGGTGGGCGTGTGCTGTCAGCATCTGCAGGATCCTCAGGTGCATAGCACAGATGCATTACAGATATTCTCTCTGGTTTCCCAGGCTACACTGCAGGGCACAGTTAAGACAGTATGAAACAAATAGTACATGATTCTGAGTTTGCATTTAGTATTTACAGCAATCTTAAAAAGCCTAATGTTCGTAGAAACCAAAATGTTTGCAACAAGAATAATGAAGTAACAGGTGATGGCAAATGCTGTTTACCTTCCACAGACACTCCCTTTGTACTGTTCAGCTATGTCTTGGTAGCATCAAAGACAGATGATTTGATGTCAATTTGCATTTTATCCTGCTCAGGAGGGACATGTTCTGGTTTCTCTGAGTTTGTAACTACTTGGACAGAGTAGAAATATCTTCTGTTCTCATGGCATCAGCCAGGAAGCTGAGTTCATTGCACAGAGTCTCGTACCTGAAGGCCATCCGGATCTGGGCAACATTTGTCTTTCGAATGTCATTTCCTTCAGGCCCTTCCTTGCAATAATTCACCCCTAGGAATTTCTGTTTTTCCTGTGAATGGGATTAAACATGAAAAGGAAGAAGTCAGTTCAACTATTTTGATTTATTGCAGAAGTAAGTGTTTGTTAGTTGAATGAGTCCAGTACAAGTGAAAAGAGCAGTTTCAACCAGCTGGGCATTGAACTCTTCCTCAGAGTCTTAACCAGTTTAGGAGATTTTAAGGTCAAAGTTTATCCATACAATCACTCAAAACTGCACTCAGTCTGGCTTGCTAAAACCCTCTGTGTTAGTGTTCAGCCTTCCTTGCTGTATCTTGCATGTGAGAGGGCAAAAAGAGGCTTAGGTCTCTTTTGTCAGTTAAATGTTGCACAAGAGGAAAATGAGTAGTTGTCCCTAGGAAATATTGGAAGAAACAACAGAATATACTCATGAAGCCCCTTCACATACCAGTTCCTTCAAAGAATTGTTCAAAAGTGACATAGAAGAGAGGATGATCTAAAGTAAGTCCTAGTTCTGGCTATATAGAATTTTAAGGCCAAAAGGGAATTTAATCTGACTGCCTATCTAAACAAGAATATTTTCTGTAGTACTCCCTTTTAAGCAAAAACATGCCTTGCTTATGCCAGGCTGTTTATTTTTACTTAATGCTAAGACACGATGTAGAAAATCACTGGCAGAGGGATATCACCAAAATAATTAAGTTTGTAACTGGAAGGAGAGCTGAGTATAAACAGGCATCTGGTGTCTCTACGTATTTTGAGAATTCCAAAACAAAGCTAATGAGGAAAAGTAATGTTAATACTTTACTTGTAATGTCAGACTGCATAGCAGATAGTTTTGACTATTTCTGGAAAAGAGGACAGGGATGTGCACAAATACGTCACTAAGCATCTGCTATTCAGTGTTCAGACTATTGACTTCTGGGTTCCTACTTGCCCTAATATTCACAAAAGAGGTTTTCCAGACATACTTACCTTATCTGACAATCCGCTCTGTAGAACGCTGTTTCTTGCTATTTCACACAAGTCACAGGTACTTAGTTTCCACACCTGAGCTGCAATAGCATATTCTTCCATGAGAGCTTCCTGCAGCACCAAAATACATTTAATATTAAATTATATGTAAATAAGATATAAATGGGGATATGTACTCATTACTAATTAAGGATTTTATACATGCTCTTTAGACAGCTGTGAAAAATTAGAAGTTTAAAACTTTAAAAATCACAATCACTATGAAAAGAATTGTTTATTTCAAATTTCCCAAGGACTACTGGTTAATAATTAATAAGGCACTGGGTATCCAGTTAGCTTAGTCTAAGAAATTGCAGCCTGCAGTCCAGATCCTTGGAGGCATTTCCTAGGCAATTGCAAAGGAGCCCCCAGGGTACACAAACACCCTGGAGCACTCAGTTGTAAAGCTTGAGTGAATGTGCACATGGACAGGTAGCAGGGCAATTTCTTGCTCTGGCCCTCCCGCATCAGGCGGGCGGGTGTGGCCCCAGTGGGCTGTCCCAGAGGAGGATCCTCCACACTCCATGTGACTGCATCCATGCTCCAGCCAGCAGCAGCTCCGTGTCCCGGCCAGCAGCCAGCCCGGGGCAAGGCCAGCAGAGCTCGGCTTGTCCTGGGACACGCAGCTGAGCAATGGATGGGCCCCTCTGGGCACAGCATGGCTCAAATCGGTGCCAGCCACAAACGAGGGCATCACAGCCAGTGACCAGGCACTCCTGTCCTGCCAGGCCACCCAAGGGCAGGAATCTGTTTCAGCTCACTGGGCAAGCAGCTCATATGTCATCTTGAGATTCCACATCGTGTTTTTATAATGTACTTCCCCAGACTTATTAGAGTAAGGAAACTGGACTTTCCTGGCACTCTAGAGGATTGTTTATGAAGGCTCAAACCTCCCTTCAGCCTCATCCTTCATTTTATACTTCAACAGCCAACACTGGAGAGGCAAGAGTACAAAAGAAACATAATTAGGAAATCAGACATTTCCTTCCGAAGCCTAACAGTGAGTAGTAGACAGAGAATGAGGAGGGAGAATGAATGAAGTGACTGAAAGACATGACACTATGTCCTAAGCAATGAAATAAAACAGCTTTCAGGTCAGTCTGGACCCGTGTGGTGCTGTTGCCAAATTCAAAGCCAGGGCTTTTTGCGATTCCTACCTTTGTATAATGAAACTGCATAGGATCATCTGTGGAGAGGGAGATGTGCAGTCCCTTATGGAGAAATTCCCGTAGTGGATTTTTTGAGTACTCCAGGAATAGGCTGTTGTTACTAAGTGGGGACATAGCAATGGGTATTTGTGCAAGATAATAAAGATACTGGAGGACAGGGCTCTGCAAAACAAAACACAGTCAGCATTTAATGGTACTATGGGATAATGAAAAAGAGCACGATTTCCCTTGGATAAAATGGAAACAGCACTACAGAGGGAAGACTAAGACCAAAAAACTTAGGTTGACATTAAACCATGACTTCTCTACAAAATATTTAAAAGTCTGAATTTTAAATCTTACTGATTCTTATAAAAATAATTTACATTCTTAAATATAGGTGTCATCTTTATAAAAATAAGGTGACTAATATTACTGTAGATTAGTAAGTATATATGACCATTATGGGCACTGCATTTGATACCAGCTGCATACCTTCACAGAAAACAGATGGGCAAGAACTGCTAAACAATTTTTTATTTCCAAAGCTGCAGTCCAATAGGTAAATTTTAGCAGCAAAAGGAGTTTTAATTTATGAGAAGTCATGTGTTGCTGTTGTACATAATAGAAATTATCTGTGATCGCCTCATCTTTATTACTATTTTGCCTCAGCCAACCTGTGAACCTAACAAGTACCTTTATTACTGTTACTATTATTAGTACCTGTTATGCCATCTTATCACACCAGGCCACGCAGGAGACAGTGAAGAGGAGAATTCTTTGGTCACACTCTGCTTTACTGCTACTCTGTCTGGGTCTAATTTTGGGAATTACTACTTGTGAGCATAGTATCAGACATGATTTTAGGCAGATTTTTTCTTTGTTCTTGGTTATATTGAAAAATACAGAGAATTTTCCAGCATTAACCAGAAAAATCTCACTTATAAGGGAACTCCTGAAAGATTACAGGGAACTAAGTACAAGTCTGCCACCCACTGACCAATTATTTTAATTATGAAACAGTGCCCTGGAGATGGGGTTGAGTGATGGTTCTTAGTAACTGATGTGATAGGAATTATAACATTTGTTCTGTCATAACAATTGAGTTCTGTCTAAAATATTGTTGTGTCAAACAGCTATGTTGCATTTCTTGATCAAAATAATCAAACCCTTAAAGAACTTCTGAATGAACCCTGAAGTACAGAAATGCCAATCTGAGAAAATGATCTTTATCCCCATAGAGAAAAAATGAGAGCTTTCCTTAAGTTCTTCTGGGACTAAACCAGGGAGTAGTAACAAGTAGCTGTGCTTGGAGTACCAAAAACAGGTGCTGCCAGGTCTTTGACATATCTGAACATATCTGATCTTCCCTGTGAAGACAAAGCTGTCTTTTTGTAGCTTAAGAATAGGAAGTTCAGTTGAGCTTATTTATTTCATTGAACATTAAATAATTTGGTTTGGAAAGGGCCTTAAAGATCATCTGGTTCCAACCCCCAGCCATGGGCAGGGACATCTTTCACTAGACCAGGTGGCTCAAAGCCGCATCCAACCTGGCCTTGAACACTTCCAGTGATGGGACATCCACAGCTTCTGGGCAACCTGTGCCAGTGCCTCACCACTCTCACAGTAAAGAACTTCTTCCCAATATCTAATCTAAACCTACCCTCTATCACCTCTCCCTTGTTCTGTCACTACCTGCCCTTGCAAAAGCCCCTCTCCAGCTCTCTTGTAACCCCTGTTTAGGTACTGGAAGGTGCTAGAAGGTCTCCCTGGAGCCTTCACTTTTCCAGGCTGCACAACCCCTATGCTCTCAGCCTTTCCTCAGAGGAGAGGTGCTTCACCAGAGGTGCTCACGGCCTCCTCTGGAGTCCCTCCAACACCCCAACGTGTTCTGGTGTTGGGGTGGTCTGGCTGGAGTTTCTGACCAAACTGAAGAGTTACTTGTGCCTTGCTAAGAAAATGAATTAATGGGGCAGCCCAAAATTAATTTTGGGCTGCTCAGATAAAAGTCAGTTTGATGCCTGCAGTTCGAACCAGTGACAGATGTTTGAGCACACAATGATTAGTTGAGGAGCAACCAAGCAATACCTTCTTCAGGAGCAATCCATGAGAGATGTTGTCTGCTGTCAGAAAGGCAGAAACAAGGTGTGTGATAGACCCAGCTTCTCCACAGTGAGGTCGAAACAGGAAAGTGCACATGCCTCTTTCCCTGAGGAGATAAAAAGCAAGTTACTCTGAAAAAAAGGCACTGTTCTTTATCTCTTTGGTATATAACTGTCATTAATATGTGAATTTAAAAAGAAGAAAATCAAGTTACACATTCTCCTACACTTTGATGTGACATCTAATCAGGCCTACCTGTCGTGGGCTGCTGTCAAAAGGGTGCGTCCCGCTACCGAAGCCCCTTCTACCACCAGACATATTTGTATCTTCTTTCCTCCCCAGAACACCTCATTCAGCAATTTTCACCCCACTGGGTGAACAGCTACTGAATGGATTTAAGTGGAGTGAACTGACAGATGGAAAATTCAGTAAACCCATGCAACCCGTGGCTGCAGAATTCCTGGTTCAAAATGAGGAAGGGGAAGCACGTTGCCAAGAGTTAGCTAACAGTACTAGTGTGATGAGAGCCTGCCATCTCACCAGGGTAAGTGTAGCATAAAACCACACCCTCAGAAGCAGGAATGTTAGTTACTACACCAGAGTTCACACTGTAATTTCTAGAATTATGTTATCATCTACATTAAAAGTGATGCTGGGTTTGAGGTTATAATGGACCCTGTTACTCAGTTCAGACAAATGTCCCACAAGTATCTGGAGATGTTTAAAACACAATTTCAACAAGGAGTGCTAAAATATAAGGCAATTCTAGGGTGGAAATTTAGTAACATTTCTCCTGATGTGAGGATGTAATCCATCCTCGCTAATATTACAAAAAATATAAAACAGTCTTGTCAGGGCTGTGTTGACTCAAGTACTCAGTATGATTAACAGGGTGAACAGGGTGACACAGTTGTAGTGACTCATTGGTGAATTCTGTCAGTATCTCACTTAGCTGTAAAGAATATTTAATGATTATCTGGGGGCATTTTAATACAGTGGTTGAAATGATCTCGAGGTAAAAAAGAAAGTGCTGACAGAATCTGTCCTTGGAATAGAAAAAGCATGTAGACTGCAGAGAACGTAAAGGAAGTCAGGAGAAAGGGATGACTTATCTGCTGTAGAGTGTCCTTTCCATTACAGAATTAAAACTAACAACTATGCCTGTTTGTTACACATACAAGGTAATTTAAGGTGGGTGTTTGTATTATGAGTTTTGATCAAACAGGATGATAGAGACATTAATGCTTGAAGTAGCAGTGGGAGAGAAGAAATAACATTCCAAATGTTTACTTGGATAAAATTGTAAAATGACAAATCTGTGCACGTTCTAGAAGAAAATCCCCAAACGTTTTCTAAATAACTAAAACAACCTAAATAAATCAAATCCTTGAGGGTAAGTGATGACACTGTCATATCAATGGATAACCTCACTGTGCCTCAGCTGGAGTCAGTTGTGCAGGTCACTCAATGAGTCAGCTGCAAATTTAGCAACATAACCTGATGTTGAATTTCAGGCTTTCCTGAGCCTGATGCCAAAATCTGCTTTGGCAGTCTGATGTCACATAACTCCCTGCATGACTTGCCCAGATGCTGGTCTCAAAAGCAGTAAAACTGAGTGAGTCAATAAGCCTGCCAAAGGAAGTTAGCTGGATGTGCAGCTTGTAATTGTGTCCTACTTGGTCTGTCTCTGAATGCAGCAGCCCCTAAGGCAGTGGGTCACAACAGAACTTTGTGTCTCTGAAATTACCAGGAGATAGCAAGCCACCAAGAGGCAGGTACATTGTACTTGGAAATCCACTGTGAAGCCAAGCAAAGGTCAGTAAGTGAATTTTGTGGGGTTCCTTCTTACGTTTTGTTTGATATATGCAGCTTTAAGGAGTTAAAAAACCCCAAAATACACACAAATACCAAACCAAGATACTAATCTGATGCCTCTACAATTTCTGAGTATTTCATTTGAACTAGTTCTGTAGTAATTTTTTTCAAAATATCTCAAGTGACAACTCTTTAAAAAATTCAAAATAACCCTTGTTTCAGAAGATCTGTAATCTAGACACTGACTTAGTCTGAGACCAAGGTACTGATTTTCTGGGAGCAGTATCTACTTACCTCCTAAGGTTGTTTAGCAACATGATGTTCACATACATATAATACAAATAATAGCTATATGGGGGATTCTTCTCACTGGTCCACAGGTCAGGGTTAAGGCTCTTGTCAGAGAACATATGGCCACTGTGTTTGGATTCATCATCAACACTGTCAAAGCCAGTCACCTGGTGGGATAGGAAATTCACAGCAATTAGGGTTTTCTAGAAGCAAACTTCAGTGTCACTCTTGCTTCAGGACTTGCTTGAACAAAGTATCCAGTCCCTCTTCCTTTGTTTCCCTCCCTACCCTAGCAGTCCTGCTGCTCTGCATCCCTTCTTCTGAGACAAACAGGAAGCCCAGGTGCACAAAAGCCTTCAGGATGCCGCAGGGGCTTACAGAGCTGCAAGATTCCCTGAGATCCAGACTGTAATCCTTTGAACTCATCTGTTGTCTTTGATAAGCAGCTGAAAGCAAGAGGCTCCCAGCAAACCTCAGAGTTCTGCTTCGGGGCACACTCAGAAATGGCTGTGTTAACCTTGTCCTAGCAGCTACATCCCCACTTCTCTCCTGAGATCCATCAGGATCTAAACAATGCATCCTTTCAGCTGCCTCCTTCTTGGAGGCCAGTCCAGAAGCAGCTCAAAGTACCCATCCTGGCTGATGATGCACAAGAGCATGCAAACATTTTTGGTCATTAATGAAAGCACAAATAAATAGGTGCTGCGCTGCTGAGGAAATAAACAGCTTATCTGACAACAGGACCTCAGTCAGACTTTTATTAAATTGTATGTCAGGGCTTTGAAACAATAATACAAGCAATCTATGGAGAAGGAAGCTTTTTTTAGTGTCTGGGAACAGCTGTGGACCAAATAAAATATGAGTACTAGAGGATCTATTTCATGTGAGACAGAAAACCCAAACATACTTACATATTTGAGGAATAGGTGCAATTCTTTGTGGTCTTTGGGATTGATTGTTGCTTCAAACAAAGGTACAAAGATGTTCTCCAACATCTTCCCAAAACTAGGCAGAATATTTTTAGACCTAAATATGTCACTGAAGGGGAAAAATAGACACATTCTTTAATAAGCTTGTATTGTCCTTCACTTTCGTACTTTCTGTTATTTGTGTACATTCTAGAGCTTCAGTACCACCAGGATTCAGAAATTTCAAAGTTTCTGTCAGGGCAGATCGTCTCTGTGCTCTGTTTCCTGCACTGCCTAGCACTCTGCTTCATCCAGGCTCTGCTGAAGCTCTCACATGCTCCAAAAATAGAGACAGCGTGCAGGGGTAGATGCTGCCTCAGAGCGGTGACCCTTTCCCTTGCAGATATCCACGTACTAACAGGAGACAAGGAACTACCTCTCATAAAAGATTCTGTTTCCTAAAGTTGTAACTACTCCAAAGGAAAGTAGAATGCTATGCTTTAGTGAGCCTTTCAGAAAAAGGGATGGTACTTCCATGTGCCACTAAGTGCATGACTTGTTCAAAGTGCTGACTGTGCCATGCATTTAAGAAATTGCTACATAAGAAATTAGAGAAACTTTCTCCCCAGTGAAAAGCATACTCTGGGGGGCATATGTGACTGTGACAGCTCCTTCTCTACTGATACTCCTACTGCGACATTTCAAAACATGAAGCTCAGCTATTAAGTCTGACAAAATTATCAGGGGACACTGTATTACAACACACAGTATTGGAAACAAAGAAATGAAGTCCCAAAGGATGCTTAAAAACTAAGAACTGATAAGGATTCAAGCTGGGAAATCATCAAGCTTGGGTTGTTTCCAAGTTCACTGTCATTTAGTCACTAATCTTGATGATAACAGTTTTACAGAGCATTTTCTACTCCTTCATGGAATTCAGGAGTTGATTTATTTTCATTACTAAATTGTATTTTAACTTGCTTTTGAATGCAGCTTGATTTCACCCAGTTGTAATTTTTGGTTTCAGACTTACAAATAATTCACAGTAGTTTTGAATAGCTTCATAAAGAGTAGATTCAATCCCCATCTCCTGTCTTCCACCCCCAGACTGTCAGGAAAACTGCACCAATGGTAAAAAATAAATCTCCCAAGCTATTGCTTATAAATAGAAGCCATCTAAATATTATCAGAAATTAAGTCATTGGTATGATTTCAAACTATTAAGATTACCAAGAGCTCCTGATTACTTACTAGATTCTGGGAACCTGAATTATCCAGCGCATATTAGGGGAATAAACTTTATGCTTAATGAACCATTTTGCCAAGTTCAGCCATTCATCTGGAGACCGTCCATAAACAGATAAGCGGGGTTCTGTGTACTGGTACTTACTTTCTTCTAGTTCACGGGCTACTTCCTAGTAAGTAATAAATATATTTGCTTTAATATGGATACTGAGATCATTTACAGCTAGAAATATATTTATCATTGCATTTTCCTCAGAGCAGACATAACTGTATTGGCACCCTTTAAAGATAAAGGGAACCTCTTGTCTTTCAATCCACTGTTTTATTTTAGGCATCTAAATATTCTCCTAGCAAGCTCTCTCCAATATGTGAGTATAACTTAACTGTATATATAACCAGCAATAACTCTAACACCTCCTTTTAGAGGACAATGTTCTTGTGCAGTCATTACTAACATCTTTGTCAGACCTAAGTTTAAGATTGATAAATCAGAATCAGACTATTTAAACTAGAGCAAATGTCTACATAAAATATGCAGAACAATGGAGAATCTGACCCAGAATCTGTGGTAGCAAGCGATTTTACAGCAATTAATTTTAGACAATACTTCTGTATATTCAAGAAGAGCTGACATCTACTACATCACAAAAACTACAAATTTTTTTGTTCTAAGAAATTAATTTGAAGCCTGTTGCATGCATGTGCAGATGCAGATTTATGCAGAGGCACTGCCCTAGCTCCTCCTTCCCTAGCAACTACCAGTAGCCAACTAAATCCTAACAAAGTATTAAACCAGTGAATTGACCCTCATCTGCTCTCCATTAGTTTGAAACTGCCCACAACTCAGCTCTGAACTCATATACAGCTTATGTGTATGTTTCTAACTTATAAAACTATTCAGAAAGCAGCAGGGGCTGGCTTAGCAGAGGTTTCCTCTGAGGAATTGCTGGAGCAAGCCCAATACTTGGAATCACTTAACCACAGTGTAAGCTCTAAATACAATTATGACATCACAAATCTATTACAAACCTTCATTTCTCTACAGCTGGAAAAGCTTGAAACTTATTTACCTTGACCATACGAGCAAAATATTCACCACCAATATAGTTCTCAGTCTTCAAATACAAGTCCCTCAGCTCACTGGCACCAACTGGATTGTACTTGGAATTGAATTTGTCAAATCGATGAAATGTTTGACGTCCCTGGAGGAGGGAAAAAACCCAAATAACCATGGTTTTAAGAACAGAAAATAGTTTACAAATTACATTGCCTAGCAATAAAAGGCACAGAAAAGAAAAATCCTGTGGTAACTTCTTTCAAACATGCACTGTACTGCATGAAGTCAAATTCTGATTTAGTAAGTTATCATGCAAACATTGTAGAAATTAGAACTTTGCACTTGGAAAACTTAGCTTTTTTCCCATTTGTTTTGTCATTTTACTAGACTTACTGCATGGACATCTAAAGAGTCTACAGTGAGGTCATAGGGGTCCATGTGAAGGCTTTCGAAGACTTGCTTTAAAGTCATCTTCTTGCCTTTTTTCTCTGCAACAATCCTGTCAGGCTCCGTTTGATAGGTGTGCTTAATAAACCTCAGTAAGTGCTTCTGGTTCATGCAGGCAGCAGCATGGATATGAGTGTCCACCTGAAATCAAAAGGTTATTCATGCTTATCATCCATCTACATAAACTTAATTAGCAAAGTATCTATGTCACTGACAACAGGGACTAAAGCCTTCTAGAATATTCCTTAAGTAACAAATGGATTAGTGCCTAAGCAAATCAAAATGTTTCAGAATGCTGAGATTTTGATTTTGGTGGAATTGTTCAATAAGCATAACTGTAAGTAAAGTAGCCCTCAATTAATAGTTTCCTATTTAAATAGGAAAATTTTCAACAAGATACATTCAAAGTGCCAATCACTGACCCTGGGTTCAGATTAAATTTGATACTTCCTTAAAGGACACTCTGATCCGTTAGTATCCTTTCACTTCATTAATGAATCAACAATGCCACTCTAGTTATAGACTGTGGTTATAACTATCGTCACTGGCTGAAGGGCCTTGGAATTCTCAGCCATTTCCAAAAGCAGAATTCATTTTTGTATTTCAACCATGTGAAACATCTTAGGTCAGCAGAACTGAACAATATACACAAGAGATTTTTGTCACCATTTTTTCCAAGTTTAATTATAATACAGCAACTCATAATGCTGACACTTCTCAGATCTCTTTTCTTAGATCTCTTCACACACTAAGGAAAGTGCAAATTCACAGAAGGGCTGAGAGTACTCCTTCAGGTTTTGTCGAAAAAAAAATACCGACAAGAAACAAATGGTTTCCACAGGTCTGGTCTGCTTTTGCTCAGAAGCTTGCACTGCTACCTGAGCAGCCTCTATTGGAACACAATCCAAAGAAACAACTCATGAGACCTGGAGGGTGGGTTGTCATTTAAGTTTTCCCTTCAGTATGTGTAAGTCGTTAGTAACACTAAAAAAACTTCTCAGATAAGCCAAATACTCTGAGATAAGCCAGCTGTAAGGAGCCACTGAACCTCAGTGTCTGCAAGGACTCTCATCCAGGACTCCTCTGTCCAGAAAACTGCAAACATGGACACGTACAAAGTGAGCCCAGTGCATTCCCCTTTGTGCAGTGACTCTGCAGTTCCACATTCCCCCAACAGAACTAACCAACATCCTTACCTGCTTTTAAGGATCAGCAGGAAACAGATCACAGAGCACAGTAAGCCACCCTCCTGCAGTGTAAACCTGGGTTTATGCCATGCCATACAGGCCACAGGAATGCCACTGCTTCACTTGCCACCTGGAGTCATTTTATTTGCATGTTATATATACACAAGTTGTTGCAGCCTCTCCCTGTGAATGTCAGCAGCATAACTAGAGACCAGGATATGAGACTGAATCCTAAACACTTAAGTGTTAATCACTGCCTAAGTCAAATATACCAGACACATTAAAGCTAAATGAAGCAAGAAACATATTGCTGTCTCAAAGTACAGAATGTGAAGTACATTATTAATGCACAGGAAACACTGCTGTGTATAAACAGTAAAAACACTTCCACTTAACATATTATCACCCTCTTCAGCATACTTGTATAGTTACTTGGACCCAAGTGCATTTTATATACGTGCTTACTCAGGTTAATAAACGTCCTCTGGTTTAGGCACAAATGTTGTTTACTGTAAACTCTTCCTGGAACAGTGAAATACTACTAGGCTCGGTCACCTTGTATGGGAGAGTGAACCAACAGTTAACAGATGCCCTATAGGCTCTAAATATTCACGAAAGGCAAGTCACAAGCAGAGAATACAGGTGTAAGGACCCTGAGTAAGTGTAGTTTATTGAATTTCAGAATGCAGTGGTTCCAGTAGTGGCTCAGCTACTGGAATTAATGAGTCTTGAAAAAAGTCAGAACAAAACAAGACACAGCACTTCCTTTATGCAAATCAACATGAATTCACTGCTGTTAGGAGGGCAAGGACAGAAAGTAAGGAGGCTTTTTGTTTGCTTGTGTGCAAGGATCACATTGCTTTTAAAATCCTGCTTCCTGTTGAGAAATAATTCTCTGGAGTGTGCCTTTGCTGTTCAGTGAGCTCCTGTGACATCTTCTCCAGTCCCCACAAACAGATCACACACAGCCCTAGAGCTGAGGTTTATTCTGAGAACAAAGATCTGCGTGTTTGGTTTTTTTTTTTTTTTTTTTTCAACCCTCCTCCTCCTTCAACCTAACATACCTATCTGCCAAAAGTGAAGAGACCGTTCTGGAATCTCCTTCGTGCTTTTTCCAGAGAATATTCACTACTTTAGCTACCTTTTTTTACTACCCAGTATAATCTGACCTTTAAGCAAGCGGCAACTTCAGTAACAAAAAGTCATAAAAGACCCAAGTCTAAAGTCATAAGAGTATCACACAGCTTTTCTTCTTTAGTGTTTTTTAGCAGAATTACAACTTTTTGGAATGCTTTAAGGACTTGAGCTTTGAGCTACCCTAGCACATAGTTAGCGTGTATGCTCTTGTACATTTTTACCATGCAGGATGTAATCCCGACTAAAAGAAGCATCTGAACACAGAACCCTTAGACAGATCTTAGGTGGGCTGATTAGGTTAGGCAGATTATTGTCATTATTGTTGTTATCATTATGTTAAATGTTATCATGCTAAAAGATTGTTACTAATTTCATTGTTATTTATTATGAAAGGCTTCTACTAAAACAGTTTGAACAGCTTGAATTCATATAAGGGTGACAAATACCCCCTTTGTCTCCTTCCTTCCTCCAAAATAGACAAAGCCACTCCCAGTTTAAGATGTTACTATTTTGTTCTTCATACAATACATGAACTAAGCTGACACTTTTCTGGACCATGAGTAACACACCCCTATCACAAGGTTTATTTGTTTCTATTTGCAAACACACTGCTTGCATTTTCAAATTCACTATAGTGCCATTCCAGCCCAGTTTCTCCTTAGTGGGAAAAAAACCTGTCTGCACTGCCTTAAGCAAATTTCCTGTTGCACTGCACCCCTCCCCCAGCAGAAAACGTTTCACTCAAGGTCACATTAATCTTCAATGGAAAGAAAAACAGAATGACTGACAGAAGCCTGTCTTGGAACACAATATTATACCTTCAGTGAACTCACCCTTTTAACAAATGGAAACAACTGTTTACATAAAGGTTAAATTCTTGTAATTCCATCATTCAAGCGATGGTGGACATCAGCTTTCTTGCACTTAAAGGATGTAGAATTCCCTTCACTCAGCAATTCTCCATGTAACAAAGCCAGGCTTTCTTTCTCTGCACATTCTCAGTTCAGACTATTCCATTCCCTTCCTCACTGATCTGACCACCCTGTGCTTCTCTCTGCAGGCTTTGGGGTGAAATCTTGTCCTTCTCAGGCAAGGTGGTTACATCTGTGTACAATTTACAGCTTGAAGGAGTTGCCATTGTCCTCCACATCTAATCAGCACCAGCTTCCCTCAACCACTCTGCCTCCTCTCTTATCTTCCTGCATTCCCTCTCTTTCCTTCCACTGTTGCTCAGATCTCCACAAAACATGCATCTCAGATCTATTTTATGGACGCTCATCTGTGCATATCAGAGACAGTGTTGCACCAAATTAGTCATATGAGCTAGATTCAGAGTGATTAAGTGATACATAAGCAAAAAAGAAATGCCAAGGCCAGCCCTTTTAGTAACACTGAACTTTCCCAGGGCATGGATTAGGAGCATCTACAGCTGTGAACTACCGTATTTTCTAAACATATACACTTTAACTTGTAAATACTTCTAACCCAAGAGCTCTGGGCTGCATGAACTTGACACTGAATCCTCTGCAGGCTTTACTTCAATGCTGAATTGAAGCGAAATCATTCCTCATCCCACTGCTAGATTCCCTGCTCGTCAGTACATTCATACTGCATCAGCTTTTCTGATAGGATGCAAAGCTTAATACAATGTGATTGATTTTCTCCTTGCAGTTCTTTAACAGGCATGAGAGGCAGAAGCACAAAATGCTCTGTCCTAGGGTAGTGCAGGAATGCTCCTGGCAGCAGAAATAGTCCCTAGAGCTGTGCAGAGCTCCTTGGGAGCTTGTCTAATTCATATTTATGCCATGCAGAGCAACCCAGAAACCAGGGGAGATGAGATGAGGATCCCTGCGTATCCAGCTTCTTGTTTGGCTGCAGAATCCAACCCCAGAGTGCTTGAATTCACACAAATACAGAAATACACTGCTGTGAAGACAAACAAATGTCTTTTTCTGTTCTTTTAATTACTAAAGGAAAGGAGAGAGGAAAAGCTTTCTTTATGGTCTCTACAGAAATTTTGCATTATAATGATTGATGCCTTTACACCTGATTGTATTTTGTGCTCACTTGCAAGACTGAGGATAGAGACAAGAATTTGCCTCAGCATCTCTGCAAGGCAGGAGGGGAGAAGCAGCACTCACAGTGCTTTGAAAGCCCAACAGTCAGCTTTGCTGCCAGTTAACAGTGGCAAGGCACCATTCCATGTCATGCTGAAGGGGCTTTCCCTTTGGATCTCATGCTAACCCATAAGTCTTCCCATTCACTGTCATTTTGGTTTATATGATGAAACAATTCCATTACAAAGTCAGTAAGTAGCTACTGGGGGAAATAAAAGAAACATTAAAAACAAAACAAAACAAACTTAGAATGAATCAAAGCTCAGAGAAGTTGAGGCATGGGTTCACCATTCCCTCACAAGGCTTGTAATCAAATGTTTAAAAAGCAGACGTCTGCTAATTTCATCCAGTATTTTGTGAGATCTGTAGAATTTAGTAGCATTTAAACCCACTCTAACTTCCCTTCTTACAAGTGCAACCAGTGGTATTTCAACTCTGTGGTCTTAAAAACCATATAGAATTTACTTCCTTTTTGTCTAACCAATAATTAAAAAAGAAATCAGTTGCAACACCCTAATCCAACGGGTGTCACAGCAGCAGCCAGCTATTGCAGTAGAGCATTCAGCAGGGCTGTGAATGCAGAAACTGCATTCTTCCCTGCACAGTTCCCCACACAAGGCTGGGCGCCTGGGCTAGTGAGCCTGCAGGCAGGGGAACGTGATGTGTAAAAGTCACTGCTAGGACATACCCTCAGGTCTGGTTTGCTGACACACTGAAATAGTGGCTACAGGAAGAAAGAATACCCTAAGAGGCTTAGGCTGTGATTTTTTTCGTCTTTAGAAACTGTATCAAAGCTATTTGCAGTGAAGGACATCTGCCACTGCAGTACATGGATATACATTACAAAGGTAGCAACTATACATTGGGTAAAAAAACCCTCTTGCCTTCACCTTAGAAAAAACCCCAAAAACTGTCTGTTCTGAATTATCTGAGGTTGTTGGGCACAGAGGTCTATGGGAAGCCCTCCTCAAACAAACCTCACATACAGGACAGGACACCCTGGTACACAAAGGTTAAAACTCAGTTCTCAGTTTGTGTGCCATAGAGCTAAACATTTGTTCCTTAATTTCATCCTTCATGCAGGCAATGTTGTGTGGGGAATGTGTGTTGCCTGCACTTTGCTGTGCATCAGCTGGAGGATGTGAGGAACCCTGCTAATGGCACAGTCAAGAATCTCCTCTAAAGTTAGTCTTTTCCTACACAGACAGTTGTTCACCTCCTGTGGAGAGCCAAGGGGAGCCAGCCATGCTGTCTTACCACCTGTGGATTCTTGTCTGTCCAGAGAAATACCTGTGTCCTTAGTAAAGGGCAATTTTCCAGGTCCAGCTTGATCAGTGCAAAACATATCTTGGGCTGCATTCCGGTTAAGTTCAATATACAAGATATCAAAATGCACATCCCTTATTTAAGATAAGCCTTATCTTGGGCTTTAAGAAATAGATGAGCTCATTGGAGGAGAACTCCTATTAAATCTGGAAAAAAGTGGGGAAGGGGGCAGCAGACAGGGGAAAACCAGTAATGTTTGGTTGTCATGCCAGCAATTAATCCTGGCCAGCTTTCTAGTGTACCTTTCTAAATGCAGCAATACACATTCACTGACTGACCTTGCCACTACATTCATATCTGTTCTAATTTTGGCATTTTCCATCCATTACTTTGGCTCTTTCATATAAGCAGATTGTACCACGACCTCCACACTTGTGTCTGAGGGATGTGATACACAACTGCACCAAGAGCCCTTTGGGAAAGTGAACCCTGTTCCTTGCTTTCCTTGTGAGCAGTAAGCATTTCCTAGGATTGACTTAACAGAGAGACATCCTGAAAACATAGGCTGAGAAGTGTTGTTTCAAATGTTTCAATGTTTTCTTAGGGAGGAAGCACTTCAGGGAAGTTACAGTTCCAAACATTACGTGGGTTAGCAAGACACAGAGAAAACAAGATTATTTGGGGGCTTACAGGAACTGTATCTACAGTGCAGTTTACTCTCCAGAGTGCTTCAGAAAATACTACTTGTGGGCCTGCTTCATTAAAGTACTTTAAGCAAAATTAACTCTATGCAGCAAGAATTGTTTCAAGCAGTACCTGGCAGTAGGAATGGTCTCTGGCAGAGAAGAGCAGGCTGGCTCCTGCTCTCTGGAATGCACTTGTTGCCAGAGGGGAAGCAATGCACATTTTTGGCTTTTGAACAACATGAATCCTTTTGTAGAGTGACTTATTCAACAGCAGGTAATTAAAACATAATTAAGATATGGCCAGAGACATTGAGCATTTGCTTTTAGATCAAAAGCTAAACTTAACAAGTACAATCCTGTTAATTACAACTTCTCAGTAATCAAACCGATTGTGGTAGTCACCCGATCCACACCTCTGCATGTCTCAGTCACCCTGTGTTTCATTATTAAAGTCTCTGTCAGCTACTGAAGTGTTTTTTCTGAATGTGGCACATAGCAAATGTCTTTCCAGGGTTATGCAAGAAAACTGTCAGGTTGGGAGCTGAGTCTCTGCCACTTGAGTGAATTAGCTGACAGATCCTCCCATCCATACATTTAACAGTTGGAAGGGTAAAATCCATTAGAATTTACCTGACAACTCATCTGCTTCTATCCTCGTGATGGACACTGGGACAGCCAAACACTTATTTTGGATAGTTTATTACCACAAAAGTAGCAAACATTCAGTAGCCAGCAAACACACTGGGCATTGTAGGGAAAAGCCCAAGAGGACTTTTTGATGAACTAGTACTCACCAAAAGGTAACAAGAAGGATTAGTAAACCCTGAAGTTACAAAATAAGGATTACCTCTTACAGGTGCATAGAGAAACAATGCAAAATGTACCTGAGGTGGTTAAAAACACCAGCAACAATTGTGAAGAAATCTCACCTATCAAAATGAAGCAGTAACTCTGGTAACTTCCTCTCCATTTCAGAAAAGGGAAGCAAATGAAGCAGCCTAACACTGTTGCTTTCATGCTTTGAAGAGAACACAGCTCCCTTGGGTGTGAATATGTCAGGAAATTAAATCAGCTCCTTGATTCCCCTACCTGTCTCTTAATTATAGCCCAGTGTATTTCAGAGGGAGCCAAGACTGCAATTCAGATAATCTTTTTACTTAATATATCACAGACTTTTTTTATCAGATACTGATGGCAGCATGAACCCTCAGTTTAGTTTCTGTGGGAGGTCTTGACATGTATTTAAACATCTATTTTCAGTATGAAGTGCAATTATCATCTAAAATCTATACAGCTGTTCCTACTACCATCTAGTAGGACTTACCTACGTGAAAGCAGAAAAATGCACTTGAATGTCTTTGAGTTCATTAAAATTAATTAAACCTCCATATGGATATTTTTATTCATAATCCAAGTGAGCTTCATTTGATTAACTCTGTTTCACTCCTTTAAAGCAATCTACACACAATTAAGCCCCTTTGATTCTGAATAAGTAAACAAATTAGTTTAGCATAATCCACTTAACCCACGCACATTCAAGTTAATTTTCCTGGAGAGCTCCCATGTAGAAAAATGTTAACATTCTTAAAATAACTTAATTCAGTTGAGTGGTATGCACAGACTACTTCATGCATATCATCTACACCTCCTATAAGAAAAACAAAATTGCTGGAACTCCTACTAAAAACAGTGTCATGCCTTTAATCCTTCTCACACTTACCTTTCTCACATTATAAAAGTCTCGATGGGGATTACTCTTTAGTTCTTTAAATTCTGACATTTCATTTAACATCTCATGTAAGCTAAATTTAGATTCCAAAAAGTTAAGCCTCCGATGACAATATGTTTTTCTGTAAAAGAAAACACAAAAATGAACTGTAACTTAAAACTAGTTGTATTTCAAATTCAAAAAGAACATCAAAGTTGTTGCAGTAAAAACAAAGTTGGGAGGTTTTACGAGGTCCAAGACAAATCCATTCTCTTTATCCTACTGGTTAACAATATGTAAGCCAATTTCAGACCAATGTTATTAGTGAAATCTCAAACAGAACTCTACACAACCATGTTATGTCCTTCAACTTGTCATCACTGTACCTGTGCATAAGCTGCAGTCCTTTTAGTAATAATGACCAAAGCATGAAACCTATAATCAAATGTGATGTCAACTGCAACTTCTCTAAAAGGGTACCTCCAATAGAACAACATTCTCATATGTAACAGAAACAACTTGTCATACAGCCTTACTCATTAAGAAATTTTTTTAAAATATCCTCCAAATTTATTTGCTTTTTCAGTTAAATGTGAGAAACCAAGATCCAATATGCTTTCATTTTTCATGCCTTAAGAACATATATATTGTGTAGAAATACTTTTTTCCAAAATAATTTCTTGTGCCCTCTTTAGAAAATAATGCTTTTTGTTCCTGCTTGCCTACTCAGAGCGCAATCTTCACTTTCATCTTCTGTCATGTTTCTCCTTCTATTTTTAACCAGTGACATGGTTTTTCTCTTCACCATCTGTCAATTCTTATTGACTCTACAATGTTTTAGTAGCACTGTTAATGTAATAGCCTTCTTTTTCCTGCTTTATTGTTGCCAATCTCTCCTCATTAGGACACAAATCCCATTACAGTTTTGGAAGTCTATTTCAAACCCAGTCTCACAGTACCCAATACTGATCCAGACCTGTTTGCCCACTGCAGGAAGTCTCTGTTGGGTCATACTATTATCTGAAAGACCAAAAGCCTGACGAGTAGGGATGAGATTTCATCAGTTTACCAACAGCAAAGATTAAAGAACAGTGGCTCTTGATCTCTGAGCAGCTCCACATGTGATGGGCATAAATGACAGGAAAGCACTTGCTGCAAACAGGGAAACAATACCATAAGGACTTCTGCAACAGGACTGTGGAAAAGACCTTTTTCTTTTGGGTTGTGCATATTTATCAGAGAGTGTGGAAGAACCTGCAAAAGCTTACTTGGAATTAGTGAAAGGAGCAGGGGACTGACCTACATTCAGCGCGGTGCTGAGTGTTCTAACTTGTTCTACCAAGGCCCTGCTTTCTTAGGGCTTCCTGCTACAACTATGAAGTCTAAGGTTTAAATTAAAGCTTTCTTTAATTAAACCTTTAAATTAAAGGGGCTTTCACATGACTAGTTTCAAGTTTTCCTCCTCCTCCTTTTATCTTCTCATTACCCATCTCTTGGAATATAATGCACTGTAACTGGAATGCATTCACCCACTGCTGACTGTAACCAAAGCCTGCTAGAGCTGACACTGATTTGGAGCTGATAATGCTGGCAGAAGCACAGGGGTTTGCTCCTGAGAAAGGGCTTAGGGAATGGGCCAGGCTTGTTTTGCCACAGGCTCTGCCACTGTCACTGCACAAGGCAGACAGACTGACACAGGTGTGAGACAGACTCACAGGGGAAAGAATGCACCAGGTGGGGCTAACTGGGCACACGGTCAGTGATGATCTCTCCCAGGCAGGAGCACCAGCAATGCAGTGCTGGCACACAGGGCAAATAGCTCAGAAGAACAGTCTGGGTTCCTGCTTAGTTCCATCATAGAGTGGATTCTTTTCCTTTCCTGGTGCTGAGGCTGTGAGAGATGGTGCTGTTTCCAATCCTCAGCTAGGGAAGTAAACTCAAAAACTGGATGCACATGCTTTCATCATGCACTAGGCAAGGACATTGCTTTGTCGTGAGTGTCAGTGACTGTACTAGTTGTTACATTTCTAGTTTTTAGAGACTTCCCAGGAATTTGGTGGTTCTGGGAAATTTCAGACTTATTTTGATTGTGCATGCATGGGTCAGTTGTGCAGCATATGTGCAATTAATTCACATCTGGAACAAATCAGACTGAATATTTATGTTGCTGAGCTGATCTGTATGCTCTGCATATGCAGAGTTTTTGTTCATGCAACCAGAGCAGAACAGACATGAAGGAATTTCAGACAACTGTTCAAAAACCTCTAGTTCAGCATAGGCCAAAACAAAATTTTTAAAAAAAAGGTGATGTTCAAGTTTCAGTTCCCTTGCTTCAAGAAGCTTGGGTTAGATTTGATTTCAACATAACAGTTGGCCAATTCCTTGATTTTTTTGTGTTAACTCCTTATTTTGCCATGGTTGATGCAAAGAAACCAAAGAAATGAAAGGTAGCCATAGGTGGCATTGTATTTTTTCCTTTTAAGATTTCTCATGATGCATTACTGCTTGAGAAAGGCCAAACAAAACATTACTGTAGAATGGGTATGTTGAGGAATTAAATATCACAGAAGTGAGAAGTACTAAGCTACAGGTAAGCAGCAGCCTGAAGGGGCACAGAATAACAAAGGAGGAACATACGTTGGGCCATCTGCAATGAGAGCAAGAACGTGGCTCAGGTCAAGGGTGTAGGTCTGCAGGTCAGGATATGGCAAACTCCGAGGCTCATTGAGCTCCATCATCTCTTTGTTATCATAAACAAAGGGAATGCCACCTTTTAGCTTGATAACATAATCCAAATTGTCTGGAGCATCATCAAGATTATAAGGATCTTCATTTTCTTCTGGGGGTGAATGGAAATCTGAAAACAAATTTGCATTACAGTTAGAAGAAATAACTTACACAAAAGGCAAAATAATTACAAAAAGAACTTTCTGCTTCTGTAAAGTTCAATTTCTAACAGGTCTCAGTAGTTTCATTAAAATCACATTCAGTTACTGTAAAAGATCTGCTGTTCCAACAAAGCCTTATTCTGACAGGCTCTAGCTGTCAGCCCTCCTCTATACTACGTGCCTACCTTAATTCAAAGGCTGTATGTTATTAGAGTTCTCTGAACCAATGCATACAGATTTAATACTATCCTTTATTAATGTGTGATGGAACAAGTTTGAAAATGAGTTTGCAGAAGTATTTAAATGGTTGAAGTACAGTTGAGATTTTTTAACAGTAAAATAATTGTTGACTTCATACTCACCTTCGTTATTTTCTTTTCACCTTCCGACTCACTGTAGCAATTTTGGAAGTTGGTTTGGAAGAGCCAGTTTGTTTTGTTGTGTTTTGATTGGAGTTTTTTTAGTTTGTAGGGCTTGGTTTGTGTCTGATTTTCTGTGGTGATGGTTTTGTTTGACATTATTTTAATAAAACAATTTTATGTTTAACTGCTTTTGAATAGAAGCAAGGAGCATGAAGGCAAAGATAGTGCAACACAACTCCGGTTTATCCCTTGGCCTTCTGATCATGAACAAAATCATAAAGCACCAGAAGCACAGCTGGGATTTGTTCAGTACAGTTGTGTAAAGCCTTTACAAAGTAACACAGTTTTTTCCTAAGAATCAGCTAATGACACATACTTCTAGGAGATTTAGCTTATGTGAACACTCAAACATTGTCACTCCTGTTGTGAACATTCATCCCTTCTTTTACAATATCTTACTAATGCAGCCAGCACAAAATAAGTCCTGACTGCATTTATGTCAACTGAACTACATTCTTTGGCTCAGTCTTATCAGAGATTTCTTCTTTTACCTGTTCAGTTAAGCCACGACAGAAAAGTAATTAACCAGTCCTTTTATTCACCTAGAGTGAATCAACTGATACCAACATTATCTCTAATAGTCATAACTATCTAGCTCAAACTTGTGCTAATTAAGACACTGTGTAACAAGATTTCATTTTTTGTGTCGCAAGTTTAAAATCATAACTGTAGAAAAGCTATTAAGCTAATAATAGCTTGGAAATAATGCCCTGGCAGCTGTTCCAAAATATCTTCCCTGTCTTGAATATTCAGTATGCTGTCCTCTTTACACTCTTCCTGGAAAACAAACACTTGAAAACGTATTTAGTCACCCTCTTTCAACCACTGAGCGAGAGAGAGGGTAATTTAAAATGTCACTTCAAGGCTGAAAATAAGTTGTCAACAACATGGACACATCTACAATGGCCCATCAGTACAGACCGAAGGTTGCTCCTCACAGCCTAATCCAGAAATGAGCAGTGCAAACAGTTTAATGCACAAGCAAAGCTTTCAAGACACAACCCACCTAAGTGACAAAAATAATTTGTGACATACATAGTGGGGGAATATGTTCACCCTAATAAGCCTTGTTGAGAGATCACAATTTATTTACCCAGGCAGAATGCCCAGCAAATATGACTCTACAGCTTCCAGTCTTGACCTGGCAAGCGTAGCCTGCTTGTGAAATTCCTGACTCAGGGCGTGCTAACTGGCATGTCTATATCATGCTTCAATTTATGATGTAGATGAGCTCATCACCCCTTTTAGTTCCATATGCCAAGATGAGGAGGAATGAATTTTCACTTTAAACCATAGCCATACGGCTTTTTCCTGGGGGAGCACAAGAATGCTACTTAACATCCCATTTGCTTAGGAAATAAAGTAATCAATGAGTCTAGTCTTGGTTTTTAGGTTTTGACAGCTTCAAAGTGCCAGATTAGACACAAGATTTATAACTTAGGTCCATCAGTGATTCTCCACTCAATAACAGAATAAATTACAAAGACAGTCAGAAGAGATCATCACAAAAATACAACTTCCCTTTACTACAGTAGTGCATGGGTTTAATTCTGTATTTTAAAATAATGTTTAAGTTTTTTAGAATGTAATTGAGTATTTTAAAAAGGATATTCACCTGGATGCACCTCATCTTCAACCTTCCACTTTTGATCCCGCATGCTGCACAGGTACTGAGATGTTGTTCTCGGGAAGCGATGGTAGGCAAGACGTGAGTACTTCTCTCGAATGAGAAGAGCTTTCACCAGGCTCTTGGCAGCTTGTTCATAGTCATCAACTGTAACCTGGAAGGAAAACCTGGATAAATAATGGCAAGAATAGCAGTTCTAGCAACAAACCAAATCCACACCAGTAACAAGGAGACTGAATTTCCAGAAATATAAATGTATGGGGCTTGACCATAAGGATCTTGTCCAAGGAGTCAAGAAGCCAGTGACAGAAGCAGAACCCCAATACATTATACAAACAAAACACACACAAATGTTTTCATCCTACCATGTACTACCTATTTATTGAACATCTGATTATGTTTATATCCAATTGACTATTATAAAGAGTATAAAACAGCATGGCCTTGACTTTAACTGTTTTACAAATCACTGTGTTCACAAAGCGATTTAGCGTTTGTTGCAGAGAACCATCATATTGTCATTTTACACTTCATGTACTTACATGGGACCTTTTTTACACCCTCTAGATACAGAAAGTGGGAAAACAATGGTTTCTTACCCCTGCACAGTAGTCCCCACTAATTGAAACTCTCTGGAATTCTGGTACATCATATGGCACTTGGACTGGCACAAAAGCACTTGGAAGAACTGGCGTTGCAGGAGACAGGACGGGATTGGCCGGTGGTGCTTTCCATTCCTGAGGTGGAATTTGTAATGACAAAGACTGGGATCTAATCATCTTGAAACTTTTCTTCCTATGAATTCATGGTATAAAACATAAAATAAGCCATGGTATAAAACACTAAATACACTGGAAAACTGATTACAGCAAAGAAGTCACCCCCTAGGAAATTTTACAAATGAAATCTCTCATACCAGAGAGAAAATGTTGGTCAGAAAGTACTTGTGCTTTTAGCTTTTCTCTATTGACATTTCACGATCTACACTACACACAATTGCATGTACCCTCCACGTGAGTCCAATATGCCACAATTTATTTACAATCGCTCTAAGATGCCCTAAGGTTTTTGTTTCACTTCTTACAAATTCAGTTTCAGCAAGTCACTGTATAGAAGGAAGAGGTGATCACTGTGCTCACTTTAGTATGGGTTGATTTTTAGAGACTGACAGCATCAGAATTTGTGAAGGATCAGACAGAAACAAGCAACTGTTACATACAGAAATTGCTGTAAGTTATGCTGCTACACATGCTTCTCATTCTTCCCAAAACTTTCAAGACTTAAAACTCATCTAGTTGTCAGACGAGACTAGGCAACAAAATTTCACACACAGCCATTCAGTTCAACTTGCAATGAAAAGGACGAGTACCTAGTTATTCCTTAGGCAGTGTTTGATGACTTGAGCAGAAGGCTGATGTTGGTTACCAGAGTGATATCACAGCATGGCTTTGATAAGAAGTCTGTTCCTCCCCACAGGAGGAACACACAAATTTAAAAATGCTGCCTTTTCTCCTCAATGCTGTGATAGATGTGCACCTCAGATAAGCCAGCTAAGAAAGAATGCTGTCTTTCTCAGTGAAGTAATTGTAATACCTCAAGCGGAGTTTTGGAATCTCTCTAAAGATGGAATTAATTTTCCTTACTCTGTTTAAATGTGCTTAAATGTATCTTAAATATTCATCTACTATACAAATCCTATGTTATAAACTACCTGTGATATCAATTTCTTTTGCACAGTGGAAATCGTCCCTAATTTTGTAAGTTAGATACCAAAACCTTGAAATGTTGGTAAGAATCACTAACAAAGAAAAAGGAACACCGGAACATTTTCTGGAAGCTGCGTATTACTTCTGTGGTATTCTTAAGATTAGGAACATGCAGCGCTAGTACAATTAACACTCAAATTCCCTCCTCTCAAGTACTTGTAGCCACCTTGGAAATCAGCATCAGTTTTGAAAGGCAGCATTGGATCAACTGCAACTGGAAACAGCACAAGTTGTACCTGTGTCACTGTCACTAAGTACCCTGCAGGACAGGGATGAACACTTGTTCTGTTCCCACATGTAAACAACATACCTGTAATACCTCTCCCTGTACAAAACCTGAGTTTGAGTTTATTTCTGTGAGACCAATTTTCCAAATTAAATGTGAAACACACTAGTTTAGGAGGAAATATATACCAAACATTTGTTTGACTGCCAACATCTGGTTTTCCCTTCTGTGCCTGTTTGTATCTATGAACATGCCAACTGGGAAACCCACTTGCACAATTCCAAACACAAAGTCTCAGTTTGTATCATCAGTGAGTCATACCTTAATTTAACTAAATTGACTCTTCTCCCTTCTGTTCCAGAAACATGACTCCAAGTGTTGCCCAACTGCCTCTCTGCAGCTAACCAGGTACGTGTGTTTAGCTATCACTTCCAAAGGCCTCTTGTCTGCCTGCTTTTTGAAGAGTCTGTACACGTCCAACCCATTTGGTGTCAGGCTGCTGCTGAGTTCATGTGACTCCAGAAACAGCCCAGCAATCCTGTGAAGGCAAGACACTGGAACAGCCTGACATCAGGGAAGTCTGCCTCTCTTACAGGGGAAAAAAACAAAAATCACAAACCAAAGCAAATTTGGCTTCATTACAGCCCTGGGTAAACCAAAGGTAGAATGCAATTTTTTTTTTTTTTAATGTGCACTTTTATGGCTGACAGTGGTTAGATTTTATCTCTGTGAGTAAAGGAAACCTACAAATAACCTCATTATGCCAATACCACTTTTTACCTTACCCCTTGATCTTAAATATAAATTCTTTGCTTTCATCTATTTATGCAGAGACTAAAAAAAGTATCATGCCACCGTCATTTTTCTCTGTGTTAAATTTTTCTGTTTCTCTTAATGAAACTAGAAAAAGAGGGGGAATGTTTCTTTTTCTGACTCTTCTTACATTAAAGAGTCGTAGGGTTGTGTTCATTTCTACCCAGCTATGCTGTTTATTAAACTTGCATAAGCAATATCTGTGCTATTGCTGGGAACACAGCTGAGACAACCTCACCAGTCCAAGCTCCCTGGGACCCATCCCCATACCTCCTGCACAGGACAGAAGGACACCACATAGGTGGCCCTGGTACCTGCTGTTGACTTTTCTCCTGAAGTAGTAATTTGCCAGGCATTTCAGTTGTAACTCAAACTCATTTCAAAAACTATTTTCCACTAAGAAAGCAACTACAGAACAAACCTTTTAGCTGTCTCCACAGACTGCTGTTCTGCCAGCTCCTTCTGCAGCTCCCTCTCCTTGGCCTCCTTCTGCCCAATAGGGCAGTCTTCAGGCACGGTGAAGAGTGACAATGCATCTTTGCTGTCTTCTTCTCGCAGAACTTTGGCAAACACCTTCTCTGCCAGGAGCCGCACGTGCTCATCAACCTCCGAAATGTTCAGCTTGGGAAACTGCCGCGGCATCTCGCCTGATAAGGAGCACAGTTGATAAAGTTAGAGCTACAGGAAGAGTGAAGATATGCAAGAGACTGGGGGTTTTTCCATGGAATGCCTATCAAAATTCAGAGCTTGAAGCAAAAGCAGAAGAAAGTAGAACAGCTCTGCAGGATTTAAACTAGCATGCAGTACACAAGAACCACAGAGCAGCTCTACTTTTGGAGCCATGCTAATTTGTGCATCAGGAACCTCTTGGTATACCCACAAAAATTCCTAAGCAACTTATGTAGAGATTTACCAGGAGATTCCACTTGCATAGTCAGACAGACAGTTATCTGTGATACAATGGATACTCAGCTGTGTGTCCTTGCACTGAGCATGGAAATCACATTCACTCAGTTGCTTGCCTTCTTCCTCGCTCAGTGACTTCAAACCAACAGGCAAGTTAGAAAAGAAGGTTGTATATTTCCACCTCACCCCATCCCTTCCACAAATCAGAAAGTCACAGAACTTCTGTGAAGTGAAATGGTTGTACAACAGGAGCAAAGACAGTATAGTTAACTCAGTGACTCTTCTATTTGTTTTCAGTAGTTCATATCAGACTTCTGAATGCATGTGGGAAGCAGATAGGTCGTGGACTTACATTTATACATGGCATTTAAATATTACTTTTCAAAAAGAATACATTTTACATTTTTAGGTAGCTAGCCTTTCATCACTAAATATTTCTGTTTTGTTCTAGCATCACTACTAAAATGCTATCTATATTGTTTCTTCTGTATTTTCCTGGCTTTACTTTTATTCCAGTTCCATACAATCCACAATGTGCATTTTAGCATAACTGGAAGCATTCCAGAGGGAAAAAACACAGTGCTGATAAGCTACTGACCAGCATTATTTGTTGTGTACTATAAAGCTTTCTGAATGCCTTCAGTATGATGGAGTTTGTAACAAATAAGATTAAATTCTTATTACATAAGTTAAAAATAGCTGCGAACATGTCACAGCAAATGGATCCAAGCACTGCCAGAATGTGAAGTCTGGGTCCAAAACTGGCATTTCAGAATCCCTTTTGGTTAGAAAAATGCAAACATATTTTGTGATATAGTATTCATTTAAATAATGACATATCCTGGAAGTCAGCATGGAGCATGGCAGTTTTTTATCACTTCAGCCATAACTTATCAGGGCCCCCATTACAATTTTTCTGTAGGAATGCTGCAGGTTTCACATGTTGATACGTGATCCTTTTGATACGTGATCCTGTTGTTTTCAGCCTAAAAGACTCTAATTAATGTCCGCCTGTTTTCACAGTTGCTTTGAGAACATTTTTGGTTTTATTCTAAAAGCAAATATAGTATGAGAAGGTGACAAGAGTTAAATTGGACCATAACACGGCAATTTAGTGTTCCCCTACATTACTTTGCATTCTTATTTTATAAGAACCCATTCACATCCCAGTAGAAAAACTCTGGTTTTAAAGAGCTGTGGATTTGACTGTGCTGTTTTCTGCCAAGAAAGTATCTGTTTTGCAATTAGTATTAATTCTTCATAAAATCAAGTATAACTACATAAGAAGTTTAAAAATACATACATGTTTAGCTGAGTAATTCAGTGACAATGCACCACCATGCCTTAGCATCCAAACTTAGGTTTGGTTTCTCAATTTCAACCCCCAAGTAAATCATAGAAGTCTGTCTCCTGACCTCGAAGAACACAGCTGTCAGCAGCAGTGCCTGCCACACGTACAGCTGCAAGCAAGGGCCTTTTGGGCCACTTCAACCAGGCAAAAACTCCCTTTATCCTTACTCAAGTACAGTAGGAGTGCTAACAATACTACTACAATGTGAAACAATAATGGTTTTTCTGCTGCTAAATCAGCAATTAAAATATTCTCAGCACTAGCATGAAAAAAATATCAATTGGTTGTATCTTTATCATTGGCTGAGCATTTTCCTAGTTTAAATAAACTTTTTCCCAGAGAATTGTGATCAGAAACAGAAATGCAATAAGGAACACACAGCATGAGAAACCATGCCGTATTTTATATCCTTACAATAAGATAGTAAAGAGACAGAAAGTATAGATGTAAGTATAATCCTATACTGACACCAAAGTTTTTTTCTTTCTTACAGAACCCAAGCTCACGTTCTCCACTCAAGCATGAGACAATAAGGCACAGAACACTTTGAAATGTAGGTTCACCCACATCACAGCTAGCTCATGGCACTGAAATGAGCCTAATAAACCTAAAACAGTCATGAGGCACCTCATGCAATACTCGAGCAAGCTGTGCCATCCTGAACTGGAAGAGACTCTTGTATCCAGTATCCTTCTATTGAAGTGCTGCCCTTTGCCCAAGGTGAGCAACAACTAGACATTTTGATGGGATGGGGAAGGATATGAATGCTACCCAGTAACTACTCTCTTCCTAAATATATCGATCTCAAAGAAAGGCTGCTTTGGTTGCTCTTTAGGTCTGCACCTTTGCAGAAGAAAAGAAAGCTGTATCTCTTGAAACATGCTGCCTTTAAAAAAAAAAAAAAAAAAAAAAAAAAAAAGGAATGATTACTTAGGAAGCAATTACCGATCAGGCATTTAATGGTCTTGAATCTATAGCGAGCACATGCCATGAAAACCAGAGCCGCCTCCGAGCCCCGCAGATGCCCAGCCGGCAGCGCCACATCCCAGCGCCGCGAGCAGGTAGGGCCGGGCCCGCGGGCACTGCCGCCGCAGGAGCCCCGCACGGCTCCGGCCCAAGGTCACCGCCAGCGCCCCGGGCCAGCCCGGTGCGGCACTTACCGAGCGCCCCGGGGAGAGCCATGCTGGGGCAGGGCCGGGCCGCCACCGGCCCGAGAGACGCTGCCGGGAGCCGCCGGCGGAGGAGGCGGCGGGGGGGGAGGAGCCGCTCCCGCCAGCTGCCGCCGCTCCCTGCTGCCGCATCCACCCGCCGGCCGCCCGGTACCGCAGTGCCGCGCCGCCCCTGCCCGGCCCTTTATGGCCCGCGGGCGGAGGAGCCCGCTCGCCGCGCCCCCGGCCCCGCCGGACCGCCCGGCTGGCCCCGGGGCGGCTGCATCGCGGCCGGGGCGCCTCCGCGGCGGGCGCAGCCCGCGGGGCGGGGGGGCTGCGCTGGCCGGTCCTGCCCCGGCCGGGCCCCGCCCCGGCGCGGGGGGCGAGCGGCGGGCGGGGCGCTCTGTCCGTACCTCTGTGAGGGCCGGCGCTGTAGCTCCGGGGTCGCGGCGCTGCGGGCGCCCGCTGCACCTGTGACGGGGGACGGGCAGCGCCTCCCCCGCCGGGCCGCGGTCTCAGCGGCAGCCAGAGCAGCGGGGAAAGTGTAGCCCCTTCCCTTTCCCCTTCCCCGTCGGCGGCTTGAAGGCAGAAGTCGCGCTGTCACATGGCCCCCGGCCGGCGCGGCAGGGAGGGAGGGAAAGAAGAAAGGGAGGGAGGGAACCCAGCCCGCCTTGATTGGCCTCAGCCGTGCCGCCTCCCACGAGCGCGTCGTTCAAAACTCCTCGAAAAGCGCTTTAACGTAGCAAACTTCGGTTCGAGACCAGAAAGTCGTGAGGCCAGTGCAGAATGACAGCCGGTAAGTGTGCTGGCAATGTGTCCCTCTCAAAAGAGTTTTCAACAGCGTCTGCCCTTCAGTGTAGCAACACGGTCCAGGTGCTCGTCTGTATTAAAAAAATAAACAAAACCCCGAGAAATTTTCCGGCTAAATAGGCCAAGGCAAATAAGTGAAGCTCGACCCCAGCGTGACTCAGCAGGAATGAGGATATTAGCGTGTAAAATAATTTGACCTTATTCTGAGAGATTCCAGCCCTGAAGCTGAAAGTTCTAGGGACATTTTGGTAAGTTTCGGTTACAATACTTGGAGTCTAACCTGAAGACATTTAGATGTAAACGTATCTTTACAATGCAGGAAAGCACTGGGAATGCACGTGAGTGAAGGTAGTTGGTGTAAAAAGCAGTTAAAAATAGATGTCCCAAAACATCAGGGATCAGGTAGTCCTGTGGACCCCCAGTATGGTAGGCATAGAAATGCTCCATGCATAAATCTCAGGGGATTTTGGCTTCAGAAACTCCTTTACTTCACACAGCTAGTGAAGAAATGGAGTGAAAATAAAGGAGTTGTCCATCCTAAGTCCGAGTCGCAAAGAAGACCGGATATTTTAGACAACTGTCAGCACAGTCACACTCATTTGCTCATGAAAAAGGCTAAGAATTATGGCCACAGCTGTTGTATGAGGCATGTAGCAATCCAAAGCATTCAAAAATGAGCCAGCCATAATAAAAAAATATTTAAAACAATATTAATACTACAAAAATAGGCATGGTTTCTCAGCTTGGAAAAAAGACTTATGCTGTGTGTACGTGCTTTTCCCACAGTAATTGCGAATATCTTCATCAGCTGCTGCTGGCAACACCCTGAGAAAATATCTGCCACCCAGAAAACCACATACTGTAAGTGTCTATACCTCTGACTCACAGCTGCCCTGCCCATTTGATATGTGAGTAAAGCACACCTGTTGCTGCTGGCCATTCACTACACCCCTCGATTCCTAATCTGTTAGTGCTGCTTCCTTCCTTTTTCCCAGCCACCTGCCTGAACTTGTTCAAACTTGCCTGCTATCATGGCAGTTTTCCTGAAGTTTAAGCTTGATGTACACCAAATCATAATTGTGCCCTGCCTGCTGGATTCAAGTATCTCACGGCCTCTTGGTTTTCTCTTCTCAGCTTGGCACATGAGTCTTGCCTCAGCACTTGATTTAATCTCTTCTGTGGGATGCAAGAGCCTGGCGAGAGTTCCCTCTCGTGCTGACTTTGTGCCAACCGCAGTGCAAAAATAACGGTCTGGAAGATAACTGTGTTCCTCAGCTTTCTTACACACAAACGGGCAGCTCCGTATGCCCCGAGCGAAGAGAGAGAACATTGCAGTGTGAGCTCACGTGTTAGCACAGCCAGAGAATTCACACAGAAAGGAGACCTTAAAAATATCTTAGCCAAGAAAAGGCTTCTGTGAGCACTGAAGTGCAAACCCCTAAGGGTGTAGGACACGGGGCACTTGTTATAGGCAACCATGAGTATTTAAGTAAGCTTTCCTTTTGTAACAAATTGGAAAACTTCAAAAGCAAAATGAGATCATAGCTTAGTAAATGCATCTGTAGTAATTGAAGCATTAAGAAAATATTATTGCAAGATCTGTAATAAGAGCAGGGTGGCTTGTAAGAATAGGGTAATGGTAATAAATTAACAAGAGAATACTTCAAGTCCTCTGGCATTTTGCAGAACCAATTATTATGGTCAGTTATTTAAGAGCATACATTTGAATAGTGGGCCTAGTTTCCTGTCCCATCTCTGCTCTCATAATGAACAATTCACATGTATCCTTGGGGAATGGCAGTGACACTGAGCTGACAGTGAAATAGCGTATTTTCAGCACAGATGTTGTTGTACTCTTCCATTGGCACCTACACTGCCAGTCAGCACCTTGTCTGCCCCATGAGGAAGCCTGTCTGCCAGTCCTGTTTGTAGGTAGATTATGCTTTTACACACCACACACTGAAAGTAGTGCAAGTGTCTCCAGAGTTATTTTAAATGTTGGGATTCCTATTGTAAAATGTCAGTACTTTCTGAAGCCACCTGGGTGTTAGTTCATTTCTGTTGTGTAGCAAGCCCTGGTTCTCTCAGGTAAATTTTGCATTGTGTAAAAATGCATTTATTTTCATCTTTTTAATCTTGCTATACAAGAAAAAGTTATCCACTTTTTTTTACCAAGTTACAATTGATCACATTTATTTATATTATTATTTTTTAAATGTGTATTTCTATTACGTCTTCAACTTGCTTTAAGGGTCCTACTTTAGAGACTACTCTTTTGGTGACAGTAGTAAACTCATGATTATTTCAGTGCACATGGTATTTTCTCTTTTGCAGTCAGTCTATTTTAACAAGAGGAAATGTAATAAAGTTTTAAATGTCAACATTTACAGAGGAATGGAACAAAACAGTAAAAAATGCCTAAATATACATCTGTATTATTAACAATTATTTTTAGGAACAGACAAATCTTGTCTGGGAGATGATTACTGCTGGAATGCATATTCATCAAAATGGTCTCTCATATTCACTTGTAATTGTTTCAGCTGTTGTAAGAGACTGCTTTCATTTGAGTAGTGCCTTAAAAGCTAATGGAGTTTGAATTCATTTTGTAAATAGATTCATACAACTGCCTGTGATATTGATAACAACAAAACAACTAATGGATCAAATGAAATATTTCAATCTATAAAGCACCCATTAGTGGCACCCAAGCAATATTAGTACCTGCTTTTCTGATCTTCAGTCAGTTCAGTTAATGATATGCTTGGCACACATGGATTTACTTACTGATATTCCAACAGAAAAAAACCCTCAAAGTTAAATGAAGTTATCTCCAAAAGTCAGAGGGGAGGTTTATGCCAAATGTGAAATGCAGTTGAATTGCATATCAAATACTTATCAAATACTATAAAGGAAGAATTATTCCTTTTTTAAACAAAATAATATAGCAAATTATAATAATTCAGAAATGGAGAAAATTGCTCCACTGAATGATTGAAATGATACAGAGCAAATCATATCTGTCAGTTTTATAAAGTCAACAAATCAAAAAGCATCATATTTCTTATCCACTGCTTTTCAAAAAGCCTGTAGAAATTAATTGGGCATATGAGTATTCAGTTCAGTAATTGAATTAGAGCAGTTGAGAACTCTTGGTACAGATGATTTGGTCTTTCTCAGTATTGAATTAAAGAGGAATTTGTAAATCTAGACGTTTGGCTCCTACTCTAAATAAAAGCAACAAATTTCCTGTGTTTTGGAGATTGTTCAAGGCCATTTGAGAAAGTGGGATGTGAGATGAGAACTAGGAGGAGAAACTTTGATTAGACCAAGTTTTTCGTAAACTTCATATTGAGTAGTTGGAATATGTACATATAAGATGCTACTAGGCTTGTATAAAATGCAAAATGTTTTTGAATTATTTGTACTGACATTAGAACTGAGAGTTCTAGGTGTGGAATCCAGTTCCTTGGGAGTTTTCAGCCAAGTGACATTCTCCTTTCTGAGAGGATACCTGTGAGTATTATTGTCCTGTAGTGTGTTATTATAAAATAAAATACATAGAGTATGCAAGTATAAACCGGTTTGTTTAAAACCAGAAATGGAAGTGAGAACCATAGAAATTGCAAAAGGATGTGACTGTTCAGCCACTGCTTTAAAAATAAACTGGGAAACTACCTGTACAGTCCTAATAATTGGAGTCTGAAACAACATAAACGTTTTCCATGAGTTTATAAATAGAATATACTGTAATATTTTGTTGCACAAGAAAGGTTTACAAGCAAGATGGGACTCTTTGGTGTGTTTGGAATTGTAAGTCATCGTGTGGATATTTGGAAAAATTTCTTTCCAGCCAGCTGGCGAATTCTTTGCTGGCATCTGCTAACTGCCTTTGTCACAACAGCCATGTAAAATGCTGGTTTAAAACCAGTTTGTCTCAAACCTACTTAGCTTGGACTTTGCAAGTAGCTACCCCAGATGGAAGACTGCCTTTCTCTGACTTTATACATAATTTATCTGAAATTCTGGAACTGTTCAAAGAAGGAGAGATCTGAATGCATCATACAAACCTGTATGTGTAGCTGAATGACCTTAAATCTGATTTATAAAACAGAATTTTCTGAAAGTTACATATCAAATCTGTTATGTGCAATGTAGTAGAAATAGTTTTTAACCACAACTCTGATGTACAATTCTCTTTTACTCAACTTTGTTTTATGAGGAATTTTATTTGCTCGGAATGCACATAAAATAAAATATTCAGCAAGCAACAGTCTAATAAATTAGACACTGCCAGTGCATGATAAATAATATAACAGTATAATTACAGCTCACAGAGGAGAACTTTGTGGTCTCTTTTGGAGACCCCTAAAATGAAAATATTCTGAATTTGGTGATTTCTGCAAAAATCAGTACTGAAATTTAACCTTTATGTTTAGAATTAGTTTACATATTAAGTTTGTAGGGAAATGCAAATAGTTCTGTTAAGTGCTACTCAGTTCTGCATTTGTATTATTACTGGCCATTAAGTTTCTGTAATCATTTGTGATAGGGGTTTGCATCTGGGTTCTTTGGCCCTCACATTGGAAGTTTCCTTCCCAAGTAACAGGTATCTGTGGGATGCAGATGGAGCACATAACTGCCCAGGACATGGGAAATGCAAGATGTGGTTTAGACGTGACTTTACACAAAGGTCACGTAACCTTAAATAAACCCTGGGCTAAGTGTTGCTGCACTGCAGCCTTCTCTGTCCCCAGATTATCCCCCATTTTCTCTTTGTTTTACAAGTGTATTTTCCAAGTCTCTCCTTTCACAAGTGTCAGTGAAACTGCAACCTCCTACCCGGGAGTTCATTTGTACATGGGGATTCCTAGTGACCATTTACAGCCCAAATAAACCTTCTGTGTGATCCTTGTGTGGCGCTAAGCAGGCAGTTTGCAAGCAATCCAACAGAGAATTTTCTTATTCTCCTGTAGAAACTTAAATTTTCACTGGGAGTGGGAATTGTTTTATTATTTTTATCCAATCTGTCTGTGTAAAATCGCTATGACCCGGCCTGTCTTGTATTTATGTTTTCACTGTCAGGATGGCCAAATGTTGGAATGGGCTGCCCAGGGATGTGGCGGAGTCCCCATCCTGGAGGTGTTCAAGGTGCATCTGGATCTGGGTGATGTGAGTTAGTCACTTAGGGGTTACAGGGGCTTGGTGGGGGACTGGATCATCCTGAAGGTCTCTTCCAAACTTGATAGTTCCATGATTCTCTATGAAAAACTACTTTAAAAACTCCTGTCTTCTTTCCATAAAGCCCACCTAACCCATCAGCTATGGGAATCTGCAGTCTGTGACATCTCCCATCTTTTTTATTTCTTTTCCTTTAGGCAAGAACAGCGCCTTTCCTTTCTGGCGGGGCGGGCAGTGCCGGGTGCGCCCTGCGCTCCGCCGGTGCCGCCGGTGCCGCCGGTGCCGCCCTCCCCGCTCCGGGGCCGGGGCCGGGGTTATGTAAAGAGCCGAGTTACGCAAGGAATGCAGATATCCCCTTACGTAACCTCCCGCCCCTGTCGGAGCCTTCCCTGTTCGTGCCGGCGCAGCCTATACATTAACGGAGGGAAAAGCGTTGCTGGCGGTGTTGGGGCATCTCTCTCTCCGGCTCTACAGTGACCTGTTCGCTGCAGTGGCTCTTTCCACTCGGGTTTCCTGAAAGTCCCACCTCTTCCTTGACCTGCAGGACATTCCCTTCCATTGAAATAAATAGCACACATATCTAAGTCATAGTTGTGCCCTTTTCTGGGTCTAGGAAAGACTTTACTAATTCCCAGTTATTGCACGGAGTGAAGTTAATCCTCCATGGACAAAGGGAAATTACAAAGTTCTGTGTACCTCGAGCTCTGTGGTTAGGCTGCTGCCATAATTGAAGGAACTGATTCTGATGCCTGTGTCCAGAGACAGATTTCCAAGTCACTTAAGTGCCAACAGGGCAAGAAAAAAGAGCCTCATAGCTCAGAACTCTGTCTTTAGCAGATATTAGGGAAGATCGCAGAGATGGTGGGGCCTGTTCTGTTTGCTTGTCCCCTCATACGCAGGCAGAGCATCATCAGGTGATGAACACTTGGGATACTTTTATGGAGCAGTAGATGCTGTCAGGGCTTCTGTGCTTGATGCCTTACTCAATTCTCTCTATACTGATTTCTGATCCTGCAACTTTCCACGCCTTTCCTGTTAGATTTAGTGACCCTGATAAGTTGGGGGTGAGTGGTTTGTTTGGGGTTTTGTTGGTGGTTTGGTTTTATGTTGATTTGAGGTTTTTCTGCCTTTTCCTTAGCCTTTTTTCTCCATGGAAAGGCCTTGAATTCCATGGACACCTTGAAGAATTGGTGTAAAGGAGTGCTCTGCTCAGGGCTTTGCTCTGGTTCTCTACTGAGTCATTTTTGACCATATACCTTCATAACCCTTTCCTTTTTCATGTGTTCCTAAAGCCCAGGATCTGTGGGGAGGGTCTCTGTATGTAATAAACTCATTGCTGGATCATGTAGTGGAAAAGAAAGGATTTCCAGAGGGAGCAGCTCCAACATGAACAAATCCCTTTGAGACTCAGGTAGTCAATAAAGGCTGGAGCAGATGGCAGAAGGTGTGAAAAGGAAGGTGACCTGCTAGATTAGTCAGTGTTTGAGTGGCTTATTCCTGTCATCTCCTGTACAATAAGCTGATAGTAGGGACACAGCCAGTCTTCTCAGAGCTAAAGTGGAAGAAAAGAAGAGGTGTTGAACTCAGTGCCTGCCTTCCCTAATATTTAATTTTTGAGCTACAGCAACCTTTTGTTTACAAAACAGAAATATCAGAGGAGTCTAGAACTTAAATGAGTAGATAAATAAAAAATAAATCATCACATTGGCGTTTCTTCAACTTTGTTTTTTCAGATCAATGTAGTTTTTCTTCAAAACTCATAAGAATGAAGTACAAATTTTAGACTTATATGTGCTACCCCAAAACAATGGGGAAAGGTAAATTTGCTGTATGGAAACATTCATTTAGTAATCTGTACTGAAACTGGATATTTGCTAAAAGAGCAAGAGTAAACTTCACATATATTCTATCTCTTTGCTTTTCCAGATGTGCTTTAACAGTTTATAATGTGCTGAATCTGTTCAGGGATAATCCCTCAAGGTAACTTTTCAGCATTGCAGTGCAGTAGGAAGGAATGGGTGCTTCCATGACTTTTTCTTGTGCCAGTGTGACACAGATGGGTGCAGAAGGTCGGAAGAGCATATCAAAAGTTAAAACCACTTTTGCCAATTTTCTCCATGCCAGGGGCCAGAATCCATAGCCTTCATTTTCCATCCTTAGGCACCACACAGGCATCCTGTGGACACAATTAACTGTGAAAATTCATTATAACACAGTGGAGAAACTGAAAGGCTTTTTGCCTCTTGCACTGGCTATCAGTTCCATGTTGGTCACAGGCTGAAGACAATTTTTTTTAATTTTTTTTTTTTTTAGTAGGAGTAGTATCTATGACTGTCAGTGGAACACAACTCTGAATGGTATTCTCAAAACTGTGCAAGCTTGGGAAATGATGCATTTAAAAAGTCAATGGAGCCCTCTAGTGTTTAAAATTCACAATTTCATGGTTTTTTGACTTGTGTGTGCAAGAGCAACATCTAGGTATTAACAGTCAGAGGGAAAACAGCTCATAGTGTTCCATATTAATCCCTGATAGCTCTTGATTCTTACAAAATGTACAGTTATGGGTGCCAGAATTGTTAAATTGTATGTGGAAATTTCTATTACTTCACTAGAGACTCCCAAGTCTAGACAAAAGGTTTTCTTGTCTTTATCCTCAGCCACTTTCATATATCATAATTTCCAGTTACATGTTTTGATTTCTGCTTGACATTTAGATCCCTCCAATAGCTGTGCTGCTCCCTTGCCTGCTGCTTCCGGGCATACATTTAATCAGTTTTTCTCTGTAGCATGACCTTCCTTCTGTGAGCTGTCCTTCTGACAGGCTGGCATATCAAACCTAATGCAGTGCTCTGGAGTTGGTCAGAAAGCTGGGAAGAGGCCACATTGCATGTTTCATGCTTTTTCCCTTAAAATCGTGCAGCAAGCTTCACTGGCTGTTATCTTCTCCCCCCAGCAATAAGTGTGCCAGCATGCACACAAGACACGCACACAATTTACACTGATTTTTTTTCCTCATAATTTCTTGTGCTGAGCTCAGATTTAATTGCTCAACATTTGTCATCCACTGTCCTTTCCTCCATTACATATTCATGTTGTCATTTTCTGCATCTGTGGATAACTTCTAGTGACAAAGAAACATGATTTTTATAGTTATTGTTTAAATAATTGGGCTGGCTTTATTCTCCTAATGTAACCTGCAAATGTGAGTGCAGATCAACTACTCAACAAAAAGGCAAAAGAGAATTTTGCTGCCCTATGGAGAAAAAACTGTGGTCAAAGCAGAGACTGAGCCAACCTATCAGCTTCTGCTGGTTTGGCAGATGTAGGACAGAGGACAGAAAGTGTCACACCAGGAACAGCCACTGATGTTTCTGAGACAAACCACCTCTTCCTGGGTCCATGACAGAAATCAGTGTCCCATAATCATTCTCCTTTTTTTCTTCTTTTTTCTTTTTTCTTCCTGTCCAAGTCCGGTCTAATCACATAGATTGGCTAGACATCATTCAGTGATTAATTTAAATCCTAATGTCCATTTAGCAATCTAAAATATGTATAATTCAAAGGTAGGGCAGGCTTTGGACATGGGAGCTGATCTGACCTAGCTTTGGAAATTTGAAAGATAGTGGCTAAATTTAAGCTGGTGTTTTAAGATTCTCTATAGTCCATAAGAAGAAGCAAATGCTGTCAAAAAAGCTGGTTTATTTTGATCTCCACATAGGTGCCTAGGAATGCTGGAGTCAATCCCACATGGCCAGCAGTAACTACTGAAAATCAGTTGCTTACCAGGAATCTCAGAGTGAGTCAGAGTTATTGTAGTTCTTTTGGAAGCTACTTCTGGATGGCCATCTTAGGCAGGAGGGGCATGATTCTAAGAATCTCTTAACAGCTGGACTCCTTTTAGAGGTTGCCCAGTGTGCTCAGGAAAGGAAACTGAGTCTTGTGCTTTATAAACCTGTTTTGATTATTATTGGTGGTTCTTCTGCCTGCTATACATTTTAAGTTTTTAAAACCAGAATTTCTTCAGTGATAATATTGCCAAAAGTCAAAATTAAGGTTCTGATAATACCACAGTGCACTACTGCTGTATTGTATTTACTGAATCCCTTCAAAGGGACTATCATATTATCACTATGACCTCAAAAAAATGTTAGTCTTGTTTAATCATTAGAACAAAGAGCTGGAGGCCAGAAAGTTCGTAATATAACAATTAGGGACAGAGGAGAGCCAACATTGTGGTTCATAGAAAAGAGACCAGAAAAGACGTGTCTGAGTCAGTGGAGTTTCCATTTTCCCCAGTTGATGTAGTGCACAAACCCATGATATATCCAGTTTCTGCAGACTTAAAGTTTACATTAAAGCAGGTCCTGTGCCAAGCTGCCCTGTTTACGAAGCTTCTGTCTGCACAAGGAAATCGACTGATACAGCTGTCATGGCATAAAGTGTTTCTGAGCTTTTCTAAAAGCTGCAACTAGTTATTTAAGAGCAACTATTGTGGAATAGCTTATGCTACAGTGGTTACACCCATCACCTTCCCTGGAGAGAAGAAAATCCATTACAATATTCTACACATGAACTCATTGTAAACTTTTGCAGCATTTTCTTCAGGACTCCACAAATAGGCAACTTGAAATAACATTCTGAATGACATTAGTTGTCTTTGAACAGTTAACCCTAAAATCTAATGGCATGACTTGGAATGCTTAACAAAACTTTGATTGGAGGCAATTAGAATTAAGCATGAGAAGAAAGAGGAGTTATTAGAGGGAGTAAAACTCCAAAGGAAAGGGAATGAATAGCAACAAAAGGAAAACTGTAAAGGAGAAAATCAAAGTGCAGAATTTACAGTGAAAGTCAAGATGGGAATGTTTCCTCAACTGATAAATGATGGTGGTTGTAAGCCTGAGTGAGGTACAGCAGTACAAAAGGATAGGATTATCCTCTGGATCTTAATGCCTGTACCCACTGATACCAGTGTGCAGCTTTACTGGTTTAAGTGCATCACATAGTCCTAAATTCAGACAAGCAGTCATTAAACATGGAATCTGGCCTTCTCTGCAGAATGACTTTTCACATCCCCAATGCCAAGGCAATATTTCCCTGTTGCATGCCCATGTTTGTTCTGCCAGCCTTTTCACTGCTTGTTTCTCTGACTCCCAATATGTCAAAGCCCAACTCTGACATTTCACTCGGAGGATCTTTTAGAAGAACTGGGTTTTTGGATCTGTTTTGAACTGGACAGAGCAACTTGCTGTTGGTTTCCCTCCCTGTGGCAGATGCTTCTGTCCTCTAAGCAGACTTAAATACTGTGACCTGTGACAGATTGAAGGAAAATTGTGTTGTTTCCAGATGTGTGGCAGGAGCTGTGGAGCAGGGGCAATGACAAGGACCTGTGCTGGGCAACAGGAAAGGACAGAACAGGGCAGCAGAGCCTCCTCTCTCAGACCTGCCCTGAGATACTGTCTGAGGTGGTGAGCCCCAGTCTGTCAGCTTCCCACACCATTCACAGACAGGTTTTTCAGTCTTCAATCCTTGCAGGATCAGGAGCTAAAGAAGTGTTGTTTCTTTTATTTTCATAATTCAGGAGCTGATAAAAGGTTACCTTGGTCAAAAAATTATAATCATAGTTGTGATATTTGAGGGTATGTTATCTATGTAATGGACATTTTTTGCCCTGTTTTTAATGTTCAGGTATTTTTTTAATACCTGTGCATGAATGTGTATCCACATCTGCTAGAAAAGCCTTTCTATCTGAGATTAGGAGTGAAAGGGAGTCCTTTGTTTCAAATCTTAGTTTGACCAAGCAATTAGACAAGGAAGTTCGATGAATGTTTTACTCCAAATGTTTCTTCAGGAGAGCAAAACTTCAAAAAACTGGAAACATGAGACAGGAAGTCTTAATTAGCTGCAGGAAGGGAGACTGGAGCAAGTGGACTGGACAGGAGAGCCTCTACCTGGAGCTTTCAGAGCAGGGTTCTAGATAACTCCAGGCAATGTGGTATCTACTTGTAACAAGTGATTTAGGATGTTTCAGGAAAATACACACTGTATTTCTTGGTTATCCAAATGAAGGGCAGTAAAGTGCTACAAGTGACATGAAATCCAGTGCAGCAGTTTGGGGGGGCACACATTGGTGCAGTTTGAACAGATCCATGCACCAAGGGTGAGTAGATTGCTCCACAAATAATTCCTTTGTGTGAAGTTATCACAACATAAGGACTCTCTAATATTGTGGAAAGAGGGGAAAATAAGAACTGAGGGCAGTAGGGGGAAAGCAGCAAATTCAAATGAGAAGCTTGTGTGCTATTTAACAGTATGTGTGATTAATAGGTGTCAAGGAAAGTGCTGATTTTCTACCTCTTGATGTTCTCACTTCAAAGCAGTGTACTTTTCTGGAAGCAATGCTTCAGCTGAACAGTGCTGTGGATCTCAGCATAGTAATAAATGGGCAAAATGTAGTCACCTTCCCAAACAGGAGTCAAACTCAGAGAGCTGTTGTTTCATCCTGCCCTTAAGTTCTCTCAATCTGTGAAATTTCTTAGACAGTTTTGACTTCCTTATCCTAGATTTCATATTGCTTCTTTCTGCATGTAGTTTAATGTTCTAAATTCGTGCCTGAAGGCCAGAGGTGCCTTTTTTTTTCTTGTTGTTTGAATACTAACTTGAAGGCTGAAAACATTCCTGTTTTTCCAAATCTGGAAAAATGCAGAATGGTCATATTACCAAAGGGAGAGAGAGGAGGGGAAAAAAAAAAAAAGAAAAGGAATACTGTGTACCCAACAAAATAGAGGCAAGAATGCAGGAATGTAAATGTGTTACAGGCTGTTATTAGGATTTTGGATGCAAAAATAAAACTTAGTAAAGACTGAAGATTTGAAAAGGCATAATACAATCCAATTTATTTAGACTAGAAATTGCCCTCCCTAGATTGCTAAGGTGACAGGAAAAATTATGAAAAGAAGATAATCATATTTGTTTTAAGTCTGGCAGTTTCCACTGAAATGCCTGTCTCTCTATAATAGTTTTTTTGAAGGAAGTGCCTTGGGGAATTACCAGAAAAATGATCTTTATTAAGTGTTCATGGCCATCTGAACTATCCACCCATCCAGTATAAATGTGTTCTGGCAAAACAAGTGTTTGTGTTGCCATGGCCTTTCCCATGATGTTATTTTCTTAAGCAAAAGCATTTTTCTAGCTGAGATCTTAACAAGGACACAGGCAGGGCGCCATGATTCAGTCCTTGAAGAGAAAAATAATGATTTGTAAGGAATGGTGAGGGAAAAAGATGGTCTCAGAGGGGGTAGAACACAAGACCTAGATATCTGGTGTTTCTTTTGCCCAACAGAAGCAGTGATTCCTTCCACTAATCACCCCTGTTCTGCAGGAGAGCAGTGCAGCCTCCGCCAGCCCTGCAAAAATGCTGATGAGCCCAGTGCTGAGATTCTCCTGAGGCATCCTCAGGTTAGGGGAAATCTTGCTTAAAAATAGCAGCTCAGTTACTATTTGCTGAGCAAATCACACACCTCAGATACAGGATTCCAAAAATCAGGTCATAGGGCCCTGTGCTGTACACAGGTACAGGGTTTCTGCACAAAAAATATGTTCCCAAGGTCTGTGTGGATCCATGTGTTGTATTTGCAAGGTTTTAACTGTTCTATGTGCTTGGGTTTGGGGTTTCTCTCTGCCTTTGTCCTGCAAAATCACTTTGGGAAGGTCCTGCCTGAGGGTTTCACATTGGTTTCTGTTCTCTACTGAATACCTCTGCAAATGAAAGTGATTGTGTATTTTACTTTGTTTATGGATTTATACTCTGGGTTTAGATTAATATCAAAGTGTTCTAGCATAAAAACTGGTGAGCAGATCTCATAAGCATTGAACAACGTTATTATAAAGTCGTAATGACTAAAGCAAAATGAATGGGTGCTTACATGAAGTGCACAAGGACAAGGCAGGTGTTGAGTCACCCTTTCTCTGTATATCTTCCCAAATTCCAGTAATCATCACTTTCTGAGGCAGAGGTCATCTCTGAATCCGTCTGCTTCCCTTTTGCCAAGGGACCACAAATTCCTTTCAGAATGAATAAAACTCAAAAAATGAAGAACAGCAGGACCAAAGGCTGGGGCTTAGCTCTTGCAGGGTTTCGATGCGATTTGGGCTTCTTCCTTCCTTCAGCTCCTGTGAGACACCTCTCTCAAACTGCTTTCATACCCCTGTAGCTCCACAAGTCACATCAGAATATTGATCTCAATAGAAAATGTGAAGGGAATAAGGTCCAGAAATGCTGAATGTAGGTCCAAATCCAGTTAAGTATCTATTTGTAGAAGAGACCACATTACAAAAAAAAAAACAAACCCAAAACCAACAAGTAACGAAAAATAAAAATAGAGTAGGCCTGTAAAAATAGAACAGGCAGGGTCATCTTATTCCCCCCAAATTAATTTTCTTCGTAACACAAAACATGTCATGAGAGGGTGAGTCCACATCTCACTGATACCTGAACACAACACCATTTTAGCAAACAGATCAATTACAGAACTATGGCAAAACAAACAAAGCAACATGGATAATTTTATTTGCCATTAAATGAAATTAATTAGTGTGACACTAAGGCAGCAAATAGCATTTGATATAAAGAGTAGAATATGCTAGAACTTTGCTCCAGAAAGTGTTTAATGTGTTCTCCTGACTACTGAGACCCATTCAATCTCATGCTCCTGCATTGAAATGACTTTTAGAAATCCCAGGAAGAGAGCTCTGCTCCATCCTCTGGGAAGCAATTCCTCAGCCTACCACCTCACAATAAGTTCTTCCTGTTCAGCTCAACACTTACCTTGTCATCTGTCATATCCATACTCACTGGAAGAAAGTCACAAGATATCTAATCTAAAATCCACAGAAAGAACATGAGGAACATGAGGTAAATCCAGTTTGCTTTATGCAATTAATTCCAGTGAAATTAGAAGGCTATTTAGGGGAGGGAAACAAACTTGCAGCATTACATAGCACCAGTCATATCTTTTTTTTTTTTAATACAACCTTTTGAAATTAGATTAGAGAGAAAATTCCAAGTTAAAATTGACTCAATTAAGTCTCCTGCTCTTGCATTTCAAGAGGGATATGTCTGATGCATGAAGCAATAATGGAGCTGCGTGATGTGGGATGTCTCTGGCTCATGACTAAATCCTAAGTGGATTTAGTTGTCACAGTGTGCTGCAGGGAGCTTGTAAGCTCCATTCAGCAAGAAAAGGGTTGACCTGGATAGTGACTCTGAAACAGAAGGAAAGGGAATGAGCTGCAGGGGATGACAAAGCTGCCAGGAGAGCAGCAAAGATCACCCAGAATATAACATCACTTAAAAGGAGGCATTTCTAAGTTGATGCTGACAGGAATTCAGAGATGTGGGTGAATCAAAAAAAAAGATCTAGAGGCTGGAGATAGCCTCTAAATTGAGTTTACTGGTGCTTATCTGCTGCCACAAACAGTGATAGTAATTTATAGGTGTGCCCCAGTTGTCAGGAAAAATGAGTTAAAATAACCTAGGAAAAATGAAAGCCTGTAAAATAGTCCACCTTCAACAAAATGCTGGAGAACACAATGTAATGGCAATTTACTTCCAAGTATGTACTTTATTATTATGAAAATTAATAATACATTTAATTAATATGGAATTATTGGGAATGACGTTTTACTGAGGAAATAATGATGAATTTCTGAATATTAGACATAAATTAAGTGGTTCATATGATAAAACATCTTAGATGCTTAGCTTTTGGAAGCATTTAGAATTGTCCCAGTTTCTTTACTGGTAAATAATTTATTTAATGAAATACTTTAAAACTGTTCTTCCATAACTCGCGGAGAACACACCAGTTCTCAATCCAGCTCATGTCCACTCATCCAGTTTCCACTTCCTGAGTTTGCCTATGAGGATGTTGTGAGAGACAGTGTCAAAAGCCTTGCTGAAGTCAAGGTAGACAAAATCCACTGCTCTCCCCTCATCCCTCCAGGCAGTTCTCTCATTGTAGAAGGCAATCAAGTTGGTCAAGCATGATTTACCCATAGTGAATCTACCTGATTCCACCTTCTTGTCTTCCCTCTGGATGGAGATGGCCTGCAGAATGAGGCGCTCTGTCTTCTTTCCAGGGACTGAGGTGAGGATGACTGGCTGGTAGTTCCCTGAGTCTTCCTTCTTGCCCTTTTAGAAGACTGGGGTGACATTTCTTCCAGTCCTCAGACACCTCTTCTGATCACCGGCACCTTTCAGAGATGATCATGGGCGGCCTCACTATGAGATCTGCCAGCTCTCAGCACTTGTGGATGCTTCCCATCAGGGCCCATGGATTTTTGGATGTCAAGTTTGCTTAGGTGCTCTCTTACCCAATCCTCCTTGAGAAAGGGAGGGTCTTCCTTCCAATATTCCTTTACCCTGGTCTCAATATTCTATGAACTTTGCAGTTTAAATCAAAATTTAAAATTTAAATTAGTGAAAACTCTCTAACTCTGCAATGTTGTGTTGTTCCCAATATGCACGTGGCATCAGTCAGACCCCCAGTTCTCTTCATATTTCCAAATAAGATATGTGAGTCTAAATTTGGATTAACATTTGATCCAAAACCTCATTTATTATGTAAATGAACAGTAAGATAACTCTTTTGCTTAGGACTTGAGGATGGGCAGTGGGAGATGTGGGTTCTAATTTACAGCCTGACTATTAATTGTGAAAAAGCTGTTAAGAACCAACATTTCTTTGACGTCTTGCTGGTTTGTCTGTCAGTTAATTAGCTGTCCTTTAAGGTCTACTATCATGGCCCTTCTGATGCAAGTCGAATTGCAGTAGTCCAGTTGTATATCTGTTATGTTTCAGATGAGAATGATCTGGTAATGTATTTCACTTTTAATTAGCAATTGAACAGCATAAATGCATTTTTTCACTGCTTTTGAAGTGCCAATGTGTGTTGTAGATAGCCTAAGAATGACTGTCATCATTGGTCTGTCACAGGGAGGTATTATTGATGTCCCAAATCTTTGGAGGAATTAAGTTCTCTGTTCAGATTTATAAACAATAAGTTGTTAATTTCTTGCATGGAAACTAAGACAGCTGATAACACCCAATAGTGACATAGTGGGATTCAGCTTGCAAGGAGAGGCCTTCCCAATACCTATGCCTTGCTTCTTCCAAAGATCTTCACATCTACTGTAGGGACAGTTGAACTGCATGAAAAACTGGTCCCAAATCACCACATTGTATAACACAGAATCAGTGTTTTTATAGTGGAACAGCTTAGAAACCACAGAATCATAGAATGACTTAAGTTGAGAAGGTACCTTAAAGATCATCTGGTTCCAACCCCTCGCCATGGGCAGGGACACTTTTCACTAGACCAGGTTGCTCGGAGCTCCACCCAGCCTGGCCTTGAACGCTTGCAAGGATGGATGGATTATTCCATTTTCCTGTTGTGGGATGGATTATTCCATTTCACTGTTGTGGGAAAGAGCAAAGGACAATCCTAGAGGCAGGCAGCTGAAGGCCACCATCAGCTGAATCTGCCAACTGCTAAATGTAGTGACTCCCTGCTTTCCAGGGAGTGGCTGGGCATGGCCTTCTGTTGGGAAGTAGAGAATAAATCTTTTGATTTTCCTTTGCACACAGCCTTTGGTTTTGCTTTATTAAGTTGCCTTTACCTTGATCCACAAGTTCTGTCCTGTCTTATTTTCTCCTCCTCTGCCATGATGAGGAGACAAGCAATAGAGTGACTTGGTGGGCACCTGGATGCCAGACAAGGTCAAACTCCTGCGCTATCTGATAGATTTTTTGGAAATGTTGTGATGGATTTTATTTTGGTTGGATGCATTTTTATACCTGTAAAGATTGTGATAAGGCCAAGAAATGGAAGCGCATTCTTGTCCAAATTCTGTGTTTTTCTCTGTGTTTGAAGGACTGAACAACATTTGCCAAACTATTCAGTTGTTGGTCAAAAGTTGGAGGAGCTACCAGAACATGCTCCTCTAATATTTATTGAACTACATGATTTCAAGCATCATGTTGACAGGGTTTAAAATAGTGCTAAGGTCTCTAAATCTCTGGTATAATCCACAAATTAACTAATTGTGAATCTAATCAGTTACAGAAAGAGATCAACTATCTTAGAACACTGTGGCCCCTCATTAATGTTACTCAGAAGATGCTTGTGGCAAGTGATTGATGATTTCAGACTCCTAGAAAGAATTTGAGAATATGAGTCACAGATCTCTAGCACAGTGGTGAAATAGGTGAAGGGGGTGTTTCTTTGGGGTTTTTTTAGTTATTTTTGCCCTAAACCAAATTAGCTATCAAGGTGTTACCAGTTTTGTAAAACAATGAAACCTCTTGTTCTGCTCTCTGGGATTTCCCACATGAATGGAAAACAAAGAGCATGGGCTCTGTACACTGGAACATTCAGAAAGGGGACTGAGGCCAGTGCAAGCGTCTGCTCCTTTCAGGAGGTTGTGATGTGGTCATAAGACTTGGAGATTGGTTTGAGTTCCCGTACTAGCTAAGAGACAGCAATTATAAAATTAAGCCACTCAAGGTCATGTCAGTGTTGGTAGGCACTAGACAGCCCCGCTGCTTGGTGCTGGGCCTTCTGCAGAGCCTGCCTTGGGAGATATCCCAAGGATACCCACGGAGTATGAAAGAAGCAATCAGCCAAGAAAAGCAGGAAAAAGCGTTCTTCTGAAGTGGGGGAAGGGATGCTGTTTGTTTTCTGATTTTAATCTGCAGAAGTCCAAGAAAGGGAACCAAAAAATTAAAGAGTGGGAGGACTGAACTGGAGGGGAGGAGAGTAAAAGTATCTTTTTCATCAAGAATAGCCAGAGCAGACCACTGTTTAAACCTTGGAACTTCATTATTCTTGGTCCAGCTGGCAGTCTGTTAGAAGAATCCTCCTGACTCCTGGCTATACAGATTTTGGAGAAATGCAGGTTTTCCCATTTCCACTCTTGCAAGAGTAACAGTCTCCTTGCCAGAAACACCAACATGGGGAAAGCTACATATCTGGAGCTCTGTCCTAGAGTAAGGTCAGAGAGAGCTCAGCTGCTGCTTCAGGAGCCCAGAGGGGACATCCAGGACAAGGCCAAGAAGAGTCTGTCAGTGTTGGTGTTAAAGACAGGTATCCAACTGCACTGTCTGTGTTCACAGAGATTCCCTCAAAGTGCCCTGTTAGCCAAAGCCTCTGCTGTAATGTACAAGTCAGAATTCCAAAGGGTAACTGCTCTTTGCCAGGAGAAACTGGTTTCTGTCTCCTCGTTTCCTGCAGAGCTTTCAGAAGCAGAACATAAGCATGTCACCGGAGCCACAGGAAGCGTGTGGTTTGTCCTGCCTGGCAGCCCCTGAAAACCTGCATCTTCCCTGATGCTTTTTGCCTAAGTGTTTGAAAGCATGTCACTGAAAGGTGCTTGCAGGCAATAGACATTTCTGTTTACTGCTTCAATAAAAATGTCCATCCTGGCAAAACACAGTGAGACAAACTGTGATTCTCCCTGAAGAAGGAGGACCAGCCATGGGCTTTTTCCAGTGGTCAGTGACAAGGGGAGCAGAGATTATAGCTCTCAAGGTAAAGTGTTTGCATCTTCCTTGACACAGCTGATCCAGGCTAAAGTGTGCCTTGATATTGCTGTGAGACCAGGAAGTCTTTCTCTTTATTGTCTGTATTCTTTTCAGTGCCTTGTAGTAACCAAAAAGACAGGCAAGAGATCCATCCAATGGCATATGATAGAGAGAAAGAGAAATGTGGGGCAGAAGGTGGCACTTTTCTGGAGAAGAACTGCAGACTGGGGCGGGGGGGCAGGTAAACTGAGCTTGATTTTGTTATCTGTGTTGAGTTGAGCAACGTAAACCACAAGCCTATAACTTTGAAATATAATACTCTCTATTGTAATATAAAACAGTCTTTATGAACTCTCTTACCACTTTGTGTTTCAAGGCATTTTGAATTTTGAAGTCTTCTGCCCAAGCAAGGGCATGTCTGCGTGCACTACCTAACCTATTTAACCATGCATATATACAACTCTTTAAAGAATTGTATATAGAGGGGAACTAACCAAAATAGTAAAAACAGTCATCAAAACTTAACACAATAGATTGAAACTTGATGCATTTCTCATTTTCTTAAATTTCCAACCAGCTTTTTCCAAAGTAAAACAGTAAGATCTTGACACTGCCATACACATGCAGATTTCATTTGGAATTTTCAAAGGTCAGTGAAGAGCAACTGTGTACTTTGGAAATCCATTTAGGGGCACAGATACTATTTTTAGATAGTAAACAAATGAAGATGGACTTTTATGCCTCTAGCTGAACATTCCACAAACTTGCAGAGAAGTCCACACCTAAATATGTCTGATACTAAATATTGTGGTGTTCTGGGATTCTATGTATTTTAGCACTTCTTGGATACATTTATTTAATTCTTATTATCAAGAAAAGGTGTCCTTAGTCATATATGTCATTTCCCAACTACTTAGATCTTCTGGATTAGGCATTGTTGTCCATAGTGTGTGCTATTACTTGCATTTATTTTTCTGGACAACTTTTATTTAACAAGGAACCTGTATTGTTCTGTGAAGTGTACACAACACAGTAGTACAAGGAACAAGAAACAATGTCACCAAGCCCAGTAGGAGTAAGGTTTTGCTAAGAGAAGCAACTTAATTTCGGGAGAGAGATGTCCCACAAGCTCACAGACTGTGCCATCACACCAGCTCATCTTTCTGATTCTGTAGTTTGTGAAACATTTTGTCAAGCACAGCTGTATTGAAGATTGGTATCTCAATCCCTAGGTTATCTGTGTAGCCACATTCTTCATAGGTGGCAGTGAGGCAGGAAAGTAATTGTAATTTAGCACTTGGAAAGTTGGCACACACTTTTATGTCAACTTCCCTTTTTAGCTAAATGCTGTTTCAAAACTCTTCCAAGTTAGACGTGGATAAAAATAACTCAAAGATTGGAGGTACTTTTCAGACAGGAGTCCACAAAACCAAAAATCCTGCTCTATCTCTGCCCAGGACAAGCACTATTTAAATATTCCAGGCATTTTCGCAACAGTTGGAGTTGCAGAAAATCTGTGGTGAACATAGACCATAATCTTTCTAATGGCATTTTAAATTTGTTGAGCGCTCTGGCAGTGAGCCAGTTGTCTGACAATGTTACAGGAACGGGGGTAGGTTAGAATGACCTAGACACATGCAGAGAAACCATTACCTTTCCAAGGCATTCTGCTTGGGATTATCATTCTGGAACCTACAACAAGGAATGCCATAGCAGTGAATTTAGGAGGGAACACCTGGACTAATGAGTGCTGCAAATAAGACAAAAACCCTCTGCTCTAAGGGATCTGATATATTTACTTTTATCTCTTGTTTCTGTGACACTGAATGTTTGAGAGAAGTCCCAGGAAATCCAGAACGAAACACTACATGTGGTAAGCAAAATGGTAAGCAAAAAAACACTACATGGTAAGCAAAAATATTTTTCTCTTCCTCTTGATTCCAAGGCTGTGAGCTAAATCAGGATGTTTGCTTTCCTTTGCCATCCACTTCTAACAAATAAAACAACCACTCCTCTGTTGCAATGTGTCTGAGGTAGCTGTAATGACCCTGTCAACTGACAGTAATTGGTATTTGCTTCGGTCAGCTTTAAAGTTATGCTAATTAAAACTGATCTTCCTACTCACATATTGAAAGAAACCAGTATCTGGAGGCAAGATCATCTGGGGAAATTTTTAATAAATCCTCAGGCACCAATGTCTGCCTCCCTCAGAACTGTCAGCAGTGGCCTCCATGTTCCAAAAGAACACTTTGTCATATTGTCATGGTTTCACCCCAACCAGCCACCAAGCTCTAAGCACTCACTCACTCACTCACTCATTCACTCTCCCATGGGATCAGGGAGAGAATCAGAAGGGGAAAGGCTGGAAAACTCATGGGGTTGAAATAAAGACAGTTTAATAGGGAAAGCAAAAGCCATGCACACAAGCAAAGCAAAACAAGGAATTAATCCACTTTAATCCTGTGGGCAGGCAGGTGTTCAGTCATCTCCAGGAGAGCAGGGTCCCCTCACAGTCACAGTGACTTGGGGAGGCAAATGCCGTCACTCCAAATGTCTCCCCCCTTCCTTCTTCTTCGCCCACTTTATATACTGAGCATGATGCCATGCAACATGAAATATCCTTTGGTCAGTTGGGGTCAGTTGTCCTGGGCTGTGTCCCCTGCCAACTTCTTGTGCACCCACCACTCCCTCCCCAGTGTGGCCGTACAAAAAGCAGGAAAGGCCTTGGCTCTGTGCAGGCCCTGCTCAGCAGTAACAAAAGTACCTCTATATTATCAACTTTGTATTCAGCACAAATCCAAAACACAGCCCCATTCCAGCCGCTGTGCAGAAAATTACCTCAGTCAGCCCCAAACCAGCACACATCTTCTCTAGGCTCTTGTCTTCACCATGTGCATCAATGATTCTACCACTAGGACAAGGAAAGCTTATTATGCTGTGTAGCAAACCAGCACATATTGATGGCCAAGACTGTGTGAAAGCCAAAGATGTTTACTATTTTTTCTGAAGTTTCCTTTCTTCAGTTCTTCAGTAGAGCACCTTCTTGAGTGTGCATACCATCCCCAGAGACCTGTAGAACAGGGAATAGAGAACACAGAAAGAGGAGGAAGAACTAGGGAATTACAGTGTGCAATTCCTCAGGTGTGGGCTTTAGTCAGGACACTGGGATCAGTACCAAATGCCCAATAAACTCTTTAATTATGGAATGGTTTAACACTGTCTGGAGGTACCTTCAGCAGTGTGTGGCAATCCTTGTTAAGCTGGTTAGTTATGGAGTCAGCAGGAAGTGCTCACCTTGGAGCCCCAGCACTCTGCTGGCTGTGCTGGTTCAGCTGGGTGCTGGCCAGCCAGTCACTCGCTGACTACTGATGTTGGATAAGAGGAGACTGGAACCAGAGGCTGCAGAACAATAGGATGTCCTTGTTCTGTAGCCTCTGTAAAGGCTTCAAGGTGGTTCAAAATTGAGCAGAATAGTTTTCAGAGGACTCCTTGCAGTTTCATAAGATGTTACATGCTTTCCCTTACAAAAACGTGAAATAGCTGCCAGGAAAACGGAAATAAAAAACTTGAAAATCAGATTAAATAGATACCAGTGAATTTTCCAGGACTCTTCCATCCTTCATTTTCTAACTTGTTAATACAAATGCTTTGCAAGAAGTAGGTCAACACTAACAAGAAAGTTACAGTGTTTGCATCTTGTCCAGTTTTAACTAATGCTATGTTATTTCATCAGTGTTTTTTATAAACCACTGATAAAACTAGAGATGTACTTGCTTCAACATACTCCATAAGATGTTGCCAAACTCACATTAAATATATACAAATATTTTATGACTAAAGATACATGTGCATCATTTTATGTATGTTATCATTTGACAGCGTTGTCATGAAATGCTATTTTTAGTGCCACTGTTGTCTCCTTTAGTAATTTTATTTTTTGTTATTCTGGCAAATGCATAACTTGTCTGAAAATATACAGAGAACCACGAAAATTGTAGGTTCCAAATGACAATAAGAACTACAAGTTGTCATGATTAATCCAGATTTACAGCATGAATGTTAGCTTTTTCATTACTCTGTAGTATAGGACCATACAAAGAAAATAAACTTATTATGTTGGTGTCAGACGTTTTGACAGCTTAGTAGACATCACATTCCTATTTTCTTTCCCGTCTCATATGGCACTGCTGTCTTCCATACCATTTAGTAGTTGCATAATTGTTCCCTTTCAAGCATACAAACAATGAGGTCAACTTGAGTCATGTCAAATAACTGGAGCAAATACCACATATGAAACCATTTAAGATAACAAGTCATGTAATCGCATATATTACCCCTTGCCTGGATTTTCTGGATCATGCTAGAAGTGTGTTAGAATACACAAAAGCAACAGAGCTCACCAACTGGCTGTTTTGCCTATGACAAGCAATTAATGAGCAGTTTATTTCAAAATATTTGATACAGACAAGCTAGAATTCCAAGTTACCTTCCTCTACATCATCACGCTTCTTCTTTACTCTGACCTTTTCAAGGCAAAACCTGTGTTCTCCTGCAGGAAAAAAAATATGACAGGGATGAAGGTTTAATTTTATTTTAGTGCTTTTAATAACATTCAGCTATGTTACATTTTAGAGCTGCCTAATTATCAGATGTAACATCTGGGATACAATATCTATCAGACTGCATTTTATCCAAGCTGGGCACAGATACAAGAAAGTGTTATTTGTATTTATTAACTGGAACATAGAGAGAAAGGTCAACACTTTCCATATTCATCCTTCATCAGCAGAGAGGCTGGTGAGGAAGCAGGGTAAAAGTAAAACCCCTTAATCAACAAAAACTTGTGCCTTCAAAAATATGCAAGACACATGAAAGCAAAGAAGCAGCTTCTTACCTGTGCATTTTTTTCTTTTATTGAATCATTCAGTTCAGCTAAAAAGCACATCACAGACCTCTTCTGTTCTCAACTGAAGCCAAAAGAAGTGGTTTCTGTCTTGCTACAGTGGTTGACAAGAAGCACTGAAACACTGTTCATAAACAAGCAGCAATTAAGAGAAAGCAGAACATGGCAAAAATAGTTCCTATTAATATGTTTTATTCCACTCTGCAGCACTTTTGAAGTAGTTAAACAGTTGTTTCTATAATCCTCCCAAGTACTTGTGACAGTAGTAACAATTACTGACTCTTCAATGCAAGTTGTTCTGCCTCCAGAGATTTTGAGTCTCTTTTGTTATCTGCACTGCAAGGCCTCACAGAGAAGAGGTAACATCTTCTAACCTTTAAGTCCTAGAGAGTTTCAAGCTGCTGCTGGAGGATGTGTGGACACACAGATTGAACAGCCCTGTTGGTATCTGTTATGGTGTAAATGTGTGTTTCTAACCCTATGCACCCTCATTAACCAGTTTCCCAGTCATCTGCTACAGCACAGGCACCATTCACATTCCCAATATAGCTCAACAGGGTGGCTTTTCCTGCGTGGAGGGGATGCTCAACACAGGAGCTTTATCCAGAATAGCACAGAAGTGCCCGAGCGGGTTAGAGCAGCAGCCTGTCTGGGCCAATGTGGTGGGCCAGTCTCCTGCAGTGAAAGGAGATACTGTTTAGGGACATTGTGTGAACCTGGCCACTTCCTGTGGTCTGTTCTCCTCATACTCTTCCAGCATCACTGGATTAAGGAGCACACCTCTGCCTGTTGCCTGTAGTATTTGCTTTGATACCGTTATCTGTGATACCAGTCCCCTGCTAGTTTCAGTGACTGCCTCCCCCTCCTCCCTGTTGTAATGTTGCAGGATTTGAAAAGTGACACTTCACATTCACCTTATCAATCACCTTAATGATTCTCAGTACCCTTTCTGATGATGTCCAACATACTGACTTCTTGCTGCTGCTAGACACTGAGCTGGAAGGTCACTTTTCTCCCTCAGCATCTCTGATGTGGCCTACAACGCAACTCCAGTCCCTTTCTCCATCACAGATGTTTTTCCTCTCCAGTCCCATTTACCTGGAATACATGAGAGCTGTCAGAGTTAAAATCCAGTCTAATTTAGCAACTGGTGTCTTCAAACTGCTGTGGTTTTAATCAGAAAACAAAATGGAATCCTAACTGGAAAACAAAACTCGATCTAGAACAGAATTTGAAATAGCATTTTGAAACCCTTTCCAGACATACTTAAATATAAGAGCTACTATTTAAAAATACTAATTTGACTGAGATCTGGCATCCCCTAGCAACTATTTATGCAGTAAAAGGACTGTTTAGACTGAGTTTTGCACAGGCCTTTGCTTCAGGACTGAAGAAAGGATGCCCTGGCTGCTCAGTGCTGCTCTTTAGGTTCTCAGTGGGCTTGTTCACTCGCGGGCCTCCTCCAGTGATCTGCAGCCTGTGATGGAAGAGGGCTGACATATGTGTGGGTTGCATGGTTATTACTAATGCCATGCCCTGTAGGTGACAGCAGGCCTGTTTCTCAAGCCTGGGCAGATGTGTTTATTTAGTTGTCTGTGTTTCTGTGCTTCCATGATCTATATGAAGTCTATGAAGTAATGTCCTGGCTGAAGGTCCGTGGTGTGCCCCAACTAGTGAATCACTGTGTATCCAGGAGAGAACAAATGTAACCAGCAGTGATTCCAAACCATTTTGACTACTTATTTTAAACCCATTATGAATAAAGGGTTGAATCTTGTATATCAGCATCATACAGAATATAATTTTTGAAGAAACTTTACAATCATAGAGATGAAAAGAAATATATCAGTGGAAGGTTCATTTTTCAATGCCTGGTTGAGTTACTCAGCAGGATTAAAAATAAAATTTGAAAATGCTTCATAGAAGCCGAGAGAGCTTTACAATCTTTTAAAAGTCATTTCTACTGTCTCCAGCTTCCTCAGGTAGAATTTGAAGCAGCCTTTCATACCAGATATGATACTTCCTTGTTGTGGAAGTGGTTTTGGATTATGTTATAATGAAAACATTTTGCAACATGTCATTTATTAAAATAAGAGTACCTGTGTTACATTAAGTGTGTATAAGTTACATAATAATGTAAATACAACTGTGATTTTGATCCATCTTTTTTTTTTTTTCTGAAGATAATCCCTTCTGTTTGTGACAGTTAGATGTACAACTTCAGTTCTTTGATCGTGGAAGCTGACAGTTCACACCAGTCTACTATTGAGATGGTGATGTTTATGCCTTAGGTAGAGAAACAGGTCAGTCTGACTCAGCACACTGTCCTGACTCCTGCCTTTGGAAGAGCTCTTTGTCTAGAAATGAAGAGCGTGTGCACATCTCTCTGATCATGAGTTCTCCTGAAAAGGCACTACTGGTCTTTTCTAACTTCAGCCTTCTTTACTCTTCAATAAATAGGTGCTTCCTGCAACACAGGAGCCAATTTTTCTCCTTTTATCTCTTTGTGTAACACCTTGAAAACATTATTTTCTCAAAAAATGCTGCTACTGTTCTCTTGGTAGCCCAGAGTGGCAAAAGTGGTATCAGGATAGAGGTATCCAGGCATCCACTGGGCAAAGTGTAGCCCCTCAGCTTGCTCAGAACAAAAGAACATAATAGTCCCTTCCTCCATCTCCTGAGAATGTGTAAAGGTATTGTGCTGTTCCTGCTTTTCCTGAGTAAAGCTCAGGAGGAATGAAAAATCTGAGTCTCTGCCTTACTCAGCATATTAGGTAACCAGCCCAAGGCAGCTATAAAACACTTTTAAACCCAGGCTCCCTCCCCACTGGCAGCAGCTCCGTGCCCCTGGCATCCAGCTCTCATTTTAGAGACTGATTTGTTTGTCTTCAGGAGGCAGCAGATGGCAGCAAAGTTGTACAGATGCGCCAGGAGAAGGAAAATATCTTTGTGCACACACTCTAACAACATTCCATGGAAAAAACATATCATTTGTTTCTGTCTGTCTTGCAGTATGGTTAAGACAATAAATCAAGTTTATTGGGCCTCATGCACTTGTAACGTAAGGGGTTGTTTTTCCCCCATTTCCAGGAGTTAATTAAATCAGGTTGGGGTGAGAAGACTCAAATTATTTCTCAGTAAATCATCTTCATCTCTGTAGGACTCACTTCTTTGTGCAAATCTCTTTATATCCTTCATTAAACACATACTGATGGCCTTGTGTAAATATTGTAACAAAGTGTTGGTGTGTGCACTTTGATTGACTGCCAGTCTCTGCTGTGAGCTATGGAATCCCTCTCTCATTTGAGCTGTCCAGATACATCCTTTTCCAACACTTCAAAATAGGTAGCAAGATTTTTTTTTAAACATAGAGAGAAGAAAGAGGAGGAAGGAAATGCTACTATATAAAGTCTTAGTGTTTAAAACACTCCGAAGTCCTACTGCATTAAATGAAAAATGAAGTCTGGGTTTTGGACAAGAAGACTGGAAGTTTCTGGGATTCCATCCCTGCTCATGAACATATTTAGTGATGCACTTGACACATGTGTGTTTGCTGAAGTTGTCACTGCCAGCAGCACCACATCCACTTAAGTGCAGTAGCAATAAGCATACATTGCTGAGCTCATTTCAGATTGAATGGAGAGTCTGGATTTGTGTTCCTTCTTTTTGACAGGGATCCCATTCCTTACTTGTATCTTTTAGTAGTTTCTTCACTGTTCAAAACCAGAAATTGTGAATAAATGAAGTATAAAGCAAAATTTACAATACAGTCTTTTGGTATAAAAATAGACATGTTTTTGAAAGAAAGCTGGGGCTTAGATTTTCTTCCTGCTGAAGTCAGTAGAAGTTTTGTTTCAATTAGACGAGATCAGTCTCAGGCCTGGGATTTGGTGCTGAGATTCCTATCTGGCTCACCAGTTCATCACACCAGCATGTCTGATGTCTGTAGGCAGTAAGGAGACTAATGATATATGCCAGTTGCATATTTTTCATGTTGTTTATCAATAAAGGGCCAGACTATGAACGTGTTCCTTATGCAGAATGAGATGCAGGTCTGCACAGCCTCGGGAAAAAAATTACTTAGAAAAAGTGACTTAAAATCCCTCACTTTTTCCTTATCTCTAATAAGAACAGACGTATTTTACAAGGTGCAGCTGTCCTCTTCCAGTGTGCAGCTCAGATCTGCTCCTGAGCGCTCATGGGCAGGCAGGGAAGTGTGGTGGCCTCTGAGAGTTTGGTGCTTTCCAGCAGAGAGACACCAGACCTGGGTCACGTCAGGAGAAATAAGGAGCCCACACACCCTTCTGTACTGTGGGATGAATTACACTGTGCCTTCCAGTCTTTGAGTGATTCAGCTTCATGGAACTCCTGTCACAGTAACCACCTCTTAAAAGGACAATAAGAGTGTTTGTTTGATGAACTGCTTAGTTTGCTCCTGAACTAACAGATAAGATCCGGTTTGTTTGTTCTCCCCTTTCTGCCAATACCACTGGACATCAGAGATTAAGAGCCAGACATTTGTTTGTTTGATTTTACACCATGTTAGAAAAGTAGGAAGAGAATATAAACCGTTTTATAATTGATGGAAAAGTTGCCTGTAATTTGAAAAGAACTGACAACTTGCAGGAAGTATTGGAAGAATACTTATTTTGCAAACCTATTCTGAGAGTCAGAATTTATTACAAAATATGTGCCTTCAGTGGGTAGAACAGATCTTTCCTGACTTTGGAAAACCCCAGGATTTTGTAAGTAGATGAGAGACTCAGGGAGGTCTAGTTAAATGTTTTGTAAAAGTTATCACAGAATTAAAAAAAGTTTAAAAATTTCATTTGGCCTCCTCGTTGCTGTTGTGTTTGCTGGGAATGTTGCATGCAAAACACTCCAGTCTTATCAAATCATTAACATTGATTCTAGTCTTAATGGGACCATTTGTTTTTCATTTAGAGACATTATCAAGCATTTTGACTAGTACATAGTCACATAGTGTACATAGTACACTAGTCAAATACATTACATACATTGTAGTAAAAAGGCTTTTACATAGCAAAGTTTTTTACCTTATGAACACATTATGCTCCTTCTTCTCATGAAGGATACATGGCCTCACTCCAAAGAATTAAGTATTTAAAAATTAAGACAATTTCAAAGCTGACACAACTTATTTGGTGAAAAAAGCCCTGTTCCTTAAAAAATATTTGGATAATAAAAGCAAATCCTGGTGAGCACAATAAACAAATTTTAGTTAGGCATAATTGGATTTACTTATTGGTTGTACTCAGTCATGCTGGAATTCTTTCTCCTGGTGCCTGTGTGCTCTACACTACTTAAGTATGATGTGAGATAATATGAAACGGTGAATTGACAGCACAAGGAAACTATTTGGATGGCTGTCTGGAGTTGCCATTATTGGCTTTAATTATGACTTTCTGTCCTTTGGGTACTCAATGAGCCAGAAAAGGCTTCATATGTGCCAAAGTATTCATTAGTATTCCCCTTTCTGTCATTGTGCTTGCAGAAAGAGTTTATATCTGGCACCTGACTGCAGTTCTTCTTAGCACGGACCGAGATGCTTTGCAGATTTTGATAATCATCTGAAAGTACACCAGTGTCTCCACGTTTTGGATGCAGTAGAAGTTGTTCCTAGGTAACAGTGGAAGAACTCTGACCGCTTTCTGATGTAACTGGAGAACAAACACTTTTTGCAGTTGTTGATGTGACATGGCTGCTTAAAGAAAATTTTGTGGTACCAGCTGGAGAAACAAAAACATTTACTGGTTTTCCTCTTCCAGGTTAGGGGACCTGCACTAGGGCTTCATGGGAGAGTCCTTGTACAATATCAGCATTTTAGGCACCTTGCCATCATTCCATATAGAACTAATAATGAAGCCCAAAAACCTTTCTGAAATAAAAATAGCCTCTGGAATCCATTTTGGTAATGAAAAATTGTCTATAGTGAAGAATTTTTTTGTCTGCCATAGGGTGTCTCTAGGGTAGGTACAAAACACAATAATCACTCATAAAGAATATTCCATGAACTCTTCTGACACTTCACTGTGGAGGCTGTGCTGAGAATGGTGACCACTCCTTTGGCATCCACTCTTGAACAGACTGGTGGACAAGGATGAATTCCTGCTCCAATACATATTTACCATTGCAAAACTTAATTTTAATTTAGAACCTTGTTTGAACTTCGAGTCATGTTTTTAGCAGCCTTTGAAATACTGTCCTGTGGGACACCAGATTGTTCTTAGAAACGAATATTTTAACTAAGGTGGTGTGTAAACAGATACTCCTGATTTTGGACGCATTTGATGACATCTTCCACTTCTCATTTGTCACATTACAGCATAAGCTGGCTTTGACCTGAGTACAGAGTTTTTCTTGAACTTCTACAATTACAGGAGGATGCTCAGTTTCGTGGGCTGTTTCACAGTCTGTTCTCCCTGAAATCCCAAATCCTCACACTTCTCAGAGATTTCTATCTAGTTCATGGATAAACTTCAGCCACTGTTAGGCATTCATGCCCAACATTTTGCTTTATGGGATGTAGTGAAAAGATGCTTAGCCAGAGTTTTTCAGTAGCATCCCCTGCTTGGGCAGGAGAAAGAGCTTTCACCTGGACAGCTTATACCTGGGGCTGGTGCAGAAATGGATGAGAAGGGAGGATGCTGTCTTGATATATTCTACCCCTTATAAACCTTATATTCCCTGAAACCTGGAACTGAGACTGGGGTATGGTGTTAGCTGTGCAATGGGAAAGAGTGCCTGCCTGCCATTCTCCTGCTCTGTCATTCTCCAGCTTATCTAGCCTAGGTTAGCCAAAATCCACTATCGTCGTGTTTCCAGGGTTTCCTTGTCTGCTCTTTACATTCAAAGAGTGTGCCATCTTTGGGCTACTCACTACTTTCTGGCATGTCTCCTTCAGCAGTGTTTGTGCTTTAAAACACACAGTTTCAAAGATTGGTGGGGGAATGGAGGGAACTAAAAAACCCAATCTTTCTTTTCTTTGGTTGCTATTTATTGCAACCAGAGAGTTTTGCTTCTCCTTACAGGCGCGGCAGGTGGTGCTCTTGGTCCTTCCAAATGCAAGTTGCACTTCCTAAACTCCAGTCAGGTCAGAATTGTGCCATCCTGCACCAGCTGGCTGATTTTAGCCCTGTCTGGTTCAGGGCAGGGTCTTTCAGCTTTGAGTGAAGTGTTTTCCACCAGTGAAGGGCAAAGGAGGGAAGGAAAAGTACTCTATGTGGGGTTTTGGCAGGAAATGGAGAAAAAAGACCAATACAAACAAAAGTAACTAGTTGGCAAGTACGTACTTAACCACACTGTAGCCCAATCCAGCCTTCTGTCTCAAATTTAGATGGCAAAAATACTAACTGTGGAACATATAAGGAAAACATTGTAGCTGTTAAATTGGATGGTTCTGTTGACGTTGTTTTGGTTGTGCTGTGTACATTAAGTAGGATCACGCCATTGTAATTTCTCCCTGCAAGCACCACAAAACTTGTAACAGCAACAATTCTAATTTCCAGATTTTCCATGATCTGAGAATAGCCATTTGTTTCTCACTGGCAGCTATACTCTGTACTGATGATCATGAATTTGTGTCATCCCTTACATCTTGCAAGATCTGGATCAGAAAGGCCACCAGCAGGAGACAGGTAAATTCTCTTCCAGCTGTTAACAAAAAGGTAATTAAAACTGGCAAAGTGTCATTATATTTGATTTTCTTTTTTAAAAATAATATTTCAAGTGGAAAACTCACCTCAGGATTTCAAAAGTCTTAGTTGAAAATGCTTAGAAAGTAACTAAAATTAGGCAATTCTGAACAGAACTTCAAAGTTGGGGAGGGGGGAAATAATGAATACAGGCCAAGTATCTCGTCACCGGACCCCTACCCAAGTTTTTGCTGCAGTTTCCTGGAAAGGCGTCATTGCCAGCTCTTTTCAATTTTTCTCATAAATATATGTTCCTGAGGAATTTAGTATTAGGCTAAAAAAAATAAAAAGTCCCCACTTTATTTATTGTAGCAGCATTTAGTTCTGCTGTTCTCCAGTCCTCTCCTGTACATGTTAACTATGTTCAGAGATATGGTAAAATAGGGGAAATGCTATGTTTCACCCAAGAAGTTACTCAAATACACTTGTTTAGGTTTTAGGTTTGTTTTCTTGGAGTGCAAGGAGTAGACACCAATAGATGGTGCTGGTGGTGCATTAATAAGGTTCAGTTTCACATTTGTTTTCTGGTCTGTGCTTGGAATTTGTTTAAAAAAAAAAAGAAAGAGAGAACAAAACAAAACAACAAAAAAGAACAAAACAACAAAATCCCTCATGCTAAGCTTTTATCCAAAATGTTCTCCCTGCACTGAACCGGTCACCGTTTAACTTTAACCTGAACTGTGGCCCAGGAAATCCTTCAACATAAATAACCTTGGAAGCTGCCATGACCATTTTTGGAACGTGCTGCCTCAATAAATCTGTTACTTTGTTGTGCAATGTTGAAGTGTGCAGTTGTTTCTCTGATTAATTAGGGCAAAAAATAAACTTGCACGATCAATCCAAGCTGTGACACGTTTCAGCCCTGGCTTGAACATGTGGGCAGAAAAGAGCCTTAGAGCCTTCTCGACAGACCTGCCCTGGAATTTTAGGATGCATTGCTGGCTCGGAGTTTACTCCATTTGATGAGATAAGGTGGCTGCTAACAAAGTCTGCAAGGGAAGAGTTTTGGTCTGTCTCAGGACTGCCATGCTATGTTAGCATGAGTAGGACTGAACACAGTGAGAAATGATTCATCTTAACCACTGCCCCCACTAAAGACAACATAACTGAAGTGTTTTATGTAATTGTGTTTATTTTATTTCACATATTACCCATGGAGAACAGCTGATACATTCTCTATATCTTTCACCAGTCTGGAATGCAAGATTAAAAAAAGGTATGGAAAAAGAGTCTAACGTTTGACATTCACGATATGAAAAATAGAGGGGATACAATGTTTTAAAATGCCCTTATGCAATATATATATATATATATATATATAAACCGTATAAAAATAAAATATATTTTTCCAAAAAAAAAAAAAGACATGACACAGAACAATCTTAAATACCGATGCATATCTCGTGATCCACACACACCGCACTTATAATTAACAAAAACCACGTACAATTGCACTTTTCCTCTCTGTGACGTTCAAGTATATCGCAGTCCCCGCAGGGACTAGTGAGTGTCCGATTCCCTGCCGGGTGCACATAACGCAGAGGGTAGAGCAGATGTGGGCGGCCTGTCCTTGCCCACGGCTGACGCGCACCCTCCGACCCTCGGGGGCGGAGGGCGAGGCCGGGGCCCGTCGCCCACCGGCGGGTCCCCCCCTGAGCATCCTCTCCTCGGGGCAGCGGGGCGCGGGAGGGCGGCGAGGGCCGCCCGGCCCCCCGGGTGCAGCGGCGGCGCCTTCGCGTCCTGGGCGGCGGCGGCTGCGGGAGCCGGCGGTGCCCGGCCCGGGGAGGGCGAGAGTCCGTGGCGGGCGGGGGGCGCAGCGTCCGCTGCCCTTTCAGCTCCCCCGCGGAGGGCGCGCCGGGGTCCCGCCCGGGCAGGCGCTCTTCGCGAATCCTGGCGGATCTCCGCCCGTGCCTCAGTCCATCCGTCGAGGCGGCCTCGGCCGGGTCTTGCGGCGCTCAGACTCCGAGGACGGAGGCGAGGGGCTGTGCCCGGCGCGTCCGTGGGCGCCGCCCGGAGCGGAGGGAGCGCGCTGGGCTTCGGTGCTCGGGCAGGGAACGCCGCCGGCGGCCGTAGCCCTGGGGGCTGATCTTGTTGGGGGGGGCGGCATCGTTCCTATCGTTGACGGCCGCCCTGTGGAGCTCGTCGACCAGCCAATGCACCGTGCACGTCCCGAAGCGGCACGCCTTTGTTTGGAAGTGGGGGAATCTGTTAATGCTCTGGCGGTAGCGCTTGACGCGGATGTGAGCATCCTCCCGGTTGCTGCGAGGCAGGAAGAGAGAGAGCGGGCATGAGAAGAGCGCAGTGGGGGCCCGGAGGGGGGAACGCGGTGGGCGCGAAGGGCAGGGCAGGGACCCCCCAAACTGGAGACGGGCTCCTCCCGACGGTGCCCAGACCCCCCCTCCAGCAGCTCCGGCTGTGCCCTCCGCGGGAGCGCGGAGCAGAGCGTGCTGCCCATGAGAGGAAAGGCCCCGCCGGTTTACGGCTGTTACTTTTTCTATGCATCCAGGGCTCAAGTTACTATTTATATCTGACTTTAGCAGTAAAGGCGCTACTATCTCCCGCCAGCTAAAGAGCGCGGGGAAAGGAAGGCGGGAGGCTGCTTTCACCGCGATGTGCAGCCCGGGCAGGACCTGCCTCCGGGGCGGGGGGGCTGGGGGGGGTCTATAGCGAGAATAACCCTAAACACCCGGAAACGAAGGGACCCCGAAACTTTCCACTGCCTCGAGCAAGTGCCCGAGCCCAGGAAGGTCTGGAATTTACCTGGGAGGCGAGACTCGGGAATCCTCCTTCACGTCCTGGGTGCGTATGAGAGGCAGCACGTCGGCGGCTGCCCCCAGCCCTCGGAGCACGCCCGCAGGCTTCACGTCCCGCTTGGCTCGGCTTAGTGCCCATTTCGTCCATCTGAAAGAACACAGGGAAGAGGAGAGCCTGTTATCGCAAGTCTGCAGGGCGGGAGCCAAACCAAATAGATTCGAGGGGCGAAAATCTTTGCCAGCGCCGAGAATTTTTCCTTTTTTTTTTCCTCCCCCCAACGTTTCCTGAAAGGGCATGAGGCCTTTAAGGAGCTGTGCAATTCCCGCAGGGAATCCAGTGCCTCTGATCGCGGCTGGAGCCAGGCGCGGAGGCTCGGCAGCTCCACGCGCGGCGCGGGGCGCTGGCAAGAGGGCGCGCTCCGATACTCACTTTCTTTTGAACTCTGTCGCTACGTCCACCCTTGCAGCATCCACCCCGAAGAAGGTCACGGAGCCGAGATAGAGCAGAGCTACGTGAACTAGTTTCATTCTGGCTGGGCTCCTGCTGGAGGGAAAAGAGAAGAACTGTAAGCATGCTTGCTAATAAAAGTCAAGTAAGGACTGTCCTTTATTCCTGGTGATTCCAGAGAGCTCCTTCCCTCACAGAGCCCCCAGGCTACCGGGAACTTTGTGTCTGATATGAACCAGAAGCTAATATTTGCTCAACAACTTATCACAGGGTAAATAACAGAGCCTCCAAAGTTTACGTTTGTCGAGAGTTTAGTTGCAGAGGCGGCTGAAAACCAGCAGGATTTCCAGAATACCCCCAGCGGCTTGCACTGGGATTTAGCGAACCCATGAGATTAGAGAGAGCTGGCTATCGGACGCATCGTTTCCAAACTCCAGCAAGTGTTTTGCTGCCGGGAAGTTTATTCCCTGATAGCTCCTCTTCCTACTTCACACGCAGAACCATCTAGTTCTGGGTCTTATGTTGTAAACTGCAGCTGATGCCAAGAGCCAGTGCAAGATTCCACAGCATAACTCCAAACTCTTCAAAACAGTCCAAATTTAGTAGATTTTTACTTGCTTTCCACCTCCCCTGAATCTCTTGTTGTTGTCAAGGATGGAAAAAAAATAGTTCTTACCTGACAGTGAGGATAATCCACTGAGACAAATGTTTTTGTAGTAGCGATCCGAGCTTGCAGGGTTTCCTGAGGAGCAAGAACTCCTCCTTTGTGTGTGTGTGTGTGTGTGTGTGTGAAGTAATCACTGCCGAGCTCTGCGCTCCACTGCTCGCTTTTATAGAGCAGCACTGAGAAGTGGGTGGACCTTGGCGTGGCCAAGCATTTTTTTCTTTGCACCCCCCCACCCCCACATTTCAAGCACTCCTTAAGCATTCTGACCTGGACTGGGGGCAACATTGGGGGCAAAAATAAGAGGATTATTGAAAATTATCTTAAACAACCACTTGGTATTTTGTTAATTATAAAGGCAGCTTTTAGGATTCCGAGTCATGGCACAACTTGCAAAATCCGATGAGCCCCTCAGTCTGTTTTACTGGGGACAGACTGTTTAACTGCCAATATGTAATTATATTTCCACGGTCTGTAACATAATTTCTCTTTCTAGACATCTTAGGTTCAGGTGGGTGAGAGCAGGGGAGTGGGAACCAGGTTCAATCCATCCCAAAATCCAGGAAAATCCATCAAGTACCAAAGTTTCAGAAATAAACCCATATTTGGACAACGTGAATTATAATGAGTAACTGGAATGCCAGCCTTCTTTACATGAGTAAGGAGGTGGCAAATGAGGTATCATTAATATTCATGACTCAACTTGGCTGCATATTTTATCTAACAAAATGTATTTGATTTACTTGATCGATTCAAATAGATCACGAGTCAAATGGTTTTGGCTGATGAAGGTTAGAGCCCAGTTCTGTGCCTTGGAACAGAGCGAGTGGTATCGCTTTGGGGCACACACAGGGTCACTGAAACGCCTGGGGTTACGTGCGCCGGGGAGAGCCGCCGTGCCTTGTGCTATTCCCAGTCCGCAAACCTCCACGGACGTGAGTGCGGTTACTTCCCGGTCAGAAAGCTAAACCAGTGCAGGATCGGGGTCTCTAATAGCATCCTCCCGGCTGGCCAGCAGCAAAACCTTCGTCTGACCACCTTGTTGTTGGGTTTTTTACAGTCTTTAACGTCTTTGCTCCGTGACGCTTCAGAAATGCAGAGGTCCGGCTTCGCAGGGGGTGCTGGAAGCCAGCGGCGGATGGACCGCGTCTCCGCTTACTTGTCGCAGTGCAAATCCGGCGGACCAAGGGAAATGCCCCAAGAGATCTGCGCCCTGGGGCGCCGGGGTCCCCTTGCCAGAGAGAGACACTGGGCAGGAAGGAATGAACTGATGAGATGCTTCTCTCAAATCTTGCCCCAAGCAAAGTGTTTCAAAAGTCAGGTGAGTGAGTGCTCGTGACTCTGTGCTTTCCTAGATAACCGCGGTGTGTAACAACACCCCGGAGAGGTATGTGCAGGGGGATGACGGAAATTTTCCTGTGCACGGTCTAAGGTGCTCTCTCCCTCCCTCCCCTTGCTCACCAGCAGCGTCCAGACATCTGGAGGCTTCTGTCTCCTGCATCAACCTGTGCGGGACAGGCTGGCCCGGGAGCCGCCGCCACCCTGTCGCTGCTCCCCATCCCATCCCGGCCGGCCGCCCCTCTGCTCCGAGCCCTCTGCGCGGCTCCCGCAGGGCGAGGCCGTTCCCCCGGCCCTGAGCCGGCCGCCGGGCGAGCCCCAGCTCCGCTCCCCGCCGCACCTGCCCGGCCGAGCGCGGGACGCGGCGGCTGCCCCGGAGCGCCGGCAGCCAGCGGGGCTGCCCCGGGCTCGCCCTCATCCCTTCCGCCCGCCAGCTCGGGCAGCTCCGCGGAGCCGCAGCCCCGCTGCCCGCGCCACGGACCGTGCTCCGGAGCACAATCACGCAGAGCGAGAGGCTTGGGGGGGAAAACACAGGGAGGAAGAAATGCGAAAATAAGTGGTCTAGAACGGGGCCGTATCATGACCAGAGCTGCGCGACTGTATCAGCCCGCGATGGCTGGATTTTAGAGACCTCATGAGGCAGCTCAAGCTCGTGCGAGTTCAAGCATTTCCTTGATTAGCAGCAGTTGAAACTGAACCTAACTTTTTTTTTTTTTTTCCCGAATAAGGAGGCAGGGTTTTGTGTGATAAGCATTGCTTTGACTCAAATTAAGTCTCCCATTCCAGTAAAGAAAAAAAAAAAATCACAGGTTTCCTCAAATGCTGGAAAATCCCTCATTAAAATCCTTGGCTTAAACGGGAAGTGTATTTTGTATACTCTTAGTCAAACAATGCAGAAAAAATCCTACGTTGATTTAGGAATAGTAATGACAGTAATAACACAACTCTCATGTGACTTCATATGGACTATAACTCTCATCTCAGTGATACAAAACTACTTCATTCAAATTCATGAGGTGGCAAACTCTGACACATAAATGATCAGTTTGTTGCTGATATGATTTGTGAAAGGGCTTCAGCAGGTAGACCGGGTTCAAATCTACCACAAAACATCATGTTCTTTGTTCAGATGCTCATTTTGTTCTTTCTATGAACTTGCATTCTCGTGAGCAATAGTCACTGAATTGGTACTTTGATGTAACAGTATTATTCCATAAATAGTGAGTTATTTCCATTAAAAAAAAAACCAACAAAAAAACAAAACCCAAAAACAGTTACACAGAATGTTCCATTGCAATATTATTCACAAGCTGTGAGTCTGAGGCAATGCCAAGCAGTTCAGCAAGACCAGTCTGTGATGTGAAGTGTAGGGTCTCCCAGATGCTGCCCCATCAATCGTGGGAAGCTGGCCTGGAGGAACAGCCAGCTCCTAGACCTGTTTACTGCTTATCTCGGGTGTGCCATTCAACCTCTTGGTGTTGCCATATGGACAGGAGACCTTTCAACGTGTATCTGCTCTGGCAGGGACATGGCGAAGATGGGTTGCTGTTTATACAGCATTTTATTCAGGCTGAGGTTTATTCCAAAAGAAAAGGTCTAAAATCTGTGGGTATCAATGGGGAATCAGTGTGAGGCAAATATTCTGGGTTGATTATGGAAGAAGACTGTTGTTTGAAGCCAGTGAAAGTGCCTTTGCATGTTTCACTTCAGGTTTAAACAAATTGTTCTGAATTCATATGCCATGAGTATGAATAGACCTGATGTATTTCAGGCTGCATGAAATCAGCAGAAAGATAATACTAGTAGAATACTGGCACCCCCTGAAGGATCTAAAACCTCAATCAAGCTCCACACAGAAAAACCTTGCTGTTAGTGCCTGCAGTCAGCCAGTTTTCTCTGTGTCAAGGGCACAGCGACAAAGGGGTGATTCCATTTCTGGTAGTCCCATTGGAGGGGCTTTGGTGAGCCTTATGTCTGACAGGTTTGAGTACACCAAACAAAGCCTCCTAAATGAGTGGGGAATGTCTATTGGTAGGGGAAAACCTGGTTGGGGTCATAGCTGCTTCCCTGTTCTGGCATGGGGTGGAGTGACACTGGATAAAGAGACTGCAGGCAGAGTGTGAATTCTCTGTTTCCTGAAGGAGGAGTGAACTGTAGAAGGTATTGTGAGTGTTCAAACATTGTTGTTGGCAAGTGGACAATGTGAGTGTGGCAACATTGCCCCTTGAGTGCTTTCAGGCTCTTGGAGAGGCTGCAGCCTTGCAATTCTTCCCCTGGGGTAAGTACATGACTAGGTGCTTCTGGAGACGTGTGCCTGATGTCCTCTGTGAGCCCCTGCATCTCTTGTGAGGAGCCAGGCTACTCTGCTGCAAGTGAGGGAATTAAGGTTCTGGTGGTCTGGATGAGCATTCCATTTTACTTTTCATTAGAATTTAGCTGAACACTGTGTCTGCTCCACTTCCTCATTTGTCCTGTAAGAACATAAGATTGCCCTATACTTAAGGGAAGCTGTCCAGAGTGGTTGTGGATGCTACATTCCTGGAAGTGTTCATGGCATGGTTGGATGAGGCTCTGAGAAACCTGGTCTAGTGGAATGTGTCCCTGTCCATAGCAGAGGGCTTGGAACAAGATGATCTTTAAGTTCCCTTCTGACCCAAACCATTCTGTGACTCTGTGAAATAAATAAGCTCAACTGAACTTCCTATTCCTTACCTAAGATGTGCCATTTCTTATAAACTTTATAAGCTTTATTAACTTTGGCTGTACTGATCTAGATAGCAGAAGGAGCAAGGCTGTAAAGTGAGCACTAGCGGTATTGGGAAATCACTAAGCAAACATCTTGCTCTTAAACCACCATTTATTAATGCCCTGGGAAAGGTGTGAGGTGATCTTCTGCTAGAGGCGCTGTGTTAAAAGAGCAATGAGACTTAACCATTGAGATTTGTTATTGCATATTGAATATTTTTATGAGTGCCGATATGGTAACTCTAAGGTCCCATTTCAGCTCCAAATTAGGTAATTTCTTAGTGTCTTTAAGCCTTCCCTCCAGATTTAGCTGTACAGAACATTATCCCCTGCTTTTGTTGTTATGTCCTGCAACCAAAATGCCTACGCACAACTTAACAAAGGTATTCCTACCTAACTCCTACCTAGAAGAAGTGACTGACCCCCCAGAGTGCATCTCTTTCTCAAAAAGTATGGCCAATCTTTTCGGTGTATTACACATTTTTCTTTACTCCTGAAGTTAACAAGGAACTTTATTAAGATTGGATCTTTATACATGTCATTTCCTTCAAAACAGCTAAATCACGAAGTTGATGACTCCGAGGAGATATCAGCCTCTGTCCTCCGCTGAGAAGGCACAAGCGGGAATACTGCTTGAAGCTTCCTGAGCAATTTGCATCTGGCTTACCAGCAAGACACTGCATCAGTATGTCCAGCTAAGACATGTAAGAACTACGTGTTTGAAGCAGAAATGTCTCTGAGACCACTAATGACCATCTGCTGGGTGCCTCGTCAGGATGGATCGTCAGGAGCAAATCCAGTTTGCTGCATTTCCACACCCAGCCCGGTACCCGCAACAGCTCATCGCTGGAGTGCAACCCATGTGCTCCACTTGGTTCTTCTCTCTGTGCTCTCAAACGGGATGTACATAGAAGCTTATCAGAGTGCTTTTGCAGGCTCCGCCAGCTACCCAAGCGCTGTACTGTCCGCTCGTTTATCCTCAGCATCTCTGCGCCTGCTGGCATCGTGCTTCCAAGGGCCACGGTCCAAAAGGTGCCTGCCTCATCTGCACGTTATAAATAGCACGGCAGCTCCCGGCGCGGCCTCGCTGAGCGCCCCGGCGGCCACCGCCCGTGCCCGGGCCAGCACGTCCGAGGCCACCCGGGTCACGCCGAGGCACTGCCGGCCAGTGCCCTGCCAGGCTCGGCCCCGGCGCCGCGACCCGCGGGGAGCAGCACGGCGGGGCCGGGCCGGGCAGCGCAGCCCCCTCCGGGGCGCGGGTGCTGGTGTGAGGGGGCCGGGGCCGAGACCCCCGCGCCGTTCTTGGCTCCGCCGCAGAGCCCAGAGGGGCCGCGGGACGGCCTCCCCCGCGGCGGCATGTCCCGCACACCGCGGACAAAACGTGAACGGGACACATTCTGGAAGCGCAAGCCCCGATTCTCCAGGCCGAGCTGGCGGGGCCGGCGTTATCTCGCCGCCGGCATCCATTTCCGCGGAGCCTCGGCGGGGGCGATGCCCAGCCCCGGCAGCTCCTCGCGGGAGCGGCGAGCTGCAGCCCCGCTCAGACACCCGAGTCTCCCCGGGCGTGCAGAGCGCTCGGACCCGCCGCGAGTGTCTTTTGTAAGGGGAACGTGCCCCGCACTCGCTGCCTCCCGGGCGGGCACCGCACAGGGGGAGGCTGCTGGGAGACAAAGCCCCGCTCGGGCGGGGCACGGACCTCCCCCCCCGGGCCCTCCCCGCCCGCGGGGGGCTGCGAAGGGAGATCGCGGCGCTGGCAGCGGCGTCCCAGCACGGCGGTCGGCCCGGGGCAGCGGCACTGGGGGACAGCCGGGCCGGGCCGCCCCAGCCCCCGCCCAGCCCCGGGGTCACGGCGAGCGGTCCGGGCGGCGCGCAGGCGCACGGCGCGCCCGCGCCTCCAACATGGCTGAGGTGGTGCCGTTCCTCCTGCGGCGGGCGCGGAGCAGAGGATGCTGAGCCTGCCCCGAGCCGCCGCCGCAGCCGCTGGGGTGGTGAGGCCGAGGCGCGCCCCGCGCAGCCATGGCCAGGCTGGCCGACTACTTCATCGTGGTGGGCTATGACCACGAGAAGACAGGTAGGTGTGGCTGCGCGCAGCGCTGCCCCGCCGTGCCTGGCCGCTCCCCGCGCTCCTGCCCGGCCCCGGCCCCCGCCCGCCTCCGGCCGGGCCGCGGGAGGAGGAGACTGCGGCGCACACGGGGCGCGCGTCCGGCCGGGGGAGGAAGGGGTGAGGGCAGCGGGGCGAGCCAAGGGTTAATCCCCCTTCTCGAGGGGGGAAGCGGAGGGGCTCCTGCACCGCCCGGCCGGGGCAGCCCCGGCCCGCCCCGCCCGCTGGGAGCGGCTGCGGTTCCTTCCCGAAAGCGCGGGCAGGTTCAAACGGGGCCCGCGGCCGTGCCCGGGCTCGGCCCTCGCCCCGCGGCCGGACCCGCCGGGCAGGGCCGGTCCCGCCGTGCCCCCACCTGTGTCCCGCCGGCTGGGGCGCGACAGCCGCGCCTCCCGGGAGAACAAAGGCTGCCGAGGGGGCTCGGCGAGCGGCGGGGTTCGCCCCATCTCGCTGCTCATCCATCTCTTGTTGAATGGTGCCGCGTATCCCCCAGGGAAGTGTCGTTGCACCCGGGAGGCTCTGCAGGAATGGCTGCTTTTCCTAAAGCCTCGGGATACGTTCTGAGTGCTCGGGGGAAAGGGAAGTGGTGTTATCTGCTGTCGTTTTGTGGGCAAAGAGAGAGTGGTCTGTGTTACGTAACTCCGTTATGATACCAGCTTTGTTACTGCAGAGATCTCAAAGCAGTGTTTAAACTGATTGGAAAATGAAGTGATTGTCAACTGGTATGTGTTTGTGCTGGGTATTTCAGAACGATCCTTTGAATGTACGTTGTTAATAAACAATATTTTAAACAGTCGAATGTTCCCTAATTTATTTGACTATGTATAAACCAAACAACACTCAAGTTTGTTACTCAGAGTAATTCTTTGAAGTAGCAATTATGTGTAGTCTGTGTCTGTTCATTCTAAAAGTGCAGCTAATAAACTCAGACTATGGTATTTTTAAAAAAGAAATATTTTTAGAGAAACCATTATGTCTCTATTTAAAGATGCAGTGTCTTACGAAGTTCTGCTAAGGGTCTCTTGGATTTTACTATTCTGCAATTATTATTCTATTAATTACAGCCTGGTTTCCCCTCTTACCCCATTCGATAATAGGTTTTTCCTAATTGTACTGTCAAAATTAAGACATGTGAAATGGGGAGTATTTTACATTAAAAATAAAGACCTTCCCTTTTGCCTGTCTCCTGTTTGGAACGTTTTCCCTGACACAGTAGAGAGAACCCAAATGAAAATGAAGAAGCAACCAAAAGACCCAGATGTGCTTTTAAGAAGACAAAGCAAGTAGGCTCCTTATTTCTTGGGTATGATCAATCTGACAGAATACGTGAAAAGAAATTATAGATTGCATTGGAAAGCTTTATATCTGTAAAATGTCTTCATCTGTAGCATTTAAGTGTGTGTTTAACTTCCCATACATAAATTGCCTCATGAAGTTTAGTAGAATTGCTTGCATGGATGAAATTGAGCAGGTTCAGAAATAACTCCAGAACCTTAATTTGAAGAGGTCATGCCCAGAAAGTTACTGTTTAGACTTTATTATTTAAATTACTTGTTGCTACTTTAATGCTTCATAATAAAAATGCTTGAAGGAACAACATTCTGTTGAAGACTAGGCATGCATTGTTTTCCAAATTCCTTTACCCCCACATGCAATCCCATAATACATGGAGTACTGACCTTTATTCTTCTTATAAAATGGTAGTTTCTTGATGCATTTGTTATGCTTCCTTCTATGTGAAAAGCAGAGACAAACATTTCTAGGATTATAGACTAGCTACCCTTGAAGCTTTTATATTTTTAAGTGTGTTCCTTTTTTTTCTGTCCCATTTTTGGGTTTTTTTTATTTGCAGCTACTTCCTGGCTTGGTTTTAATGTGCTTGATTTTAGTGTTGAGTGTAATTACATTTTGTAGTGTTTTGTTTTTTTTTTTTTTCCCCAGGCATAGTCTGTGGAATAGCTTTGTGTAAACAAGCAAACAAAAATGCTGCACCCTTCCCCCCAACCTGTGTGTCAGCAGTGTTTGGGTGATAAACACTTGTGGTTTATAGGGAAGGGTGTTTATAGTAGTGACTGCTCTCCCAGAAAAGGCCCACTGTGTCTGCTGGCTCTCCTCTGCTCTCACTGCTTATATGGATGTATTTACATGTGCCAGTATCTGCAATACCCCTGAAAATGTGGTAAAGGTGCTGATTTCCTGGGCAGGTTATCTGGCTTTACTCAAAAACATTTGCTATAAATGTCTAAAATGCAGTATTTGTGCAGTTTAGGAGCAGATACGTAGATTTTTCTTGTTGTGGAACAACTTTGTTACTGATGCTAGAAGATTTTATCCAGCATAGTCTTCAGGGGAAGTGAACAGGTTGATTGTCCTCGAATAAACCAGAGAGTGTGTCCTTTGGGAGTCAAACATACAAAAGTCTGTTCCTCATCTGGTCTAGGCCCGTGTAAATTGATGTTACAGCAGTCCTAGTGCTGCCGTTCCTATTGTGTTCAATCTTCCTTTCATTTCCAGCTCACTTTAGGATGCTGGCCTGTCCAAAAGACCTGTCTTTCTGGGTGTTTTACCTGTGTTGCTATATTATTTTGTCCTTGGATTACTTTTCTGCTAGTTTTTCAAACAGTGTTGGCTCACCAGGATGTCAGATGAATGCCAGTATCGGCATAAAGGAGAGTCAAGAGCATGCCGGAGGACAGATCAATGCACCCTGAATTTATATGAGCTTAAATGGTCCTAGAGCCTTGAGCACAAAGATGTTAGTGAGGTGCCTTAGTCTCCTACATGCTCCAAGGAAACTCATGGGAGCCTTTGGATAATTTGCCTAATAGGCAGTTTATTCATGGTTGGCAAGATGCACAGAGGCTCTGCCTGAGCAGAGAATGAGCTTTGCTGTTGACAAGTGTCAGTAGAATTGCAGGCACTTAGGAGCCGAGAAGTCTTTGTGCTGGAAAGGATGACCTGATTCACCCAGCTCTTTCTGTGTTTCAGGTACACTGGTCTGTATTCCCACTTAAGTTGCTCAGTCTGTGTCTTTCACCATAAAACTAAGCTTAGATAGATCATAGTTCTAATGGCTGTTATGTATTTTAAGAACTTGTTCTGAGCAGTAGCTGCTGTCAGAAGTGCATGTTAAATGTTCTGACAGAGCTGAAGAAACCAGATTTACAAATCCCCCAGCTTTACTAAACTCCTGTTTTTGTTCTAACAGTGAAAGCATGAAGGATTTCAGTGACACACACAGTAAAGCAGTCAACCTTGGCTAAGGTAGATAACCACATTTTCCTGCAGCATATCAGCACAATATAAAGCTGTTACCTAACCAGCTACAAAAGGCACTACAGAAGTCTCTGAAAGGAGCAAAGGTGCTACCAAATGTAGGCATTCTGGGTAAACAGCTAGAAGAAATCCCAGGAGGCCTTACTGTTTATCCATTGTATCTTTTCATGGAATTTGAAGTGTGTTTGATGTGCTTCACCAAAAAATTCCCATTTAATATGTTTGAATAATGGAATGTGGATGGGATTTAGGAAGAACACAGATGTTTGCAAAGATCACAGAAGGGCATGAGAAAATGCCTTTTTGTTTTGTTTGGTTTTGGTTTTGCTGGTATAAGCCCTAATCATAAATCTATCCCTAGAATTTACATGTAGTGATACTTGGAAAAGGTAAAAGAGTGAACATTCTGTGTCTTTCTTAGCTCAGCAGCTGAAAGGTAAGGATAAAGAAGAGAGGATCCAAAGACTGGATTTGATTAATTTGCCCATGCACCCATAGCAGCTTTACTGTAGGATGCTGTTGTGTACCCAGAAGTTAAAGGAGAAAACCTGTGAGGTGGAGGAAGATGTTTTCTGTGAGGTTTGGTCACTCTGAGAAGACAGAGGAATGATTTGTTCTTGCTTTTGTGTGCAGTTGCAATGTGTAGGACAGAAGGCTTGCGACAGTATAGCAGTTTTATTTGGCTGTTGTCACTACTGATAAATGCTGGTATAACATGTGTGGGCTCTGTTGTGGTTGTTTCTGTTCTGATTTTTATCAACTCCTCTTCAGGAAAGCCTTTATTGTGTAACATAGCTTCGTATCTCGGTGGATTTTGAAACAAGACAAGCGATTGTTGATGGAGTGGGAGAAGTTTCTAAATGGAATTGTCTGATTCTTTTATTTATTTTTTGTCCCTGTGAGCAGATTTTGCCTGTGAAGAATATAATATCATGAGGATTTTCTGCTGTATTCACTGTGTATTCGTAGTTGGTCATTCCACTGAGCTAGTGTGTGTATAAGGAGTAGATGATTTCTTGATGCCATGGTATGCAATCTCTGTAGAACAGAAAATGCAGAAAAATAAGGGAATAAAGCTGTTACTTCAGTGGCTTTCTTATCTGTGCTGCAGCTTAATTTGATTCAAGTGCAATCCAGGGAAATCTCAAAGGGATTAAAAAAGCAACAGAAACTAAATCCTTCTTATTGTGGCAGAAGAATTCTTGTAGCTGTAGTAGAATGAAGCATCGAGTGTAGTGCTGGAACTGGAGCAGAATGCAGAAGTGTGACTGTGTATTGCTAGGAGATGACTGTAGTTGGCTATGGCTGGATAGGGCATGGCAGCCCAAAAGCCTTGTAAACAGATTAGTTGCTCCAGTAAAAGAAATGATCTCTTCCTCCAAACCTTGTGGTTAACTTTTCAAACACAGCAGATTCCACAATGCTATGCTGAAACAGAATGAGGAGAAAATATTTCTATTGCATGTGGTTTTGTTTGTTTGTTTGTGGTGTTTTTTTGTTGGTTTTCTTTTTGTTTTGTTTGTTTGGTTAGGTTTTTTTTGTGAGATAAAGCTCTCTTGAAAGTCTGCTTGGAAGACCCCCAGTATTTTTTGGTAGCATGTCTTCATAAAAGGTATTCAAGCAGCTTCTTCTAGTACACAATGTTGGCTAAAAAATTTACTTTGATTTCGATTTATGAATTTGTTATCATTTTGGAGAAATCTTAAAATCAATACAGATCATGTAAATCTTCTTTCCCTCAAATGTCTGTAATGAATATTTCTAAAGAACTTGGATTTGAGACTCTTTACTCAGTCTTGCCATTATGGTAACAACAATAATAAAAATACTTTTTTCAGCCTTTCTTTTTAAACTAAAACATTAACGGAGGCTGATTTTTTTCTCTGTAAGCTTTCTTCATTTGTTCTGAAATCCGAGGACACAGATTATGTTGAGGGAAGTAGCATTTCTTATCTTTGTGACTAAATTGCACTCAAGGAACTCTCTCTCCCCTGTTCTGTCCTGGATTAACTTTGTGGATTAGCTGACAAAAAGGCACTTTTTCTGCAGCCTGTTCATGGAAAACAGTTTGTTATGCAAGCCTGAATACCGTGTAAGCCCTGGCCTTCTATAACCACAATCATATTTTTCAGTGGAGGGACAATGAGACTTGACATTTAACTTCTCCAACATCCCAAACATAATAGTCTTGTCTTATGACAGTGAGGAAGAGAATTATACTGCTGTGGTAGTTCTCTGACATGAATTTAAAGTACCAGCTACCTCCCCAACTACTGGTACTTTCAAAGGAAAACCACAGTCACTGTGGAATCATTTGTAAAATGTGTAGCAGCAGATTCACAGTTCAGCCTCGATAACTGTCAGTGAAAGTTGTATCCTGCAAATACGTACTGGTGAGTAGGAGGTTTTCCTTTGGTTCATCTCTCCTTTTACTCCTCTTTGCAGTAACATGAGACTTTCAGACTCCTTGCTTATATAGTGAAAAAAATTATTTCTAACAATAGCATTATCAGTATTGATGAGTTTAATTTGCTTCTGCTTGGTGTTCTGGGAATTGTGTTCTGCTTATATGTGTTTGTTGAAATAAGTGACGGCTGTGGTGTCAGTGGTATATTCTGAAGTCAAGGACAATCCAATTAGTGTTGATTGGGATTTGGCAGCTAAATCCCTGCTCATTGAGCCAAGAACATGCTGGCTATTGCTTATCTGCTAGTGACTAGATAGATTATGATTTCATGTCTCTAATGTTTATAATTCTCAGCTTTCAATCTTCTGCAAATTGAATACTCTGAAAAAATGCAATCATTGAACACAGCTTGAATTCTTTGTTTCCTTTCTAGTAGTCTTGTGCTCAAGGTGTCAAAGTAACTAACCACAAAATTTCCCCTGAGCTGGACATAGGTGACAGGCTGCCACTCCTGCAGCCAGAACCAGCAGTTGGTGACAGTGTGGTCTGGGGTTGTGTGTAGCTGTTGTGGAGGAAAGCTAAGGGACAGAAAAAACAATCTCATCATAACTTTGGATACAAATTCAGGGCAATTGCATGCAAAACCCTATTGGACCATGGGAGACCTCAGTGGATAAAAAAAAGAGACAAAGGAATGTTACTGGGCATACAAAGTCAATCACTCAGAAAGAAATTCAAGGGGGAAAAAAATAGAAGGTAGGAATAATGTCCTTATCGTATCCTTTTATTGTAGTTCATATGGTGTTTCCTAGGATTTAAAACCCCAGAAAATCCATTATCTGACGCTTGGATAGATCTTCAGTGAGATAGAAAATGTCTTTTTAAGTGTAAGAGTATCGGGTTGGGACTGCTGGAATAGTAACTGGAAGGAAGATGAGACATTCTGGCAGAGGATTTCTCAGATACTTGTGGATAAAAAGGGATGACAGCTCTTCTTTTTGGAACCTTGACTTCAGTTGTGGAAGGTTGTGCATTTGGAAAATGGGTTTTGTTGAGCTCCTTTTGCCCGATGCTGTGGATAGTGATGCCAGAAGTATGGAGTGTTGTCAGACTCTCTAGAGGGTTGCACATCACGTCCTTGTGGTGCAGGAACCCTTCTCCATAAGACACTGGCCACTCTTCCTGCATACTCTGACACATTCTGGTATTTTAGAATGCTTTCTGTCTTCTAGCTTGGTTTTCTAGGTTTACCCCGGAAGAATCTCTGCCTTATCATCTCTCTCACTTTCTTCTTCCTTCTCTTGCTCTCAGTATCAATTTAACTACTCTTTATCTACTCTCTGGTTTTCTGAGATGAAGTCCTCTTGGCCACTCAGTTGGATTTCTTACGGTTTTCATCTTTAAAGAAACAAATTTCAATTAATTGCACGAACACCAGGGCCAAGTTTTGTCCCTTTTGTAAATTTTGGGCCTAAAAGAATGTTTGGTAGAATTTTACTTTAGGCAAAAAAAAAAATCCATTTCTCCCCAGTCTTATTTCTTGGAACCAGAAGTATTTGGTGTGAAGTTTTGCTGAATTAACTGAGCTGGAAACAGATGTTAAGCATTGAGACTTTATTTGGTACATTTAGTTTGTCTAAGTAAAAAAATAACTGAAAATAGTTACAGAACAAGAGGTTAGAGCACCATTAGTGATGCTTATGGCTGCTAGCTATTTGTGTATCTAAAAAACATTGCACTCTTGTTTCTTGGTTTGTTATAACTGCACCAGTTAGAGCCCAGTAAACTGTTCAGCTTGACTGCTGTGTTGTTGAAGTCTTCCACAGTTTAAATTTGTATGTTTAACATGTGCAGTTTTGTTTTGGACCAAGAAATTCAGACATTCATCGTTTTTTGTGACTATTGTTCTCTGAACTGTAAATCTAATTCTAAATAGCAGTAAGAAAAAGCTGAATGTGTGACTAACAAAATACTCAAGACTCAAAAGACAAAGTTGTGATCTTGTCATAAATTCAACTGTAATGGAATTTTAATTCTTAAAATGTAGTTGAATGGGCATACTGTACTTTTTAAGAAAGGTTAAATTAGGAAAGCTGTGTTTTTTAGTTCTATTACAGAGACTGCTTTTCATAAACATGCAAATTGCAATTGCTTAAAAATAGAGGAAAGCCACACACTTTGTTCCTGCAGAGCTGTTTCTTCATAATTAATCTATTTTCTCAGAAAAATACATAGTAGTTTTATGAAGCTTGTGTGATGACTGGGCTGTTACTGGTCTATACTGTTGGTATATGCTGTTTTTAAGCTAGGTTTAATACAAAACATTCTAGAAGAACTTACTAGAGGATTTCCATTTTCTTTCTTCTTGTTTTATAGTTTGTGAAGTGAGAAGTAGTAGGTTTGATATTTTCAAGAACATAGAATGTTTGAAAGAAGATTTCAAAGAAAAGTTGGTGATAACTTTGCCTTCCTAAAACACGGATTTAAACCCACACTTTCCCCCACTTTTTTTTTTTTTTGGTAATTTAATCTATTTAGAGTCTTTCTCTTTTAGGCTGCAAGTTCTTAGAATCTTCAGTCTGTGAGAGCTTTTTTTCTTCAGTGTATTTTGTTCAGTGGGCTGCCAGGCAGAATTTGCTTTTTGTAAAGTATCTTAGCCTGGGGCCTCTGCCTGAGCCATAGGTTGTGCCTGGCTGCAGCTGAGGAACAACTTGGAATTCCCTATTAAGGGAGGGAAGAGCTGCTGCCTGAACGTTGCCTTTGGGATTCACCTCACATTTTTTAGAAGTGCAGTTATTGAATTATTTTATGCCTTTCAGGAGCTGCTTGCTTTTGCAAAATAGGAAGCTAATTAGTGTGTGTTTCTCATGATTAGCAAGTTTCAGCAGTGGTAGAACGCCCAAGGTTTGGAATGGATGCTTTTAATGGTATTTCCAAAACAAGTAAGATAACGAGGCATACACACAGAATAAAGGGATGTTTTCTGCGGTAGTAAATATTCAGTTTGTGTTTAGAAATCCATGCAAGTGTTCAAAGTGCTGCAGAGAAATGTTTGTTCCCTAGGTATTTTATAGTGACTAAAACGGAAATGCTTATTTTCAGTGATGAATTCTGGTCTGCTTTGTGAAGTGAGTTAAGAGAATGCCTGTGAAGGTCTCAGATTGGCCCTTTAGCTGGAGGCAGCTGCCCCTGCAGCAATTTTAGACACTTGTGCCAGTTCTGTGCTACTTCCACTCATGAGCTGAGGTTTTGACTCAAGCTACCTGTGAGCATGCTTTAAGCTGAGGCAGCTGACGCTGTTGAGGCACAAGGCATATGTTCCCTTTTCCAGCTCTGAGGTGTTGATTCTCTCCAGCAGGGAAGCAGCAGAAAGAGCTGGAACATCCCAAAGCACCTCAGCAGGTTGTCCTAGGCCTGCAGCTGTGATGGCATTGCAGTTCAGCAGAAGAGCCAAAGCAAGTGGCATGTTGTTTCAGCTACAGGCAACTGAAAAGAAAACAAAGCCATAGAGAGCCACATGTTTGTGATTTGGAATTCAAAACTCTTCTTTCAAAAGATTCTCTTTCCTGTTTGATTAATGTGCATAAATAATGATACCAGGTTTGCCACTGAGTAAACAGTGTCCATTCAAGTTGTGGTACTTTTGTGAGGTTGTTGTTTCAGCACTGTGTTTTCCAAATATTTTGTTTATAGTGTTTATTATTAAAAGAGATGAGATAATATGTATTTAACAAAGTAGTCTTGTGGAGGCTGTTTTTTATCATTTTGTTCTCTTTTGCCACATGGCATCTTTTTGGAAGAGGCAAGACTGTCACTCATTTTTTGTGAGAGAGTGGTTTTGAAAAGAACTCAGAGAACATGCTTTCTGCCTTTCTGACCATGTGAGATATTTTTGCATTCTTAAAAAATTGTTTACATGCTTTTTTATGAGTTTCTTTTTTAATTGACAAAAGTGTGGCCAGCGTTTTAGTAAATGGCCTTTTTTGGAAAATTGCAGTTCAAGAACATGTGGCTTCACTGGTCTAGTCTCTAGACAGTTATTGATAATCACAGCTGCTTTTCTTGCTGATAGCCTAGCAGAAGACAGAAGGTAGCACTTAACATCCGTGCTTCATTCTAATGAAAATGAGGATCGTTGCTCTTTACAGTGAGGTAGGATTTGAGAGGCCTAACTCGGAAGACTGCTGTTGTCATAATCTGTTGTTCTCTTGAGAATATTCTTACCGTTATTTGAAGTTAGAAAACCCAGAGGTAAGAGTCAGATAAAAATAATAATAACAATAATAAATTTTTAAAGAAAGGCCTTAACTGGTCTCTACCCATTTTTTCTGTCTTGTGGAAATGAACTCGGAGATGTTTCATTCTCCAAAGCTGTGATGGTTAAGGATAGGATGCTGAAAAATTAAACCCATGGATCTCCTATCTTCCTTTGTAACTGAGTTGTGTGTGTCCTGTTTATTCTCAGCCAGTGGTCTTAAAGTTATAATACAGTCTGTGGGTTGAATTGTCTCTCATGCCTAACTTCTTTTCTCCTTCCCCTCCCTGATTCCCCAAAAATCAGTAATTCTTCTTGTTTTAGGTTTCATATGAAACTTAAGTCATGGCTACTAATAAAATACTTTAAAATTCTGAAGCAGAAGGGTCAGGATATAGTTCTTTTTAAAAATCCCTATATGAAGTCTAGAAATGAGCAGTAGTTACTGAGCAGTAGGAAACCCTTATTACTTACTTTCTTAGTCTGGTATGTATTCCCAACCTGGTCTTAACTGTTATTTTAAAGGTGTGGAAATAGAGACCAAAACATAAATTCTGTGTTTTATTAGATTTGATTTATGGTTTTTTGAAGACTCTGAATCTTTTTTTATTCTTTTGCATTTGATGGTTACTAAGAGGAGCTTTGGACTTTAGTGATCTTAATGTAGTTGTACAAAGCACCATATGCTTTCTACACTTTTTCACAGCAGATGGACCAAGAATTTTGTCAACATGGTCTTGCCAAGTTTAATTAGCAGGAAACTTTTATATCTGAGTCTAAGCTGTTCCTGATTTAATGGTAGGAGTCTCAAGAGTTATGTATAGATTAAAGGATCATAGAATGGTTTGGGTTGGAAGGGTCCTTAAAGATCCTCTGGTTCCACGGTCAGGGACACCTTCCACTAGATTGGGTTGTCCTTCCTGTGTTGGGGCCCCCAACTGCATCCAGAGGTGGACGCAGTACTAGAGCAGAATAGAAGGAGAGAATCCCCTCCCTCGACCTGCTGGTAAAGGACAGCTGCAAGTGGTCACTGTTCATGGGCAAAATTGGTAGCATGGACTCCCAAAATTAATTTTGCAGACCTTTTTTTTTGTTCAACTTGTAAATATCAAGTAAAAAGGGAGGTGGAATACTTAATGCTTGAGACTTGCAGATTATTAAAAGGAAGTAATTAAAGTAATTCCAAATAGCTGAATCTAAAGCTTGTGGTGAAGGTCTTCAGACAGAGCTCATGATAGTGAATGACTAGAATGTTAAAATTTTGGATGAAATGCAGTTTTGATAAATACAAGCTAAAGTACAATCAGTGGTGAGAAAGAATTCATAGCAATGGTCTCTAATTTAGCTATTGTCACTTAGTGGAAAAGTTCTTGGAATTTATTGGGACAGTTCTCTGTAAAACTTCAGCTTAATGTCGGGTATGGCATCAGTAAACTTAGAAATAAACAGTGTGGAATTGTGAGAAAAACCCGCCCAAAACCACTGTAGTGCTGGGACTTGCAGCTTAGGGGCCAAGAATGGGTTAGGTGAATCCTAGAGGTCCTGTTCAGCCCTGGTTTCTGTGATCCAGAACCTTAAAGACTGGGCAGGATCTCCAGGACTTGCCTGATCCATTCTTCTCTCCCAAGGCACAACTAGCTGTAGCCTTTGCTGGCTGGGGCAGATCTTGACTCAAAACCCCTCAATAACAGCACTTGCACAACCTTCTCTGTCAGTCTATTCCAGTGCTCCTCTGGCTTTTAGGAGAGTTTTTGTAGTGTTTGAGTCATGTGGGTTTGGGTACAGTTTTCAGCCTGTTATTACTATTCTCCTTGAAGTGTGATGACCAAACTGGATGTGGTAAGTTACATGAAGTCTTACTAAAATACAGAGTGAGACTGGTACTTGCTGGTTTTGTGGGCAGTTCCATGCACTGACATCACTCTGAACTTCTTATTTTTTATTTTTAGCTTTCAACATCACAACACTGAGGGCCACTTTGTGGTCTGCTTTAACCTCTACATCCCTTTTACCTAAACCACTTTTTGGCCATCCCCTGTATGTGCAGTCAGGTGTTCTGGCCTAACTCTGCAGCTTTGCAGTTCTCCTTAGTCACACTCTTAACATTTTTTCATAACTTTTTCCTGGTCTTTTGGGATCACTTTGAATTCTTATCTTGTCCTCTACTCTGTTTATTATCTGCATTTCCAGAAAATAAATAATTTATGTGTATATATATATAAAATATTTTTGTGTATATATTCTTATATATTAGAAGAACAGCTGCAGTTATGTTCTGTGCTTCAGCCTGCAGCAGCTTTAATCAAAACCAAACCAAAACCCACTCCAAACAAAAAACTGAGCACTGGACCCCACAGTGACTCACATATCATATCTGGGAGATAGAATTAATGCTGCTGTAAGTATGATTGAGTGTGTGTAGTGAATAAATTTGCCGAAAGTATATTCAGTTGATGTTCCTAGGCATACTAAATTTTGGGTTGTTTGGGGTGCATTTAAATAGGGTGGTATTCTAAGAGTCAGGGACTTTGAGAAACAAGTTAGCAAATTATTTCCTAAACAACAGAACTAGTGACGTATTCCTGCACATTTTTGTCTTTCATCTGGAATGGCTCTGGTAGTGCTGCTACAGACAAGGAACAGGGTGTCTTGAATACTAACTTTTCTTCACATCAGGGTCACTGCATGTTTATTTATTTGGATTAAAGGCCATTGGTCACACAAACATTGTTTCTGTAGGAAACCTCTCTGAAAGTAGCAGTCTTACTTGTGAGAACACGATTTACTGTCACTTAGGAGAATATTTGCCTGGCTTTGTGGCAGACACATTATAATACGCTCCAGTTAAGATTCTGGGCCTGCTACAGCCTCAGAAGGGAGAAGTTATGTTCTATTAATTAATTACGGGCCCATAGTCAAGTGGCATTTAATTGTTTTCTAGGACATGGATTCAACTGTTTTCTTTATTTGTGCTCTCATTTCAGACAACCAGTTCTCTCGGTTTCTTGCAATTGCAAAATATGGATTGAGGATTTAAAAAAACATTATTTTTACTGCTGATGGTGCATACACTGGAAGTGCATTTGGATGTGCAAAATCTTGGCAGTGTAGCTTATTTATGGGGCAGGAGATGGCAGTAAGGAAATGGGTGATTTAGCACAAGCGCAGAAGCACACTTTATTCTTGCATTATGGTTTTAAGAGAACTCTCAAAAACCCTGAAGTACAATAATAATTGACACATTTATATTTATTTTGGGCCTTCCTGTTTGATTTTTTTTTGGGGTCTTTTTCCAATCAGGTAAGTATTTACCAGCATTTGTAGTACTTGTTTAGCTATGCTTGGAGATCAGGTGAAATAATGTGCTACGTGAGCAAAATGCAATTCACATTATGCCAAGTTCAGCTTTAGTGAGGATTGCTGGAGTTAGAAGAAATACAAATACACAGTAACACTTGTGATGCTTCAAACTTCATGCCTGTGGATTTAAAAGAAATTTGCATACAGCATTATTATTTTTAATAATATTTAACACATTCTTTGTGTTGATCCCCACTTAATTTAAGTCACTCTGGTAGCTGTGTTCTTTGGGCAAGGAGGGAACGAAATACTGTTAACCTTTGCGAGCCAGAACACAAACAAATAGTGTTTAACCCGAGGACAGCTGAGGGTGTTTCAAACAATGGTGTTAATTTTGATTGCCTGTTTGAAGTAGACTCATGCTTTTTGTTCTCGGTTTGGAAGCAAAACATGTTGTTTGGAACTTGTCTGCAGCTGTGAAGAACAAAGTTTGTCATGCAGTAGTTGAGCAAGATGACATCATGAGATGATTGTGACTACTGTGTCAATGTGCTTGCGTTTGCCCTTGTGTAAGCGTGATCACTGGCATGGATTTGTTTCATTTGGGGTCAATCAAGCAGGCACTGATGGAGTTGCATTCTGTGGATATTTGCTTGATCCCTTGTTCTGGGCTATTGTTATTTTGACCTGGAAGCCACTCTCCTCAATCTCTGTTCCAGTATGTTCCCAGGTAAGTCCTCTTATCTTCAATCAGCAGAGTGTTCCTGTGGGGCTGTCATGGGTAACTCAGGGTGTTTGTGTGGTAACACACCAGCTCTTTGAAATTCGGGCATGACAGGAGGCCAGTAACTGTGGAGCCTTGCTCCCATCCCCTGCACATGCCCAGCTTATGGAATACTGGAGAATGTGGAGCAAAACGTGCCTAAACACTCAGGGCCAAATTCTCTGGGGAGCACCTAATGCTGCTTTATGATCTTGGCTTGCACATACCAGTGTGGGGTTGGCTGGTACATAGGGTGACCAGCCTGAATGTTGGCATCGGTGCCATTCTGGCACGTGGGTAAGGAACTGGTTTTTGCTAAATACATATGGGCCATAAGATATGATCAGCTTACTGGAAGCTCTTTGTTTTTGCTCTGTTTTTAGTCCATAGTCAGTCCAGACAAAATATTTGGCCTACCAGGATACGTGAATCATTCTTCTTTGTAAAGCATCATTTATCATCTGTGTTCTGAAAGTGTTTTGTATGAGGAAAGCATTGAATGTACTCAGAAATTTTTATTGTTAACGTGCGTTTTTACAGCTGTTGTATAAAAAACTTGCTTTGGTGAGATCAAAATATTATTTAATTGTTTTAGCCTATTGGAATCACAGGAAATATACAGGGTGGGAAACTCCCAACTGACTTGTCACTCCTGGTCACCTGTAGGTGAGCAGTGGCACGCAGACTTAAAAAAACAAATCTTAGCAGCTGGTTAGTTCTGGGAAAAAACAGAAAAATTGCTCCCTCATCCTTTATGATTGCTTATACTTATGTGTTGAGTAGAAGAAAAGCTTTGAAACTTCCTTAATCAATGCAAAAATATGTGTACAGTACAAATCTGTTGTTAGGGATTGAGTGAACAGGTTGAAATCAACTTGTGTTGATTTTTTTGTCCTTTTAGTCTTGTTTTAAATGAAACTAAGCCCGGTTTTAAAAGAAACTAATGCATGTGAGGAGGGTACTGTCTAAAATTCTGTGTGGACTTTCAGTGGGCATCTCAATACTTGAAGATCTGTCACAGCTGCTATGAAGTTGAGGGAAAAATAATGTTGTAGTAGACAGTTGAGATGACCTCCCAGTCACAAAATTCTGTAGGTTTTGAACAAATTTTACATCAAGGATGATGTCAGGAAGTTTGATGATGTGATATATATGAATGATATCTGCTGGGGCGTGAGCATGTGTGGATCCATGTTCCAGTTCCTCTCATTAAAGGACTGTGGCTCTGTAAATGCTTAGAGGCAGGAAGCATTACAGAAAAACGATGCTTTAACTAACAATAAGGAATGAACAAGGGCAGTGGAAGAGCAACTGTGAGATTACAAACATGGTCTTTTAGAGATAAGTGTGCAGTGTACAGAGGAAGAATCCTGTGAAGGTAGTGGAGAGATAACAGGGATTTAGAAGTTGAGGCAGCTTCTTATTACAGAGGATTGGAAAGTAGATCAGGAGGAAGTGAATTGCAGAGCTAACATCTTGAATGTTGAGATTTGCTAAGTAATATTTACAGGTTGGGTTGAGATGTGGGTAGCTTGAGAAAGCTCTGAAACAGGAATTTGCAGTGATGTGTGATATGGAACTACAAATAAATACTGGATTTAAGGCTAATGTGGGGGAGTTGGAGAAATGAGTTGCATGTTATCTCTGCAGCACTGTCGCTGCGTGGGCTATCAGAAAGGCCCTTCTGGGGAGGATTCCTTCTTTACACATTTCAGATTTGAGGAGGATTGTTTTGATTTGAGGCAGATGAAGGAGAGATGTGTGTGAATATACTGATTTCAAAGGAAGTGAAGACAGAAGGGATTTATCTGTCTTTGCTGCCTGACCTATGTTCACAGGCCCTGGGTTGAAAATTTCAGATGAGCTGGCTTAGTCATATATTGCAAGAATATCTTGAACTTATGGTGATGTTAACTTTTAACATAGTTGGCAAATAGTATCCAAAAGTAATTTTAAATTTTTGGAGGTCATGATAATTCCCTAGCTCTAGAGTGACAGTGTGTCCAGTGTAACACAGCATTAAGTTACACTTATGTTGCAGTTTAGCAGGAAACGTGGCTCTTTCACATAAGATCTGGGTCAAGTATGTATTTCCTTTGATTCCAAGCAAGTGCTTTTTTACTAAGAATCAATGTGGTTTTTTGTTATTATGGAAATATTTCTTTTATTGATCAACTACCCAACCTTGAAATACTTTTAGAAGTGATGATTGTTTTGCTTCAGAGTGTATCACACCAACTTTAATAAGTTACACTTTGCTGTTTATGTGGAGTGTCTCTGGTATTGAAAACATCAACCCACGCTACATCTGAACTTATAGTAGACTTAGAGCTTTGGTAACCTTCACCTTGAAAATTTCAGGGAGTTCATTGCCTTCTGTATAAAGAATGTTATTTATGAAGGATTTTTCCATGTATTTGAAAGCAAGATGCATACACTAATGCATGCTTATTTTGGTTTCTGGTTTCTTGGCTTCAAGCAGGGACTGTTTTTTGCTGCTGTATCTTTTACACAGATGTGCCTTTTGCTTAATTTTACTTTAATCCTTCATGTGCACTTTTGATGACAAAGAAGTAGCAGATCCTCCTTTACAAAGCATTTGGATGTTTTGCTGTATACCAAAGCATCACTTTGAACTCTGAAAAAATTAGTGTAATGAAACAGCTGAGTTCCAAACGTGTCAGAGTTGAGCTTGAGAATAAACATTCTGCATTTTCAGCTGCTCTGTGCAAAGACAGTCTTTTGGAACATGGAATATGTGATTACTATGTGTGAGAAGATGCAAGGCACTTTTTATTTGATGTAAACACTGTACATAATGCTCCATGTTCTACTTTACTCCAGTGTTTATGATTACATACTTACACTTTGTATTATTTGGTTGGGAGGCATAAAGAGCTTCTAAAGAAACATCACAAAATAGTCCAGATTATCTCAAGGGTAAAACTGATTAAAAACCAGAATATATTGCCTTTTCAGTCACTAACCAGACATGAAGCCCAAATCCTCAAGCTGAGGGAAAAAATACTGCTCTGTCACAACAGAACTTGTTCTGATATGGAGAGGTCTGTAGAGCTTTGTGAGCACAGTCCAAGGCAAATCCTGCCCTGTCAGTGGGATAGTACAGTGGAGCAGCTGAAAGAATATGTCCTGGAGGATGTCTGCAGAGGGTCTCCACTGTGGCTGTTGTCGTGGGAGGGTACAGTGTGCATGTGGAAGGCTCTGCAGAAAGACCTGGAAAATCTGGAGTAAAGCTTTGATCAGTTCATACTCTGCCTATAAACATGCAGCTCTGAGGTAGCAGATGTACGTGGAGTTCCTGTGCAGTGCTGAAGAGAGTGTGTAGAAATTCCAGGTGTGCGTTGTGTGTTGTCGTAGGTGAGGATACTGGGGGGCAGGGGGAGGTTGCTGTGACTGTTCAGAGTTGCTCTGGTAGATTTGCTCTACGTATCATCTCATCTGCAAGTAACATGGTTTGAACTTGGGCATTCATGCTGCTGGAATGCAGAACACATTCTAGGTCCATTATTTGATTTCTGTAGGGCTGCCTTGTTAGGTCTTGCAGCATTGAACCGATGTTTTGTCCTAGTGGGGAACGTCAGAGGAGTGGCTTTGGCCTCTTCAGTTTAAACTGAAGGTCATAATTAAACTTTTTTCAATAGTTGTTCTGTTTGGTTATGTTCTGGTTTGAGTCATGAAGGAGTTGCCAAGTTGCCTTTTTTTATTTGTTCTGACGGACACAATGGAGTTGGGGTCTGGTGGGATTAGTAAGGCAAGAAAAATTCTTGTTGGAGATATATCCAGGAATGGGAGTTTTTTTTCTTTTTTTCCCCTGGAGGAGAAAGATGCTCTTAAAAATAAGTCAGGATGCAGACGTTTAGCACAACTTTTATTTTTTCTTCTTTTAAATTGAGAGTAGTTATCCTAATTTGTAACTTCCTTTCCATTTTCTGTAGCAAATAATGTACCTGCATCAGAAAAATTGGGGGTCTGCCATTTTATTTACCTGTAAGAAGATTTGCTGTTTCTAAAGCAATGGCTAAACATTCTAAATTTTCTCTTAGTGCAACATTATGGTGGTTTTTTGGCGTTTTTTTTGGGGTTTTTTTTTTTTTTTTTAGATTTTGGAAGTCGATTTTTAACTTTGAAAGTACTGAAGTTTAGGTACTCAATCTCCAGCAAGTTTTTTTTCTCCTCTACTTTCCCATTGACAACTTAATGGGAAAGTCCGTGAGGCTGAGTAAATAACGACAGGTACAAATCCAGGATAAGGGTAACAGGATGACGTGTGCAAACCTTGTAGCTCCTTTTGCACATTTCTATTAAAATAACTAGTTATTAAGTAATACAAGTCCTCAGAGGCCTCCTCTGTGTGAGATGTGTATACAGCACTTGAAAGTCATGGTGATGCCAAATAATATAGGAAGTTCTTTTAAAAATTAACACCATTCACTGTATAATAGGGCATGAAATGTACTGTGAAGCCAGGGATACAGTTTCATGACTGCTGAGTTTTCAGGTGAGATTTCTGAAAAGTGGCTTTTTACCAGCTGCTAATAAATTATTTCAATATGACTGTTTTGCTAAAACAAGAGAATGGCAACAAATGACGGCTGTTCAGTAGCAGAAGGTCTGTCTTCTCTAACTGCAGATTTTCTCAATAATTGTCAAAATACTTCTGTTCTTGTTAGAAAGCATTAAGTAACTTCCCTCTGCTGCCACTTGAACAGAAGACAACACCAAAAGCCAGCCCTGATAAGATACATGAAACCAAAGGAGACCTTGAAGGCAAACAAATACACAGATACCACCAGAGAAAATCAATCAAAACCCCACAAACCACCACCACCACAAAAAAACCCAACCCAAAACAAACCCAAGAAAACTCCCTAAACAAAACCCCTCCAAACCCCAGGAAATAACTTCTTTCATTTTCTGCATCTTTTCTATAGAAGTTTGGGGCCTTCAGGCCCACAGGTGGATTCTGTCATTTCACTTGTTGAAGTAATGGGTAGAAAAAGGTTTGATAGTGTTTGTGTTCAGCCACTTGAGGGGGTGATGCATAGAAAGCTTGAGGATGAAAAGGTAGCACCTGCTTGTGCCACACAAGAGGGTTTTTACCTTTGTGTCAGGAAGACTTTTTTGCTAAATATTATTCAGTGATAGGGCAGTGACATGCAGAGCATTGTCTCATGTTGGACTTCTCTTCTGTAGGCTGCACAGTAAAAGTTTGTGCCTCACTTGGTGCTCTGTACTCTGCATGTAGATTAAAATAGTTGTGCTTTCCAGTTTCCAGGATGGGGGAAGGAGGAAAACAGTAGACACAATATCTTGATTTTTTTTTTTTTTTTTTTTTTTCTGGTGTGTGTGTGTATGAGCTGCCTTTTAGGGATTGTTTTGGATTTTTTCCTCTTTTATTTCATTGTACCTCTGCATTTAAATCTTTCTCACTTCTGTTAATTTCAAGCTAATGTGTTTTATGATTGTACTGTGCCTAAGTAGGGCACAACCTGAAACCTGGCTGGAGTACATGGAAAATTACTTCAGTTTAAAGACAAATGATTGCTTTATAAGTTGCACCTTTGAATATTTGTGCTGCCATATTAATTATGTTTTTTTCATAGTAATTGATTTGGCATGACATAGTAACTCTGTCAAGGGCCACCTTGCTATCCATAGCACTTTTAGGACTTAAAGAAAAATTTCAGAAGTCATTGGTGGATTTTTTTTCCTCTCTTACTTTCTTTCACAGTATATGAGAAAGTAACAAATAAATGAGGAAACTAATCTAGCAAGTTTTTATTCCTGATTAATTTAAAGCTACTTTTATTCAGCGCCATACTGTTTGAGGTGCAGGACTGAAAAATGGGTCTGGAATTGTAACTCAGACTTTGCTGTTGCAGTGCAATAATAGTTACTCTTGTCATGGTGACTGCAAGAAAGTAAAAAGATGAGTAATGAAATGGGCTGGGGAAGATTTCCTTGGCTCAAGTTGAGACTGGGGTTAAGTGAGAAGCCAAGAGAAGTGGAAAATAGAGGTGTGTAGGTCGTGTGTGCCTGGGGGAGCAGGGTGGGTAGGAGATGTGCTGTCACCTTAATAACAATTGAAATCAAGCTGATGTTGTACCTTCAGGTAGCTCTCTCTGTTTTATTAGTATTGATGCTCTTCAGACTCTTCTTTCATTCTGACAGAGAGGTTCTGTTTTCCCTCTTAAGTCTCCATGGAGACTTTCTGGAGTTGAAGTTAGGAGAGGTTATGTACACACAACGTTGTCTTGTCATCCATAACTTCTCATTTCTCTAAACTAATCCCAAGCATTTAAGTGTGTGATGGCTCGACTGCAATCCTGTACGTAAGAAGAGACATGCTAGAGAGGAGAGGGCTGTTTGTCTTGGACAGTGTTTTTCTGCCATGCTCATTTTTTGGTGTCCAGCTTCAGACTGATGCCAAATGCTGGTTGGATTAGTAAAGAAGCTTGCAGTTTATAAATTCAGAGAGCAGCTCTCATACGTATTTCAATTATTTGGCACACTAAACCAGAAAATCAGATAAGGAAATTTTGAAGTGCTGGTACTATGGCTAGTAATAGAGTGATAAAAGCTTTTACTTGGGCAAACAGATTGTTTGTGAGATAGAGTTTTTGGTTTTGCTGACGATATTTATCACGTACAATACCTGTTAATTCTTTGTTCTTGTGGCCCAGGCTTACGTGCTAAAATGCCTTTTATGCAAGGGCCAGCGAAAACAATTTTCAATGTATTAGGTGGCATATTTTCTGAATTCTGAGTCTTAAGTTGACGATCATTTCTTATTTCAAAAGTAAGACACTAAGATAAATATCTCTAAAATACATGCTATGTATGGATGTATTTTTGGGTAACATCTGAAAATACTGTCATCCTGAACAAACTAATAGACTGTAGTAATTTTTTTTCTTTTCATGGTGCCTGTGTCAGGTGTCCCAGTAGAAGAGATGTATCTGTGTTGTGAAGGGATTTTTTTCTCCTTCCCCAATCCTCCCAGTAGCTACCGGTTATGTAGGGAAGGTTGGAAAAGCAAGAGAAGGATAAACCTGAAAATGTAGAGCATATTCCTTACCTTGTAAAAATAATTTCCGTAATGAATAAAGCAGTTAAACAAGATCTTGCAGGTCCAGTGAAGAGAAATTCAGGGTTGATGAGGATGATGATTTCACATTACATCAGAAGTAAATGTGATGTGGAATACCCTGGTTGTCAGTGGATTCATTGATTTAAAAAGAAGAGGTTTTTTGGGTGCTACTGCTGCTGTGTTTGATTGTAGTTCAGTGGTATGTACTGAATTTGTCAGGTAAAGGAATGCAGAGGGCTGGAATTGTGTTGATGCACAGTAATTTTATAGCTGATGAATCGTCACTGAAAAAAGCCCTTTTGCTCCCATGCTGTCCTGGCAGTTCTCAGCTTGTGTAAGAGCCACTTGAAGGGCAAGTCTAGGAACTGCCCTTGGGCTTTTTGAGCAGAACACCAAGGATTGGTTTTATTCCTACCAGGCAAAGGGTAAGGGAAGTGGAAAAGTGGCTTATAACCAACTTCCACTTGCCCTCTGGTCCTGTGCTGCTGCTCTGGGGCTCTGGGCCAAGCATACATAATGTGGAAGACGTGCTGGTAAACCACATCCTTTGAAGAGAGAGAGTAAATGCAATTTGCAACAATTTGTACAGATTGTGGAGGAGGTTGCATTTAGTATGTAGCTTAGAAACAAAGTTATGTTACAGACTTGTTTAACTGTGTGAGCATTTTGTACTAATGTGCAATTTGCATCTCAGTAGTCATAAAAAAAAAATAGTCAAAGTACTTCCTGACATGTTAGTCTCATATGACACTCTTCATTCATCAGAAGTTGAAATCTTGCCTGTCTTTTCCCCTACTACAAAGTAGTAGCTCCCTTGTACAATCCCAAAGGCATTGTGCATTCTAAAGAATGTGAAAGGTATTTCTTAAAGTAAATTCTTTTGTGCTCAGAGAAAGTGTTTACCTCCACTGTTTAAATGTTTAAACTTGACTGAGGAACAAAATAATATTTTAATATGATTTGTAGTTAAATCGGGTTGTGTCATTTTGGTTGTTCTGTACATCTTACGTGCAGGACTGAGATGGTTACCAGTGGAGTATTATTTTCAGTGTATGAGGACCTAATTTTGCCTTTATTCATGATATTAATTTGTGTCCTTTGAAGCCAGTTTTTAAGTGTATCCTGTCTTTTGGCATGCTTAGCTACAGCATTAGCTGTTCTCCAGAACGTAATTAAATGATTGGAAGTTATTGCTACTAAGGGAAAGAAAACATCTACCGTTCACCCAGAAATAAAACATTATAACAATTCAAGCCAAATAGGATAAATAGCCCCAGGCTATTCTTTATAAAATGTCTAGGTCAAATGCCTAAGCTTTAATCATGAAACTTGTTGGTATGTATGGAGGTATTTGCAGATAGTTCTGTGTTTTTCCCTTCAGACCTGACTTAGGTTTGAAGGCTTTTTTTGCTGTTACTGAAAACTATAAAAATCCGTGCTGGTATGCACTGATTTAAATATGTAGCATATTTATGTAATAACCCAGCTTTTATGGGTTTGTTTTCTTGCTTTTGTAAAATGCTGTGTGATGTAAAATATTGACGCTTTTACTCATGCAGAAGAACTGCAGAAGGGCTGCTGAAGTTGAATCTGTTGCAGTTGCTGTGCAAATTGGAATTGATCCAGTAGAGAAATCCTTGAGGTTGTCCATCAGAATCCATGAAGTTGCTAAAAAAATATGCTGTGTTTAAGCTAATAAGGAGTAATTGCATCCCCTCTAAGAGTAGCATGTTATAGGTAGAATTTAAAAAAAAAAAACGAAGCTAAAAATTATTTGGAGTTAAGTCCATTCCTTTTTTTGTGAACTGAAAAGAAATGGAAAGTTTCATTTCTTAAGGTAATGTTTATTTTTAAACCTATGGCAACCTTCCTCTAGAGTGTGCATTGTCTACTTCAAAGCAACATTAGATCATTCATTCTTTCGTTAATGAATCACTAGAATTATTTGTTTGACAATGAATCACAAAGCAGGTTTGAATGAAGCTTATTGAGGAGTGTATTATTATCAAATTTGCATCACAAATACTGTGGCATATATTTCATTTGTGTTCATTGACTTACTGATCCTGTTTTTCCCTGCTGCTCCTTTCCCCCCGCCCTTTATCTCATTCTCTGAAAGGACAGCTGGAATTCGAACTTACTGCCTTTGATAGCTGTTTAATTTTCTTTTCTATTGCTTTTATATGATAATTTGCCAGCCCATCACTTCCATAGATAAGAATCTGTTCTGGCTATAAAGTGCATAATTTACTAATTCACAGTATTTCTTACAAGTAAGTTAGAGGTAGAAATCATTACACTGAAATTACCTGGGTAGATGTTCAGAAATCTGTGAAAAGCAGAATTTTACAGCATGAAATTAGCTAAGAATGTAGATATTGTTTTCTAGGTCGCGTTAAAGAAAATATGAACTTCTAGTGCCTGGGAGTAGCCTACACTTCTGTGTAGTCTGTGGAGGTGTATTATTCAGGTTTAGTTATTACTCAAGGTAGTTTCTAATACTACATTTTTTTGGTATCATAAGTTGGTTTTCATATGTGTCAGATTTTAGTTACAGGTGTGTTTTGAATTTCAGTAAATTCTATGGTGTCTTCAAGAGCTTTCTTCTGTTCTTCAAACTTGCAGTAGTGTCCCTGTTGTAACAGTGTCATGGGTGGCATCTTGGGTGGCATTAACAACACATCACATCTCTGAGAAGATAACATTCTGAACATGTTGATCCAGTCAGTAGGGCCCAAAAATATGTTTGTCCAGTCAGTTCAGCATCTCTGTCTGTTTCTGAATGTACTTGGTTCTTGATAGAGGAAAATTGGCTAAGTGAAGTAGTGATTGTGGACTGATGACCTGGAAGTTCATAAGGTGTTGAGTTTTTCGTTTGTCCTACTTCATTTTGCATGGTTCATAATGCTCTGGGTAGTTGGCTGGAGGATGTTCTTTGTGGACTGGTGGGAATTTAGTGCTGATAATGCATTCAGAAGAACTGCAAAATCTTTATTTGCTTTGGTATTTGGTTTAGTTTGTCCTAGATTTTGTGTGATTGTTTGGTGGCTTTCCTTTTCAGAAGAGGAAAAACATTAAAAGTCAAAATAACAGAAAAGATTCAACACAATATAGAGTTTATGGGTGAACAAAAAGCAGGTATGCATTATATTAACAGCCATTCAGTTTTGGTTTACTGTGTGACAGTGTGTGAGTTTGTGTCTCAATAGGCATTTTTTCCCTGAAAACCTGTGAGCTAAACAATGTGCAGTCAGGATGTGTACCTTTTTTTCCATTTTCATACCTCTCCTTTTGTTTCTCCATGCACTTGTCAGCATGTACAGGATGCAGCCCTTGAGATGTAGAGCTGTTTCTTAGTAGGTGTGACATTTGAGTTTGCTCTTGCTAGACGATGTCAGGGAACACAGCAGCAGCCTCTGCTGCCCTCTCCTGCTGTGCTTTCTGGCTTCTGTGCTAGGAAAAGTCAGTAACTTTTCAGGATGGAGTCAGGACAAAATGGGCTTTCAGCTTTGGAAACTGATAAGGTAGAGAGTTCCATGCACCCTGATGCTCTTCTGTAAAATGGAGATATTTATAGCTTAATACAGGCTCCCCAGCCTCCTCTTCAGTGTTAATTATGGGCTGGGAAGAAAGACCTCAAACATTACTTGGATTATTGCGAGGGTGAATAAAAACTATTTGAAATTCTCATGGTAGTTGTGATGGTGGTGTAGTTTCTCACATTTCAAGTAGGCTAATCTTGTATGTTCACAAACTTGTAATACAGTTTTTCATATTCCTGGGTGACAGGTAGTAAGGAAACTACCTTAAATGTATTAGTGGTACAAGAATAAAAAAGATACTGACTGTGTAAGTTTGTAATTGGGGTGATCTAGGCAATGTTTGACCAGATGCAGGCTAGAATAGGATCCTTTTGAAAAAGCCATAATCTCTCATTTCATAAAGTATTTCCGTATCTGGTTAAAATGAGAAAAATTTTATTTAATGAAAGGTTTGAAAATGAAAATTCGGTGTAAAAATAAGTAATAAGGTATGGAAACTTCTATGGTAGTTCCTTCTCTATGAATTAACTGCTCTGAGGATAGTTGGTGGGAGCACTAAGGAAGGGATTAAAAGTATGTCATGGAGTAAGAGCCATGTGGGATTTTGTATGTATGCCATTAAATGGTTTAACAGTATTTTAAGGGCTCCTGTTCTGGAGAACAAATAGAAACACAGTTTGGAGAGAGTGTTTGAAAACTCATTTAATTGAGTGTTATATAAATATGGGCTGAAAACAACTGGGACTTGGATGACATTGTGCAGGACAAAGAGTACTTAAAGTGCAGAGCTCTGTGGGAAGCGTAGTGTTTACTTCAGGAAGCATGGGCTGCCAGTTTGATAAATAAAGTTTAACTGGTGGAAATTGCTGTTATAGAAATCTCCTTGTGTGAAGGTATTACTAGAATCTAACTGCGTAGCAAAACCTTTCTCAATATACGACTCTGAGATGGTGAGTATCTGTTTGGTCCTTTTTATGCATTTGTCCTCAGCAGCTATATTACAAAATGTTTTATTTATCCAGCGTACTTTTGGCTTTCAAGTTCTGGTACAAGAGGCTGCAGCACACTTTGCTAATTCAGAAGGCATGTGTCTCATGTGGAAATTGGTCTGACAATCCTGAAAATAAAAATACCTTGTAAGTTGTTATCTCTCCTCTGGGGAACATTGTAGGTGCATTTGTGATGTTATCAGTAGCTGTTGGCAAGTGCTTGACTGAGATCACAGGATCATGTTCTTCCCACAGCGGAGACAAGTTTGTTTTCCCCTGTGCCGCAGGTGATGAGGACTTCTCCAAAGGATTTAGGAAATCTGTATATTCTACAGTAGGCATTGAGTCATTAGTTGTGTGTCTAGTGCATACTGATTGACTCTAATTTCCTGAGTCTAATTTGGGTAAAAACTCATTCTAGAAGAAAAGAGTTTCGATGTTTTAAAAGTAAAGCTTGGTAACGTCATGTTTAACTCACCGTGCTCTGCTGTACAGTTTGACAGTGCCTGTTGCTTGGAGTGCTGTGTCTGTGCTCCTCAGGGCAAGAGAGATGCAGAACTTCTGGAGCAGGTCCAGGGGAGGGTGACAAAGCTTACTAAGGGACTGAAGGATCTCTCTTACGAGCAAAGGCTGAGGGAGCTGGGTCTGTTCAGCCTGGAGATGAGACGACTGAAAAGGCACCTCAGCAATGTCTGTCAGTGTCTGAAGGGGTGTGCCCGAGGATGGCTCCAGGCTCTGCTTGGTGGTACCCAGCAATAGGACAAGAGGCAACGGGCAGACACTGATGCACGGGAAGTTCCACGTGAACATGAGGAAGAACTTCTTCACTGAGCAGTGACTGAGCACTGGAACAGGTTGCCCAGAGAGGTTTTGGAGTCTCCCTTACTGGAGACATTCCCGAACCATCTGGACACAGTCCTGTGTGCCGTGTGCTCTGGGATGACCCTGCTCAAGCAGGGCGGCTGGACCAGATGATTGGCTGTGGTCCCCTCCAGCCTGACCCATTGTGTGATTCTGTGACAGCATTTCTTAGGTTTTGGACTACCCTGAAACTGAAAAAAATCCACACTGAATTAAGGTTATAATGTATGAGGAAAAGTGTCTTGGAATAGTTTGATATGGCACTTGCAGCATGCACAGGAATTCTTGCCTCTTAGTAGTTGTGTTGATCTGGAAGGATACATTTAAGAGTAGTTGGAAGTAATTTGGCAACTTGATGCTCAGATTGTAGGACACATGCAAATCCTCCAGGACTTCAAAGTTTGTAGGGCTTTTGCACTTCAATATCCTTTTGCATGTAGTGGCAGGGCTAGATAATAGCACAGTACTTGAGTTTGGAGGTTGCATGTTAAAAACAGTGGTGCCTGTAGCCCCAGGAGGTCCTCAGTGATAACCTTCTCAGGCAGGAAGAATCTGTGAAACAATGTCATACTAGTTTGCTCTGATTTTGATTTTAGTGTTTTAGAAACAGAAGTGCCCCTTCCAATTGAGGATTTATAGTGGAGTTTCAGTTTTGTGACAGACATCTGAATAAAAGCAGTTGAATATACTCTAATTAATGTCTGTGGTTCTGCGTAATGATTCTGAATGCTTCCTTAACATTTCTGTGGAGTGTTATGATTGTATATGCTGAATCCAGTTAATTGCAATTATTGTTGACTTGTGCATGTAGACACTCATGAATCACCTACAGATGAGACAGAAGGTGTGCTAGAGCCACAGGCAGTAGTGGGATTGGACGTGGTAGTTTGTCTGCAGACATGAATGCTATTTTTTTTGTTTGTAGATAGCATAGTTTTAATAGTAACAAATCTGGTGTGCCATAGTTCTTCACCATTTTGCAATATGTGCATATGGGTTAGATACAAAAGTGAAGCAATCCTTGCTTTTCTTAGTCATTAATCATTTATAGCACTCTTGTGGGTTTTTTCAGTGTGTTTGGACTAACAGCTTAAAGATGATTCTAGCTTAAATCAATGCTGTTTATATACAGGTGATTCCTATTTCTGCAAGAATATTCCGGTAAGTTTTTCCACAGTTGAACTCCTGTCCAGTGATTTTTTCCTTTGAAACAGTTGCAATTTTCATTTAGGGAGGTAAGTGTGGAGTGTTGGCTTTGATTTCTTTCCTAGACTAGCTTTTTTTCCCTCCGTTTTCTTTTTTAAAAAAATTTTTTTAAAGTGTTCTCTCTAGTGACTGCAGCTTGTCACTGATAGATAGGCAGCTCTCCTAGATTGAATATTTAAAGTTTAGTCATGTTTACTCCTGTAAAGCAGGTATTGCTGGACTGTGCCAGAATGAAAGGACTTAGTCTGATACATCTGGTTCTGTTTCAGTATTGAAATTCTTGTAGGGTTCAAAAATAAGAACAAAAGATAACAGAGAACACCAGTACAGAACAGTTGTCGCTGGTTGTAATTTTTTGTTCTTTGTTCCAGAGGAGTAAGAATCCTTTTGGGTACAATTGATAAAATTTTTAGGGTGTAGAGTTAGTGTATAAACAGAACGAGGGTTTCCTTAGACCTTTAATAATAGTATTTCTTTTATAATGCATTTTTTATTTTAAGTTCTACAGAATTTGTAGTTCTGTATTTGAATGTGGCTCACATGAATTTGAGCACACCGCTTACACTTGTAAACTTGAGAAAGGGGAATATTTTCCTGGTGCAGGCTCTGTAGATGGAACATTCATGCTCCATGTGTGGAGAATGAGGAAACACATGGACTCATTAGCTGGAATGCATCTGGCATGGCTCTTCCTTGGGGAGATGGAGTGTTCCATAGCTGTGAGTTGTTTTCTTTTCAGAGTGGCAGAAAGTTGTTCCGTATTTATTCTTTTTCCAAGATGTTCTGGCTTCCCAAATTCTTCTTTTGCAACTTGAGAACTGACTCCATCTTGTACTCCACATGTGTTGTATCCCTATTCCCACAGAGATGGAAATGTCAAGATACTCCACCATTCATCTTTCATCAAAACAAAAGTGAGCAAGATCTTTACCTTGGATGATTTTCTTCTTGAAAGGTCATTGAAGGGCCTATGGATGTCACAAGTTGACATCACCTAAGGTCAGAGCCTTCAGCACTGTCTTTAGTGGTAGGTAAGTTTTTGTCAGCCAGCTCCTTGGGTGGAGCTATCCTAACAAGTCCATTTTGAGGATGTTGCCTGTCTACATGGTAAGTTTGACAACTTATTCAGCATTGTGTTATTCAGTAAAATTCAGGAAGACAATGGTAATGTACGCTTGAAGTGGTGTGTTCTCATGTCTTGGAGGGCATGGCTGCTTGTGGCAGGGAAATGGAACTAAGAAGCCAGAATTGTGACAGTAGCAGTTGTCCTCATTCCCTGTGAGTTCTGGATTTGCCTCTACAAGAACCTGTGTTCCTTTTCTGTGGCTACAGACCAGGCATTTGGCCAGCGTACATTTGTACAATACACTTTCACACAGAAAAATAGTAAAAATTTGCTTTAAGCAGGTTTATCTTTACTTTTGCAATGAGAATTCCTCACCTTCATGGAATTAGTATCTCAGAACCTTTCCAGTGGTCAGTGTCTGTCAGAACCATTACTTTATTCTTGGGAAAGGTGTACTGTGGTGATTAAGCTTGCTTAAATAAACAAAGGATCCTACTGAGGAGGAGTCCCTCAGTGTAGAAGTGGAACCACGCTCTGTGGTCATGTTTTATTACCTGCCTGCAGCCTGGATGTCGTTGCCTGTAAAGGAAATCTGATAAACCTTCTGAATCTTCTGTGCTGGGTTGACCCTGGGCAGTGGCTAAGCCCCCATCCAGGTGTTGGCTCACTCCTCTACAGTGATACTGGGGAGAGAATCAAAAGGGCAGAAGTGAGGAAAAACTGTGAGAAGCAAAGAAGGCCTTGATGCTGTGCAAGCACTGCTGAGTGACAGCTCAAAGTTTGGTTTCTTATCAACAGTGCTTCAGTCATACATCTAAAAGACAGCACCATTCAGGCTGCTTTGAAGGAAATTCACTTCATTGCAGCTATACCCAGAACATTCTGTCCCTGAAGGTCTCCAAATTTTGTTAGTTCGCTGCTCACAGAGTAAGTGGGCAATACCTGTTTTTTAAGGAAGTGAACACTTGCTTTAATCTTTCTTAGCTAAACCTTCCAGATTCAGAAGCATTTGCAGCACGAGGCTGATTTCAGCAAAGGCATTTGTTCCTTTGCCTCAGTGCGGTTGGGTTGTCAGATTATTTCACACTGCTTTGTTGAAGTGATCAAGCTGTTCCTCTTTGACTTCCTGCCCACTGAAACCAGACAGAATTACTTCTTCTTCCAAGTTGTCTTCAGGGCATTTCTTCAGGAGTTGTTAAAAGAGACCTAGATGATACTGGTCTGTGGAGTTAGTTGTTGTGCAAAAGCTTAAACACTGTACCAGTGCAAGTTGTGGAGTAACTGGATGTATTCTTGATTCCTGAGTGAGGAGATGTCTGTTTCCTATAAAACTGATACCAGTCTGTAAGTTTGGTTCTGTGATTGCCTACTCAGCTAACCACTATGGTAAATCAGTATGTCCTCCTTCTGAAATAGATGACCTATTTGTCTTACGTGACTCATTGCACCAAATGTTACCTCAGATGACTTGAAGTATCTGGAATCGTTCTGAGTCCTTCTGGCAAGCGCTCCTTTGGTGAGTGGGTCAACATCTTTCAGATTTGTTGTTATAATACTGTTCAGCACTTGAGTTTCCCTGAATCCTCCAAAAAAGTGACATCAGATGTGTTTCGTGACAGTTGGGAAGCTCATTTTCAGTGATGTTGTGCAAGGTCTGTGGTCTTGGTTGGAAGAAACATTTTGCATCAACTCTGTGTGGCCCTGCACTCTTGGAAATGGGTGGGCGACCTCAGTGCCTAATACCAGATTGACAGGTAACATAATGCAGTCATTTCTCTTTTAATAAGCAAATTGGATTTTGGGATAGGTAGATGGAAATTCACTTGCCAGCAATTCACCCAAGTGAAGCTTCAAACTCTCATATGTAAATTGGAGATGTCTTGTTCCTAAACCATGAGCAGCAGATTCTAATTAAAATGTAGAAAGTGGGGTATCAATCTGTTTTTCTTCCTACAGCAACTGGAGGCTCTTCTGCTTCTAAATGAGTTTGCAGCCAAACATTCTTGGATACTCTCCCAATTACATCAGGGTGTCTGGCCATATTTATGTTCTTCTGGTTCCACTGTTGCAAATCTTTCCAGCCCAAGGAAAGACCGTGTATGTCACTGATAATCCATTTCTTTTTATATAGGTGAGAAAATTTTGATATTTAGACCTTCTGCTATTCTTATTGTTTGTGAAAGAGTAGAGAAAATTCAAGGCCTTGCTTAGCCTTGTGGTCTTTCACGTGTATTTATGTATCTTATTTTTCAAGACTGTTTGAATGCATTTCTTACAGTGTGTTAGAATGTTCTCCAGACTCAGGTGACAAGGTATTCAGCACTGCATGAGCACTGCTTAGGCTCTGGTTCTTGGTAAGTAAACTTCCTGGAGAGTTTCTCCACCTGTGTTGTTTCCTGAAATTATGGGTGGAGTGTAGAAGTCTGTTTCAATCCCAGTAATTTGTCTTATTCTGTGTCAAGTAACTGAATTGTGAGGCTTTCTGTGAGTTAGAATTCATGTTAGGTCATTTAATTTACATCCTGGTAGGAATTCAGAGGCGTGTAAGAGTGTTCCTGGCTGATATTTTCTTCAAAACTGTTGCATAACCAAAAATGCTCTTGGAGAATCACCGTGTAGTGCCTGTCATAGCACTGAATTCTTCTCCATGTTCTAGATGTGGCCTACATAAGAATGCTGCAAAACTAAAGAGAATTATTTATTAAAGAATCTCTGTTACTAGGCTGCAGTTGAGAGCAGGTTATGGCAAGAATTGTTTTCTGTGGCAATAGTACTAATTAATAAAAATGGCTTTTGGAAGAGTTTATCTGCGTGGGGACACAGGGACTTACACCCTAGTTGGAGATATTGCAGTTGGACATACGTAGCTGTAGCGCTGTCGCTTCTGGTGCTCAGTAATTAATCTTTCACTGAGTATTAAATGGGGATGTCCCTGTTTTCACAGGTCATCCGACTTTGGCTAGAAGTGTTGTGATACTATGATGGAAAGTATTTTATAAGTTGAAACATTAATTTTGTGTTCTGACATCTGGTGCAAGGAAACTGTCATTTGGAAGCAGTTGTTAGGCTGAGGAGAACTTAGTCAAAAACTTGAAAATAAAAGTCTCTCTTTAAATATGATGGTCCAAGATAATTATGTATTTAGCAGGCAAAAAAGGGAAAAGTGGGAGTGATAAGCTATAAGCTTCTGTTGTCTCTGTGAGTCACCTATGACAGAAGAGCCTCATGGACACTTTTTCCTACACCTCATGATGTGGCCACTGCTGGCTCATAACCAGTTTTCTGCCCTGAGGTTCAGGGCTGCATCTGCAGTTGGTGTGGGATAGGTATTTGATATCTAATGAAGCACCTCAGTCAACACTGCAGATGTCATTATGAAATTTGAAATAAAGCTTTGTTTTTTAGGAACTGTAGTAGATGATCCAAATGCCACTCTTTTGTATAAAGTTGCCAGAAGTAGAACATTTCAGACCTGAAGCTGATACAATTCTGTTCTTCTAACAAAAAAAAAAAAAAAAAAGCAGTAGCCACTATTGGATCTGTGTACCAGCATGTGCTGGTGCATTTTAGCTAAAAGCATCCCACCTATTAAAGTTTGTAAGGTCAAGCTAATTTGGGGAAAATGAAAGCTGAGGGATGTTGCCTTATACTTCCTTCCTACTTACGAGTACCTAAGCACTGCTTATTAAATCTGAACCATACATTTTGACTTCCTTTACTTTCTATATTTAAAACAGTGCATTCTTGCATTCTTTCCCCTTGACTCTCCTTAAGAATCATAGAATCCTAGAACGGTTTGAGTTGGAAGAGACCTTAAAGGTCATCTAGTTCCAGTACCCCCACCATGGGTAGGGACACCTTCCACTAGACCAGGTTTCTCCAACCTGGCCTTGAACAGTTCCAGGGATGGGGCATCCACAGTTTCTCTGGGTAACCTATTTCACCATCCTCACAGGAAAGAATTTATTCCTAATATCTAATCTAAACCTGCTCTCTTTCAGTTTAAGGTAATTCCCCCATGTCCTGTCATTCCCTACATGCACTTGTAAAAAGTCCCTCTCCAACTCTGTTGTAGCCCCTTGATGCCTTTTCCTGGTCTTAAAATCAAGAGTCAAACACAGTTAGAAGGGGAAAAGGGATTTTACCTTGGTATTTATTTTGAGGATCCTTAGGTGCACACGTCCAGGTCATATGCATCGAGATGCACCCTGCCGAATCTGCCCCAAAAGATCTGGTATAACATTATAGGTTTTACTAATTAGCATATCTATCAAAGTTTCCCCAATGAGAGGCTCAAGTGAGCCCCCTCCCCAAGGAACCTTCTCCTGGATGGTTCTATCTTAGTTTGCAGAATGTGTTCTGGAGAGGACCTTGGGGTCTGGGGCACACTGATCCCTAACTACAAAGCTTCTAAAATGTTTAGTCTCTTAGCTTGACAAACAAGTCCAAGAATGTAGGCAAAAAGCACGAAGAATGCAGAAGTTGTAAAAAGGTATAATGGGTATAAAAGAAAAGGCAAAAAATTTTCATGGCATCACCCTGAAGGTACTGGAAGGTCTCCCTGGAGCCTTCTCTTCTCCAGGCTGAACAACCCCAAATCTGTGTCTCCCTAGGAGAGGTGCTCCAGCCCTCTGAGCACCTCTGTGGCCTCTGCACTTCCTCCAACCAGTCCATGTCCTTATGCTGAGGGTCCCAGAGCTGGATGTTGTATTTCAGCTGGGATCTCAAGAGAGCAGAAGAGAGGAGCAGATTCACCTCCTGTGGCTTCTGTCCACTCTGCTTTTAACGCAGCCCAGGACATGTTTGGCTCTCTGGGCTGCAAGTGCACATTGCTGGGTCGTGTTGAGCTTCCCATCAATCAGCTCTCCCAAGGCCTTTCTCCTCAGGGGTGCTCCCAATCCATTCTCTGCCCAGTCTGTGTTTGGGCTTGGAATTGTATGTATTCAGTCTTAAATGGGGAAAAAAGATGTCTGCTTTGTAGCAAAGATTAGTCTTCAAAAATAGATTCTACATCTTCTACTTCAAATATGTGAACTTAGTATAGCAAGAACTGTCTTCTGGTGCTGTGCTTGCTTTTCCTCATGAGATGGAAAAATCTTTCCAGAATTGTCTTTTTGTTTCTCAGAACTGTCCTCTCTGCTCACTTATCGTGGGTCTGTATGTTGGTGAGCCCTACGTTGAAATGCAGTTATCAGCCAGCTCTGGGAAGTGCTTTGCTTTCTCTTTTGCAACATTGCATTCCCTGTTAATTAGATATATCCGACTCTCTGGTGCCTTTGAAACAAGTCAACGCTTGAGAAGACACATTTGGTCTTGTACAGTGACATTTGTTCTCATCAGCAGAATTTTCAGGTGATAATTCACACTGGTAATCTAATTTTATCTTTTTTCATTGGCAGAATGTGGTAGGGATAAGACTCCTCTTGCAGTCTTCAAGTATACTTGAAGTCCTTCTGACAGGGTCTAAATGATGTTATACAAACCGTTGTAATTTTTCGAGCAAAAAATATTTGTGCTCGTAGTGATTGTTAACAGGGAAAGTGTGTAACTTTACATAGGTTAGAGAACCCACTTGCTTGTCATTGTTTCCACTTTTTATTTCGAGATATAATAGATGTGAAACCTTTGTCTTTCCTTTTAGAATGTTCTTTCCAAATACTTTTTATGAGACATTTCATTTCAGAGCTCTTTACTTTCTGACTGTATTTGAACTCTGTGACTCCCTCCCTTAAAGAAAACCACTTGTTCAGACCATTGGATACAAATGTGAGCTTCAGGGGAAATCTCATTGTTTGCCTTAGAAAAATGTCTTTGTCCAAGAGTTTACACATCTTTTACAACACAGGACCCAACCCCAGACTTTGTGTATGCTTATTCCACCTTGTATACCCAGCTACTACTACTCTTACTCTCCCAAACAGACCAGATCTAATATTTTTCTGTTAGCTTATGCATCAGTTTTGGAAGAACTTGTTGAATTTGGGACACTGTCTCTGTAAAATAATATTTCCATACTTGAATCTTAAAATAAGCAATGGAAAAATAAGTGTGATGATGGATTGAATAGTAACTCAGCGAGATATTTCATGGTTTGTATTCCTGCTTTATTGTAAGTGTGTGTACAGCTGAGAGCTGAAGGGAGTGGAGAGAAGCTGGTGGACTGACACAGTGTGCACTGCAGAAGCCTCGTTTCTTTAGGAAACCAGCTGGGGGAGGGTGAAGATATCCTGTTAGAGCTGAAGAGCTCAGGGTCAGGAGATGCTGAGAGTACTGAGTTCTGACAAGTTTTTGGGAAGAAGGTGGACCCAGTAGTAGAACTGTACAAGTGTTCAAAGCTTACAGTGCAATAACAGTGGTGTTGCACACCAGATTGCTGTGGAGCAGGTGTTACAGAAGCAAGAAAAATTTATCAGAGCCATGGCCTGAGATTCTGGGAGGGATCAAGGCCTTTAGGAATTCAGGCTTCAGTAGCTTGTTGTTCGCAGTGCTCTTTGTTCTTCCTCACCTCATCCAGATTTTCATGGCTTTTTTTGTAGTTTTTATTGATTGGTTTTTTGACTTGGTTTTTTTTCTCCTTACTTTAAGTTGTTATGGAGCATTTTTAAAGATGAAAATAGAACTGCAATATTAGGAAGCTTCTTCAGACTTTTTGTAGAGGATTTAGTCTGCAACTTTTCTATATTCTGTAGGCCCTGAAAGGGCTTTCTAAAATTTTAATTTCCTGATGAGATATATAGGTTTTCAAAATGAATAATTTATTGTGGTACTGTAAATGGCACTTCAAATGAAATTACTTTGAGCATCATTTCATTTTCCACTTTGTCATATGACTCTCATTTTCCCCCAGGATGTCATAAGAAGGAATCTCTCTTTATATTAGCTTTATGACCTTGTTTATCAGTGTTCACACAAGTGTGAGTGAGAAGGATTTCAAAAAACCCCTAAACCATATTGTCAACATTTTCAACAGAGCACAGTAGCATATTTCCATGTACAGTTGAATGGGCCTGAATTTTGTTTAGTATTGTTACCTGTATTGTGCTGTTTGTAGATCTAATGATGACTTTTTCTGGCTGTTACCAAACATGATGAGACACTTCCAGAAGTTATTTTGTGTATCTGAGCAAATAGTGTACAGTCAGTAAAATGATAAATGTGGGATTCTCACCCCATGGCCCCAGATTATCTCTGTATACTCTACTCCTTGGAAGAAAGTTACATAATAGGAAAAATACCCCAAGCCATAGCAGAGGATAAAACAGGACTGTACTTAAAATAAAAAGTGAACCAAGTGTTTCAACATGTTTAGGGTATGTTTTAAGTACTGCATTTAGACCTGAATCTTTATGTTGATGAATCCTATAAATAAATACTGATACAGAAGAACTGTTGTAGGTAGTCTCCCTTACCTATTGTAGTCCTATAAAGTGATTTAGAAAAATAAGTTTTAGCACGTGATCAGACTTCTTTAAGAGTAAATGTAGAAAGCCTTTTCCTGAAGTTGTTTCATTGCTGAATTTTAGAGTATGAGTAGCTTTTCTTTATACTCCACAAAATCAGATTACATTTACAGCTACTTACATCTCTGGAGTGTAAATGTCTGAAATCTGATTCTAACCTTGCCATCTGTGTTTGGTTTAAAAAACAACCATACAAAAAGTAAAAAAAGGTATGAGAGAAGTATTTACATGGGCTGTTTTTTTAATGTATTCAAATTTTGTATGCTGAAATGGGTGCTGATTAGTATGTTAAAATAACAATATTGAAAATGTAAAATTGTTTTGGTAAAATTAGAATCTTCCAGTTATGTTCAGGAAATTTCAACGTGGAGCTTTTTTTATTCATTTGGTATATCAGTTAGAGATAATTCCAAAGGATAGTTGTAGAAGGAAGGTAACTTATTGGAAATAGTAATAATATTTAGTAAATAGAACAGGGTTATTTTTAAGCTGGGCAGTAAACATAATTTGTTAGAGCTGAGAAGCTGCCTAAATTTTCTTTTTTTTTTAAACATTTAAGACATTGATTCAGAGTACAAAGCTGAGTATGGTTTTGGCATCCTGATTTTTGTACCTTCCTTGAAAATAAATAACAAATATTTTCTTCAAGACATCTGGGAAGTCTTTTTCAGTTCGTTGTGCTCAAAAGACTGTTTGTTTAACATAGAGTGTTTATTTTGAAGTCTGATCTTCCATTCCTATGCAGGGGCTGGCAAAAGTGATTTGTTTGCAAACAAGAAGGGGAATTGTCAGTGAGCAGGAAACTTTCTCCCTGCCAGCTGCCCAAGCTTTTTTCCAATTTCTTGAATATTATGCCAACCATTGGGTACGGAGTTACTTGAAAATGACTTAACATTCATTGTTGTTTTCTTGTCTGTTATTTTTTTTAAGGCTTTTGCAAAACCATATTCCTGTCCACCCAGCAAAAATACAGTGTTTGTCCAGGAACGTGTTACGTCCTAAACTTCTGTTTGAAAGGAAGAGTCCTGAGGTGCAGCTGTTACAGCCAAGCTGCATTAATTGTATCAGTAACTTGTCCAGATAAAATATTGTGGGAATTGGAATCCTGGGGAAAGGTGGAGGATGATGGTATGAAGGGGATTCTTTAGGAGCAACTGGCACCTTCATAGGTGTAGGCCAGATAAGCTTTTTAAAGGACAGTTTGTGCTGTAGCAGAAGTTACCATGTGAGCTCTTAAAGATGAGGGATGCAGCAGCAGCAGAACCAAGTAATTTTTTACAGAACTTTGAGAAGTGTCAGTGAGTTCATTGCCACTGGTCACTAAGGTTTTGCTCTCAAATGTGGCTTTCAGCATGAGGCAGCACTTTGCATGACTGACAGTTTTCCAAGGATAATACTGAGTTTGTGGCATTTGGCACATTTCTTCAGAAGGGTTAGATGCTGGTGGAGTCTTGGCTGACCAAATCACTGTGTGCACCCTCAGCCAGTGCTCTTGTGCTGTATCACGCTGAGCAGCATTAGAGGCACACTGCTGAAGCAGCTAAATAGGCCTCTAACGTGTGGTGATGATTGTAACATCCCCATTTATTCCCTCTTCTTCCTCCTCATTCTGCTTCCCTTTTCTCCATTTCCTTCCTCTTCTGCTTTTTATGGTATTTATCTGTTTTCATTTCACTTGGCACTGATGCGACTTCAGTGGATGAAGTTCATCCCTAAATGTGATTTTCCCTAGAAAATCTGTTTTAGAGGTTTCCTAACTGCGTACCAGTGGCTAGCCTCCTTTCAGCAGAAACACCAATTGATGTAGTGGAATGAGATACAGCATGTTTTGCCATTTTCCCATCTCTCCCTCCTACTTTAATGTAATTAAAATACAAGCTAGACTATTTTCCCTCCTTTATTTAGGAATAAAGCATAGGACTGATTTCTGATGACCAGGAGCAAGGAAGATGTTAACCTGACTAGGAGAATATCTATTGCAATAGTGGGGAGGATGATCCTGCAAAAAAAGTGCCAATCTAAGATTTGGGTGGTATTGATTGAGCCTGTTTCTTGTACACCCTTGGGTGTACAAGATCCCTTTCTCTGTGCTCTGCAAATTACAAAAGTACCAAAATCAAACAAATATTGAGACATTCAGGATTTTGGACCATCCCAAGTATTTCAGGTAGTCCTGACTAGCAGTGCCAGTACATTTAGGGGAAGATTGAAATGCTACTTTTTTTTTCCCCCCACTAAGTTCAACAAATTTTTCCTGTTTACAAAGAAAAGAGCCTGAGGATCGCCTTATCCCATTATTTGTTGCATCCTTGATAATATGGCATGCCTCCAGAACGGCTGTCGTTCAAATTCCCGGGATTGTTGCATGCATCTCTTTGACCTGATTAAGATGAACTGACTCTGAGTTGTGCCAGTTGTACAAATAGTGTCTCTGGTCATTGTGGGAAGCCCGTCTTCATTCCATGTTCCTAAACGTACCAGCATTTTGTTTAACCTTTTGTGGCTATTAGGCTGCAATAAAATCTTTATTCTCTTGAATAAATCAGAATTAAGTGCTCTTTATGTAAACTTCCATGTCCAGGCTACTTCAGACTTTAAGATGCACATGGCCTGTGATTTGCAGGTGGGGATTGGACTGAATTTTTTTCAGAATTTCAAGTATTTTAGGCCTATCAAAGAAATATTTTTCTTTCTAGGTGTTTAATATTAGCTCTCCTTTGGCTTCTTATTCACTTTCATTTCAGCTCTGACTTCTTTATAGGGACTGAGTTAAAATGGGGATATCTTTTGTCATATTTTCTGTCTTCTGGCATCAAGATTTCTGCAGTGATGTTTTTAAAGGCACAGGGAGGCCTCAGGTACATTTCTGTTCCCAAGATGGAACATGAGTTGTCTTCATCCTTCCATGAAAAGCATTTCCAAAACACGCAGAAGTGACCAGAATCCTGAATAGTTTAAAACTTCTGCTGTTTTCAAGTTAAGAACCTTGATATGAAAAGGATTTTACTTCACAGCAGATTTTAGTGATGTCTTTAGCACTAGGTACTGTTTTGAAAAGGATGAGAGGAACTGTGCTCTGCCACCTGTCTGTGCATCTTTCACACCGACAGTATGTTCCTAACTCTGAACATGTAAAGTTGTACTTCTGAATACTTGAAATTATTTATTACCTTTACATGAAGGATCTACCGTGGTTGTTTCAAACTGTTTTCCATGGCATAACTACTGATGTTCTTTCTCTGTGATCTGTTCTGTGTTTCTTCTTCAGGCCTGAAAATTATACCTTTTGTAACAGATCACCAAAGTGCTTCCATTCAAAGCTTTGCATGTTAACAATACTGAGTGCTCAAATGCATTTTTATCAGGGGTTTGTAAGTGAAAAGACAGAGTTTATCACAGTCCTCATTAATTTGGAATGTAAGTTGCATTAACAGCTCGCTTCTGGAATTTCAAGGGCGAGCAAGAGATGGCATGTGACCTTTCATGGGGAAAGATTTATGTAAGAAGGGAGTTTAGGGGACTAGGGTTCAGGAACCAGCAAATTATGCCAGAATTTTAATGTGTTGCATGTTTGTACTTTTTAAAGAAAAAGATGGGAAAAGGAGAAGGAGAAAGAGGGCAGATCAGAAGAAGTAAGCTGGGGAGAAAAGTTCCTTTTCCCTTAGTAGCTTAAGGTATAGACTGCTTGATCAGAATTCTTACAGGCTGAAATTCAGGGTTTGGTCTTGGCAATTCACTATGTGTATGTACTGTACAGGAGCAAGAATGTAATGTCTAAAAATTTGAAGCTGAATTTATTTTGTGGTCAGCTTTGATTCTTAATGGATTAAAGAGTTAAGACATCTTAAAGGTAGAAAAACTGCTGGATGAGGGTGATAATGATTATTTTAACCTGGCATATTGAAAATGCAATTAATTGCTGTAGGTGTAAAATTACAGTTTGAAAATGGCTGCAATGTCTTTACAACTTCTGTACTTCACTATGTGACAAAACTTTACTACAAAATGAAAGAAAAGAATTGCAAAATACTTCAGTCGAAGTACAGGAATAGTTTTGCTTTTGTAGAAATGACTTTGTTAAGATAACAATGTGAGTGTTTAATAACAACAACAACAATAATAATGGCAGTAGTTTTGTTGGAAATATGTCTCTTGTTACTGCCAGGCATGTTTTGTATATATAATGAATAATGAGATCAATTCCTGTTTCACATTGAGCACACTGTGAATGTGCAGTGATTGCCCATGCTCTGCTCACACACACAAATACTGTATTAAGTAGTTTGTTGTCTGAGTGATGTCTGTAGTGCATTTAAGTGGCTTCAAAAACCTCCAGAAGCTTCTGTCTGATTGGTTTGAATTCAGTGAGCAGTGCTAGCAATGAGCTCTCCACCATGTTTTTGGGCAGATTGTACATTATTAAAAGCATACCAAAAGACAAAAATTCCTTTTATTGATGATGAAGGTCCTTCCCGCTGCCTGTGGCTATCTGAAGCCATTGACACTGGAATAAACTGTCTTACCAGTTTAAAAACAAGGTGTCAGTGTTAATGAGTGACAGTTCACAGAATCACAGAATCAATTAGGTTGGAAAAGAACTTTGAGATCATCCAGTCCAGCCTCTGACCAAACACCTCTGTGTCAACCAGACCATGGCACTGAGTGCCACATCCAGTTGTTCCTTGAACACCTCCAGGGACAGGGACTCCACCACCTTCCTGGGCAGCCCATTCCAGTGTCTAATCATCCCTTCCATGAGGAAGTTCTTCCTAATGTTCTTAAAACCTCTGAAATCTTGGTAGGTCTGTAAAGCAGATACTATCAGGCACTAGCTGAGGAGGTTACTACTGGTGTTCACCGTCTGCATGTTTTTAATGTGGTGTCACATTTGTTTAATTAGCATTAGTTAATAGGAATTTCACTAGGATACTGAGGGAATATCCTTTTAGTGTTAAGAATTATTAAAGGGGGCTTGAAAGAAGACTAGATACAGTGAAGGGATGTGGTCAAAATCTGCAGTTATTAATTGGAAAATCTGAATCACATTTTAAAATTTTTTCCTTCTGTGGCTTCAGTATTTTTGCAAAGTTGTCAGTAGTTATCAGTAGCATATATTGAAACAAGTGATAGTTGTTGTTGAAATCCCATGACCTCATATTTTTCTGTTTCTTCCTGTTGTGCTAAAGCAGTCAAAAATGCAAATTCACTTGGGTGTTGAATTGCAGCCACCTCTTGAATAATCTGTTATCTTCAGACAAAACTGCTCTGCTGAAAGTTGGATGATTTATAAGAGTCAGCTGAAGGCAGATAGTGTCCACACCACCTCACCCCAAACCATGGGATTTAGGGACTTACTGCAGTTCTGCTGTTATGTTGCTGGTTGGATTGAAAAATGTCAACAGAGAATCAACAGTAATTGCAGTATAAAGTATTGGGAAAATGTGGTGAGCATACTGTACTGGATTGGGTTTATTATTAAAGGAAGTGCAGCTTCTGGGTCTTCCCTTGCACGGGAGATTCTTTCAAGTGCTCCTGGGTCTAAACTTCTCACAAAGAAGGCAACTTTGCAGCTCAGTAACTTTTGTAATTGAAAAGAATAATTTTGTTTATTTTTCAAATTTATCAGATTACAATAAATTCTACCTCATGATTGCAAACACAGAAAACTCTGAGATCCTGAAGAATTTCCCTAATTTTGAAGGACTGCAGATTCATTTTAAAAAACCAAAACCATCAATCCCCCCCCAAGCCAAACCAAATTTTAGTGGGATGGAAAGAGTGTTTCCCATCTATCTGTATTGTGTTCAACTTTAGAAATCATGTGAAATAGTTAGATTTTATGCATTATAAGTAGAGTTGTAAATCTGTATCACAGGATTTTTCTGTGGAAGGATTAACAGTGCTTTTTCTGTTGGTGTTTTGTTTTTATTTTTTTACTCATATCTGATGGATGTGAATACTTACTTTTCTAATGCTCATATCTTGAACACAGAATTATTCACTTCCCTTTTTTTCCCTTTAAAATGTTGCATTTCTATGATACATCCTTGCACACTGTTCCATAAACTTTTAAAAAATTTTAATCTTTCTCTGTATTTAAGCTGATGATTTCCAGAAGATTCAATTTCACTGCTGTGCGCCCTAAGTCTGACTGTTTAATACCTGGAATGCTTGTGAGGCTTCTGTGAGCTGTTCTGAAAAGGATCCTTTTCTAAAATTTTTGAGAACTTGGATGCCAAATCAGTTGTGCCTGAACTAGAGGTAGATGGAAAGCATTTTTGGTTTCCAAGTGTTTTCCCAACAGTGGAAAAAAGCTGGTTCTGGGGACACAAGGAGGGACGTGTTGCTGCACCTCTTGGAGGGAGGTGCTCCATGGGCTGTGTGGAGTAATTTTTCTTTGATCCCAGAGGTGACCTGAAGTGCAAGTTCATGCAGCATAAGGAGTTGAGTCTGGCTTTCAGAAAATGTTCAGAACCACATCATTTCCTTCAGGTAAATTCCTGTGGAGGTTTAGAATCCCTCTTGAAAGCAAAATGGAATTACCTGCAGTAAACTCTAACACTGGTGGCCAACATTAGTGGCCTTCTAAGGAAAGTAACCTAAAAAACCTGATAACCTTTTGACATAAAGGAGAGAATATGAAAAACTTTTTTTAAAAGTGTACATCTCTTAATTCTGAATTAAGAGCTTCCTATTCTGTAATGTAGGGAGAGTCTTTGTAAAGTCAAGTCAAAAGAGAACTAGAAGGATTGATAGCTTCAGAACATGATGAAGTAGAAGAAGTTTTGAGCTACCTTCCTGGATATCATTATTTAAAAGTGTAGTTGGTAGTGTCAGAGGTCTCAGTCTTTTGTGAACTGGATTCAGAGTTTAAAAAAGTCACCCGTGTTCCCACAGAGAAACTTAGGGAGCTTACACATATCAAGGACTGTTTGCTGCTGTAATTCTTTGATACTTCCTTTTCCAGGAAGTCTGGATATCTCTGTTCAGCTCGGTCCTTCTGCCCTTTCTTGCTGTTGGCCTCTCAACCCCAGGCTGTGCTCTGCCTGGAGGGTGTTTGTGCTCACTGCTGCCTTGGATGAATTTGTTTGCTGTCCCTTCTTTGTGCCACCTGCCAGCCCTAGAACAACTGGAGGAAGAAGAGATTTGACAGAGATATGACTTAGGATAAGCAGATAACGTGGTAATTTGAGACTTTAACTCAGCAAGAGGAGAAGTTCTGACACTGAGTCAATGAAGGAACAGCCCCCTTGGGGTGAAGAAGAGAGTAGTAGTGACTATCAAGTAGGTGACTGCATAAAGGAATGGAAGGAAAGATAAGTTCTCTGGGTGGGATACCAGAGGTGAAGGCTAAGAGGAAAACAGAGGAGGGTGAAGGCTGTTTATTGCATGCTGTCAACAAAATACATGCCAATTCCTAACATACAGAGTTGAAAACGTAGCTGTTCTGTGCTTTTTTTGCATGAAAGAAGGAAACAGGGACTGGATGTCTGGAGAAGAAAGCAGGAATGCAGCAGTGGTTTTGCCTGCCTTTAGAGAGAAGCTGTGTGACTGCTTTTCCCAGAGCAGTTTAGGGAGGGAATGTTGAAGCTTTTCCATTTATGCCTCCTAATTTTGGAAGGATGCTGAGCTGACATGGTGTAGGGCAGAAGAATGATAATTCAGTAGAAGATGCTTTGATAGAGTACATGAGAGGAACACTTGATCTTAAACAGTGGAATCAGTGACTGGTGACCCTGTTCAGGTATTACAGTCTAAAAGATAGAGAGCTCCTTTTCCTTACAAAAACTGCAGCTGTAGTCGTGTCTGTATTTGTTCCTCAGTTTCTGACACATCCTCGCTCTGCTTTCTGAGCTTCTCTGCAGCTCTCTATAATATGATACTTCCTCTGGCTTTTCACTTGCTGATCTCAGAACTCATAGCTAACCCCGTGTGATTGCAGTTCTTCAGCAGGCTGCCCGTGGGAATCACAGTGTGTGCTCCCTTGGGTGTAAGATTGCTATTGGGAGTTTACTCCCTGTAGTTTGTATGTCCATTGTACTGAGACCATCTGTTCCTAGATTATTTCCAAGAGACAATCACAGAACATTAGGTGTAAATATGGACAAACTGGAGAAAATGCTTCTTGCTAACCCATTGGATTGGTTCTCCCTAAACATCTTGTAAGATGTACTGTGGGTTTTAAGACAGCAGCAAACTCAAACTGTCAATTAGCAGGGAGCTTAGAGGAAGCCTGTTTTTTTTCTCACTGTAAGACTTATTTATGCTAGCAGACTTGAGTTGTGTCAGACTGAAAATGGTTTCTTACGGTAAAGCCAGGAGAGTAATGCATTCATTGCTGCTGCCTGGGTGTCTGCAGAGGAGGTGACACATATGGACCGCTACTACTAATACATAAATTGGATTGCTTCATAACATTGTAGCTTTGAGAATTTGATAAGAAAATGTTCAACAATTTTAATGATTAATCTCAAAATTTTGTGATACAGCTTTAGAGAAAAGGTGATTCAATTGGATATGATGGGTCAGCTATTAAAAGATATTTTAAATGGTTGCAAATTTCAGCTTTGCCATTCATGTACAGACAGACTGAAGAATGAGACACCCTGGAGAGCAGCCTTGTGGAAAAGGACCTGGAGGTCACTGCAGTTACAACTTCGTGAGGGGAGGAGGAGGGGCAGGCACTGATCTCTTCTCTCTGGTGCCCAGTGACAGGACCCAAGGGAATGGCCTGAAGCTGAGTCAGGGGAGGTGTAGATGGGAGATTAGGGAAAGGTTCTTCCCCCAGAGGATGGTTGGGCACTGGAACAAGCTCCCCAGGGCAGTGGTCACAGCACCAAGCCTGATGGAGTTCAAGCAGTGTTTGGACAATGCTCTGGGACACGTGGTGTGACTCTTGGGGATGGTACTTTGCAGGGGTTTGGGCTTTGGTGATTCTTGTGAGTCCCTTCCAACACAGCATATTCTATGATTCGATGATTTAGGAATCTTTTCACTTTGTTTTCATCTTGCCAAGCTCATCTGTGGTGAATCCCAGAGCTAAAATTTAGGAGAAAAAAAAAAAAAGAAGTTACGATTTTTTCAATATTTACTGTAGGACTTCAGAAGGAGATGAACAAAATTCCTGTTTGTATGTGCATTCCTGTACCCTTCAGGATGACACAGCGCTACAGTTGTGGTGTATTTGTGGTGTTTCCAAAATTCATCTATAGCACTGTTGCTTCCAAAAAAAGGAACATGTAAAAAAAGAAGACAGTTGCATCAGAAAAGTTATCAGAAATGACCAGCTTTTCTTCACATCCTTCTGTGTGGAAAACCACTGCTGACTTGTCCAAGGAAACCAGTGAGAAATACTGGCAAGGAACTAGCGTGTCCTGGATAAATCATGTGGAGCTTTAATCTGTAGATTTATTTCAATCTACAGGCTTCTTTTGGAAGACTGCTTCTTGCTAAACTTTTGCTTTCTTTTTTAAATATCACATTATCCATTATATTAGTTTTTAACTCACTGCTGTTTGTAGAGAGAGACCGAAATTATCAATAATAATCTGTCATTTTGAAAATGTGCATGAGAGGCAGAGGCTGGATGCAGCTCATGGCTTCATTTCATGTAGTGATTCCTTGTGTTACTGCTGGAAAATGTTAAGATTGTATTTATTATGTGACTTGCAAGAGGAGCAACATGACATTTGAGGAGCGTGTTCTCCCTCTCGTGTCAAAAAACTTACTAATATTGGGTATATTTTGAAAGTATTCTCAAATGTATGGTGATTTCAATTCCACCAGTTTGCCTTTAAATAATGGAATTTTATCTTTCAGCAGGACCAACAGAAGGTTTGGGGAAAATAATACAAAGATTTCCCCAGAAGGACTGGGAAGACACTCCTTTTCCACAGGGAATAGAGTTGGTAAGTTTGCATTACGTTTTGCAATCTTTAGAATTCCTTTCACGTGCAGTTGGAAGATACATCTGCCTTCATGTAATGAGCTGTATTATTTAACCCAACAGGGAATGGGTAGAAATTATGTGAGCAGAGGGGATAAATAATAGGTTTAAGAACAATAATTTTGGCTAACAGAAGATAATTTGTTCTGGTATGCACAGCTAAGTAAATATTCCTAAATGATAGAAAATGTCTGCTGCAAATTTATAAACAGTGTGTTTAAAAGAAATGCTTATTTGTGTCCCTATGTTTTTGTGAGCATCCTTCAGATGGCAGATGACTTCACATTGACGTGTTCAAATAATTACAAATGTGTATTTGTATAATGTAGATTAAAAAAGAAATTAATATAGTATCCCAATAAACTATTAAAATGGTCAGCAAGGCTGGTGTGCAGGGATCTGTTTTAAAGAGAGAATTCCCAAGATGTTGCTTCTTTCCCTTCCTTGGTCTCTTATTGTGGGATGCAATGAGAAGGTGTCTATTATTCGTCTGGATCAGGGATTCACTCAACAGCTGTCTCTAAAAATCCTGAAAAGAAACGAAGGACTGTGGTCATATTCTGAAATTAGGTTTCTGAGAAGTCAGAGTAAAACTTTTACTGCCGTGAACTTGGTAACTTCTGGGACAGGATAAGCTAGAGGAGGAGATGGGCTGTAGGAAATGTTGCAATAGGAGTCTTTGTACTGTGGGGCAAAATCAGCTGCAGAGGACAAAGGCACCAACTCTTCCTGAGTTTATTGCACAGATACAGCAAACAGAGCAGGCTTTTACCTATCAGGCAGTGTTCAGCTCCTTGCTCCATGTCACTGCCATGTGCTGTGCTCTCCGTGAAGGACAGGGAAGGGGATTCTGGTGTTTGCTGCTCTCTCCCTGGCGCAGCAGAGGTGCATTTGCTCACTGGGCTGGTGTACACGGCCGGGCACTCATTTTCTCTGGTTCTGTGGTTTCATTTCTTCACAGCCTGGCATCAGCCTGGGGTTTCAGGGCTTGCCATGCCCTGATCATGGGGGTGAGCACAATTTCTCACACACGTGATGGGGAGTTGCAGCCTCTGTGGTGCACTTGCATAACACCAGGTTTGGCAATGCAGAGCTCTGCTGAAACGAGGGAAGCTCCGAGGTTCAAGCAGGAGGGTTGATCTTGCCTCAAACAACCACAGAGGCTGAGTCATGGTAAAATTTACTCTGTCATACAGATCTTCCTTACCTAGCTCAGAGAAAGCAATGGGTCTGACTTCCAGTGATGATGTGAGATACATAAGCACAGCTTCTCTTAAAGCAGTGAATCTTAATCTGTGCCTGGGTGTTACCTCCCATTTAAATTTAATTGTAGGATTTTAGCACTACAAGAAACACCTTTCTAAAGGCAGAATTTTTTTTTTTTTTTGATGGGACAAAGCGTTATTTCTCTATCGGTTCTCAAATGACTCATTAGGCAAAGTCATTAAGACATTAAACTTTCCAAATAAAACAAAATCTGACAATTTAAGAACATTGATTCAGCCAGTTGGCAAAATCAATCAAGTCTTGATCTGCTTTCCAAGTGTGGTAAATAAAATTTTAGTTAATGAAGATCGAGGAGTTAGAGATACTGCAAAGATCAAGTACTAAAGTAAATCACTTATGAAAGTCGGATTTTGGCAGGAATTTTTGTCAAGGTTTTGGATGAATCTAACACGAATCAACATTAATTCATGGAAAGGAAAGAAGAAAAGCTGCATTACCATGTTCTGTTTGTCACCTTAAGGGCAGATTTAATATCATTAAGGGGGTAATAGGCAAACCTAAGGAAAAAGAGATAAAAGGTAAGAATAGAATAATTGACAAATGTATATGAGACTGAAGAGAGACGTATTTATTAATAGCACTTAGTTCTATGAGAAGTTTGAGTTAATATCCTCTTAAATGTACTTGCTCTCCTTTGAAAAATCTTCATGGAATGATATGGTTTCTGTTAAATGGAAAAAAAAGCAATGGTTTGTATCTGAAAAACATCTCAAGCTCTCTTCACTGTGTTCTCACGAAGGAAAAAGTGGAGGCTTTTCCTGCTTAGTGATAGGATTGAAGGGAGAGTTGATGTTTGACTCTTGTCTTCTGTCAAAGATGGTTCTCCTGCTATGAAAACCTTCAGCTGATTATTGGTGATGATCTCAGCTCTTTTGTAAAGTGAATTCTCTGCCTGAGAATTTAGACATTTCTGGGGTTTTTCTAGTTGTTTGGTTGTTTTGAGGGGGTTTTTTTTTTCCAAATAAGACACGTTGAATGGGGTAATTTTTATTGGTATGTAGTGGGTGATACATTCACAGATCACAGAGTCATACAACAGCCCAGGCTGGAAAGGACCTGGAAACGTGATTTGATCCAGCCTTTCATGGAAAAGGAAGCATAGCTGAGATTATCTACCACCCTGTCCAGTCTCACCTCAGAAACCTCCAACATGAGAACTCCACTGTGTCCCTAAATGATCTAATAGTTATTTCCTATTTATGTTGTTAATGGCATTTTATGAAACAAGACAAGGTGAAAATAGTGGAAAAGACCTATGCACACCCCCACCCCTCAAGCTTTAGTGCTTTAAGATGGAAAATGCCTTCTTGGACCCCTTGTTGTCTCTGTAGCTTGTAGAGATGCCATTAGTGCAAGCTCCAGCCAAAAACTGATAAACAAAAATCCTCTGAGAGTTTTTTAGAGGGCTGTTCTCTTTGCCCAACCCTGCATACCCCCTATCCTTCTCGGCTTGAATTCATGTGATCAGATTTCCAAGACATAAATTAAGGCAATGTAAAGAATGAAGTTGTGTGGGTAATTTTAAAGTTAAATAAGAAAACCACATTGAATAATATTTTTCATTTTTGTTGAGCCCAGCTTTGATAAACAGGCTCCCATGGGACACACTGGGCCTACTGGACCTGCCTTTGACTGAGTGAAAAGGGATCATTCTGAGAACATCTTCTCTAGGAATGATGGCCCAATTTCACCTTTTACTTTGACTGTATTTGTAGTTTTGGTAATTTGACACAAATATGCAGAGAATTGGGTCATTATAAAATGTAATTGCAGTTCAAACTTGGCTGAAGGGTGTTGTATTTGGTGTATGTGTGTTCTGTATTAAAGGATAAAGAGGTACTCAAACTGTGTCTATTTTTATATGAGCAGCATGGTAGCTATGTTCTGGTCACAAACACATGAAATTGGGGGTAAACACATTGTCCAAAATTCAACAGAAATATATGCAATTTTATTCAAGTCAAGTACTTTAATTTGTTGTGTTCAATAAACTGTGTCTTCTGGTTGTCAGTGGGGAGCAAAGCCATGAGTCTCTCTTGAGGGAACAATGCTGTCAGTAGGTGTTGGTCAGTGTGTCTTCTTACACCTCCCACTTGTCTGCATCTCCTCAAGTTATCTAAACAGATTTTTCTTAACCTTGTGCTTTTTGCATTTGCCATTTCACTAAAGGCTTCACAGCTTTAAATTTTGTTCTGTTTAAAACTGAATGCAGAAACTTTGATAAGCCACCTGCAAATTGCTGTGAAACATACCTGAAGTCTTTTGTAATGGATTATTGATAACTACAGTGGCTATTAAGGGCCTGAAGACTTTTTTACCGTTTGTTGAATTGTGTGATGTAACTGTGAGTAAGGTAGGATATTTCTTAATATTATATATCATACATAGTGAGTGTTACTTCAGAACCAATAAAATGCTCTTCTTCCATTTGCTAGAACCTTTTGTGGGCTATTCAAGAGAAATACAAGGAACAATTTCAGTTTAGAATCTGAGCATCTTCAGTTTACTGACAAATAGCAGTCCATCTGCAATTTATTGACAAATGCAAGTCAGAGTGAGTTTCTTCCAGTTCCATAGAGGTAAGCTGACTTTGAGGGGTAAAGAGAGATTTACGCTCATTCTTAAAGTTAATAGTATTTGGCTCAGAAGAGCATTTCAATCACTGGTTTTTGAAAGAATGCAGCTAGAACATACCAGTCTGATAGCTGCACCCCATGATATTTTAAATGAACATGTTTGGGTATCCTTCTCCATAGTCTGTTTTAGAGAAGTGGTTTCAGATGCAGCTTAAGTTTAAAAGTAACCCTGTAAAGTCAGCTGAGACATATAGAGCAGTTTAAAATTAGGACAATCAAACTTCTTGTTCTTGCTTGTAGAAAGAATGCTTGAGAGTGTATGTTGTTTGAATGAGTTAGCTTTACATTTCTGCATATTTTTCTTATTTCTAATCCACTGTGTAACTTTCTAGACATCGTAATTAGTTATACATCAGAGGAAGCTTTGTATGGTATGTAATGTTACACCGTAAAGTCATTTTTGTCCCAGGGCTAAATTAGCTAAACTAAGTGTCATCTTCATTACTCAGTGTTGGGAGGCTGATCTTAATGAGGCCAATGAAAGTCATACCTAGAAATGTACATTGTCTTAAGTTTAAACTGGATATAATATGTTTCTGCAGTTGGTGTGTAGCAGGGAAGGAAATTTTCCACTGTAACTGATGGTGGTGGTAGCAGTAGTGTCATGATTTAGTAATTTGCATTTCAAGTATGTGCAAGTATAGAAATTAACATGTATTTCTAGACAAGATAATCACCTATCCAAAGAATTACTTAAATTATAAAATTTATTTTTAATTGGTAAAAAGTGCTATTTAATACAACCATTTGAAGACCACTTACACAAGTTATGAGACTAAGAGAGAAAGAAAGGCTGCATGTGTCCCTTTGGGATCTGGAAGGTTGCCTGCTTCCTTCTAAAGGAGGAGCTGGAGCTGATGGAATCAGCTTATTCCTCCTTTGTGTACAGCCCTTTGCTATGAAGCTTAGCACTTCCGCACCTTTGATTGGCTTCAGATAGGACCTTGTAAATGGGTGTGGAGTGTGTCTTTTATGAAAAACCAAAGTCAACTTTCAAATTCCAGCTAACCTGAGATACAAAAAGAGCCCCCAAATGCATGAGAGGAAGGAATGGGATTTTCAAAGTATATTTGTATTTTGACTGACCTAGTCAGTCTTGTACAGATTTCCACTTCATTTTGACATACATAATTTATGAGTTACAGCTCTACCTCCAGATCTTAACTGATATTTACTTCTGTTGGAGCTTCACAGTTGGAATGGGGAGAAAAAAGCTATCAAAACGCCCCCACCAAAACCCAGCTCATTTGTCTTCAAGGCTGCACTCAACTGAAGACATTTAAAAGTAGGCCAGATTTTAGAGTAGAAAAGTTTTACAGAACTCCTAAACTTCTGGAAATTTCCAATGCAGAGTCTCTGGAAATTATGACACATTCAGTCAAAAGCAATACTTTTAAAATTCAAGTGCTGATCTCTTAGTATTATTTTTGTTTTGCCACCTTGGTGTAAGGCATCTTTTCTGAGAAAAAAATATGATGTTTGAACATTTCACTACTTATTTTAAATAAGACATAAGAGACAACTGGTGTTGCAGATTAGACAGTTAAGGCCTGAAGTAATTAAAGTTTTAAGGGAGTTAATCTTTAAATGCTTCAGTCTTATCTAGCTGATCTGTAAGCCAATTTTTCTCAAACATTAATGCTTTTAAGGACCTGAATAAAGAGTTGTTTACAACATCCATTTAATCTTCAGTGCACTTGGTCAGCTGCAGAGATTTTGGTTTGGTGGGGGGTTTTTTGCCCCTCTTTCCCCTCAAACTTTTTTTACCTCTCAAGAATCATTACATATGTCATTCTTCAATGAATAAAAGCATGGCAGAGCTCAGTGTAGCACTTACACGTGGATTGTGTTGTTTTCATTCTCATGTTACAGAACAGGTGCTTTCAGCAGTTAGTAGAAAACAGATGATAGCAAAAGTTCAGCAATTTTTTTTGGTCAGAGTGTTTCTGGACTCAGCTTGTATTTTTTTACCATACTAGCCTCTGCTAGACATCTTAAGAATGCCATAAATGTGGTGTATTTTCCAGTAGTGTTTCTGCTGTGCTGTAAACCAGTTACGTTCTGGGTTTAGAATCCCACAGCTCTTACTGAATAGATGTTAGCTTCTGGATTTTGTAGACTAATGTGATAAAATAATTTGATAGTGATATCTAAGGACTTGCAAGTAGTCCTTGTGTAGCATAACTTTGGCTTACTTGACTAAGTGCTGTCAAAGCACTGTTCAATTAAAATGCTTTATCCACTCTTGTTTTGAGTTGGAAAAGTAACCACTTCAGAGCACTACAGTCAACATTTTTGGTAGATGTGGTAAAATGCTGAAGTGACACCTGTTTGGAATTTCATCTCTCTTTCAGCTCTAATCTTTCATGGAGAATATTGATATGTAACCTTTTTGTATCTATCAAGGTGTTTTAAGATCCACTCTACCCATTTTAACTTAAATTCTTTTCTGGAGGAGAAAGCCATTTTTACAAGCTTTCTTAAGAAGTGCAGATGTTTTTAGAATCGCAGAATGATTTGAGTTGGTTTTCTTCATTCTTCATATCTGTCATCTCCACAGATGATACTTGACTGCATGAGATGATCTCGTTCACCTAAGCTTTGTGTGTGATTCAGTGTCTTTCTTACCTCTCCGTAAGTTTTTCTCATCTTGTTTAAAAATTAGAGGGAAGACTGCAACATGGATTTCTCACTACGTCTCTGCTTGTGGGGTTTTTGTGTAACAGTCTGCAGAAGAGATTCTTAGAACCCCCAGTTAAGCCATGAGGTGTTGTAACATTTACAAAACTCTGTGTCTTGGTATTTCCACCTTATAACTTACAGACTTGTCTGTGGTAATTCTCCTGGAGACCCTGCTTTTCCTGAAGGTTCTGAATTTTGAGCATTAAATGGTTTTTGTTGTTCCTTGTTTAAAAGAAAAAAAAATAGCTCTTGAAATACTGTTGACTAAAATGGGAGAGCAACATATATCTCAAACACACAATATGAAAATGAAAATGGGCTGTATCTCCAGAAACCAAAACTGAAGAGCAGAAATCCTATTGTTTTATATGTGAGAGCAAAAATTATGGGGAAAAAATATGGTTTTAATTACTTTCAGCTTTATGAACAGCCTGATTATGGATGTGCTTTGTGTTTTTCCAAAAACATTAGTTTATACTTGAAAGTTAACTTGGATGAATGCAGCACATGACTGCAGAGTGACACATGTTTTTGAGTAGCTGAGCATGTCCTTAACGTCAGAGGAGATTCTTTAGCCTAAGTGACCTCTTCCACTTTGGCCTGATCATCACTGAAGATTATTTCAGAATAATTCTATATGAACAGAAATCCATGTAAGTTTGGAGTGCAAGCAACAAAAGAGCAGTTCATCTGGAAAGACACAAACCAGTGTACATTTCTAAGTCAGTCAAAACTCCTGTGGGTGCTGCACCTTCTGGGTTTACAGCACTGTTTTTAGGTTTACCCAGCCACACAGCAATGAATTGTGATGTATTTGTGTGCATCCAGATCTGTTGTTATGCAAAATTCCTGTTTCCAGTTGTTCCTTGTGCCATGTGCAGATGACTGTACCTGTCTAAGTTAGTCTTATACAGGCATTTCTCCCTCTGTTGTCTCCACAAACAACCCTGTTGAGCTCAGCATGAATCAAAGAAGTTTAGCTTTTGAAAAAGATAAGCGCTGTTCTGAGATGGCCAGAGGTTAGACAGAAGACTTCAGATAAAGAGCATGAAGACGATAAGCTGTTCTCCTTGTCCTTTGAGAATATGGTGAGTGAATGGATTCTCTAGCAAAGGAGATTTGATGTCAACAGTAATAAATAGATGGAGCTCATGCTATTTAGAATGCAAATTTTCAGCAGTATTGTATGTTTCTAATGGGGAATGACATATGTGAGGCTAACAGCGTGACATGGAAAGGGGAATTGCTTGGATAATCTCCTGAGGTTCTTCTGAGGTTTGTTAACGTGAAAAGTGAAGGCTCTGGCTCTCTGTGTGGCTTCTTGTTTGCTTGTCTGCAGAGAGAGCCATGGGAAAGTACCAGAGTGGGACATCAGAATGGTGATGAATGAAGAAGTCTGTGTGGATTGCTGTAAGAGATGAGACCTGGTCTCTAGGGGGATTGTCAGGATTGTCACTGTTCGGTGCAGCAAACTTTATGTCACCATTGGATCATCTTCCTTGAGAGAGAATTGGACAAATGTAACAATCCAGGAAACCACTGAATTACCCCAGAACCACTTACCAGTTTGTTATTTAAAATTTCTGTTTTGTTTCAGCTCCATATTACAGATTATCTGTCAGCTTTCTGTAAGAAGTTAGAACTTCTTTTATGCTTGAAGTGCTGTAATTTAGACAATTTTTTGACTGACGTTTCTGGGGTTTTTTTGTTTGGTTGGTTTGGTTTTTATGTGTGTTTGTGCAGGGAGCTGAGAATTTATGTGGTTTTGGAGAAAACCAGCAAGCAAGAGTTGTGTGTTGAATTTATAGCCATATATCCAGTTGTCACAGAGCGATCCTTTCTGGGGTTGTGTGAAGGAGCAGAAAGGCCGATGATGTGCATCTAATCAAACACAGTCTATTGGGCTGGATACAAGATTGTGAAACTTGAACTGGGTTATTGAGTGTGTTCTGGGAATCCAGAAATAATTTATCTGTGAAGTTGATTCCTGTGACTGTAAATCACTTTGGAATGTTTTCTAATAGTTCAAGAAAACAGATTGATGGAAAATAAAGGGTATTTTACTTTTTTCTGAACAAATTTGTTAATGGCTTGCATTTTGTTAAAGCTGATACTTTTCATGCTGAGAATTTCTAATCAATAGTACTTGTAAATCATTACGTTCCCCCAACTCCCCAATTTGACTGACCTTTTAGTTTGGACTCAACATTAATTTTGTTGTGTTTTGATGCAGGTTTCTTCTGCTGGCTTAAATCATCTTAGAGGTTTTAAAGCTTGGCTTCCTAAGCTTGAAAACTTTTTTGAAACCTTTATATAGTGTAAGTGCTTATTCATAATTAATTATAAAAGGTATGTCCTAGTTGTGTTCAGCAAAAACCAGACAAGAACATTAATAAATTTTAAGATGATCCTACACAATTTAGTGCATTCTGTGGGCCACAGCTCATTTTATCATTGCATTATCCAGTTTGAAGTCAAACAGAAAGGTCAGTGCAGAGACCTTTTGCTGTTCCCATTGGTGTAAATCCTGATTTCTGTGCTCCATACAAGGCAGAGGGGTGTGTGCTGCAGGCATACACCTGGCACGGCACCCATGCAGAAAGCAGCTGATTCCAGTGCTTCAGTGTCTGACTGAGGCTGTGCCATGCAGAATTCTAGGGAAAGGTCTTGGAGGCTTATTACCAATTTTTAATTTTTTTTTTTTTAAATTTCAAAAGTAGCCTGTTGGTCTCCAGCACCACCACTAACTGAAGTCTCAAACAGAGCTCAGTTTATGAATCCTGAGGTTGGGGTGTTGTTTGTTTGTAATGCAAACACTACTTAATATTATTTCAGTACAGCATGATGGTGCTGGCATTTGGCTGATTGCATGGAATTGGCAGAACCACTTTGGAATTTTCAGTTTTTATTGTACAACCTTTTTGGACTCTTGTCTATATCCCAGTAACATGGAACAAATTGTTCTCTTTTATACAAAACCTGGCACTTGTAGGTGGAAAAAGAAGAAGTTTATGAATGAACTTGAAGGTTAAAAGATAAAAAAAGGTGGCTAGGCTATTTAGATGGCCTTCTTCTTCCTGTGTTATTCATTAGTAGTGTGGTATTTCCTAATTTCTGTTATGGTTCTGATCCTGATTTGGTAAATGACAATGAGAATTTTACTGAAGAAATCTTATTTTAAGTAAAAGTCAATAAATCATAATTTGCTATATATTTGTTTGCGTTTGGTCATAATAAGGTAAAAGAGTAAAGAAATAATGCACTTTTATATGCAAAATACAGTTTTTATTAAGAGGAAGAGGAAAAATATAACTATATTCAGATGTGGTTTGTAAGTGCTTATTTTAGGGCTGGTCACTAATGAAGAATTTTTCTCTTTGACTGAAATTCTCCTGAGTGGGGATCTGCCACAAGCATGGCTTCTTGTAATGAATTGCAAGTGTGGAGCCAGTAGTTTTGCCAGCAGTTTACCTGGACTGCTCCTAGAAAAACCTTTCCTTCTTTCTCTGTCTTCATTGCCCTGTGGATGTCAGAAATAAGCCAGTGCAGGCCAAAACCTACAGAAGTGGCAGATTTTTAAGATGAGTGTTAATGGTGCAGCTGATCCATGGAGTGTTAGAACTTTATGTAATGTTGCTAAGAGAGACCTCTCTCGGGTGTGTTTGGTTGCAGTGTCTGTGTTTTTCAAGGATGCACTGTCAAAGCATCACTTGAACAGGTACTTTTATTTAGCTGTCATGGATACCAGCATAAACTGAAAAGGAATTTTATTTCTGTATCAATAATAGAGTAATAAATGAAGCATTTCAACTGGCTGCTACTATGAATCTCTGAAGCTCCAGCTTGCAGATTTGGAGAGGAGGCAGTTCAGGCTTTACTTGTGGCTAATGCTGCTTGTACGGTGATCCTTGCACAGGTTATAGTTCTTGCTCAGCCTGCAGTGAATGAAATCTGAGCTGTGGAGTGAACCTAGGCAAAGAGGGAGAACTCTGACCCCCAAGTCTTCTTTCGAATGGTGTTTGGAACTTGTTCTCAAGAGCTTCCCTGACCAGATATCACAAGTCTTGCAGGTTTGTATCCTTTAAAATATCACTTGCCCTCTGCATGTTTCCCTAGAATAAAGCAAATTCCCCCTGCTCCACCTCCTGCCCTTCTTGGATTTATGTTTCTAGCTAAGGTACTACTGTTGCTTTTGAAGAAATTTTTCTGTCCGGATTTTGTCATACAGGTGTCTCCAAACTGCTTGCTCATCTTTCCTTTACACTGCCTGGTTCCTTAAGCTTGATGAGAAATGATCTTTTATTTATGTCAATGAAAGGAGATCAGAAAAGCAGATCACACCCTTATAGTGACCAGTATTGGTTATCCTCAAGTCAAAAATGTCTTTATTCTTTTTTGTTGAAAGTATATATTCTGATTTGAATCTCTGCCAAGTTACTTGGACAAAAGCAAGTAGTATATATATAAAATTAGGACTAAAGCAATTTTAATATAATACATAATGTGTAGTCACACCTCCCACCTCCAGATAAAATGATCTGCTGTTTTACTGAGCTGCTAGTATTTCTGTTGTCAGTCTGCCATAAATTGTGGGGAATTTAATATAAGAACTGGCTTTAACTTTCTGGTCATGTCCCTCTCTCCCTCTTCTCCCCTGGTCTCTGTGTCTTCAGAGCTTAGTTTTAGCTCTTTATCTAGGTAAAGGAGTTCAACACAAATCCATTCTAGTGTGTGTAAAACAAACTCATAGGACAAGGTTGGATTATGTAACTGCTTTGTGTAGATTCATGCAGTATATTACACTGGATTATAATCAACCCAAATATTCTTTTAGTAATAAAATGCCCAGTGCAGTTATGATTTCGGTGCTTTTTTTAGGCTTACCTCAGAGCTAGGAGTGCAGGAACAATTATTCTAAAAAAATGTAAATAAATTCAAAATTTTGATCCAAGGGAGAAGATCTGTTTTTTAGTTTACTGAAAGATCTCTGGTTTAATGTAGTATTTTAAAAACAAGCAATATTCCTGTTATGTACATGGCATATGCAGAATCAACCTCACTTCATTTTTTTAACTATATTGTTTCCTTTTTGACGTGTTATAGCAGTGGACAAGAGAGATGTTCATTAAAATCATGGCTTATAAGCTTACAATGAAGAATGAATTAGATTTAATGTCAAAATAGTGGGATAAGAAGTGAGTACTAAAGTTACAGCGTGCATTCGTGACCTCAATGTTTTTAACATTCCTTGAATACCAGATTTGTCTAGTTCTCGGCATCACCTCATGATTATTTGCTATAACTGCATACCAGAAAACCTTATTTCACAAGGATTTTCCTGCATTCTGGCCCAGTAATATACTTGTAGAGACTTGTTGGCATTTGCAATTTTGAAGATTTGTTGTTGGACCATTTTTATATCTGGTTCATGTCTTGTGTATTGGATTTGATCTGCTTCTCACAAAAAGCAGAGGAACTGGCAAGACCTCTCAAAAAGTGGGTGGAGAGTACACTCCCCTCCTCCCCCCAATTTAAATATTTTGCTCCTATGACCAATGTGTGTTCAGAGCAGCCACTTCTGCACGAGCAGATTTTCAGCACGCACAGCGAGTTATTGTATTGGCACTGAGGAGCAAAAATTACTCTGAAAAGTCACTTGCTCTTTTGGGTTATGGCTGAATCATTTATATAAACATGGCTGAAGTTTTCTATTTTGAAATTCCAGATTTGATTCTTGTTACACTTTCATCAATACTGTTACTTAAAAGGATGTGTTTTGCTTGTTTCATGTCTGAATGTCTTTCATCCAAAAGATCAGCAGCATTTCCAGCAGTGACTATTGTAATAAATATATATCTACAATTTTCTTTGGGTTTGGGTAATACAATTGTGAAAATGTCACATGATTTGGGAAACTGTTTCCATTTTATGTAACCAAAGAGCAATTAAGTGAATGGAAATATATTAAATAACAATAATTTTGTGAAGTTTGATCAGGCTTGAAAGATTGTTGATGTTGGTTTTTTGTACTAGTATGCCTTAGATGAAGAAAGTAACTATCTGAGTTGCTATGCCTGAGAAAAATTTTTTGCAATAATAACTTCTGTGGACTCATATGCAATTAATAAATATTTAAATATATTTTAGCTTGGTTTAAAATGAAGGTACATCAGTGTTAAGTTTAGTTTATTCTGGCTGCCGCAAACATAATTATATTTGTATTTTGTGTGGCAAAGGCTAAGCAGATAGTACTCAGTGAAGTGTTCAATAATACATTTTCCAAAATGTTTCAGTTTGATCCAAGGTGAAAAATAATATAATTAAGTAAAATGTAATCAAATGTCAGATTTTTGTGCTGACTTTGGCTTTAGACTGCAAGTATTGTGTGTAAGAGTTCAGCTAAAACCACTTAACTCTGGACCCTGAGTTCAGACTGATAATTAGATAACCTAAGTGGGATGTTTTTATTGAACCATTTCTTGGGTTGTTGAAATGGAAAGGCAGAAACAGTTTAACCAAAAAAAAGAACAACTGATTTAAAGGTTTTGTCTGTACCTTTTCTTTCAAAACTCATCCTTAGGCTTTCAAGAACACTTCAAAATTACAGAAAACAAGAGATTCTTTTCATTGGCTCTCCTTCCTTTTTTAACCTCTTTTTGTAGGATCTGAATACATTGAATGATGCAAGTATTTTTTAACAGTCTGTATTTGTAGTTTGATGATGAAAAGAAATGGTTGGAAATGGTTACCTGAAAAGGAGCTATTTGGTGGCATGTTTTGTGTTTTGGCTGGGTTTTTTTAATGAAACATTTTGAGCTTATCAGCCACTAAATAGACATCTTTTCTAAGTATCCTAATTTCGTTTGTTAAATACATAGATGTGATCTATGCTGAAGCATTTTAGGGTGTGTAGTATGGGATAATAGTTGACATACTTCTTATATTATTAAGGTGCGTCATTATTACAGCATATGCACACCCTCTTATGTCTTATTGCTTAAATATGACAGTGCTTATAAGCTTTCCTTTTAAAGTATGAATTTACTACGGTGAGTTAAGTAACAGCATATTTATGTGCACTATTTCACCTATTATGGGTAATGCCTTACGTGTCTGTTGCAAGAGCTACACTACAGTGGAAACCGTATTTAAATGAGGGGTTGAATTTAGTAGTGGTTTCTGAAGGGCGTTCAAAGAAGGAAACTTAATGACTCCTGTCTCTTCAGATTACTGACTTTAAGTGTGGCAGAAAAGAATGTGCCTTTTCAGTTTCAGAGCATTTGATGTCTTGCCCTAAATGGAGTAAGAATGGGGTGCTCAGGAGTTACCTATCATTTCGTTTTAGTCTGAGGTACCCCCTCCTTCGGGTTTTCTTGTTTGAGAGGGTGGGGTTCTCTATGCCAGCACTGTTCCAGAGGGAGAGGAGAAAGCCAATTACCTATTTTCAGATGCAATCTAGAAATGCATAAATGAGATTTGCAAAGTGCCCTTGCGCATTTCAGCCCCCAGTAAGACAGACAGTGCCCACAGGGGGTGTGTGCTTTCTGCTGAGGCTGCAAAAGCAGCGTGGCCAACAGGGTGAGGGAGGGGATTCTGCCCCTCTGCTCTGCTCTGGTGAGATCCCACCTGGAACACTGCATGCAGCTCTGGTTCGCCTGCACAGCAAGGACATGGACCTGTTGCAGCGAGTTCAGAGGAGGCCACCAAGATGATCACAGGGATGGAGCACCTCTCCTGTGAGAAAAGGCTGGGAGAGCTGGGGTTGTGTAGCCTGGAAAAGAGAAGGCCAAGGGAAACCTTCTTCTGGCAGCCTTCCATTTCTTGAAGTGATGCTACAAAAAAGCTGGAGCGGGACTTTTTACAAGGGCAGGTGGTGATAGGACAAGGGGGAATGGCTTCAAACTGAAGGGAAGTGGGTTTAGATTAGATGATAAGAAGATTCACTATAGGAGTGGTGAGATGCTGGAACAGGTTGCCCAGAGAAGCTGTGGATGCCCCTTCCCTGAAAGGCCAGGTTGGATGAGGCTCTGAGTAACCTGGTATAGTGGAAAGTGTCCCTGTTCCTGGGCAGGGAGTTGGATGTAGAATATCTTTATGGTCCCTTCCAATCCAAACCTTTCTATGATTCTGTGACTTGCTGTTTAAATTTCAACCTAGTGGCAAAATGCTGGCATTGCTACAATTTCTGCAAGGTTGTCTTCTTACTAGTCTGCATGTGCCACCTTCCTCTTCCTAAAGTGTCTGTGTAACTGCGGTGGGAACAATACGGATTTTGGAAGGCTATGTTTTAAACAGGAATTAGCAGTGTAACAGATAAGTAGGTTTAGATCTATTCATTCTGCTACAACTGGAGATATTACACTGTTGGTAGTTGAGCTAATGTGGTTAAAGTGAACCACACTTTGGGTTCCCTTTCCTGGGTGGTAACAAAAAGTCTGGTATTGCATATGCATCTTTAGGAGTTTTTTTTTATGTGCTTTAGTTTCCCCTTCTCAGTTAGGAAACGTGTAATGCTTCGTTACCCAATTGCTTGGTATTGTGAGAGCCTCTCATGTACGATCACAGAAGACTTTAGTATTGACTGTTCCAGATTCTTTTACTGTCCCCAGACTTGATGAATTTACTGTTGAATGTTTGTGATATGTTCAGAAATTATCTGTAGAAAACAAAATAAACCCTAAGTTAATCAGCCTCTACTACACATGCACAGAGCCTAGCAGAGATCTAATTTGCCTCCCTATGGGGAAAACTAACCATTTATTCTTATTTTTAAAAATAGCTCATTACTTCAAAAGAGAACTGTTCTCCTATACCATGACAATTTAATTTGATTGGAAGTTTTTTTGGTGAATGTTCTTGCTGAAGGACTTTTTACTTAGTGACTCTATTGTGTTGAGTACATCCATTTACTTTTGTTGAAGAGCGGTTAATAGATGGATGATTTATGATCTAGCTGTAGAGAAGCCTTTCTGATTCTTTTCCAGTGTAATTTGTTTTTCTGTAGGGTTACTAGTTCTGTAATTTGATGTCTTCTGCATGTTTGCTACTTGCAAGCAAATATTCTGGATAATGCTTTTTATAAACAGAAGAAACATCTGCCTACTTCCAATAACCCCATCTTGCCTTGTCTTCTGAAACCCACAATTTAGAGTTCTCTAATTTTATATTTTGGTTACACAGAATACTTGGAATTATGCTGTTTTCATTTTCCAAAGTCTTCTATATCTTCCCCTCCAAAATAGAGTTTTGTTCTGGGAACTTCCTCAGGAACCTCTCTAAGGAACTCTAAGGTAGAAAGACTTCTAAGAGGGGTTTTTTTAGTCCTCTTTGAGGGATTTTACCTTTGCTCTTATTTTATCCATTGTCATCATCAGTTTTTAGAAGCTTTCTCCTTCTGGTGCATGATGAAACATATCTTAGTAGTAATTGAGGTGATTGTCCCACTCTGCACTGGGGTGGCCTCACCTCGAGTCCTGTGTGCAGTTTTGGGTACCATAACATAGAAAAGATGTAAAGCTATTAAAGAGTGACCAAAGGAGGGCATGAAGATGAGGGGTTGGGAGGGGAAGCCATATGGGGAATGGATGAGGTCACTTGGTCTGTTCAGCCTGGAGAAAAGGGACTGAGGAGAGACCTCACTGCAGTTAAAACTTCCTCACGAGAGGAAGAGGAGGGACTGGCACTGATCTCTTCTCTCTGGTGACCAGTGACAGGACCTGAGAGAGTGGCCTGAGGCTGTGTCAGGAGAGGTTTAGGTTGGATATCAGGAAAAAGTTCCTCACCCAGAGGATGGTTGGGCACTGGAACAGGCTCCCCAGGGCAGTGGTCACAGCACCAGCCTGACAGAGTTCAAGAGTGTTTGGACAACATTCTCAGGCATGTGGTGGCTCTTGGGGTGTCCTGTACAGGGCCAGGAGTTGGACTTGATGATCCTGATGGGTCCATCCAACTCAAAATACTCTATGATTCGATGATTCTAATCCTTATTCCTTAGCATGTTTCTCTGCCACATTTCTCAATCATTTTCAAAGGTAGTTTTATATGTAAATTGCTGGAGTTTATGTGTGCTTCTCTTTTCCTTACCTTGGACATGACTTTTCCCCCCCCTGGAGAAATGGATTGTTTTCAAACGATCATTATGACAGGTGGGTGATACACTGTGACAGCAACAGGCTTCAGACTCATCACCATTTCCTAGGAGCAGTCAGGTCTACGTGAGGCTTATCACATTGACTTCCAGCAAAGAAATTGCTACAGGTTCTTGCTAGAATCAATTATATTCCTACTCCCTTGCCTTTAGAACTCGCTTTTCCTTACAAGCTGGGTTCATTCCTACTGTGAAAGTGTCCTCTGTGGAAAGAGGGTCAAGGCTACTCGTGGGTATTCTCCTGGCAGAGAAGCAGCAGCATCGTGTTCCAAGGAGCAGTGCCTGGGCACAGCTTACCAAGGGAACTATGTGGGCCACCACTGGGATGTGGCAGGAGAAGGAGGGAAAATAAAATGGTTATTGTGGATGCTGATCTTTTAGTTTTTATGTGCTCGCTGTCAATTTTTTTCTTGACTCTTCAATTTCTGTCTGATACAGGAATGTGTGATTAAAAAGTGTTGAAATGTTGAAAAAAGAAGAGTTTTAATAGATTTTTCCAAGCAGGGATTTTGTCTCTAAACTTTTCAAGCAAGCTGGCAAGAGTGTGCTTTCATAAAAGCCTGTGGCCAGCTCACTTGTGTTCATTTGGAACACAACTCTGGAGCTTGGGCTGCTTGTCATTGCCTGGATTTTCCTCAGTAGGAACAGTATTGAAATTCCCATATTAAACCTCCCGTGGTTATCCTTCCTCTTTGAAATTAGTTTGTGTATGTTTTCACTGCATATTGTGTATTTGCACCATGTTGACATTGTCTTCAGGTTTTACTTGAAGATAATGTACATTTCCTGAAAATATCTGAGGTGATGAAAAGGATGTTATTTTTTTCTTGCTCTGATAGGTATTTCAGGTATTTTAGCAAAGGATTATACAGATATTTTCATATCACAGTGGAAAGACTGTACATGGTGCTGTTAAATGTGAGTGCTTGTCTGAACTTGTTTATACATCCTCTTTGGGATGCAGCTGTGCCACACTTGTGGTGGGAAAACAAAGAGATCTTACTTAAAAGCTGTAGCAGTATTGTGGCACAAAGGTACTCTTATTGGGGGCTTTGGGGCTTTAGGGGGGTTTTGTTTCTTCTTTTTAGATTTCAGGCTCTAGTTTTGCTGCCACATGCCATAAATTTTGCACAAGACTGCAATTTATGTGCAGTGTTTTCAACTACAGTAAACATTAACAACCTCATCGAGAAAAGAATTAAAATGCTTTGAGGTCATGAACCTTATCCTTGGAACGCCGTGGGTCACAGTTAGAGTTGACTTTAGTCAGTGTGACTGAATGAATATGTGTATGCATATACGTAAAACAAAAATCTGACAGTTTTTTTTCATATATCCCTTACTTTGTAGAATTTCTGGGTTGTGAAAGAGGCAGTGACTTTGAAAGTTTTATTGTGTTTTTACTGTGGCTTTTAAAATGCATATAAATAAGTAATTGCATGCTTTAAATGGAAGCAACATAAAGGCATGGAGTGCTCTTTACTATTTTTGTCTTACATATACTATCTTAATATGTTGTATTCAATGAATGCAGTAATTTCAGAACAGTAGCTGATATTTTTATATTTAGTTTGGTTTTATTTTTAATCAAATCAGTCTTGGTCTTATATTCTGTTTAAGATAAGAATTTGTGTAATACTATGGAGCAGGGGGGAGAAGCTTGTTAAAGGTTGTTATATGTTGATGTACAATTCCACGGGGCTTTGTGAACACTTTCATGTGGATTCACTGGAAATGACTGGACAGAATATTTTTCTTAGATTTTTTTTTTCCTTTCAGTTGGCAGTATTTCCTTCTAACCTTTTTTTTTAAAGATTTTCCTTTGCTTAGGATACTATTTCTCTATTACAAACCCAAAAACCTGATGGCTCTGGAAACAATTATTTCAGATGAGACATTAGAATTATAGATAAATATGAACACTTCAATTTTTTCTTAACTATGAACACTTGATAATTTACTCCTTATGTGTTTTGAAAAGTAAATTTACTCATTACTCTTGGTATTATAATTCATTCTTTAAAACATCATTATTAGCATCAGTTTTGCAAATAGGTTAACAGGTATTATGGCAGTCAGTCATGAGTTCTGGGGGCATATTTTTTGTATAACATGTAGTGCATTCATGGCTGCAAAATTTTCTCTTGCACTTTTTCTGTTTCTGGTGTTGGCATTAAAAGCATACATTTAGTCAGGTATTTACCATCTAAATTTCACTGTTTTCACTGTGTCATTTCAAATATCTGATCAGTTGGTGCTCCAAACTGTGTCTTGGTTGAAGTAAATTGTCTTTTAAGAATGTCTCTGCTGGAGGAGTCAGTAGAAGTTGGTTAGCACGGTTACAGGAAGAAACCACAAGGGTCTGGCTTCCAGTAGATACTGGAAGATATGTGAGTCGAACACTCAAGGGCAGGGCTACCATCCAGAGGAGCTTGTGTAGGCTGGAGGAGTGAGCCAGGGCAAGCATTATGAAATGAATCAGGGAAAAATGCAAAGCCCATATTTGGGAGGGAAGAACCACGTGTCATGTTTCATGTTGGAGACTGGCTGGCTGGGATGCGTCTCTGCTGAAAATGACCTTGAGGTCTTGCTAGACAGCAAGCTAAATGTGAGCCAGAGCGTGCCCTGGCAGCAAAGACCTCCAGCAGCATCCCAAATGGCATTCAGAGGATCACAGCCAGGAACCTGAGAGAGTTGATTATTGATGTCCTTTAGTCAGTACTTGAGAGATCCCAACCAAAAAGCTGCATCTGCTTTTGGGCCCCCCAATACAAGAAGGATGTCCATCAACTGGAGCTGTATTAGAGGAGGGCAGCCAGGATGGTCTGGTCAGGTCCCAGAAGACTTGTCCCACGAGGAGAGGCTGCAGGAGCTGGGACTGTTCAGACTGAAGAAGGGACGTCTTTGGGATGACTGAACAGCAGCCTCCCAATACCTATTTGAGGGTAGGTATCAAGAAGATGGAGCCAGCTTCTACTCAGTGGCACCTGATGGGAGAACAAGAGGCAAAAGGTATAAATTGAAGTAAGAGGGGTTGTAAGCCAAGCAAGGGAAAAGCTTCCATCATAAGGAGAGTCAGGCATTGGGATAAGCTGTCCAAGAGACTTCATGGTCTCCATCCTTGGAGGTGTTCAAGACGGACTTTGTAAATCCCTGAGCAATCTGGTCTGAATTCATACTGTTTATCATACTTTGAGCAGGAGGTTGGACTGTACAGCTCCTGAAGTGCCTTCCCTAGGACCTCCTGTTGTCAGCAGCCTTATGTATCATAGCGTGCAGAGGTTGATGAGGAGAAGGAAGAACTGCAGTGAGATTATATCTCAGTTAAAGCAGCTACTGCATTGCAAAAGGGTCCTGCTGCTGAGCAAGAGGGGCAGAGCTGCATCCCAGCACGTAACTCACATTCAGTGAGCCAGGTCACACACATGCTGTGATTAACTTTGTAGTTGATTTCTTACAGGTAACTCTGAAGAGTTGTTTTCCAGCTCTCTGCCCAACATCCTAAGGGTGCTTCGTTTGGGAACTGATTCTGGATGTTGTTCATCAGTCGGGCTGTCGGTACCAGCAGAATTCCTCCAGCTGCACAGAACAAACAGCAGCTGCATTTGCTGCTGTGGACTGCTAACAAAACCAAATTGCACATTTCACCTTTTAAAAGATCTTGTTGGAAATAAGTACTTTTCTAAAAATGTAGGAGATAGACCTGTTTATTGCAAAATCCCCAATGTTTTGGTCTAACTGGAGGCCTAATTGACAGCTCTGCATTTGAAAAAAGATGGAGAAGAAAGCAACTAATTTTAAAATACATTTTTCCTTCTTAGTATTTAAGTTATTGATGGGTTGTGGTATGGTTTTCATTACTCCATCCAGTCACTTGGTTTCTGTCACTTTCTCATGTGTAGAGCCAGATATGCAAGATGTTTTCTTAGTAATTTAGTGCCTTGATTTTGTGGTATTCGTCAACAGCATCTGTTTTATAGCGATATGCATGTTCCTAGGAACCTGTAGAAGCAGAAATGCCACTTCTGACTTGCCAGATCTCTTGATCAAAAGTTATTAAAGGCCTGGAAGTTCTTCCCAGTAGACCTGCTATCAGCTCTATCTAGAAACAGAATATATGCTTCGTTAACTTGAGGTAGCCATTCTTACGATAAATCATTTTGATTAGTTGGTAGGTGGTGTGTTTGTTGGGTGAGCATGGTTGTCTACTGAAAAGGCAAAGGTAAAAATGGCAAACTTAATGAACACTTGGTCTGAATGTGTTTTCACATTTTGCTCTAGAAGGAGTGTGTGTCTTCCATGGGAGGTGAGGGAGGTGGCTGTGTACAGCATGGTCTTTATCTTCATCACACGTGTATTGCTTTTAGTTATGGCACTTAGAATGCCAGAAACAGCAGCTGCCAAGTCTGGAGAAATAAATTTGTCTACTTTATCACACAGTAATTTTATTTTCAGGAAAAGAAATCTTAAGCAGAAATTGTCTAATTGTCAGCATGTCAACTTGCTAATTTTCTTTACCTTGCCTTTGACAATATTTTTCTCTATGAGAATCTCTTAAATGGTTGCTTTTTTCAGCCTTCAAAACAGTATGTTTGGCCTTTATGAAATGTCTATGTAAAGTTTTGTGGAAATTGCTTTGAAAAATATCTAGATACCTTAAAGATGTAAATTGTGGAAATGTGGTTTTGCATCTTAGAGTGGAAATCTGATTCAACTGATGTTTTCTTCTAGTTGAAAATAAGTAGTTTTTTAATGTGCCATCCTGAAAAAGCATTATTAAAAGAGGAAAATATAAGTATCTCAATGAAAATATCTCAATATTCCATTTGTTAGTAGTAAAAGATTTCTTTTGCTACAGAAAGAGAGTGCTCAGCTTCAGGCAAGACTCTATTTCAGGCTTAATTTGTGTTTCAATAATTTCAGTGAATTAGAAGTTCCATGAGGGAAATGAAAATGAAACTTAGACTTGTGCCCCCCTGCCTCAAACAAGAATGTGATTTAGATAAAGGCAACTTTATGGGTAATCTGCAGTTCATGTAAATATTTTTTTAAAATCCACCGTGTTTCTGTGTTTTATTCCATGTGAGGCTTTCAGGGCAAACCTGGCCGGGGGTTCAGCAGATAGTTATGCGTGGAGGTATTTGTCTGACAGGGACTGCTTGACTTTTTAAACTCTCCTCATTGTTCCAACGCAGTCCCAGCTGTAATGTGGAATGCAGCACGAGCTTCCGGGAAGTGCTCGAACACTGCTCCAACAAACGCCTAAATAGGAGGGAGGATCATCACTGGTGACTAAGGGCAGCTGAGCTCAGCTTAGCAATTCCTCAGTTCTTTTGTTTTCCTGTCCCGCGGTGAGACGTGGTCTTGGCAATGGCTGTTGTGATAAAGGAAAGGAAAGGTGAACCAGCTCCTCAAGCAGGAACTGCAGGAGGCTGTGTTTGTTTCTCTTTCTTGTTTGGTAATGAAATCTGTTGTTTCAGTGAATAAGCAAGCGGCAATGACATGCAGAATTGCACGTTCTAGTGAGACACTGACCTGCCAAGATTCCTTTCATTTATAACATATTCCAGAAAAAACTTTTGACCAGAAGCATCATGTTACTACTTAGAAAGCTCATCTTAGAACATGAGAATCCAGCATTTCTGAAACTGTGGTTTAACATCTTAGTGTAAGTGGTTGGTGTGATGATTATAATCAGAAGAGTTGGTTTGTTTATGAACTGTTGTAAAATTCAGTATTTTACATGTTGTTTTAGTTAGTGCACTATATACTACTTATATTTGCCATAATTGGTCACATTGTAGTAAACTTCTGAAAGTTCATTTTGATTTTCCCACTACTTTAGGATCTTTCATGTGAAAAAAGGTACCTTTTATTTTTCTTTGCACTGTGATAGGGGTTATTTTGGTGCTGTTTTTACTGATGATTCATTAGAGTTAGAATTCATTTTAGTTGATAGATGTACCTTGCAGATGGTGAATTAAGTCTTTTATTTATGTGAACAGTAATGCTTTCATGACACAAAAAAATTTATGGCTCTGTGTACTAGCTGCCTACTTGCTCCTGGTAGTAGACTTACTGCTTACATATTTCTAGTAATTAAGAACACAAAATCATGCAGGAAGGATGTCATTACTGCATAAAATACACTGAGTGATTTAATAAGTACTGTACATGTCAGGCCTTAATTGCACAGGTGATTAGAGCTCTGGCTGGAAAGTGAAATGGGCACTTTTCAAGAGACCATTTAGTGCATTCCTTTTGTATTAATAAAAAGCATCAAACCTTTGAAGTGTGTGCACTGAAAAGATGGTAGAACTTAACCAGAACAACTAATGAAACTGATCAAACAGCAGATTTTTTGTTTTAAATAAAGATAAAGAAGATATCAAAGAAGGAGTTAATGGTTCCAGAAAGGAAAACTGCCCTGTGAATCTGTTCATGTTTGAGTGCACATTCAGAACTGCATCCAGCTGCACTGTAGATGGAAAGGCTGCTCAGTCCATGCAGCTGATCCCTTTATCTTGTGACCTGGAGTCTGTGACACAGCGGATAAGGGATTCATTCCTCTGTCCTGCATTCCATTTCAGTAAATCCTTCCACACCCAGCACCTCATCCAAAGCACTTTTTTTGTTTTGGTGTTGTTTTGTTTTTTTTTTTGTCGGTTTTGAAGTTATTTAGGGAAAGCCCAGAAACAACGTACGCGTAAAGAAGGATGCATCCTGCTGACTTGTTCTTCCTTTTCCAGGAACTGACGTTCTCATCGTGTTGAGTGACACACACAAGCAATACTGAGTTTTTAATAATCGTGTGAAATAAAATGAAAAGGGGGAGGGGGACTGCAGTATTTGGGAATTTGGAGAGGAACCTCGGTTCCGGTCTCAGGAGTTGTTTCATTTTGTAATTGGACTGCTTATTAAAATATGCAGTTTTAAAAAACTGTAGCTGAACAAAATACAGAACAAAATTCTCTTCTGTGCCTCTCTATGCCTCTCTAATCTGTTAATATTCTCTGAGTGCATAAACCAAACAGTGGATCCAGCTGAATCACTGACATCGTTTATTTGAAGATTCCAAGTCCTTTGCCAAACCCCTTCAAAATAGGTCAAGGAAATGATGAGGCAAGGGACGGTCAGTAATCAGGTAGTGACCAGGAGAGCTGAAAGAGATCGAAAGGTGCAAAAAGGTGTTCATCCCAGCAGAAGTGTTCCTTGTTAGAGATGAGAATGTTTATATGCAATAAATACCATCTATAGGATTAACAAAATTGCAGATATTAGAACTATTTATCTAGTTGGGATCAGAAAAAACCCTTGGGAGAATGTTGTTGAGTGCAAATTAGTTGGATGAGTAGCAAGACAGCACATGAAATTCTGTGCTGATGAATGCAAACCCATGCATAGTGAAGGAAGTAATATGAACTCTGCATAAGCTTTGCTGTGTTAGGAATTAATTTTACAAATTTAGAAGACATCTGAGCAATGTTTTGGACAGCAGAGTTGAAGATCCCTGGCTTAGTAAGCAACAGTTTGTGAACAAAAGCAAAAGCTAAAATTTGTTAAGGATGGAATTATGGAAATAAAATGCATAAACAAATAGTTCCCCTGTTGCCTTGAACCATAGCAACAAGAAATTTGGGGATGATTACTAGTATGACAAGGTAGATGAAAAGCTCGTGGAGGTGTATAATAAATATGTTGGATATGTCTTTCTTCATCTTCTGGAACCTGGTATATTTTTCTCACTTTGTATAACAAAGTCAGAAGGCAAAACTTTGAAGCACTGTTAAAAGGTCAGAAAAACTTTCTTTGGATAAGAAGTAGTAATTTTCAGATCCTGTGATGTGTGTAAGAGAAGATTAAGTTCCTTCTTTTCACCAATAGATTCTTGCATTTCCATTTTCATAGAAGAAATACTTGCAGTAGTTTAAGTATTTGCAGGTTAATAAGCAAAACGTTTTTAGTTCAGCAGAGTAAATTTTTCCAAATCTTTTATCTCAGATAAATTTATTTTTGGATAGAAATGCCATATGTGGGGGAGTGACTTTTTTTGTATTTGCTGTACTTTTGTAACAGCCAGTGAGATTATGTATTTGCAGGGAGGTACCTGCTTGTGACTCAGGCTGGAGCTGAACATTATGTTCATACACTGCCTCCTCAGCCTCTTATTTAGTGCTCATCTTTGTGCTTTAGACTGGTGGTAGCCTCTTAATTTATAAGTCAGAGTTTATTAGAGGAATTGTATCTGAGCATCTCATGTGATTAATAAATGTTCTTCCTGCTTGGAACAAGTAAAGGAGAAATCCTATTAAAAAATGACAGTTCTAATCAATGAATGAGGTGCTTTTGATTTAAATCATGCCTGTAAGTAAATCCTTTTTAATACTAAACAATCTTGGTAGATAGATGCAATTAAATTTGGGGTTCACAGTGAATTTTAGGAAACAGCATGATGCAGCAAATACAGTAAATTCATTTCTGAGCGGCAGAAGAACTAGTTTAAAAAGCCTTTCTGGCTCAAGTGAATTTCTGCCAACAGGTATTTTCAGTTGCCTTCTCAATGCTGAGAATGGTTGTTATTAAAAAATCCACTGACTGCCATGGTTATTGCTTACCCTTCTGATTCAAGGTTCTCACTTGGCACCATTGCCAGAAAAGCAAAGCATTGTGAAGATGCACATGATACTGTCTTGAGGTAATTCTGAGATGCAGGCATCTGTTACTGATGACTGTATGCATTTTTATGGCATAGATGAATTAAGCATTGGTTTGTTTCTTAGAAATTTTCTGTTTTGGAGCAGAAACTGGCTTTACAGCTGTGTCTGTAGGAAATTACATTGGAATCAGTGTGACTCCATGAAACCTTAGATAAGCACTAGTGACTGAGTTTTTGAGAATAATTTCTCATTATTAAAAATAAATGTTGTTCATATGTTTCTAGTGGATACAGGATTTTACCATTTGGATTTGTAAAAATTTGTATCCTAAATGGAGACTTCAATTTTGGTGTGTATCTTAGTGACGTTCTTACACAAAGGTATAACTAGTGAATTAAAAGCTTGAAAAAGTCATTGCTGCTTGATTTTGGTCCAAGGCTAACATAATGTCTGCCAGCCTTTGCTTCTTAATGTATTTTTTTTCATCAAGTGTGTCTACTTTTGCTAATGAATTTTAATTTTAATTATGCTAATATTTCTTCTATGTGTGTCTCTTCTAAAGAAGCTGTTAGAACTCAAAATCTTTGGTTCTGGGAATTGCTGGGGGTGTAGCTCTTGCACACCTAGCTTTAAGGATGGCCTTCACTGCTCAAATCCTTTTGTAATATAATGAGTAGATCTGTAAGGAGAGAGTGACCACTTTAGTTTTACCAGTAATTAATCTAGCAGTGTGTGATAGACAAAGAAATTATTTCTCAGAAAACTGGATGGAATGAGAAGATCATCCTAAAATACAGACCAAGGTGTTGTAGACCTTTCTGTTCTGAGGATGAGGAAAGGAACAAGGAGGAACACATCAAGGAATATTCAATCATCAGATGATTGACTATTGTTCTGTATTTGACAAGTGAAGGGAAGTGGTGATGGCAGGATATTGTTGTACAAGACATTCTGGCTGTGAAAGAAGAGAGATTGATAACTGGTGATATCTGTGTAGTTCTGGTCATTGGGTTGTGCCTTCAGTTCCATTATCCTCACATTACCTTAAGTAACCCAGGATGCAAATGCCCTCCAGGGAGGGTAATGAATAAGACTGTTCAAGTTCTCAGGCTCAATGAATCCCTCTATTCAGTGCTGTAAAACGGTATTTGATGTCCCCAAAGTCAGGTTACTATTCAGAGTGTTTTTTCTGTGTTTCACAGCACAGGTTAACTGTATGGAATACTGACATGTCTGGAACATGTTTTTGTGAAAAGCAGGGCTTGCTTATCCTGGATAAAAAGCACAAAAGTATTAGCAAGTGCAGAGATTTGCAGTTAGTGCTTAATGCTCCCAGTTGTTTACCCAGTGCTCAGCAGGTGTAGTATAACACCTTCCCTTTCCAAGGGCTGGGATCTGAGAGCTCTGGGAATGCCCCATGAGTTAGCTCAGCTTTTCAGTCTGCAGCTGAGCTGTCTGACACTTCGTGTCTCAAGGAAGCAACTCCTCTGGGTAGCTTCCTATGCTCCTCATTAGATAGATTCCCCTGCTTAGGTTGTCAGTAGTTTCCTGAAGATACTGGCTCTGCCTCTGTGCCTAAAGCTGGATGTCTTTAAAACATCAGTCCCTTGTAACAGTGGTAATAACTGTAGTAAGGGAAGTTTTTCTGCAGGGAGGGAGGAAGTTATGTCAGCATGTTACTGTCTCAGAGGCTGCAAGTTAAAAATGCAACAAACCAGAAAAGCCTGCCACCAGCAGCCAGAAAACCCTTAAAAATCCTCAAAGCTTTTCCAAGCCTCATTAAGCCTGGCATCAGTAGGAGAACTCAAGGGTCTATATATAAAGGATGTGCCAGAACAGGAACTCGTATGCACGGATGTGTAAGTGTTTAACATCTGAGTTGGGCAGTACAAGAGCATGGGTAAGTGATGGGTGGCAGGTTAGCTCAGAATTTTGGTGTTGGTTAAATGCATTTGGCTAAGAGTGTACAGGGAGCTGTGTTTGTGTGATAAATTCTTTCACTTATAGAGCTGAATTCAATCTGTGTATGCTTGTGTGTGTTTAAGTCATGCAGAAATGATCAGCCTTTGTGACTTGCCACCTGTTTTGAGTTAGAGGAAGTCTAAGGTTGTCTGAAGGCACATTATTTTCAGGCCTCATTGTCATTGGCAAAAATGCAGGCAGGAGATGAATATTCTTGTTGGAAGAACACTGGCTGGTTACATTTAGGCGCTTTCTTAAATTCTTGTATACATTGTATTTAACTACATAGCAAAACTTTTCAGTCTCTTGCAGAAGACTACTTTTCTCAGCGGAGCTAGATACTGTCTTTATGCTCTTGTGAATGTCTGAATTTCAGTTTTGTCATCTAGAGCATTGATTCTTGAATCACATTCAAATGAGAGTATCACATACTAGCTTTGATTCAATTGACAGATTTAGGATATGAGAATACATCTGTGTGTGTAATCTCACATAAATCTGCCTCTTTAATCCACAGTGTTATCAACCTTTATTAATGCCAATATTTTTAAACATTATAATTGCATTTTAAAAAACCCAGTCCTCCTTTCTGTCTTGTATCAGTTTCAGGCAGGAACGATTGCTACTAAAAGTGCTCTGCTAATTAGAAATAACTTCTCTGTTTAAATGCTTACAGTGCTTTATCTTGTACAGACTGGTGGTTTGCACTGAGGTGGTCATACTAACATGTTCATGCCAGTGGCATACTCTTAAGCACATACATTGCTTGGAGGATTAAGTGTTCCTTATATCATGGAGCTCTTCATAAAACAAACAAACAAACTTCAAGGTTTGGAATGTAATCTCTATAGTGTCACACTGCCTATTTGTCTCTGTACTGCTTATGCAACTGCTTATGCATTGTGCATTTTTAGTCAGAGGAATGTGGGGTGGTTAATTTCAACTTTTGTTTTCAATTTATTTGTTTTATAAGTATAACCCAATTATTTGTCCTTTTGAAAGAGGAGAAACTAAAGATATATGCACAAAAATTAGAACTATGCTTTTAGAAGTCTGACATTAATATAAACAGCAGAATGTACTAAAAATTGTAATTTACTGAATTTTCCCATATGTCTCTGTTTTTCGTGCTGAAACTTGTCCCTGTTGCCTGGAGAAAGATAGATGTTTTGTCCATCATTAAAAACTGTGAAAAACGATGTCTGGAGGAGGCAGACTGCAGCACAATCAGATGTGCAGATGATGCAAAATTGAGGAGGGCAATTAAATGCAGACGTTGTTCAGATCAACCTGGACAGGCTGAATGAATGTACTGAGAGGAACCCCAGGAAATGCAGCAAATATTTTTGTATGGGTCATCTGTGTAAGTTTATAGAGCTAAATGAAGCCACCATTTGTGTCCAGAACCTCTCAATATTATACTCTGACACCTGGTTCAGTTACCAATTCCATGATAAAGTTTTTGGAGCAGCTCATCTTGGTTTCTTTATTTTGGGGTGTGGAAATCCATAAAAGCATCCTGCCGAGTTGCTGTCCTTTTTCAGAACAGCCACACTTCATTGATCAGCAGCTCTCAGAGTGTGGACAAACAGCTGAAGGTGCCAAACCCTTTGGCTTCTTTGAGCTTTCCATTCAACTGCATCAAAAGAAGCATGGCTGCATCAAAAACACCGTGACCAGCAGGTTGAGGGGGGGGATCCTGCCCCTCTGCTCCACTTTCGTGAGACCCCACCTGTGTTGCTGCATCCAGCTCTGGGGCTCCCAGCACAGGAAGGACATGGACTTGTTGGAGTGAGTCCAGAAGAGGCCATGAAAGTGATCACAGTCTGGATCACCTCTCCTATGAGGAAAGGCTGACAGAATTGTGTTTGTTAAGCCTGGAGAAGAGAAGGCTTTGGGGGGTGCCTAGTTGTGGCCTTCCCATACCTGATGGGAACCTGCAGAAAGAAGGAGAGAGGCTTTTTGCAAGTGCGTGTAGTGAGTGACAGGACAAGGGGGAATGACTTGAATGAGGGTAGGTTTAGATTAGATATTGGGAAGAAATTCTTTTCTTTGAAGGTGGTAAGGCACTGGCACAGGTTGCCCAGAGAAGCTGTGGCTGATTGATCCCTGGAAGTGTCCAAGGCCAGTTTGGACGGGGCTCTGAGCCACCTGGTTTAGTGAGAGGTGTCCCTACCCATGGAAGGGGTTTCAACCTAGATGATCTTTAGGGTCCCTTCCAACCAAAGCCATTTTATTTTTCTCTAAACTGTTGGCTGATAGGTGTGCTGTATCCCTGTGTAATTCTTCGTAGAGATCCAGTTGCACCATTTCCTCTCTTGGGCCTGAGTTTATTCTTTCACTTCAGCAGCTGGAGAACCAGTGACCAGCATGCCTGGTGTTGCATGCTTCATCACTGATAGAAGACACTGTTAATGCTAATAAGTAGAGATTTCTATAGCTGTGAATGGTTCCCATTAAACAGAAAGACTTTTCTATCTGTTGGGTTTGACTGACTAAAAATAACTGTCTGATATGCAGAATTTACAGTGGTGGTATAATTTTTGAATTTATAATGCACTTCTGTTGGTACTAAAAAAAGGAAGTTAATTTTTCATCTAGATAGACTGACCTTGAAAGTTGTGGAATGTAGTAAAGATTACAGCAAGATTATGACATTCTTAGTCAGGATAAATATGCACCATGATGATTTTATGCTTTAGTAAAGTCTGCTAAACCTTCAACAGCGCACTGACAACCATCCAGAGTGAATTTTCATTACACTTATCCAAACAATTTTTATAATCTTAGCAAGCATACTCCATCTCGAGGTTTATTTAGATGAATAATGTTTCAGATTTAGCTGATCAAGATAACTGCTTGGGAAAAAATAGCTCTTTATGTGGAAAGATTGCTGTCCTTTTCACTGCTTGTCTCTGTATTTGCTGGTACTGGGCTCAATAAAAATAACTTTCTCCATCACTCCACGCAGGGTTGGTGGGTGTTTCAGAGACCTGCAAGCCTGGCTCCCACTGAGTGCAGAGCCAATTGTAAGAACGCACGTTCTTCCAGCTCAGGGGAAATTCCGGAGCAAACTGGATAATCTCCCCTGTCTCTTCAACTCTTCTGGCTCTTTGGTTTTTCTACATCTTAACAGGAAACTTCCCCACTGCTGCCAGTTTTCCAGGATTCATCTGTGGGCTACTGCCTGTAGAGCACTGAAGGCATTTTACTGGGGAAGGCATAACATGGCTTTAGCTTCTCTGGCAGACTTTAAACTGTGCATGGTTCAGGAGATTATTTTTCTATAGGCATTTTCTCAGTTTTGAAAGAGAAGCATGTTCTTGGGAAAGGCTGTTGTTTTCATGACTTGTGCCTAGAGGACTTTGCTGTGTTATGGCTAGGATCACTTGGGAAGATGGGAGGTGGCAGACCTCGATGTTTTTGGGAAATTGGACCATACTGGAATGATTCTGCTTTCAGGCTGGTGTCCTGTCCTCTATTGTCTAACAGAGATTGGGGTTGTGACAGGGAGAGTGTTTGTTCCTGAGGTCACTTCTGTTCAGGACTCCACATATTAGGGTATTCCTGCTCTTCCTGCTGGTGTGTGAGCTTGGAGATTTACCTGTGTGCCTGCTGGGCCGCCATGAATCCTGTTGTCAGCTTTAGTGCTGTATGGGGCTGTTTGCATTGCCAAAGATAGGTGGCTTTCCAAAACTGTAATTTGAATAATGAACAGGAGGCCCATAGTGAAATTGTGGATTTGAACTGACCTGATAAATAAGGCACGCCAGTTTTATTCTGCATTCCATAAAAACATGTGGTAAAGGGGTCTGATTTGCATCTCCAGAGATGTTGTCCTGTTTATATTTTATTCTCAACCGAAGAGATTCTAATTCCTGTGCTGTGAGTGAAGTTAAACCACCTTGCTGAGAAGTTGAGATTCTTTCTCTTTGTGTTCTTATATCCATGTTTTATTTCTTAGGGTTTTGTGCCACAACTTTACTGCTCTGCAGAGCTTTGGTGGTTGGTGGTACATTTTCTGTAGGAACAGAATTGTTGCATCTGCCAGAGAAAAGCAGTTTAGGACAAGAGCAAAGGGATTCAATGCAAATGATGTGGAAGGTTCCATATGATACACTTTTTGCAAAAGGGAAAACAGTAATTAAAAATACAGCTGTTAAAAGCAGATTTATATTCAATGAAACCTGATAATGCTACTTAAGATTTATCAAGAAGGTATGTATCTCTCTATTTGCATACCAATTTCTTGTTATGGTGGGACCTAGGATGTGCTTCCCAGGAAAGCAGAGTAAAAATGCTTTCCTGGGCTGCACAGGTGCTCTGACACTGGACAGCCATATCCCTACACAGAGCTGCCCAAGCTTTGAGCATTTGAGTTACACATTAACTGTGCCCTTGATGCTGCTCCTATAAATTGGTCACTGTCCAGTTTCCATGTTAGCCTGCTTTAGGAAGCAGTCCCACCCCTTTCTGCCTGTGGGCAGGGGAAGTGATACTGGCTTGAGGCTGATTGTGCCTCGAATCTGTTGGGAAGTCTGCGTGTTGTGTTTCTAAATCTGGAGCAGTGGCACGTGCAGTATAGAAGTGATTGCAGTGGTTTCTGCGTTGTCAGCTACAGCCTCGCTGGGTTTGTTAGGCTCAAATATGAGCTCAGTCCCTGGGAGACTATTCCCACAACGTTCACTTTCCAATGCTCAGACTCAGGCAAGCTGTCTAGAACTGAGGTTGCTCTTGAGTGAAATTAGTAAGTTCCACCCTGGGGACATTCTAAAAGTTCTTCCCAAATGGCAAGGGTATTGTTGGTCTTATTGATCTATAAGAAATTTTGTTATCAGTTTGTAACCGAACAGGGTAAAAACCAGAAAACTTGAGTCTCTGAGTGAAGCTGAAGGAGGGTTGTTTTTTTGTTGGTTTGTTTTTTTCTCTTTTGTTTCTGGGCTTAGAAAGGAACGTAGTCGATTGAATTCACATCTGGTTGGCTGATTTTCTTCGTGGAAAAACTCCAAATTCATTGTGAAGATTAGAGTAAGCGTTTATGGGTTTTCAGGATTTTGAATGGAATTTGAAGTATTGTGTTTTCAAGCAGTGGACAAATCAGTTTTCTCATAGGTATTTGTTCATGTTCTAATTTTGGCATTTCTTTGTCTATTTTCTAATTTTAAAAATTGTTCTATGCTTCATGTTGTGTCTTGGGGATTTCATAATGTACTCACTCTTTTTGCAAAAATGCGCACAAATTCATTGAAGTTCCTCATGACTAAAAGTTCTCATCTAAAAATTGTTGCCAAGTTAGTTGGAATCAACATATTTATCAAAACTAAGCTGCTTATTAATGAGAGTGGAATTTGCAAATCATAAAAAATTGATGAGTGTGTTAATATGCATGATTTGCTTTAAAAGAGTACAAACACGCTATCGTACAGTTGCCTTATTTTCTTCATAATAATGGTTAACAAATGTATCTGAAAGAGGACTCATGAGCAAGATAAACTGGTTAGCCTGTGAAAAGTACTATCCAGCTAAAAACATCTTTACTTTCAAACTTTATCAATCCCCTCTTTGGCATTTAAATTAATAAATTGCAAATTATATAGGTTGGGGTTTTTTTGTGCAAATTCCTCTGGAATTTTAAATGTCCAGCATTGCAAGACTTCAGAGTTTTCCCTAGTTTTGGCTGGATGTTACTGACTCGTTTCTGGCATATCTCTACATCTTTATTCATATCTATTTCCTATAAGTGTACTGTTTTCCAAGAAGCTCAGATACCGGAATGTCCCGGTAAACTCTTCTTGATCTTCTCTGTTTGAAGAATGAAATTTTTCCTTTATTACAATTATTTCAAATTATGACCTCACTTAGATTCTTGTGCTTTGTGTTTTAGATATTTGTTGTTTTAAAGTGTAAGATTGTATAGAAGTTGTTGTCTGGTCCATGCATCTCTCTGCTTATTCAGTAGCCAAAAATTATGTTTGAACCTTGGTGCTGTTTCATGCAGGCAGACCAGTTAGGCCACATTATTTCATTTCAGAAACCAACCATTTGACATCAGATTGATAAAAATATCGTAAGCATCTTTATAAAACAAAACAGTTGTGTGTTAAGGATACACAAGAGTGGAATGCAGATGTTATTGATGTACTTAATTACTCATCTTGATAATTGTGGTGCAAATGGCAGCCTCGTAAAATGATTGTGTGGTCATTTTTGAAATTTTAATTGGTTGCTTGAAGACTTGTTGTTTATTCTGGCTAAAGAGTCACAGAATCACAGAATGAGTCAGGCTGGAAGGGACTACAGTGGTCATCTGGTCCAACCTCCCTGCTCAAGTAGGGTCATCCCAGAGCACATGCCACAGGACTGTATCCAGGTGGTTCTGGAATATCTCCAGTGAGAGAAACTCTACAACCTGTCTGGGCAATCTGCTTAATGCTTAATAGTCACTGCACAGTGAAGAAGTTCTTCCTCGTGTTCAGGTGGAACTTCCTCATGGATCAGTTTCTGCCCATTGCCTCTTGTCCTGTTAAAGAGGATACACCTCTAGATTGGAACTTCATTTCCTAAGGAGCCCTGACAACTTTCTGGCTTTTTTCAAACTATATTGTCTTTGGTTTCAGCAGGAACTTGAATATTGTCAACAGCTCATTGCAAAACATCTGTAGACCTGAAATCTAAAGACTTAACTCCAAGACAAATTTTTTCTGCCAATTGCCAACTGTTTTTGTGAGGAAGACTTGAGGAGGTTTAATTACTATAATATTTCTGGGGCTTTTCCCCCAAGTCCTCCATGCACATCATACAGTCATTGTTTTAATGTCTTTAGAACTCTCTGGTTAGCCTTGTCAAAAGAGAAAAACCCTATGAGATTTTTGTTACAGTATGTTAATGTAGAGACAGAGTTGCCCCAAACAGTCACTTAGTGTGCTGTCTTTCTAATTTTATTTTAATTTCCACCCTGTGTTGGGAAGGAACATCTCCAGACTTTGTTAAGACCTTGAAGTGGTTGGGAGAGGATACCAACAGAATGATGCTGTGCTGGATTGATGACCAAGTCCATGTTGCACGAATTCTCCGATGTTGGTCTGGTGCCCCTAAAGTGTTGTCACCATCAAGCTATCATAGCTGATGAAATGAACTTAGAAAAATAATCTTTTAAGAGTTTTATTTTCATTTTGCTTAGAAACTCAAGCAGACATCAACACAATCAATTCACTTTGATCATATTTCCATATTTTTTTCCTCACTATTCTGTGGGGATGTGAAGCTTTTATTCCAATAGAGGTAATCTATTTGTTTTATATTACCATACAGAGACGGTGTTGAGGTGTCACTGGTGCTGTAACCTTGTTCTGGAAATGGTTGTCTTCACTTTGTCCTACAGTTCCCTCTTCAGAAAGCCTTTTTTTGTGTGGATTTTTCCCCCTTAAGATAAGTATTAGAAAGTCTTAACTTTCTCTTGATTAGAATCAATTTTACTTCAATACTCTTGCTGAAGTAGTGGATCCCTTAGAGGGATCAGGAATGGGTAAGATCACTCAAGATCCTGGGTAAATCTAGATCATGATCTTCTGTGCAGCCTCTGATGTGTTGAAGGCCATTGTGGAAGGGTCAGAAGTTACTTTCTCCTGTAAATTGTTGCTCCTGATGCAGGAGCAGTTCCCTGGAATTGCTGTACACAAGGCTCGTATCACGGCATCGTTTTATTGAGATTTGACAATGTTAAGTCTGCAACAGCTTTGCCAAATCTCAAATATCTATGACCCAATTTTTCCATACTGCTAATATTGCTGAGTTTGCTGCCAAATGAAAACATTTTAAGAAGAATGTCTGCTCAGCATTTCTGAGAATCTGGCCCTGTGACTGTAGTGTCCAGTTGTACCAATTAGGGAATACCTGTAAAGAAGCATCTTTTCAACACCACACAGAAAATTGGTGGCAGGGGCACAGGGTTCTGTGCTGGTTCCCAAGGCAGCAGTTGGTCACCTGTGTGACTGATCAAACACGTGTTGTTTTACCATGCAAACACCTTCCTTGATTTCTTTTCTGCTTATGATTGCCCACCCATACCTGTTTTCCTCCTTTCTTAGCAGCAATGAATCTTCTTTGGAGTGTTTGCGTGCTTAGCACTGGAGTTAAGAAACCACCTTTAAGTTTCAGCAGTGTCAACTCTCAGCAGGAACTTCAGTGATGTAGAGGAAGCTCAGTATGCATTAAATGTCAGTGTTTTCTATCCAAATCACTTCACCTCTTCTTTTATCAGATGATATACACAGCTTTTCCCTGCTCCTTCACTTTTCTGAAGCTTCTTTTGCTCATTTACAAGTAGCTACTGAATTTGCAAGTAAAATTGGTTTGCTAGGCAGCAAGGAATTGCAAAGTCATCTTTATATTCCATCTGAATTCACTAATTTCTATAAAATGTTTCTAGTAAATCATTAGCAAGTGGATGTAGTCAGTTGTTCAGGGAGTTGAGTAATTTTCCACTCCCAGCTTTCTATTACTGGGAAGTAGTAGTATCAGTTCATACCCTACTTTCTGGAGTTTGGAGAAGTTTCCAAATCAGTGTGGAAATATTGGATTTGAAATAGTTCTTTGGTTTTGTATGGCTTTCCGATATGCTGAAAGATGCGAAGTATGTAGCTGAACATCATCTTGTCTCTTTTTTTGAACTATAATTGTGAAATATTTAAAAAAAAAAAAAAAAGAAGAAGAAGAAAAGGGAGTGAAGACATTTTATGATTCTGTAATGGTTTTAGAGAAGTGCAAGCCATTAGAGCAATTGAAAACAGTTCTTGTTGCATTTAAGTAGTGCGATAGGTCAATGACACTTTGCATGCAAAGTTGGTTACCGAAAATGTTAAGTAAATGGAAGTATTATGGTGCAACTTTTAAATGCATACTGAAGATACATTTAATGTTACTTGAATATTTATAGCTTTTTAATCCCAAGCATATTGGCATCAAATTACAAAGTGCATCATTAAATCTCCATTTTGCTCATGAAATGTGTCTGGTAATTACACAGCTGTTAGCAAGTCATGGGGTTTATAGAAACAAGGATATGATCCAGGCTTTCTGTTTGGCAGTTTTTTTCCTTCTAGTAACTTGTTTTGCAAAATGTTGAGTTGCAAGCTGTCATTAATACTGGACACTTTTTAAAGGTGCATATATTACTCACAGTATCAAAAGATGTATAATTTTATACATAATTTTGTCCCTCAGCTACAGAGTTTCTACTTCACTGTGGACAGAATGTAAACTGTTAGAAACTTGGAAGAGTTCCAGTCAGTGTAAAGATTCCCAATTATTTTTTTTTTCATTCCTTGTTTAAATCCTTTGAAAACCAAAGTAGCTACTTCTGCAAATTTCTCCTTTTCTAACTATATTATAAGCAAGACATTGTTCTTGATCTTTGTTTTCTGCTGTGCTTTTTACTTTACCCTTCAAGCACAGCTTGATTTGCTGTGTTAGCTGTCTTGGTGGCTGGTGCTGAGCAGCTGGAAGCAAAAGGAGAAAATGGGCAGTAGAATGATAGTTTTGAGGAACAAGTGGACCTAAAGAGTATCAAGATGGGAAGAGCAACTCTAGTTTTAATCGTAACCACATTTATTGGCTGTTGTGCTTTAAACATCACCGTGTCTAGGCATTTAAATTAAATCACGCAGAAATAGATGCATTTTAGTTTAGAAAAAGAAGACCTTGGGTTTTTTTGTGTTGTAAGACGCAAGCTGCTGACATTGCACTGGTAGCTATGAATACACATGATAGAATATGCCACATTCTCAGTGTTGGGGTGTTTTGCTACATTTTTACCACCAAGGAAATCAAAGAAGTAAGGACAAGTCTTTAACAATGGAAATTAAAGATGTTAGTGAAGATCTGAGTTATTTTACCCAAGAATATTAAGCAAGTGTTCTTAAAAATATAAAAGCCTTAAAGCATTTAGCTGATCATGAGTGCACCTTACTGAATGCAGAGTCACCAGAGCAGTGGAAGAACGCCCGGATTGTTCAAATCCCATCCTGTCATTCCAGAAGTTGTAATCACTGTTATTACGGTTAGAGGGTGCGGTCAGTGCTTCAGGCACGAGGTCACGAGTCACACTTTGCTGTGCCAGTTCTATGGAGATGGGTTTGCAGATGTGTAAAGCATTAGGCAGTTTAAATTGTACATAATTTTGTTATTAATGTGTGTTGGAAGATCTTTGTCTTGTACTCTACAACTAAAGAAGTACAAAATGTGATGGTGTTTGTTCCTTATTGTTATGATTTTGTGTTTAGGGGGTTTTCTGATTTTCTTTCTGCAGCATACCAATTTCACTTTTACAAGATGAGAATTCTATCAAGGAATTGTTCATCTTTGAGACTTTTTGGGGTAGGATACTCAATATACACAAAAAAGATAAAATAAAATTTACAATAATAGAGGGCAAAGATGTCAATTCCCTCAGGACTGAGTTATGGCTACAGCATTGCTGTCTCTTTGTGCTTTTGGGGGAATGTTTTTATGGAATGGCAGTTCTCAGTGAGACATGAAATTGAGATATGCCCATTTCAGGCACTAAAGACCTGTCCATGCAAAGGTAGGAGTGTTACCCGCTTTGTTTTCCTTAAATCTCTTTCTTGAGTAATGGCATTCTGCCTATATTTTTCCAGCAGCTTTCCTGTGAAGTGTGTTGTGTCCAGCTTTAAAACAGTTTTGAAATTCCTAAACTGAGGAAAAAGTTTCAAGAAGGGCATATTAGTTGCCCTTCATGAATGGGACACCACCGAAGTGTCTGATCAAAGTGAGCGCTGTTGAAACTCAGGCTGAATTGGATTGGAAAAGGTAGTGAAGAGAGTTCTTGAGCTTTCCAAATGGCTACAAAAGAAGAAAATTAATTGAAGAAAATGAATACCTGCATCAAAAAAAAAAGTTTTTCTTAAGCGTGAGCGTAAAGGTTCGTGAAAGAGGTACCTAAATTCTTGGTCTAGTTTTTTAAATCTTGGCATGGCTGTGGTAAGAGGTAACACAAGAAAAGGTTCTGCAGGAGCAGATGTAATTGAAGCAAAGAAAGTTGCTGAGCAGGATTTTTAAAAGAATCAGTTCAAATTATAGTGCTTTAGTTCCTCAGTATAGTGAAGAACTTAGGTAATTATAAATAGAATGTAAAAAAATATATATTTATTAGAGGTTATAAAGGAAATGGTACAAGATAAAGAAATTTTAGTGTCAGAGGTAAGTGAAGAATGGGTCAAAAAGATGTGAGTCACTGGTGACAGGAAGAGTAGGTGGTCAGCTATGGCAGAAAATTACATTTCCTTGGATGCGGGTGGGAATACCAACTGAAACAGACTGTGGATAATGACTCAAGTTTTGGTCTGCCACTCAGCCTGTAAACATGTTTATATATCCAGTTCTTACTCTGAAGTGCTGATAGATCTTTGTACATTGGTAATTTTTTTTGGATTAAAGGGAATGAAATAGATGGCGTGTCTTTGACCTTCCCTTTTTCCCTAGTGTTGCTTTTATCTCTCTGGTTTTGAACCGTAAGACACCTGAATCGGTGCATGGAGAGCAGGGGGTGTCAGTTCTGTGACTGGCAGCATGGAGGGAGCTGTTTCACAGCTTTCTATTACATGTGACACTTGATGGCAACTTCTGTGACTTGGAGGTGCTGCTTAGCTGTGGTTTACAAATGAAGAACACCAGCCTGTGAGCTCTCCCGTAACCTAGAGCTCCAAAATCATTGTCTAGATCCTGGCAGAACTGTTCTCTCTGTTCCCTCTGCCTCATTTTGTTCTGGTATTGTGGTATGTTTTTCTTTCCTGTATCCGGTGCTCATCCGCTTAAGTCACTTTTTTTTTGTACATTCACTGTTTAATTCAAATTTTTTTTAGAAAAACGGACATATGGGGGAATGTTTTTAAAATGCGTCAGTTGTTCCATGGTAATACCATGAAGTATTCTCTGGTTTTGTTATGAGAAATGATGAGAAGAGAGCTCAGAATTTTGATGATGTAGTAGATTGTGATAATTGCTTGGGGAAGGTTACAAACATTTTGAGTAGGCTCGTGTATCAGCCTATCTTTGTTTGCTGGAATGGATTCTTTTCCATATCTGCAGGACACAGAAAGTAAAACTGGGTCTTTAAAAGCACTGCACAGAAACAAGAAAGTCAATGTACTTGTATAGTTTTCTTTTGAGAAATCCCTCCCCAGGTGAAGGACTTTGCATTTCCCTTTGTTGAACTCGATGAGAACTTCTTTTTAGGTGAATTAATTCTGGTCCCTTTTTAAACATCACCTCCTAAAGGGCACCAGAGCAGAAATTCCCAAATGTCACAAGTCAAGCAGATGAGGCAGAAAAATGGCTTGGCTGAACAGGGATCTTCTCTTGGGAAAAAGGTGAAAAAAGGGAGGTGTGTGCTGAATGGAAGCAAGGTCAGGTGTCATGGAAAGAATACAGAGCTGCTGCTTGCCACTGTAGGGAGAAAATTTGTGTGGCTGGAGTTGAAGCTAGCCAGGACAGTGGGGGACAATAAAAAGAGGTTTTTAAAAAAATGTTAATGGCAATAGGCAGTGTAAAAATAACATCAGCCCATTACAGGATGAGGATGATCACCACAAAGAGGGACATGGTCAAGGCAGAGGTGTTCAATGAATTCTTTGCCTTTGTCTTCAAGAAGGATGATGGACCAAGGGAGGATGGTGAAGGGTCTGGAGGAGAAACCATATGAGGAGCGGCTGAGGTCACTTGGTCTGTTCAGCCTGGAGAAGAGGAGACTGAAGGGAGACCTCATTAGTTACAACTTCTTTGTGAGGGGAGGAGGGGCAGGCACTGATCTCTTTTCTCTGGTGATCCGTGGCAGGACCTGAGGGAATGGCCTGAAGCTGAGTCAGGGGAGGTTTAGGTTATCAGGAAAAGTTTCTTCACCCAGAGGGTGGTTGGGCACTGGAACAGGCTCCCCAGGGCAGTGGTCACAGCACCAAGCCTGACAGAGTTCAAGCAGGGTGTGGAGGGTGCTCCTTGGGGATGGTGTGACTCTTGGGGATGGTCCTGTGCATGGCCAGGAGTTGGACTCGATGATCCTTGTGGGTCCCTTCCAGCTCAGCATATTCTATGATTCAATGATGAATTCAAGAATTGAGCTCAATTAAAAAGAAATTAGCACATAGCTCTGGCTTTACATGGAGAATTCTTTTTGTTCTGGGTGAAATGTAGTTTACAGAATGAAGTACAGTGACTTTCTGACCACTTGCAGAAATGTGTAGGCCTGTGTTTATGACTTGAGCTCTACACTGGTGTTTTCAAGCTGTAGCAGCTGAGATTCTTAAGGACATAGTTAGTATCCTAAATAACCTGGGGGGTAGGGAATACTGTTTCATGAAGAACAGTCTGTTGGTTTCTATTTTGGTGCAGATCTGTGCATAATCAAAAAATCATTCTGGCAACCTACTCTGAGTTTATCTGTGTGGGCCAAAACCATTAGATAGAGTATCTACTGCCTGCTACGCCTTTTTGTAAGAGAAAGAAAGAGTTTCTTAAGTCGCATGGTGTTGACTAGGAAATATGGAAATAGGAGGAAATTTTTGTAATGTTTTACAGGGTCCTTGAATCCCTAAATACTCTGAAAGATTCCTTTTCTTCTGTGCTGCTGGAGGTTGTGCGTAGGACACTGTTGTTTGCTGTTCAAGTGTCGTAGGTCAACACATGTTTCCTGGTATCCAACTGTTGACGGGGGGGGGGGTTTGCTTGTTTTTTGGTTCTTTTTTTTTCTAATGTAACCCATACACACATTGTCAAAGCTCATCTATTGTTCTTCTAATGTTTGTCCAATGCTACATAGTTATTTTCAAATTTTCACTTGATTTGTTTGGAGTTTACAGCAAATACTTTTCATATTATTTTTCTTTCGTATGATCTGTTTCATATTTGGGAGACTTAGGAATGTAGGAAACATTGATGCACCAGGAAATGCTGCCTGCAGTAGGGTATTTCTGCTCATCTTGTATCATTTCTCCTGAGACAAATGAATGACTGGGCTAATATTTGTAGGCAGCTTTGCAGTCCTTGCTGCTCAGACAAGGCCATCATGTCTGAGATGTTGTCATCGTCGGCGCTTACACCGTGGTCATCATCCTGCCCGCATCCGTTGTGTCTCGGAGTGCCATTTCATAAACTCCTTCCTGATAAACCAGATTTTAGTTTTACTGTGACCTGCTAGATTGAATTCTATATTTATTTGATTTTATGTTTATTTTATAGTGTTACTCTGAGTGTATTGCTAAGCTGTATGTTATTATTTCTCTACTGAAATGTTATCAGGCATTTTCTGTTGTTTAAAGCAAAGGCTTCAAACTTTTCATGGCCTTGCACGTGTCAATGTTGAACTATTAATGCATTTTATACCTTAGGTTTCATTCTTCTTTCAAACTAGACTGTAGCAGCAGTGGTTTGCTTGGCTGTGGTAACTTCAGACAGTTTCAGAGTCTTCTAGAGATGGCTTTTGCCAATATAGTAATATTTTATTTTAGATGAGGAGAAAAAGAAAAGAGCCAAAAGTACTTCCGTGTTCCACTGGAACAGCATAGAATTTATTTTTAGTAGTTAAGAAAAATCCCAAACGTTTTCAGGTGATTTTTATGTTGCCTGTATCATGAAAGAGTAAGTTGTCATTCTTTTAAAAGAACATGCTGTCCTTTTGGATAGCTGTATTGCACAAGTGATGTCCAAGGCAAAAGTGTGGGGTTTTTTTTCTTGTTTTATTTTTTATTTTTCCTGCAGATGGCTTCCTCTTGGGTATAATTTGGAATAAAATTCAGTACTGTTAAGTGTTTTGGCTCTTTATTTTATTCAAAGTATGTAAGACATTACAGATGCCTTGAAATATTTCTATTTCCTCTGTATGCTTATGGGACAATAGAAGGGAACCCCCCATGGTTGACTAGTGTTTCTATTTTTATATATAGGAGTACCACTAACATTTGATTAATTTGGGGAAGGAAACATGTTGGTTATTTAATGTTTTCATTGAGATTATGTTCTTTACAATGTAATTTTCCAGGTATTAATTCCTACTATTCAGTAACCTCTTCTATTGTGTAGTAATTATTTGATAATAATTTGACATGTATAATAATAACAAAAATGTGTTTTCCCCATCTCTTGTGCAATTTGCATGATAAAGATGCGGTTTCTGTTTCTGCTCCCTGTATTTTACAAGATGCTCTGTAATTGTTGATGTTCAGTGATGTTTAGTTTCAGAGCACAGTAAGGGCAGCTGAGGTCCCTTTGGATATGAGAGACTGGAATTATCCCACCAGTAAAGAAGTAAAGAGAAGGCCCTTTCTGGGCATCCTGTCCCTGCAGAGGCCACTTGTCTGCAGCTGAAGTGCAGTGCTTGTGTTTTGTCTGCACTTGTTAACCCGCTTGGGACAGAGGAGGAAATGCATGGTTTTTCTGAGCAGTGAAGTTACCGGCTTACATTGTTCAGTTCTCTTAACATGGCATTGTTTTAATTAGTTACCAATAACTGGCATTTATAAGCACTAAACCCTTTTGCAAATATTGAGTCTGACCAATTACTTTGCATTGAATTATCAAGACAAGATAGAATTATCAAATCCCTACCAATCCACTTGAAAAATATTTATTCCTTCATATACAGTCCTACTCAAGATTTTCCAAGAACCAAATTTTATGGTATGAAATGATATAATGTTTTGGATATGTTGCACACAAGCAATGAAGTTTACTTTGTTTTTGCAACATTTCAGTTTATTTTAAAAAACTTTTTTCCCCCTCTTTTTGGCTTCACAGAGGAGACCATATGTGATACATCAGCTTATTTAGTCTGACTAGAGTCTATTAATTAGCACCACTGATTTGTGATACATGTCCAGCAATTCTAGTTATTCCAGCTAGTTTCAGTCCTGTCCAATTTGATAGTGTTCTTGAGATTAGGATGAAACCAGAGCATCTCCTGAGCTTAAGGGAATTGATTGCACTGATGATGCTAACATGCCATATGCTACAAAGGAAAATAAACAAGTAAAATAAATCCCTGGATCCCTCTCAGCTTGATTTGGTAGAAAATTCCTTCTCAGCCCTTGATTTGGCATGCAGTTTATAGTCACATAAGCAAGACAGGCCAGCCAGACTTCTCTGTAAGTACCTGCCAGCTCCATGAAGGGCTGGATCGCTGCCACTGGCTCTCTTGCACAAACTCGGATGTCCAATTAGGTATCCAGGTGGAAGTGCTGCCTAAATCTCTATGCTTGAATGGTTGAAGCTCTGAAGTATGAGATCTGATTATAGTTGTATAATAATGTAAAGCTTCAAATGTTATGAGCACGTTCAGCCCCTGAAAATGAAAGAACAAAACGTTTCATATACAGATTTCCAGGGCCCACATCGGTCTGAGCTGACTTGTGCTGACACACATGGACGAAATAATTTCTCCAAAAGCTGTTCAATTTTATTTGAAGGACTCCATCTCCAGCTGAGGGGAGCATAGTGCTTACTCTGATAACCTGACCCTGTTTTCCATCCCCTTCACTGACTAGAGTGTGACATCTTATTTTGAGATTTGAATTTTTATGATAATGAATTCCGAACACTTATCTAAAATCCTCTTACTAGCAAACACCTTATCTACAAATAAGCACTCTATAGTGTGTTTCTCAACTCTCTGCAATGAACTCCAAAAACTGAGCTCTTTAGACTCATGGTATGACACTTGTTTTCCAGCCCAAGTGTTGGGGCTTTTTTTTGTCTTACTTGGAAAAATCTCTTTTGTATTCTCTACATCATGTTCCAGAGTGATTTTTTGGCAGTTCTGTGACTGCCCATTAAGGACACATGGGACAGGATGAGGCTTTTTTAGCTGGGAGCAGAGTTGGGTATTAGATAATGCTTCTTCAGTGGAGGTGACTTCACTGATGTATGTTGCTGGTAGCAAAGATGGGTTATCTTTTCCAGTCTGTCAACAGGCTTGTCTTTTAATCTATGGAATGTGCTTTTAAAATATAATTGCCACAAAGCATCAAATCAAACACTTTTAAGAAGAAAAAAAGTCCAGGTAGACTTAAGTGGTTGAGATTGTATTTATTAGCTGCACTGTATTGCTCTTGCCCCACCCCCCAAAAATCATTTTAATGCCTTGTTTTTTACAGAAACGTATCAGTTATAATTCTGTTTGTATCTTTGATTTTTGTCTCTGATACAGCTTTAAATTGCTGTCTGTTAATTTACCTGAGTTGACTCCTGTGCTGAACTAGTCAATAATTTCCTATGGACATTCTTTTTTACCCTCTTAAAACATAAAAATGATGTCTCTGGTGTCTAGGCCTCTGGGAGTTCCTTCTTTTGGAATATTTAGTGGTGAAGAGCTCCTCAGTTCTTTTCTGCTGCATGCAAGTTATTTGAGCCAGTTTGCTTGAAAATATTGACTTTTATCAGAGATGCTCACATTCTCTCTTCTAAACTTTTTTTTTGTTCCAGTAACATCTTGCGACAGAAGTCTGTTCCCCCATAAAAACTTCTGATGCTCTGTTTTAATTACCATGTGGTGGAGAATACAGAACATGCAAGCTGCAGTCCTGTGGCGATTGTGCAAAACTCCAAACATGGAGTACACTGGAGAACTGCCAAAAGGGAGGAAAAGTGGCTGCCATGATTAGATAGGAACTTAAAAGCACAAACTTCCTCAGTGGCAAACCTCTCTCCACCTTCATTCTGATGAGTTTTGGAATCTCATAGTGCAGAAACTGCTACATTCAGCAAGCTTACCTGGAGGAAATAGTCTCTTGCTCAAAGTAGCTATTTCCTGGCATGCCAGCTGTGTGCATGGAAGCATCTGCAGTGGCACAAAGCCTTTTTGTTTACAGTGGGGCTTTTGGCAGGCACGCTCTCTTACCACACCCGTGAGAGATATCCTGTAGTGCAGGCCAGCACTAATGCCCACTGGTTATTATATATAATACAGGCCCCAGTGTTGTGGGAAGAGAGGACAAGTATGTCTCATATTGTTGATCCCAGTTTTCTGCACAGGAAACTGAAACTCAGTGGAAAGCACCAAACTTTTCAGCTGCCTTTCCTTGCTATTTATTTTTCTGTGTTCTTGGTGAGAATGTTGACAGGAAATACATTTCATATTTTTCTTATTTAGTGCTGTGGAAATGTAGAATTCAGTAGTAGCAGCCAATGTACAGAACTTTACTGGTGGGATACGTTCATATTGCAATCCAGTTTGGTTGGTTTTTTTCATTTTAGCTCCCATCCTAGTCTTTCACTTATATAAGATGTTTCTTTGCAAGATTTTTTTGTCACATTTATTTTTTCTATGTTTATGTACTTACTCTTCTGTTTCCTTGTAGAAATTCACACCTGCAAAAGGGGAAATCAATTGTGACCTTAAGTGGGAAACAATGATATGACTCATATAAGAAGTATTGTTAAATTCCCAAAATTAACAGACCAGAAATGTACTGCCCTTTCTATAGTTTCCTTTGTTTATTTTTAATTTAAGTTCTGGCTGACTCAAGCTTTTGATGCAGTGAGCTACTCTAGTTCTCTCTGTCCTTGCATGTCTGGTGGAACTGAGGTTGATGGTGAGCAGGCAGTGTCAGGCGTGGTGCTGCTGGGAATGGCTGCATTTGACCAGGTGGAGGTTTTAGGATGCAGGCCTGGGAGCGCTCTCCCTTCAGACCTTCCATCACTGACATGGCTGTGGGGCTCATGCTGGGCTACGTGAGTGCCAAACCATTTTAACTTCCCCAGCTGCATCATGAAGGGGAATATTTCAAAAAGAAGTTGATTTATCAGTTTGCACTGAGCACATGCTTTTCAGGGAGTTTTAGGTATATATTACCCTTTCTGTGGTTTGCTCTATAAGTGCATGTTCCAGTTGAATTTCTGCTGTTTTAAGAGCAAATTCTGACATCTAACTAATTTGCCGATTTCAAGACTTCCTGTTCTGTATTTTGTCATCTTGAGGCTGTTGGCATCTCTGTTGAAATCTCTTAAGTCTATTTTGCTGCAGCAGTCCCAGGCCTTTCAGTCGCTGGGCCTCTGTCGGGTCACATCAGCGTTCTTTTCAGTGTACACTGCATTGCCACATGCTTACACACACTGTGCCCAACACCCACGTGCTTTTTTCTGAGTGTTGAGACTTGAACCCATCTCTGGCAGATACATTCTAAGGAGTTATAAGATGATGGATACAAAAATCCTAACATATATTAGCACAAGGCTCCTTGTGCTTTTTTTACAATTGCTAGAGAGCAACAGACTGTATCTTTGAACTTTAGCATGGTGTTAGCAGTGTGGTTTAATATCTGATTGTGCAGGTGTGAGCTATAAAAATGAGATAATGAGGACTTTGTGTATTACAGTAGTATTTTATAGAACATTGACCTGAGTTGTCTGGAGTAGGATTAATCATTAACATAAATAAAAATTTACGTTTCTGTAAATAGCTTACTGTGTGCCACTTGTAATTGCTGAGTGATGTATGTTAATTACCCTGCTATATTTTTTTTGGACATTCAATGCAATAATTGTAGGTGCTGTATGTATTTTAACACTAGTTTATAGTTTACAGTTTATCTAGTGAATTGGTGCCTTAGGTTTTAACTTTTGTATTTTGCAAATCCTGTACTGCCTAGTGTGTAACTCTGAAGTTTCTTGTGGCCTGTTAGCTGTTGTTATCTCATGCTGGTTAGACATAACAAACCTCTCTAGGTTTCCACCTCAGGGACACCAGGCCCCACAATGTGTCAACTAAAAGCCTCTGAAGCGGGGCAAACTTGGGGTAATTACATCATGAACTGAAGTTATAATTGGAGAATTAACCTTGATATGCAAATGGACCAAACTTACAAAAGTGTGAAGAACCTGTGACCCAGGGTCCATCTTGAGTGTAGCCTTTTGACTGCCCAGGGTGCAGCTTTGAAGGCCCTTCAAATAAAACCTCCTTTTATTCTCTTATTCTTGTCTAGTCTCTATTTTCAGGTGGCCATCTCAGGCATCAGGATGAGTTGGGAAGTCACTGAAGACTGGAAAACATTTATGGCTGCTGTTGTAACACAGTGCTACTACTGCCAAAAGAGAAAAACAAAGAAGGAAGGAGAGAGAGAAAGAAGAGGAGGAAGAAGAGTGTATTAGGCAGAGTTCATATTTCATGCTTCATTGATAATTGTGCATAAAATGCTCAATTATGTTTCTAAATGGAAATGGTATTTCTAGGTTTGTCTACCTGAGATGACTACCAATCTTTTAAAAGATCAGGGGTCATTAAAAATAGGAGTAAAACTAAGTCCCAAAACAAAAAAGCAAGCAAGAAAACCCCCCCAAAACAAATTAATTATTGTTATAGTGTCACAATGCATTTTCCAAACTACTCCTGAACAATGGTTGTTGAAAAGGGTGAGTGGCACAGATGCTTCTTTATCTACTTTGTGATGAAAATTAAAACACAAGCATTTAATACAAGGAATCCGTTTCTTTGATAGTTATATTCTTTTATAGTCCTTCTGTAAGTACTCAAAATATCAGAAATTCTCCTTCTATACTGTCTTTTTTTCTCATAACCAAACACAGGGCATTCACTTGAACTGTATACTTTTGTATTCACTAACCTGTGACTGAAGTATAATTTGCTAAAGTCACGTCTCACTTGAATTTATTGCTGCATTATAATTGTCTGTTTTGCTTTCATGTCGAACATCTAATTTCCAGACTTCTCTTATTCCTTTGACCAGTGGTACCATTGGCAGCAATTATTGCTGACCAGCAATGATTGCTTCGTAAAAGAAATTCTGAAGTCAGGCCCTGTGTTCCTGAATTTAAGTTGCAAGACCCAAGTTTAAATTATGAATTTTTAACTCTTTGATGAAGTTTGAAATCTATGTTTTAAAAAAAAAGTACTTAAAATTTTCTGGTGTAAAGTATGTGCTTCAGACACCTAATGTATGGCTGTTTGGGTTGATGTACAGATGTACACCTGAGAATTCCTGGTTGTTTATCCACAGCTTCATCTTGCTCACTTTACCTAAGGTAGCCCAGAGCATGGTGTTGGGTTTTACTGGGGGTGGGTGTGGTAAGAAAAGATTCTGGGTCCAAGGTTCTCAGAATTTTAAAATTTCCGTAAGATTATTTTGATAACACCTGGCTGAAAACAAGAGGATGGACCACTGTTTAAATAGGTTAAAAAAATAAAAACTTAATTATTTGCACAAGCCCACCAATTCCACATTCTTACTAAACTTCATTAGAATAGAGATGTTGGAAGTTCTGTTTGTGAAGAAAACCCCATTCAATGCCATCATTAATCCTGTACTATTTCTGAAATAAAGGCATTAGCTTGCAATACTTACCCATAAATCACCATTTCTGTAGTCTAGCCTGGTTTTGTTCAGAAATGGTCAGAAGAGTATTTGACAGATTTTTGTTGTTATTGTTTTAAATAAGCCACTGGGATGGCGATACTAAGTGTTCTGAAAACACAAGAAGGAACTGTTTTCCCAGTGGGTGTAGTTTTCTTTTGAAAAGCCAGTTCAGTTTTTTTTTTCAGAAGATAAACTGGGAGTACAGTTGCTGTACGAATGCCTCTTACAAGTTTGAGTTTTCATTATAGCAGCTCATTGAGGAAAGGTGTTTAAAATTGCACATTAAGAGGTTTTAAAAAGGCAAAGCAATGAAGTTGAAACTGATTTTTTTTTTCAAGTGCATGTGTGGATGTGCACCCAGTATTATATATTTACTGATGTGTGGAGGGGAGAGATTAACGTTGTTGAATTTCAGTAAAAGACTTCTCTGTCTTTGACTTTGGAGGATGAATTAACTGGTTTTAGTTGAGATGTTCCCACATATTTTAAGATTTCTTGCTTTGTTGAACTTTGCTGCAGGGTCTCTGTGACAACCTTGAGCATCTGGTTATTGAGGATCACTTTAATCTGCAGCTCCAATTAGAGAATACCTCATCTGTCACTTGTGCAGGATTAGTGCCATTGAGAGATCTTTCAGCAACTTTCAGCCTTAGGAAGCTCAAGAATGTGGCTGAGGATCCTTCCTCTGAGGAGAAGTTTCTTAGTGTCTGTTTTCACATGGCTTTAAGCATTTGAGTGAGGAGCTGAGGTGGAAATTTCCTCAGTACCTGGGGAGAGTCTGTCCCAGGCAAGGAGGGGAAGGATTATTCGTAATAGAAATAATTCACAGGCAGCACAGTTCACAGGCGCCACAAGGTGATTGTGTAAAGGTTCCTCATGGAGAATGCTGCACTTCAGTTCATTCCAAGGTAGAAATTAAAAAAAAAAGGCCTTTATTTTGTTTTATATTTCTTTATAGCTTTAGGATTAAGAGCTATTGATTTCTTTGTGAGTGGGTTTAATTGATTACAGTTGATCATCAGAATATTCTGCAACACTGGCAATGGGCTTTTACCTGGAAATAATTTGGAGTGTACTTTAAGTGCCCTGGTTTTATTTTAGACCAGGGAAAGCATAAATACGTGGTTTCTTAGATACAAGATATTGAAAGGCAGGAAGCTGTTACAAAATTCAGTCTATATTTTGTGGTATGTTTACATCCAGAGATATCCAAAGCTCCAAGCATTTCTCCATATTTACAGCTTTGTAACATTGCTTTTTTATCATGCCAGTGAGCACTGTAATTGTTTTGTTTTGTTTTAAGTAGAGGTATGCATCTGAGAAAGAAAACTCCCTTTGCCAAAATTCCATACATAAGTGAACGGAGAAATGGTGAAATACTCAGCAGCTGGTGCTAGGTCATGCAAGTCCAGATGGAACAAACTTCCTTCACATAGTGTCCAGAACATGGTTCTTTATTTTTAGGGAGGTTTGCAGGAAAGATGATGATGATACATGTTAAAAACAAAGCACAGTTACTTGAATAGTAGGAGCCTACAGAAGCGGGCTTAATAAAATGGATCTTTGTGCCTAGAGTGCTTCAAAGGAGAATTAAATGTTTGATGAAAAGAGTTGAATTGAAAAGGAAAGTGGATTCTCTGTCAGATGTCTTAAATTGTAAAATCATTTTGGGATCTTTTAATTCAAGTCTTGTCAGTGGAGTTGAAGAGTTTTCTATTTTATGTGCATCCTAGATGGCTTTGGATTTTATTTGACAAGGAACAAGTGCACAAATCTATTTTGAAGAAAAAACTACAGTGTGAGAATGTATTTTAAATATAATTATTTAAGGGCAGGATTCTGTAATGGTATGTCACAGACCTTGCCTACTGTTCTGTGTAAACCCTTCACAAAATGCTTTCAAAGGATGACTCACAAAGAATGTATCATGTTGTAAACTTTCTGAACAAGCTTTTTCCCCTTTCTACCTCGGTAGTGCCATCAGAGGTGGTGGATTTCTGATGGAAAGCTGACAGATCATTGATACAGAAAACAATGTAAAGTGCAGAGAGAGCAGTGTGTGGCTACACAGACCCAACTAGAATATTAGTTTGAGTTTTTGTTGTGGACTTGGTTGTGCTCGGGCTGCAAGCCCAGAAAAAAGTTACGAATTTCCAATGTGTAGTTCAGCAGCTGGGTAATTTCTGAGATGTGGATATTATAGTAATTTCTGAGATATGGATATTATAGTTTTGCCATTATAAGGATACAAAGGACTAAAATTTTTCTTTAATGGAACTTGACCACTTTATAATTACTGTTCATTATCATAATAATATTTAATTTTCATATTCACAGTAACCAACAGGCCTTCTTCCTAGGAATTATAATTTCTCCAGTGCTTTAATAGAAGTTGTGGCTGTTTCAGCATTTTCTTCAAGTTTTCAACAGACTTTAGAGTGTTCCCCAGGGAAGTTGTCATGGCCTCAAACCACTGGGTGTTCAAGCCCATCTTTGGGTACACTCCAGAATCTCAATGTCCTTTTTGAAGTGAGGGCACTCAGGATGATCTGCTCAATGACCTGTCCCTTCCCATTCAGGATGTTCTAGGATTCTGTGATTCTAGACATCAAACCTATATACAGTATGTCTAAGGGATATGCTGATTTATGCAAAGTATTTGTTTTAATAGGGAAGGACAAGGCAGGCAGTAGCAGTACAGCTGTGGCTCTAGGTTAGCAAGAAGGAACAAATCCATGAATCAAGCAAAGATGATGTTTTTAGCTTATAAAAATCAGAAGAAAGAAATGTCACTTTTAAACATTGATTAATCATGTCTAGACTTTAGCAAGAAGGCTTGTGGTGATGACATACAAATTTTTTAAAGGTAACAAACCCAGTTACACTGGTTTAAAACACCATACGTCATTTTTAAATGTCTCATTTCTTGTTTAGTCTGAAAGCATTTATGGGAATAATTAAGAGAAAGTTCTTTGAATCACTGGGCACCTGTAGGTTCAAACAATGTGTAAAGTGTAATTTCAGCACCTGCAGTATAAGATGTGTTGTGTATTCTCCAGTGCAATTTCTGCATATCTGCAGCAAATTTTAGAAGGTGATCAGTTGTAACATGGAGTCTGTTTGAAGCACTCCCCCACCATTAGGGGCTTATTCTTACAAAGAGTGAGTTGAACAACCTGATTCATTCTGATTTTCACTGTCTTTGATAGAAGTTGTAGTCTGCTTTCAAGAATTGTGGCAAATAAGTGAAACAATATGGAAGCATGTTCATTCCTAAACTTCTGGGTTTTTTCTTGTTTGCTGGAGAAGCACATGACCTTTGGATTATATTCACAGTGATGCTTTTGTCTGTTTAGGTATAGCATCTGGTTTGGTAAGGAAACATTTTCCTGTTCTTAGTAGCCAGAGAGTGCTGGTAATCATACTGGAGAGGAACTTGTATTTACACTAATTTGGAAAGTTCTTCTCAGTGTTGCTTGCATTTCAAATATTGCGCTAATATTTATTACCTTATTTTAAGGAAACTGAGAAACAGTCATTGTTTAATCTCTTGGAGGAGCATGTTGTCTTTATCCTCAATCTCTTTATTTATAAATTCCTTCTAGTTTATTTGAAAACACAGACTCTCCGTGTAGCCAGTGGATGTACTCTACTTCAGCTGTTTTCCTCACAATCACAGCAGCAATCACTAATTGTTGTTTTCTAGTAAAATAGTTAGATCTAGGAAGCATGTTTTATACACAAGATCACTTTGAAATTGGGAAGAATTTTCACTGTGACATGAGTAGATTATAGACATGCATAGATTGAGAGATTGCTGTTGACGGCAGCCTGCCCAGATCAAAAGTCTCCTCTGATAGTTAGAAGTTCAGCTGTTGGGTTTCCCAGTTTACAGGGCAGATGTTGGCATAAATTTTAAGCAGCAGACCTGCTAATAATCCCTTTTTACAATAAAAAGAGTTCTTTTTAAATAACTCCAAAGTGCTTCTGTGCCTTTAGTAGGGTAGGATTTGGAATGGGCAGAGTGGTGCTTTATCCAGGAGTTCCAGACACTCAGAAATCTGAGAGATTGATGTTCCCAGGTGTGAGATGGGGCGTCAACTCTAAAGGTGAAGGGCAGTGGCACCAGCAAGGAGCTCCTGTCAAGACTGGGAGACTTGGCAGATCTGAAGGAGTGTTGAGATTGTAAACTGGAGCATTTGGACCTTAAGCCCAAGCTAGTTCTGCATGAACAGCCTTAATTTGACCTACCTTGTATAGATAAATTGGTTTTAATGGCATATTGCATATATATAATTTATTTATTATTAGGCTCTTACTGCATTCTTTGCATTTTGGCTCATATTTATTGAGCAAACAGCAATTCACAGTTTTGGGGGTTATCTTGTTGAACTGTGGATTCCAGGCTTCATTTATTACACAGACACCCCTCAAACTCTGCAATGCATAGAGAACTCTTAATAATTTTTTATTGTCAAACTTTTAAATGATGTTTTTGTTATAATGTCTGTATATATTGACCATATTACATTATCTTTATAGCAGTCCTGCAAGATTAATAGCAGTATCTTCTTATGTTTAACTGACATGGGATGAAAAACAAAAGGAGATTAGGCCAGTGTTATCAAAATCATAGACTAATACTGGATGCTTAGCTTGGAATGACTAGGATGTCTTTTCACAGAGTACTTTTTGATGTTCAGAGCAGTTATTCCCAGATGTAGAAGGGAGTGCTTCGCACTTCTAAGGATAAAGACTCACAAGTGTTAAGCTGACTCTCTAGAATTTGAAGAATGTAACATGAGAAAATTTTGGTTTGGAAGATTTTCCCAGGATCATAAAAGAAACTGTACATCAGAGGCAGAGTTTTAATTGCTGTTCACCTAAGACTACCCAGGTTTTATTGTAGAGGTTCTAAAGATGAATCTGTAGGAAATGTTTGTTTACAACTTACTCTTTGTGTTCTTTCAGTCTTTAACATCTGTCTAGAGGAATGAAGCAATTTCTGGAAACTTGAGATTTTGACCTATCTCTTTGGTTCCTTTGGTATCTGCATTGTTTAAAAATTCTAGGAATCTCATTGTGGGTTTTTATTATTATTACTACTAATACATACAGGGGTTACTGCTTTTTTGTCTAAATTCTAGGTTTGTAATTTTGCGACTAAAAATGCACTTGTAATTTTTTTGTGGATGTGACTTCAGGCTTCAGTAAAAGAAAGGGGCAGTACAGTATTCCATAAAGGCCATCTCAGGTATCTCCAGCAATCTGATCCCTGAATTTCAGCACACTATTACATTATAGAGAACAAGTTTTTAAGTGGTATTGTACTCTAGTCATTTAAAAAGGAAGAAAAACCTCACAATTTCCACTTTGCTGTTGAGCTGTAGTTCTCTGTTTAGGCTGCTTGTGCATGTAAAAGTTCAAATGTTCACAATGAAGTTTACAGAGGTAATCAATAAATAGGTGAAAAATATTGCTCTTTTTAAGAGTGAGTATTGAATACTTTTGCAAGTGGGTGCAAGTGATATGTACCTGTGTTTGATTAGATAAATTATTGGTGAAATAAGTGAAGAAATTAAAAATGTAGAGATGTTTTAAGACACAAGAATTTTAGTTTCATATTCTAACCTTTTAACCAAATGAAATCTACTTAATGTGTCAATTTACTCCTGTTATTTCCTGTTAAACACCACAAAGATGCTCTTGAATACTGTATTTAAAGGAACACATTTTCTTTTCACAGTGTTTATTCTCTCCCTTGATGTTTGTAGAGCTAAATTTTTCTCAGTCTTACCAAGTTCAAGACGTATTGGGTTTTCCCCATTTTCTTCAAATTTTGCAACCCTGCAAATGTTCACTTTAAATTAAATGAGCTCCTTTATAATGTTGAAATACTTTTCATATTTCTGAAAACAATTGGTATCACAGCTTACCTGTGTCTGTCTGTTTGCTTCCTTAGTTTTGCCAGCCTGGAGGATGGCAGCTTTCGAAAGAGAGGAAACAGCCAACGTTCTTCGTGGTGGTTTTGACTGACATAGACTCAGAGAGGCACTACTGCTCCTGCCTAACTTTCTATGAAGCAGAGATTAACCTGCAGGTAAGAGATCTACAATAAGAAACAAAAATGCAGAAAGAAGTGCCTACAAACAATAGATCAGTGTCATGGAGCGCAACTTGAGAAAATATTTGGCTGTTCCTGCTAAGGGTGCATTTTTTTGTCTTACAGAAATCCGTGTATTTTTGCAAAAGATGAGCTTGAGGTACCTTGTTTGTGTGTTTGGAGTTTTCATCTGCTTTGAAACAACAACAACAACAAAAAAAAAAAAAGCCCAGCCAAAAACATGTCATAGAATTTCTTTTTCTGCACCACATTTTCCTTTTTAAATGGGATAAGCAATATGGTGTTCCTTTCATTTCCTTTCGTGTTTGACATAGCATAGATGATTCTCAGCCTTGTTCTAGGAAAAGGTTTATTAACTTCTGCTCCCTCTGCTGGCCTGCTCCATTAGAACAAATGTGCACAAGGATGCTGTAGTGTATATCCATATTTCTGTAAGTGCATGCATTGGCAAGATTTTAAAAACTGATGCAGTAATTATTCAGTTTTTAGCTGGGTCAGATTTGAGGTGTCAGCTACTTGGCAGTGTTTGTTTTTTAACATGTATTTAATTATTTTTTGGCAACCTCACGCTTTCAAAAATAACATTTTGTTTCCCATTTGATGTAAAGTACTTCACAGAATATCTGCTCTGATTTAATACTTGGAATCTTTAGACTCTAGAACCTGGGGAAAACCCAATCCAATCTGTAATTGCAGACTGCCATTGTTATGTTTTGAAATACCTTCTTTCCTACATGAAAATTAAAAAATAAGTAAAACCTTGGCACTAAGTATAATGGAATTAGTTAAGATTAAATAAATAGCTGAGTAAAGTAATTTCTTGTTCTTTTAGTGAAGGACTGTATCATTATTGATTATTTTAAGAAAATATTTCTAATAATCCAGGAGTACTATGTTCATGTAATACTGGAGTTGAAAGGTTACCCTTTCTGTTGAGTAATTGAAAGATGTATTTTAGTAATAATAATAATAATAATAATGGTGTGCTTTTTCTAGGCACTGTTGGAAGCCAGAGAGTAATAGTTACTCTCATTTCAGCAGTGCTACAGTTTAGGTGGATATTTTTGTAGATTTTTAGAAGAATTTAAAAGCAGAAATGTACCCCTATTTTAGATATATTTTAATCTCAAAGTATATTTAGTGTTGATCAACTGACACATTGCTCTTAAAAAATTTAACGTCTGTCATATTTCCTTTATTTTAGAAGTAGAGAGTGAAATATTCTATAGTAATTCTTTCCCAGCTGATAAAAATTTACAATGGCTGACTCTTCCTCCACTCTATGTATTTCATAACATAAACTAAATTTAGCAAACTTGTTATTTATCCTGTGGTTTCTAGCAGCTGCTTTTGATTCCCTATCCACATCTTTGAAGTAATGCTCATCACAAAACATCCAGTATTAACTAAAAGGGTTTTTTTCTTATATTGCCTAAGTATTAATGCAAAATAACCCAAAGTAAAAAACAATAAAAAACTGAGTGCAGCAGGATGTTGGTTCTCATAATGCCATTCCTGGCTGTGTTGTAAAGAATGCATATTTTTCAGATGAACTTGCTGTGGTGAAATTTATTCTATGACTGCATTGTTTATAGCCAAACTTCCTGTTTCTTTCTGAAACCCAAAGAGAATAATTGAATGTGCCCTGTTACATGGTCATTAGACAAGAATTCAGCACATGTACAATCTGTAATGAAACCTAAGCTCATGGAGCATTGGGCTATGACAGTAATATTGATTTAACCATTCAGATGCGTGCCTCATTAAACAATCCATGAAACACAGTGCCCAGGTCTTGAAATGAAATGTGGACAGTACTTTGCACAGTTAAATACAGTTTAGTTTTTCCTTAACTGAATGTTATAACTTACTGAGGCAAAAGGAAGATTAAATTTCAAAAAAACTCCACAAAACCACTTCTTTCCCAGTAGCCTTCACCAGGTAAACCTTGCTGATACATGAGACTGGTCGGAATTCAGCCAGAGCAGCAGATGAGATGTTTGGCTTGGCAGAATCATCTTCACACAAAAAAAAAAAAAAAAAAGGAATCAACCACTTGGAAGCTTCTGTAATTAATTAAGCTGGGAATTGAAAACAAACTAATTTCTCAGCTTGTGAATGCTAGAAGAGAACCATCAAACCTTTTTGGAGCCTTCTGCATAATAATACAAACCTTTTAGGGTTGAGTCTGAGAAGACTCAAGGGAAGACTCAAGTCAAGAAGACTTCTGTTGTTTTGGTTCCCTTCATTCCTGCTTCAGTTGTTTGTTACAGGATGATTTGTAAATAAATGCTACTGAAAGTGTAAGGAGTTTGTACTCACATGCAATACTTAAGTGGTACCATGATAACCTAGGGTGCAAGATTAATATAGCAGCTGTAAATGCTGTGTAGTCTTCAGGGAAAAAGTATCCTCCCTGGTGTCTCTGAAAGTCCTGGATTCAGTTCAGTCTCTTGGCAGTTGCATGTCATAACAAGTTTTCCAGAGGAAAGCACAGGCTCTAGTAATCAGCTGATGGCCTCTTTTCAACTCCTTACCCCTGGACCACAAACAGAATGCTGTTTTCTTTGGTGACATCTATGAATCATCCTTTGCATTGTTGCAGTTCTGACTGACCCAGAATTTATCTGCATGGGTGCTGCTCAGTTTGATTAGAAATCAGCTCTTAAAAGGGTATGATAGTACATAAAAAGATTGTTGTTAACTTTAGTCTGATAAATACTCCATATCTGTAGCCACAAGTGAGGTGAATACACTCCATTAAATAGGGGAATAGAACTCACTTAGTGCTATTTGATTTCAGGTGACACAGCTTTGCCATGGAATCCTTCATCAATTGTTCTGGTTTTTGATGCTAGCCTCAATTAATTGTCCCAGTAATGTTTGCTAAAGCTGTATAAGGGTATGGCCCTCATCTGGGTTTAAAATGAAGCGTTGGAAAGTTTGACCTTAACAGGAGAATAAAGTTGGATTGTGGGTACACACTGCTAGAGGCAGTCCAGTTAACAGTGATAAAGCTGGTGTCATTTAGAGGCATCCTGAGTATGTTGCAGAGCAGTTTCATGTGCAGAACTTCTCTCCCACCTCAAGTTCCTGCGTGAGTATAAAGAAATTTGAGATACTGCACTGGTTTCTCCTTCCTTCTCCTCTTGTGTTTCCAGCACATGCTTGGCTTTTTATCCACGTTTCTGCCTGGTTTAAGGTGCTATTTAGGTGCTCTTGCAAACAGAGCTGGGTGCCTCATTCACTTCCATGTATCTGCAGGAATTAGGATAGGAGATTAGGAATTAGGAGGAAGAGAATAAGTTGAAACATCCCTATTTCCCTTCCCCTCACAGTGCCTTGAAAGTTGGTTGGTTTTTTAAAGGGGGTTGGGTGGTTGTGGAGGTGTGTGATGTCCCATTGCTGTATTTTGATTTTTTTCCGTGGACTTCGAACCTCATTGGTGTGAAATCCACTTGAAATGTCATTGATTTGGAAAAACCTTGTCCTATCAACCAAAAAAATAGTCTACTTAGTTTATTTTTCTGGCAGCTGAAGCCAGAAGCTGTTGAGCAGTCAAAGGGTGTTCAGAAAAATCGTAACTTATTTTTACAGAGTTCACCCATAAAACTCAGTTTCTCTGTGTTTGTAGCTTTATTAGTCATCAAAAAAAAAGTATATATTTGTATACATATACATGCATACATTAATATGTTTTGTTCTGTGTGGTGTACACACTTTGCTAAAATGAGGTTCTTATTTCTAACAGCGATTTCTGCATGTTACCACTTAGCAGACAAAGACTTGATTTAATACTTTTGACTCAGCAGATACTTCTAGTGACCTCAGCTGTGCTTCTTACCATTAACAATGTTTGGAAGAGCACCACAGATAGAATATTTTTTTTTAAATGTTGACTCAGATAATTTGGGAACATAATGGTCAATTTGTACATTGCTTTGCACTTGGAAAGAAATTTGCCCTCTCTTCCCAACCCCACCATCAACAAATTAGAGGATGATTTATGCCAGCAATTGAGCCTGTGCAACTGCATTTCTTGCATTACAGAAAATTTGCTTAGTGAGATCAGCACAAACCCCCAAACATTTGTTTATAACAGTCTTATTACAAGATTGTAGTTACAAGATCTTATTACAAGATCATTCTTGTGCGTTGTCTCAAGCATATGTGTGTTAAATCATTGTGATCACAAATATAAGATTAAATATATCACTCTGGAAAATTGACATAAGTAATAATTCACAGCTCTCCTGTTTCCTGCCATTCACATTCTCTTCCTCTCTCTGCCCTCCCCTGCAAAAAGAGGAAAAAGAACTTGTAAAAGTCCCAAACCATAAAATGGCAGATTCGCAACATTCACAGATATTTCCTGAGTCAAGGGAAAAACTGCCAACAAAATGACTGTGTTTCATAAAGTTACAATTTTTCAGCTTGGACTGGAAAGCTGGTGATCCTGCTGTGCTAAAGCATATGCTGCTTGATGAGTCACTGATGTTTGGGTTTTACCAGAAGATGAGAACACTCGGTTCAGTTGTACCTGTTTTGTGTGGGAAATCTGACCCCCTTTGGATATTAGATGAGCCTGTTATTCCTAAAATGAAGTTTAATAACTTTTTGTTTGTATCCCAAATGTTATATTTGTTCTGAAAGTGTCTTCTTATAGTCAGTGCCCCAAAGTGCATTTTCTTTAAAAACTTGCCAATTTTACAAGCAATGTTTAGTATGTTGCATCATCATCATTCTGAATCTACTGAAAAATGGCTGTTGTGGCATCATATAGAGATTTAAGTAATGCCTTATTTCCTTTCTATTCTGGTGTAAAGGCCAGGTTGCAGATAATTTTCTTTATAAGAAATAGACTTGTATTTTAATGTCCTTGTGTACATCTAAGATCCTCTTTAGACCAGAATTTAAAGTTGAGAACAGTTGTGCAGAGGAAATCATATTTACATTTTAATAACTCTGGTAATAATTTCTCCTGTCCTGTTCATCCCCTGGCTCATGGATTTGCACACACATCCCCAAGCTGAACTCATGCTTTTCCAGGGTACAAAAACTTGTGTTGGGTAAAGGTCACCTTGTCCTCTTAACTCCTGTGTTGTTGAACAGAGGCCCCAAGTTCAGCTCACAGGACAAGGAGATGCTATCTTTTAAGCAGAGACATTTCTTTGTCAGTAGAGATCAGATTCAGCTGACTTTCAAACAGCAGTATAATACTAATTCAGCAATTCATTGGAAGTCTTTTCAATGCATTTCTCCATATGCAGTTCAAAGGAAATAACTGTATTTTAATTAACCAAAACAATCATCTGTGTGTGTAAAATTTTGCCTTGGTGTATGTCTACGTATGCTGTTCTATATTATTATAAAACATTATAGTGAGTTAAAATAGGATATGAATTACAGCTTTCTTAGATGTGAGTTTTGCCATTTGTTCTGCATGCATTTTGTAGGTGTCTGTAGTCCTCTCACCGCAGTTTAGGTGTGTAAAGTTACAAAGGGTGGAATTCATGGATCAAGTTAGCTGCCTTTGGGAAAATTCAGAAAGGTGTAGTAAACTCCAAGCTCTGAAATGATGTTTGCTTATGCAGAGCTCTTGCTAAGGGCCTGGTACTGCAGTTCTTTTCTGTTCCTCAGTGGTAAGGTTAACACGTTAAAAGCAGTTACTTAATGCTGTTGATTAACGCCCCGTGGGATTTCAGCATTTGCAGGGCAACTCAGTGGCATCACCTTGAACTTCCCAGATCTTCTGGGGCTTGCACATCCCAATGGCCTATTCCAGAGAGACACTTTGTCTGGGAAGGCTGCACTGAAAGGTGCAAAGTGGGGGTATGAGGTTACTTTGGTTCCAAAGTGCTTTCAGTGTTTTTAGATGATACTCGGTATCAACACCTTCTGGAGGTTTTCAAAGTGAGGTGTATGAAATGGTGAACATCTAAGAGATTATGGTGGTGTAAATTTTGTGTAATGCTGGAAGGTGCATTGCAAACTCTTCACTGACACTCTGAAAAGTGTCAGTAGTGCATGGGGAGTGAACAAGCTGACCTGTCATAAAAACTTGAGATTACTCTGTTTGTTTAAGTTTATGATCTTCACGTCTTTTTCTGTCTTAGATCCTTATCTTTTTTAGTTGATAGACTCCCTACTGTGCATTACTACAGTGTATTGTCCCCATTTTGAAATTATCAAATCAAGATAACGGCTTTTATGCTGGTTTAATTTTTCCAGTTTAAGTTTAGCTGCGGTGGTATGGTTCTGTGCACGTAGGCAAACCACAAAGCAGATCTGTTCACCTGTGGTTTTAACTCAGTACAGCAGATCGCAGGCAGGATGCAGATTTGTCTTCTGGCAGCAGTTAGCTTAGTTTATTTTAACTTTCATACATGTGTTAGAATTTATTGGATACATGCATTTATATACTCTGACAAGTAAATAAAATTAATTGATGGTGAATGTTTTTTGGCCTTTGATTGTTAATAAAGCAGCTAAGAGTGTATTTGGCTGCAGATAAGACAGGCGGACACCAAGTGACATGAGGAGAAAGGGATCTGTCCCAAATGAGTAATTGGCATAAGATTACTAAAGTAAACTTCAAATAATTTTTCCTAAAATAAGAAATTGTGCATGGTCTCTAAATCTTTGCTGGGCAGTTAGTAGAAAAACAACAGGCTTGCTGAACTTGGCATAATTTCAATGCAAAATTTTGTATAGGGCAAACTGGTTTTGACGTAATGAAGTACTAGAGTGCAAGTTTTGTAATATGAGATGTTTGTTCTCTTTCTAGGGCTGAACAAATTATTAAAGTACAATTTTAACTTCACCTTCTGTGCGCAGATTTCTTTTGCGTTTCAAATAATGCCTGCTGGCTTTCACCCTCAGAACAGTACAGCTACACCTAAGGCCTTGTGTTTTCTAACTTTTCTATTAGTACCTCAGTTTAAATTGGTTTTCCTCCCTCTGACATGGGAATAAGCCTAATTTTTCTCTGCTCAACATGAATCAGAGCTGACAGTCCAGATTCTGAAGATGGGGGTGAAAAGATAGAAGAAGGATGGCTGTGGTTCATGTGTGCTGTAATTCAGTTGCATGTTGATGGAACAGATGATAATGCTACATTCAGTAGTAGGGAGAATTTTTTTGGACCATACGGGTAGGTCATTTTGGTCTTTAATAATTTACTTCGGTTCCTAATGTTGATTTTGGCTAGATGGTTATCTTTAAGTTAAATGTCAATATTTAGAAGTAGAGCTGACATCTAAAAATAATGTGATTGTCGTGGCAAAATTAGGTTTACAGAAGTTCAAGAGGAAACCTTAAAGTTTGAAGGCTAGATTTTGGCAATTAATTTCTCTGTTTAATAAAAGAAGATAAGGTTAATATGAGTGAAGTTGTTTTTTAAAGCTTAATTTGTTTTTTGGCTGCCACATCTGTTGCCTTTAAAAGAGTTGCAGTTTTTCACTGAAGTAGCACAAAATCAGTCACCTTTTTCTTCTAAAAGTTTTAACATTATTTCTTAAGCAGAAATTGAGACTTATATGAAAATGTCTAGTTTTGTCCTAATTTACCCCATGCAACGTTGAAACACAGCCAGTGTCAGCCAGATGTGGCTTTCAGGGAGTGTAATTTCATGGAAGTGAGTGGGAAGCAGAGAGATGTTTCATAGTCCATTGCCACTCTATGGAAAACTTGGAGTGTAAGATCAGCCTTTATTAGACATCAGGTAACCCACAAATGTTTTAACTTAGACATTTGTGTACATGAAATGAAACTAATTCGTGGCTATAAGTACCTATTTCCTTGTACATACATGATGCAATTAGTTATTTAATATTTATTATATTTTATTTATTTAATATACATTTCGGTGTTAAGAAAGTATTTTGCTCTTGATCAACACCCATTTATTTGAGGGAAATATGCAATATTTTCTTATCATAATTACCCTTTGTTTAATACTTTTTCTTCTAATACCAAGCTTTCAAACTCTTATCTCATTACTTGATGAAATGCTGCAAACTGTGCCCAGCTTTACACTTTTTTTATAGATGTAGAGGGATTTTCAGAGCAAAAGGACACTGATTAAACAAAGCAATACCTTACTTAATGTGTCTAAACTCCACAAGTATTTGATTTTAACCACAACGATTGAGAATGTGTTAAACCTTTTTCTAGGATCTGGGGCATCGTGCCTGATCTGCTGGTGACTGCAATTGTCAGTTACCTTCCTCATTAAAAAATGTTTAGCCAATGAGACTGAATTTGTCTAGCTTGGGCATAATACCATGTACATCCTTTGGCTAACCTGAGGAACAAATTGTTCTTAGAAAACAAGGAATCAAATAAATAGCAGAGTGATGATGAGCAGTGGTCATCACAGTGCATTTTTCTAAACTATTGGTTATGAGTCAGGGATCAAAGCTGGTTTAATGCATTTATTAATTCAGCTGCTTTTATTGAAGAAGTTCATAAACTATGGATGCTGTTTGTTCAATTGGTTGGCTATTGTATATTTTAATTTACCTCATCATTTGAGGTCACAAATATGTTCAATGGATACTTCTATAAAAGAAGAAAGGCAAACAGCTGCAGTACATGCACTCATGCTCTCTCTAGTTCTGTTCTCTCATTTCTGTAAAAATTATTAAACTGATTACAGTGTTGTGCCAGGAGTTGTATATATATTTTTTACTGTAGATGTGGATGTGAACATTTCTTAAAATACATGAAAACATTTTAGTTTAAATATATGTATTGCTGTGGTTTGAGTGTGCTGAACACACAAGCACATTTTTTTGGCCAGTCTCTTAAGAGGCCACTTTATAGCTATAAGCAAACAAGTTGAGCAAAATGAAATTGCATCCTATGTCCTTCAAAAGAAATTCCACCATTTTCCAAATGTGTTTATCATATATAATTAATGCAGAAAAAGAGAGGGAAAAAAAGAGGGCAAGTAAACAAATCAAACACTCTGCTGTAAAACCAGATAAGATTTTTCTGTTTAAACTTATGCTATATCCTCAGCCATGTTCTACCTATACAATAAATAATGACTTGTTTAATTGTATTTTAATTTTTCAAGAATGTAATGCTGTATATAGTTTTAAAATTGGTTATCTTAATTTTTCCTAGCCTTTTTTTTAATCTCATGTGACATAAATGTTAACATTCAATACTGTGATGTTGCATGTAAGTTTTCGTGATGGTTTGCAATATCTGGTAATTTTTTGGGGAAAACTGCTCTAAGGACGTAAGTCAGCCACAGTTTACAGCTCTCTGCATTATATTCTACTTGTAACTTTAGAAACCAAGTCAGGATGCAGAAGAAAAGAGGATTCTGGGTTTGACAGGCAGGGAACAGGACCCTGATGGACTTCAGTCATGTCTAAGTACAAGGGACTAAATATTTTAAGCATGGTGAAATCATGTATGACCACAGGTCATCATGCAATTCTTTGATAGTTAGATCAGTCTCAGTTACCTATTTTGTAGCCTATGGAAGAGTCTTTTTCAGGACTTTATTAATTGGATGTTAAAAAAGAAAAATCATTCATTTGCCTTCTCAAGGCACAGGTATTTCTGGATTAGATTTTAGACGTTTATGACCTGTTAAACTAAATGGATTGTGAAGGACTGGAGCACTGGTTTGCTCTCTAGTGGTACATTTTTCTAAATTCAGCTGTTTTCAAAGTCTGCTTATTTCAAAGAAATAAAAAGAGAAAAATGGGAAAAAAAGGAATCTCAGTATTAATTAACCAAGGCAAATTCAGTGAAGGGCAACAGAGCTGGTGAAGGGTCTGGAGCACAAGTCTGATGAGGAGCTGCTGAGGGAGCTGGGGGTGTTTAGCCTGGAGAAAAGGAGGCTCAGGGGAGACCTTATCACTCTCTACAACTCCCCAAAAGGAGGGTGTAGCTGAGGTCGGACTCTTCTCCCAGGCAACAAGTGACAGGACAAGAGGACACAGCCTCAAGTTCTGCCAGGGGAAGTTGAGGTTGGACATCAGGAGGAATTTCTCCGAAGAAAAGGTGATTAGACACTGGAGCAGACTGCCCAGGGAGGTGGTGGAGTCACCATCCCTGGAGGTGCTTGAGAAGAAACTGGACGTGGCACTCCGTGCCATGGTCTGGTTGACACAGCGGTGTTCGGTCATAGGTTGGACTCAGTGATCTCAGAGGTCTTTTCCAACCTAAATGATTCTGTGGCCCTGTGATTCTGTAATTTAAATTCGTCTTTCAGTCTGTGTATCCTTAGCAAGGCTTTCCATACCATCCATTTGTTCTCAGTTAAATTGTAAATTGAATGCTGCATATATAGAATAAAGAGTTATTGTAAAAAGCCCCCAACGTAACAAACTCTTCTATTTTGTTCTTTTTTATTAGAGAACACTTTTTCCTTAGATGAGAAAAGGGATAAAGAAAGATGAAATGTGCATGTGTCCAACCTAAAGTGTAAATAGAATCACATTTGTGGCTTTACTGCTTTGTAATTAGTATTGGTACAGAATGCTTATGTTGTTAATACTTTGCTTGGAAAGTAGGTTAAAAGTCATGTGTTTGAAATGATTATCTACTTAGTCTACTGACTCCTAATAATGTGCCTGTGTGCCTGTCAGAATGTTGAGCTGGGGAAGTAACACAGCAGTCACATTGCATTTTTCTGTAAATCTTCTATGAAGTAGGAGAGAATGGTTTGAGAGTGTAAATGCTTTATCAGTCAGTATTGTGCTGCTATCGTGCCCTGAAAGCTTTAAATCTAATTATGAATTAATTCAGATCAAGGACTTGATCTGAAGTTGTGTGGATTTTATTAAAATGGTCTTGTATGGAACCCTCCTCCCTGCCTATGCACCCTGAGGTTTCATTATCTTAGTACCATGTGAATATGGAAGAGCTTCCATGCTCCCTTGCCTTTAGGAATGTGGAATGTGTTTTAATTTCATTTTTCCTAACGTCAGAGTCCACAATTCGTCAGATATCAAGAAACTGTTGTCTTTATGTCTAGAACTCATAGTTTCTCTTTAGAATGGTTGATACCGTAAACATCTACTGATAATTTAAAAATTTGGGGATTTAGGGGGGCAGGGGAGGGAACTGTAATTCCTGTAAAAGCTCTCCCTGTCAGCATTAAAATGGATGAAAATTAATGAACCTGTGTGGGACGTGTGACTATTGAGTTCTTGTGTGAAAACATATGAATTTGTGGACCACAGTTTTATCTTAGAAATGAGATGCAAACTCAACTAAGCACATACCTTGCAAATTAATTGGTTGATTTAATGTATAAAGCCAAGTGTTCGCCCATATTTGTGTACATATGTTGTTGTGCCAGCTGGTTTTATTTTGGTATGAAAGTGTTATACTGTATTAACCGAGCTATTCTGATTAAAACCGGAGTACTCTCTTTTTACATAATTTTTACTTGAATGCTGAATTATGGGTTAGCATTTGCCTAAAGAAACTGTACATTCTGAATTGAGGTTGTGAAATAAAGCTCATGAACTTGCAGCATTCCTGGCATTTAAGAGCATTTTTATCAGGTTTCGCCCATTTAGGAGAAATGTTGGATTTTTTTTTTTAAGAAACTGAAATGATGAGTAGCAACATGACAGAAATAGAAGGCAGTTATTTCATGTTGTCATATGAAAATGGAAGTAATTTTTCTCGTGTTCCTAATTAAGATAATATAGTGATTTTTGCTTGGAAGAATGCTTGGTCAGAGGAACAAATAAAAGAAATTTGGTGGGTGGTGCGGGGATGGAGAGAATTACATGCAGAAATTGGAAAGCAAGGACATTCTGTCATCTGAAAACTTAATTTGTCAAAGAATGTATGGAATTCTAGAAATGAAAATATTTAGTGACATCTTCGGTTTTGGCTATGAATAATAATAAACTATTTGTGACTGAGTAAGTTCTGGCAAGGAGTTCTTGCGCAATATCATGAACAACTGCAGGTTTATCTGCACTGGGCTGTTCTCTTCTTTTAACCTTAGTGGTTCCTAAGTGTGAGGGATTTTTTTTTTTTTTGAGAAATCTGAATTAGTTTTCTTGTGAAGAAATTTCTTCAGATTCCAAATTCACTAGGTCAGGCTGGAGATGACATTACAGATAATTTCAGCTGTAATGTTAGTGGAAATTCTGTAAGAAATTGAATCATAGTCATATGAGGAAGACAACCAAACATTCTTTTGTGAAATGCATGATCTCTGTATATTTGGAGAGATTGTAAATCAGCTAACACTTTGATATGGAAGGATCCTGTTCTATAATCCACTTCACTATCTTTAGATAGTGCAACAGGGAGTATTTAATGTGAAACAGTGTCCTGTTAAACTGCTGTCTCAGAGAACTCATTTAGGTACATTGGTGCATGACTTCCCAGATGAGTTTTAATAAACTGAGTTGCATCTAGAAGCTCTAGGGAGTTCAGGCAACCACTGCAGTGTGCTCCTGTTACTTGGTTTTGTTACTAGTTTCAAAAAATGCAGTCTTTTCTGAAGCTCGTGAGAAATGTGAACTTTTGGTAAAAATGCTAACATTTTGTTTTGAGGTTTCTTCCTACTTATTAATTGAAGTGTTTCTGTTTTCAAGGGAACAAAAGAAATTGAAGGTGAAGAGGAGTCTGGTTTAATTCCGCCTGCAGAAGTATTTGCTCCCAAAAGTCTGGTGTTGGTATCCAGACTAGATTATCCAGAAATTTTCAGGGTAAAGTACTTGCAATTGCTATTTACAATATATCAGCAGAAAAATCTGGTTTTAAATGAGTAACAGTGACAGTACTTTTGATTTAAAATACCTCACTCAGGATTGATTTGGGAATTTAAAAGCAAAAGTAGCTTTAGATTGAACTAGATAAAATTCAACATCTGTGACAGTAAATAGCCCCCGTAGGTTAAAGCAGTTTTAAAACTACACAGAAGGCATGATAAACTTTTTTCTGGGCTCCATGAACTCTATAATGAAAGGAGTTATTAGGACAAAACCAGACAATATTTGACTAACTATATAGTTGGAAGTTAATAGTGAAAATCTAGTTCTCCTCCATATATAAAGCAAAATTCCGAGCCTCTTCCAGACCAAATTAAGATGCATGACAGAGATTTAGGATTTTGGATTACTTTCAGCTGGTGAAATATGACTTATCTGAGATAAATGAAAAGCTTAAATTTCTCCTAAGCTAATACATATTAACAGAAACAAATAAAGTTCAGTTTACAGATCAAAGGAGGAAATCATTCAGCAGTTGTCTTTAGAGATTAAGGATGACTCTACCAAGTGAGATTAAAAGTCCACGTAGCCCAGTATTCTGTCTCTGAAAGTGGCCCATAGCAAATGCAAAGCAAAGTGTGTAAGAATAGGGCAGGCTGTAGAAATAATTCTACAAAATGCTTTCCTAATTCAATGTGAATAATAGTTAAATGACATCCTGAACCAGAGGTGTTGGTTGTATGGGGTTTTTCTATACTTAGTTCACTTTCTTAACATTCATATTTTACAACAACCCACAGCATGGAGTTTCACTGTTTAACTATGTGTTATATGAAAAGTTACTGTTGGACTTACTTCTAAGAAGAGAATTACTGAAATACTTGCTGATTTATCAAAGTTACAGCAGTTAACAGGCAAAAGATGCTGTGGAGCAGTTATTTCCTTTTGTCCAAAGGCTTATAAGAAATGGCATGTTGAGCTGCATTAAATTATTAGTAAAAATGCTAAAGCTGTATCTGTGATTTCCCAATTAAAATTGGATCCATTTAAAAAAAGATGCTGAAATATTAGTATACTATTAATATAAAATATATTTACATCAATATAATAAAATAAAGAATGTAAGTTAAATAACATATGGAATTGCTGGTCATCGATGCTAATTTTAAAATCAGCCTCAGAAGCTCGTGGATTAATCAGTGTTCTGCCCTGGAAATCAGTCAGGTTTAGGTCCATTAGAGTTCAAAGCACAGATGAAGCTGTGTTGATTTTTATAATTTTTAACAGTAACTTATAGTAAAGCACTTCTTGTATAACAAGCATAGCAAAAATATTATGCCTAGAATTTCTTTTAAAAAGAACATCTATCCCTTGTAAGTAGCCAAGCTAATTTTTTTTTAAAGGAATGATTGCCTCTGTGCAAATTACTTTGTCTTTGGTTGGAAAGTACTTCACTACACGAAAAACTATTAAGGGGAACTTATTAAAAAAAACCCTATATGCATAGATCTCTAAATAATTTGACATCTGCCTTCCTTGTATAGCAGTCTGAATTTTTTTGTCAACCTTTCTAGGCTTGCCTTGGTTTGATCTACACCGTGTATGTGGACAGCCTGAATGTGTCCCTGGAGACTCTCATTGCAAATCTGTGTTCATGCCTTGTCCCTGCTTCTGGAGGGTCTCAGGTAAATGGGGAGGGGGAAAGGGTATTTTTCCAGTTAATTTAATTTATGAAGAAAACAAAAAATAAATTCTTGAGATATTTTTGAAGAAATAAAGATCATAGTTCAGCTGAGTGCTTTCCCTGTGGCCTGTGAGTGCTTTCCCTGTAGCCTGTCTTCTAAAGACAGCAAAAATTCCATTCCAGGTTAAGGTCAAAGGGTTAATTTTGTCACTGAGTTGGCTTTTACAGGGCACATTAACAAATTAAGCAGTTTGTATAAGTTTAGTTTTTAATAATAATGTGTTCAGGAATATTTCTGCTTGCTACAGATATTTTTTTACAGACTTTCTTTCTTTGCCATTTTCTAACATAACCTTCATACCAGTTCATTTATGCATGTTTTTTCCTTGATGGAGTTCAGGATTCCCCTGGTCTCTTCTTTGGTAACTCGTTTAAATTTCTATTTCCACAAATTTTTTTTAAATGCTAAAAAGTAACTCCAATGTGGTTTCCTCAGAGGAATTAAATATTGCAAATAGCCCATGCCTTAAAAAAAAAAAAAGAAAAAAAAAAAGTCTTCTAGTGAATAGACTTCTTTCAGCTTTTCCCCTGTGCTTTCTGTGAGCAGAAAGTCAGGTTTGTTTGTTGATTTACTTTATATAAATTATTCCAATACATTTGTGGGTTTTTGATAATCCAGTTGGGTCTTCTGTGCTTGGTTTTTGCTTTATGCTGTGACACTGATGGGAAGTTATGGTCCTTACTATGAAACAAACTTGGAAACTACATGTGCAAATGGCAACGTTTTACAGTCAATTACATACACAGCTTCCCACCCAACCTATGCATTATCAGCCCTCTTGAAATCCTACAACTCCCTAATTCTGTTCTGGTTTTTCCATAGCCCTGGATGCTTTGGAACTTCTCTTAGTGCTGAAAGTGTCAGAATGTCCTGTCAGCTTAGTCAAGATCTACCTTACTGCTCTCCAGACAGCCACTTCTCTGGTTTTGTATCTGAGGCTTTAGTTTTTGAAGGGGAGTAATTAGATTTTATCTCCGTGTCAGAAACCTTCTTTTCCAGTGGTATTTGCGCCTTGTATTTTTCGTTTTGGTGATCCACCTGAACTTCTGGCTCTGTTTCTATCCTCTCCTTTTTCTCCCTGCCCATAAATGCGGCTTTTCTCAGTGGCTGTTTCCTCTGCTAGAAGAGGAAGGAAAAGTCAGGCTCCTTTGGTTGTTCCCTTCTGCTTTCTCTCTTCAAATGAAATGCTCACTCATTTCCAACTTAAATTTGCTAGTGTCAAACTGTCATTTAAATCAGAAATTAAGTGTTTCTCTTTCCTTTATAAAGCCTCGTGCTTCCAGGGCTGAATCTGAATTACATAACTTAGAGTGGGAGCACTCTTGTGACATTTATTTCCAGAAGTCCTTCAGGAGCCTCCCAGGTTGTTCATGTTCCCACCATGGAAATCGTCAGCTGTGTAATGGGTTACTGACCTCCATCCAGGTCTGCTGCTGAAGTGCTGGGGCAGAGCATCTCTGCTACAGCTCAGGGACTTGTTTGGGTTTCCTGGGGGGATTTTTGGTTTCAAATACCTGCTGTGCAGCAGCTAAAGCTTGCTGCCTTCATACATTTCCCGCCTTTGCTGTCATACAGAGTGAAGATTTACCACACAGAAATGCCCCCCAGCCCATGGGAGTTAGTGGTTAGAGGTAACTAACTGCTTGAAATCGCTCATTGCTTGAATGCCATGTGGATTTACTCAGAGGAAAGCAAGGGTATTTTGCAATTGCAATGTTGTTTGGGATGCGATACTCAAATGCACTCCTTTCACTCCCATTTCCTGCCTCCCTCAAGGGAGGTATTTTCATGTGCTGGAAAGGTAGCTGAAGTTGTAACTCTACTTTAATGTGCAGAGCAGGAACACAGGAATAGCAGAAGTGTCCTCTTCAATACCCACATGTCACAAGTGTGTTCATACTGAATTCGTGCATGCAGACAGTAGATAGCAAAGAAAGCCAGTTAGAAATACTGTACATTTTTCTGATTTAAATGGATTTTAAACCTTTTCTTTTTCCCAAGAGGTTTTTTATTGTATTAACAGAAATGTACTTTTAACTGTCTTCAAAGCCATAACTATTTAACTAAGTGTAAGTGCAAGGGAGACACTGTCATGCTATACATTCAGGGAGACATATCACTGTCCTCAAATTGTATTTCAGACCTCTATTTGATTTTAAATTTCTGTATACAAAATAAATAATTTTTGCAGTATGAATCACTTATCTGCATGGCGACAGCTTGTTTATTCTATATAAATTAAATTTAAAAAATTCTTTCTACAGAAATTGTTTTCTTTGGGAGCTGGAGACCGACAGCTGATACAGACTCCTCTACATGATAGCCTTCCTGTTACAGGCACCAGTGTGGCTCTTCTCTTTCAGCAACTGGGTATGTCTAGGTCTGCTTTGAAAACAAAATTATTTTTCTAAATTATAAAATGAGGTATTTTCTGTTCTAATTCAATTCTAATCATGTACTAAGACAGCTGCATGGTAAATATTAATTTCTTTCGAATGAAAGAATGACAAATTGTGCTTTTATCCCCTAATCAGACATTCATAGAACCCTTTTGTACATCCTGCCTGTGGTAAGTTGTCTCCAGTATTAGAGAGTCATGGAATAGTTTGGGTTGGAAGGGACCTTTAAAGGTCATCTAGTCCAATCCCACCATGTAGTATCTATAAGTTACTAGGGGCAGAAGTGGGTGTGGCCCCTATTTAATCACAAAAACTTTCATGTAAAAAGATTCCCTGCTCCACTCCCCTTGGATATTGCACAAACTCCAAAGAAAACCAAGGAGGTTTTTAATGAAGCTGGTGTGACCAAAAAGTTTGTATAATTCTGTTGTTGTCTGTTACTCCCAATCTTCCAAGAAGATGCTCTAACACAATCCTCATCAAATGTTTACATGTTCATTACAATTACAACGTTGCATCACTGCTACCTGGGTGCCTCAGTACTGATCTCGTGTCTGCCATTAAATTCTAACGCTCTTAGTCTTCATTCCGTTGGTTTGTGGAGTGACTTTGAATCATAAACTTGTAGCAGCCATGGATAAAGGCACAATTAATAGTCTTTTCTGAACCTGTGAACCTCATATTTACTCCCAAGCAACCAAATGGTCTCAGGATATAGGTTGTCATCCATTCTTCTCTCACATACAGAGTAAGAATGAATGGAGATCAGAAAGACAATAGTGAAGAACAATAAGGGCTCATGTCACAGACAGTATCAGATCTGATGAGCTCAATGCCATCTCCTACTAAGATGATTTAATTGTAGACTTCCAAAAAGAATATTATTCCAAAAAGAATATTATAGTTTTGTTTATGGTAATTTAAATTTTAAAAAAATTGTGGCTAACATGGTATATAGGTGCTACTTAACTTCACCCTGAGGTTTTACTTGGCTTTTTATGTCAAGATTCATTATGACTGCTCTGATCAGATAGCTGGCAATGTTTTGAACATGGACAGGCCCAACAGTTTTTCCCCTTTTCTGAAGACATAAAATGTGGTGTGAGGTACCATAAGTACAGCATGTTACACCATGTGGTCTGGTATGTTGTTTTGTAAGTATGGTGTGTGCGACACTTGAGGCAGTTATTTAGGCTGTTAAAGTGAAGGTTGCTATAAATTCACAGTTCAGAAAATGTCAAAGAAAGTGAGGCTTTCAGTTAGTTCTTAGGTAATTACCCTGTCTTCTGGCACCTGGCTTTTGTATGGCAAATTGGGATGGGAGTGTTTTGTCACAGGATCAGGCTGAGGAAAACAATGAAGACAATTCTGAAAAGTCATTGTGTGCATCAGATTTATAGAGGGAAGCCGTGAAGATGGAGTGGGAATGCAAATATATGGAAGAGAAAACTGGGGACCATCTTTTTCTCTTGTTGTCTTACTGAGAGCATATTTTGTAGGGCAAGTTTTTTAAATTCCTCTCATGTACAGAAAGGAATTATAAAACTTTTCAACTTTAAAATTCCTGTCACACACATAGGGTTTAATTTAATATCATTAACCACATGTTATTAGAAGGTTAATATATACAGATGGATGTCATGTAAATTCCTAAATCTACTGTAGCAGAGAACTGAAGAGTTTAGAATTTAACCAGGACTCCTAGATTGTTGTGCTAGCAGTCAAAAATCCTCTACCTTTATATTTTGAATTTGTATCATTCCTTATTAGCTCCTGCACACTTTCCAGTATCTATAACCTCAATTTACTCTTTGTCTACCATTTCATCTTTTGTTTCCTGTACTCCATTAGCCTTTTTGCTGTCTGATTTCTGTGGTTTTGCTGCTCTTCTGTCTTACTTTCTCCTCCCAACTTCCTGTGAATTTGGAGGTTCTGTCTTTGTTGCTTTTTGGTGGCCTGTAAGAAGTATGAGTCAGTAAGCTTGTGCTTACCAGATGCCCTTTCTAGTCACAGTGCACACAAGGATATGAAGATCAGCAGAAGGAGGGGGAGAGAAAGGGAGATAAGGAATGAAAACTCATTGCTCAGTTTCCTAGTTAGTGATGCTTCAACTGGCCTGAAGAAGGGAGAGACTGAAGAAAGTGCATGGTTGTAAAACTTGGCAAATCTGGTCACGAGAAGCTTACAGGCATACATCCTGCTTCCCTGAAGGGGATCATGCAAGTTCATGGACAAAAGAAAGAGCTGTCTCCCTACTTTTCTGTTGTAGCAGGATTTTCTCTTTTACGAGGCTGTAAGAACTATCAGGAAGAGCTTGTCTAGTGGCCTTGTGTAGGTCCTCTTTTTGTGTCTCTCTATTCTTGGGTGTGACAAGGGTGGTGTAGTTGCCTGGGAATGGGCCTGGTAGTAGTTAAGGAATAGGCAACTAAGTGGGCAGGTAGATTTTTTTTAAAGTAAGTACTTGAACACTTTGTAGAAGGCTGCTTTTCCCACCTCCTATTTCTGACCACTGTTTTTTTTTGTTTCTTTGTGTTTTGGGGGCGTTGTTTGGAGTTTTTTCCCATATGTGCCTCAGTTGCCAGCTGATGTATCTAAGTATCTGGGGATACAGCACAATGGTAGAATTGTCTTGTGTCTCTAAGGTCCTGAATTAGAAAATGTTTGTGTTTTCATAGTGTACCTCACTTTCCAGAACAGCACAAAATCCCATTCCCGTGTAGGTGGTGGGCTGTCATCATGTTCTTAGTACCAAGACTTGTTAATTCCAAGTTTTTGTTTGGATTTACTAAAAAAAGTTGTTAAGACAGCTACACGTGCCTGTTTGCAATGGTTCTTACCTGAAAAAAGAGGACCAGGAAATACGAACAGACTGTTTTAAATAAATTCTCATTTATTCTCACCTTTCATGTAGTCTTACAAAGAGTTAAAGGCAGCGAATCCAAAAGTGTGGTAGAACCTACTGGCTCATCCCTTTGAGAAAGTTTATTTTCCCAAGATAAGGCCTAATCCTTTCCACTGGAGATCACAGCTGAACTTGTCAGAAGTTTTTGTGCTTCTTGGAACAATATTCACACTTGCTCTGTTTCTTTCGCCTGGTTGGAACAGGAGATTAACATGTGTTTGTCTCTACAACCTGGGCAAAAGCTTTCTACTGCTGTTCAGTACTTTAGTGACAGCTGTTATCCCATCCAGTCTCGTGTTCCGGACACAAATATTGACCAGACCATTTGTCAAATAACAACACGTTCAGTTACTTCTCTGCTGGTACAAGTCACTTCATCCTATCTCAATTATTAATAGAAAATTGAAGAGTAACTAGAAAAATATTTGTCAAGTATATAAATCACCTTTTTAAAAATAGCTCTTTCTTGGAGGAAGGTGGGCAGCAAGACAAAATTTATCACTATGAATAGACACAAAAGTAATTGCAATGTTTATTTTGAGAAACATTGTGCAATAGTAGCCTCATCACGCTTTTTCTGCTTGGCAGGATAATACTGTGTCAGCAGATGACCCTCCCTGTATTACCAAGTCCACAGCATATCTGGAAACAGACCTTATTTTTGCTTAGGCGTTAAACTACAGTTGGGAAAAATATCCCCAAAGGTTTTAAGCTTAGTAATAAGGAACAGCAGTGTTTGACATTTTAAATCATACCTTCTTTTTTTTTTTTATTAAAAGAAGCCTAATATATAGGAATAATGTGACAAAAACCAGGCCTGTAGCTGGATCACTAGAAATTATTTAATCAACAAAGGATTAGGTGGAAAAATAGGAATCATAAAGTTACTTTAAAAAATTGACCATGGTAGCAAGAAGATTTCAGTACTCTTCTATTTCTTCTTGTCTTGTAGTAAGATGGTAGATATCTATAGAAGCTTCAAAATGCAGTAGCTTTCTTCAGGCTCAAAGGAGATTTAGGTTATATTTAGGTTATATTTCTCTCCTGTCTCACTGCATTAACTGTACATTCCTAAGTTTCTGCCTTAAGCTCTTTTCTCCAGACTCCAACCCTACTTGGCTTCTCCATACGGGCATTCAGCAGAGATGTATTCAGTCATTTGGATCTGAGACATACATTTCCATTTCCCCAAAAGGCAGCTTTTTCTCAAAGGAAGCCAGGACGAAAAATTAGTGACCTAAGGAGCAAAACAAGAAGCTAAGGTTTAACCAGCACTTTTGATTTTTGCATGTGTCAAGGACTGGTAGCATGAATCACACTGCTAAGCTGAGTAGAAAAATTTTGAAAATGAATTTTTCTGAAGAATTTCTCTCTCCTTTCCAAATACTTAATCAAAGACAAAAGAGTTTTCCTTCCTTTCCTTCTTGTTTAGTCTCATATCCGGTCAGTTTTCCTATGTCCTTATTTCCCCTGTTCTGTTTTGTTTGCCTGTACTTGTTTTCCTCCTCATGTCTTAAATTCACCACTCAAGTATTTTCAGTAAAACTCATACTGACTTTGTGTTAAAAAGAAGTAATTTTTAAAGTGGCAAAAATGATACTTTGAAGTAATGATACTTCTGGATGAAGACACAAGGTAAGGGTGCTTTGGAATCCAGGGCTGTGTAGAATAGAGATTAAACAGGTGAAAAGCATGAAGATAAATGGTAATGGTAGGTGGAGCCAGGTTGCTTGGCAAGCTTGTCTTTGATTTGTCCAAACTGTGCTATAACTGAAAGTGCTAAACATCATTATCCTTCAGCCTTTTCATGTATTTTAAAATATTTTTAACTAGAAATCCTGTATGTACCATTAGGCAGTATATGAAGCCTGTAAAAGAAGTACTTAAAAGTAATACAATGTAGTCGAAGACTGCAGTGTCATTAAATATCTGTAATTCCAGATATCAAAAGTGATTGATTGATTAAACTTCTGGAGATTATTACAATTGCACAAAATATAAATACTAGGGCAGATGTTTGTGATGATGGCAGAGTTGCTAAGCAGGGAAGTACTTGAGTACAAGCACTTTAAAATGCTCCACTCCAGTATTGATGTATTTTCTTAATGTGACTATTCAATTCCAAATTTCAACATTGTGACTTGAGACTGAGAAGTTCGGAAAGTTCTCTGTCCTTTTGCCCTGCTTGCCTTTCTTTTGCATCAGAGCAGATACTTCTGTGATACCACAGAGAGCTACTTAAAATTAAATAATTAATTAACAACAAGCAAGCAAAGAGAAGTGAATTATTTTCCATGGAGTGACACTGACAGAGATGATTTTTGTTGGTTTAAACAATCATAGAGCCAAACCCTGTTACTGTTATATGGTGATAAATCCAGTCAAAACATAGTGATGGGATCATATATTAATTGTCATACCTGTTTAGAATTTTTTGAGTTGTGTAATAAAATGTACAGACATAAAAAAAATGCTGTATTTACTAATTTTTCAGATTTGTTAGAAACTCATGAAGAATGATGGAGGTTTGTTTTTTCCTTAATATAATGAAAATGCTGTAATTTGTTTGGAGGGAAGATCTTAACTGTAGCAGTTAAGAATTTTTTTTTTTTTTAAATTATGGTATGCTTCTCCAACTCTGTTTGGAAGTAGATATTTGTACATGCAGAGGGATTTTAAACTGACAGACTTGCACTTTACAGCTTTGGTTAACTTGTGAAAACCACGTTTTTAGGATGGTTCTGTAGTTGTGCCAATGTCATTCAGCAGATGTTCTGCTCTCAGAAGAAATCTGTGCATAGGCTGAGAGTTGAGCAGGCTCTGTCCTTGGTTCTTACAAGTTCTATTTCCTTTGGAAGCTGATGTCAGGGCCCTGGGCAGCCCCCAAGGCCCTCCTGGCAGGGCTGGGCTGTGCTCAAGGCCAGCACTGCTGGGCACAGCTGCGCAACTTTGGCTCAGGGTGTCGAAACATGAGAAAAGGAGGGGCCTGTTGGCCTTGTCTTGGGTGCTCTCCTTAAGCTCAGCCCATGCCCCCATGGCCTGCCCAAGCCACAGTTGTTATGCTGGGCAAAGACCTGTCTGACCGGGATCCTCACCCGTGGACTGCACATGCTGGCTTGGTCTCAGGTCATCCTCATGACCTGGGCTTGCCTTGTGGTCACTGTGACTGACCTGGCTGCCATCTCTGGCCCTCACCCTGACCTGGCCATGCTGACCTGGCTCCCTGACTTGACCTCAGAACCTCCTCATCTCTGTGGCCTTGTCTGGCTGACAGAACCAGACCTACCAAACTCATCTTCTCTGGGTACTGCACCCCTTGTTGGTGAGGGCACTGCCCCTTCCTGCCTTGCTCCATATTTGCCTTCCGTTATGGAGCTGTTGATCCCTGGCAGCTGGTGGTTCTTCAGTTTTCACAGCTTACCTTCTAAAAGTCTTGAGCTGGTACTTTGATATTAGTTCTTCACAGTAAGTTGCTAAAAATCAAGCTTTACAAGTCCTACAAGAGATGAAATCATGCACCATGACTTCCTGGTATAATTTGATTCTTGGGAAGATGTCTCGGTTTTGAAAGACAGGTGTCTGCTAAGGAAGGCAGAAGCCCCCCCTTGAAGTGGCAGATATAACCCCTTTTTCCTCTAAGTTATTATATTTTGAAATCAAGGGCCTTTAGGCGAAGATGTGGGAAATAGGAATAACAGTTCTTTACTCTATATATATATGTATATAACCAGTCAAACAAAACAACAACAACTATGGCAGTAACAGCAAACAATCACAAACCCAGTGCCAGCCTTCTCGGCTGTCAGGCCCTTTCCCCTCGGGTGCAGTTCCGCTCGCAGCCGGCAGGGGCGCTGGCGGCTCCCGGTGAGCAGGGCAGGTGCGATGGTTCCCCCGCGGCTGCAGGGGGCGCTCCGGAGCGAGCTCGGGAAACCCGCGGCTCTGGTGCCCTGGGATCCCGGGAAGGATGGAACAAAGGCTTCACAAACCCCTGGGCAGCTGATCCCGGACTCTCAGGAACAGCAGGCTGGAATGGCAGGGACGAACGCAAATCCCGGGTGGCAGGCGAGATGTATCCAGATGGGAGAACCCCACGGAGGCCCAGGCAGGCAGGGCGAGCAGGGCTACAGCGTAGCGAAAGCTCGAAGCAGCAGCGGGGCAGGACAGCCACAGCTCGGTCTCCAGCAGGGCAGGGAAAGCGGCTTTTGGGGTCCCGGCGTTGTTTCCAGCAGGAAGAAAGAACGGCCAAAAAGAAAGAAGCAGCAGCTCCTTTCTCTGCAGCTTCTCTCTCCGGACGCTCAGAGCGAACTGTCCCCACACCCAGGTGTAGACAAAGGAGTAGCCAGGCCCGCCCCACTCCCCTTTTTGTCTTTCTTAAGTACAGCTATTTGTCCCCTAGCAACATGCATATGGGAGAAAATTCCTTTAACAGGAAAAAAACTAAGACTAAACTGAAACCCCAACAGAAGAGAACAAGATTTTTAAGATTTTCTTGATCTTAAGACATGAACACTGATCAGTTTCTGTGTTCTGCACTAAAGCTGGCTTCATCTGTTAACAATCTTTCCAATGTTTTACCACTTCCCAACACCCTGCCTCAGAAATTATGATGTGAGCTACTGGGGCTATAAACAGTGAAAGTGCCTAGTCTATATAGCAATATAAAATACAACCTTACTGTGATAATTAGAAAATACCTATCAAATCAAAAGGAGAAAAACTGCATTATGCTGTGCCTCAAATTAGTTTATTTTTGTGGTAGCTAATTTTTAGACTCACAATACTTGTAGGACATGCTATGCTTTACATTTTTATTCTGAATAAAAAAAATAAAAAGTAACAGTCGCCCTGCTGCTTAAAAAGTGTAGTCTCCTTTAGAAAACATAAATCCCAAAATAAGGTAGGGTCTTAAAGGACTGTTTAAATTGTTGGCCGTATTACAGCTCATACTGGCTTCTAGAGGCTGCTTTTTGAACAGTGTTGGAGTTTTCTGCTGTACTCTATCTTTTTAGTTTACTCCATGTCATAGACCATATGTATTTACCATTTGCTGCTTTTTACATCAGTATTGTTCAGGGAGAAGTCAAAAGTTACAGAAACAGGTGAGTACCAAGAACAGGCTCATATAAAAAGATCATGAGTTATTTAAGGCTGGAAGTTAAAAGATGATTTCTAACTGTAGGACAAGAAACGTCCTGAAACACTTTCTGTTGGGAATAGTAATGCAAAGCAGTATCAGTACATTTAAGATGAAGCTTCATCAGTTTGGGGTTGTCTCATAAAGCCATGATGGAAAAAGGCTGGACTCTCTCACTGTTTATAGACCCTTCGGTCCTGTATTTCTAAATCCAGGATATATTAAAATACACAGAATTTTTGCTTTTGACTTCGTTTGTTGACACTTTGAGTAATGTTTTCTGTAATAAAATAACTTCTCATTATTTTAATTCTGGTTTAGGGGAGAAAAAATGTTCAGCCTCTCATGTAATGTATTTTATGCCAAGAGATGACAATACCAAATTACTGTATAAATGGAAAAAGACATTCCTGATGAATATATATGTGTATTTGTATGGCTGGGAGACATTATGAAAGGGTCACTGCACAGTCAGCACGTGAGCTGGCTTATACTTGTTGACTAAGAAAATCCTAGTGTCTTTGACATAGAGCAAGAATATTTTAATATTTCATTATGTAGGGCAGCAAAGGAATGAGAGATTTAATTTGCAGAGCATGTGAAGAGTCCAAATGCAGGCATTTTCAGTACAGTAATACCTATAACAGGGAGTTGCACTAAGGGTTGATGTGGTGCCCTTTCCACATCTTACCTGTGTTATGAGATTTCAGTGATATGAACCAGAAGTTTCTTTACCTCTGTCAGGTTGTTCATACAAACTTCTTACCCAACTCACTCAATTTTGTTCCTTTCCACGAAACATCATGCATCATGTGGTGGGAACATATATAACCTTTGTCGATTTTTAGCAGCATGTGTGATTAAATTAAGACTGTTTTATTGAGGTATATACACTTCTAATCAGTCTTTGATCTTAATAAATTGTATACTCTCCAGCCTATGGGACCTGGCATCACATGAGTATATGCTTAGTTTTAGGTTAAATCCCACTGGCCAGTGAGCTGCAATTAGCTCCATAACTCAGCCAAAGAGAATTTACCATTCAAGCTTTCCAAGTAGATTTGTGTAGTTCATCAAAGAACAAATAGATTATGAAGGGATTTGATGTGGCATTTACTGCTAATGGGCCCTTACTGCTGCAACAGCAGAACAAAAGGAAAGTGTTCTTTTAGATGCTGTTGGAAATAAAGGGACATTGTCATAGTGAATTTTATACAGGGACTCTTCTGCACTTCCAAGTAAAGGCATTTTGTGGACAGTCACTGAGGCTTCATTTCCCCAGCAGCATACACTGCCAGGCAGATGGTCCTGTCTGGAATGTCCGCTTCCAGTTGCACAGTGCTGCCACATCTCCTTTGCTTGACTCAGCTGTGCTGAACAGTTTTATCTCACCACGTTAACAGAAAACATTTGGAGGGTGGAAGGAGGGAGAGTCCCATCTGTCTTCTGTCAGCAGTCTCAGGTGGTTTGATGCTGTGGTTAAATCAGACCAATGGCCAAGTGCTGCGGTGAGAACAGACCAATCCCTCTGCCAGCTTGAACTTGCTCACTCTTGTGAGCTTTGCTGCAGGTGTAGGGAAAGCAGCAGCAGCAGCAGCAGCAACCCTGTCAGAGAGAGCCATTAGAGCAGATTCCAGTCAGGGAATACCAAACTATTCCTTGAATACATCCTGCTCAGTGTTTCTGTTTGCTTGACACGTGGGATACACTGGGAACTTGGTCAGCGTCCCCTGAGATGCTGCTGCTGTGGTGACAGCTGGCAGAAGGCAGGAGTCTGGAATGACTTGGAGGCACTGTATTTCTTATATCCAATATTTCTTGCAGAGTACACTGTTTTTCAGCAGAGCAAAGCACACGACATAAGATGCTCATTTACTTTATATCCACTGTGAACTTGTAATTCTCTTTTAATGAGGCAAGCTGTGCCGTAGTTTATTTTAAGCAAATTATAAATCTGAGAAATAAGAGTTATCTGACATAAGTAAATAAACTTGAAGCTGTGTATATGATAAAGTGCTGTAGTTAATGAGCTGTTTTTTTAAAAGGAAACATTTCAAATAAGAGAAAAAATAAAATTACGGTATGCTCTATAACGATTCAATGAAATTTATTTAAACTATTGGGTGAAAATTTGTTTTGGGATATTTGAGAAGAGAGTAATTTCCTATTTACAGCAGGGCTTCAGAAAACACCTCTCAGAAGAGTGTAAATAAGTTATTGTTTTCCAGAGATGAGAAAAATGTAAATTCCAAAAAGCAAGTATCTAGTAATGGGCAAACAGATTTCAGAAAGGCAAAAGAAGTTTATTTCTGCTTAGAGAAAATACTGAAATGGAGCCTACTGGGAACAGCTTGCTTTTCTTTCCATTTTTGCTGGTATGAGTGCAGGCAGAACTTTTCTCACTATTCCGAAGGAGGCTTGGTAGCTATTGAATCATAAGAGCCTGCAAAACTATAGTTTCTGAACTTTAGTGTTAATTCTTGTGGTGAGAGGAAAAGAAAAATGGTTCTATAGACATTTGCTTCCATATATTTGTTTTTGTAAATTAATATATAAAGTTTTGCTCTCTAGTTGCAGTTTGGGCTGAAGTATCTCTATATTAGGAAGTCAGGAAAATCTCAGCGAATTTGACAAAGAATTTTTAAAGTTTGGTAAATGTTTTGAAGAGAATCCAGGCATGATCTTTAAAGAAAATAAAATGATTTTTTATATTTTTCATGGTTACGGTGTTTTACCGTATTCTCTCAATTCTTCAATTGAATATTCGTCCTTTTATGCTCCATGAATATCAGCCAATGGTGGCTGAAGATTGCTCTAACAGAATATCCTGATCAGCCACATCTGTTCTTGTTGTCTTTGCATTTATTTGGTTATGTTAAAATAATGTTTCTGTAGTTACATTCCTTGAGAAAGACTTTGTAGTCCTTAGACAGGAAACAGGTATGTTTGCAGTTTCTTGTGTATCCTTGACCATTTTTCCTGTGTACAGTTCAAGAATGACAATACTTTTCTCATTCTTAGCTATTTACTTTCTAAGGATCCTAATGGTATTACCCTCACTCTGAATTGTTTTGTTAAAAAACGTTTTCTTCTGCTTTAAGCGAATCCAGACAAATTATGAAATCTTAAAAACAAATCAGGTGGTTCAGAAATATTTAATGCTCCTTCTGAATTGTAAAATGTTTGTTGGTGGCTGAACAGAATCCTCCTTTACTTCCTACTATCTATGAATCAATTTGCAGAGATTGTAAACTTCTCTAGTTTTGATTACTTAAATACCTCAGCAGTTGCAAATAATTTCTAAAATCTCAATTTTAGTTTTGCTATTAGAGTACAGAGAGATAATTTTGCCTAATCAAACTGCTATAAATAATTTTTATAACGTGCACTTATTTTTTCAACATATCTTTTGATGTATGTGGGAAAAAAGGTTTTGCAAAATATTTGGTTCAAACAATAAAATCATCATTCTTGAAAGGGCAATTCTAAAGAATGAATGAAAGAAAGTCACCTATAAAAATTTCTAGAAACGTGGGAATATTTCAGTAGCACTCTCCCCCACCTCTACTCATGGAAACTGGGCAGCATTTCAATTCATTAGCGTGTATCCATTATCCCAGTCCACTCAAAATTATTTTGCAGAATTTCGTTGAGTTTCTGTTAGTGTGGACCTGTGAGGGTTTCACAGAAATTCTGTATCCTGATATTAATAATTATATAGGTAATTAGCAATTAGTACTCAGATTACTTGTAATTATGAAGGATTACTGTTTGCCTTTATTTATTTTTTTTTTCAGGGTTGGAATAGTAGGTATTTATGGGATAAATATCCAAAACCAAATAGCTTCCTATTTTAATTACCTTTCTAGATAACTAAACAAGTAAGCAGAAGATGAGATGTGAAATCAGACATGAAATTAAATAATATTTCAGCAGAATAGACTATTACTCAAATGATAACACCTGCACAGATATAAAGAACACACAGTAAGAGAGCAAAACCTTCTGGTGTAATCTGGTAGTAAACAGTTCAATATTTAGAAATAGTGCTTGCCACCCTCCTTGTAGGAAAAGATGTTAGTCTCATATCTGATTTCTGTGAAGATTCTTCCCCTTAACTAAACTGACTTTTTGTAGCATCTATCAAACATGACCTGTTTATATGGCCCAGACATACAATCAGTAGCAAACTTTTAGCTGGTAATGCAGGTTATGTTTGTGTAATTCAACTTGCTGCCTTTATGTAAAACTGGCATTTACCTCCCTGCCGCATGAATACTTTCTGTATATGAAAGGGTTATTTGTCTGGTTTACCTTTTTTTGTCTTTTCTGCTTTGTCAAGAAAATTCACATAACACAGTCATATTAATCTCGAGCTTATCAGTCTCCCTTTGGATATGTAAAGCTTAAAATATGCATAAGAAATGGTATTGCACTTCTCTTTTTCAGGGGTGAAAACCTTATTATCTAAATCTTCTCTTAATAATTGTCTTTAGCTTTATCATTGTCTCTGAAAAAAAAATTACTGATCATGTTCTCTCAGTGTACTGGCAGGGTTGTATTTGGAGGCTCAAGAAAGCCAAATGGCTTTTGGTGCTTCTTTAAGTAGGTCTGCTGAGGGATTTAATGAAATTGGCAATAATGTAGTGATATCAACATGCAGATGACAGACAGACTGACTGTTTTCCTAAATAGATTGTATGCTGTGCTTAATCCCTGTTTCTTTGTGCCTGTGTAATTTATGGTTTGGAGCACAACCATCTGCTTGACTCCGTGTAGACAGAACAGAGTGGATACTGTCGAACTTTGGGGGAGTGATAGCTGTAGGAATATTTATCCATCAGCTGAAGACATCTTTTTTATAAATATCTCCTCATTGTCACAGTCTCTTTGATATGCTTTTAATGATCAGTTGTCTTTCATGGTGTTTATACCAGAATCTTTCTATATGTTTCCTCTTCCCACTCTCCCCCGACGCTGCTTTGCAGGGCAGTCTTCATTCCACCTTCTCAACAAAGAGCATGCAGAATTCATGGTTCAGATTCTGCATTGCCTTCAGTTCAGTTCCCAAATCAAAAGTGCATCTCTGAAAATGGAGGTTGGCTTCATTACTGCATGTCACACCTGTGTTTCCTTCTGTGGGCTCAGAAATGGGGATGAATTTGTGAAATGCTGGATTCTTTGAGGGCGTCTCAGCTGAAGGCTCCGTGCTGTAGGGATTGCTTCTCCTCCTCTTGAGTCTGACAAAGCCCAAATAAGTTAATCTCTTGGGGTACTCATCTGACTCATGTCCTCTGGTGCCCAGCCAAAAAGCAGGATAAATTAACCCTCCCAAAGTTCTCTGCTGGCACAGCCACATTGCTCCCCATTTGTGAGCAAGCTTGGCTGTAGTTTAATCATGTAGTGTGCAGTCCTAAAAACTGACCTGCATACTTTCCTAAATGCAAATTGATCCTGAGCTGAGTGACGTAGCAATCTTTTGGGTATCACTCTGTGTAATTGATTTGAGATTTTTGGGTGGACAAATGAATGTAATTTGGCAAGGATTACCTATGTGAGTATTGAGTACAGTTGTTGCCCCTTATTTACTAGTTAAGCTTGTATTTTGGTCATTAGCAGAGCTATGCAGCCACATCTAAAAATAAATATGAAAAGAGTTTTGTTTTTCTCTACTCTTTTCTTAGTTATCTTTAGAGATTGACACTGCCTGGCACAGAACCTGTACTATGCAGTCTCCAGTGGCCTTTCAGAAAGGCTTTTCAGGCTTTGTTGACCCATTTCCTGGATTAGTCTGGCTAAGTTATGGATTATTTTGTCTATTAAGCTTTTTCTTGTGTCCAGTAATTCAAGAATGGCGTATTGGCATAATAATGTATTCAACTAGTTGAGTTTCTGAATCCATGTTTATAACTCTTTACAAAAGTCTGAAGAAGCAAGTGATAATATTTTGATTTCATGCAATATAGAAGACAGTAACTTGTCAAGTACACTTTGTGTTTGGTGGTTTTTTTTAATCATGCTTAAATAAGTACTTAAATTCTAGAACAACAGGAAGCAGGCAGAATGATACATTTGTTGATGGAGGATGTCAGATAATTTAGTACAAATTACAGATTCTTTAAATACTTGAAAACAGTGAAGGTCAGGAAGCCTCCATTCAAAATTTTCCAGCGTATGTATAATATTTTACAGGATGTCTGTCTGTAGACAGCAAAAGAATAATCTGTAAAAATCAACTTGTTTGTTGTTTTTCATGTTGTCTATTTATGCCCTGACAAATGAGCATCGGATGTAGTGTGGAGTCTGCAGACCAGCAGAGGGTTCAAGGTTACAGACAGACACGATTGTGTCTTGTAGCACGAGGAAACTGGGCTCAGGCTGTCATTTGGAATGGTTTGTTTTCAGTAAACAGCTTGTAAGGCTTGAAACAACACCTTGGTGGCTTCCTCAAATAATTTGATCAATGGCTCAAATGGTTTAGAAAAGGAAAGTGATCAAAAGTCGTACTATTTATAATTTATTTGATTCTATCAGACAAAGGTTTCCCTCACAGTCGTTATGCTGCTGATATTCCTGAAAAGATGTATTTCGAAGTGTGGAGCAATAATTTTGTATTGAGTTAGTGGCCATCATCTTGAAAATAAGACAATTCCAGATTAGGTGTCTGTATTGTACACTGAATTTTTTTATATTATGTATTTTATATTTTTCTGTATTGCATACAGAGCATTTAGGAAGAGAGAAAGAAAGAAGGAAAGAAAGAGGGAGAGAGAAGGAAAACACTGGTACAAATAAACTGTGTGGGCTCTGTAAGATTTCAGCCAGTGGAAGTGGTTAGCCTGGGTTTTATTGTCCAAGTGTGTTAGATTCTCTGAAATTTCGTCTCTTCCATAAGTTCTGCAAATAAAGCAACGTTTTCCTCTAGCTCAGCAAAGCTGAGGCTGAATCAGGTGCATTCATATCACAGTAAACATTTCAAATTCACCTTCCATGCCCAGTTAAAGTGTAGTGAACTTCTGGGAGACCAACTCCCAGATGTAATGTTTGAAGTATGTATTCCGCTGTGGGACATCAAGTTCTTCTGTGGGAAATAGTTGCTGAAAGTAGTCATCTTTAATTATATCCATGCTAATTAAGATGCACTGAGAAATGCCTCTGTGGAGTGCAAGCTGAAGCTTTATCTGTGACCACTACTATGCAGCAAAACCAGACTTAATTTCCCTAGTGAAACTACGAAAGCCTCACAAAATGTGCCATCACTGCTTAGTAATTTAAACTTTGTGTTCCACTGACTGGACATCCAGAACTTCATGTAAACTGAAGATGCTGACAAAATCCATTTCTTACAGTGGTAAAAATAGATAATAATCAGAGATACAGTTTAACACTACGCATGAAGATTACCTTTATTATTTACAAAAGTGTGTCATTTTAGTAATCCTTAAGAGACAGTGTGATCTATGTCCAGTGTGTTCAAATACTATGAAGTACTTGCAGGTGTCCTCTTTCTACATAAGCAAAATTCTGATTTCCCCTTCATTTTTTGCAAAAGTGTTCAGTTATTATGTGCTCTGGAAAATTGTGTATTGTTTTGGTATCTGATGAGAAAGCCTGTATTTGGAAGAGATTTGAAATTAAAAATGCTGATACTGGGTAAGTTTTATGCCTTCTAAAGGTGTTAGAATTAAAATATTCTTGAATCATCATCATTCACAGGAAAATAATATCATATGGCTAAAAAGGCTGGGTTTTTTACACAGCTTGGTTTCAATTGAATCTTCTCAGTAGATGAATGTTCTAATTCCTTGCAAGACAAAGTTTAAAGTCAGTAAATCCAGAAAATATTTTAGAACTCTTACCTTTCAGAACTCAGGTTTGGGTTTTAAGATGTGCAGAATGGAAAATCATCTCTTTGAGGAATTTTCAATTATAGGTATTTTGATGACAGGAAGGGCTTTTTTAGAGCATTTCATTGTACCGAATGGTTTGAATATTTGTGAGGTTTTTTGGTATTATTTTCCTTGGTAATACCTGCCAAAACATTATAGGTTTTTAGGGGCCTGTTTGAGAAGCTTTGTACTTGATTGTAGGAAAAAATTGTCAGATGTTTAAAAAATATGTATTTCTAAATGTCTTGAGACATTTGGCGTGGAGTGAAAGTGTGAGAAGCCCAGTTGTCATGAAAACAAAAACTTAGTTTAAAACAAAAAGTATGCTCCAAAATATTCTTTAAAATTTTCTGGGAAAAGAACAAGGGCAGTTTTGCATAAAAGGGTCAGTTTGAGTTTTTAAATTCTTACTGAGGTTTTTTTCAAGCAGGCAGCACTTTCTAACCTTGTGTTCAAAGAAGTACATACCCCCTGTGCATGCACACAAGAAAGGACACTATTTCCAGTTCCCTTCTAACCATTCACTGCTGGGTGCTGTTTCATTCACATGAGGAAACAAATTGGCCTTTTTATCATCATCTTTACCATGTGTATTACCAAGCAGTTTGTTTTCTACTAGTACAATATTAACTATGCCACTGAAAATAATAGCAAACATTTGCGACAGTAATTCACTCAGCCTTGTAACAAAGCCTTCTGTCCTCAGTCGTCTCAAGCCTTTCGTTGTGTGGGTTCTTAGGACTCTTGGAGAACGGAGTTTGGAAGTACAAGCTGTTACGTTGTTGTTTGACTTGTTCATCCTAAGAATTGAGTCTTCTTTTTGCAAACAGCACTCTCCGAATCCTTGTCCCCCTGTGTTTATGAACTGAGCTTTACTCCAGCCAAGACAATTTGCATACATCGTGGAAGAAAAGTGATTTGTCAAAACATGTAATAAAAATTACTTTAAAAACCCAAAGTGTTAATTATCATATGAATATAGTGGCTCTCCATAGTCACACTTCTTTTTGGGGGACATTATTGCAAGATAAGCAGTAGCTTTGGGAAGGTAATACAGGCTGTCTTACTGATAACACAAGCCATGTCCTCAGGGAAACATCATACATTCCAGCATATTTCAGGAAATTTCATAAATTTCAGCATATCTTACATGTGTCAGGCATGTCTGCTTCTCAGGATGGGACTTTTTTTTTAAAGGAAATATATTTTTGGTTTTCCCTGAAAGCACATCCCTTTGTCTCCTAGGTAAATTGTACTGTCTTAAAAAAGCCCAAAAACCATCCCATCATCTGATTCATGAGTCTTACCCTAAATCTAGTGGGACTTTTTAAAACATTCAGATCTTCCTTAAAGTATCTTTATAATGACACCTACTCTCTTACTGCCCTCTTTTAACCTCATGACTCCTGGAATGCTCTCCACGGATAAAATATGAATATATTCACTAGGAATCTTGTAATTTTCTTTGGAACTTGGCAGTATGATTTTTTTTTTTTTCCCCCTGCTTGGAGATACAAAGAGGTTTAGAAGTTAAGCCTGGATCAGTGACCAGGGTTGAGTACTGGCTACACAGAAGGCTATGCAGAAGATGCACATAATACTGTTTGAAGACATTATTAAGCATTGCTAGGATTTGTGCTGAGAAGTGGAAGTCCTTTCAAGTGGTATTGAAAGAGAGATGTAATACAGTATATTTGCAGCATAGAAATACATTCAGATGGTATTTTAGCAACCTGAAAAACAGAAGGACAGTGCAGTAGTTAAATAAAAGGTAGAAAAACTTGGAACTTGGCAATTTATGCATTTATCATATGCTTTTTGAAAATCCCTCCAGAAAATGGTACATTTTAATGTATTTTTTTTTTTTTTGGCATGTTGTTACAGTTATTTCTTATTGTTTTATCTTTTTAAGGAATCCAAAATGTACTCAGCTTATTCTGTGCCGTGCTTACAGAAAATAAGGTTCTCTTTCACTCAGCAAGTTTTCAAAGGCTCAGTGATGCCTGTAGGGCTCTGGAGTCTTTGATGTTTCCCCTCAAATACAGGTGAGTTAAGTTTGGGTTCTTTGAACTCATTAACTAATTTTATAACTCATTTTGTAACTTATATTACATTGTCCCAAAGAAAAGGAGTTGTGCTGTATTTGTTCAAATAAGCAAAGCTATTCATGATCATATATACAAGTCCTCGTCCGTACACATCATTAATAAAAATCTGTTTGCATCATGGCACTGGAAACAATTAAGGGAGAAACATCCCTCCTGCAAATGTAGGGTAGAAACACTACTCACAACCCTAAAGATTCTGTGGTGCAAAGATAGCAGCTTCAGTACTGTGTATCAGAGTTTTAAGTCACTGACAAATGTCCACCAGAGAATGAATTTAAGTCCACAAACTGATCCTCTCTTATGAGCCACAGGTGGATCCAACATTATGCAATGGAAAGCTTCATGTCAGTCGATTTGGTTTCTTTAGGAAGAAGACATCTAATTCTGATTCACATGTTTCAGGCCATGCTTATATTTTAATAGCTTGTTTTATTTAAAATATTTCAGAGATAGGCTTCTTTTTAATATAGAATAAGAAGGAAAAACTGGAAGTTGAGTTTTGGAATATGTTTCTTAATGTTTAAATAGTAATGAATGTAAACTTGTAATAACTGTAAATTAGGTGTGGAAATGCATTGATCAATTTAGATCCAGCTCTTGATGTTGCTTTGATGAGCATGCTGAGTTTCTTAAATTATCAAACCAAGTAAACAATACTTGAAATAGTTTTCTATGCATAATGTTTAGTTGTCATTTCAATATGAAAGAAAAATATTTCCTTAAAAGCTTGATTATTAATGATATTTTATCAAAGGCTGAAATGTAGGTAAATGGCCAAAACCGAATCATGTTTTTCAAATGAAGGTATTACCCATAACTGTAGTGTCCCTGATTACCAACAGGAAGATTATAATTTTTTTTAAGAAAAAAGTTGCCCTGTGTGAAAGGATAGTCAGAAGCTTTTATTCTATTTTATTTGTTCTTTTCACAGTTATCCCTATATTCCAATTCTTCCTGCACAGCTACTGGAGGTTCTCAGCTCCCCAACACCTTTCATCATTGGTGTTCATTCTGTCTTTCGCAATGACATTCACGAGCTTGTGAGTATTTGTGCCCACCCACAGTCAGTGCCTGCTCTGGTGCTCAGCTGCAGAGAGCTCCTGAGTGCTTCAGAGATGTTTGTATGAATAATTCACATATGTTCAAAATATTACTGTAGAAAGCAAGGCTAGACAATCAGGAGAAGAAAAAAGAGAAAAGACATCATTTTTTTTGTAAATACATTGAGACTATAAAGTAGAGGAGGGAAATGTTTGATTCTAGTACAGGAGGGGAAGGAATGGATCCATTTCCAGCTTTGTCATCTATTTGTCCTGAGTTTGAGCAATTCAGTTAGGATTTTCAAGTGTGTTCTCAATTGCTGTATTTTACCCTTTTTAAGCATGTCCTTGGAGAAACTGAACCAGGGTTACTTACTAAGAGGTGCTTAGAAACACAAGATTTTACTTATGGGTGCCCTCACTGTGTTCTTTTGCAAACAGCCAACATGTTAGGTATCTCAAACCTCTGAACACAGACCTGAAACACCGAGAAGCAAAAGTCACTTTTGAAAGTTTAGCCTAATTTCATTTTATTTGGTTTAATTTAATTTTTCATGGCTAGATTCAGTAATAGGAAGTATTTGGAGTATTTCCTGTATCATAAGCATTCTGTGCATTAAAGTTAGTACTGTTCTAATTAGTTTATTCTAACTTATTTGCAGATCATGGAATTTGAAGTGTTATGTTCTTAAGCTATGCTCACTGTGTGCAGTACCAATAATATATTTGTCCCTTGCAGTTAGATGTAATCATAGCAGACCTGGATGGAGGAACAATTAAAATTCCTGAATGTATTCATCTGTCCCAGCTGCCAGAGCCACTGCTACACCAGACTCAAATGGCACTTTCTCTGGTATGTTTGGATAAAATCCCCACTTTCCACCCTCTCACCTATTTGTAATGAATGAAAGATTTCAATATTAAGCTTCCAAACACACTGGAAGTGAGATTTCATAGAATGATTCATGCAACATTCCTGGTTTTAGAAGAGTTTATTCTCTGTAGTTCAAGTTAATTAGTAATTTAAATCTAAAATGTCTTTTCGCTGTTCAAGAGGTAGGGATTTTTCCTTTATAATGATTTTTAATAAGAGTATTTGAGCAGCGTTATTACTGTTTGGTTCTGCTGCCTTTCTGTGGTTATAAATTCATTTCAACTGTACATTTTCTTGAAATTTAACAGATTAATAACCCTTCAGCCTTAAAGTTTATTTGTGTGATGCCCCTATTTCACTATTCAGGAATGATGGATTCTACATTAGGGAATCGCCATAAAGAGTACTTCAGTTTGTCTTTTTGCTATCACTGTAATAAGTTAGAAATCACCTTATTTGGAGGCTTCTGAGCAAATCTTCTTATCTTGAAAAGAAGAATTTTTAGTCTGTTAATCTGTTTCAGCTGAATTGACTCTAAAATCCCTAATGGTATTGATCAGCTTCATGGACTGTGATAGGTTTTGAAAACTAGCTCACATGTAGAAACCTGAAGCTGAGAAGTTAATTCCACCTTTATTTCCATACAGTCTTCACAATTTAACTCAATTTATTACTTGAGGTAGTCCATATCAGTGGATATTAGTTTGAGAAAGAAGAAGAAAAAAATTATCTTTTTCTCAGCAAAATGAAGGAAAAAGATTTTGTTTTCGAAATTCTCTAGGTTTTGCATCCTGATTTGGAAACAGCAGATTATGCATTCCCTCCCCCTCGAACAGCTTTGTCACACTCAAAAATGCTGGTAAGATTTCTGTGTTATTTTCTGCTTCTGACTTTTCTTGAGTGGAAAACTGTTGAAATTTTAGACTGATGTTCTTTTAAGAATTTGTGTTTGCTTTTCCATGAACTTTATAGTATTATTGGTGGAGCAAAGAAATGCATTTTGCCCTCCAATAACATTCTAATGGGTTAGAGATTTTATAAAATCCAAAAGCCAGTTCACTTTAAGAACACACATTGGGGGGTTTTGTGCAGATCTATTTGAAAATGTTAAACTCTTAGGTGGTACAATGTATTTTTTGTACTTATTTCTTGCTTAAGATTGGGATTTTTAATTGCTGAAGGCAGGGAATGTCATCCAGACGTCATCTAAACTAATGGTAGAATTCTGCTAAGATCTCACTTTGAATAGGGAAGTTATAAATTAATATCATTTTGTATCAAAATAAGAGTTATGTTGAAATCTGAAAGAAATTACCATGTTTTCAAGTAGTTCAAAAAGTCAGGGTACAGATGGACCTGTTAAAATCCTAGAGAGCAGCAGAAAATGAGCATATCTGTCAGTAAAGTGACCCATACAAAATTTAAGTTAAAAATAGAACAACACTGATCATGTTGCAATGAAGAATAAACAGACATCTAGTAAAATACTCCAGTAATATATTCCAGCTTTATATAATCTTCTATATACCTTTTCTCTTTAAAGTAAGTTACAGGCTGTATTTTGTAAGTTTATATTTGCTTGTTAGTTGGTTTTAGCTGGTTACCTGATAGTAAGTACAATATTCTTTGCTGCTAAAATTAGAGTTTATTTAAAACATCTTTTGAGACACCATAAAACCTCAGGTCATAAAACAATTTTTGGGACCTCAGGTTTTTGACATGGCTGCTGAGATAAAATAATAGGGTGGCACAGGATTTGATGTCAGTCTTTAGTGGCATCTGGGCCCCATGGAGATGTCACTGCCCCAAGTCTGCCCCAGCTGTCCACATCAGTTCCATTAACGTGGTAGTGCATATGTAAGCACTCTCTTACTCAAATAAATAAACCAGAAGTTTAAAGACCTACTATTTTAAACTTTTTAAAGTAACTCTGGCTTATTTTGGCTGCAGAAGGTTGGCAAGTGAAGATGTGAGTTGGAAGAGTCCTAGACAAGTAGCTGGGCAAACCTGGAGCAGTCTGCTCATCTGGCAGAGCTTCAGCTGGTGGCTGTGGTGGGATGCTCCAAGCCTGGCTCCTCCAAGCAGCAGTGCCATCTTAGGCTCCTGTTATTCCTTGCTGCCCATGCTCACTCTGAAGACAATGTTTGTGTACTGCTGCAAAGCCACACTTGCTTTAGGGAATAAATCCAGGCTAAAATAGCCTCTTTCCTTTATTTCACATCAGGTCTCTTTCAAAGCAGTTGATTTGTGTGATTCACCACATGAGCACTCCCCCATTGCCCTGGCATTGCCCAGAGCCTGCGGTGCAGGCATGGGAAAGATCAGCAGGGGTGAGGGATGGCTGTGTACAGAACCTGTCATGGCCATCTGAGGATAGGGCAGGGGAACTTGGTGGTGTTTAAGGTCCCTTCCAGCCCTAACCATTCTATGAGACAACCTCAGACCTCTACGAGTATCTCTGCTTCATGTGCTGCACTGCTACACTGATGAATTTGTAGGCATTTCTCATTTAGTTCTATGCAAGTGTGGAGAAATTTAGGATACGAGGGTGTTTTGACAGCATATTCAATGACTGCTTTCAGGATAAAGAAGTGCGAGCAATCTTCCTTAGGCTGTTTGCACAGCTTTTCCAAGGATACCGGTCCTGTCTTCAGCTGATCAGAATTCATGCTGAGCCAGTCATTCACTTCCATAAGGTAAAGGAGGAGCAGTTATGTGTATTTACAGTATTCCTTTGTGCCATGTTATTCCCACAAGCCTGCCTTTTGAACAAGTGGTAAAGTTTAAAAACGTAAATAAAATTATCTACATGTGGTAAGCATATCATTTTGGCATAGCACGATATCAGCATGTTTTAGTGAGACTAATTACAGGGACAGCAATGAACTGTACAACAGAGTTAACATTTAAATTTAATACAAATAAACATTTGAGGAATCATTGTGGAATTTTGAAAACCTCTGTATGTAATAAGATGATATTGCTTGAAGGTACTAGTTTTTATTACCTGTGAGATTTAAAAAATGTGTGCTTCAACTTTCCATTTCTGAATTTAGGTATAAAAAGATACTGTGTATAGTAAAAGATTTAATTAGAAAGTACCACTTACTAGTATAAGTGATACTGATAGGCTGGTGAAAATGTTTAACTGGTAGTTTGTAAAAGCTGTAGTTGCTTGTAATTTTGATGCTAATAAAAAAGTGCATTTTCTTTCTGTCTTTCTTGCAGGCAGCCTTCTTGGGCCAGCGAGGCTTAATTGAGAATGACTTTCTAACCAAAGTCCTCAATGGAATGGCATTTGCTGGCTTTGTGTCAGAGAGGGGTCCTCCTTTCAGGACCTGTGACCTTTTTGATGAGGTGAAAACCGTTTCTGTATTCCCAAGTAAATTACAGTGTACCTGTGGTATTTCAGCATGGGAAAAACTACTGAAATGCTTCTGAATCCCCACTGTTTATTATGTCAAGTTTATACTAATCATCTCAGCTCTTATTTTCTGATAAGGAGATATTTCTAGCTTACTTCCATAAAATTATGCCCCCTCATATGTATGAAGTTAAATAGTTGTATAAACTTTGGTAATGCTGTTCCTATAGTCAGGTCTGCAGCTTCATAATACATAGCATGTGCTAGTACAGAATTATTTTGAGGAATTTAATTATATTCTATGAAATGTTACAAACTCATTGAGAAATATTACATTAAATACATATCCAACAATGCAATGCCATAGTTTTTACTGTGTTGGCTTTGAGTTGAATGTAGAGTAAAAATGGAATTTGATACGAATTCTGTGTTGTAGTAGTAGTACCTATGAGAAATATGGATTGAGGTATAGAAGTGTGAAAAGACTGGTTTAGGTATGCAAGACTTTCTGTCTGGTAACAAACACTGCATATGAAACTGAAAATGTCTCATGTTCCAGAGCAGTGTGACATCACACACTTTTCAGCATTCAGCTTTCTTTCCTTGGTTTCAATTTAAGATTAACATTTCATAACTTAAATAGGAAACAATTTTTTTTAGTTGAATTATCAACATTTTTATTCTTTTTCTTTTAAAAAAAAGTTGGTAGCCTTTGAAGTTGAAAGAATTAAAGCTGAAGAGGGCAATCCACCAAAAATGATAAAGCATGTTAGAGAACTTGCAGAACAGCTCTTCAAAAATGTAAGTTGTCTGTACCTGCTGCATCTGTAGAGTTGAGATGGTAACGTTGAAAATTCTTATTTCTCAGATCCAGTCTCCAGAAAATGGAACTGCCTGCTTGTGGTAGTCATCATCTACATTGTGGCAAAAAACCCCGGAACTTTTAACGATCTATAATTTTGTAGATGCAAAGGCAATTCAGTGTAGTAGTACTGATTTATTGATGCTAAATATTGATTTACACATACCTACAACTACTTATCTATTTTTAGTGTGTATGCACATAATGTCTATAAACTGCTGTTTTCTCTGCTGCAAGCTGTCCATGCCAAATACATCTCTTTTCTTGCCTCTCAACAGTTTTCCATATGAAAACCATACATCCAATTTGGCATAATGTGTACTTTCAGCAGTTCTTTCCTGCTGTGTGACCCAGTCCCCCTGGTTTGCGTGCTCAGCAAGCACTATTTCATTTTTTACAGCCTGTTTCTTGTACTCTTTAGGTTTCCTACAACACCATTTCCAGTTTAATTTTTGCCTTCATATCATGTTTATTTTACATAGTGCTTTTATAAAATCTCTTACCGTATCTTTAGCTGGTTGTGGTGTGAGTTTTTTTGTTTGTGGGTTTGGGGTTTTTTGTTTGTTTTGGGGTTTGTGGGCTTTTTTGGCATAGGCTGATCTCCCTCCCCCTCACACTTGTGTGGTTATTCAGACTCCACAGAGCATTCATTATCTGTTACACCATCAGCTGACACCTTTGTCACCCTTTCTTTTCTTTGTCCCACTGCCAAAAAACTGTGGTTTACAACTACAGTTCTGTAAAAAACCCCACAAGAACTCCAAATACTGCTAAGTTCTGAGGTGTTTGGGGGTGTCTTTTGGGTTCTGTGTGTCTTTTCTGATGATGAGATTTATTTATACCATTGTGACTGACCTGCTCCTTCACTACCACCAAGTCAGTGGCTTCACTGGAGCACACACTGATAATCACTAAGTCAATGACTTTGTGCATTGAGAAGTCAGACTTCTAGTAGTTGTGCATGCACCTGTCTTTGACTAAATATAGGTGATGAGTAACACTGCTTCTTTAAGTTGTGCCTAGAGCTGTCTGATTTTAAACTGACTGCATGATGTATTTTGACATCTTGTTTCACAGTTTTAATAGTCGTAATATTGTAGCTTAGATACAAGGGAGAGACAAGATCTGTTGAGGAGAGCTAATGTTGGCATGAGCCTTGGTACAGGTGGAAAATCCAAGACATTAGACCTTTAATTAGCCTAATAGCATGTACATCTGACATTCATTTGTGATGTCCAAGATTCAAGTAACTTTTCCTGTGTATTTCCTCTGAATCTCTCCTCTCATTGAAATGAATTGTGGAAGTTATTCTCCTTTTCTAGCATTTTCTGCCCTCTGTCCTCTGTTACCCCCTCCTGAGACTGTGTTCCCTTTCTCTCCCTTGCTTCCCCTGGTATCTGTTGCTCTCATACCCCCCCTGGGTTTTTGGCTGTTTCCATTAAATTTTCCTTTGCAGAGAATGCATGTGGCTAAGGAGCTGCTCTGTTTTGACTGCTGTTTCTCAAGTTGATGCATTTGATCTCCTTGTTGTCTTTTGCTCCTGTAAACAACAGTTTTAAGCTCCTGTTTACAAGTTTTCTTCCAAACTTACTGTGCATTTACAAGAGAAACCTCATTGATGGATAACACTCTTTGGCAGTGGTGGGTAGCCAGTAATGAGTAACAGCATAGAGTAAAATTGAACATCAGTGAATTCAGATGTGACTAGTGGTAACTCTGGTATGAATGAAGCGATGAAAATACCCCATTTTGTTTGATTACTACACCCCTGAAAATGTGAGGTGTGATCCTGTGCGTGGTGGTAGATAGTCTCTCTAATGAAGAGCTTGACTGTCACATTAATTTACATTCAATTTCTTAATATTCATTAAACTGCATAAAATCAACTTAAGCAGTGATTTTCTTTTGCTCTCATTTTGAATTCTGCACATCGACAAAAATGATTTTATAAAAGCCTTTAACAAAGTTGGAAATGTTAAAGATAATGAGCCAAGGGTGATATGATCATGAAACATTTTATTAGTCATCTTCATTAGATATGTGACTTCTGAATCTTTCAGATAGGGGAGATTCTCCAAACATCAGTAAAATTAGATGAGACAGATGGTAACACTGCGTGATTCATTTTGTGTTTGACCTTTTACTTCTGACCTGCAGGAGAACCCCAATCCCCACATAGCATTCCAGAAAGTGCCACGGCCCACGGAGGGCTCCCACTTGCGGGTGCACATCCTGCCTTTCCCCCGGATCAACGAGGGCCGGGTGCAGGAGCTCCTCCAGGAAGGGCTGGCCAGGAGTCAGGGTGCCCCTCCTGCCACGCGGGGGGACAAGAAGTGCGTGGTTCCAGCGGGTCCCCCTGTGGGTATGTTCATTTGTTCCCTGCCTCACCTGGTTCTCATGGATAATTAGCATGACTGCAATGTGTTGCTCCCAATTTTATGTTAATGCTGTATTTTTAGTGATCATAGCAAACTCTGGTGCATAGATTTCAGTGTTTGCCTTTGCAGTTTTAAAAGCTATTTTTTATCTGCCTTTACTAAGAAGTCAAACATCCAGAGAGTGAGGGGCATAACTGCTAACTATATGATCTGAATTAGACTTTGCATTGAACAATTAAACTAGATACTGTCTACTCACCTAGGCCTGTTAAATATCACCATAGGACACTTGTAGGACTGGCTGAACCAAGCTTTGAACCATGTGAGTTTCTCCATTGATACCAGTGAGAGACATGTAAATTACTGGAAAAAGGCAAAGGGCAAAGATGGCATCTGTCTCAAAATAAATATACCTATATTTAAACATAAAGAGCAGATGTGGACATTGTAGGCCTGCAAATTTTCATTTTAATGCCACAAAGTTCTATTAGTTATAGTCATACTCACTGATGTGAATGATGGCTTAAACCAGTATGGTTAGTAAACTTGCGCATGAAGTTGGCAGAGCTTGTGAAACTTTTGAAGGATGGGATCAGAATTCAAATCCATCTTTAAAAATTAGATATCTAACCACAAGACTCCATTGAGTTTTGTTCTCCTCTGCTGCTTTTCTTCAAATAAGGGATTGCACTTGCATAGGCATGATCGGCTGACTAGGCAGCAGCTCTTCAGAAATTAATTTGGGAACGTTAATGACCATAGGGCAAACATGACCCAACTATATCAAGCTACTGCAAAAAGGACAAACATCTTAGTAGGATGTATAAACAGGAGCGCAGTCAGTGAACCCCATGGAGAAATCTTTTCATTGTGCTCAGTAAGACCTCAGCTGGAGTGTTTGTGTCCATTTTTAGACACTGAAAGACTGTCTCCATTTTTGGTTCTGTTGGAGGGAGTCCATAAGAAAGCAACAGGAATGACCAGTGGTCCAGAGAATGTGACCTACAAGGAAAGATGGGGAGTTGTTTAGACTGAAAAATAGGAGACTGAGGGCACACATAATAGCGGGCTTCAATTATACAAGAGACAGTTAGAAAAAGAAGGGGAATAATCTGTAATGATAAGAAATAATGGGTTTAATTGCAGCACAGAAATAGAGTTATTTGTCAGCAAGACATGGCAAAATGAGAATTGTGAGGCAGTTGAGTGGAGTTCTTGTGAAGCCGCAGAGTCTCTGTTATCACAGAACATTGGGAACATATTAGACAAACATGAGAAATAACATAAATAGTGTTGATCCTGTCTAGGGACAGCAGGGTGAACTAGATGGCCTCTTGAGGCCCTGCCTAGGCCTGTTTCTCTTTGGGTTTATGTAAGAAGAGGGTGCACTCTCTTCACCTGCCTTTGCTGTTGACTGTATCATTGAATCTGGTACTTAAAAAATTTAAAGGCGGTGTGGTTGTATTCTGTTATCTTTCTTCAAAAGGCTATTTGCAAGAGAAGGGTTTTTTTAAGAAGTTTAATAAGTCAATTTCTGTGTCAAACAGGGGGTTTGCTGTTTTTTTCCTGAGGAACAGCTTTCACACTTACACTCTCTGCTGAACTGTGTCTCAGAATCCTTGGATACAAGTAGCTCATTATCTACTAGAAAGGCATGTTCTGCATTTAGATACTATTTATTTGATATTACAGAGAAAAGGAGAATGTTAGTTCTTACATTCTGAATTTTCTTGAAAAATAAGAGCAAAACAGTGCATTAAGAAAATAAGATCTCAGCAATCTGGAATCTAGATAAAAGGTTTGTCAGGTTTTATTCCGTGTTGCAGAATTCTTGTCATGGCCATCTAAAAATTGTTGTCTACTGCTACAAAATATGCAAGGCTGTATAGCTCACTGCAGAACACACACACACACATATTTATTATTAATTTGTGTTTATTTAGGTATTTCACCAGTATGTTAGAGGTTATAATCTCTTTGTGCCTGTATGAGACAAACAGAACAAATAGTTAAGAGAATCAACTAGTCCTGTTAAAATTCAGAGCACTCTCCTCTTCAGGTGGTATAGGAAAACCAAAGATTTAGGATCTTGTGATCCCATCTGCCTACTAAGGGTATTTGCTTAACGGAATAAAAGGGAGGACACAGTGATTATTTTTTTAAAGAAGTTTGTAGTATTCTTTGTGGTTCTTGCAGAAGTAATTTCACACATGTATATTCTTCTTTTTCTTTCTTTTCATAGTTTCCATAATGGAAAAAGGAAGCACAGTTTTCAACAGTGCTCAAAGGCTGGAAGTTGTTAGAAACTGCATCTCGTTCATTTTTGAAAACAAATTTTTGGAGACTGAAAAGGTAATAAAATGAAATTTTAATTCTCCCAAATAACTCTCTGTTCTGTTAATGAGCAAATGGAGACTGGCCTAATCACAAAGTACATTTTGAAGTCTTATTTCAAATGCTAAGGATTATTTTGGCCACTTAAATGAATGAAGTAAGCAATAAAAATAATCATCTAAGTGCAATACTGTGTGTAATATGAGGCTAATGGATTTGAAAACCTGTTTCTAATACTACATGGGTGAGTTGAAAACCCTTTTTGCAAAATTTATTACTGTTATAAGTAGTATTGTCCACATAATTTTTTTAAAAAGAGGTGGGTGCATTTTGGTCTAGCAGCATTAATTAGAAGGAATGCAAACAAAAGGCATACATATATGCTTCAGTGTTTAACAGCCAATGCTCTTTGGAAATTTTCAGTACAGTCAACTTTGCTGGTTTTAAAAATCAGTAATTTGATAGAACTCAGAGATGAATATAAATATTTGGCATGTCTGTCTTCACTGAAATGTGCTAGTGAGTTGTCGTCCTCGACATTCTTATTTTCTCTCCATTAAGAAGTTGCCGGGTTTTGTAGATTCTGTTCATAGAGTTTTCAGTTACTGATTCTAGAACAATCACTCAAACTTACAATCAAATCTAATCCTACATATGAAAATGACTGTAAAATTATTTTAAGAAATGTTTTGATTTCTCTGGGAAGTATCACCTGTATATCTCTGAGCCTGTGCAGATCAAGATAGAAAATGAGCTTTGCTTGAGTTATGGTGTCAAAATGCACATGGGAAAAGTCCTAATAAAGTCTATAACTCTTTAAGAGTTTTGATCCAAGCAGATCACAGTAGTTTTTAACCTCTTTCAATTTCCAGGCACTTGGGAAAGTTCAGTGGGTTTTTTGTCCCTACATATGGTAAATTTGTCCTTAGCCAATAGGCTGCCTCTTCTTTACTTATGTGTTACCTCCAGTCTAAAGGGTCACAGCTGATAAATACTGTTGTAGCATTTGCTGCATCTTTAAAACTTTGGTATAAATATTCTGTTGGCACTGGTTTGGGATAAACTGCATGACAGTCCAGTGGCCTCGTTACTATGAGAGGTATGACATCTCTAAACCCATTTGCCATTCATTGCTTATCAGAAAACGTGCTGGTCAGCCTCGATAGGCAAGCTCCAGTCCTGGCCTGGCTGTACAGAACAGAGCACTTGATTTCATCTACAGTAATCCATTTCTGATTTCACATCCATTCAATGCCTGTCCATATTAAATGGTTTCTATTTACAGATATAGGTGAGAAATGCTGTTTAATGCATTTGGAAAAGAAAAAGGGGGGAAATTTAGTACTTGGTAACTCAGGCTAAATCAACCATTTTGTGAAAGTTTGATATTCAAGCTAATGGGCAATTTTCAAAGTTGTTCTTTACTGTCATTTGCAGTTTCTTAATAGAAAATGAATGAATGCTGTTCAGTATGAGTAGTGCCATTTAATTTCATTTGCATAAAGTGAGATGTTCTTCTCTGCAGACCCTGCCTGCAGCTCTGAGAGCCCTGAAAGGCAAGGCAGCTCGGCACTGCCTGACCCAGGAGCTAGGCCAGCACGTTAAAGAAAACCGAGCAATCCTGGACCATCAGCAGTTTGACTACATTGTGAGAATGATGAACTGTGCTTTGCAGGTACAGTGTGTCAAGGCTTTGGCCTTGATTGTCTTTCTCTTGTTATTAGGATAAGCAAAATTGCTTAGAGGGCTGTGGGCAAGCAAAATAATTAAATTACTGGACCATGTCCTACAGTGATGTAGCGGATACTACTTGATGGTGGATTTAAGATATTTGGTTGTTGAAAGAATAAAGGACAAAACACTCAGGTGTGTACAGTTCTTCCTGACAAGCAGAAAGAAAACTATTCCCATTATTAATAATTTAGATACAGTTTAGTTTTGGTAAGTATTGAAATGATATAACTTAATGGCTTGAAGTGCTTTTTTTAATGAGTGGGTCTTGGCCTTTCCAAGTAATTTTCAACCCAGGATTCCTAAAAGTTCTATCACCCACTGTTCAGTTGAAAAGAACAAAGTTTGTCGTCTTTGTCATCACATAGTTTAAGAAGAAAGCATGTTTTCTGCTTCTGTAGCTCATGGTAGCAGTTCTGCTTGTCACAGTGACATTTTAGTTTGTCAGAGACTCACTGCAAGCGTTTGCAGTTCATCTCCAAAGTTAATTCTACTGACAAATTATCATATGCTGAATAAGCACCAACATATGGTGGCAGCTACATATGAAAGCAAAATATGTGGGTGACTTCTTTTGACTTACATTTCAATAATTGGTCTGTTTTACCTTCACTTGTTCTCAATGCATCATCTGAAATATTTTATAGACTTACATGTTTTCAGTCTGCTGTCTGAGAGTGTAGTAGTATTTTTTCTTCATTTGTAATGTGATCACATTTGGTTTCTCTTTTGTTCACCCTGTCTGAGTTATTGTATCAAATTTTGGATTTGATTTTAGTCCCACTCTTCTCTAACCTAAAAACCACCTAAATTGTTTTGCAGCAGTTTGTTGATCCACATTTTTTAAAAGGTGGGTGCTAAATGCAGCTTTCACTGAAGTGTGGAAATAAATTAACACTGACTGAGCAAATGCTACCTCAGGTCACCATCAAATGCAAGTTTTGTTGTGTTGCATTTCTTGACTGTTCACAGTAAGATATTTTTCTACTGTTGTGAAAGAAGTTCATCTTTGTCTGAGCAGTGGTCTTAGGAGCAAATTACCTGCAGTCAAAAGATGAGAACTGAAGTTGACTGGCTAAAATTACACAGCACGTAGAATCTGCTTTTTGGCACAGGTCTTCACCTTTTCCAAGCCCTAAATTTAGCCTTAGAGTTGGAAGAAAAATTGAATTTGTCTATGAAACTCTATTTCTCTGTCCAAAATCATGACTAATGGAATATTGCACCTGCTGGGTATTCCAGAGTTAGAAATTTTCTTTCAAACCAGAAAGCAGGATTATCTAGATGTGACACAGATTTTGCTTCTACTTTTTTTACCATTTCTGGGTTAAAAAAGTATCCAGATGTTTTTAGACAATAGGAACAAAATACAAATCCCCTTTACTTTTGTATCTTAGTAGAAAGCAGATATCAGAAGAGAATGAAATTTGACTTTCTGAGGAAAGAAATACTGATACCACCTTTTAATAAAATAATAAAAACCAATTTTGCCCTGGAAGAAAAAATTTTTTTCCATCCTGCTGATTTGAAGGCCAAGAAGGACCTTAAGTTCAAGGAAATCAATGTGTCTGAAGAGTTACTGAAATTAAAATAGGCTTTTGTTTTCTTAATCAAATTAGCAAATATAACTCAAATCAGGCAGGGGAAAGAGATCAAATAAAGAGGCACAGTTTCTATGCCTTCCCCTTCCTGTCTCCCCCAAGAATATTTTCATATCTTTGAAAATATGCAATGAAAGTTTTCGTTTCTTAGGAATAAGCTTGGTCAGCATGAAAATATCTGAACTCCTGACACTGGGCAGTGAGTTAGAAACAAGTATTTTTAACATCTACTTTTATGACAGATGAAGTTATTTATTGAGATAAAAACATGATTTACAATTTGTCTGTGCACTTTGCTCAAGTGTGTTATTTGAAACAATGTGTAAATTTTGACATTTCGGAGCTTCCCCATATCAATTCAAGAAAAAAGCACATTATCAAGAACTTACTTAAGTTTGCCCTTGCTGCAGGGGGACTCAGTGAGGCAGCATTTTGCTGTAGACACATGAATTCTGTTAGCTGCAGGTCACAGACCAAGTAATTTAAGCAGTGTCTGTTAAAAGATACAAAAACCTAATTTAAGAAATGTGGTCTTAACTGGAGATGTAGTCAAGCTTTAGGGAAATACAGCATTAATTATTGATGGGGTTTTTGGGGAGAGTTAGGTTGCAGTACTCACTGAACTACTGGAATTGTAGGAACTTTTTTGTAGAAAACTGTAGAAACTGGAATTGTAGAATACCACCAGATTTTTCTGTTAATGTTACTGCATGTTCCCAGTGGCTTCTGCAAGATGCAAACTGAAATCCTGCTGTGTCTGGAGGCACAGAGAGGGTGATGCAACAGCTGAGAGGAAGGGAAGGGAATGCCCTGGCAGAGGTGACCGGGTGGGCAGAGCCCTGGCTTCCTGCTGGACACACTGGGCTGAATGGGGACGTGTGTGCAGCAAGCTCCAGTCCCATGGTTTGCCCTGGGACACACCAGTCTCACCTACTCCTCCAGGTGGGAAATCTGATGCTCTCCAGCCACTAAACCTCTGCTGTTGATGAAACAAGTTGTTGCAAACTGATATGGTGAATTGTTGCAAACTCAGCAAGTCAGCGTTTTGCTGTAGACACATGAATTCTCTTGGCTGCAGGTCGTAAGACCAAGTAATTTAAGCAGTGTCTGTTAAAAGACACAAAAATCTAAGAATTTCAAGAGATGCAGGATGGCCATTTCTGCGAAGTGTCTTTTGGACTGAATTCTTTGTCTTGCTGTGAAGTGCTGTGCGTTAGAAAATCAGGAAGACTGCACTCTGCTAGTCTAATGCAGAGCCCTCCATTGCTAGTTAAGATTTTTCTGATTGTTTAGTGTCAGGTTTTTTCATTTAATAGAATCTATTCTCTCATTTTACTGCAGTCCATAAAAGTAAAGGTCAGATCCTTTTTCAGAGCTTCTCTATATTCATTTTGTGCATGAAGAGCAGTATGTTAACAAAATGCTTGTAATAATCCCACCATGTATGTTATTGCTGGTCTCGTATCTTTCTGCTACCACAGGACTTGAGAAGAGATTAAGGAAGAGGAATAGAATATTCTTACTATTGCTTCAAGTGAATTGCTATTTTATTTTAGTGAACAATGACATAGGCTGTATTTCCCCAAGTATCTGATCGAGCCATTTTGCAATGGGGAGGAAGTGAGGGTGGTATTTTACACATTTCTGTAGAGATGGCAAAACTTGGGCTTGCCACATCTCTGGTGGTTGTTGGCTTGAGTTCTCTCAGTCCAAGAGAGGCATTCTTTCAAAATGTTCTTCTTCCAACTGGTAACAGGCAGAACCTGCCAATTTTAACAGGCCTATGATCTGTGGAATAGTGTGTTAGAGTCTCATACTAATCTGTCTTATTTGGCAGCTGTGGTAGGGTGTAGGAGGCCTTACAAATACAGTTAAAGTAAGGTAATGTGCAGCAAGTCAGTACTGAAATGTTAAAAACATGCTTTCCTGTGTTTGAGAAGTATTGACAATTACTGCTGCTGAAATGGAAATGGGAGAAGTATTTCTGATGGATTTTAGTAGTAAGGAAGATCAAAATTACATGGGGATTGTACTGGTCATTCATTAAAGCAGATATCTTCTGATGAGGGCAGTTAAATCCCCAGTTACTTGCTTTTATCTCTGCTCGAAGTTGTCACTGACCACTTGCTGAAAACTTTATTGTCATGCCCTGGGTAAGACTTTTTCCCTGATAAATCATGTACTGTGGCAAACATTTAAATCAGCCTGTCTTACAGTAGTGATTAATGCCTTTGATAGAGGAGCAGGAGCACTGTGTTCTGTTCTGTATGTTGTATGACTTAATTACTGTTAAAAACATCTGCAGTGTTGTGAAAGCTTGATATATTGATTGACAATTCAGTTCATTCAAACAGATACCAAACAGATAAAAGTGTGAAATTATAGTTCTAGACACACTTTCATTTATGCTTGCTTTTCTCTGCTGTGGTTACCTCAAAAAAATTTGCAGTTACACATAAATTGCTATTTCAAACGTTTTACTTTCTGTTTTAATTTTCTATAAATGACATTTGCTGACATCTCAGAGAAAAAATACCTAATTTTTTTTTGCAACTGAAGAGCCTTTTTTTTTAGCAGGGAAACACTTCTATGTAACTATGTTTTCAGCAACACACTGTATTTTTAACACTTCTTTAGAAATCGTGGCTCAATTTGCATACTTCTCCATTCATTTATTGCAATCATGATTTATCCAGAATTTCAGTTGTCTCTCTGACTTTCTTCTGGCAGCAGCAAGTGAACAGTGTATTTTGAAATGAAGTAGCACCTAATTTGATAAAGTGGTGGTAAAAAGCAAGAAGAGGCCTGAAGACACTGGGGGGGGATGGTATTTGATAATCTGAAACAATTTTCATATTAAAAAGATACTAGAAACAATTTGCATAAAATATTTAACAGTAGCAATGAATCTTCCTTAAAACAATTATTTCTGGGAAAAGATTCTCTTCAGATAATGCAGGACTGTGGGACACCTTCCTTGGGTAGCTGGAACAGATAAAACTTTTCATCTCAAAGGAAGAGCTCCAGGATGTTGCGGTACAACACTGCATTTGTAGGATGTTGGTCAGTAATATTGCCTAACTGCATATTAATGCTTTTGTTTGGCAAATGTGAGTCAAATTGGAAAATACATCTGCCCCAGACATCTGGATTCTTAAGCTAAATGTGGTTAGATGGGAAAAATGTGCATAAAACTGATAAATACGTAAATACTCCCAAAATTCTGGTCTTTAGCTGCAGGAAAGGAGTGAGGTCTTCCTGTGATGTCATTTAATTTGAGAGTTCCACAGGCATTGATACTGGGTTTAGGACCTGCTCCAATGTCACATCTGTGTGAATAGACACATGTAGTACCACTATAACTAAGAGAATAATAGTAGACTAATTAGTAATTGTTTCAGAGCTTTAGGTAGTTTTTGATAGATCACTGTGGCTTTTCAAAGTGGCAATAACCAGATGTTTATCTTTATTTTCAAATAGATTGGATTGGATATTCTAAAAGTGTACTTGTAGTATACAGTATGAAACACAACTGTAGGAAATCTTAGTAGCAACCAAGACAAAATTAAAAATGTAACCTGTATTAGGTTACAACAAAGCCACATCTGGGCCATGATCTATTCTCCAACGTTGGCCAAAAGCAGATGGAAGATAATATTGATTTATTTTGCCTCTAGAACTTTGCTTGGGATTCTTCTGTATTGCTTTGGTGTAATAAGGGCCTCTTCATAGCACTTACTATGCAGTCTGTTGTGAAAGAAACTTTGATAAGCAAAATTAAAGACAGTGGCATTCTATAAATAATATTAAATTTATTTTTCTTAAGCCAATAACTTTTGTGTTGTAATCTGTTATAATGTTATAATAAGATAAAGTTTAAAAACCTATCCGTGAGTTTTCAGAATTCAGAGGTTTGCAAATACTGTCCAATAACAAGAAAGATTTTATTATTCCTGAGAGAAAACCAGCTCGGAGTGTGTGTCATATGATTCAAATTCTTGGCAATATGAAGGTTACATGAACTAGCATTTCTCATATTTTATGTTGAAAACTATGTTGCTAAACGTCTTTCTTTTGGAGGGTTACAGTAGATTTCTCTCCTTTTGGACTTTTATTTCATGACCTATCTTTTATTACTCAGTTTGACTTGCATTCCTGGAAGCAGAATATCAGAATTCATGTTTGAAAAACAGCCCTATTTGAAAATATTAAAAGATATTTTAAAACATAGAAAATCTGGTATGAAGAGAAATCTTGGGAGTTTAACAGAGCCACACTTAATTCTATTAATTCATCAGTTATTACCAGTTTGATTTGATCTTTCTCATCATGTTAGGTGTAGTCATGGTATTGTTTAAGTGGAAAAAAAAAAGGAGATTCCAGTGTTTAAGGCTTTGGCTTCAAGCTTCCTTATTTAATTCTGTATTGTGCTGAACATGATTTTGGTAGGGGTTTTTTAGATTACATCATCTGATTTCTTTGATACATGATTCCCAAAAAAGTAGAAATAACAGCTTTATCATCCTGCTGACTTTTTAGGGGTCCACCTATAATATTCTGGACCTAATAAAAGAAGTTGCTATTCCTGAATCTTTCTGATAATGTCTTTTTCCCAAGAGATTGCACAGTACCAGAATATCGTGGCACTGATATTGAACTGATAGTACTTGCATACTTTCTCCAGAAAAAAAAAGGAAATACACTGTAAAAGATTGTATTGTTGATCAGTTTTCATTTTTCCTTTCTTTGCTCTGAGGAACATACTGTTCATTGTACTCATCCCATGTCAGAGGATAGCCACAGAGTCCTGGAAAATTCCAATCAAGGGTATCTCTTTGTGAAACCCAGAAAACAGAGTTTCTTTCTTTGCAGGGCTGCCTGTGTGTATCTGTATCATGGAGTAGGTGTGTGTGTGCTGCTGTCACAGCACTGCCTACCCCTGCTGGGAGGCCAGTCAGCATTGCCTACACTGCAGGTGTCAGGGGAGGTGACCCCTTTGGCATGGCAGTAACCATTCTTTGGGCCAGGACTCTCCCTGTGTAGGTGACAATGTCCAGGTAATTCCTTGTTGCGTCCTTGGGGACATGAGTGTGCACAGTGGTGTCCCCAGCGAGGTGTCTGGCTGGTTCTGCATGTGTATCCATGCCCCAGGGGAGTTGTGTCCAGCTGTGCTAAACTGCCTCTGTGGTTTTAGCAAGGATGGGTTTTTGATGACCAGGCAATGGAAAACCATGTCTGCTTTTCACACTGGGGCTGTGCCAGCAGTGCTGTTCAGGAATGAGGTTCAGGAATGTGGCAGGGAAATTCCTAAATTGCTGTTGTCCTGCAGACTTCCGAGACCCTACTTTTGTTAATCTTGACTTCTGCATGGACCTACCCCACATAACTATTGCACAAGACAGTTACTTAAGGAAAGGAAAAGAGAGGGATTAGCAGAAATGAGAGTCCCATGGTGTGCTGTCCATTCCTGCATCTGCCTTCAAATTCGCTCCCTTCCCTCCTGGCTTCTCACCAAAACATGTGGTGTTCACATACTTCCTCCTCCCCTCGATGTATAACATGTGCATGTGCATGCATGAGCACAGGGGTGATCCAGAGATCCATGTCTGCTACAGAGAGACATATATGCTCTTAAATATAAACCCAGTAGGAAGCAGAAGTCAAAATAATCCCCAGGTCCTGCTCTGGTCAGAGCAGCCTGTTCAGAGTGTGAATGAATGTGTGTTTCCACCATGCATCTGAAGGGCTCTAGTAGCAGAGGATCCCCTGGTTTGCTCCAGGTCTCTTCCTGCTACCATGAAAAGGGGTCAAAACTGCTGGTATAAAAATGTGCTAGCATCCTACTTTCTCTTGGTATAACTCACTAGAGATACAACTTGATTTGTAGACCGCAGGGTGTGGGGATATTGTTTATGCCTTAGTTACAGTTCTGTGCAGTTACCAGAGCAGGTTCAGCCTTGTTTTAAGGGTCTTTGCTTAATATTTTATACAAATATCAAATGGTAGCGGGATGTTGGTTTTAATACAAGAATAAGCAGAACTACATGTGAGCAGTGGCCCCAAAAGCTCCTCTGGCTGGAGGAGGAGCTTTGGGGCTCAAAGGGAAGTTTCCCTGAGCAGTTCTCTGGCATGGATGGGGAGGGTGGTACAAACCCACCCATCCCAGATGGGTCTCTGAGCTGTTGGGCAGCTGGAGTAGGCTTTACTCAGGCTTTACTCTTCATGGATGTCTCCTTGTTGCTGGCCTTTTGTTCAACCCTCTCACATTTGCTGGTGGTGCAGGATGTGCTCTGCTGTGTTTGCTCACCTGCAGGTATCTTACTGAAACCATGTAGCTCCTTGGAGTGTTGACATGGTAAGCTCTGCCTGCTCTGAAGTGTTCATTACTGTTAATTGTGGCCTTGTGGTTGCCAAGTGTTCCTAATAACTCTGTGTTCTGAATATTTTTGGTCGTCATGATGAAAAGCAGACATGTGTTTGTATGCTGCTCACTGCTGTAAATAAAACGAGTCTGGATTGGAAATTGTGTTATACTGCTGTTCAGCCTGGCTGGGAAAGAGGTGGACTGTTGAAAGGTAGTAAAAAACAAACCGAACCAAAAAGTCTTTCATGTTGGAAAGAATAGGCATTTTGCTAATATAATAAGCTATGTGAAATCGATGACTTCTCTTTTTACAGGTTTTATATCTATAAAACTAAGGAAGTGACACATGGAATTTTGGTTTTATCTTAGCTATTATGTATGTTTATAAAGTGTATTACAGTACAGGTCCATAGTTCCCTCTAGATACGTGGTACAACATACCACTGTTGGGTATGTGTACATGGACTTCATCTGCTCTGCCATGTTACATGTACAGTAAGTGACAGAATACTGCATGGTACTGATTTGCTGTACCCTGCAGTGACTGTACTGCTGTGGCCACACATGCACATGTGTATTTTTAGGAAAAGGAGTGCCTCTGTAATGTGGTCTCTGATCTTCCTTCTCCAGCACTTCACCCTTCAAGTGATAGGCCCAGGCAGAGAGAGGTGTGCTGCCTTGACCACCAGGAGACACATGACATATAGACAGCTGGTTTGTTGTTTCTATAAGGACTTTTATGAAGCTTCTAAGTGTTTGATTTTACAGGAATTTGCATAAAAATTACTAATGAGTGGCTGTAAGAGCCTCATTATTTTTTGCATATGGTCATTTCTAAAGCAGAAAGAAGATGGAATATCCAAAGTCTTCTAATAATTTGGTTGCTGTCATGTTTGCATAACCTTTGGTTTAAACAATTGAGATTTTGGCAGCTTGCATTCAAAAACTGAAGTGTGATGCTGAGATAAATACCATAAAACACAGGCCAGTTCTGGGTTTTGTCAGTATTTTGTGTAAACTTTGACAAATGCACTAATATGACAAACAAACAATAGTGAACTGTGTGACATTTTAGAATGATTTTTAAGGAAAAAAGCATAAGGATAGATTGCTTCACAGTAAAAGACCTACCTCTACTGTTACATTAAAAGTGTGTGCCATTATGGAACAGGAACTTAAGAACTTTTTTTTAATAACTTAAAGGTGTAAACAAAAGAACATTTGACAATCTACATATGTTGTAAAAAATTCTTGCAGCTGTTGACATTATTTTTCAATATTACAGCCCAGAATTAGGACTTAAATTCATTGGCTGTTAGGATGCATGGAAAATGCCATGTAAACATGCTTTTATTTTTAGTAATTCCTTCCCTGTATGCACTCAGGGGGGTGAGCTTTGGTATCTAGTGGTCCAACAAAGTGTTTAAAAATTACTTTACCTAATGTCCATAGATAAAACAAACAAATCCCACAACCATCTTTTCCCACCTCTCCTCCAGTTCTTGAACTCTTAAGTCCAAAATTCCACTTGAGAGTTAGGAATTGGAACTGGAAATGCATCTTTAACAGTCTAAAGTCCCACAATGCTTGTAAATTAACTAATTGATTCAATTTTCTATGTAGATTATTTGACTGTTGAGGACAAAAGCAACTTATTTTGATTAAGTCCTCTAGTCAGATGAACACCTTATAAAACCTTTACTTGGAATGTTAATTGATTAAACATCCCTTTGGAGAATACATATCCTTTGTTAGACCGAACTTCCATACAATTGGCATGTAATATTCTCTAGCCCTTCCAGGTGTATGGAATGAAATATCTTTCTACATCTTACTCTAATGGTGGTAATAATAATACACTTAAAATCAACTTGGATTATGAGGGTGCCATGATTTTCAGCACTTCTTCTGTAGAAACTTCATATTTTTCCTTGTCTGCATTATAATATTCTGGTTGTAATATTCTAATTTCAAATTCAAGATACAACCTGCATATGAAAACAACAGGCATCAGAACTGATTATTTCAAAATCAGTCCAGCAAACCATGGTTAATTATTCCAACCAATTTAATGATAAGGTATTTTCTAGAGATTTTCATCAAAACCAGGTATGTAGCACCTCTGTGTTATTGTTAAAGCAGTGGTGAATTTTGACTGCATCAGCACAGTCACGTCTCGTTCCACAAGTGGGCTCCAGCAGATGGCACGGTAGCATCATGCTTGTGCACCCAGCTCTCACCCTGTGTATTAATTTAGAAAACCCAGATCTTCATTCTTTTAGTTTCTGTGCATAGGAGAAGATTTTTGAATCTTGGAGGAGAAGGATGGTAAGTAAGAGTATTTGAAATTTTTAGTAAGTTGTTGACTAGCAGCATCTGGAAGGATGTCTCACAGGACTGAACCAAAATGTCCTTGTAAAACAGCAAAGAACAAGATCCAGAATTTTAGCAGCATAAGGAACTTGGACAAAATGTGGCCATCAGCACTAGCATGGTATTGAAAGAGAAGGTAATGGATACTGTGGGATTCACGTCAACTCTGATAGTGAAGGTCTTCCTGAAAGCTTGAGGATTTCTTTGCTACTTAGAACTGCAGATAAGAAAAAAGGAATGAGAAGATGGTGAAATGCATCAGAATATCTACTCATACTTCTTCTTACGAAGAGACACAAATAAGAAATACTTATCATTTGAGTCATCCCCTTTATTGTACATGGCTGATAGTTCTTGCTGATACAGTGTGTTTCATTCAGTATGTACACTAAATAATGCCATGCTGTCCAGAAATTAGCTGTTGATCTTCAGAATTGTGTTCTGCACTCATTTGGTGATTTGCTGGTGTGTTCTCTGGAATTGGAGTCATGCTGGTGTTAGGATGCCAAAGCCATTGCTAATGCTTCAACTTCTGTTGAAGTTTTTGTTTTCATGGCCCGTTCTTTTTCATCCAGCCATTGCAATCTGGCTCATCCTTCTGAAACCTCCAAACATGAATTGTGAGGAAAGAATTTCAGCAGTATGACTATAGCTGGGACTTAGAACTTCACTAGTATTTTGCTGTACCCCAAGGTACAGAAGTTTTATTAAACTTCTCATTGCCATTTCCTGTGATTACATAGCAGAACTATCCTTTCTGCATTTTTTCTTAAAATGTCAATAAGATAAGAACAAAACAGACAGGTGTTTGGAACAAAACCTTCTGGAAGGAAGATCAGATAGCCTAGGAGAAGATTTGTCAGGGTTTTAAAATGGATGAACTGGTGATCCAAAAGCTGGCAAAGGAGGCTTTCTCTGTGGCTAGTTAGCTGGATGCTGCTACTAGCAGTGATTTGGAAGGCTGTGGGATAGAAAGGGATCATACCAAGATTTCCTAGAGTTTGTATCAAAGAAAGAATTTTGCTGGAAGACAGTGCTAGTACACTTCTGCTTCTTTGGTCCACACAGCGAGCTCAAGGATGTCGTTTTTCCTCTGGTTGTGGTTGCCCTGCCAAACTGTTTTTACAGAGAACAGGGATTTTTTTCAAGGACATCCAAACATGCCTCTTCAGCTAGATGACCAACTAGTATGTTTTGGGAGGTTACTTTTTTACTTTTACAACCAAAGTTACAGTTGCTTCATGGAATTCTAACCTTCTTACTTCCTGAAGCCATTTGAAAATCCCAGAGAGAAGTATCAATTCAGCAAACTTTAAGAGTGAAGAATTCTGAGGGTAGTTCTACAATTACCAGTTCAAAATTGGTTTACTGCTTCTTCCATTGTCTTTATCTCTTACAAAAAATGCTTTGTGCTTGTTTTCACTTGGATTCTTAGAAAAGCAAACATTTTATTAATAATCAAGACATTTATTTTTAATAAATGTTTCATAAGAAACAGTTCCTACCTCTCCCGTGCATTTATCATACTTTTATTATTGACCAGCCAAAAAATGTAAGATTTCAAATAAAGTCTGTATCTGTGAAAGAGGTGGTTGCTGTCCATGCACTGAAAAGTACAATGTGTCTAAAATACCTAACATGAAGTTAAATAAAAATATTCTATTTTCTATGTTTTGTTTTTTCATAGTTTAAATATTTGTATTAGAATATATATTTTGTTGACAGATGTTATCTCGGAGGGAGCACTTTACTAAATCAAGTAGGCTTGAAATCTCTGAATCTCTTGGGCTTTTCAGGATTTGTAGCAACATTCTTCCTTGATCACACAGATTTGATGTGTTAATCAAGGTGGACACTGCTCTAAATCATGCTACTTAATCGTGCACAACATATGTCTTTCAGTTGCCCAGATTTGCTTTAAGTATTCTTTTCTATGAACTGTTTATCCTTTAAATGACTTTATCGCTGGAATTTTTTTTCTCCTGAAAAGCGGGATATTTCTGATAATGGCTCTAGTAACATGGTTTTTTCATTATGTGCAGTGTGCCTAATTCTGGTTGTTGTTACAAGGTTGATTTTTGGGTTAAGCAACTTCTACAACAGCTTCCATTAATGCTGTTAAAAGTGCAACTGCTCTTTGAAACGTAACAGGAGATTTACATTCCAGTCTATTAAGTAACAGAGAGGTCTGGAAGCAGGGTTGGCAGCAAGGGATTTTAGGTCCTGTCAAGTTCACCAGCACAACTAATGCAGCGCGTCATCTGAGCATGGAAAAGCCCTTGCTGGATGAATGCAAGATTCACAACCTTATAATCAGAATTACCTCAGAAAAACCCGCAAAATGCCCCTTGTCATCCTTGAAATTCTGCAGCCATTGCAGGTCATCCCAGAAATATCCTCTTCCAGCAGCTGACACTTGTTTCATGGATCCAGAAATGGAGCTGCACCAACAAAGCTGATCCAAGAAAACTTCTTCCAGGAGCAGCTGGTCATTGTTCATGCTGTCCTTTGGTGCAGCTGTACACAGACTATCCGGTGCCCCTGCCAAAACTGTAGCAAAGCTTTTCAATACTATCAAGGTTGGCTTAAAAAAGCTGTCCTGTAGCAAGATGTCAAATACATATTGAAAGAGACCCCACTTTCGGCAGCTTGTGGAAAATAAATCTGCCAGAGGCAGGGCTACAGCCATGCAAACATGGGCTTGGGTTCCCAGGAGCACCTGCCAGAACCCTATGGATGCGTTGGACATAGGGTAGATATAGATATATAAAATTGACTTCAGCTTTCTTGCCAATAATTTCTGTCTGTGCTGGTTGAGCACACTGTTTTTTCTGTATGTATCTATTTAGGTTTTTTGGGATTCTTTCAGTTGTGCACTCTCCTGATAGTTTCAGTCTCTTGGTTCAGATCCATAAACTTTCTAATTGTTTTGTTCTTTTGCCCCTGCTATAACTCTTTGTGAGAGTAACGTTTTAGGATTTTTGACATGGTTTGACATGTATAGCACAGCACATGGCTCTTGGTGCTGTTCATATGCAGTTTATGTTTCCACATGGAGTTACCCTGTCCCTTGTGCAGAACTTTGTCTTTGTGAGGTTCAGGAGGCTCTTTCAGTCTGTGTCTGCCAGGCTGTGATGCCAGTTGGCAGCAGCCCTGCCCTCCAGTGTATTTACCACTCTCCCAAATTTGATGTCAGTCAGAAATGAGATGAAGATGCGTTGCATTCCATTTTCCAGGTTGTCAGTGAAAACATTCACCTCAGTATCAGACTCCAAAAACATGATTCAGAGCCACCTGCCTGCTAAGCCTTGAGTCTAACACTGCAATCAGCTTTCCACTCCTTCATCCAGACTTTATCTCCCAGCTTGCCCACAAGGGTGCCAAAGGAGCCTGCAAAAGACAGGCTGCTCTTTCCTCAGATACAGAGCTCATTATTTCATTGAAGAAGATGATCCAGTTTCCTTGGTCAGCTGGTGCTTTGTGTTCTAAATCACTTTTGTGTTCTTCCTGTGTCTGAAAATGCTCTGTATGAAGACTTGTTCCCTGCAGTCCAGCCTGTAGCTCCCCCCAACCTGTTCCTTGCCTTCTTTGAGTTGTTGTCAAAGGTTTTATTTCTGGTTCCCCAGAAAATCAGTTGGTAAGAGACTGATTCTCCCAAGGGGAAAACTTTGGGAATTAGAAGTTCTCTTTCCTAAGATGATGTCATTGAGGAGTTTTAGCATAAATAAAAAATTATTTTGCTATCACGTGCTATTCAGTGGAAAATTTTCAGTGAGCCCTACTTCCAAGTTACATTTCATCAGACACTACTCAGTTTCTCCATAGTGAACTAGACCCAAAATTTTTTGGTAACTGATTTGAACTGAGTGTCAACTCATTACATGACAGAAGATGGATGTAAAATTCCACTTCTATCCAAATGTTTTTCTTCTAAAGTGAAATCCTAATTTTTTACCCATATAAATCTGATTTTTTTTTTAGGAGTTCATTCCTGTTAAGTTGTAAAAGTTGTATAGAATGTGCACTGATGATGTGGTGCATTTTTATTAAAAGTATGTGAAACTGGAAAATCACATGAAACTCAGAGAAGAACAGTAAAATTAAGTTAAGCAAGATGAATGTATTTGTACATATTTGAAAGTTTATGACTTTGCTTATAATTTAGGAGAGGAGATGCTGCTGTGAGTAAGGATGTGTCCTGTGTACTTGTGAACTGATTTGCTAATATGTAACTGGACTATACTGTAATATGGCATCTATTTTAATAGTTCTTCCAATGTCTTAAGCATTTCTCTGTTGTTCCTTAATTAAACAGGCTGACTGTACAGCAGTTTACAGAGTTTCCTGTGTTAATGTTTTGCAGTGGCTGCAGAAGTGCTTTGGTCTACCAGGGCTCTAGGAGTACACTGCAGTTCATAGATATATTAGGAATTAATCACCCCCTCCAACTGAGCAGTTAATGGATATTGATCACTTTTTTGTCATGAATTGCAGTGTATTCTATCATTTGAGTGTTGTTTGTCAAAACTTTTTACAAATTGCTGTGCAGGACCTTGTATCACAGCTGGTGTAGTTTAAGGTTTGGACAGAGTCACTGTGAATGAAGCCCTGCTGTGAAATAAAAGTCAAAAGGCATCTTGGCATCCCAACCATTTCCTTGGGAGAAGATTACAGCCTGAGTATGTTGAACTTTATTGCCATGGGCCTCATGACAGTATTCAGAAACATGCATGGCATTTCTGTTAAAGAAACTCAGATGTGCTGAGACGCGAGGGATGGCATTCTTGTTTTTATCAGTATCTTGCAAAAAAAGTGAAATGTTTTTAGGCTTTTGGGGTACAGTAAAAATACAGTGACAAATGTGTAATTTATGCACATAAAAATTGAGGTTCCTGATTTCCTAAACATAATTTGTAACGAGGAGGAGGAAATGACTAAACTCAAGCCTAGACGGAAATGTATTTATTGAGAAAGAGTGGGGGTGGAGGGGGCTTGACAGCTCTTCTTTGAGTGAAATGTTGTTTCTTGTTTTCACTTGCTGTGAGATCAGGAGTAGGATGGAGCTGCATAGAGAAAATCTGTTGCATTTGCTAGCTTGTGAATGTGTGGAGTAAAGCAAAAGGAAACTTAAAGATCATAGAAGACTATGTGTTTGTGTAATTGCATCTAAACTGCATCGATTGAATTCTGTTCCTTATACCACTGTGCTTCAAGGGCAGGCAAACTTACGAGAATTCAGGGCCAGGTGAAGACAAACATGAAGTTCTTCAGGAAGTAAAATACCTCTAAAATAAAATTGGATCTCGTGCCTGGAATGGCAGCTCTGCAATACCTTACATCCTGTTGCTGATAGAAAAGGTTCCTTAATTAAATGGTCGTTGCAAAGGCTTCTAATCAGGCAGAAAGACCACAAAGTCAAAACAAATCAGTGAGGATTCTCCTGGGTTGGGTGCTGTTCCTTTGTCTTCTGCACTGGCATCACTCTGTGGCATGATGGCCATAGAGGGTAAGGAAACTCTTACATGTGGCATAATTTCAGAGCTCAGGTCAAGTCTGTGATCTGGACTTTGTGTTCAATTATTGCTGTCAGACCAGGTAGCAGTGTGAGAAGCTGCTCATCAAAAGCCCATAGAGTGATTCTGATCAATGTTAAACCTGGAAACCATAGACAATAAGAGTGTACTTTTCTTGGTTTTATGAATTGTGAATCCCTGTAGCAGTGTTTAAGCAGAACAAAAATTAAATTAAAAGCTTGTGTTAATGAGTGACACATTGAATGTGTTAGGGTCATTTATGAAGAAAGAGTTGGTTTTTGTGAAATAATAATTTTGAAAAGCTCTATATATTCTTAGCAAAACAAGAAGTTTTAAAACTAATGAGAATTATGTAAGGCAGTATCTTCCGAATTTTGAGTTTCTTCTAGTAATTCTGCTAAGAGATAAGAAAGACAACAGGTAGTCAGCTCTGTGGACCTTCTCAGTATATCTGCTTTTCATCCTATTTCTCAGGTCCCAGAAGAGTTCCATTTAATAAAATTGTAACTGCTTCAATAAGGTTTGATTTCACCTTTGTCAACAAAAAAAAAGGGAAAAGCTTGATCTCACTAAAAATCAGAGCATCAGCTAGCATTGATTTGCCTAACTTCACTAGGCAAAGCTCTATATGACTGTTAGCAAGAAAGTAAATGCACATTAATTTTCACTGAAAAAAGCAATTTTGGTTATGATTCCAATAAGAAGATTTTAAACTTTCATGTTGAGTTAATTATGTGATGTTAGTAAAGATAGTATAAGTGATTATTGACATATTGGCATTTATTCCAACAAACTCTGTAATTTTAACTCTTGCTTTAGGTGTTGGCTTTATCTGTGAGGTTAAAACTTGTGGTTTAAATACTTTTAAAAGTTACTTTGGAAATTCCAGATAGGTCTGTGTCTTTTCAGCTGTTTCAAGACAGCATAGAGTTATATTAGCTATAATTAGATATTGTGAAATTGTCAGTTTATTTACTTGGATTTTTAACTCTGCAAAGATTAGATATCAAGGACATTGATGGTAACATCAGTTAACATAGAATAGGTTTTCTTTGATCAAAACTATCATTTTTAATTGTTCAATTGCATTAATATTGTATTTGTAGACAAATGAATAAAATTTATGCAGCTTATCTAATGAAAATTTAAAAAAACCTCATTAATATTATAGTTACGAATAACATTGCAGTTCTACCTGATTAATCCCTATTCCTTTTAGCAAAAAAAGCAGTTTTTCTAAACTGTTGAATTCTCTTACTGCTTTAGACAAAAATAGTAGTCCTGTGCATTAGGATTGACAGTTCATATTTCCAAAATATAAACTGCATCAATAATAAAAATTCTGTGGTTCAGTAAAACCCTGCCCACATAATATATCTGTAAGGATTAGGATTAAATCCTGACACCAGTGAAGTCATCTGTTGAATTTGTAACTAATGTTTCACCTGCAATTTGTAGCCAATGTTCTGCACATAGTTACACATGCTGACTTAACAGTTCTTAAAAACATATATGACCCTAAAGTTTCTGGCACTTTTTTTCTGGATTCATTATGAGCTTAGTCCTGCAGGGTGATGAATGCTCTTGGTATGCCTGAAAATTGACTTCACTTATTCTCAAGAGGGACAGTGCAGTGTTGAGCATTACTTGAGCAGTATTTTTAATAGAGCATGCATGCATCCTACTGTGCTGCCAAAAAGGTATGGATCAAGTGCTGCCCTGTTCAGCTTTTTAGTTTGGATGCATTCACTGCATGCTGTGGTGACTTCATGTGATAGTCAGGCCTGTGAGATCAGGAGTATTCCATGTATTTGTGGTGCTCCTGAATGTAAGGCAAAATTGGATCCCAAGTTTTTGGCATACTTGGATTTCTGGAGGTTATTAAAAATGTGGTGTCTGTTTGAAAAGCTTAGTGCCTAAAGCAGAATGGGTTTTAACACAAGAAGATCCTGTATCAGGTAGCAGTTAATGAGAGAGACTATCAAGATGAATTTTAGAAGAAAATTCCAGCCGAAATGTTATCTTGCTATTCCATACATGTCTTCTAGATTTTTATCATGTCACTAAGAAAGCAGAAATCCCTAAGTGTAAGTTATTGTTTAATGCAGGAAGAGAGGTAATTTTTGTGCACTGTCACTGTGCTTCACTGGCTTGGACTTGCTCTTGCGGGATATCAGAGGGGGCTTAAAGGCCTTCTTGAACCTGGGCCTGCATGTCCAGTAGCAGATCAGGGAATGATCCTGGGGTGACTTTGGCTGTTCATCACTAGGACCACGCTGCAGAGGGCATCTCAGCTTCATGATGATGTACAATGCCTTGTTTTGCTAGCAAGACTTCCACGCAGTACTTGGTCTGAAGTCAAGAGTGCAGATTTGACTCTCTCCTCCAGCACCAGAAGCCTGAGCCACCTACCAGATTCCAAAAGCCATCAGTGCTTCCCCATATCAGCCCCATGTGTCCAGTCAAGTAGTCAGAATCTGTAACTTCCAAGCTCCCAGCTCTGCATTCTAATGGCAATATCGAAGCACCAAAGTTTTGCTGCATATTGAAACTGACTGGAATGTAAAAGTAAATCACATGCGTTGTCAAAGTAAGTGATGTAAGGAAAAATATTCTCCTTTTATTATTCACTTGTCAATTCAGTGGAGCAAAGCTATTTTAAGTGTACATGAATTCCTGTAAATCTTCCAATCTGCTACGGAGTTCAGCAACGGTCTGGATATATGATCAGTATGGCCAGAACAATGTGCCAGGTTTTCACTCAATTAGGCATGGATTCAAAGCAGTACTCTGCATATGTCATGGTGGAAGCCTGTATTTCACTGTCAAAGGACCTTGGTTTTTTGATGATTAATTTGCTGAAAATAGTTTTTGTTCCCCAGATGTGTTTCAGCTTCATTTTGTGCAAATTAGGTGGAACAGCTTTGATTATTTTATGGTATTTGATTTTTGTCTACTTCTGTAGCAGCAGTAAGAGATATTTTTCACAATTGGTAAAGACATTATATATAAGGCAGCTGGATTGCATTGTTTCAGGAGTCTAAATTAATTGCCTACAACACATATATGACATTTCCAGTACTTTGGTTTGTCTGTAAAATTGAGAAGCTGAGATTTCAGTGCAACATCTCTTTTACCTATGGCATTCTGTCTTGCAGCTACAAAGCAGGTGAGCAGTTAATTAGTTCCACTCATCTTAAAACAACAGTGTTATAATTTATTCCTAACTGAGATCACTTTATATGCCTTCTCATATACTGGAGAAGAAAAAAAAAAAAAGATAATACTTCCATACTACAAGTCCATGTACTGCTGACATAGAATATGTGGAGAATTTTGTACTTGAAGGAAGGAATGGAAAAATAATCTAATGTGTTGTTTATATGGTGATGATATATATCTCTGAGACATATGTTAGCTCTTGGAGTATTGAATGCTCTCTAGGTGAAGATACATTGCTCAGTTTTTATAAAGATATTTTTATGTATATTTTGGGTAAAAGCCCGAACTCTTTCAAATAATTTGAGCTAAGGGATTAAGTAGGTAACCTGAAAATGAGGATGGATTATTTTATACCTGCTTATAAATAATCATGTACAGAAATAAGATATGTATTTCTTTGAAAGATGTTGCATATTCCTAAAGATTGGAAAGTCAAATTTTAAATGGGAAGTGTTCTTGTTAAGTGAAAAAGTACTAAGAATATTTATCATATATTAAACTAAAAATACATGTGCTAAATTCCAAATGGGGATTAAGGATATGGATAACAATAGGAAATAATGGAGAAATGGAAAATTAAAAGCAGCTGAGGCTGCGTCCTTTAGCCTTATGCTCTGAGATCTTACAAACTAATTTGGGTTTGTTATATACATATCACAATACTAAGAGGCATCATTGGAACATTTATTGAGTTTCTCAGTGTCCATTTTTGTTTGTTTTCCTCTACCAGACTGGGATGTGTTATGAAGTGTGAGCACTTGCCAAACTCTTGTCCGTGCATGGTTAGCATTCATGCATTTGTGCAGAGTTAGACACACTTGAAACCCTCAGTAACTCTGGGCAGAAGTGAACCTTCACAATTGTGAACTTGTTGTATGCCTTTTCAGAATATATATGTAAGCAGTTTTCTAAATGCTGCTGTATTTAACTGTAATGGACATTGGTATTCTGTTTAGGTGAGCTGGATTAAAGTAATAGAAGATGAAGTATTTGTTACTGAAAAATCACAAAGGTTGAAATAAGCTTTAAAATGATGAGAAGTAAAATAGTCTTGTGATGAGTTCTTTGGTCTGTTGTTCTAAACCTGCAGTCCACGGTCACTCTGCAGCCATTTGAGAGTAAAGAGTGAGATGAATACAAATAACATCCTAATGATCCTTAACATGATTGCTTTTGTAATGTAGATTTAATATTTCTGCTATCACAATTGGCTCTTGCCAGGTTTTTGCTAGTTATTCTGTTTTAGAGAACTCTGATATGAGATGAAGGCATAACTGTAAAGTCTGGCAGAGGAACGCTTGAGATATTTCAATTTTGGCACTTGGTCAGTTGTTACAGTTAATAGGAGTGGTTTGAGTTTCAGGGTGCCCCCTGTAACAGGGGTTGTTAAAAATATTAAAATGAATTGTTCCTCTGGAAATGTTGGTTGTCCATCCATCATCCAGCGGCACAATGGTGATACATTTGTATAGTACAACTATGCGCGTTATTGTGTTCTTTAGTGGTGGCAAAAAGAGCTGATGAAAAGAACCCACCTGATCACTTTCTTAGAAAGTATAATTTTTAACTTTTCTTGGGTATTTTTTGTTCTATTTTTTTATAGTCATAAAAATTCAAGTAGTTTGTTTTTTAAATATTAAGTTACATTCCAATTCTGCTTTCTTTTAAAAGACTTCCGTAATAAAATCATGACTTTCATCAGCACAATTACTAGTTGATTTACTTTGGCATACCCTTCTCTGCCTAGAGAGACATGAATGACACACTTGACTGTTGAATGAGGCATTCAAACACTTGAAGAGAATGGGTTTTCATCTTCTTTTAAAGTTAACCTTGTGCCAAACTTTTGTAGAGACTGTGGAGGTGATTATTTCATATTGCAAAAATGTCACTTCCTTCATGTAGACGTTTTGAAAGGGCATTCTTTGGTCATCACATCACTTCCATTTTAGTCAGGTTTGCTGTTGACCCAAATGGAAGCAAGCTACCTTTTCATTGTTTCCTAGATGAGGAGAACTTTCCTTATTATATGTAAACTGTGTCAGTGAAATTGTATTTCAGACATATGAATGAGAAATTGGCTCATAAATTTCTAAAGTGGGAAGAATCACAGCAATGCCTGTCTAAGAGAAATCATGAGGAGATACACATATATGTATATATGTACCCACTCATAAATCGTGTTATTCTTACATGATATCAGATGATTGAAGATTACGTTGTGTGTCAGAAGGATGTCAGAGGGACTCCATAAGACAGGAATGAAATTATAGTGCATAAAAAGGTTTTGCTTATTTTCTTCTGTGTTTTTTCTTGCAGGATTGTTCATCTTCAGAAGAATACAGCATTGCTGCAGCATTGCTGCCCCTGACGACTGCCTTCTATAGGGTAAGTGTCTATTGAAAACCACTGCTGTTTTGTATTTTTTTACACACACACTTTATTAAAATGGAGAAAGTGATGACAGGAGATACATGATGGATAGGAAGATTCATTCTAGAATTTATTGATGTCAATGGAAATCATCAAAAAGACTGGTATGGACATTACTCCAGAATGGCATTTATTGCTGTTGGATCATTATGATTATGAGACACACCCAGAATTAAATGCAGGCGTATATGATGGGTTACAGAATTATCACTGAATTATATTTAGTCACTAAAATAATAGAAAAGAGTAATTTCTGATGTTACTCTGTAAAAACTATTTATTGCAGTACTACTTTGTTTAATTTGGCATGTTAAACATATACTGGCCAATATAATACAATGGTCACTGTAGTAAAATTGGCCAATAAAAGTACTTGGCCAAAAGTACAAGTTTTCAGTCTGTGTAGTTGTTAATTTTGGAGAATATTATGAATCAGTTGTTTTAACTACATATTTGTTTTCAGTTTCTTGTTTTGGTTTCTTTTTGGGAGGGAAAGTGCATAATGTTTGATAGTGGCAAAATACAATGGGATAGTAAATACAAAAACACAAATAATGCAAGTTTTGTAAGTAATTCTTTCAGAAGCAGAACTCTTGTAGTATGACTATATTTGTTTCAGTGTCCCAATACAGTACTGTTTTCACCAGTTCTGGGTAGCTCCAGTCCTGCTTTTTAGGATGTACATACCTGAGGAGATAAGTTCAGAATGTGGACTTGCTTGCAATATTAAATAGACTTTGTTTAATGTGAATGTTGTTATACAACCCAGTTTGGGAAAGAAGTGTTTAGTCGTTGGTAATTGGTACACTGTGATATTGCAAAACAGTAGTTGCTGTGACAGCTTATCTAGACATTAATAATATAGAAATTGAAAAATACAACCTTCCACGTTTCAGATTGTTTATGAGGCATTAATGAGTAGCCATAAGTAAAATGCAGAACGTTTCTTGTTTCAGCTGAATGGAAACCCAAGATTTCCGCAACAAAAAGCTGAGAAATAAGTCAGTCATTTTTAGTTCAAATCATACATTCTAATCAATTTCTGGGGTTTTTTTAAACTAGAAATAGATTCTGTCATGTTGTTCTTAGAATAAAAAATGTTGAACTTTACCAGTCATAGAAAACAGAATCATCTGTTGAACACAAGAGCAATTTTGACAAAGTTAGTTGTGTAGATTTCTTGACTTTTTTATTTAAACTAGTGCTTAACAACATGTAGGGAGCATAAAATGGCAGAGCTTTTTCCTCTTCTAATTATTTGAACTGTAAAAAAGTTTTATTTAAATGGATTTTATTTCACAGCTGTACATAATACCCCACAACTGCTTTTGGGAAAGCAGTAGAGAGTATTTTCATTCTCTTATGTAAGGTAGCATGGTGAGATGTTAAATTTTTTGATCCCAGCAAATAGACTTCTCTCGTCTTTAGTTCCAAGTTTATCTTTCTCTGTTTACTCTGTTTTGAGTCCTTGAGTAGCAGAATTGTTGTTTCACATTTGTTGCTGCCACAAATACTTAACTTGAGGGAAGACCTAATGAGCCGTAGAAATTTCCCTCTTCCTTATTTTATTCTTACTACTGCATACATTCTACATTTTGAAGAAACTTCTGTTTTCTTTTATTTTCTGGTTTTTAGTTTTTCTTATAAAAATATCCAACAGAGTCCACATAGCTCTTCACCTTGAGAGGTACAGGGAGTATTTTGGGGTGTTGCAGCAGTTTTGTTAGATTCCTACCTTGGTAAAGTTTTATCAAGTAGGGGAAAAAAAAAAAGAAGACAGTAAAAAGAGATTTCTAAAAAATCTAGTATCAGGAGTGTTGAAATAAACTTGAAGTTTTGATTTCACCATCAAGCAGAGCAAAAGTCTGTACTGAATGTAGAATACATTTTAGTTGCATATACACACATATTTTTTGGTAGGGGTACCAAGATCTCACACCATTTCTCTCACAGAAAGTTCTCTGAAATCTTTTATTAGTAGCCTAGACTATTTAACTCTAAAAATACACTCAGGAAACTGTGAGTCCCTGGATGGAAGAAGCATGATGAGTTTTTTAATGTTCCTGACCTGAATTAAAAATTAAAGTAACCTGACTGTTAACTTGCAAAAGCCAGCTGTTAGTGCATAATAGAAAAAGAATTTTGTTTTTCCCAGATCTAATCCTCAGGTTCAGTGATGGTCCCCTTTGGTATGTCCCATTAGATACAATTCTTTGGCAAAAGTACTTATTTTGGTATAAAACTATTCATACTAAACACAAACTGACATGCTGTTCAGAACATAAGACTATTAGACTAACTTTGCAGTGATTAGTTAAAATTTAGATTAACAGTTTATGGTTCAGTTTGGAATTTGAGTAAAAAATTACACTTTTTGGAGGATTTTTCAGCCTGTCTAGAGGTTTTCAAAATTCTATCATAGACTAGAGTGAATATGTTCTACCTGGCATGAACCTGTGCTTCAACATGAAGAATTATCTGACCTCTGCCATATGATTGTGTTGATGCTTCCCAGGCATGAAGCAGTGCTTGGCAGAGTGCAGTTGTTTTATTGGTGTTTCTGTCCTCAGAATACCGTGTTTAATGCCAGCAGCATATTAAATCTCCTTTAACCCACCCCTGTGGAGACTGAACAATGTTCGTGGTAGCCAGGAATATACAGGAATTGTGCATGTGGCAGTGACACAGGGTTTCATTTGTGTGTGCATTGGTGTAATTGCACAGGCAGTGCTCCAAATCAAGTTATCAGTGACAAAATTTGTAGTAAATCTAAAAATGTAGTAGACTTTTACCAGTCTGATATTTTACCATCTATGTTTGCTGTAGCATTTTGATGGGAAATTGTGGTGGGATTTTGTGTCACGGCATTTCATTGTTGGTGTAATTCCTGTTGCTTCAAATGAAGTAGTGAAAAGAAGTTACACAATATCACAGTTCACGTTATGGAAGGACTGTTGTGTACATGAAATGTTAGGTTTCATTTTATTTATCTAAGACAAAGCAGAGCACTAATGAAACAATTACCTGTTCTTCCTAAACAACTTTACTGTATTTTACTGCACATAGCGCAGCCACCAAGTGTTTGAGTTGTATAAATAATGAGAAAGATGTGGTTTTGTTTGAGTTCAGCAGATGAGCTAAGAAACTGAGCAGTAAGACTACAGCTTGGAGGTGATGTTGGTAAGATTCTGGAATGGTTATGTCATGCATTAGCCTCGAGGGATTTTCTAAATATCTTTGGAAAAACAGCAGAAAATTTGAAGAAAGGAGCAAGCTGGCATGATGTAACCCATCTTGTCTTAATGTCTTTGCTTATTTAAAAACTAGTCTAGAGTATTTCTACACAGATCCAATTAAAATTACAAGAAACATCACACTGTGTACAGCGTGCTAGGAGCTCTTGGGATGTCTGGTGAAATTTCAGAATTCTCCCTGAAGTCTGGTGACTGATCTATTGTGAAACTTGATCAGGCAGGATTTGATCGCACTCTAAGTCAGAGCTGATGGGATTAAAGTCATAGACAGGAAGTCAGCACTGGTTGCATATTTGTGGCCTGGAGTAATAATTGAATTTTTCTAGAAAAAATAGTCCCAATGCTTTTTAAAAATTTTAAATATTGGACACAAGCTGTTAGCGAAATGTGACTCATCAGTGACAGTGGACTTTGGTGTGTACTGTTAATGTCACAAAAACAAACAAATTTTTGCTTCTGGGTTAGAAATAGGTTTTAGTTTACCCTTAGTAATACTGCTGGAATTTTGTTTAAAATTGAAACAATATAAATAAAATGTATTTATACGTGAAGATAAAAGAATTTTTCCATGTTTTCACGGTACGGGTGACCCATGCGTATTCGGTATGTGGTCACTTCTGTGTGTGAAGTGGAAATGTAGTGTTCCTTGGTGCTGTGGAAAAGAGCTCTTGTTCCACGTGCGGGAAGGCAGGACAAGAGGAAAGGCACGTATTTTAATCATGTTTTCCTTTTATTAACTCATCAAGGAGGACAATTTGACGATTGCATAACTGGCATTGTCCAACTCACAGGGTTTGGATTCCCTGTTTCATCCTGGGCCCCTGCCAAGGTGGCAGGATGTGGTGAACGCCACGCTGCATTTCTGGGAGGCTCAGAGTGCAGCCAGGCAGGATCAGTGGCAGGCACCAGTTCCAGCCTGTCCTGGACAACACCACATGGAGCAAAAGCTGGTCCCCACTGCTGCCCCAGGCAGAGGCCACCTCTCCATCTGCCCTCTCTTTGCAGCGAAGCTGATGTTTGACACTGATCAGACATTCTTTCTTGCATCCCTCAACCACTGAATGTTAGACAAAGTTACATTCCCCTCTGAACCTGATTGTGCCGGTTGTACTACAATTTTCTACCTCTCAGGGATCTTTTCCAAAATTTTGTAACTCAAACTTTTTGGTTAAACTGCATATAATCATCTTTGTTTCCATACCTTTCTGAGTATATTCTACCACATTGCATAGTCCACAGTAACACACTTGCAAATTTTTTGTTGTTTGGCATTCAGAAGTGTTTGAATAAAGGAAGTGGCACAATAAAAATACGCTATTCTGAGAGTAAAGTTTTCTCTGTGTAGATATTATGAATGGGCTTCCACATTTGTGGACAAACATTTCTTTACATTGCAGTATCCAGAGCAGTATTATTTTTCAGAGTCACAGGTGTTTAATTTAAATTTCTGAGTCAGTTGTTTTTAATGGCTTGATGTACACTTGGAGAGTGCTGATCTCTCTTAGGCAAAAATAACCCAAATGCAGCAAGATGTCTCACAGTTTGGATGTATTACGTTCAAATTGACATTTGTCTTTAAGCAAAATGTACTGGAGACTGCTTTATAATTTTTATGTGACTAAATTATGTAATTCTTGGGAGGGACAGAGGGAAAAACTGATTTTTTTATTATTATTGTTTTATTTTAATGCTCTAAGCCACAAAATTTCAAATAAAATTTCAGTTGGATACTGATGCTAATTTTTTTGTAGCGCTTGAAATGGAATGAGAGAAATGAGTCTGCAGTTTTACGGGCTGGGGCTGACTGAAATCCTTACAAGTATGGCATAATTGGGCTGTTCATCTTCATGGCTGCCCATTTTTCATTTGTAATCCATGTTCCTGTACCTTTACTGAGAACGGAACAGAATTACATAAAATAGGAGACTTTATTCAGTGTTTTTAAAAGAGCAAAATCTGGTGTAAATCATTTAACTTAAAACCTTTGAATATAGCACAGAACATTTATTCAGGTCATCTTAAGAATTATCCTGGCAGCATTTTTGTGATGAAAAGGATTTTAGTCCAGGGGGTTTTTTTTACAATCTTCAAGGTGAATACAAAAATCGTAATTTAAGTAAAAAGTTGAATTAATAATAAAATGTGATACAGAAGTATTTCATGTTAATACACCAATAGAAATAATTCTAATGTTTTCCATAGTGAGATATATATGCTCTTTCATATGGCATAATGACATGAAAGTAATTTGTGTACTTTCATAGCAGAAATGGATTCAGTAACAGTTATGGCAGATGTTCTATGGAAGAAAGTCTTTATTCCTTGAAATGCCTGAATAAATGACCACTCTGCTCCAGACCCTGTTTGGTGTAGGAGAGATTCCCAGTTACAAGGATAAGGGCTTTCTCTGAAGATTGCAGGCAGTACTAGAGAAATTCAGAATAGTTTATAATACTTTAATTATTATCATGAACTGCCCTTCCAAGAGAGACCCAATTCAAGGTTAGTTATGTGACAGAAGCTTCATAATTTGAAATGTACTCTCTGTTGTGTAGCAGCAGCTACAAAGTCACAGGGAAGTTACCCAATGAAAGGCCAGTGTGGAAAATCTGTGATGGTGGGTGAAGAGTTGTTTCCATTTTTATGTCTTTATCAGGCAAATTTTACAGTTAGTATCAGCTGGAATCAGTAGAATATTGGTCCACTTCTGCTGTGGAAAAGTGGGAAAATTTGATACTACCATTGCCTCTGTTACTTTATAACAATATTATATGTTTATTTTAGAATTTGTGTAAATACCAGAGAATCGCATAAAGCTATTGGATGATGCAGTTAATTTAGAAAAGCAGAATTAGTGGGGTTTTTTACAATTAATATGAGTTTTGATTCTTAACTTCAATTTCTGCACAACTGTGATTGTCCCAAGTAATTCTCATTATCATCAGCATGCTTTTAGACTCCTGGGAGGCTAGGAAGACTTTCTGTAATGTGTTGGCTTTCTACACTGAAATGTTTTCATTCTTGCACCTAGTTAATATACTTCCTTCTAAAACTTTCTGTCCTGCTCTGGTGTGCTCGGGTTAAAATCACTTCTACTTTAAAATTCTCCACTCTTGAATTGCTAGCTTTAATTTAGGAAACTCCCATCGTGAAAGACTTCCTTTATTGTCTTGGCAAGGAGTTTTGTCTGCTTCCATTAATTTTCTTTTTGTATCTCTATCCTGCCAGTTCTGATACTATCTTAGTCTATGGAAATGTTTTTGTGACTAAGTAGTATTAAGTAACATTATTTTTAGTACTAAAATTATTTTTATTTATCCGTTCTCAGAATGCTAATCCCTTTAATATAGAAATACATTAAGTTGCCTGCTTAAAAAGAACATGGCTGTGTCATGTAATAGAAAATATGGAAGAAGCTGAAGCACAAAAGAATATTTACAACATTATCTAGTGTGTATATGAGCATTATTTGCATTCCTGGAAAATCCAGGAGCCTTAATTGTGGACAGAACTGTTGGTGTTGCTTTTGTACAAAAGAACAGAAAAATGAAATAAGTAATAATATCTGAACCCAGGCAGTTTGAGGCATTGGAAGGAAGCTGTGGAGTCATCGTTATTGTTCATAATTCATGACAGTCATCATTATTCATAATAGTCATCATTACTGTTGGTGATTGTGTCCACCAGAAGGTTAATTAATGCTGAAGTTTTTATGGACATGACCTAAAAGCAGTTTTATTGACTTTTGAGAGAGGATAATGTGGTTACTTGGCAGGTGCTTATGAATATAAGTGGGGTCATAGAAGAGCATTTTTAAGGCAATGGTCAAAGTTCTGTCAATATTTCCAAGCACTCCTCCAGTCAAAAGTTTTTATTACATCCATTAAAAGTTCTTTTCATACAAATATTATAGTTCAGTAAATTATTTTTGTAAAAGCAAACATACTTTTCAAGTTAAAACAGGAATCTGAGGATTCTTGTTAGCTGTGATCGAGTGGTTTTGCAGTATCCTTTGCAAACACAGGCACCAAAATGTCATCTCTGATCCTTAAGATTTTAACTTGTGCACTTTGGTTCTGAAGGGATACATAATACATGCCAGTAGAATACATTTTACGTCTTTGCAGTAGAGAATATCTGACTTCCAAACCCATTTTTAGGTGGTGGAAAAGGAAATTAGGAAAGTATAATACAACAGGTTAGCATATTAGTAGGAGAGACTAACTAGAGAATGTTTTTAACATACCTTTACAAGGAATTTAGGAAATTAATTACTGTGGTAACTTTGCTCTGTTGAAGAAGCTGGCTTTCCCAGAATGATAACATCATGGGAAACATGGAAGAGAACTTGGCAATCTGTAGTTCCTGTCCTTACTGGTTTGTGGGAGGAAGTACTTGGTCAGGAAGAAGAAAAAGGAAATTCCCCCCAATTAAAATAAGATGTAAAGATAAAATTTTGTAGTAAATTTCTGTAACTGAGGAACTGACCCAGTATCTTCTAGAATAAGGAGAAAGCTTTCTGTTTCATTTCCACTAGTACTGGATCACATCATTCGTAACTGATTTCACTTGAGCTTGTTTTCTAGAAATGATACGTAACGCTGGTTTAACAATTTTAATTTGGTTGTAGCCCCTCTCTTTACATTGTTATTTCTAGGGAGGGATTACAGTGTTACAGAAATTCTGATTCACTTAGAATTTTCACCATGAAAGAATTTCTGGTGGTTTAATTAAAATTCTCCTAAAGCTTCTGACCTTAAAGCGAAGGAATGTAAATGAAGTAACTCAGTCTCCCATGCATTTTCCATATGTGCAAGTTCCACTTTGCCTCCTCATCACTATGTCCTTATCCCAGTAGAATGGAACTTTCTGCATGAAAACACAATTTCCTTCATTGAGTTCTGTTTCATTGTAGCATTATTATCCGTCATGGTTTGAGCAGCATTTTTTTATGTTTCCACGGGAGGGCAAATGCTTACAGATGGTAAGGGAGAGAAATTGCTGATATATTTGTATGTATTGCCTGCTTCTGTGTGAATGTCTGTTGATATCCTTGATATCTCATCAGTTTTAGCTGAGTGTGACCAAAGAACTGAGGTGTCACAAATGTTTTTATTCCTTACACATCCAAGTGATTTAAGCCCATAATTGAAGTTTCTATCTCCTACTCTTGTTTTCACCCATATCCGTGCATTTTTTCCATTTGCTGCTTCTATACCCTTCATGACAGTACCTGCAGTTGGAATTCTTGGTGGGATGCTCTTCTTGGCTTCCTCTGATTCATCACAGCCCTTTCAGTTTGGGAATGCCACATCAGCTCGTTGTCATGAGTTCATAACATTGTGCCAGTTAGAATTCACAGGGCAGGTATGTGGCTCTCCTCTTCCTCGTGCACTGCACGTGCCAAAACTGCATCTTACCATGTGGCAGAACTGTATCCTTACAGTATCCTGCTCTGTAAGGCCCTTCCATTCAGCACCTCCACAATCACTTTCTTTGTTGATCAGACTGGATATTGTTTAATCTGTCAAATGGCCTGGTTCAGAGTGCAACAAGTTCAGTTTTCTTGTCCTTACTTTCAGAATTCTTCATAATAAATGCGGTTTCCAATTTTGCCCATCCTCTTTCTTTCACCTGAACCACGTAGTATACGTGTAATTTGTATTGCCAAGATAAGTTCTACTACTCTTAAAATTTTATGAATTTGCAATTCATATTCTGTATTGTAGCCATACATCTTTCAGATTTGCTCATCCTGCTCTTGAGGGTACTTGAGGACTATTGTTTTAATAGTTTCTTCAGATGAGGAAATGCTGTATATTGAGAGAACTTCACAAGGATTTTGACCACTGAAGACAGAGAAAGCTGCCATAGAAGAAGAAAAACAGTAATTAAAGAACTACTTGATTGAAGTGACAGAAGAACTTAAAAGTAGTTACTTTATTACCCCTTGGGGGTTACTTAGTTGCTCTATTTAGCTAGGCTTTAAGTGACATATCAGGTCATCAATAATTCTAAGAACCAGTATTTGACTACAGATAAAAGCCATAAACTTGGGACATTTACAGGGTTTATTTGTCTCTGAGCACAGACCTGGGTAACAACTTTGTTGCTGTGGGTTATTTTTGTGGGTAGAGCCAGTGCCACCATTCCAATGCACTCACAGGTGCACACTCACTGCTGAACCACCTGATCCAAAGGGATTCAGTGACTTTGTAGGAGACTTTCAAAATAACCATGTCAAAGTTAGAAAAACTCTTCAGATGGATTCAACACCTCAACTGAGAATTTGTGAAATCTGTATCTTAACTAATTGATTTAACCCGCCAAAACTTTATTGTGCTGTATAGAGGGAGAAAAATCAAACTGTTTCTCATCCACTTCTTGGAGTTTAACCTTATTTAGGACTGCAAAGTCCTGGTATGAAAATGTCTTCTCTCTTTTTTTGTGGGATCTGAACATACTTCGTTTTAGATGATTTTAGTTTCCTTTCTTTCTTTGTATAACAGAACTATTTAAATCTCTTTTTATCTCTTTGGAGAAAGAAGTGTGTTGTTATGTGTATTACTTAATGTTACAGGGAACTTTGTATTAGCAAATATCTATCTTGATACATCTTGGTAGAAATCTGAGGTATTCTTTATGGCTTTAAGTAATGTCTAGTAAATTACGCATGATCTTCAGGAATCTAGGATTAGAGACCATGAGTAATTAGATGTTTAAGTGACTTTTGCCAGAAAATGTATACAGTAAATAAAGTTCCATCCAGAATTACATCCCATTTTTGCAAAATTCTAGAATTCTATTGCCCTCTGCTGGTTTAGTGTACCTGTCTGTGATTTGGTAGCACTGAATTAGGAGTGAATTGACCTCCTTTTATTTTTCATAGTGAAATAATAGTAGATAAACAGTGTAATGGACCACTTTACTACTCATTTATTTTAAAATTGAAGTCAATCTTGAGTCTGGTTTGATGGCTTTCTGAAGGCAAGGAGAGGTGGCAGATTGTTTTCTTTTTTTGTTGGCGAGATATTCAGATTGGAGACAAACCTCCATTTAGTATTTCACGTTTTTTCTCTAGAGCAGTAAAATAGAAATTTACAGAAGCTTTGCAGTTCTTCCTTCATGCTTTTATGACCTTTCCCCACATTTGTGTGCACAATACATGTGGGCGTAATTTTATACTTTAGACCAAATAGGAAAACCATTCATTGAATGGAATTTTTTGACTTGTGTTATCCATGCAGCACACAGTCAGACTTGGAAACATATACATGCACAATTACCCTTGTGCGTGTAATGGCTTTAAAGAGAAAGAGGGTAGATTTAAAACAGATAATAGGAATAAATTGTTTATTGTAGGGGTGATGAGACAAGAGAAGGTTGCCCAGAGAAGCTGTGGATGCCCCAGGTGTTCGAGGCCAGGTTGGATGGGGCTCTGAACAGCCTGGTCTAGTGGAAGGTGTCCCTGCCCATGGCAGGGGTGTTGAAGCTGGATGATCTTCAAGGTGCCTCCCAACTCAGGCCATTCAGTGATTCTGTGATGTGTTATCTGCAAGTAGTACATAGGTAAGGCTCAGTCCTGCTGGTCAGTCAATGAGGGTTGATGCTGGGGGACAACTTTGAAGTCTTTTTGGATTTACCAGGATCTGTGTGGGCATAGCATAGATGTGATTGCAGGACTGGCTTGTAGGACATGTTCACTTGCAGAATTTAGTTTGCATCACTTGGGCAGGGGCAGCTGTTGCCTGCAGGAAGTGGTACCTACTCATGATGTGCAGTCGGTGTGACTGACTGGATGTTTATCTGAGCAGCTCAGAGACAGGGAATAGCTCTTTAAACTAGCAATGCCACTGTGTCCTGATGATCTCTAAGCCTGCACTGCAGATTTCAGGGATAACTGTATCCAATACAGGAGAGGAAGAGCTTTGGCATGCAAAGGTGCTGTAGTAGCTTCCTCACAGGGGCCAGAGGGATAACCCACAGCCAGTGATTCCTCGAGGAGCTGAGGAGGAAGCTACTCTTTGCATTCAGCAACGCCCTCCTTCTCACTTGTTTTGCTTCATTTTCTCACCAAATATATCCAAACCAGTAACTCAGGCTGTCACTTGGAGACAGAAGGACACTTTATTTCTGAAGTAAACTGGATTTCTCTAAAAAACAGAGCACTGTTGAGTTTGCCCCTTCACTTCCTTAACTGAGAGATGTGTAGCAAAATCCTGTGAGAAAGGAGCAGTCGTAGGAATATTCATATTCTGGTTTTTATTCTTTTTGTTTTGAAAATCATTTTCCAACTTTACAATCAATAGCTGGATCCTTTGCTTTGCTGTAATGAATTTGCTTCCTTTTAAGCTTTTGTGGTGTAAAGGCTAGTAACTGCTGAGTGATCAACACAACACATGTTTCTTTATCAGAAACAAGCAATCTAGATAATATAATGTTATAGAGAAGCTCTTTGAGGACCTGCACCTCACAGCAAGTTTGGGAGTCTTGGAACTGGTGCACATTTCTTACTGAGCTGCAAGTATCATTTTCACAATCAGAACTATCCAGTGTTGGGAAACACGGAAAAAATTCTAGGCAGGTGTTATCCAGTACCCCTCAAGGTGGAAATAATGGAAAGACAATTCTTGAATTCAAGAAGTTGCCTGTGTAGTCATACAAAGCAAGTCCCAAGCCTACCTTGTGTTTTCACAAACTGTAGCATGTAGTTAATTATTCTGAGAGGGGTAGGGTCTGTTTCATAGGGGATTTGGGAGGGGAGTGTTCAGGGGTTTTTAAGTTTCGTTAATCAATTTAAAGGACTCAGTGTCCTTTGCAGCAATTAACTGATGTTCTGTTGGTTGTTAAAATTTACACCTCAATGCTCTTTTTGTCATACTGACAGCTTTAGAATAAGGACTTAATGAGTTCAGAACTATTTTTATTATGTTCTTCAGGGGTCTCTTTTAAGCTATCAGTCTCTAAATCCTCCCTTATAAGTAGGAAATTCTTTTGCTGCCTCCTGTGTTCATTCTGTCTGGCAGGAGTGAGTTATTGGGACAGAGGGAAAGAGCACAAATATCAGTGTAGTTTAGCTGCCCTGTGGAGAGCTAGGTGAAGATATGTTTTTTGCATGTAGTATTGCTTGATGTAAAACCCACAAAACTACTGTTGTCCTTAAATTGGGGAAATTCTGAGCAAATTCTTTTGAATGTAGCAGTAAACATTGGGGCCCTTTTGATGTGTTAGATGAGTTTCCATTCTAGGGAAATGGGCTGACTAAGCACTCTCAGGGTAGAGAATATAGACACTGCAAACTTCATGGAACGCTTATATTTGTACCAAGAGTATTTTTAGTCCGTGGATTTAGACTGCATAGGAACAAGAGTGTGCTTCTTGAGGTTGGTATTCTTGCCTTTTTTACAAACAAACTAACCCAAACAAGCAGAGAATCCAAATAACTGGCAGAGCCAGGAACTGCAAGTCCTGATTTTAATTCTGTGCTCTGGCCACTGTGAGGTTTTGCCATTTGTTTTAACACATGCAGGTGACGAGAAGGATAATGTTTATGATCACTAAGCTTTTTTGATGTGTTTTCTTTCATGCTTTTGTAAATAAACCTTTTTTATTTGGTCTAGGAATTGTTGTCAGTGTTGATTTATGTTGTTGTATTTGAACATAAATCTCCAATGTTTAAAAATTATGTTTTGTACATGGTTGTTCATGCCAAATTATGGGCACAGGAAGAGCATCTAAAAGCCCCTCAGCTTTCCTGTCATGTTTGATTCCATGTGAAAATCATGTATCTCGTTTTTATTTCTTTAGACACAGGGTTAGGAGCTTAAACTTCCTTTTGAGTTTGTGTCAAAGATCACCCCCTTTTCACCCAGTTTACACAATTATCTGATTTGGGTTGAGGCATCAAAGGCAATGGAAGAGGTTGATAGTCAATTCACTCATCATGTGGCATTTGCTGCACAAATTGACATGAGTTAACCCTACCGACTAGCTAGGCTTGAACAGACTTTTTGTTTCCTTTTTCCTTTTGTTTTTCCTTTCCCCTTTTTTCTTTCCCCCTGTTCTTGGCATTCCTACTCCCTCTTTGCAGATCTGTTGTGACTGGGAATTCAGTGCCAGTGGGAAAAAAAAGTTAATCCAAGTAAAAGTCATGATATGGCTTTAGCACTGATCTTTGCTTTTGAGATATGTTGTCCATATTTTTATTCCATGATTTATTCATCATCCCTATTCCTCTGTAACAGAGGTTTTGTGCATCTGGGTTTTGACGTAGGTCAATGATTGGGCCAGATCAGTTTGTGGGCCCTGTGGTGTATCTTTTGTGTGATTAGGTGTTTTCAAGGAATGTCCAGCAGTCCCCACAAAGATCAGTAGGACACTCTTTGTGCTGTCCTGTTCTGTGATTTAACAGCTGCATCAGGGGTGGGAGATCAGTTATCATTTCCTGTGATCTGCCATAAACTGCACCACAACTGAAACTTGGGTGTCTGTTAAAACAAGCAGCTATCTGCCCTCTCAGTCTGTATGGAGTAAACAAAGTCACATTTAACATTATTTGAACAGATGTAGATTTCTTAATAGGTTACCAAGAATTTTTGATGAAATTCTGCATGAGCAAATCAAAATCATACTGCTCACTTTTAGATGGCTAAGCACAAAAAGGCACTTCAATTGGGTACATTTTATTAGCATGCCACATACCATTTCCTCAGATACAGAATTTTCAAGGACCTTTGATAGGGAATAAGTACATGGCACATGATCAGGACTCTCAGTTCATGCTGTACTTGGAAGAGCATAGTGAGGAAAACACAGTTTGAAGAATTGCAAAACTAGAAATCTGTAAACCAGACTTCAAAAATTTTGGTTGTAATTTCCTACCCTTCCATTTGAATGCCCAAGTGCCAGCTAGGGAAGTATTGTAAGTACTGGCTGTTCTGTACAAGTCTACAATTACAAATATTGAGTGGTATTCATGCTCTCCAGGAAAGTGGTTTAGAACACAAATCACTAAAATAAAATCTAAATTCTAGATATGATGTGTGTTTCAGGTATGGGTAGTATTGTGAGTGATAGTCATTAAATGAGGCACCCAGTAATGTACTTTATTCTTCCGTTCTGCTGCAGAAATAATCCTGAGCACATATTTAGATTACCTGCTTCTTTGCTATATGCAGTATACAACACAGGTTTTTTGTGGCCTTCTTTTATCAAAAAGTAAGAACATGATAAAGGATTTAATTCTTCATAATTCAGGTCATTGAAATAAATTTCCTTTCTTTGTGGTTATCAAGAATATTAAACAACTCCCTGGGAGACTTGTGCAACCTAAATAAATAGATATACTTGAAAAAAATGGTTCATTCATAATGACTAATGCTGTAACAATTCTGGGTTTGTTTGAGACTTTACAGTGATCCAGACCCTTGTGACTTCAAAGAAATACCCAAATTAGCACTCTTTCAGGAACTGAATTTGGGTCATACAGTTCAGTAAATAACTCTGAAGATAACAATTTATCTAATCTTCTGCTGTTGCAACAAATGTAGTTTATTGGAAGGACTCAGTTGACACTTAGTATTACTTTAAATTTCATTACTGCGGTTCTCACTTCTAAATAAAATGAGAAGTAATTTGCATCTGTTTGAATACTGATTTCTGTGTTGTATAGCTAGGTTATTAAAAATACTGTGGTTTGTTGGCAAGGAAGATGTTTTATATTACAAATGTGTTCTGTACTGTTATCACAAAATTCTTATCTTGATTCTCATTTTTCTACTCTAAATCAAGAAAACCATCCCTTGCACTGGCATTAGACTTGTATACAGCCTCCCTGTATGTTAATTTCTTGAATGGCACAAAACTGGAGATAATTTCTCTTTCCCATGTTGCAGTACTAAAGTTGATACATTTCATATTTCAGGCTGTACAACTAATCATATTTATACATATATATATATGTGTGTGTGTCAGTTCTGAAGTCATAGCCTTTAAAAGAAATTGTATAATAGGACTGATTTGTTGACTCTGCACTTTTTTTGCTTTCAGAAATTAGCACCTGGAGTTAGTCAGTTTGCTTACACCTGTGTACAAGATCATCCTATCTGGACTAACCAACAGTTCTGGGAAACAACCTTCTATAGCAACGTGCAGAATCAAGTTCGTTCCCTCTACCTTACAGCCAAAGATGACAACCATGCAGTACAGTTAAAACAGAAGGTAGGAAAATATAATAAATATTAAAGCAGTATTTTTATTCACATTTTAATGTCTCCTAAGTTACAGAAAGTTATGAGTTTTTTCAATTTTATGTATTTTTCTTACATTTTTTCCCATATTACACAGTATTCAATAACATGAGAAATAATAGGAATTTACATTTATCTACAAAGCATTATAACTTGATGTTAGCTCAACTTAGTGTGGAAAAAGCATTTGCAAGACACCTAGTCATTCATTAGTTTAGCATCAGGCTTTAGGTCACTAATGTCAGCTGCCAGATTTCTTTATTCTACTTTGACTGTGGGCCATCTACCTAGTTTGCTTCAAGTTAATGCTAGAATTGGACTCCAACATATAAAAACATGAATATTTCAGCTGGTCTGGAACTATTTATGTAAAAGCTTCCCTCACCTGAACATCCTAGGAATTTGGAGAATATTGCCAGGGTCGAGCCATGAGCTGCATGTTATTTCTCAATCTGATTTATGCTTTTTCTTATGTGAGCTAAGTGGATAAGCTGAGGAGAGCAGCTATGTTAAAAGCAGTAAACCACTCTGAAGAAACATGGAAGATTGAATGGCATAAAAAAGATCTTAAAAGAAATGATATTATTTAGATCTGCCTATGTTGTGCTGCTGGTGCATTTCAGTAAACTGCTCTCAAAGCTCAGTTCCCATAATCATAACTTTCCTTAAACCCTACTAAGGGTAGTTATTTGCTCATTCTTTTTAAATGAATATGTACGTTAAATAACTGAAGAAGTTTATTTAGCAATTTAATAAAGAAAGTTTTGGCTAAGCATTGGTTTTTAAGTTCTAGCTTTATAATTTTCTATGTCTTTATATTTCTTCCGCTGTGTCTTCTAGGAGAAAACTCCTGCAGACCAGGATAAGACAGCAATGGACTTGGCTGCTGAGCAGCTGAGGTTATGGCCAACTCTTAATAAACAGACACAGCAGGAGCTAGTCCAGAATGAGGAAAGCACAGTTTTCAGCCAGGCCATTCATTTTGCCAACCTCATGGTCTACCTGCTGGTACCACTGGATACAAGTAAGAACAAGCTGCTGAGAACATCAGCCACTGGGGACTGGGAGAGTGGAAGCAACAGCATTGTCACAAACAGGTGGGTGTCCGAGTCTGGTGCTCACCCGTCAGGATGGGCCATGGCTTGCAAAATGGCTTTACTCTAAATACCAGATTATTTCAGTATCTTCACTTCCTTTCCAGTTCAGTAGTTAAGGAGAGCAGAAGTCTAACATGATTCCTCTCAAATAACAGAACTTTGTCTGGAGTGATTTACTTGCATTTAAAGGAGCATTGTATTGTCCCATGAAGAATCTTTACTCTAGTAATGCAGATGTTGAAGACAAACATGTGGTTTGGTGAGAAAGAAAACAGCAGCCCCAAACCCAGTCTGTTAATTTTTATATAACTTGAAAAAAATGGTGTATGAACCTAAAATCAAGAAAGCATTTGTATAGCATCTATAAAATCAGCATTTCTGTGCAACAGCTGTAAGGAAGAAAGGGCACTGAGGTCACAAAAAGCAAGAGGGCTAAACCACAATGGCAAAGGTTAAATTACTAAGAAAGCAGTAGGAGTGTAACACCAGTTACATTCATTCCCTAGCATGCAAATCCAGGACATTTCATAACAAGCCTTCCTCCCTCTTTGTTTATTGTCTTCATTATCACCTCTCTGTACAAATTCCCACTTGATAAAATTATAGAACACTATGTGAGAACACTGACATCAAGTAAAAGACAGGCTATCAGGATGAAACTCCCCATGGAGTTACTAATTTCTGCTGACTAAATACCTCTAATCTCAGGCATTAGGACGTGCTCAGTAGACTGGTAGTGGTGTATGTTGCAATCTATGAATTTGGCCCCTAAGATTATTATGGGAGGCATTTTTAGACATTCAAAGTACATCTCCCACTGACTTGCTTGCTTATCTAATGCACAAAAAATTTTTCTTATAATCTTTTTAGCTTTTGATTGGTTTGTTCTGTAACCGAAATACACATTTAATGTAACTTTCTCTAAATAACTGGATATTTGTTTATCACGGGTTGCAAATACTTTACTTGACTTTATGAAGAGAAGACATAGAACTCACTTCTAAAAAGCTGTTTTTTCTCTTGTGGCCCTATCTGTGCATGGAGAGAAAATTGTCCTATGTCATCATTCATGAAGTTTTAGCAGGGCAAGTACAATATAATTGTGGTACCACCATATGCTTTTAGCAAGGTTTGCAAATTTTAATGAGGAAAAAACCCCACAGCTTGTCTGTCTATCCAGGTATCATATGTGCATCACCAGCTGAATTGTTCACACTTGTTACTGCTTTTATTTCTGCCTTTAGCATTGCAGGCAGCGTTGCAGAGAGTTATGACACCGAGAGTGGGTTTGAGGACTCAGAGAACAATGATGTTGCAAACGCAGTCGTGCGCTTCATCACCAGATTTATTGACAAGGTTTGCACAGAAAGTGGGGTCACACAGGATCACATCAAGGGTCTGCACTGCATGATACCAGGTAGGAATTGTCACAAAAAGGTGCTTTGTAGTCTTTCTTTTTTCTTTTCCTAATTAAACAAGTGCACTTTATAATTTTAGTTACTTTCATCTAAGTTAGAATGTTAGATTTCTTTTCCAGACTGTAATTGCTGTTGGAGCTCAGATAATTATTTCTATGAGAATGTCAGAATTATCAGAGTTTTAATTACAGGGCAGCTTTCTCTTTCACATTGTGTGAGACTTCATTTATGGTATTACTGCTTTCCAGGCATTGTAGCAATGCACATAGAGACTCTGGAGGCTGTCCATCGTGAGAGTAGGAGGCTTCCACCAATACAGAAGGCAAGTGTTATGAAACATATTTGTATTCTTTACAAGTATTAGAATCATCAAATTTTTTCCTCTCGTAATGTTATGAGGAAACATCAAAACATGAAAAGAAAATTTCCACCAGTGATAAATAAAGTGCTTGGCTTTGGTCTCATGAAATATGAACTTATGAAACTAGTAGAGCCAGACTTCTGATCATAAACAAGCTGTTGCATGCCCACTGCTTTCTGAGACCCATTTCTCTTCTCTGAGTCCAAACTCCATCTCCCTTCTTTGGACTCAGTGTCATAACAATTTTGTTTTGAAGCTTTTAAAACCAAATATTATTACTAGCCTGAGGTATAACACTGATTTACATTTACACTTCCATTTATTTGCATCAGCCCAAAATTCTACGGCCAACTTTACTGCCAGGAGAAGAATTTGTTTGTGAAGGTCTCCGTGTGCTACTGGATCCTGATGGCAGAGAGGAAGCCACAGGAGGACTGCTTGGAGGTCCTCATATCCTCCCTGCTGAAGGAGCTTTGTTCCTTACCACTTACAGAATTATATTTAAAGGCACTCCTCATGATCAGCTGGGTAAGAAATCCAAATAGTGAGAACTGTGGTCCTTCAGATAGGCAGTATTTTGAGCTTCAACCCATTCAAGCATCAACATCATTGAACAGTTTTTTTCAGACACTGGAAACAACTGAAAGGAAAAATATTCATGAGTTGGTATTCTACCTAAAATTACTGCTTGTAAATTCAGTATTTTCTTAATACGTCGGCTCTTCTGAATGATGAATTTTCATGATTTAACATGTGCCATTTCTAAGCAGATTGTCATTCAGAAGTATAAATTTGTTGTGGAAAGTTCATGGTCATATGTAAATATATAGATAGGTAGATAATTTCTGTTTATGAGTCATATATTGCATTATGAAATCTGAATAAACTGGAAATTGTTTCTTACCCTCTACCGACCTAGATTTTTGGGGGTGCTTTTCCATTATGTAGAAAGACTCAGAAGGAAGGAGAATATTTTTCTAATAATCACAACTGAAATAAAACAGACATTCAGATTCCAAACGATGCTTTAGGAATTTACCAACTTTTCAGGTATCTTGCCTGAAATGAATCCTGTACCAATGTGTTCACGTTGCTTTGTACTTACTCATTCTTGTCTATTCCAATAGCAGTGTGAGCAGAGCAGACCTGATTCTGTGATCTAACGTGTGTCTGTGTGTTGTATCCTCAGTTGGGGAGCAGACCGTGATCCGGAGCTTTCCTATCGCCTCTGTTACCAAGGAGAAGAAGATCAGTATCCAGAACCAGCTGCAGCAGAGTATGCAGGAAGGGCTGCAGATCAGTTCAGCCACCTTTCAGGTAAAAGGAAGTTTTGTGAAAATTTATGTGGCTTCAGTCAGCTCAAAATATTTACAAGCAGCACTTTGCCGTGGCATTTGTGAAGAGTCCAGTTTTCTGCCCTGTAAGGTCAACAGACAGCGCAGAACTCATAGAAACCCTGGCATTTCTTGGCCCACTTGATATTTACAGAGGGTTGCTATTTTCACACTGGATTTCTTTCACTGCTTTCCTCACCTATTTTGGATCCAGCAAAGGGCTGTTTTGGGTCCAGAATCCCTTCATGTAGGTAGGGGCCTAGGCAGGCTAGTGGGAAACTACTTTCTCTTTCCTCCAGCTACATGGAATCAATATGGAAAAGCTTTAAGTATTGCATTCTTCTCAAGGTTTGTCACTTTACCAGCTTTCTGTTAAAATCCATGCCAGAAAGTCATAGTATGTTGCACATGGAAGCTGCACTTCAGGAATCTTCAGGGTAGAACCAATGAGCCTCTATATGACGAGCACATATCCTGGAATTTTCTCTAGGATTCCCATCAGTGTGTTCAACAGAAATATGTATTGCAGGGCAATTGACAGAGATGGACTTGTAAAAATTAGGAATCCTGAAGTCTCTGAAGTCTTCCCTGAATTTTCCTTCTTGGTTTTGATCTTAACTATGGTCAAACCCTAAGAGATCGAAAGTTCCAAGCAAAGAATTTTATATCAAGGACTGAAAGCAGACTGCAGTGCTTAAGATATGAAATACTTTGCTGGGCTGACTGGCTGCAGAAGCATATTTTCATTGAGAACAATAAATAATATTTGAAAACACAACAAAACACATAACAGAATAGCATTTTACTAATTCCTTACAATAATGGACATTATTTAGCTAATCATCCTTCAGTATCCTATTCAAGAGCACAAAATTAGGAATGCAAGTGAGTAAAACAAGCAAAAAGAAGTTGTTCTTGCAGACTTTTGAGAGAACTTTTATTTTCCAGAAATCTTTTTACCAGAATACTTATCATGCTTCAATGATGTGATAAATACAGACACAGCTCAGTGTTTTCAGAGCTGGATTCGGGTCAAACATCATCTTTGCTTTTGTTTAGCATAGTTTTGTATTAGGTTATGAGAACAAAAACAATCAGCAAACAGTTTATTCCCTGTCCCCTATGTAACAGCCAGGGTTCAATACAGTATGAAATAGCCCCTCCCCTTTGTTTATTAATTATGGTTTTCAGATGGGTCTGTGTGCAGTTATGCTGTTTCATGTCTTTAAAACTTCGGATCAGTGTAACCCCGAAAGATTGAAGAGCTCCTTTCAAGGAGGTCCTAGAACAACAGAGTCATTAGTCATTTGGAAAGTATTTACAAAACAAGTGAAATTGGAAAAGCAAGGATGAAATCCACCTCTTAGATGGCAAGCAAAGGAATTTAAAAGGTGCCTAGGTATGCGCTCAGAAATAGAGCTCTGGGATATTTCTTTGTTTGCTTTCTCCACATTCTTAGAGTTCTTTTGGGCCTTTTTATGGATTCCGTATTTTCTGTCTCTTATTTGTTTTCCCGAATTGTTGACTTCCTTTCAGCTGAGGCGATTGGATGGGATTTTTTTTCCCCCCGGAACCTTTCAAGAAAGCATTTTTAGTCTAGTGGATGGATCAGTGTTGAATAGCACAAGGTTATTTCCTTTTTAAGGAGCAGATTTCACTATCACGTTTTTGTTATTAGCAGTTTTCTGTACTTTGCAAGGTGAGGTCAAAATTGGAATGTCTAAGTAATAGAAATATAATGGTTGTGACATATGAATGCTGAAATTGCTGGCTTGGCCAGAGTCTTTGAAGTGCATTACCAACCTCAGTTCCCAGTATAGGGGCAGAGCTGGCAGACTGTTTCCCAGCTAAGCTGTCCCATGTGACCAGAATTTGAGCTGTTGTAGATGTCTTAGTGCCAGCACTCTGACTTGGATTGACCAAAATATTTTGTATTTGATCTTACGAGAATTCCAGATGCTTCCTAGTGAAGATACCTTAGTATTAGGGCATAAATTTAAAATAGGAAATGAAAAATTACTAAAATATTTAATAGGCCTCAAAATAAATAAGGTGTATGTACATATATTTGTATTTTCTGATGAGCACAGTACTGAGAAAATATTGGAATTCTCCTAATACATTTTAGAATCTTTCAATTTCTGAAGTTCTCAGATTTTTTTTCCGTTTCTAATGTGTCATGTCTTTAATACACAGTTAATTAAAGTAGCATTTGATGAAGAAGTAAGTCCCGAAGTGGTGGAAATATTTAAGAAACAGTTGATGAAGTTCCGCTATCCTCAGTCTATCTTCAGCACTTTTGCCTTTGCAGCTGGGCAGACAGCACCACAGATAATTCTACCAAAACAGAAAGAAAAGAACACTTCATTCCGGTACAGTCTTTCCTCTTTTTTTTTCTTACTGATGTTCTTGTCTTGGATTAGCCAAATACATTAAACAGTCTGAAAGCTCTGCACAAGGGCAGATCATTCAAGCAGTTTTCAGGAATGTCAAAATAAGTGATTGCTATTGTGCATCTCTTTGTATTTCCTGAGTAAGAGATAGATTAGTAGGATACAGATGTTTATTTGGGATAGGAGTTGTATTATTTGAATAAATTTCTGGCTGCAGTAGATTTGAACAAGCACCTTATTAGATTTTGAAACACACAAAATAGAAGCAGCATCTTGAGCTGTGCAACCTATGCCAACACGGGGAACAAGATTAATTGTGCATTACTTTATCATTAGTAGCCTACCCACTTACAGCCTGGTGTGGATTAGGATTAATTTTACCCTGTGCATTTGCCCTGCTGGTTTTTAATTTAGAGTTTCAGCTTTGGGTCCTCTTTTGAGTTTTGTGTTACACATTAATTTTTACTGGACCAGCTGCATCATTAGTCTATTCCAGAGTGGTAGCTCCTGTGATTCTCTGTTGATTATTGCATTGTTGACACAGGGGAGTAGAATCCCAAGATAGTCATGAAATCCTAAAACTTAAAGGTAATTTCTGTATTTCCTGCCTTTACTTTGGCAACTTTTTAGATTTATCACGTTACTAGCAAAATAAAAAAACCTGAAGAAAGGTGATATCTGCTTATTCATTACCAACAGACAAAAAAGACACAAATGTATCGCAAAGTAGTACAATTTTTTGTTTAAAAATTAATATAAGTTATTTTTCTGACATGTAGAATTGTTTTTATTAAGTGAAAAATTATTTAATCCATTTTATTTATGTTGGTCGTAGAAATCTGTAAATGCTATTAGGCAGAATCGCAGGAATCTTTCTAAATATTCTCATTGTTTTGGATTTTTAGCACCTTCTCCAAAAGCATTGTGAAGGGAGCAAAACGTGCTGGGAAGATGACAATTGGGCGCCAGTATTTATTGAAGAAGAAGACAGGCACAATAGTGGAGGAAAGAGGGAATCGCCCTGGCTGGAATGAAGATGATGATATCTCTGGTAAGAGTGTGACTTTTTTTTCCCATGTTGGTTAATAAGTCTATCCTATTATGCTTCCATTCTGGTGTATTGAATGAGAAATGCCTTCAACAAGAAATTGGAGGGTCTTCCTAGACAGGAAAGAGAAGGGTTTCAAATCTGTACTTTTAGTGAGTGTTTTCTTTTGCAATGACGAGGCAGAGGAGGAAGCTGACTTAATTCAGTGGTACAGCAAAGTACTAGATTATTTTTTAATTATCAAACTATTTAGATATGATATCTTTTAGATCATTTTTACCTCATGCTAGTGGAAATGAAACAGCACAGAAGCATGCTGCAGCTTTCATTTATCTCTAGACATCTGACATCTGCAATTAGTCTGTGATGAGAAGGCAGTAACTGGTGAGGTGCAAGAATGAGCAAATTGGAAACTTTGTGGATGCGGAACTGACAAAAGATGCCTGAAAGCAGCAGAACTCTTTACTGCTGAAAATACCACTTCCCAAATTTTTGGTTGAGGTGATTTTGGAGTAGAAGGTAGAAAGGGGTTTGGGCACTTTGTGCAGTTTGTGTGATGGTGTGGAGCTTGACTTTCCCCGGAAAGCCTCTTTTCCTCCCATAGGCTGCTGTGTGTATATCCTTATCTGGACCACTGCTAATTTATAATAAACCACTAGAGGGAACCAGATTCTCCTGTACATAGACAGGTGTTGTTTTGTCATACCATTCTCTAAAATAAACATAGGCATCTCAGATAATGAAGAGTGTTCTTCAGACATTGATAATTTCTTCCAAACATCAAACAAGCTGAATTTTCCTGTTGAATATTTGGTCACTGAGCAAGGCAACTTATGTGACTTATGAGCAGATGCATGAAAGTTGTCTAAAGCAGGACTGAAGCCTCTGTTCTCTTTGAAATGGAAGAAAGCTATTTCAGGCAAGCTAAAAAATACTGTTTGTCTTTTTTCATTCCAGACAAAGTGATGAGAAATAGGCAAAAATAAAGGTTTGGAAAATACAGAATATCTTTAGAGTGTGTTCTTCAGAGTGAAAAATTACATTCTTAATTGAATTTCCAGCATCTTCCTGAAGTGCTGAGTTAGCATGTGTTCTGATGTTCATGTTCTTTGGGTCAGAAGCAATTCTGCAGGCTGTACCTGGGTGATTTTGGGGTGATTTTGTGTCCTTCACCTAGAGAAACCAAGCACAGTCGTACCTGTGAGACTTGTATTCTCTTCATATTCTCTTGATGATGATGTTTTAAGAGTTTTTCCATTGCTGGTATACAAAACAACTGAATTCTTCCATGAACACAGGTGCTATAGAAGATTAGCGATAGTCACTTTTTTCCTTCCCTGAAAAAAAAAATCATAACTTGTGAGTCTTCAGGCCTGCTGCTTTCCAGGTGTCTTGGCTGGGAACACGTTAAGGTGACCAGAGGCTGAGTTTGTTTTATTCTCATGCAGCACTGGCACATCAGGGGCAGTGAGCTGTCAACAGCAGTGACTCTGCTTCAGACAGAGCGCAGAGAGCCACAGGGATTAATCCCTGCAATTCCTTTTATATTGACTGCTGTGGCTGTGGCTTTGGCTTTGTTTTTGCCTTGTTTGCAAGTCTCAAAAACGGATATATAGGAAACTATGCAGCTCCACCAACAATGAACTATCTACAGCAGGTGATGCACTGTCTTAAGAAAGAAATGTTAAAGATAGGACTGGAAGGAACTTCAAGAAATCAAGTAGTCCACCTCTCTGCCCCAAGGCAAGATCAACGTACTTCATCTGTTCCTCAGGTGTTTGCCTAACTTCTTCTTAAAAGCTTTCAAAGGTGAAGGTTCCACAACTCTAGGCAGCTCATACTAATACTTTAACCATCCTTAATGCTGGAGAAAACCATTAATTTTCTGAGATTCAGGACTAAACATCATCATCAATTTAAACCATTCACTTTTACTCTGCCACTATATACATCTAGAAGAGAGGATTCCCCTCATTCTGATTGCAATGCATAATATATTTATGATCTGTTGTAATATTTCTCTGTTATTTTCTGGATGTTAAATATCTGCAGTTCTTTCCGTTCTTTGTTTATTAGTCTTGACAGACTTCTGATCATCTTCATTGCTCTTTTCTCAGACTTCTTTAGCTGGCCCACATATAACTTGTAAGGTGATTACCAAAACTGGGCACAGTACTGTAGTTATTAGTTGTTACCAATGAACACCTAATCACCCTCAAATTCCTCCTCATCTCTTTGTTTTCAGAGTTCAGAATCTCTCCGTCATTAGTAAATTCTTTTTCTTATAGTGGTCATATTGGTATGTTCAACAAAACAAGAGACTGTGAAACCTTCTTTTGCAAATAGTCATATCTCAAGAACAGCAAAACAGAGGGATTATTCCTTGTTTTTTCAAAATCAAATAAATCATGTTAATCTTGAGACAGCAAAGTATCTTCATCTCCCTCTTCAGGTTAAGGACATGGATAGGAGCTCTCATCTCTAGCTGTTTATGCACAGGAGAATGGTTTTGCAAAGTCTGATCACCAATATACCTGCTTTCATGGGAGAAAAATCCATTTAGAAAAAAATATGTCACAAAATGCACCTTCATCTTAACTGAGCCAGTTACAGCTTTCCATTCAAAACTGTTAAATACCAAATTCTTGTATGACCCAAAAAAATTATTTCTAAAACACAATTAAATTCATTTCCCATTAGTGCACTTTATACTTAAGATGTTGTGTGACTTCTTTCTTTCTTGTTGTGTGATTCTTAGGATAAAAGAGGAAAAAAAGGAGAGATTTAGAGTGTTCAGCTTTATTATTTAGATCAAATAGAGAATTTTTTTTTCTTTAGCTGAAAGGGCAAAGAAAATTATTCATTTAGCTTTTGTACTAAGATGCACAGAAAAAAAATCGTAGAGGTATTTCTCCTGTAAATTCTGAATGTTGTGTACTGCCAGAAGAGTTTTAATTATATCATAATTCTTATTTTTATAAATACTTTGGAATTCCAGTTTTGTAAAGTCCTGCTTTAAGTTTAAATCCTTTTATTCTTTTCAGTGCCTCATTCATAAAGGAATACTTCTCATATGCCCATATTTCAATGCTTGAGGTGGTAGCAAGTAACTGATACATGCTGTGAGCAGTAAATCTGCTCTCAGAAGTATTTGGAAATGGTTGAAAGTGTCACTTATGGGCAGGTGGCAGATTTTGTACAAAGACCCTGCTTGACTTGAATTTCAGAGTAGTTTGAACTTGTGACAGTTTTTTATCTTTCATGGCTGAAGTTTTTTCTGCTTTGGAAAGGGCAGCTGATATGCACGACTGAAGAAAGCTGCTGTCTGACATTGAGACATTCAGAACCCAGCAGTCATCTGTTGTGAAATTACCACACTGAAACATTTTGTAGGCTGAACCAAGCCTTAAAGACATTGTTACCTCTTCTGAAGATAGTTTAAAAAAAAAAATAATCATGCTGTTGATTTTTATCTTGAATGGGTAATGGATTTGTAAAGAATTTGTAAATTGGTAAAGAAAGATTATCTGTCTTCAGTTCAAGTGAGTAGGTGAGATAACTTTCTCCAGGATTCTTGCCAGAGATGTCAGCCATGCCAGTCACAAGCACAGTAGGTAACTGCATGCTATAGTCAGGTTTGCTGACTAAAATACTATTTTAGTGTTTATAGATTCGATAAACTGTGGTTTGCATGTCCTGGATCTTGCCATTCATCACTCAGAGTAGGACAAACTTGTTTAGAAGAAAGTAGCATTGTTTGCTGTGTAACTGCTGAGCTCCCCAATAAGATTTTTACCTTTAGTTTCAGATGACAGCGAGCTGCACACCAGTGGTACCCTGAAAGCATCAGAAAAATCAACCATGGAGCAATTAGTAGAAAGAGCCTGTTTCAGGGACTATCAGCGTTTGGGGCTGGGGACCATCAGCGCTAATTCTTCTCGCTCAAAAACAGAATACTTGAGAATAACTGCCTTGAACAGGATGTATTCCCTTTGCAGGAGGTGAGTTTACCAATTCACTTAAGTAGTTGAAAGTAGAGACACATGTATATATATCTGCATTATATATTTGCATTTAAAATCTCTTCTGTTCCTAAATTAAAGCAAGCTTCAGAAGCAATTGTGAATAATTACTTTCTCCAAATTAAAAAATATGTGTTAGAATTGACTTCATGAAAGTACCTACTTTAGAAGTTTGTCATGTGCTGAAAGTCACATGCTGTGTTTTAACACATCAGCGTTGCTAAGTCCTTTTTTTTTGTTGTGAAAGCTGATGTAGTTTATTACCACTGCCCACAAAAATTCCTTTTAATACAAAAGCCTATCTACATGAGTCATATCAGAAGACTTTTGCATTCTCTAGAGCCAGTTTGGGCTGGTCATTGCTTTCATTATGGACAATGGAATTGCCAGGAAGAAGGGCACAGAAAAAAAATATTAGATCCTTTCTTGTTTTCTGACTTGTCTAGAGTACTGGTTTTGTTTAGTCACCATGGAGTACAATGCAGACGAAGGCATGGCATCTGTCTGTTTTCGTTATGCTTTGAACATTATGCAGACAACTCTTTCCTCCCCTGAACCCACAAGTTTTTAACGTTCTCTAGGGTTTTTTGGGAAATATAATTAATATCTGAATGAATTACAAATCTCAGGATATAAATGCTTACCTACTGCTATATTACTGTGGTTACTGTGTAGCCTGTAAATACCATGTGTATTTATTTTGTCTGAGGGCAGTTCAATAAATGTCCAAGAACTGAATTTGCAGAAACAGTGTATATTGTAGAGGGAGTAAAAGTTATTTAGTAAGCAGTGTTTCCTGTTCCTCATCTTAGTTTCTTCTTAACATATGAAATTGGCACTTAGGTTGATTTTTTTATTTTTTGGAGAAGATAGAAAATCATATTTCATATTGCTTGAATCCTTCTTTTGCTAACGTGAGCACAACTACCATCTTGTTATGTTTTCTATCTTTAAAGGTATTATATCAGTGAATTTCCTAATCTCTAACTGTATTCTTTTAAAAAGAACGCAAAAATCCAGTTTCAAGCACTCTTTTTCAGGGAATCTGACTGTAAAATTTAAATGTACTTTTTTGTAAACCAGAAACTATTGTTTTCATTGTGATACTTTAGGGAATCTAACAAGCTTTCCTTTCAATTCTCATATTTCATATGTGGTTGTCAAATCTACTGCATCATTTGCATACCTCAAAATTATGTTTTCTGTCATGCTTAAAAATACAGCTTCATTATAGCGACAGATAAGAGATGTGCGAAGAAGAAAAATACTACCAAATAAAATGTAATCTTAAATGGAAAGTGATTAGTAGTGATAGTCTTACAAATTTTTCGTAATTCCATTTCTATTGAAAATGCAGTTTGCTTAAATTCATGTATTTGCTAGGCTTGGACTAAAAATTACTTAAAAAATAAAAGCAATTCAATTAAGGTGTACTTTCATTAAGTCGTATTTTCAGCTTGTAATTTCCGGGTTTTTTTTTCATTGCTGCTGAGCATTTTGAAAGCAATTTTAATTGTTCAATTTTTTTTTTTCTTCACCTTCTTGTCAATGCAGTTATCCTGGGCTGCTGGTGGTCCCTCAGTCTGTTCAGGACAGCAGCCTGCAGAGAGTGGCTCGCTGTTACCGCCACAATCGCCTGCCCGTTGTCTGCTGGAAGAACACTAAAAACAGCACTCTGCTGCTGAGGTCTGGGGGCTTTCATGGAAAAAGTGTGGTGGGCCTCTTCAAATCCCAAAACACTCATCCCACGGGTGAGTTGATGCAGCCAGGCTTTCTGTAGAAGGAGTTTCACATAGAAATGCTTAGTTTGCTGGGGGAAAATCAGTGATCTGGTTGAATCAAAAGTCTCAGGATATAAATGGTTATCTAATACTATTACTTATTGGATGTCAAAATCCTGAATGGTATGAAAGCAGTTCAAAAAATGTGAATGAATAACTTTGGACCAACACAAGATTTACCAGAATGGTTAGTTTTTCAGAAGAATATAATATTAGGGCAACACTAATTTTGGAAATAACATTAGTTGACTTCCATCATTCACAGTCAGTGTTTAGGATACTTATGACTGCCTGGATTTCCATCTCTTATGCTGATAGCTTTTTCAGAGTTAATTTCATGCCAAGAATGAAGGAGTCAGTATTTTCTTTAATCAAAGTTATTTAGAAATTATTCCAGAATTAGGCCATAATTTTTCTTTTTGGAGAAAAAGGAAATGTGAGGTCGAATTGGAATACCAGAAACTCATTAAGGTAGCAAAGAAATTCCTTTGTTCTGTATATGTTTGCAATTCTCCCTAGTAATGACTAAAATGAAACTAAAAGGTTTGACTGTACTCCAATGTGTTTTATAGAATGTTTCAAAGTCTGTAACAAGCATACTGTGCACTTGTGTACAAGTGGTATGAAAGTAGTTTGAAGATTACATGATTTAAATCTTTTCTACATAGTCCTCCATAATTTTTCCTTCACAGAGTATCTTTATGAAAACCACATTTTTCTTACTTTTTAAGAGCAATTTTTAGCAGACATTATGAGGTTTTGTGTGTATCAAATGCACCTTTAAAATATCATTATTTCAGAGATATTAGAAAAAATTTTTTGATGTTAGACAGTGTCTGGACTGGGTAACTTGTGAATCACTAATTATCTGCTGAATATTCATTGCTATAGCCCTGATTCAGTGTATCTCTTCCGAGTTTTGTGGGAGCTTTTTTTTTTAGTTGGAATGATGAGCAATGAAGGCAATGAATTGAAATTTTTACAATGTGTTTTTGTTGAAAGGATTAACAAAATGAATCAGTGAAGTATTGCCAATAGTTGACACCACAGCTGCCAAAGCTAATGGCTACAACCAGTTCTTCCACGTGCTTATGATGTGAATCCTAGGCATGGCTATTTCAATGTTAGTCTTCAATTGATTTAATACTGATTGTCCTGGCTGAAATACAGATGAGGCATCTTTAACCTGGTACAAATAGAAAAAATTGGAAGAAATCTGCAGGAATAGTCTCGAAATTATATAAGGACAGACTCTTTGATATTTTCTGTAGCAGCTATCATTTCTTTGTGCATGGGAGTTGGAGAGCCTTCCAAATCAAGACCTACAAAGTCTGACCCATGAACACATGTTTCTTGTGTGTAACTGTAATGCTTTTGTAGGTGGTTTCTTTTCTTAATTTTATATTCTTAATTTTATATTAAATTTATATTCTTAATTTTGTATTCCCATTGCCATACATCCAGCAGAATATTACGCTGTAAATAAACTGATCGACACTAACTGTATCTGACAGATACTCCCTTCTGGAGTCATTGTTTCTTTTAAAATGTGAAGAAAATGGAGACTTTCCTCATGAAGGTACAGCAAGGAAAATGGAGAATTTTTATAGGGTATTTTTCTTATTCATAATGAAGTTGAAGCTTGGTGAAACAAAACCGATGAACAAAGGTAGTTACACACAGCTGCCTCAGCAAGAGTTGTGTACAGTGAAGGAAAGTCTTCATCAAAAAATGCAAACTAAGAGGGCAAAGATAATCTGAAGTTAAATTCAAATGGACAGATTCATTCTTTCCTAAGCAGAGATTTCATAGCAGTAGATTTTTATTGGTCAGCTCTGGATTGATACAGGGAAACAGAGAGGACCTGCTGGAACTTAATGAACATTTTTGTGATTTCGTGTTACGTGGTGTGTTACGCAAGTTTTTAAAGCATAGTTGGAGGTCAATATGTTATATAAGAAGAACAGAAGATATTTTTAAAAGAAATTGTGCACAGTACTTAATTTCTGTGTGGAACCAAACTGTATGTGCGACAGAATTGTATTTCTCTAACGTCTGTCCAAAAAAGGATTATTAACAGATGTTTGAATATGAGTCGGAGAGTATAGAAGTCTTTTGAAATGTTCTTTGAAACCTGCAAGTTGGTTTCTGAATTACACTTTGACCTCTCTGGGAATTTTGTTGCAGGGCATTGTAGTTCTAAATATGACATTCTACACCTAAATTAGCATTTATTGGTCAGCTACCCTGTGGGAAGAACATTTCTGTTTCTTGGATGTAGTAACACTATCCAAGAGAGCAGTTATCTTGGTACAGGCTGGACTATTGATTGTATTAGGACTTGTAAGATGAAGTTGGAGCAACCCATGACCAGGCATATAAAGCACATATTAGCCTTGTATGACTAAGCAATGCATTTCTTTCCTGAGATAAAAGGAAAAATAAATGGGATAAAATTGCTACTGGGATCTCCATCCCCATCTTTTGTTTAGATCCGTGGTGCTGTGGTGACCTTCATGTGTGACAGAGCACTTGAAAGATGAGTCATTTCATAGAAATCCCAGTTCACCTGTGCAGGCAGGGGGCAATGCTTTGAGTTACCACTTTATGCTGCTGTGTTGGGATGATGTGTGGTAAGGATGAAGGGCAAATTTTCCATCTCTCATCCTTCACAAGGACATTTTTGCCTTCACTCTTTAATTCTGGTATCTGCTTGGTTCAATGACAGACTTTGATGTAAGTCAAGCTGTTTTCTAAAACACACACAATACTCTGTACAAAATAAAACTTCATAAATGCAAGTGGTATAGACATTATCCTTTCATTTAGACAATTCATTTCTTTTCATTTAGCTAAATTGTTAAGACCTAAATTGACTTTTTGTGGCATTACTTCAAGGACTAGGGGACCTAGAGATCATTCCAGTGGAATTTCAGGATGTGTAAATCCTGCTTAGGAGTTGAGGAGAAAATAATGTTCCTCCTCAGGCTTTTTCCACTTGGTCAGATAGAAGCAGCATGATGTTTCCTGCAGGAAATATCATCACTTCCTAATTGTACTTTCAATTCAGACACTAATTTCTATCTTGAAATTTCGTTTGCCCCTCCATCTAATTAGCTTACTGTCTATTAGTCTCCAGCATAGAATCTGATTGGATCATCATTGGAGAAAACTATTTACAAATTACCATTGTGTTTTGTCAAAATGTGCTCAGTCAAATTCTTTGACTCTGTCTCTTATTCCAAATCTTGGCTCTTGTGATCAAGATACCAAATCCTAGTTTAAGCAGCTATGAAACTTTTGTCTTATACTAAGTCCAGAGGTGGCTGCAATAAACTGGAATGCCAAACATTTTGTTTGGCATTTGAAAAAAAATAAACTGACTCATTGATACTGAACATGACTTTGTCATCATGTCATCATCATATTATGGCCCAGGACCTGAGCTTCATCTCCTTTCCTTAAGTCCTTGCACCTGGACACAATGGGTGGATGTTTTCTGGTTGAGATTATTTTTTTAATTATTATTTTTGAGGGGTTTTTCCCTTGCTTCTGTGTTTTGTTAACGGTTTCTTAACTTTTTTAATGGGCACTGTATCCCAAGGAACCTTCAAGTACAGGTAAGTAACCTTCCTTTTCTGGAATGAGGGAGACCTGGTTGAGTATGGTTTTAACTTACTTTTGCTGAAGAAACAGTTTTGTCTGTTCTCTGCACATTTTGCTGACAAGTTGCATAAACTTAGAAATGTTACCTTTTGTTTGGAGAGTGAAGGGAAGGCTGCGTTATCTTCACTCTGTTCTGATCACATAATGGCTGATGATGAATATTTTAAGTAGTGACCATGAAGTAACGGTTTCAGAAGTTCAGCTTTGTGTGGAGTGCAAGAGAACATTGCTGGATCCTGCTGTGCAGCCAGGTAATGAACAGCTTGTCATCAAAGGAAAGGCTTTTTGAACCTTTCATAGGCTAACTAGGACATCTTCAATGCTCTGCTTTACACAATACACCACTTACTCTATGTATTTACAAATTGTATGTTTCTTTTTTAATGTATTCCATTCTTCTCGTGACTCTAGCTCCCGCTTCTTTAGAATCTTCAAGCAGTATAGAACAGGAGAAGTACCTACAAGCCTTACTGAATGTGATCTCCGTCCACTGCAAAATGAATGGCAGCAATACTCTCACGGTTAGCCCAACAATTGCTCTGTCTCCAGGTAAAATTGGTTTGTACAGTGCTTGTCTCTGGTTAAGCTGACAAGTGACTTTTCTCTGATTTGGTGCTAGTTCAATCTTCCTTATGAATTCTGTTGTTTCTTTATTGTTAGACTTTCCAGGTAGCCTATTCACTCTTAGGTTCACTGAATGTGTTTTCTGTAGCTAAAGAATGTTTATGATCTTCCCAAAATAGTTTTCAGTATTAATCTGACAGTAAAGTCTTTTATAACAAATTAACAGTAAACTGCATATTGAATAAAAGATTAGCAAATTTAAAAGAATGGAAAATCTGCTCCATTTTATATAATGAGGAAGTATGAGGTTGCAAGGTGAGAACAGATAACACTATTTAGCTGCAGCAGCAATGGAAGGCATATAGGCCTCTTTATGCATTACATACTCATAATGGTTTCTACAAATGTAATTTCCAAAATTTTCTGCAGTGTAAACTCTTTCAAAATACACTCTTTGAGTTATGCCTAGGTGGAACCATGAAGAAATTATTCCATGTTTTATTTCAGTTATTTTATGATGAAACCTGGTAAGGTTTAGGTGAAGGTAACCCCAACATGTCAGGAAGGACTATGTGACTTGAAATTGTGTCTGTCTTGTCTTACTCAGTTGGTTTTAATTGGCCTAATACTGCCAAACAGTGGCTTTTCTTGTAAAGTAACACCATCCCAAAGTGTGTGCGCTTTGCTTCATTTATTGTAAAATATGTTGATTGCTTAGCTGTATCTAACACCTTCATACTGTTGCCAATGTACGCATTTGTCTTAAAAAATAAATCTAAAGTACAAAATTGGCAAGAATGAGCTGTACTGGGTGAAAAGGGGCATTTTATCAGTCATATTAAGTGTTAGTCTGATTAACACTGTAGCTTTTTTAATCTTCTATTCTTTTTTTGGCTGACTTTAGGCACTGAAACGAGGGCTTCAAGAATGTCTACTGTGTTTAAGCAGGTAGTGCCAGGACATTTGGATGTAAATCTATCCAATAGCTTTGCTCGAGGAGGTTAGTAAGACTAGCTCAAAGTCTATTATTTGAAGTAATAAATTATGAAAAAATGTTAGTGAAATAAAAATAATTATACTCTTTCTTGATTCATTGTTCTGTGAAACAACAAAACAGAAATTAGATTGGCCTCAGTCTGTAACATTATCTAAGTATCTAATTTCTGTTCAAATCCTTTACTCACCATTGAAATAAAATTGGTTTCATGTTGGAATTAGTGAAAAATTAAGCACTCAAATAGGGATTATGTTTCTAAATAAACTGGGATTCATCCATATTTCTGATTTGTTTGTGTATGGCCTCAAAATGCATATTTTTATATAAGCATTTAATAGACTTTAGAATCTGCAATTACAGATCATTCCAATGTGTGTCTGAAGCTTAGCTGATGCTTCATAACATTACAAATAATCTGTGAATAATTTTACTCAAAGTAGCAGGGAGTTACACAGCCAGGTGTTGTAAGTAGGGAGATACAGTGCATTCTTTGGAAATAGTTGTGCCTAGTTACAGGGGCTCATCAGTGTCATTTCTACAAGAACCTTTCATTCTGTTAAGGAGATTCCAACTACTTCTACACTTCTAGTCTGATGAAATTGTTATGATTTTTTTGTGTGCAACATGTGCGTAAATTAGTGCACCAAATTCCTTAAATATAGGTTTGTTAAAATAAGGATGAATCTATTCCGTAAAAGGAAGCATTTTATATTTGATTTATTACCTTCTAGCCATGAAGGCTCCCTTTACAATTATTTCTAATACCTATATTGTTATATCTAAAAGTTGTGTTTCTTCTCTTTTGATACCTCATCTAAAATTAGTTAGATTTACATTGACCTGCTGAGATCCATTCCAGCCTAAATCTTCTTGTGTGATACAAAACCTATAGCTTCATATGGGGAAGGATAAAAGTACTTCATAGAGAAGAACTTCCAGAAGAGGTGGGATGGGATTAAGGAAATGAAAGAAGGAAGAGCATGAAAAGGAGGGAGAAAGGAAAATGCTCAGAGATGTATGGGGAAGTGATGTGAGAACTGTAGCAGAAGGGAAGAGAGGAAGGGCAGGAGAGGACATGGGGATTGCCAAAGAATGGAGAATTCTGTGTATTTTCATTAATCGTAGTAAATGCATATTTCTTATCTAAGAGTTTCGTTTATGTTCTGTGCTCACTGTGTTGCTACTGTGTTGTGTTGTAGCTGGAGATGAGTAAAGGTGGTGATTTTAATTGGCTGGGTGAAATAGCTGGGGCTGAAGAGAGCAGGAGGGAATAGTGGCTGCAGTTGTTGGATAGGTGGTGGCTGTGCCCGGCCTGGCTGAGCACTGGAGCAGTGGCAGTGCTGGGTGGCTGACAGCAGAGGTTTGGTTGTGTTCCATCCCCTCGTGCCAGCACAAAAGCACCAACAGGCAAGTGGTGCTGATGGGCAGCAAGGGTGCTCCAGATAAGTCAGGGAAAACTCACTGGTTGCTGTGTGGAAGTTGTCTTTTGAAGATAAAGAGATTACTGAAATAACTGCTGCTGGTTTCTAGGATTAGAGGTCGTGGTAAGTGTGATAGGATGAGTTTGTTGCTACTCAGAGAAATAAAAAGGAGCCTGAAGGCAGTATTGGGTCACAGACATGTTGTTTTGTTGGACATTGAAATCCCTTGGCTAAATTTCAGCAGTAATCAGGAAGAGGGCAGGAAAGTCATCTTGTGTCTTGCTGGATGGCTGCCACACCTGCCCTGGTATCTGAAAGGTGTCTGTTCACAGCTCAGCAGGATACGTGAGGACTTTGCTGAAACATAAGAATGTTTGACAAGTACAGTGGGAGCCCAAGTGAAGGTGAGAAGTTGACAGGGGAAGAGGGAACAGAGAAAGGGAATATCTCCCTGGAGAGAAGTAAACAATAGGCTTTTTAGATCAGCTGATACAATTGTTTTAAAAGAAATTCTAAAATACATAGAGTATATAAAGTCTCTAAAGTTGTTCTCAAATCCATTATCACAAAGTTCTCACTACTTTTTCACAGCTAGATACATTTCACATGTGAAACAGCAAGCAGCTATGGATTATATCCTACACTGTGCAAAATACAATAGCTGTATTTTTGTGGTTTGGATTCTGGATCACTCTTTCTTTCCTTGTGTTTATTATCACACACACCAGGGCTGAAAAGCCAGGTTCAGCTATGATACACCAGTTGAAAATTACATTTTCTAATTTTTGTGCCAGACAATACATTTGTAATACATACATTTTAAAATACAAGTTAGAATAGTGCGTGAATAGTGTTTCTCATTTTTTAAAACCATCATTTTTCTGAACAGTCATCAGTTGTCCTGAATATTTGTGTCTGTGTCAAGTATGATTTTTTACTTTATCTGGAACATTGTCACGAAGCATCTGCCCAAAGCTCAGTCAAGTTGGTTTTGATCTGAAATGTTTGGTCAAATACTTATGTTTCATAATATATTTTCGTTCTTTGACTTTTTTTGGTTGATATTTTTCATGAGAATTTTAAGTTCACACAAAAGCCATAGCTTTTCCTCTTGTATTACTTTGTAAGTATAGTGTGGTTCTGCAGAGCAGCACTTCTTACCTGGCATTGCTGTGTAATTTAGCAGAATAAAAAGTTTTCTTAGTATGTTCTGCTGCTATTGGAAAAATACTAGGATATTTATAATTAATAAATACAGGCCCAGCTCAGAGAATTTTTTTCAAAGCAGAAAACATTAACATTTTGAGTATGATTTAATAGAATATTTGTATTAAAAGGACTTGGTTGTGTTGATGTGGGTTTTGAGCCAAAGATATATACACTGATAAACATATAAGGGTCCCACTGAAAATGAGGATTTTTGCAAGGGAAGAGGAAATCTTTTTGTGTGGTAGATATTACATGTTTGCTTAATTATATACTTGTACACAGTCCTTTAAAAATATTTGTAGGTGTATAGAACTAATATGCATTCTGCTTTCATTTTGAGGTCCATCAGATTATGTACTTCATGTCCCTAAACTAAACCAGTTTTTTATAAAAGGCATTTATGTTGGGATTTTTAATTAAACTAGCTTTCAGCTGGATGGAAGCTTTCAATAAAGTATTCATCAGAATGATTTAATCATTACATTTCCTCTGATATTATAATTATGGAAAAGCACATGATGGCTGTGCTACATGTTTGAAGCTATTGCAATGACAATGGAAATTATTCCTGTTTGATAAATGGATACCTCCTTCCCATTTTTATATTGGTTTTGTGGCTTGATTGATGTTTTGTCTTGTGATGGCTAAGATTTGTTCTGTCTGATAAATCATGTACTATAAAGAAATGCAATATATACTTGATCTTTGGAAATTAATAAGTAACCCTTTTCTTCTTTCCTGCAATGTGTTTCGCTGCAATGTGCATTCCATTCCTCCTCCTTCTGTCTTAACTGTTATCTGCCAGTGCTTGGGTACAGAGATAAATGTTTCACTCATTCAAATTCCAAATCAGCAACTAAGGAAAGAGTCCATCAAGGTACTGTATTCTGTGTCCTGAAAGCCCATTCTTTTCTACCATCTTCTGCTGCAGTGTCCTAATTAATTCTAAAGTGATACTGACAGAAAGCCTTGTTTCTGCATTAACAAAATTCTGGGGGTTTTAGTTCAGCGTTGTGGTTTTGTTATGTTCTGGAGGTTTTTTGCCCATCGAATGTATGTGCAGTGACAGTGATTTAACACAGAGTGGTATGTAGAAAGTTTTCTCTGTGGAAGTTTTAAACAGCTAAAAATCAGTTCTGGAAAAGAGTAGTATTCCTACTGCTTTAGTAAAATAGCTAAGAAATACCACTATCTAGTCAATGAATTTCTTTCCATAATTACTGTTAATGAACAGGGGAAGGTTGATTACTGTCAAATCAGAAAGTCATGATACAGCGTATGCCAAATAACGAAAGCAAACAAACTACTAGGCAAAATTACAATAGAAACATAATTGTGCCTTTTAATCACTGCTGTCCATGCTGGTAAACATGTTCATCTGCATGTATTTGTAGCCAGTTTTGTTGCTTTTGATGTGCCACAAGTGCTAATGATGGGTGCATTTGTGAAATGCTCCAAAGTGTCACTGTGTATTTTTGTACACTTCATCTCTGAGGACAGCAATCTGGTGTTGGAGCTTGCATTTTTCAAACCAAATGAGCGAGAGCTTATTTCTCTTACTAAGTGTTTGCCATGGTTTCTGCTTGCTAAAGTCTTTATTGTTTCATGTGTAGTAGCTGAGGTGTGGAACAAAAGTTTGTGCTAAACACGCTGCTTTACTGCATGAGGTGTTTTATAAAAGTGGCTGGCTGTGAAGTGGGAGCTGTTGAGAGCTGTCACTGACTCAGAGCTCCTTGCCAGCCATTCTCAGTTGCTGCAGTTCATCTGCTCACGTCTCAGACTAGCAGCCAGACGGGCAGAGAAGCTAAGCTGTACAGACAAGTCCCTGTTGAGGGTTATCACACAGAATTATTTTTTAATAGATAGAAACCTAATCTGCTTCTAAAAAATAGAATAAAATTATTTTGCTGGTTGAGCTATCTCAGTGGAATTTACTGTTATCTGCATCTTTTTTTCTTCCATGCAAGAAATGTTAACTATGCACATTATTGGATTTTCCTGAAGAGGGGTGGGTGTTGGTCCTATTGTACCTAAATTTCTAGTACTATGAGGTATTTATGGTGCCTCTTTTGGATATCTTGCCTCACAGATTTATGGACAAGCGTCTTTTCTGATAATCCGATTTACTGCATATTGGGATAAAGAATTTCACACTGCCATTTGGATGCCAAATTTAGTGTACTTTAAGGGATTTTATTTTCAAGTAGTGCTATTCATACTCTGAGAATCCAATACCTTTCACATGCCTCATATTGCACACACAAAAACAATCTCACGAGATCCTGGTTATTAATTGAGGTACAAGAAACAGAAAAATATTTACTGCCTATCTTTTCTTCTAGCACTAAACAGGCTGTGGCAATCTGGTTTATCACTGCTTTATCTTACACTGAAATCACCAAAACTCTCTCAAGCATGATGAGATTAGAGCATGTCTGTGTGCTGTAGGAATTTCCTCCCCTGGCAGTGCCAACAGAGCTGCAGCAGCAAGGTGTACAACATGCAAACTCAAAGTGCTGTTGGGATGTTGGTGTGATGCCATTCAAAAATTGCTGCTTTTCAGGTGCAGTCTGTGGTTCCACATCACACTGCACTGTTTCAAGCTCATGTTGTTGCTAGCTTTGGGATTTCTGTACTTTTCTGATTTCTGTCCCTCTACAAATTTCATTTCCATGCACTTACATGGACATTACTATTTGCAAACTGTGATTTATCACCACATTACTGATATCATAGCAACTATTTCCTCTACAGTAGAAAGCTCTGGATAGAGTTAGATGAGTGTCTTAAGTTAAACAACAATGCAGTAGGATGGTTTTGATAATTTTTGTTACAAACCAATTTTTTTCCAGTACTTGCTGTTAATTATGTCCTGTGAGGGATGCATGTGACATGTTTAAGCATATGTCTTAGTAATTCTGATCTCCAGTGCCTCACACAAAGAGGTTTTTAAATATTCTTCATCCTTATGAAGGTGTATGGGCGAGTCTTCGTTCAAGCAACCGATTTATCAACACTCAGACTCCATTCATTGATGTTGGTGCAAGACTTGCAGGGAAAGATAACACCCCTCCCTACAGCAGCAGCTCTTTTCTACAAAGTCAGCTTTTGAGAAGACAAGCAGCCCTCTATATATTTGGAGAAAAGTCTCAGTTACGGGTAATGGCAGTCTTTTTCTATGTGTAACATAGTTTTATTTGGTTGAGTTTAATTACTCTCATGTTGTTAGAAACAGTAAATAATATTCTAGATAAGCTGCATGGGTAACTGTCCTAAAGGTGTAAAGTCTAATGGGAATTATTTCTATATGGAGAATAACAATTAATGTTGTATTACTAAGTGGGGCCTGGGCTGGGTGAAAATCAAGCTCTGTGGTTATATAATGCAACAAAGTTAACCCAAATTAAAATATTAAATATTACTATCAACAATAAATATTTAATATTTAATATTAAAATAGTACATATTTAATATTAAATTAACTAAATTACCTTGAAGAGTGGTTAAAGATCAGGCTCAAACTCAACAAAAATTTTGTGCACAGAGCTCTATTTGCCACTTTTGGTGAAGTGCTGATGTGTAGTTGAGCTGAGAGATCCAAATGGGCAGCAGATGGCCAGAGAGAAGTGGAGCTCTGCATTTGGAAGTTCTTGCTTTCAGAGGCACACTTAATGACACCTAAATACACACTGCTGTCCTCTGACCCTGCTGGCTGCTCATCTCATGTTCAGCTGAGTCCTAAGCTCAGTGGTTTCTGTTTTGGGAAACATGAAACAGGCTAATTCGGTAATTTAAAGTGCAATTTTATTTTTCCTGATGTGTTGAAATACGTTATGAAGGAGACAGAATGTTGTTAGTCAGGGAAGCAATTATCAGAGAAGGAAACCTTCATTACTGTGGGCAGGACTAAACTCACCCAAAGCCAAACTGATGAGAGTAAGACCAGCCCAGAACTTCTGATTTAAATACATGAAGAGGACCATGATGTCTGCAGTTTTGTACATATTTTTTCATAGATTTTAATGTTTTAGATTCAGTTGCTTGAAAAACAGATGTTCTCTAATTCTTAGTAGTTTTGCTTGTTTTCTGAAAATGTTTTCAGATTTTTTTTTTAAATCTCTGTGTTCAAAGATTAAAAAATCAGTTGTTTTCTACTTTCTTATTCAAAATGTGAGCATACAAAAAATATTACATATTTTTTGAAATACAAAAGGCCCAAAAACCATTATTGGTAGTAGGAAAATACATCACTATTCATTTTTTTCTGAAATTATATTCCATCAGGAGGTGGAGGCATCATGCTGTATATAGAATTAAATTGCTATAATCCAAAAATAACGACCATTTTTGTTTGTTTGATTTCTTAATGAATGATAAGTGCAGAGTTCAATCACGCATCTAAAGTTGTGTAGCAGAAACTACTGCTTTATTCTGCTAAATACCATGTCACCTAAATTGATGAGGAAAACAGAAATATACAACATTTTAAAGAAATGGTGCTATTTTCCTCAATTGCTTTTGTCATGCATTATTACAACTTACCATTGTTGAGTTATTGAATTTATTTTTGAACCATGCCAAAATATAAATGGAATTAAAGCCGGGCTTTCACTTTCCTACATTTTTGCTTGGCATTCTATGGAGGAGCTTAATGAAGATTATTTGCAGGCCAGCTTTAATTCAATGAAAGCAATTTCTGAAGAAAACTCAAGAAATTTGGCATGAACCTCTTCAGTGATGCTCTTCATACTTGAGAATTGTTTTTCCTAATAATGTTCTCCATATTATGCTTTTCATCATAATCCGTTGGGTTTTGGTGGGGTTTTTGTTAGTCAGCTAACTTGTTCTCTTAATTCAGTCCTCCTCTCTTACTGCTCCTTTGCTAAATGCAGTAAGTTAAGTAAAACATGAGGAATTCTGCTAGGAAAACCATCCAGCTGCTGCTCTGTGCTGAACCAGGTACTTCAGTCAAACAACTCCCTCAATGTCCAGTGTCTCCTTAGATGAGTCAGCTGGTTTGCAGTTATGGGGGTTCTTTTTGGATGTGGGGGTTACTTTTTTCTGCTTTATTGAACTCCCAAAATGTGTCCTGCACTGTTCATATGTCATCTGTACAGATACTTTCATTTTTATTTGTTTATTGTTGATTTGCTTTAAAAATGTTAAAGACAGCACATTATGTTGTGTATAAACAACTGAACAGATTGTCACTCAACTTTTTCACCACTATTACTGCTAGAATTATTATTATTATTATTATTATTATTATTGGAAAATATGACTGCTGTGCAGTACATTCTGCTGTTCTGGTTATAGCTGGGTACTTTATTATGGTACATATTGCAAGGATTTTTATTATATTTTTTATTATCCTGGGCAGGTGTTTAGCTGCACAGATTTTTCATGAGGAATTAATTATTTAGCAATAAAGCAGGCAAGACTTTGGGATTTAAGGAGTCTGTCAGTGAAAAATATGCTTCCCTTTTAAATTACATCTGCTGTTGTCCTTTTCATACAGGGGTTCAAACTTGATTTTGCTTTGAATTGTGAATTTGTTCCTGTTGAATTCAGTGACATCCGACAGACAAAGGCGAGCTTTAAAAAGCTGATGAGAGCTTGTGTTCCCAGCACTATTCCTACTGATTCTGAGGCAACATTCCTCAAAGCACTTGGGGAGTCAGAGTGGTTCCCACAGGTAATTTATCTGACAGGTACTTCTGATAATCTATACACAGTGCTGCTCACACAAAATAAATTCCAAGCTCTTGTGACAGAGGACTATTGTGTTCTAACCAGATGTTCATTGCTCATTGTGATCACTTTGCTTGTTATCAATTCTGGCATTACCTAAGCATTATTATTTTAACACAATCATAACCTTTACAAATATGGGAGGCATTTTTATAACAAAATTTATGTTTTATAACATGGAACACACAAAGGAGAGATGACTGGGTTTTCTATCTAAATAAATTCATGGTCTTGGTTTTCAATTATTTTTCTTATTTTATATATTTTAAAAATTAGAAAAAAGTGTGGAACAGTAAATGAGCTTTTTGATTTTAGAACCAGTATTTGACTCTTCCTATGTATTCCCACCCTGAATTTTGATATGCACAAGTTAAAAAATAAGCAAACATCTGTTGTGGGATATGGGGAAGTGTTTGTGGGGAAGAGAGGATTCTATGTGTGTTGAGCTCTTCTCCCTGAATCTATACCTTTATTTCCCTATCTCATATTCCTTTACATAAATATTAACCAAACCAAGGCAAGACTGGAGCAAACTTGCAAGATGCAAATTAAGAAGGATGTGGGAAAGCCAGCTCTTTGTAAATCTAAAACCACTTTAATTACAGTGAATGTTTTTTAACAGCTGCTTGTTATGTTTGGAATCTGCTGCTGAATATACTTTTCTCGAATGCCATTAATCACAGAAAGCAGAATAGAAACTTATGCTGATCTCTTAAGGAGGAAATACTTGGGAGAAACATGTCAGTTATTACACATCAGAAAATGCACTCTTGGTTGAAATGTCCTGCAAGGGGTGGCTTAACTTCTTCCCTGAGGTGTGAGCAGAGCTGGTCATGGCTGGGTCTGGCCACCGAGCTTTTCAGGAAGGGGAGAAGTGGGAGAAAGCATGAAAAAGATTTGATTTCCTCATCATGTGAACATTTTCAATCACAGAGTGTTTGAGCAAGTTGGTAAGTGTAGATAAATGAATTTAATTTCATTTCATCATTGAATTGATGAAATAAAACATAGCAGCCCAGAGATGAAGGGCAGATAACACTGGAGTTACTCTCTTTTGGCATATTGGAGGGGATCATTCTTTGCTTTGAGTTCATCACTCTGCTGAGGACTAGGACATAATGTGGCACACCAGCTTTGTTACATTGAAACCACATTTCTGTGGTTTAAATCATGTCATATCTGACTTATGTGATAAAGCTAATTTATGACTGATAAAGTTAAATTATGACTGATTTGGCACATTTTCTACTATTCCCCTGAAAGAACATAGATCTGTCATCTCAGAAATGTTTTTATTGTATTATGCTTTCCTCTTCTGGGCAATAGAAGTTTAACATTACTGATTTTAACACTGTATGGACTAACTATCTATAAGGATGTGAATGCATAGAAGAAAATTGAAGTGCTGCCCTATATTCTGAACACAAATTACAAAAATAGTGGTTTGCATTTTTAACAATGAATCTGTAAAACCAGATTGCATATCAGTTTCCTCATTAAAGATGGAAAAAACAGCCTGCCTTCTATTCTATTGCCCAAGAAAGTGTAGAAGAATAAACAAGCTTGGTTTTAAAAGTGGTTCTCTTTTCAATCTGTTCCTATAAAAATTGCAGGAAAATTAGTCTGTCTGGGTTGGGTTTTTTCTAAATAATAGCTCTGTGAATGCTCAGAGGAGTCAAGGATTTTCTATCACAATTGCTGTAGCAATATTTGGCAGTTTTTGTAAGAGGGAAAAAAACAGACTGCCCTGAATATGGATGAATTTTCTAGGGTTTAGCTGTTGTTTGGTTGATCTTTTTTCCTCTTATTTTCTTCAATTTAATTTTCTTCTTACTTTCCTGTGCCTTTTGTACTTTCTGAACTTATTTTTTTCCTTGCCTAAATGATCTTACATGATTCTTGCCATCTTTTATTTATTTTCCTATACTGTTTTCTTCCTTCTTTCAGGCTTTCATCTTTCCTATTGCTTCTGTTGGTTGGATTATATTCAGTGCTGCAAAAGAACAGTTTCACTCTGCTGTAAAAAACTGAATTGCTTATGTATTACCTATTATGTTGTTTACCAAGAGTGCTGTCATAGTGTACAAAAATGGTAAAATCATCATATAGATTTTTCTTTTTAGTAATAATAATGTGAAGTCTCATAGTAAGATAAAATCACTCAGATTCACCTGAATTTCTTTAACCTGCTTATTTTAGCATCATTGTGTAATGAGTATTAAAGTGCAAATAATTAAAGTGTCATCTTTTCATACATTTTTGCTTGTCTGCCCAACTATCTAAACTATTTCTCAGTTTGTTTTTACATTTGTGGTTTGATTATTCGTGGTGTTGTTGTTATTTTTATTGTTCAATTCATTAATTTCCAACCTCCATGGGATTGAATATTAGTAATATTATCTTGTAAATATCTTACATGGGTTCTCCCATCAAAGTACTTAGAGACTTTATGGAACATTAACATTTCACAGGAAATTATATTAGTATTAAGCCCAGGATGGAATTTCTCTCCAGTAAATCTGTCGGCTGTGTTGTTCCCATTCTCCTTTTTATGACAGCTATTTTATTACAGTACTCATTGGCTTTAATACATTTAGTTCCTATCTTCAAAACTTCCCTTATTTTTGTTGTAGTTCAGGTGGAAATCCTTAGACTCTTACATTTTACTGTTGCCTAATCAGTTGCATCAATGTATTTTTCTGTACTATATGTAGATCCAGGAATACATTTTTAAATATTAAATATTAAAAGATTCTCTTTATTTATATTTTCTAAAGATTTATCTAGAGTGTGTTACTCATTCACAATACTTTATAGCTTCACAGGATAATGCAACTGGGTGTGATCATCTCTGAACTCCTGGAAAATGGTTCTTCTGTTATGGTTTGTTTGGAAGATGGCTGGGATATTACTGCTCAAGTAAGCTGCTATAGAAACCTTGAAATAGTTAAATATTAAGAAAAAACACAGGCAATGCCTTTTTACACAAGTGACAGATAATTCGGTATGACGTGAATAAATTTGTGTTGTGGCAGAAACCAGAATGCATAGATCCTTGCAATCATGTGCAATTTACATCATGAAATAGTTCCTTAAAATGAATTCATCTGCGTTCCTGCACCTGACCATGTGTAAGAATGAAAGCTAAACACTGCCACAACTGTTAATTTATCATTTTAAACATAGCACAGTTTAAACACAGGAGGGATTTGTTCTCTTCCAGTCACTTTCCATAAGTGATCTTAGGAGACCACACAGGAAGAACACTAAATTTGTGCCAAAGTGCCTGTAATACCTGCTGCAAGGACAGATCACCTCAAACTATAAATCAGGTGAATCAAGATCTGCTGCCTGATTTAATAGATGCATTGTGTCCATGCTGCTGCTTCATAATTCAGAAGAGAAACACAGATATCCATAATTCCAGTTAATAAAACCTTCATGTGCAGCCAGCATCATAATACCAGGTAAACAAACACACAAAAGAATGTGACCATAATTATTGGAATCATTGCCAAACAATGAAGAGTAGAGAGGGGAGATACTTAGCTGGAAGTGCAAGAAGGCTGTGCTGCATTTTAAAGTCTCCTGAGATGCTGTTTATAAAAACAGACTGCAGTTGGCAGGTGCAAAAAAGTAGCCCTCAGGACCAATTCTTTCATGCTTTATTTGCTGAGGTAGCAGATACTATCTTTTAAATGTTTATTGTAAAAGGGGTTTTATTTCAAACAATTTGAATGTAGTAAGCATTGTAGTCACCTCCCAAGTCTGTAGCTGCTTTGGTTTTACTTCTACAGATACCATGAAGTCTCAATGTAACTGAAGCTTTTTCATGTGAAATATTATTTGGTTTGTTTTATAAAAGTACTTAATGTATGTGATAAAATACTTGTCATTGAGTTTATATGAAAGCTTTTGTTTTCTTGAACAATAAACAGGTCATTGAATGTTTATATTCATTTACTAAAGGTTTTTCCTAACTTCTGGGACTCATAACACAGAATATGCTGTCTTGTGATCTAGGTGGTATCTCTGGTGCAGTTACTCAGTGATCCCTTCTACAGGACACTTGAAGGCTTCCGAATGCTGGTGGAGAAAGAATGGCTCTCTTTTGGTCATAAATTCAGTCAACGCAGTAATCTGACCCTCAATTGTCAGGGTAGTGGATTTGCTCCTGTTTTCTTACAGTTCTTAGACTGTGTGCATCAGGTAAGCCAACCTCTAACTTTCATTTACAAGAAGGTTTCATAAAGAAATGTCATTTCAGATGTTATAGATACAGGTTTGAGAGAAGACTAGTAACATCATTCCCTAGGTTTTATTAAAATGAATGGATCTCACCTCAAGAAGTGCTGGAATGGTTGTCTAGAGGAGACTGACCCATCCATACACAGCAGACTCAGAGGGATGCTTGGTAGTAAGGATCTATTAAGGTCATTTGTGTAGAGGTTTCAAATAGAGGTTTTTTAAGTTATGACTGGCTTTTAGAGTCTTTTATTCAGAAGGAGGAATGGTGTGATTTGTAGTATGTTGACTAGACAGTTCTTCATTCCTTGTGCCTGATGATGAGCCTTGAAGAGGCCTTGTACTGCACCAGTTCTGGGAGCAATGCCAGCTATAAACCAGGGGTTCTGAGATGTTCTGATTTTTATGTCTAGTACATGTGCGGAAGAAGATGGACACCACCAACTGCGTTGTGTAGGAAGAAGTTGGGTTAAGAAGATTATACTCATTTCGGGTTAATTCTGAAGTCTGTCCTTTTCTTCATGTCAAACCAGTAAACGAAAATTCTTTGCAGAGTTTCTGTGTATGCAAATACAGGAGGGGTGCTTGCATAGTTCACCTTGTACATGTGTCCTTCTTTTCCCACTTCTCTGATTTTTCTCACTGAAAAAGCTGAAAGTTTCCTTGATATTATTAACCTGTGTTAAAATGTATGGATGACTGTGTACCACAGAAAATAACTGTTAAAGCACCAACCTTTTTACTGGGAACACACTTTCATAGGGAATATTTGCGTGAAAGAGGAGTCTGTGAGTAGCCTTACTCTGCTACCTGAAGAAAACTCCACAAATTAAATAACTTGCAAAAGCAATGGAGAACATTCTTCAGATATATCTATGTCAGACTGATAAGGAATGAGCTTATGAGTGAAGACTTACTGAAAAATATGTTATGGAAAAAATCCCCAACTTTCTTTGTGTCCCAATGTTAAACACCAACAGCCATCATTATTGCTGTCTCAGAAGTTAATAAATCATAACCTTGGAATTTGCATTGATTCCTACAGCATTCCCCTTATGAAAACCTTAGAAATTTTTGTCACATCTTCCGTTTCATCCATTTCCCAGTGGTTGTGGTCGTAAGGTTGGTTTTTATTTGAAACTGGGAGATATCTCTAGAGAGAATCAGTACTGCATTTTTCGTTCAAAGAGGTCAATCTGCCCAAGTGTCATGTCACACTTCTTCTTACAGTAGGCTTAGGGTTATTGCTCCTTTTCTGAAGTAGAATAAAACCATGTTCTTGGTTGCAGTGGCTACAACAGGACAAAATTGCCATGTGCTGTAATACTGATACCCATCTGCCTGGTGGTTCATTCAATTCCGTGAATTAAATCATTTGTCTTCGTCATGGTGCTGTATTCTCTCTGCTCTCAGTGTCTAAGCTTAAACTGGCTGATTGGATAACAGCATCCATTAGCAGAATGGAGTAAACCTATATCTGATTTAAAGCAGTAGTGTAAATTTGGAGTGAATCTTTCCAGCATCTCCCCTTACCATTTTTTGATGCTGGTCTGCTGCATATGTACTAGGTTTTTCTGGGAAGAATTTAAACCCAAAATTTCTGTTTCAGGTGTGTACTAAACACTAGCTCTTAGAAGGTCTGAGCCAGTGATTTGTCACTTAGCTTAAAACCACTGGGGACATCAGTGTATAGTGGAGTCATCCACTCAACCAGACTAGGTTAGTCTGGGTAAAACCACAAATGTGTAGTATGGCTGCAGGAACCTCAGCTCCAGCTGCTGAGTTCGGTCTGTTTGTCTACTCTGGGTTGCTTCTAATTACTTGCTAATGTAGACGTAGCCTACATCCTGTTTCTGACCCTGGAAACACTTTGCTTCAGTTTTACTGTAATAAATCTTAAAAAGTTGTCATTAAGAAAGGCAAGGAAATTATCCATGCAGTATTTCTTTCTCAAGTGATTCAGAGATGACACAAATTTTGGAAGACAAATGGGTTATCCAGAAGAAAGTTAAAAATTAAATTCGAGGATTTCGGTTTATTGTCATGAAGTAGAATGGACTGTGTTTTCTTCATGGCAGAATTCTTGGTTTTACTTTGAATAAAGGTTAACACAGTCTGCAGTTCTAAGGACATGGAATAGTGGATTATAGTCATCCCACCTTGGAAAGTTAGGGTGAAATGCAAAGTGGGATAAATCCCTGCTGTTAACAACTGTCAGGTACGATTTTGCCTCAGGCTGCGCTCATGTGAATGTGTCGAGGAAATATAAGAACATTTCCTTTGTAATTCACCTCAGGTAGCAGCTTTGGTGCATATCACTCAGCAGGCATCTGACTATCTCATGGAGTATACAGGTTATTAACAGATACATTTTACAGAGAGATCTGTATTTTCTGCTTTGTGAGTTGAAGCTGTGTGCATATCCCCTGGCTGCAGCTGCGTCAGCAGGACGAGTACCTCCTGCAGCCCATCAAGAGCTATGCACTGCTGCTCTGGTGGAGATGCCACCCTTCCAGTCTCTTAGCTCAGGGGTTCTTGGGCACCTGCCTGCTTTTCCCAGCCAAAATGTTGGGAAGATTTGGTAGAAAAGACTATTACAAGCAGTTTAGCTTGTCAATCTGAAGAAGACAGTAATTTCTTATGAGGAAAGATAAAGCTGTGTAGGGGTTATAATCTTTTTGAAGTGTTATCTTCATCCAAGACAGGGCATGGGAAACATAATCAGTGTAATATAGATAATATAGACTTCTCTGTTTTTAGAAAAAAATCTGTAAGCTAAATGACTTACAGTCCCATGGAGAATGCAATTCTGACTAACTTTTCTAGCACTAGAGTTAGATTATTCTTCTAACTCATGATGATGGCACAGTATTGAGTTACCAAATTCTAACTGCGTGGTTGTAAATTCTAGGGAAATTGCTTTTGAAGTCAAATTATTGGTTGAAATTTTGTATGAATTTACCATAAAAAATAAGTTTTCTTAACATCTGTGCTTGAAATTTTTTGTGAAGTTTCATTGGTTTCTGTGCAAATTGTTACACAATTACAGAATCCAATTAGGTTGCAACTTGACCCTGAAGTGATATATATTATGATCAGTTTTTAAAAATTACCCATTAACTGGAAGCAAACATTTGGTCCTTTCAAAGTATTTTTAACCTTTAGAAATATACTAGGTGCAGTAGGAAAATTACCACAGAGCCAGTACATGCATTAAATGTCATTGGTTAAACTAAAGATACAGAGAAAACAAATGAAGCAGTGATTCCTAAATTAGAACTGCATCATCTTATAAAAAGTCATTGTTTATGCCAATATCTCCAGGTGTCAGCTGAATTATTAATGCAAAATCAGTCTTTCACAATAGCAGCATCTGGCAGATACTTTCTCTGCTTCTAAGGAGACTAAGTTTATGCAAGTGATGTCAGTGAGGAAGCTTATTTTTCTTCTGAATCTATTTGGTAATTTATTAAATATAATCAAAACAGGATGATTTTCTAGAGCTGACTTCTTTTAAGCTCAGTAAGGAGTTCTGTTACAGCGCCCTGTGTAAGAGGAGGTGAGTGCTGCTCCCCCGGGAGATGTGTTCAGTTATTCCAGTGTTTGCAGGAGTAGCCTCCTAGTGATTACCAGCACAGGGCATTGGGAGTACTGTATTGCTCATTCATGCTAAGTAAAAATTGATATTTAATGCAACTAAAATACCAAAATGTATTGGAAAACTAAGGGAGGCTGATAGATCGATAAGATTATTAAATACATTCAGGAGATACTTCAGTGGGAACATGGTAATTTTAAAAAGGACTCTAAAATGCTGAGTTTCTCTAATCATAATATTAGAAACACATATAGGTTTAATCAGGTTTTGAATGTTCATATATTATGGAGATTAAGACAACAGCAATTACTGCATTGTTTACCTCTATCAAAGAAATGTTTTATAGTTGTTTTCTCTTTAAAAGTAAATTACATTATAATAACTTCTAGTTATTACGATATTTGTGCATCCAGAAATCTCAAAAATGGAATCACCCACAACTTTAAGATCCATGATAAGATTTTATCAGCAGCTTGTTCTTGTAACTCTTAAATGTATTAAAATAATTATTGGACCATAAGCAGAAGTTAAGACCCTGTATATAATTCATGTCAAATAGCAGAATGTTGCCTTTCCTTCTTACAGTATATTAAAGAAAACCTTCTCCTTGAAAAAAAAATCTTTTTTATTAAGAGGACTAAATATTTAATTCATCTATGAAATTGAAGTCCTGAATTTATCATAGGAAAAAAATGCTTAGCTTTATTTTACAAATCAGTGCAGGAATGTAGTATTTGTATCAGGGGGAAAATGGGGATTAAATAGGAGCGGATATATTGAACTAACATATCTTAAAGTATTTTAGCATTTTAAATACCCAGCCCCAAGATAATGAGATATGATAACAACAAATTCTCTGTCTGAAATGCTGTGTGGGTGTTTATAGGTCCTTTCAAGGGATTTTCCTGTCATTGTTGTATATTCAGTAGAAAACACTTGCTGAACACTTTTTTCCCCCCTTTATTTAGCTGCTCTGTATGGAAATCTGAATATAAGGAGCTTCAAGTAGTCTTAATAGCAGTTCCCATCAGTACTGAAAAAAACCCCACTGAGTAACTGATAAGTTAAGAGAGAAACTGATAAGAGATTAGAGAGAAAATATGGAACAGGAAAATGAGTGGTGGGAATGCTAAATACAAGGCATGGGAAGATTGCAGAACTAAAGGTATATTACAGGTTTGATGTGAAGCTAGGCAAAGCACAGTGGGACATACTTCAAATGTGAAATTCAGTCAGCAATTTCTTTTTTGATTGCAAGCTGTACTTTTTTCCACTGCAGTTAGGAGTTTTCAGTTAATTGCCATGTTTATTCTGAAAATAAAGATCATGAGTCAAACTTATTTGAAGAGTAAATTTTAAATTAACGCATGAAATTTCTCCAGGCACTCTCTCATCAAGATTTTTAGAATCTTTCATTTTATATGGATATCAAGTATAAATATCAGTAACTAATGCTAAATTCTTTTTGCCATGAATATTAAACTTCATGCTTAAAATCTTACACCAGCTGTGAAGAACCAGCCATTTCACAGTGCTGTATTCTGATAATCTTGTATAGTTTTCTTAAATAAATATCAGCTCCTGAGTCATATTGGAGACATTTCACTGAGTTAGAGCTATAGCCTAATGAGGGTAACAATTCAAGGAATTACATAGTTTTTAACTGTTTTAGAAGAATAATGGCAAGACATTTCCTCAGTGTGGTTTTTTTTTCATACTGCAGTATTTTGGGTCGTGTTTTGAAAAGGAAGAAATATCTGTGGACTAGCAAGTACTTGAGAAATTGGCTGTTTCAGGAGTGGTAGATGGAATGTCATTTGCAGCACTGTCTCTCTACGTGTCTGCCCCGTGGAGTTCTGAGCAATAGCAAGGAATCCACTGTGAAACCTTCCAGTTAAGGTTTGAATTCCAGCCACATCCAGGAGTAGCATCTTTACCTGTGAAGTTACATGGTGACTCAAGAGTTATCAAAGAAGATTTATATCCAGTTGGATTTCCTGAAAGAATCATGGGCTTTGTGGGCTTTGTGCAGAGTATAATACTGCTTACTATACAGTTCACTCTATCTGCTCTGAAATGTTTCTGCAGCGTGGACACTACATTAATTTATTTAGCCAAAAAATATTCTAGGACAAAATGTTAGAAGGATTTGTGTGACACTTGCCATTTGTTTTCAGCATTCATGGGGGAATTGCTTTGCTGTCATTTCACTTTATTATTTCTTACATATCTATTTGTATTATACCTCAATATCCACTTTTTTCCTTCTTTTTTTTTTAAATTTTATTTTTTAGATTCATAACCAATACCCGACAGAGTTTGAGTTCAATCAATATTATCTGAAGTTTCTGGCTTTTCATCACATATCAAATCGATTTAAAACATTTCTTCTGGATTCAGATTATGAAAGACTAGAACATGGTATGTGTGATCTTTGTGTATTGCATATTGCTTTTATAGTTGTTGATATTTTTCTCCTCAATATTTGATCTACAAAAGGTTTGCCTGGGTTACAATGGTCCAATAACTGCGTGGTGACCATGTAATGAATTACATTTCAGGTCTAAAAAGCAAAAAGGAGGTCAAGAACATGTAGTATTTTCCACATCAGTGATTCCTGAGCCATGCCCCTGATGGCATTAAGAGAAAGTGGAAGAAATTAGTGTCATGCCTCAGGGGTTTTTAGCCATTCATCCACATAGTTCCATTTTCCCTACTAAATACCTTCTTTTAACAGAAACAGTCTCTGGGAATCCATCAGAGAGTGCATAAAGTTTCAAGAAAGAAAAACCTTTCCATCTATTACCTCCCACTTCTTTCTCTTGCATTATCTTCAGTGTTTCTCTTTTTATATTTTCTTTTTTACTCCATCTGTCATGTGCAACCTTACTGGTTCCAAGGCCTTACCTGCCCTCAGAGCCCTCTTACTGAGGCTACATAACCACAGCTGAGGCTGTTCTTGGGACTTGTCCACTAAAACCTGCTCCAAAATTCTCTGCTTTGTGGGTCGGTTCTCATGGCATACGGTCAATTCTAATGCTTTTCTTAAAAGCTGGTGTAGCTGTGGGGCAGATTAGACTTGAGCAACCATTTTATTTCCAAAAAAAGTTAATTTCTGTTATATATCTTCTTTATTTATTTCCTGTTGCAGTGGCATTTGATAGTAGACTTTGCTATACCTTCAATCTGTGAAGTTCCTTTAGGCTGTGCTTTAGCATTTGTTATGCATTGATATAAAGCTATCTTTTTGCTGCTCTTCTTTTCCCCAGGGACATTGTTTGAAGATAAAGGAGATAAACATGCCAAGAAAGGAATTTGTATTTGGGATTGTATTGAAAAGATGCACAAAAGGAGCCCTATTTTCTTCAATTACCTCTATGCCCCTACTGAAATCGAGGTATGATTTTTTTTTTTTAAATACAGGTGTTTGGTTATTCTGAGTGATTCCTTGAGTACATTTTGATATCTTAATTGTTCTTAACTGATTTAAGTATTTGGTGGACAAGACTGACCCTACCTGATTGATTGAAGCAGTATCTCAAAGTCATGGAAATGTAATTTAAAGGGCCAAATTCTGGAATGTGTATTCTTGCATCCTGGTGAAGTAAATGAGGTTCCTTGTTTGATTTCATGAAATTATATGAATTGTTATTAAAATTTTCTTTAAAGGGGAACTGAGTTTAGAGTCATAGTGGGATACATTTCATAACAATCTGATTGAATCACATTATATATATCTCTGTCTTGTATGATAATGTATGTCCCCTAGGTCGGGCTGTGTCTTGAATAATTTTAGAAAATTCATGGTACACTCCCCATTGTAGAATTCAATTTAGAATAACCTGGAAAATACATTGTATTGTGTTGTAAGTCTGAAATTCAAAGGCTTCCTTCATGTTACAACACTTTGTTTCAAACAGGCACTGAAGCCAAATGTAAATATGTCCAGCCTCAAAAAGTGGGATTATTATGTAGAAGAGATTTTGGCTACAGGTCCTTCCTATGATTGGACCATGGTACCTGCAAAATGCAGTGTTTCAGAAGAAAACGACCAAACAGATGGTTCAGTCTCTCAGACTAAGAGGAAAATAGTGTGGCCATGTTATGATGATGTAAAAAAAATACAGCCTGATGCCATCACCAGCCTTTTAAATGTAAGTACTTGTGTTGCACGGAACAGTAAGTTCTCTAGTGCTCATGAAATTCATATTTACTTTTTATTGAAGTTATTGCCTTACAGATCTGCTGTTATTAAAAGGATCGTGACAGATGTCAAAGCAGGTCTTTAGCAAGACTGACTGGTTGATCTGGAGATACGGTGGTGGTTCTGGGAGTCAATCAGACTTCCTGCAAAGCTGATGTTGTCCTGAATGAGCACTTCCCTGGGAGTACGCTTTAACTGTAGTTAATAACTACTCATGGATTTTTTTTTTCACTGTCTGTTTTAAAAAATAAATAAAATTTTAGTTTGCCTTTTCTAGGAAATGCAGGAAGGGCTATTTTCATTTGGGCAAATGGTGAATCTCGCTTTCTTGACCTCCTTCTACTCATTTTAAAGTAGGTGTGTGGTAAAATAACAACCCAGATTTTTGGACAGATCCGAAGATAGAATCTGACACTTGTTGATTTTAACAATTGGGACACAGATACACAAACATAAACACAACATCTTGGCCCAAATTGCTCCAAAAAGCTTTCTATGATGATTGCTCTTAGTTTATTCATGTTTACTAGAACCAAACTGATAAATTTAGATTCTTCAAAATATTTTGGTGCCTGAAATAGATGCTTGATTTTGGCTTTTTCTTGTTTGGGCTCACTTAGGCTGCTTAGGTTTTGTCCTTTCTTCATTAAAGGATGAAAAATGATCCCATTATCATATTTGTTGTAGTTATTTAGAGTGATTTAACATCTGTCTTGTCTTAAAAATGAAGATGTTTGTTGATTATAATTAATTAACAGCCTAACATTTGATTATCGTCATAACTGATAGCACAGGAAAACGACAAGGGCATTCTTCACTTCCATTGTTTCAAGCCACATGTATGTCCAAAACCACATCACTATGTGCAGTGTTTTATTTTGAAAACACTTTGCAGACTTTACCTTACATTAAAGCTTGTATTGGGGTTATGGAGCCCAATATTGCAATGCTTGGAAAATTGGGATATGCTGTGGGCCCCCAATTCCCCTGAATCAAAGATGATTTTAGCAAGTCTTAATGTAGGAAGCTTCTGAAAGGATGTGAGTCCTTGAAGATTTTGATAGAGAGTTAGCTTTATTCTGGCACATTCCTCAAATTCCTTTTGGTCTGCTCCTTCCAATCATAATTGATCGAACACAGGAACAATGCCCAATATAAAAAAAAATTTAAAGAATCTCCTGTAAGACCCCCCTTGACTCAAAACAAGACAGTTAGGACTTCTCAGAGCTTGTAACTTCCCAAAAGAAAAGAAAGAGCAGCCTGTCAGCAGGGGTCATTTCAGGGATTCTTCAACAAAGTACAGAGAGCTTTGGTGTCAGGTACCCAGAGGCCAGAAGCACATCAGGAATACAACGATGTTCCCCTGCATTTCTTCCTGGGGTAGATGCCAGACTATCCATATCCACAACTGTGAGAAACTGCCATATAATAGGGAAATTAGCCATATTATAGGCTAAAGATAAGTGGGTCAGGTTTTATAGAGTTTAAATGTTATTTGTGAATTAGATTATAGTAATAAAAGATAGCAATGGAGAGAACATTTGGAAGACTTTGGAGAGGTTGTATAAAGGTTACAAAAATATTCTTCTAAGTTTAAAAAGCAAAGTGAACGTTCTTTTAAAACAAGTTGTTAATTTAGGACTATTGCTGATGTAGGAGAAAGACCTCTCTTTAATCATAAATCCACTGAGAATGTGTTGGTATCCAAAAATTGTTTCAGCTGAGACCATATTTAGCATCGGAAATTACTGGGGAAGATAGATTCTTGGTTAGTTTATAATGATAAGCCCAAGTTTGTTTGTTCTAAAGATATTTTTCAATTGAAAACTAAATAGTGCACTTCAGGATGTAAAGCTGAAACAGAGAAGTTACTGAGTGCCTTAATTCAGAATTTTCATGGTGGTGCTCTTCTTTTAAGACTGGATCAGATTCTGGTACTTCTAAGAATTGTGAGAGATGAAGCTGTGTGCATTCACAGACACATTGTGGATGCAAAGGAGGTGATCAGTCTCCAGAGTTCTGGAGCTGCTGCAGATTTAACTCCTGTCTCTACCATTCAGATATTCCAAAGCAGGTTATTTAGCAGATCTTCTGATAATGTTAATTGCTTGTAACTGCTAATTGCAGGAAGTGGATATTCTCACAATTGAATTTGTTGTAACCTTTCTTTTTATACATACATATTTCTGTCCCTGTAAGCCTGGACAACAGGAGATGAACCAGAGATATAAATTTAAGGATTTTTTTTCTTTCAAGGAAATGCATTTACTCATAGTCCCTTCCACACATGGAAGGGAAAAAAAAAAATCTGCTGCTTTCCATAAAATTTAAAACTGAAGGGGCAAGAGTAAGCCTTGGTGATTTATTGCCATGTATGTTTTTTACATGGGGTCTATTAAAGGAGAATTTAGTCCTAACTTTTCAAGTTATATACAGGAGATTGTTGAAAGTTTTTCATGTAAGTTTTTCATTTTAAGTTCTGGAATCACTACTCACTATGGAGCCAAAAAAGAAGGAATGTGACCCAGTTGCTAAGTTACAAGTTTCAGTTACTTCCAGATTCTGCAGGGAAGGATTCATACTCAGAAGTCAAGACTAGGGCAGAAAGAGAATGATCAGATTAAAACCTGACTAACTGACAGCAATAAAGAGCTTATATCCTTCTGCAGCAATTTGGAAAAGATTTTACTTTAAAAAGTGTGTGGTAAATTGATTCAGTTTTATGTCTCCCTTCCAGAAGTGTTTTCCATTCAGCACTTGGAAAGAGAAACAAGTAATCTAGAGAAGCCTTTAGTCTGGCTTGTGTTCATCATTCCTTATTTTTTTATCTACCTGTGACAATACTCCAAACAAAGATATTCTGGTTTTATTTCTTAGCAGAAAGAGAGCATATGTGACTTTCAGCTACCTTCAGTATTTACAACTTCTGGTTTGATTCTTGCTGTTAAGCCACATTTCTTACATTTAGTTTCACTCTGGAGTTTTCTAAGTTAGCTTCAGCAAGGAGAAGTTTGTAGAAATATTTTGTTCCTGTTACATTTTAAAATGCTAGCTTTCTTATTTTCACCTAAGAGTTCAAAATTCAGTTCAGAAGTTAATTTCCTGATCAAAATGTTTTCTTACTTTAAAAGTATAATGATTTTCTGTCTTTCAATTAATAGCAATTTCTTGAAGAATTTTTCAATCAAAATGCCAATAGGAATTGGACAAAATTATGAAATCTACTTTAATTATTAGGTGGAGTAGAAGTAAGTAGAGACTTACTTTCTCTACTTGGAAAATAAATGTCTTGGTGTTTAGTTGTCTTCTATATAGCATGAGGGGTCTATGTCCTGTGGCAATTTTTTATTCTATCATTAATTCTTAATTGAATTTGCAAAATAGAGGTTTTAATTTTATTTCATGAATAATCAGATTTTCATAATGAGTAGTTGCTGAAAGTAAAAATGCAGGAAGAAAGAATGGCAAGTGATATGGACCATACATCAAAGTCTTGACAAATATATCAATGAGTGTTCACAAGTAAACATAAACTAATAAAATTGCCTCTTTTTACTTAACTTTTCACTGTCTTATTAACAGGAAATAACCCTAACTGGAGGTTATCAACATAGGTCATATTCCCAAGTTCCACAACAAGAACATGTTGTTACAGTTTGGCATCCAAATTGAATAAATCTTTCTGTTTCATTTCCTTCTTTTATTACAGCTTTGTATCACATTTTATAAACCAGGGTAAATGTTAATATTGGCAATGTACAGTGTTGGTGTCACAGCACAGAATTTGTTCTTTGTAAATATTTTTATAAAATACAGCCTGTCCTTATCAGTGTTGTGTTTCTGTTATGGCAGTTGAATTTTGTGTGTTCAGGAGAACTGGGGGAGAATTGGAAGCCTGATGGCTCCTCCAGCCTGGGACATGCAGGAAGAACAATGTGGCTGATGCAGTCCTTGGGTGCCTTTGACTCCTGATTCTGATGGATCTCAGTTTATAGCTCATATGACAAAGGCTTTTGAGCTTTACTGGGCAACACAGCCTGAAGGTTCACTGTGTGAAAACATTGATGAGAGAATGGTTGTATAAAAATGGTTGCCAGGGATTGATCAGCTAGAAATGTTTATTCTTAAGGAAACCCTTGTTACTTGTTTCAGGAAATCGAAAGGTTGGAAAGTAAATTAAATCAGAGCCCAGAGAGGTGGCAGCTTTTGTGGGAAAGGGTCAAAATGAATCTAAAGGATGACACCAGACAAGACAATGTAAGTAGAAAAGAACTTGTCCAATAGAATAATTCCATTCCTTCTGTATAGGCTACCTGGGGCACTGACAAAATCACTGTATTTCTTGGAGTAAAATATTGCTTTTGAAAAACTGAATATGTTGTTCTGACCCATGATATTGGCTTTTTATTTCTTCATGTTGAAAAATATATTTTTACTTGTGCTATTCATATAATTGCTTTTCCAGAGTAGATTAAGACACACAGATAAAATGAGCATTTTACTAATGCACAATTGTATGATTTTAGATATGTAAAAGATTCTTGAAGTACAAAAAAAAGCTCAGTTCCTGAAAGCAGCCAAAAGGATATCACAGGTTTTCAGGGATAAATAAAGGTATTTCCATGGCTAAATGGAGTTAATAGTTTCTAAGTAGAGATAGGAAATACTCATGCTTCTGTTTCCAATTCCTGACTGTGGTAACAAGAATAGCTGACAATATAGATACTTTCTAAGTCAGGGTCTGCCTCTCTGCTCTCTGTGTGCACCTCTAATAATGCTAGATACTGCTTTTTGTGAGCTTGGCTTTTGAGCTACTGTATCTGTAGAGTGTTGTCATTTAGATTAGGACCAAATTCAGGATCCTTCTTGTTCCAGGTTATCAAGATTCTACTAAAATGACATGGATCTGTAAAGTAGCTCTTGGAAGCTGTAGTTTTTCCTTTCCCCACCTTCCTTCCCTTTGAAATCAGGAAAATTTATTGTATCCAAATGTCTGTTTAGTTTTAGATGCTTCTGAGAAAGCAAGGCAAACACTGTTCAACAGTATGTCACTGGAATAGATTGAAGCTTTTCTGAAATACTGATTTCTTACACCTTGTGAACCCTTCTGCTTAAGAAATGCAGGGAATTGCCATCCCTCTGGCTTCTTCTCTGAGGCAGCACTGACTTGTATTAGGAAGACTTTTTTTGGCCTCACAGTAGTTCCCAACTTACATGTTGTACCATGTACTTATTATCAGTATGGCACTGAGACAGTCTCACAATGCAAGACACATTGCATTACCTTTTTTCTTCTATTTCCCTCTTTTTCAGCTCCGGAGACATCCTTCTGGCTCCTCAGGGATGATGTCACCTAATCTACATTCCTATCAAAAGAGGTCTTTGTTGGAAATACCTGACAGTGGGCTGGGTGAGGAGCAGAGTTCAAGCATCTCTCCCTCTAATGGAGTAGACAGAAGAACAACGACGCTGTACAATCATTTCACATCAAAGAATGATGAAAATAGGTAAACTGAATAATCAGACAGTATTTATGAATATTTTATTAGATTGATGCAAGTCTGTGCCTTAGGAAGAAATGAAATTTTCCAGTGCACAGGATGTTTTGCGGCTACCTTATTTCTTCTTTTTGAATTTGATTACATTTAGTTGTCTCAGTGGGTGGGCCTCTGTCTCCTACCAGCATCCTTCACCCTTCCCTTTCATTAGATATGCAAGCAAATTGTAGTTGTACATTTAATGCATCCAAAGTACTAAAAGGGTGTTTTATTGGTGTATCACAGTTACCAATAGCTAAACTATTGGTTTAAATCTTACTAGTTTTCCTGCAGGAAAATAAGTGTTTAATATGTGTGTAGTCATTTTGGGGCTTTTAGTTGTCAGCAGTATCCATATTATGGAATCACATGCTATCTGTATTTTCTGTCCCTCTCAGATCTTTTGAAGGTACGCTGTACAAAAGAGGAGCCTTACTAAAAGGTTGGAAGCCTCGCTGGTTTGTGCTGGATGTGACAAAACACCAGGTAAAACCTTTTCAGATAATGGACTTTTTTTCTTATTACATTGCTCCTTTTTTATTTACTAGGTTTGTATAGATTGGTCTTACAAACAATATTAGTAATGATGATTTTCAGATGTGATGTGTGCTGCATCATGCTAGACCTATCTATGTTTATCTTGGGTATCTATCTTGTAGCTGATACAGAATTCTGAGCAGACACAGGGGGTTTAGTAGTTTCCCTTTTATTTTTTAGAAAAAAAAACATTTAAGAGTATTTTATAAAAATATATGAGAGTATTTTAAAATATGTAAGAGTATTTTAGGTTAGTCATAGTCATGTAGTAATTTAGTAGCAAAATTATTCATAAGTGTTCTACCTAATCATTGTACAAAAAGGAGCACCAAAAATAGACATATGCTGATCTAAACTTTTTATCCAATTTACAATGTATGCCAGAATTCTGCAGTAGAAATTTATGGTCTCATGTACTTCAAATAACGTTGGGTCATCAGGCAGTAAAATATTCTGAGCCAAATATTCCACCCAGTGGGGGTTGTAACTTCTCAGACTCATGTATGCTTTTGTTTAAAAAATACTAATTTATTATAGTCAATACACTTAACAATATGTAATATAGATAAAGACTGGCATCTCTTGAAATGCTAATTGAGTACTTCGAGATCACTATGGTAAATACCAATAAATGTGCTGTTTGTAATTATTTTTCCTAATATATCCTGTATATCTTATATATAGGAGAAGATATTCATTTTGCAGGAGAAAAAAATACTTTAAATTTTTTGTATAACCAAATATCCTTCTGAGTATGATAGATGCACAAGTAATACAGATCAATCCTAGCTGGAATTCTGTTCTTTGACCTTTGCTGTAAAGTTTTGTTTTACTGCTTTGCATTGGTTTGTGGGAAGTTGTTGGGGTTTTGTTGCGGGGGCTTTTTTTTTGGAACTTGTTTGCATGTTGAAACCCAGTTTAAAGAGTGATTAATATTCATACCAGAGTATCTTTGCAAGGAGGAAAAAAAAAGCACAGACTTCATTCAACCACTATGTGCAGTATAGGAAAATGTGAGCTTTCTATGTGGTATATAATTACCTAAAATTACACTTAAATTTTTGCTGATCACTTTAAATTCTTGAAATACAGAGAATAAATGTTCTGTCAACACCTTGGTGAAGTAAAGCTTTTGTGTTAGTTTTATGTAGTGCCCAGTGAAGAAATGCTTCTCCTTTCCTGCCTCACATGTCCTCTGCCCAGAGCAGTCCATGACTATTTGCTTCTCTGCTCTGGAGCTCTGGTGACAAAATACTCTTCCCCCACCTCCTCAGCTCCTAGTAATATTTGTGCCTCCCGATCTTACCACTCCATGCCCCCAGGCTGTATCCAGGAAAAGGGAATTAAACTGAAAGGTCCATCTAAAAGCATGTCTGGATGTTTTTGTTCTCTTGTGGTCCAGCTGCGATACTATGACTCTGGTGAGGATACGAGCTGTAAGGGACACATAGACCTTGCAGAAGTGGAAACTGTGATTCCTGCTTCTCCAACAATTGGAGCCCCAAAACATGCCAGTGAAAAGGCATTTTTTGATGTAAGTATATCTGGTCTTTACTTGATCTTTATGTGAAACTTTTTTCCCTTGATGTGTTTAAGCTACTGTTTCCAGTCCTGCTGGAAGGTGTGAGCTAGGAAGGAGCTGTTGTGCCATCCCAAGACAAAAAAATTTTATGTAGCTGGCATCACTCTCAACAGCAGTAGTTCAAAAATTGTTCATTCAGACCCAATTAGCACATTAAGTATTACAGTTTAAAGTTTGCAGGTTTTCTTTTCCATGTGCTGACATCTGTCTATGTATCCTTGTTTTTCCTTTGCAGCTAAAGACAAATAAACGTGTATATAATTTTTGTGCCCAAGATGCACAGAGTGCTCAACAATGGATGGACAGAATCCAGAGTTGCATTTCAGATGCCTAGAAAGGAGAAAAATGTTCCATGATAAAGTCCTGTTAAAGCACCTCTTCCTGGAAGAAACTGAGTTCTGGAATGTTACTGACACACAACCCACCTTCCTTACATTTCAGCCATAAAAGTTCATAATAAGTTCTTTTCTGTTTAATAATTATAACCACTGTAACTGCTATTTTTTTCTCTCCAGGGAGGACTTGGAAAAATAATAATCTATTTATCCTGAATTTCCTCTTTCTTCAGTACAATTCCTAGCTATAAAAGTGGGCTGTATTTGCACTATCATTTAATCCTGGTTTTCTCATTTCAGAGCTATTCTGTTAGGAAACCTGTCCAAAGGAAAGCGTAGAAATTTTCCCTTCAGCAAGAAGTGTATTTCCACTTTATTTAGATTTTTAAGCAGAATGTTCTTATTTCCAAGCTAGTCATGAATAAGAGGGAACATGTCTACAATTCCTAAAAACAAATAAATAAATAAATGAAGCTTGTGAGTCCAGTGACATACACACCAGGTTGCCAATGTTTATAGACAGTTGATATTTTTAAAGACCAAAAAAGTGAAATTGGCTGATGCCAGACTTTCAAGTGTCTTCTCAGTGTGCAGGTCATTCTCTAATCTCGTGCTCTGCTGAGTGCTTCTGCAATGTTGTTAATGGAATTTCAAATTCTAGGGATTACCTGAAGACTTTTATTTTAGATTCTGTTTGCAATTCCAATGGGATAAATGAAAGAAAACTGGCTGGAGAAAGAAAACTATCCTGGAGAAATGGAAAACAACAAACTAGGAATTCAGTAGAAGGAGGATCTCTTGTGTGTGAGTTGTATGTGTTAATTTATATGCTGTTCTGCTCACTGTAAAATAAAGAATAACGAACATGATAATGCACTAAACAATGAAGCAAGCACTTGCACTGAAATCTTTACAATGCAGACATTTTGCAGGACAGAGGTAAGTTATTTATAGCAGAACAAAACAAAACTAGCTAGTTAACAGCATTTACAGGTATTAAATATGTACATAATCAAGTTTGAGGTGTCGTGATTTGATACTTTTTAAACATTTTTTTGCACATTAATTGGAAGACTGTTTATAGATTTTTACTTTTGATGAACTTGTGTTTGTTCTGCTTAAAATCCTGGCAAAACATTTTTAATAGCCCCAAATTAGTAGAAATTTTACAGTCTACGAATAGTGAGGACTTTGAGTAGAATATATAGGTAATTAAGCCATTGTTTTTACTTTGAAATGTTAATATGTTAAATAGCACACTAATATTACAAAGGGTCTGTATATATTATTCACTATTTTCTCATTTTTCCAGATGTTCTGCTTGTAATTTAATGTCAGCCTAACCAAACTGACTATACTTACAAGATTTTTCAGTTATTAAACTTTGTGGGGTTTTTTATAACTAATGTATTTTGTCAGAAAGGAACACAGATTTCTCACCACACACAATAGGAAATGCAGCTGTTTTTAATGCATTTGCAATTTCAAAACAAAAATATGAAGGATTTTTCTAGCATTTTTCAATTGACAAATTTCCACCTGTGACAATGGTGTTTGCACATTTGTATTTTTCTTTGTATATGAAGTACTTTTATATGTACTTTGTAAAATACTGATCCTGTTCTTAGGTTATATGAAGATATACATACCACTGCTTATTTTGTAACTAGTTAATTTTAACTCTTGTATGTTATGTGATATATGTATGCTAACCATCTTGGAATAAATACACTCCTTAAGGAAAAGTAAAACCTTTCCTTTTACTGTAAAAGAGAAAAAAGCAAGACCCACCTGTTGAAATATTCCACGGGCACAAGAAAAATCCTTATTTACTCTGTATTAAGAATAGTGGGTGTATTAAAAACTATGTGGTCTTTTGTATACTTGTAAATATTCATACCTAAAAGTTGCACTTGGGCATCCCTAACGCAAACCCTTGTCAACAGTAACACTAAAGAAATCAGAATTTAAAGCAAAATTATCATTCTAACAAGTCTCAGTGTATAGCCTTTACCCAAAGGCTAAATATGTGTAATGTTCATACTAAAGTCTTTGAATAATGATGTTAAATATATTTTTTAAAAAAAAATTCTATATGGTATTGCAACGTAAGTCAACTGCATACTTTCACCCTGAGACGTGTCTCACTCATATCACCTTATGCAAAAATGATCTAGTTCCTTAAAAAGAAACTATCAAAAAATGGCAAGGTCTTACTTGAGACTGTGCATTGAAATGGAATTCCTGGGTGTTGTGTGGGATAGCAGAGTCCAAACGGAAAGGGAACGTGTGACGGAGGTAGGGGACCTGTGGCAGTTCTGGGATGCTGTGGTGCTTACATGACGTGGTTTGCATATTGAGCTTGGCATGGATGCTAATGTTGCCTTAAATGTTGATGTCAGTTTTTAGTGTCTGTATTGATGGAAAATGGACTTGAGCAACTTAACTTAAAAATACCCAAATAAAAGCTGAAATGAGAGATGTGATATTTTTGGTGTCTGTGTAAGGAATATCCAAGGGAATGGTAGGAAACAGGCTCTTGGTGTGAAGATACAACGTTTGCAGTGTCCCTGAGGGTCTCTCCTCTGCAAAATAAAGATTCCAACAGAGACTTGGAGAAAATGTGGAGAAGTCAGCATAGCTTAAGCTACAGGGTTTGCCAGTATGTTTGAGTTGTGCCAGCAGCAGCAGAAAATTAGGAGCCAAGAATTTGTTTGGGAGAAGTTCTGTGTACAAAAGGATTCAACTTCATATTCCATGAAGATTTTCCAGAAGAAGGAACGCATGCAGGAGTTGGGGATGAGGCAGACGTGCTCCCTCTGCTGTGTCCCATCGCTATTCCCATACTGTGTATCACAACATTCCCACTGTAGAAAAGAGAATTGCAACAGGTCTTACATAAGGGGGGAGGATTGTTTGCCCTTCTCTGCCTTCAGTAACAAAACATCCACAGCGTAGGTGGAGGAATGAAGCGAGCTGAAGCTTTGAAGAGTTGATACTGGGGTATTATATCAGTGATTTCTCTTTCTTATCTAACAAGTGTTTTCTATAAAAACCCTTACTTTTGATGGAGCCTTAGAATTACTACACTAAAAAATAAAATACTTAGCATGCCACACGTGTGGGTCACTGGTTATGTAATGGTACACAAACAGCTAACAGACCCAAGAACAAATGTTCAAAATTTTGTGTCACATCCCACACACATGATTTGTATCTGCTATTTTGTGAATTTCAGACATAACAAAAATGTGGTGATGTTATCCAAATGCTGTCATTTTGCCTTTTCATCCTGTAATATTCTTGGAGTATGTCGAAGTGGCTGCACCACATTTTTCATTTTTCATATTTGTGATCATCCAAATATTTTGTCTGTTCATGATTATCCTGTGGTTGCTTTGGAGAGTCAGAAAACTGAAATTAATCTACCCATTCCCCAGTTATGCTGAAGTTCATGCTGTGTATCAGTGTCACACCTACTTTCTGGGGGTTTGTCTGTATTTGATCAGTTTCTTCCCCAGTTTTGGCTGCTGTGCAAGCCAAGGGCAGTAGTAGCGTCCACATTCTCATTTAGGAAATTCTCATCTTTGATTTTTTTTCCCACCCAATTTATCATTAATTGACTGTCAGTAAGGATGCTGCAAGTTCACTGTTGTTTCCTCTCTTCACTTACCAGTCAACATCCAGTGGGAAATTACATTTTATCCAGTTTCAGCTTGCATCATATAGTTCAAGATTCTTCCTTTCTCTGCAAATTTTGCTTAGGTGTCAGAATTTGCACATTTATGAATAGGAAATGTGGCTTAATTTTGTCATGTTTTCAGTTTTTCCTTGTCTACTGTTTGGTGAAGATGTTGTGTTTAAGTGTCTTTTAGGAGATTCATAGAGAGCTGATACTTTTATCTGTAAAACAGGCAATAGTAGGAGATGTAAATAGTTGGGCTGAAAGGACCACAATGCCATCCTGGAAAGAGATACAAAGGGAGCCGTTGTTTCAGGTATTAAATAGTGCTCCTTCCTGCCCCTGTACTCACCCAGAAGAAACCGAGGCATTGTCTTGATTTAATTTAAGGTTAATGAATGTCCTGTTTATCAGTGTGTGTTGAGTAAATACCAATGAATACATTGTTGTTAAATGAATTTCTCTCACTGTTCTACTCAGAATTCTTGTAATTCAAGCCTGTCACCAGACAGGACCTCCAAAACTTGATAGTGTCCATTTGTGTTAAAAGTCTCTATTAATTGTCCAAGATTTATACAAGGTGCAACATCCCTGTTCACGTCAACACCTCCAGTAAGTCTGAAATGATAATGTCATAAAATTGTGTATAAATATGAATGAAGCTCAGTATAGTAAGCAATAGTGCAGGTAAAATCACTCTCAGGTTTAAGTAATTGCATGCACAGGCTTTGCTTTTATTGCAGAGGTTTTGTGCCATCACTGTAGTTAAAACTTCCTTTTTCTTCTGCTGTGCTCACACTATCCCTCATGTTAAATATTTTAATGCACTAGTTGAAGCAAGTGCTTGCACTAACTTTTCAATCAAAACCACGTTGACTGTTTAGTAGAAAGCATTCAAATCTTCGTAGTGTTCCATGCAGGCAAATGATTTAGGATTGGAATTTGAAACAAAAATTAGCACTGAAATTGCCATTGATTTCTGATGAAGTTGGGCAGCCTGTTTCTCTGAGGTGCCTGTAAGATTCTTTTTATATTCTCTTTAAATTTTCAAACAGCTCTCATTTTCAGTGCCTTCTGAATTAGTGTAATTCATATATTTACTTTGAAGTAAAATGAAATTAAGTTCAAAAATCTTTTTGCCTTTTCTTACTTAAAACAACTGTTTTTCTTCATCTTTAGAACTGTTTCTGATCAAAAACCAGCCAAAATTTAAGTCAAAATTAACTTGGTTTCTTCCACTTCAGGCCCCAGACTGAAAAGGAAAGCTTGCAGTAAGTCTGTATCTGGTATGAGTATGTACGAAAAGCTGGAAAATATCCCATCAAGTGATAATGAACCAGAGCCAGGAATAAATTGGGGAGCTGGTTTTGGTCTGTGGGATGGTGTCATTGACCACTCTGTGTGTGTGATGTATGTTAGCAGTGTCAGGACAGGCTGTAGGTCTTCTGACAGTCTCAGAAAGTATCATTCTGTTGCTACAGCAATCAGACATCTGGTTTTAACCAGAAATATCTATGCTTTGCATGCCCTTATTCATGCATAGGCCTTTGAGACTTTGTTTCTTCAGTGACACAAATTTCTGGAGAGAAAATAATTTTTTAGATAAACTGATGTTATCAGTTATTGTTTCAGTTGTTAAAACCACACAGCTGACCCCACAGTGGCAGATGTACCAAGTTTCTCAGCCTAGGAACAAAACCCAAACAGGTAGCTATTTCCTGTGATGCTGAATGTGTTTTAGTTCAAAGACTACTGCACACAGGTTTTTGTCATGCAAGCAGATTTTCCATTTTTGCTATCTAAACTAAACATTGCTGTCAATAAGGTCCTGTATACCCTAGCAGCTTGCTATGGGCTACCACTAAATTCTTTTAGCTGTTGTCCAAAAGGCCTCAATTTTAAAATACTTCTCCCCTGGCCTAGGTCACTGCATGCCTGTTGCCTTATGGTGTTCAGCTATTGCCTGGAAACACGGTTCTGTGCAACTTCCCCACTCTAGCTTTTCTCAGACCTGCTCACCATTTCACAGTGAAACATTATGCATATTTAATTCTTTTAAATGAAATTCATATAATACTTGAGATAAGGACAACTTTCTTATTTCATGATAATATCTCAAGAAAGCTGATAACTTTATTTGAAAAATACACATGTGCAACCCAAACAGACAGAGATCCTTCAATTTGTATTGGGATTGCAGCCCAGTGATTTCTGTTAATTTTCATTGTAAGTTTGAGTTACATGAGCATGCGATGAGGCCTCCAGTGACACTCAAAATTGCAAGTGACTGTGTTACTGTTGGAGGGTATTAGAAGTTAGGATTTTAGGTCAAACTCTTCTCACCAAGCCAGGATGAAGAGAGATTATGAAAACTATGGATGTCAGGAAGTAGAGAAGGGCAGGGGAAAAGCAAGCCCTGGCTGGTTGCTGGTGCCTGACACAGCAGTGAGTTGATGCCAGTGTAAAGCAGAGATGGAAACAGCAGATGTGAGCAGCTCAGTGCATATTCAGCTGTTAGACAGGGGATCAGAGCATTAGACAGGAAAAAGGCAGTGCCTGTGGCCGAGTGGAGTTTAGGAGAGCTTGCAGTGCAAATGGGAAGAGCTGCAGGTAAGCAGACCCTGGAAGTGGATCCCATACACCCACACCTCCAGCAGCAAAGGAAGACTTCCCATCTCCTTCGCTTTCTACTGGGCTGTTGCTTTATCTGTTCCCCAAAACATCTCTCCACGCTTGTCTCACTCCCTGTTTTGTTTTTGACCTTTACTTGTCTGATCACATCTAAATTTAGCTGAGAAGTTTTTGAGAAGCAAGGATGATCCATGTTAACTCATTCCCCAGGGGTGCCTAGAATACTTGCAGGTGCTCTGATATGCTGCAAGCCAAAAGGGAAAAGCCCTTTGTTTTTCCAAGTGCTCTGAAACTAGTGGCTAGTTCAAGCTGTACATCTATATTTTGGAATTGTGGGGAGCAGGGAAATGGGGTTGGTGACTGAGTGTGGTCTGTTGGGTTGCCATAAGGGATAACACTGGATCTGAGCCTGGATTTCAAACACCCTCAGCATTTGACATGTGATTATCACTCTTTGGAATTAGATTTAACAGCACTGGGGAAAGAGGTTAATGTGAAGCCAGCATCAAGTATGTTGAACTCTGGTCTTTGGAAATACCATTGCTAATGTTGCTATCAGTGTATTTCCACGAGAACATCAGAGCTTTGTTTGTCAAGTGCCGACTCGGCCAAATTATTATCAGCTGCTGGAGATGGGTACAAAGGATGCACTGTCAAGTCTCTACTTCAATTTCCAAATTTGGGCCATTCTTTCCATGATGTAACATACTTATCTGCTATATGGGTATTCTCAAACATGGAATAAATAATAATACAGAGTTTTTGCTTTAACCAAAACAATTTGATTATAAATTTTCTTGGCTTTCTTCAGTGTAGCTGAGCATGAGCTACTGTCAGAGACAGTACAGAAGACAAAATGGACCAGTGGTCTGACCAAAAATTGCTGTTACACTGCTGTGTCCTATTACTAATTATTGCTGATGTTATTTTGAGATATTATGTAATTAATATTGTTATTTCCTGTAGGACAGAATTCCTAGCAGTTTGAAACACAAATAGCACACCTAAAACAAAATCTCCCTCGGTACATCCACTGAATGTTTCTTCCACGCGAAGCCACATAGCAAACATGCCTGTTCCATTTCATAGGGAAAAGCAAAATATATGATATGGCAGTAAAAGTGGGCTCAAATATCAGTGCTAATAAATACTTCAGGAAAGTAATGATACTTAGAACTGTTACCTTTGCTGTTCTTAAAGGAACTTGGTAGGTAACACAAACACTTAATTTTTGGACTGCTAATATGTGGTTAAAACAAACCTGAGCTTCTGCTGCATTAGGTGAAGCTGTTCCTTTTAAAGACAAAAGCCCAGTGACACTGTGCACTTCAACAAGAAATAGTTATACGGCCCTTGAAAAAGAGGACCGTTAATATACAGGATTTCTTGCAAAATCAGAAATTAGTGTTATCAAAATTTGGTTTCCAAGGCTTGAAGAGAATGAGAGAGGAGAGAGAAACCTGTAGTCCTTTGAGAAGAAACATGGATAGTAGTTACAAAAGGGAGATGAGTGCTTGGGAAACAAACCCTCAGAGCAGCCAACATCTGAATTAGTTACTGCTGAATTAATACTTATGTGGTACAAAATACTTTTAAATTATGAGTGTTATCCTGCATTTCTATATAAAATGCAAAGTCCAGGCCTTTAGGAGAAGGCATTTACAAATACAACACATGCAAAATAAGAAAAATGTAAAGTAGATCCTAAAACCCTTTGCCCTTGCCTTGGTAGCATTGAATGAGGAGGAGAGGGGCAGAGGAGAGGGGCAGAGGAGTGGGCAGGGCAGCAGCCAGGCAAAGGGAGGAAATGGGAAATTGTTCTTTACTTACAGAACTTGAAAAAGGCTGCCACGCTGCTTGGAATTGCACAGGTTGGCAGAGACCCTGGGAGAATGAAACACTAAACATCTCAAACCCAGGAAGGACAGAAATTAGAAACTCTGTTTTTATCTGGGGTCAGTGCATTTGAATTACGTTTCAGGAGCATGGCAACATTTTCTTCTGAAGGAAAAGACAGACAACAAAATTGGGGTAGAAAAACGTGATTTGCATTAATTTTACCATTTCAGTATATGTTATTTAAATTGGTATTTTGTTACTCTGAGGGGGAAAAGAGGATTGCCGTGAGATCCACAGGTGATTAACACCCTTGCCAGAAGCACATTCTGGATGGATGAAATGGCAGAAGCCACCATGTTGCCAGAGCTTTAAGCAGGATTCTGCCAAAGGAGATTCCAAAAGGTAAGTTTTGACAGATGCTGCAATTCCAGGAATTGTTTTCATCAAGAAACTGCTAAAATATGGAAGGCTTTTGAACAGTAGTAGCTCAGTTTGCAGCAGTCTTTTAGCGTGGTATTTTGGGAATATGATGTTGCTGTGCTTGAGGGCATGTTCTGCTCTGGGCAGTTTGTTGCAGCCTGCACTGGGAAGGCATTAGCAAATGTCCCTTGTGTTAAAGGACCTATATGTGGAATGAGGAATTCCCTGGTGATTTTTTGGTGTGCCTTTTAGCATGTCACCTTCAGCCTGCTTCATAGGGAGTGCTGAAGTGTGTGGGGTAAGACTGAAATGACACGCTCCAAGTGATGAACTTGGCCCTGGGGCTGGAAGTTTGTATTTATTAGTCAAATAATTGTCCCACGACCTGCTGCTGGACTCGATGGAGTGTTTGGGATGTGTTGCACTGGTCTCTCACAGTAATTTTTATGCAGAGTTTGTGGATAGTGCATCCTGCTGGAGCTGATCTCTGTCAACTCTGAGGTAAATTCAGAGGTGTTTTCCCTTCCCTTTAAGTGGTAACACCTGCAGCTTTGCCAAGTCCTAGCAAAAGCTGCTAATATGCTACAGAAATAGAAACAAGCCAAAAGGTGGCTGCAGCTGTTGTTTACTACATTATTGCACAGTTTGGTTCCATATGTGCCTCTGTGGAAAAGAAGTGCTCCAGAATAAGCAAATAAAAATGAAACAAACTGGAGAAGGTAAGTGAAGCTAACCCACCTTCAGCATCTAATCCCTACATTACACCAGAGTCTTTCTGTATCCAATCTCAACTTCCCAAAGGATTTAGTGTAGATCAGAAATACCTCTGAGCCTAATCACGTCAGTGGAATCCTTCCACATTAAAATAAAATACCAAATACTCACATATGTTAAACATGTTGAAGTTGTGTAGAATAACAGACAGTTTGGACATTTCTGTTAATGTGATGGAGAATATTTTGATGTTGTAATTTGCTTTAAAAGCATGTGTAAGTAATTGCTGCATGAGGCACTGAAGTCAGACTGACTGTTCACAGATGCAAACGTTTCCATCTCCCAGCCAAGGAGAGTCGACTCATTTTGCATTACAGTGTCTTAGAAAGCACTGATGGGTACTCAGCTTTTTCCTCTGGTTAACTATGTCTTATGTTTTATCTGAAAAAATTACATGCTTCTGTTGTCTCTGAAAAGATTTTATTTTTTTTTTAATTCTGTTACCATTATGAGCAGCAAGAAATCTCCTGTGCTTGGAAGAAGAGATAAGATATTCCTCTGTTCTGATCCAGGGAGTGTATATGAGCATATTTTGCATTTTGTGCATTTCATATGTCTTTGACATGTGTGTGACGTGCCAACTGAGGCAGAACCTTTTACATGATGCTGTCCATCCAAACAGCTTGTGCTAGAAACCATGATAAAACTTAGTGTGTGGCAAACTGGAGAAGTTACCTATAAATTGCAGGTGAATTCCATTTAGATGGCTGGTTTGGGAGGCATGGAATAGGATTGAACCTGCAGTCAGCCCTCTTTCTCTGTGCAATAGGATCGATGTATCATCTTAAAACACTTTTTAAATATCCCTCAGCTACTGTGTTTTAATGGCTGTAGCAGTAATTTCAGATAAGCCAAGCACCTTCCACGAGATGGATCTTTCCTTGCTTTACTGCAGCACTTTTGGATGTAGCTGACTCTCAGAAGGGATCAATTGCTCTGCTCTTAAGTGATACTGTGGCCAACTAGAGCATTTCTCTGTGATTACATGAATATAAACAGCATATATTGGATACTGCAGCACTTAGTTTGACTTATAAGTAACTTCCTGAATAGCATTGTCAACAATAAAAATATTCGGAGTTCTCCATTTTCTTGGCACATTGTTTGACAGGCCCATTTCTTTGCTGTCATAGGTAGCAAAATTCAGGAAAGCGTGCAGCTGAACAGCTGTCATATATGTGGGACCAGGAAAAGGGCTATTCTTAGTTCCTTTGTTTTTTTGCTGTTATTCCTGAAGTCTTTTTCAGGGGGTGAAATTATGGCCTGCTTAACTATTTGGCAAAGCTTGCCCTGAGTTCAGCAAAGCAGAGGTTCCATCCCTCACGAAGGTTATCGTATCTGTTAAATTGAGTTTGAGCTCTGGTCACATGGAAACCAGTATTTGCTGTTATTATTAAAGTTGCTTTTCTTTCAGCAGAGTACTTTGGAGCAAAGTTTCTGTCCTCTCTGGATTTACCATCATAATTTCCAAAATACCGTGTTCTGGAAAATGAACAAAAATAATACATGTTAATAACCATGGGATGCTGGGAAACTTCAGATGAGTTTGGACGTGACACCATAAATTGCTTTTAATTCGGTGGATTTATGATTTCATAAAAGAAATGATGAGATTGTTTGTTACAAGCAGTAATCAAGATGAATGTATGATGCAGAAATTATTTTATTGCAGAGTCAGCTGGTTGGATTGTGGCTCTTCAGTAATGCAGCAACTACAGAAACTGGTTAGTGCTTCCTATGCAGTGTGATCTGGTTATCTGTAAAATATTGCAAAACTTTCATGTCACAGCATTCAGCAGTCTGAGAGCACAGCCCAAGGAGACATCTCCCTCAGGTTGGTTATGTTTGCTGTGTTAAATGTGACTCAGTCCTTCAACACTTACCTATAGAGACATGGCTCAAAATAAACTGGTGTAGAGCCATAATTTATAGTATTGGCTGCAAAATTTTTCCCAGTTATCTCTGGAACTATTTGTAAGTAAAGCATATATTCCTAGCTGTCAGGTATGGTATGAGGTGTACAAAATTCATTACTATGTGTAATGAGCAATTGCCCCTGGCTCAGCAGAGCCCTGAAGCTGCCTGCAGACATCTAATTCTTCCTCTTTATTTCTCATGCTGCATGTGCATGCACAGGCACGTAAAGGAGACGTCCAGTGGTGCTGACTTCCTGCAAAAAGCACCACGGTGTGCTGGTGTTGCTCTCAGTGCCACTGCACACTTTAGGATGGACAGCTCCAGTACTGGAAAATGGAGGTTGGCCCAGGGCATAGGACAGGGACCTGTTCCTGAAGTGAAGGGCAGGGCAGCTCTCTTGTTCCTGTAAAGCCTCTTAGATGAGCTCAATTATTCAAAGCTAAAAAGGAACTTCAGCAGGGCTGTTTGCTCTCCATGCTGTGAGAGATCCACCTGGAGAAGTAACTCAGAGACATTTCCTTGTGTCATGATTCAAGGTGGGGCCAAACTTGATGGATCCCTCCTGTCAAGCTGCAGGCCAACTGCACAGTTCAAATCCAAAGAATTCTCTAGAAGTGCAGGAAAGCTCAGATCTGTTGCTCTGCTTCAAACCAAACTTCAGTGAAGTCACGTGTTGTAACTTACACTGTTTTATGGCAAAGAAAATCAGCATTCCAAATATTTTGTGGAGCTGGTTGGTGTTTACATAAGCTTGAAGGGCTGTGCCATGTGACGTAGGCCCTGTTCCCTCTTGGTTGCCAACAGGGTTTGCCAGCAATGTTTTTACTGTGGGAGCAGGACATGCAATACTTTCAAACTCAGCGTTGCCAGTGTTTCTCTACCTCAGAGCCTTCAGATGGACGTTTTTCATATGGTTTGCATTGAAAAATTATTTGCATTGCATTTCATATGGTTTGCAATGCACATCCTGCGTTGCTGTCTCTTTAGACATGGCTTTGTATTGGTCGGTGCTGGGGTTCCATTCAAGTTTTCTGGGCTATTGTTACAGTGTGTCACAAATAAAATTGCTTTGTCAAGACACCACAAAAATGCTTCTGTGTCTTTGGCATCCGTGCTCAGCATGCTGGAACCATTTATTTAATTTACATTTTTTTCCTTTTGAATATCCACTGTTTAGAATGTAGAAACAGTAGCACATCTTCCTTTTAACTCCGGTTTTGGTAAAGTTATAAACATTCCTTCTCAGGGGTCTGTGGCTCTGTTCACTGGAAAGAGCCCTAGAATGGTTTGGATTGGGAGGGACTTTAAATACCATCCAGTTCCATCCCCTCTACTGTAGACAGGACATCTTCCACTAGACCAGGTTTGCTTAAAGCTCCATCCAAGCTGGCTTTGAATGCTTCCAGGGATGGAGCATCCACAACTTCTCTGGGCAACCTCTGCCAGTGCCTCACCACCCTCACAGTAAAGAATTTCTTCCTAATATCTGATTTAACCCTGCCCTCCCTCGGTTTGAAGGCATTCCCCCTTGTCTTGTCACTACATGCACTTCTAAAAACTCCCTTTACAGCTCTCTTGTAGCCCCTTTAGGCACTAGAAGGTGCTGTAAGGTCTCCCCAGAGCCTTCTTTTCTCCAAGGCTGAACTGCCCCACCTTTCAGGTTTGTTCTTTCTTTCATTTTTCCAAAGACACAGAGACATCATGAAGTTCAGCTTCCTGATTTAAAACCAAACCAAACCCCACACACATAGCAAAATAATAACTTTATCTTATGTAAAGAATTTGCTCAAGCCTTTACGACCTCGAGCTGAATATGAATTATTTGTGTATTTAACCCATAAAGAACAGAACCAGTTCTGGAAATGCAATCTGAAACCACTTTTTGTAGAGGGACAAATGGAGGATCTTGTGAATTGAGAAGCAGAAACAGCAGAGAATTGTACTGTATCTTTTTTCCTGTCCTCTTTATCTGCTTTTTATCTTAGCAGTCAATTATCTCAGGAAGCAACCACGTGTGTATCCCACCATGAGATTTGAGGAAGCTGAAACATTGCAGTGGATTCTGTAAGTGAGGAACATGATATGAGGGCCTGCAACTGTTCATGGATACAGAGGAATCTCAAGAGGAAGCATACCACGCCTGCTGCTCAGCAATAGGGACAAATACTCTGTCCTTCTTCCTTTTCCATAACAAAATACTGTTGTCCATAATACCAGAGAGCATTTGCAGTCCCTAATGTCCTACAAAATTATGCACCAGGGTCAGGCTTTCACTCTTGCAATGTAATAGTTTACTCCTACATTTTTTTCGTAGTTATCCAGATGTTCTACTTGTTCTGATTATCCTGAGTTTCTCATCTTGTTGTCATTATCTAGGGAAGTTCTTGGCTTGACTAAAGCAAAAATGTACACTCTGTGTAGTTTTTCTGGGTGGGCATTTCCAAAGTTTTGGCATATTTCAAAATTATTTATGTCCCCTTGTTCTAGATCTTCTAGTGCTTTGTGCAGTAAGACCAAGACAACAAACAATGCAGTATATTTTTTCACTCTGTGCAGTTATCTTTTTGTATGCTGTAGTTTAAAGTACAGAGGAGGTCTCCTAATTTACAGTGAAGGTGACTGCCACTTTGGGGTTGTGATTACTTTTCTTCTTGAGACTTCTTTTCCCTTCTTAATATGGAACAACTTTTGGACTGCAAATGTGACCTTATAGGAGCTGAGTGCTTGGATGAGAGGGATTTGGGTGTAATTTTTGCTTGTTTTCATTGATGTGGGGTTTTTTGTCTTTAGGAATCTTATTGGAGAGACACTCTTGACCTAAAAATTCCTTTTGCTGTTAATAATATCTCTGCTGTAATAAAATTTCTGCTATAGAGCATTTATGGCAGTGCTGCAATATTTGGTTTGCAACCAAACTCCTGCTCTTCGGAAGACGAACATTCTACTTAAATACCACTGGAAGTTTTTGTTTTACTACACTGCCCTGGAGTGTAACAAACACTGTTTAGATGGCAAGTTAAAAGCAAAAGGTTTGAGAGGTTAGCTTTATGAATGTCTTCCTACATGAATCCTAGGGCTGCAGAGTATGTTTCTTAAGGCTTTCAAGAGAATTCCTAGAAATTACTTTGGATTTTTAGACAAGGTCCTTCAGGAACTTTTGCAAAATATTCAGATACAATGTAACTTTCATACTCATGAGTGGAATTCACTGCATGCCGTTCAACAGCAACAACTAATCCTAAATTCTACCTCTGTAATTCCTAAAAAACATAGGTTTTCTGAAGACTAAAACCAATTCCTATTAACTTGCTCCTCAAGTCTCCCAGATGTCTTATTCCAGATGACAACTATTTGTTTTTATGCCAAACCTTTAGGTACCTGTAAGACTGGATTCCAAAATGTCAGTGCTATTGTAGAGTATACATCAAATTTGGGCAGGGGGGAGAGAGGGAAAGAGGGAAAGAGAGACTGCATGAACCTAGTTTGTTTGTGAAGGACTTCACACACTCACATGGCCTTTGGTAATAGATTCAGTTTAGCTCTCACTGATGATATTAAATAGTGCTGATCTAACCTTGTCTGGACCTGTGAGGGTTTTTTTCTCCCCACTCCACGCCCCACCCCCAAAGACGAATGTATTGTTACACTGGGTATGGATATTTATGCTTCAGCAGTGCCTTGTGAAATCTTCCACAGTGAAGTTTATTCAGGAGAAGATCATCTGAACCTAATTCAGTTTCTTGTTTTCAATTTGTTCAGGAGCTATTATTCTAAACTCTTCAATGTGGAAATAGTCATTGGGTCTTGCAGTGTTCTAACCTTGTCCTCTTCTTGCCTCTTTTAGTAACCTCATTTAATGAACTATGATTCTTGCTGGGGTATGTAATCACACCAGTGCTTATCCATGCCAATTCCCTCAACGTTCATGACAGAAACAATCTTCTTGTAGAGCCTCTACCCGCAGCCCAGCTTCCTCTCTCAGCTCTGTGGGCAGCTGGCATCCACTCTGCTCAAAAGCAGGAGGGACAGGAGCACAGCCATGCTCCACTTCCTTCCCCCTATTTTTGGGACTCGATGACTCTTGTGGGTCCTTTCCAACTCTGCACATTCTGGGTGAGGCAGCCTTTAAATTTCAAACACCCTGCACATATTCCTATTTTGATTTGTATGGCTCCTTCCTATGTTGGTCAGCCAGAACAAGCAGAACCCTAAGATGTACCATCTCCCAGCAGAGTTCTCCAGAGTAATCCAGAGTGTTACAAAGCTGTTCCTGCACAATACTGCAGGGCTTGCTATCAAACCCAACTTTAACCGGGCCTCCCCAAGTGTTACTTTTCTTTGAAGGCTGCTAAGCAGTAAAAAAGGACATCGAATTAATCATGTTGGTACAGGACTACCTAGACATGTGGAAAGTCTTCAGGTACTGCCTTGGTTGGTTTTGATCAGCACACAGTTCCATGCTGACCTCCTGAGCCACTTGTGCTCCTGCCCTCAGCCGCACCCCTCATTTGGGGCTCAGTTGTACCTCGATGTCTGAACAGGACTGATCTTGTGAGTTGGTACCAGCGTTTGTAATGCCTTCCAAAATAACTTACCCAATGTAGCCTGGTGGTTTTCAAGAACATTTTTTACTACAATCTGAAATGCAGCTCCAGTGCAGAGTTTGCTTCTAGTTTTATTCTGATATCTTTTTTTCTAGGGTAAGCCTCAGATAGCTTGTGGTTGATTGAGCATAAATGCCTTGGCCATATCAACACAGAGAAGTGCTGCTCCGATTTATTTATACTTTGATAACGAGTTTGGAATTGTTTTTAGCTCTCCATGGGGCCCTAATTGTAAGAATAGATGAAAATGCAAATGTTCCCATTCAAAACAGCAGTAAATATGTTTTTGACTTGTTAACTCGAATGGAACTTAATTATAGCAGACATGTATTTACTGCTGTCCTGGACTGAGGTCAGTGAGACCTGGCGCTGTTAAGTTTAGTTTTTGATTGGGTTGCTACAAAATGATTTATATAAGTGAAAGAAAAACTTGTTTTTGTCTGGAGTCCTAGGCCTGCTGATGCTCTGTGATTAGTATCTTGGGAGCGTAGTTTTCAGTACAGTCTACAGGATTTGATTATAAATCTTTGTCCTTGTACACTTCTTCAAACTACCCCGATAGGTATGAACTTCTGCTTATGCACACTCTCTGTTTGAGAGAGTTCATGACTGCTCTTAATTGATTGAATTTAAGTGAACGCTGGAGATGTGCCCCACATGCACCCAAGCTTTTTCAAAGTACAGGAATACTCCTGAACACATCTGGGACTTCACGGGCAAGAACCTGTGAAGTTCAGGTTCAGACCAAAATGCTTGGAAAGAGCAGACACTGGTTGAGAGCCCTGTAATAAATACTGGGGACAAACAGATTCCCAGTCAGAGCCTTGTGGGTTTCACTGGTAAAGGCTGTAGCTGTTCATCAGGCTGCTCCAATATGTAGGAATCCCACCTTGATTTGTGAAACAGAACATTTGCTTTCAGGAAAGGAAGCCTGTGAGGGGAAAGCAGAGTCTGGCTGTGCCCTTGATGAGGGAGCTGATCTTGTTACGCTGTGGTTTGTCCAGAGGAGCTCAAGCCTTGTTCTCCGAGGGTGGCATTTTCCTTATTTATTTGTTCCTTGTTTAGCCCTGCATTTTTACGTGCTGGCTGCAGGTCAGCCCCTGCTCAGCCAGCAGCTGCACTGGCCAATTCAGAGCCACTAAGCTCAACTAAAATGTTAGCTTGTCTCTTCGTCCCTAGGTTTCCCAGGATTTTCAGCAGTAAATCTGGAAAACGCATCTAATCCCGCTGAAGCATTCCCCAGCCTTTCTGACATGAAGGATTGTGTGGTGGCCGTTGTGATTTGTGTGCAGCAGTGGAGTCTCTGGGACACAGACCAGTGATTAGGAGCTGTGTGATTTGGGGGGGAAAGGGAGAGGCTGTTTGCTATTTCTGGGTTAAGGAAGGAAGGCAGTTAAACTTTATATTAATGAACTTAGAGGAAACAGACCCAAATCCAAAAATCCTGCCAAATATTAACTTTTTGTTGACGGTAGAATTTGTTCAGTTTATACACCTGCTATAGAAGTACTTTTTATCAGAAGCTGGCTCATTTCCAGAAATGAATGTAAGCCTCTGGCCAATAGTAGACAGAATAATAGAGAAACAAAAACAAAATCACAAGCAAGTCTGCCTGTAATGATTTATTCGCATTTTCACCCACATGGAAAGCAAATGTTTTGATTAATTTGCTGCAAGTTTACTTCTCTTGTTTTCCTTAACATTTTTCTTTATTATTGGATTTACATCTTAATACAAATAGTCTGCTATATATTTAGATATATTGTTTAGTTTATAACAGTATAATTGGAAAGGAAGATGAAATTGAAGATAGCTACTGAGATGCAGTAAATTAAAGTTTATCAGATTTGTTTTCAGATCCCTGCTGCCTCTTAACTATGAAACATGGAAAACCAAGATTTCATCTTAATTTTGGTTTCTTTGTCATAGAGATGGAGGTGCTTACAGTAAACTTAAAAAAAAAGAGAAAGGGAGAAATACTGGTGATTCCTTAAGATGGAAGGAAAGGAGATCTCTCCTGGTGTTGTACAATACCTTTCTGTCTATTGATATGGTACAGGATGGAAGAATTTGGCTCCAGAATGGTCTTGCCAAATAAACCCGAAGGGCATTTGTAGTGTTTGCTGTGACTCCTTGTGACATTGGACTCCCTTGCAGAGCTGGCGCAGAAAACTGGGAAGGTTCTGTGCAGAAGAAAATGGATAGATATTCCTTGCTAGGCTTTTTTAGTTCTTGTGTTCTGTACTGTTGGATCCACTTTGGGACACAGGAAGATCTTGAAGTGGTATTACCTGTGATCTTATGAGCTGTTTCCACAAAATCTTTACAGCTGTGTGTTTCCTATACCAGACTGAGCGCGTTGACCATCAGGTGCTTGCCTTTGGGAAGAGGCACAAGGCATCCAGGCTTACCTCTGCTGTCCAGGACAGGCTGAGCAATCCCCACCACCTGCTGCCATCCACCGGAAGTAGCTCTAATTTGTTTAAATGAATGGCGCATCTGACTCCCCTGTTTGCTGTTGGAAAAGCTGGATCCTATTTTCCATGGCTTCACCCCTCCTTCCACCCCCACTCTCTCCTCCTTCCCCCAGAGGAGGACAGCGCTGCCATACGGCATAGCAATCACTGCAAGTGGCCAGTTCAGGACAACTGGAAAGGAATTTGAGCCATTACTGGAATTCTAATCTCAGACTCTTCTAGAAAAGAGCTTAACAGCTTTTTGCTTGTCCTCTTGGGTCTGATGTTTGACAGGAAATGAGTTTGAAGGGTTCAGGAGCAGGTCACAGAACTCGCCTTGCTGCCAGCTGCTCTGCCGACCTTAACAGTGTGTTTGCAGAAATCTGATACACTTGCTTATTATTAAAGACTTTTCTCTGAGAAAAGTTACTTCCAAAGCCAGGTCCTACCAGACGTATTTCTAGAATATTGCATCCTCACCTCTCTGAATTCTTCTCCACTGACACTTGCTATGACCTAAGACTCCAGCCATGTGAAAAATGCTGTTTTGTAATTGGAGGCAGAGTGAACAATTGTGTTTGCAGGCATGTTTATGTTTGTCTTTTGCAGCACTTACTTTGTTTGTCCTTTATGTGCCCATCTGTGGGATCTCAAAGAAACTCAGCTAGTTTCCTGATCTTGCATAATTAATAAAATACCTCATATACTTCGTAACATACCTCAAATCTGGTCTCAAGAAAACAATTGTAATGGATGGGCTGACTGCTTCCTGTGTAGCAGCTGAGAAGCATATTCCCAAGCAAATTTAAAAATAAAGCAGCCTCCATGCTTTCTTGGAATCCTATTGGCAAGTCAGTGTTGTTCAGACTAGTACGAAGTTCAAACAGGCCATGGAGACTGATGGCATGTCCCTCTTTCTTCACTATGTTTCTGATTTAGCAATCACTTTCCAGATTAAAAATATCAGAGCAGACAGACCAGATCAGGACAGTGGGGAAGTTCAATAATGGGGCTGTGCTGGCAGGAATATTGCAAATAAAAAGTTATACCAGAAGTACTCTTGATCACCTGCTTTGAGAGTGCTGCATCTTCCCAAGAGAACAGTTCTGCAACTTTGTGTGTTTTCTTGTAGGAGGACATGCCTGGGGAATAATCTTTGCACAGAGTCTCTACTTCCAACCCAGCAGGCTTGGTTTTCCCCTCCTCTTCCTCCTGCCCAAGAAGGTTACACGTTCCTGCAAAAATACTTAAGGACATGTAACTAAAACAACCCAAAATAGGTAAGACTAACTGCCTATATCACTGCATTTTTTAGCCTCTTTTTATTTCTCTCTTATGTCTTCACTTCTGTAGGAATTTGGCTCCTCTGCAGCTTCTGCTGCTTTAATCTATTGGTCAGTTTGCACTTCAGTTCAGCCTTCTCAAATGTCTGCTGTCTCTCCAGAATCAGTGTGTCCTGGAAAATGAAATGTGTGCAAGTACACTGACAAAAACCAGACACATGGAATACACAAATGTACCATTATTTTGACTCCTTAGTTCAACTGGTGAAAAGTCTTCCAGAAATCTTGAACAATAACTGAAAATGGTCTTGGAAGATCAGAAGACCTATCATTCATGTATAACAACTACTTCTGCCCTAGTCATTTGTGGTTTCTGCCCCAGTTTGAAAATTATTTTGCAGGCCAGCCCACCATTAATGCAGAGCTAATAGTAAACCTCTGATTCAATGGTGTGATTGCCAGACTTGGTAGCCCTGAGCAAAAAGAAGATATACTGCTCCAGCACTACATATGTACAGCACTCTCCAGAATGGAAAAGCCAGGAATTAATAACAAGTAGGATTCTGACTCGAAATGTTTCTGGTTTCCTTGTCTTCCTTGGGGGCTCTTAAGAGTCCTGCTGCCTATCCTTACCTGCACTATTTAAGAGGAGCTACTTCTGTCTTAACAGGAGCTCTCACTTAAATAAAAAGAAAGGGTGGAAACACAGCAAAATTTTATATTATTTTCTAGTGCAGTGATTGCTGTGAGTATGGGTAAATAGAATGGGTCATGAATGCACAAATAATGCTAGTTGCAGGAGTTGAAACTTATGGTTCAGGACCTCCATCTCATAGGATACAGTCAGGGTTTTCTGGATAAGAGCTGAAAAGGGGCAGGGGGGAAGAAACCCACCGTGCTAAAGCAGCATCCACCACGCTAAAGCACCCATCAAAACTCCAACACTCTGGTCCTTTTCCAAGTTCATCCTTCCCTAAAAACACAGCCAGTTCCCTTGCTGGCAGTGGAGGAGATACAAGTGCACAGCTTTCCATAAGAGTACTTGGACTCAGAAACAGGGCAGAATCACCTTAGCAGGAACACTCTGTGCCCCTCCCTCCCTGCTCCCGGATGGGACAGCAGGCCATGGCTGCATCCCCCCTCAGGTTAAACCTCCACACTGCCAGCAGTATAAAGTGGCAGCTCAAACTCCCGTGGGATCCAAGCACTCACTTCCATGCCACAACTGAGCTTTCAGAGTAGAGGACATGTGGGCACAAAGAATCCAAAGAATCACTTGGGGTTTAGATATTTATGAGCTTCTATCCTTTTCTGTGGTATAACAGTAGTTTGGGATGCTGTCAGTGCATCAGGAGAGGTGTGTTTAGGACATGCAAGATGAGAAGGTTTTGGGCAGTGTGGGTAGGGATTAGGCACCCTGATAGTGGAGTAAGTGTACACATGACATGCCTCAAGAAACCAGCTCTGTTAGTTGTTTTTCTGGAGGAGATGAAACCTGAGACCAACCTTAGCAGCAGGAGTCAGTGCTAACTTTAGAGTCAGAACAGAACATGAATTTTTCTGGGTTTTTTTCTTTTTTAATTGCTGAAATATACCTTGTTGAGATAGGCATAATTAAATTATTTCCTTCCATAAGCATCACTGTTTCTAAGACCTGTTTTGAGTACAGACATAGGAGGCAGTTTGTGCTCCACATACATTATGAACGTTTTAGGTTATGAAGAAATGAACATGTCTGTTAGTTCAGCAATGATGGAGATGTACAATATCTCTGTCATAGGACTGGCTATATCTGAAAGACCATCTGTTCCAAAGAGGATAAATGTTTATTTTCCAAAATAACAAAATCTTCAAAATTATCTTAATTAATTTTGATAACAACAAGAATTTAATTCAGTCCTGGAAAGGTTAAAGCCAGGAATGTTTGTCGAGGACCTTCAGAACACAGGCAGCTACTGACCCAGTGAAGTCACCTGCATGAACTGCTGCACATTTCTTCACTGTGCACACTGTATCTCTGGGGGATTCTTTTGCTTATGTTTTTGTGAGTTTGTTTTCTTAAAGAAGAACATTCCCTTTTACCATAATGGAAGCTGAGAAACCAGTATTTTTCTTGACTCGGCCTTTGTTTCAGAAGGTTTGTATCAGGAAAAAAACCCGACAAAACAAACCAAAAACATTACCCAAAAGATAATGTTTGCAAGAACCATTAGTTTTCCCCTTCTGGACAGAGGCCTGAAAAAAAACTTGCTTGTAAAGGCAGAATTTCAGGGGAAACTCCAACTTAAAGAGTCATCATTGACTCACAAGCCAAACAACTGTAAATGTTGAATTAAGAGCAGTTTAAGTCAAATCTGCACATGGATTCTCCTATTTTTGTCATGTGCTATCAGCTTTTCACATTTGCAGGTTTTCCTCACTGTTTTAAAGGAAATAACACAAAATTTCAAGGAAAGAATGAGCCTGACTGCACACAGTGAAAGTTCAAATGTGCAGGTTCACTGGGCTGGAGAGAAGGAGCAGAAAGCAGCACTATTTTCTTTTATCACCTCTGATCATCCTGGGCATGTCAACAGTAAATGGGTGGAAAAAATGTTGAAAACAAATGTTGTTTTCCTAAATTGATGCTTTTCACAGCAATTCACTTTTGAGTGCTGTGGCTAGATGCATTGAGTTTCAACTGCCTCGTGGGGTCTGTGATTACCTTAAGAGAAAGTGCTAATTAAATATATTTTTCTGAAACAAACTTGATCCTTCCTGCACAGCCGCTTTAGGAATCATCTCATGCGGCCTGATCGAAAAAGTCCAGTGGACCTGGAGTGGGATTCATTTAATTGACTTCAATAAGCTCTGGATCAGACTCATGGGGAATGAAGAATGATTTTCCCCTAATCTCTTAAATTCTTCTCCTCTCCCGTTCCAAAGCAATTACAAAACTGGTGAAATGGAAGGAATGATTTCTCTCGGTCTCGTGTTCTTCATCAATCTCCAGGTTTATTTTAGGCTATAAATTGCCCTAATCATGGATGCTTTCTTGTTTTTGTCTTACAGTGTTTAGCTGCAGAAGGCCATGTTTACTGTCTTTCTGCAGCTGCTGTTGTGCTGAGATTGTTTATCTGCATAGTGCCTGTCTGCTGTGGCTTTTTAGGTATTTCACAATCTGAGAAGCTCCAAACTCTTCAGTAGTTGATAAGAGAACTGAAGCATAATGTTCTCAGAAACAAAGTCTATCAGACTGAAAATGCTGGTTTTTTTTTTTTCTCCTTTTGCAAAAGCATCACTGAGGGCCAGCATAATAAAAGCCATTTTTTGTGTCTGTGCTCTCTTGTGGTGCTGCATATACCACTTCATTGCTGCCAGAGCACAGCTGTGTGTAGCCAACATTCTGCTGAAGGGTTTGTATGAGGCTGGTAACAAGATACCCACAATGGTTTTGTAGAGTTGACTTGTACATCCACAAACATTGTGCAGGGAATGCTGCCATTCTGCAGCCAGAGAAGATCTCTTAGCTGCAGATCACCACAACCATCCAGTGTTGCAGTGTGACTAAAGAAGTATTGGGCTCTTGAGCCAGGCTTCCCCAGATGCGTTGCCACTGCTGTGTATAAAATCCTGGGACTTTACATACTGTGTGTTGTGGCATCCAACTGGAAGAAGATGGAATTTTGAGGCTTGGAGTGAAATTTAAATTCTCATGATTCTTCTTATCCTCACATCCATCTTGTTTTTTGCAACCCAGCCAGCACCAGTTTAAAAACATTGGCAAGCATCGAGATGTTCGTGGTGATGAATATAAACAGGCTGTTGCAAGCATGTCTGAAGACATGCAAAGTTGTCAGGACCAGGACAATAAGGGCAGCCAAGGAGGAGTCTGGCACCAGGCATGTGGGATGTCACCCCTGCCCCTACCAGACAGCCTTGCTCTGTGGAGCGTGGTCTGCCTGGACTCTACCTGGTGACTGGCAGCAGGTTAGTTTTGTAGATCTGGGACTGCAAACGGGTAAAATCCCTGGTGACCAAAGCCCTCTACAGGGCTGAACAATCCACAATTGGTACTTGCAAGTCTGTGCATTTGGGAGCCCCCAGGTGGTTTGATTTGCATGGTTCTGTTGCTTATGCTTGGAGCCTCTGGAACAATTCCATAAAGAAGGGTCCACAAAGCCTGCCCAGCTGAAGGTTCACCTGTATTAAGGCACGAGGGTCTTGAAAAGCCCCTTGTATCAGGATTCCCACAACCACGCTTGCGACTCTTGGCCTTGCAGCCTCTGGCGCTGCAGAGGAGACACACAATTGTGTCCCTGTTGTCTCCATGTCAGGCACATCACCACCGAGCTCCAGTGTGACTGCAGGAGCTCTTCTGCACAACTTGTCATGAAAGGAAGGGCTGCAGCCTCATGGGACAGGCGGGGGGAAGAGGCTGATAACCTTGAAGGCAGACTTGCCCTTATTCCAACCACTAAACAAATGCTGCCAAGGCTGGGCTGTAGTCATCCATGCTCCTGCTTTGAGGATTAGGACTGCTTATGGAAAAATGTATGTTGTGCTTTGTTTGGAACTCATCCCACATGTTAAGGTTGTGATGTATAGCCCCCATTCTCCCCTGAAGTGTGTGGCTGGAGTGGTGAACATGCAGAAATGCTTTATATGGGGGAGAGTTCAGGCTTTGTACCAAAAGAGGAGATTTCTAACAATAAACACATTTTGTGTGGGAGTGTGGTGAGTTGTTTGTTTGCTTGATTGTTCACAGGTTTTTAAAACAATTTTTGGTGAAAGAGCTTAAGTATGTGTCCTCAGTGCACACTGGTCATTGAATGCTTGAGATAAGCTGTCCTACTGGTAGGATTCAGGAAAAGGGGCTCTCCCAGTGCTCAGAATAGTTTTCGCCATCACTTCATGCAGAAATGAATGCTGATGGGTGTGGTGTGCCCCAGAAAACGTGGTTGCAGAAGCAGGGCCTTGCAGAGGATGACAGCAGTCTGGCATTTGTGGTGACTCTTAGAGCCTGAGTCCCTGTCTGGGTCAAGCAGTCTGACTCTTCAACCTCTGCAGCAGCTGCATCTGCAAGGCCACTTCTCTGTCCCCTGTTTTTGCTTCAGGAACCCTTTCCTCCACTGCTCTGTCTCTTTATTTGCCTCCTGGGATGCCCTTGCAAGCATTTTGAGCATTTTGAACATGTCGTCATCTCTGGAGCTCTTCTTTTTCCTACGTAGATTGGACAAGTATTTGCTTAACGACAATAGCAGCCCTGTCCTTAGTTGCCATGAGTTGTCAGCTGTTGGGGGGAAGGAGAAAATAAGTTATTGTAAGAATGATTCTTTCATGCCAACTGGAACAAAGAACTTGGGTTGCTCCCCCTTCCCCCTTTGTTTTAGCTTTCTGGTTCTTCCCAGTCTTGGAGACAGCAAGGCATTTTCAAAATGCTTTTGCCTTTAAAGAAAGAGGGGCATTGGTCTACCTTGAGGAGAGGAGTTTAGTAAAATTCAGTGCAAATCAGATTAATGTCTGCATCTGTTCTTACAGAGCTTGTTGTGGCAAAGGAGAAACAATTTTGCCTGCAGAGTGGTGCTTGTTTGCACATTGGTACTGGCTGTCCTCACTTAAGCAGGTATCTCTTTTCCAAAAGGCATCGGACAAACAGAGCTTTTGCACCGGAGTGAAAGGACACCACTGGCTCAGAATGGTACTGCCTGCCATGAGTCACTTCGAGAGAACTGCACTGCTGTGCAATTCTCTTCCCTAAACTAGATTTCCTTAAGGTTACTCCTATTGTTTGGTTCTCTTACCTTTCCCAACAACTACAGTCAGCACGAATTGCACAACAGTTAATTGACCCAGCAGCCCAGAAAGAGGTATGCGAAACCCTACTCGTGCCTTGAATCATTTGTATTTTTGCAAACTCTGGCTGGTTTTCTTCTGATCCTCAGCTGCTGCTTTGCCACTGCAGTTAGAGCTTGTTTCTTTGCTTGGTTACTGCAGTGCTGCAACCTTCGTTTAGGTGGCCATGGAGGGTGGGCGACAGAGGAAGTGTTAAAAGGAGGGTGGTGTAAGCAGCTGGATCGCACTGGATGTGAGCAAGTGAAGGGGTCATTCTCATCGTAAGGAGGAATCCAGAGAACCTGTACTTTTTCCAGCCTGGCCTCTAGTTGGAGCAAGTTAGAGATACCACCTTTAGTTAAAACAGAGGGTGGGGATGGTGTAGATGAATACCCTTGTAGGCTACCTGCCACCAGGATGCCTTAATGATACAGCTGGTAAGGCAAGAGGAGCTCTGACACAGTAGAAACATTCTCACCTTCAGCTCTGTGTGCATCCTGTTCCACTGATCAGCCCCTCTACCCCGGCTGAACGTATTGAGCCTGGGGGTTTCACTGTTACATTGGTCCTGTTTGGCTCCCTAATCACCTGCAGCAGGGACAGATTTCTTCTGTGGCACCCGCAAAGGGCTGTGATGTGATGGGTTTTACTGGAGGTATATCCCAGTTCAGGGAGCAGGAAGGTTTGGGTTTCTGTGAGCACATGGGTCACCTGGGGCTCTGTTTTGTCCTGCTGGCACTGTCCTCAGGGTATCTGCTTTTGTGCATTTTTTCCTCACAGTGGCTGGTGCCTGGCAAAAACCACTCAGGTTTTTGGGGTGGGAACCCGCCTCCAGCTTCACTGCAAGAAAACTGAACTCCCATCTCCTTCTGCACAACTGCTAGAAGGCTCATCAGTAGCAGCAACAAAATTTGAATTCACAAACAGCTTTTGGGTGTTTGATGTATTTGTTATATATCTTTGGTGTTTGTTTTTATCTAAAGAGAAAGTGCATGGTAAGTTACAACTACAGGTTAAGTCCTAACAGATGATACAATGTAGGTCATATGATAGAATGTTGATCAAATCCAGGCATGGGGCTATGCTGAGGATTTGTCAGAGGCTCATCATAGTTTAGATTATATCCACTATAGGTTTAGGTCTGATTCCTAAAACTGTAGCTCGTACATGTCATCCTTTCCCTCCTAGAAGCCTCATTAAATGTATATTTTAGTAAATTGCTTTATGTTTCTGATACAGTTGACTGACCCCTAGTGCTTAATGGAATTTAACAGGAGTGCTGGAGCTGCAGTGGGTGATGGATATCATCAAAGTGTAGGACAGCTTGTGAACTGCATCATATGTGAACTCAAAATGTGTGCACATATGAGGCACAAATGGACTCCAGCAATAAAAATAGCTCCCTAGTGCCATATGAGTTAGTATGTCACAAGAGCATTAATCAATAGGTTTACTCCAGGAATTATTCTGAGGCTGAAGGGCAATCCAATCATCAGCAGAAGGATATTGGTGCTGCCAGAAACAAAGCTGCAAACGGCATAGGAATTTGAGAAAATGCAGTCAGTGCTGTATTTGTAATGGATTTACATATCTGTGTAACTGCAGAGTGAATTAATTTTATTCCCACTGCTTAAAATACAAGGAAATCTGGGAAGATAGTATTTTCCACTGATGGTGATAATAAATGTGATCTGTATTAAGCAGTTAAAAATTATTTGAGCCAAAATTCTGTAAAAATTGACAAGTAATGTATGGGCAGTTTTTCCTGAAAACTGGCAAGAAAGTGAGCTCAAGGAGTGTTGATGGAAATCTGCATGTTTATCTATGCTTCTAATGCTGTTGGAAAAAGCCAAGAGGCTTTATACTGGCTTATGCAAAAATATGTAAAATGATGAAACCCTACAGGAAACTGAAATTATTTCCCCACCACCTTTATGTTGCTCAATGCAGCTGCTGTGCCACCCACCTTATTACTGGGGCCAAGGGGCACTGCTGCTTTGTCACCCCCGGGTTCCTCTGTGCCAGGGCAGAGCCAGGGGGGCTCTGGTTGCCTCTGCTGTGCACTGCCAGCTCCTGGCACCTGGGAATACCTCCTCAAGGGCTCTCTGGATGCTTTTGAGTCGGGACACAGAGATATTTCTTCCAGACTCCTGTGGGAAATTTTGGTATGTCCAAAACAAGGTATTTTTCTCTCGTTGTTTGAGAGGGGAAGCTTTCAAAACCTTGTGTGTATTTATGTAGATATATAAACAAAAGTATCTCTTAATATAGATATATATTTAGAGCTATACGCATCTGTAAAATAAAGATATCTCTGACCATACATATTTAAAGATGAGACTGAGGCCAAATCTACCTTTTAAGCCCCAGATTGCCCTTGTCCCTTTGCAGTCAGCAGACGGGCAGCAGAGCCAGCTGCACAGATAAGAGCCAGTCCCCCTTCGGCAGGGTGATTAAACCCTCCTGATATGAACTCCCACCTACTCCAAGCACTTCTGCTCCAGATCTGAGCCTGGTGGCACAGGCCAGTTTGTAGCACCAGTGCAGATAGCTGAACCATTCCAGCAATCACAGCTGAGCCCTGGAAAATGGAAGGGGTGAGTCACATGAAGGAGATGAAAGCCAACACTAAGTGCTGTGATTACTCTATCAAAACGAGTGCTATAAACACGCAGTTAAAAAAAAATACCCCCAGCTAAACAATGCCATCAGGTGACATTAACTGGTGACACTTTCTAATCTGGGATTCTGAACTAGCTGCTTTGTGTAAGCTTTGCTTTGCTTCGCTTTGCAGCAAATGGGAGCAGAGGAATAGCTGCACTCGCCACACTGGGCCCACTGAGGTTCAGAGCCCAAAAGAGGGTGGTTTTGGGACCTTGATGGGCTCGTTGCTGTGCTGCTTGGGACGGTAGCTTGAAACTTTTTAGTGCATTTCTGCACACACACTGCATGCCCATGGCTTGACCCATGCTGTGGCTATAACAGGCAAAGCTACACTTGGGCAAATTCAGGGGCCTGCCACGGTTTGGGTCAGCACCCGTGGCTCGCACAGTTGCAGCCACTACACAGCCAAAAAGCCCAGTTACTGCAGTGCTTTGATGGGTGGAGGAAAGCCACTCCTTTGCTGTGGTGGCTGCACTTGCAGCTGCTGTGTGGCTCTCCTGGCAGCTTCTGCAGCTGGAGCCCTCCTCTGCAGGAAAAGCCTCTGTTCGTAACCAGAGACACCGGCTGTTCCTTTCAAAGAGCTCCAGAAGATGAAAGGAGAGGTTTTTCTCACACCACTGACTCTCTTCATGAGACCAGGAGAGTTAAACCCTAAAAAGCCCTTTTAAATGTCAGGATGATGTAAGGTACCTGTGTCCCACCCTTCGTGGGTGTTCTTGGCTCCACTGTCCTTGACCCCAGTAATTTCAGTACTATTTGTTTTGAGTAATTTTGGTTTTGCTGCTGCATGTCCCTGTGAATAAGAAACAATGTTTCTATTGGCAGCAGTCAGTTCTCCATCCACCCATGTCTCCTCCTCAAGTATGATAAAAGTGCAGAACAGACTCTCAGTCTCTGACCTTTCCAGTGAGTGTGCACTTTGTCACCCAAGAGGACCGAGAGCGTCATTCCATCCTTTGACTGTTTATGTGTCCATGCCAATGGCAGAAGGCACAAGCTTTGTGTCTAGGCTTTGAAGGTACCCCAGGATCTGGATTTGGAGGTTCGGTTGATGCCACTTGTAAATCCAGCTCCAACTTCTGTAACTTGAGAGCTGACTGTGTGAAGTCACTGGGAGCTCTGCCATGCTTGTTTGGGCATGACAGCTTCACACTCATAATTTCCTGGGTTTGAGATTCAGTGTTTCTATCCCAACCAACTTTAAGTTGGGAGAAGCGGATTATTAATAAGGTTAGCTCTCCAGGGCTTGGTGTTTTTTCTTTGCATGTTGCCATTTCTGGGAACTCCGCACTGCAAAGCTTTGGACCAAAGGTCTTCTCAGGTTTTAAAAAGCTAGAAGGGTTCCTGCAAGTCTGTGGGAGGCATCTTTCTGGCATCCTCATGTGCTTGGCTGCAGTCTTCAAGACTCCAGGGAAATGAGTGAGAATCCAGCCTTCTGCATGCAGTGTCAGAATGCCTGCTAGCTTTAAAGTTAAGAGGTTTTTAAATGGCTAAAATGTTTTCTGCTTAAGAAGAATGAATCTCCCAAGAAGTACATCTGCTGCAAATGAGAGGACTGCACTTCCCATAAGCTTCTACAATGTTTGATGGAAGCTCCCTGCTAGGTCTGTAAGCACACCCTATCAAGTTCTGAGTTACAGAAAATATCTCTGAGTTCAGATTTCAAGACCATTTGTTCACTATAATTTGTTTACGCTTCACTGAAATGTTGGATTGCTAAATTCATAACATCTGCTGACGCCACTGACTGCAAAAGGTAGAAGCTGTCACTTACTAAGACTGTGAATAGACATGTTGGGAATAGACGTTACTCAAAACAAATAGACTTTTTGGGATGCCTAGTTTATTATTCTTTAGTACTGCTAAACCGACATGGTTTTTATCTTGCAACGTTCCTAGAACCAAAATCAGGACCAGCCCTTGCATCCCCCTCACTCCACCATGGCCTAGAAAGGGAAGTGTAGTGCTACTGTTCATAGGGGAGCACAGCTCTGTGCACTAAAGGGGACTAAATGTCCTTCTGGGACTGGGTGTCTGCCCCATGGCATCTTCAATTCCAAGCTCTGGTTTCCTTTTCCTAGATGGGATACTCCCACTCCATGCTGGAGTAGCTGCTTCTTGGTGCATGACTGTAGCAAGATAATTATCTTGTATTGTGAGATTCTTGCTTGGGCTGTGTCCTGAACATAAATTATTATTGTTCCAGAACACAAAAGTATGTATGAAGTTTATACCTACACAGTGTATGTAAAAAATATATGTACCTGACCAGAAAAGTACTGATGCTGTTTGCAAGGGAAGTGTAGTGAGGCTGGAGGGATTGCTTTGTTGTTGTATGCTTACCTGGGTCTTGTTTCCTTTTTTTTCCTCCCCTTAAGAAAGGCAATTAGAGCCTACACTAGAGAAAAGAACCCTCTGAACTTCTTGTCAGGGTCACATAGTGGTTACATGATAAAAAAGGAATGTATATCCTTGAGCAGACTGTGACTTGCTTGACCTGATGAAATGTTAGGGCCTGTGATCCCATGGGAATTAGACAAATTCTGAAGTGGGGTTTGGACTTTTTCCTATGCATCCGCATTACTTTGGTCAGATGCTCCCTTCACGTGCTGTTGCTTCGATGTGATCCTGCACAAATCCCTAAATTTCTCCAGTTCTTCAATCTTCCGCTCAGTGAAATACAGAAGATGTTCATTTACTCCTGCCTGGCAGGATTAACGTGTGGCTGGTTTGTACGGTGTGGTGTGATGCCCTGATGAAGACTATCATGTAAACTCTGATAGTGCAGCATGCCCACACTGAAAAGCATACAGACTGGAGAGTTAGACATACTTTCTTCTCACTTGCAGAGAAGACAAGTCTTTCAACATGTTTTGTTTTCAAATTTTGATCTTTAACCTTGATACTTATGATGGTTGGAAAAGAGAGAGGGTTGGCAAGTGTCTTTCTGGTAGAGATTAACCAGACCAAGAGCAGTGGAGCAGCTGGGGGGGATCCCAGCTCTTTCCTGCACAGCACACCTAACCCAAGAGTAAAGCCTGTGTCATGTCAACAAGAAAAGATTTGCCTCCACTTGGCAACAAGTCTGTAACACTAAATTTGCTTTCTTGCTGTTCTTTCTCTCAGTACTGCTGGTATTTTCTTCGCCTTCCCATGACAGCTCTCTTCTCCAGGCACAAGGGGGGTGACCACTGTGTTCTCTTAACAAACTGGAGATGAGGAAGTGATGCTAAAAGTTCATCCTTTAACAGCACTTAAGAATCTTTCTTTACCCCCTGGTGAGAGGGGAGAAAATGATGGGGAGACATTTTGGGGTTTTGTTTTGACCTTGATTTGCCAAGGTGTAGAAACTACATGAAGCAGCCCAGGGTTTTAGTATCATTTGTTCTGTCCTCTGGTTTCGTCATTTTGGAAATGTAAACAATGCACAGAGTATCTTGTTGCAACATCTTCCAATAAGAGCAGCATAAAATCGCCCTGGCTACGTGACTCTCTTAGATCCCTGCTGCCCGTAATATTCCTTCTGATGAAGTAATTCAAAAGTATATGTCCAAATCGAGAGATTCTTCATCTCTCCCGATGCCATAGTGGCATCTACCGTAGAAAAGACTAAGCCTTGGCCCCCTTTCTGCAGTGGTCACCTGCACTCCTGCAGCTGGAATGTCAGTACAGTATTTTGAAAGCAGCTGATACCTTTGTAACACTGGGGGAAGGGCTGCTCTGCTCCTTGGCTTGCCCCAGGATAGAGGCAGGGTGCACAGGCAGGGTCCATCCCTCCCGAGCTGGCTCCTGGATGTGCAGAGGAATGCTCCCCAGGCACGTTGTGAATTATTCACACCTACATCCCCCAAAGGCTCTTTTTTGGTGAGGTTTTGCATGTGTCTGAGCAATTTCCTGGGCAAAGCCCTTCAACTGTAAATCTGGTATGTTTGCTTTGTACCAGCAGTGCTACAGTCATAAACAAGTGACAGGTCTCACAATTAATGCCATCACATGACTGTCCTCCTTCAGTCTAAAATAAGTAATTCCACGGTCTTGTGAGGGCGACTGTGAGGAAAGATATTCTGAAATACTAAGTACTTGAGGGGATTAGCAAAAAATGCAAACGTTTGTCTTTCAGGTTAATAGCCCGTGTGGATGCTGTCATTCTGCCCCTGGGAACCTGTGGGTTGGCATCAACGCTGTCTCTGAGCATGTTGAGAGAAGTTAAAGTATTATTAATATGGGCCACATTCCATGGATGTGCAGCTCCGAGGTGCTGAGGACACCCTTGTTAAAATCTTGGCAGATCATCACAAGCATCTTCAGTGCTTTTGGCCTGAGGGAGGTGTTCCTTTATGAGCTGCATTAGTCAGGAAAAAAAGGGGAAGGTTTCAAAACAAAACCAAAGTTCAAACTTGGGAAAAAAAACCCCAAAACTTTTTAAACTAGGATATTATTCTGGGGCATGTAGTTGCAGGCATGTGCAGAGGCACAGTGAGTGTTGAGGAAGGTGTAAGGTTTGCTGAGAAGGGAGTTCTCGAGCTTCCTGCATGGTTGACAAGTACTGACTCCTCTGTTAAAGACCTGCTCTCTGCCAGGAAGTTTTCCAGCTGAAGTGGACATGTTCCTACCACTGAGATGAAACAGCTTACTGAACTTCAATGAACTTGCAGAAAGTATCTGAAATTTTTTTGCTCTAAAAACCTTTTCACCATGCAAGTAAATGGAATGCGTAGGACTTACGACTAATGGTGAGAAACTTCAGAGCAAAATGAGGGCATCACACCGTCAAAAGTCACAAGTCTGTTCCTTAGCACCTGGCCTGCCCAGAAGGCTGCTCAGGGGGCATCCTCTTTCCTCTTTGGTTGCAGCTGCATGAGGAACCTGCTGAGAAGTGTTCATGTAACGGGTACCAGTGCTGCCTACGCTTCAGTGGGGAGCCTCAGAGGCTGGGTGAACACAACAGGAGCAGCGTCCTATGCAGTCCTACCCTGCCAGTCCCCCTCCTGCCAGCACAGGTTAAACATTCATACAGGTGGATGTTAATCCTCTGGAAAGAGAACAGGCAGGACAGCAATTTAAAAACATTGTCCTGTTACACTAAAACTTTATCTCTATTGTGTATTTGTTTTGAGCAAGAGTGATAGAGGCTGGTTTAAATAAGAGCGTGCTTTAAGTTCCTCTGTGCTTTGTAATAAGTGTTTTCAGCCCCTGCTCTCGTGTACAGAAAGAGAAGTCCAAATAAAATGTAATTATAGCATGGAGTTAGCTTTTCTCCCCACTTCAAAGCTTGGAATCTGGTTGTTTTTACAGTTTGTAAAAACTCATGACGTTGTCAGGCTTGGTGAAGCAATAGCCACTTCAGTGTAGCTGAGGACCTTCATTCCCCACTCTTTTCTTCAGAGGAGGGAATTCCTGACTCCTGTCAGGACTGTAAAGGCTCAAGTGGTCCCTAGAGCGGCCACCAGTTCAGGCAGGGCTGAAGTTTGAATATTGCTGCAGGTTTTATGCCAAAACTTCCCGGTGGTGCCTGGGACAGCAGCTGAACCTGTGGCTCTGCTCTGTGTTGGTGACAGCCCTGCTTCAAGCAGGAGGCTGGGCTCAGTGACACCCACTGGACCTGTGTTTTGTGGTAGCTCATGGAGGTGACTCTGAGGTCCAGCAAAATGCAAAGCCAAGCAGGCAGGGTGCAGAAACAGAAGGAATAATTACAACAGCATCAGGCCACAAAGGGGTGCTGAGGGGTGGCACTTGGGTTCACGTGCCTGTACAAATGCTGGGGTTTGCCTGCTTCCGCCATGTTAAGCTGGAAGTTAAAAAGATGTAATGCTCCATCTCAAGAGATATCCAGCCTCCTTGAAATATTTATAGCAGTTAAAGTTTCTCTGTTCAGAACAAGCCAAAAATATTGGTGTGCTTTGGATGAGTGCGTCCCTATTCATATTTCAAAAAATGCCTACCTCATAAATGACCTTCTGCAGGCTGCTAGGAAGTGCCAGACAAGGTCCTTTATACATTTGTCTAAATTACATATTATATATATGTAATAGAAATGCATTGCTGATGTTGTATCTGCCATCTGACTTTGAAAAAACTCAGCACAAACAGAGGAGAAAATGTTTCCTATTTTAAATCTCTTTGATTACTCGCCTGTGAACAGTTTATGAATCCAGTTGGCCTGCTGTAAATCTGGGAGGGATTCTTTGGACAAAGTACCTAGTGTATTTTGTACTGTTATAGCTGAAAACAAGACATCTTTTAAATTATCCACTTTGAAAAGATGTCCGCTGGCTAAATTCAGCAAAATTTTACATGCATGCTGGGAGGTGTTAAGAGTGGCCTGAAAACATTATTTGCTCTCAAGAGAAAACTTTCATCAGGGTAAAGGGAAATTATTTGGGATTTATATTGAACTGTTAGTTATTTCTGGAGGGCAGATAGTGGGGAAAAATCAATTCTGCCCCACAGCCTATATTGGTGAGTAGGGGTTGGTCATGCTCAGCTCACTGCACAGAAAAGAGGAACTACAGAACAAGGTGTCTCGGTTTTGAAAGACAGGTGTCTGCTAAGGAAGGCAGAGGCCCCCCTTGAAGTGGCAGATATAACCCCTTTTCCCTCCAAGTTATTATATTTTGAAATCAAGAGCCTTTAGGCGAAGATGTGGGAAATAGGAATAACAGTTCTTTACTATATATATATATATGTATATAACCAGTCAAACAAAACAACAACAACTATGGCAGTAACAGCAATCACAAACCCAGTGCCAGCCTTCTCGGCTGTCAGGCCCTTTCCCCTCGGGTGCAGTTCCGCTCGCAGCCGGCAGGGGCGCTGGCGGCTCCCGGTGAGCAGGGCAGGTGCGATGGTTCCCCCGCGGCTGCAGGGGGCGCTCCGGAGCGAGCTCGGGAAACCCGCGGCTCTGGTGCCCTGGGATCCCGGGAAGGGATGGAACAAAGGCTTCACAAACCCCTGGGCAACCGATCCCGGACTCTCAGGAACAGCAGGCTGGAATGGCAGGGACGAACGCAAATCCCGGGTGGCAGACGAGATGTATCCAGATGGGAGAACCCCACGGAGGCCCAGGCAGGCAGGGTGAGCAGGGCTACAGCGTAGCGAAAGCTCGAAGCAGCAGTGGAGCAGGACAGCCACAGCCCGGTCTCCAGCAGGGCAGGGAAAAGCGGCTTTTGGGGTACCGGCGTTGCTTCCAGCAAGAAGAAAGAACGGCCAAAAAGAAAGTAGCAGCAGCTCCTTTCTCTGCAGCTTCTCTCTCCCGACGCTCAGAGCGAACTGTCCCCACACCCAGGTGTAGACAAAAGAGTAGCCAGGCCCGCCCCACTCCCCTTTTTGTCTTTCTTAAGTACAGCTATTTGTCCCCTAGCAACATGCATATGGGAGAAAATTCCTTTAACAGGAAAACCTAAGACTAAACTAAAACCCCAACATTATCCACCCCGAATTTTTTCCCATACTAACATGTTACATGAAACTTAACTTTTTTTTTAACTATATAAATCTATGCATTACCCAAATTATATACAAATATACATGCTGATATTGATACAAGTGCAGAGCCATGGGTAGTTCACCCTAAAACAAGGTCCTCTTGAGGTAAGCATCGGGTCTCTCCATCCTTTTGCATCACCCACCAGGTGCAACCTGGTCCCTGAGCAAAAACAACCCCACGGATGGGTTTGTCTTTGCTCAAGGCAGACTTTACCCAAACAGTTTTTCCAAGCATACCTCTCATGTGCACCACTGGAACCTTATCTCCATCTGTTGTTTGTAGGGGTTCGGATTGGGCAGGGCCTGCTCGGCTGGTGGAACCTCGAGTGTTAACTAACCAGGTGGCTCTTGCTAAATGTATCTCCCAGTTTTTGAAAGTCCCCCCACCCAGTGCCTTCAAGGTGGTTTTAAGCAGTCCATTACACCGCTCAACCTTCCCAGCTGCTGGTGCATGGTAAGGGATGTGGTACACCCACTCTATGCCATGTTCTCTAGCCCAGGTGTTTATAAGGCTGTTCTTGAAATGAGTCCCATTGTCAGACTCGATTCTCTCAGGGGTGCCATGCCTCCAAAGGACTTGCTTTTCCAGGCCCAGGATGGTGTTCCGGGCAGTAGCATGAGGCACAGGGTAGGTCTCCAGCCACCCAGTGGTGGCTTCTACCATTGTGAGCACATAGCGCTTGCCTTGGCGGGTTTGAGGCAGTGTGATGTAATCAATCTGCCAGGCCTCCCCATACTTGTATTTGGACCATCGCCCGCCGTACCACAGAGGCTTCACCCGCTTGGCCTGCTTGATCGCAGCGCATGTCTCACAGTCATGGATAACCTGGGAGATACTGTCCATGGTTAGATCCACCCCTCGGTCTCGTGCCCACTTATAGGTGGCATCTCTGCCCTGATGACCTGAGGCATCATGGGCCCATCGAGCTAGGAACAGTTCTCCTTTATGTTGCCAATCCAAGTCTATCTGGGACACCTCTATTTTCGCAGCCTGATCTACCTGTTTGTTGTTACGATGTTCTTCATTAGCCCGGCTTTTGGGGATGTGAGCATCTACATGACGGATCTTCACGGATAGCTTCTCTACCCGAGTGGCAATGTCTTTCCACTCTTCAGCAGCCCAGATTGGTTTTCCTCTGCGCTGCCAGTTTGCCGCCTTCCACCTTTCCAGCCAACCCCACAGAGCATTGGCTACCATCCATGAATCGGTGTAGAGGTAGAGCTTTGGCCACTTCTCTCTTTCAGCTATGTCCAGAGCTAATTGGACAGCTTTGAGCTCAGCAAATTGGCTCGATCCACCTTCTCCTTCAGTGGCCTGTGCAACTTGTCGTGTGGGGCTCCATACAGCGGCTTTCCATTTCCGGCTAGCGCCTACAATTCGGCAGGAACCATCAGTGAAGAGGGCGTATTGTCTTTCACTCTCTGGTAGCTCGTTATATGGTGGGGCTTCTTCGGCACGTGTCACCTGCTCCTCTTCTTCTTCAGAAGATAACCCAAAAGTCTCACCTTCTGGCCAGTTTGTAATTATTTCCAAGATCCCAGGGCGACTTGGGTTTCCAATTCGGGCGCGCTGCGTGATGAGGGCAATCCATTTGCTCCAAGTAGCGTCGGTGGCGTGATGCGTGGAGGGAACCTTTCCTTTGAACATCCACCCCAGCACCGGTAGTCGGGGTGCCAGGAGGAGTTGTGCCTCAGTGCCGATTACTTCTGAGGCAGCCTGGACTCCTTCATAAGCTGCCAGGATTTCCTTCTCGGTGGGAGTGTAGTTGGCTTCAGATCCTCTGTAGCTTCGGCTCCAGAATCCCAGTGGTCGGCCCCGAGTCTCACCAGGCACCTTCTGCCAGAGGCTCCAGGACAGACCATTGTTCCCGGCTGCAGAGTAGAGCACGTTCTTCACCTCTGGTCCTGTCCTGACTGGGCCAAGGGCTACGGCGTGAGCAATTTCCTGTTTGATCTGGGCGAAGGCTTGCTGCTGTTCAGGGCCCCAGTGGAAATCATTCTTCTTGCGGGTAACCAGGTAGAGAGGACTCACGATCTGGCTGTACTCGGGAATGTGCATCCTCCAGAAACCTATAGCACCTAGGAAAGCTTGTGTTTCCTTCTTGTTGGTCGGCGGAGACATTGCTGTGATCTTATTGATGACCTCAGTGGGAATCTGACGTCGTCCATCTTGCCACTTTACTCCCAGGAACTGGATCTCTCGGGCAGGTCCCTTGACCTTGCTCTTCTTGATGGCAAAACCAGCTTGCAGGAGAATTTGAATTATTCTCTCTCCTTTCTCAAACACTTCGGTTGCGGTGTTCCCCCACACAATGATGTCATCAATGTACTGCAGATGTTCTGGAGCCTCACTCTTTTCTAGTGCAGTCTGGATCAGTCCATGACAGATGGTGGGACTGTGCTTCCACCCCTGGGGCAGTCGGTTCCAGGTGTACTGCACGCCCCTCCAGGTGAAGGCAAACTGAGGCCTGCACTCTGCTGCCAGAGGAATGGAGAAGAATGCATTGGCAACGTCAATAGTGGCGTACCACTTTGCTGCTTTGGACTCCAGCTCGTACTGGAGCTCCAACATGTCTGGCACGGCAGCGCTCAGCGGTGGAGTCACTTCATTCAGGGCACGATAGTCCACAGTCAATCTCCATTCCCCGTCAGACTTGCGCACAGGCCAGATGGGGCTGTTGAAGGGTGAGTGGGTCTTGCTGACCACCCCTTGACTCTCCAGCTCGCGGATCATCTTGTGGATGGGGATCACAGCATCTCGATTTGTCCGATACTGCCGGCGGTGCACTGTCGAGGTGGCAATTGGCACTCGTTGCTCTTCCACTTTCAGGAGCCCAACTGCAGAAGGATTCTCAGATAGTCCAGGCAGGGTGTTCAATTGCCTAATGCCCTCTGCCTCCACAGCAGCAATCCCAAATGCCCACCTGAGTCCTTTTGGGTCTTTGTAGTAGCCATTCCGGAGGAAGTCTATGCCCAGAATACACGGGGCCTCTGGGCCGGTCACAATCGGATGCTTTTGCCACTCCTTCCCAGTCAGGCTCACCTCAGCTTCCAAAAGGGTCAACTGCTGTGATCCCCCGGTCACCCCAGCGATGGATACAGGTTCTGCCCCCACATGTCCCGATGGCATTAAAGTACATTGTGCCCCAGTATCAACCAATGCATCATATTTTTGTGGCTCTGATGTGCCAGGCCATCGGATCCACACCGTCCAGAAAACTCGGTTCTCCCGTGCCTCTTCCTGGCTAGAGGCAGGGCCCCTCTAGCCCTGGTTATCATTCTTTCCCTGGGCGTACATGCTCGAGGTACCTTCAAGGGGATCCGACATATCATCCTCCCTTCTGTAATGCCTGGCAGCTCGGTCACGGGAGGCTGAGGCTACCTTCACCTTAGCGGAACCCCCTCGGTTAGTGCCTCCCTCCTTGAGTTCACGCACCCGCGCTGCCAGGGCAGAGGTGGGTTTCCCATCCCACCTTCTCATGTCTTCCCCATGCTCACACAGGAAAAACCACAGCTCAGCTCGTGAGGTGTACCCTCTCTCTCTAGCAGGGGGACGACGGGCTCTGACTTGGGGGCCTGTGACTCGCACTGGTGCCACACTGACCCTCCTCATCTCCTCCCTCATCTCCTCCATCTTCTCCTTCATCTCCTCTTTGAGGTCCTGGACCACAGCAGAGACATGAGCTTTCAGCGGGCCATTGATCATGCTGTCATAATGCCTGAGCCTGTTGGCAACAGAGCCCACTGTTTCTCGGGTATTGTCAGCATCAATCGTTGCAATGAAGGTGGTGTATTGCGATGGCCCTAGCCTTGCCAGGTTCCACATCATCTGTCCTGTGCACCTGACCTTATCGGGGTCATTATCATGCTGTCCATCCTTCCCAAAGAGTACCTCTAATATTGCCACCTCTCTTAGCTGTTGGATCCCTTGCTCGAGTGTCTTCCACTGCATTCTATGATGATACTCCTGCATTCTTTCTTTGTGAATGAACCTTTCTCTCACACTCATTAAGAGCCGCTCCCAGAGAGAGAGAGGCCCTGGCTCCCTCACAAATATCTGGTCCACACCTGGGTCCTGGGTCAACGATCCCAGATACCTTGCCTCACCACTATCCAGTTGCACACTTGTGCCCATAAGGTCCCAAACCCGAAGCAGCCAGGTGGTATAAGGCTCACGCCCCCTTCGCACAATGTCGTTTCGCATAGCACGGAGACTGTCGTGCGACAGGGACTCAGTAATGATTTCTGGCTCTGGCTCTCCTGCTGGTTGTGAGGGCCCTGGTTGCCCATCATCATTAACTGGTCGTACTGATTTGGTCTTATACTTCCTCCTTTGCACAGGGGCGACTGCTGCTGGCTGTGGTTGTCCTTGTGGTTCAGCTGAAGCCTGGACGGTTGTAACATCCGTGGGTTCCACTGCTGCACCATCGGACTCACCCTCTTTGGGGCAGGAAGAGGGTTTTTCACTAGCTGAGGAGGTGTATTCCCTTAGCAATTGGCATATCTCCTGGCGCACCTGGCCCATCTCCTGGCACATCCCCTGGCGCACCTGACCCATCTCTTGGCACATCTCCTGCATCCCTTTTGCCAGTACCCCCACCCAGTTTGGGTAGTCCATTTCTGAGGTGGACTGTTGGGCAGTATCAGTCTGTGGGGCGGGATCTCTAGTGTCTGGGGCTGTGGCAGGCTCTGGCTCTGGGGTAGGATCTCTAGTGTCTGGGGCCGTGTCAGGTTCTGGGGTAGGATCTCTAGTGTCTGGGGCCGTGTCAGGCTCTGGAGCAGGATCAGGCTCTGGGGTAGGAACTCTACTCTCTGGGGCCATGTCAGGTTCTGGGGCAGGATCTCTAGTCTCTGGGGCTGGTGTCCGGGTAGATATCCAAGCCAATCTCAACTTATCCTTGAATGCTAAATAGAGTAGGCCTATCAGCAGCAGGTGGTTAGTATTCAGAGGGAATTTAAACCCTTCGAAAATTGATGGGGTGGGCCCAAAGAACTGGTTGAGGGGTTGGGAGAAAACTTCCCCTGGTGTCATTTCCTCACAGAAGGTACCATTGTTAACATAACCCCAAAAACATGTGCTCAGTGTGTGATAGCTGTTTATCCATGTGCCCACATTCCGGAGGAAGTTAAAAACCCATGAATTCCTCACCTTCTCGACCCATAACGCAAGCTGGATAACAGCAATGGTAGCCTTAGTCAGAGGACCCATATTCAAGTAAGGAGCTGCAAAGGGGAAGAATATAGCCACGGCTACATGCCACCCAAACCAGGGTAAACTAGACCACATAGTGCTGCCTAACAAGGTTCCAATATCCAGCACACAAAATAAAGTTATCGAGGAACTGTTATTCCTTTTTCACCTCTATCTCTTAATGCCCTCAGGCCCCACGTTGGGCGCCAAGATCTGTCTCGGTTTTGAAAGACAGGTGTCTGCTAAGGAAGGCAGAGGCCCCCCTTGAAGTGGCAGATATAACCCCTTTTCCCTCCAAGTTATTATATTTTGAAATCAAGAGCCTTTAGGCGAAGATGTGGGAAATAGGAATAACAGTTCTTTACTATATATATATATATGTATATAACCAGTCAAACAAAACAACAACAACTATGGCAGTAACAGCAATCACAAACCCAGTGCCAGCCTTCTCGGCTGTCAGGCCCTTTCCCCTCGGGTGCAGTTCCGCTCGCAGCCGGCAGGGGCGCTGGCGGCTCCCGGTGAGCAGGGCAGGTGCGATGGTTCCCCCGCGGCTGCAGGGGGCGCTCCGGAGCGAGCTCGGGAAACCCGCGGCTCTGGTGCCCTGGGATCCCGGGAAGGGATGGAACAAAGGCTTCACAAACCCCTGGGCAACCGATCCCGGACTCTCAGGAACAGCAGGCTGGAATGGCAGGGACGAACGCAAATCCCGGGTGGCAGACGAGATGTATCCAGATGGGAGAACCCCACGGAGGCCCAGGCAGGCAGGGTGAGCAGGGCTACAGCGTAGCGAAAGCTCGAAGCAGCAGTGGAGCAGGACAGCCACAGCCCGGTCTCCAGCAGGGCAGGGAAAAGCGGCTTTTGGGGTACCGGCGTTGCTTCCAGCAAGAAGAAAGAACGGCCAAAAAGAAAGTAGCAGCAGCTCCTTTCTCTGCAGCTTCTCTCTCCCGACGCTCAGAGCGAACTGTCCCCACACCCAGGTGTAGACAAAAGAGTAGCCAGGCCCGCCCCACTCCCCTTTTTGTCTTTCTTAAGTACAGCTATTTGTCCCCTAGCAACATGCATATGGGAGAAAATTCCTTTAACAGGAAAACCTAAGACTAAACTAAAACCCCAACACAAGGGCTCCCCTGTTCTCTCTGATGCATTTGCAGGGGAACTTGGTGATTCACCACGTGAAGACTGAAAAGCTTGGTCATCACCCCCATTCTCTTCCCTGGGCCTCCAGATGGATATAATGCTGTGCTCCCAACCATTGTCCAGCACCCCCCAAAGATCGTGGGCCTGAGGGAAGGTAGGAGCTCCCCTGCATAGGAAGCAGTGCCACATTTGCAGCTTTCCAGCCTGCTGGAGCAGTTGGTGGCAGCACAAGGGTGTCCCCAGCAGCTGTGCTGGGCTGCAAGCCACCACTTTGGCAGGGCAGGAAGCCACAGCTCAGCCAAGCCCAGCAGAGGGGAAGATCCAGCCCTGGGGAGGGAGGATGATGGTGCGCTGGGGTAGCAGGAAGGGATGTGCAAGGAGCAGTTGTCCGACCAAGGCAGTGTCCCACAGGAAACCTAGGGCACACTCAAAGTGGATTTGCTCAGCCTCTGCCACAGGCAGGCCCAGGGACCTCGCTGTGTCCCCTGGGACCCTGCTGAGACAGTGGAACGGATATTCAGGGCTATGCTGGAGCAGAGCTAAGCCCAACAACACACAGCTGTTTGAGCATCGTAGAAAGTCTAACTACGGAGAGGAATTTTTCCTTGTTGATTTGTATGATTTTCTTTGGAGAGTGATGGTCCTTTGGGCTCTCTGCTTTTTCACTCATCTGTTTAAAAAGCCCCATTTTGGGACATCCCAATTCTTTCAGCCAAGAAAAGCTGGATTCTGCTCCTGGCTTGCTCAGAAATGGTTGCTCAAGAGCAAAATGAAGCATTCCTGTCAGGAATTGGATGCACAACATGCAGTGTGCTCCTGGGGTCAGAGGAATAGGTCTCAGGCTCGCAGAGAAATCCTCCTCATGGCAGTGCATTACGTCAGTGCAGAAAGGGCCCATCCAACTCTGCATTCCGACAGCAAACACAGCAGCCAGGTGGTATGTCCAGAAACAGGCGAGCTTAATAAACTTCCTGCTCAGCTTGAGGACAGAATAAATAGTTCCATGGTGTCTGCTGAACAAAGCCAAATTGCACACCTCTCTGTGCTGCAGACGTGCTCTGGTTAAGGGACTGTCAACATTTTCCATCTGGATGGATGATTTAGCTGCCTTCCCTCACATCAGGGCGTTTGACTTACCCAGTGCTGCCACAAGACTCTGTTTTGACGGAATATAATTTTCATCCACTGTCTATGTCATCCTTGGGCTTGAAAAAGGAGTTTTAAGCAGTATTAGAGTAGAAAGATAATGAATATTTAAACACATAATTTTGCAAATCCCTGGAGAATAAGAAGAAGCTTTGGGATGGACACACACGGAGTCTGGAGATGGTAAACATTCTCCCCTCCTTGCCTTTAGTTTTAAAAGGATCCATGGGATTGAGCTATTACTCATTAGAGTCTGCCCCCCCAGCTTTCCGTTCCGCACGGGATGCGCAGTGTTTGCATAGAAAGCAAACTTATTGCACTGTGTAATAAGATTTGAATGCAAACATTTTAACTAACATTATCTGTTCAGAGGCATTGTCTAAACAACAGTTAACCTTTCTGTGCCAAAGCTGAATGAAACTTTGAAACTGGAGGCTGGGTTTTTCGTTCTGCTGACCAGTGCCATGGATTGATGTGCTGTTGATACAACCGCTTTCTCAGGTTTCATGTATGGAAGTCTGTGATGGAGCAGTAACTTCATTAATTTGGCCCATACTGATTCAGTTGAATGCTAATATTTTGACCTTATTCCCTAGGAAATGTTCTTCCTGCTGCACAGACTTGGAAAGCGTGGCCATCCCTGCATTTTGAGCCACATTTATGACAAGCTTTCAGAAAGATAATATTTCACACGTAAATACATGAGTGTTGGTTGTTAACACTTTCTGTATGACCAGAAAAAGGTATGAGTCCTCACTGCTCTGTAGCTTTTGAGTATTTCTTTGTATTTTCCAGCACCCTGAGCTGTACAGTTCTGCCTGCCCTGTAACCCAGGAGGAACAAGGATGTGAGTTCTGTGTGCAGCTGACCTCACCTGGGCTTGACACGGTCATGAACCTCGCACCCCAGCACAGAGGATAAAGATACAGATGTAGTTACAAAAAAAACCCCTTAAATGCAAAGGTGTTTAAGCAAACAGCTCCTTTAATGGCTTTGTGTGTCTAAAGCCCCGTGGTGGATCCAGCAGGCTCTGTTACGTAGGAGTGTGGAGAAGCTGAACATTGGTTACGTGTTGACTGACCCACATAGTCTAACTCAGTGGTCACTGAGGTGGAGTCTGCCTGGTTATCTCGAGGAGGAGGAAGAAACTGGGCTAGGAATTATGTTTTGTGAAAATACAATACAAATTCCTAACCCAGTTTTCAGCTGGGAGAACATGTTATTGTTGAACAATTGATACCACTTCATGGAAGCTTATTTTCTGCGCCTTAAGGGAAATTCAATTAAGTGAACTCCTATTTTAGAACACTGCTCTTTCCTGTCACTGATGAAGCAATAACAGTTGCAGAACATGGGATTTTCTGGGAGTGTTGGTGGTTTGCTCTCATTTATATTAATTTTTCAGCCTCTCTTTGAATCTTATCTATAAAACCCTCTGAGAGAGCCCCCTAGAGACCTAACTGGTTTCACTGGTGACTCCAGGCTGCTGTATGCTTGCTGCCACAAGGCACGGAGAAACACATGTCCCACAGCTGCGGGAGGTAGTGCTAGAGGTGCTGTGGCCCCAGTGAATAGCCATGACAGCAGCTGAGGTTTGTGGTATACTCTACCCATAGGCTCTTGCTGACATCCAGAGGAGCCTGTTCCTCCACATAGTGAACTGCTTCTGTCACTAACCAGCCCAGAAACCTAAATGTTCACAAGTGGTGCAAGTCCATTGTGTAGTTTCTGCCTTTCCATGCTCATCACAGCTCGGCAAATGCAGAGATTTGAATCTCACATGACAAGAAGTGACAGAATTGGGGATTAATTCTCTGTGAAATAATTTTGGTGATGGGATGCTGCCAGGACGCTTGACTCTGCATTCCTTGGACACCCCAGATTCCCACAAACTCTGAGGAGAGGACTGTGTGGGCAAGGAATGCAGCATGAACTTGTAATCTTTTCAGAGAGAGATATCTTAGCACCTTAGTGGGATGCTCTCTAGAGCCAGCTGTGCCAAAAGGTGACCCTTCTAGGACTGGGACCATTTATAGAACACTGGGTTTTAGTGCAGGGCACATTTTTATGAACTCCTATAAAAGGCTAAATACCAGGTTAATTAGGCTTGACAGTGCTGACAGAGTCTTAATTAAATCATTGTTAACAATATCAGTCTTGCATAACTCTATTTCTATCAAAATCATCAGAAATTATGATATTTTAGTTGGTCCTTGTAAGAGATGAAGGTCTGACAGCTTGTTCCCATTTCCAGTACTGCTGGTTCATTAATTTGTCCATAATTCTGAGCTTTCTACTCCATTCCCATCTCTCTCTGGTTATCTGTTCTGCTTGCTTAGTCCTGACATTTTGGCTTATTCCCTACCATGCTGGATTGTGCCTTTCCTGTAACCCTTCTGTCCCTCCATCCAAACACAGAGGTACAAACGTGCAGTCCATCAGCAAGGATGGATCTTGCAAAACACCACCCACCAAGAGCTTAGATCTGGTGTATCTGGTGTTCAGCACCTGTTTCGGGGGGATTTTTGTTGGAGACTGAGTCCCTGGGCAGAACTCATTTAAGCACAGTGGAAATCCAGCCTAAGCCAGGGATGCTGGCAATCCATGTGACTCCTGGGTGCTGATTAATTGCTGGGTCTGTAAGAGTTAAAGGGAATGCAATGCCTGGTCTTGCTGCCAGAGTCTCCTGCCTGTCTGCCTGGAAAAGGGGGGCCACTCCATGCCAGCCTTTGAGTCATGCCATGAGCACAAGCCAGGGCAAAGCCCTCTGCTTGCCACACAAATCCCGGTAGCATCCCACTTCTTTCCCCTTTTCAATACCTGTGTTTCCAGGCACACTGAGGCAGCTCTTAGCAGAGGTGAAGGCAGGAAACGTTTTGGAACCTCAGCCTGCTGGGCTCCTAGCCAGGGGACCACAACAGTGGACGCCTGTTGTCCCCTCCTGTCACCAGAAGCTGGGGAGCCCCCATTTTTTCTCAGGGGGGAGCAGGCAGCACAAGTCTGGGTTCGTCTGGCCTTATGCTACCCGTGGGTCACCTCAGGAACAGGAAATTCCCAGCTGCTCCCCAGGACAGCCCAAATCGGAAATGGTGCAAGGGGAACTTAACCTGGACATGATAGCTGGGATCTGGCCTGAAATCTTCTCTTCAACTCGAGAAACAGTTTGCTGTCTCTATCTAAAGGTTTTTGTCTGTCTCTGCTTAAAAGCTTTAAATAATGTCACAAAACCACTCACACATCCCACACTGCAAAGCAGATAAGCAGTGAGAGGAACTGAGAGTCTTTAATAAGCTGGAACACAACCAAAAAAGACTTAAAGCCTGTGATCAACTTGGTAGCACACAGGAGCCACCAGAGGGTGATCACAAGGATTGACTCAAGGTCTGCTCCCTCTTCTGCTTTCTTAGCCCGTTGTACATCCTTGATCTCCAAGTTAATCATTCTCTGACGACTTAGGCTTGATCAAGCCTTCAGCTCTCTTTGTTGCCATTTCAGGGAACATGTGGATCAAGTTCTCAGGATCTTGAAAGAGCCACCATGTCCTGAAATCCCATTTCTTAGGCTGCAGTTCATCTTGTCTGTTCTCCATTACTGCCCTCTTGCCCTCTTGCTTTGTGTTGGTAGTCAGCCCTTGTGATGTAGAATGCAAATGAAGAGGTTTTGTGGGAGACTACCAGGAGATTGTAATCTTCTTCTCTTATCTCTCATTCCAGACATATCCTGAAATGACTCGTTCTTTCTTCTCTTTTTATTTCACAATATAAGCATTTTGCAGAGGAGGTGACATCTTTCAGTGCTTTAGTATTTCATCTCCCTATGTCTTCACATTTTTTTCCACTTTCTCATCTGCATGTTACCAACTTAATTATGCTGCACAATGACTTTAAAAAGGCAAACTCTAACAAAGGCTAACGAGGATGTTTCTTGGCAGCTGGTCACTGTTTTGCCTTGGGCTCATAACTTCGCTTGCCACTCTCCACTGGGCACTGAAGCTGTTCTTGTGTTTAAAGATAATTGCTCCGAGCAAGATTATATCATATTTTCTGTCTATGCTTTCAGGAGGGTTTAATGCTGTATAATCTGCCCATTATAACCACATCTCCAGACAATAGAGGCTGCAGAATACAGTGTGATAAAGTGTTAGCAAATCTTGGTCGTGCTCATCCCTTGTCATTATATTTAGGTTCTAATGGTTTAAGAGCACACAGAAATTTAAAAAATGGGGCTCAAATTAATGGCTGCAGATGTACCCAGTTTTCTTCGCCCACAGCCAAAGATGACATGGACTTTAGGTGAGGTGCATGATATTTTTCTGCATCTGTCTGTCAAAGCAGCATAAGCTTAAGTAAGATCTTGCTATCTAATGATACATATTGACTAATCACATTGTTGTGACTGAACCAACCTTCAGTAAAGGCACTGGAGAATAACTGCAGCAGCTACCATCTTCTCTGGGGAATTCCAGGTAAATTTGTGCAGCCCAATGTGTCCTGTCTTTTTATGACCCATTTTCCACAAGAAGTACCATGATGCTCATTTCTTTTGTAACAGAGCAATTTCTCATCATTTACTTTTCTTCTCTGAGCATAGTTGGTAGCTGAAGTAGCCAAATTCCATTCAAGACTGAGCAGAAATGACTTTGCCTCAGTTTCCTATATCTTGTTAGAGATATAACCAATCTTTAAAAACTTGGGAAGTTGTGTTTCTTGAGAGACCAGTTCCTTTAAATTCCTGCACATATATTTAATTTCTGAGTATCACGTGTCAGTTAAGTCCTGAAAACGTGGTGAAGACACATTATTTCCACATGGGTCAGAACCATCTTTTGCAAGACTGGAAAGAATCTGATCTTGTCTCAAATTGTACTCCTGGTTCCTAGAAATACTCTTGCTAGGAGATAAGGAATATGATGTAACCATGGATGTCCACTGGGTATTCTGGATTGAATGAAATCCTCCTTGTCTACCATGAGAGTGGTCATACAATAAAATTTCCAGATGGGCTAATCATAACACAAACATTTACTGAGGCTTCAAGCTGGGACATTTGGGAGAACAACTATGGAGCAAAATGCTAAAAAGAAAAGGTGCACTCATCCTAAGTGGGACAGCTTTTACCCCGGAGTGGCCAGGGGAAGTGCTGTCTTCTTTTGGCCAGCATTAATTAATGGCAGGAATTCCCAGCCAGTCCACTCTTGGACTTGAAGGTGAGCTCATGAAGGCACTTACTGGGGATGAGGAGGGGTCTCTTGGGGAGCCTTGTCCCTGGAGAAGGGCACTGTGGAAATCTCTGGTGCTTGGGTGAGGCTTTACAATGATATTCCCTGTTTGTCTTCATTAATGTTTAAATTTATCGTGTGGAGAGCAGAGCCGACCTTGAGTTTGCTCTATGTGCCATCTACACGTACCGGGATGAGAGAGGCTTCTCCTCCTGCTAGAACCATCCTCTTGCTTTGTGTTTAATGTAAACAGTGTGTTTAGAAATGTATTGTCTGTGGCAGACCTGACATCACAACCAAATTCTTTAAAATAAAATGTTTAGTGGGAATCGTGTGTCAGCTGCCTAGCGCTGAAATGTATGGAATGGAAGTAAGCAAACCTTTTCTTAATTAAAAAAATGAAAATGGATTCTGAACTTTATCTAAGGGTCACTTTGGGATGATTTTTAGACAGAAAAAATCTTGGCTTTCTGGCAGGACAGCTGTGAGGGAGTGTTCTATTCATTAGACCACAATTTGTCCAAGAAAATACGTTCCAAGTCCTAATCAATTTAGATGAAAACTTGCTGGACAGGGTTCAAGCAGGCTAGTTATGGAGTCTTAAAAAGCCAAACCCACATGTCTCAATGGGCAAGAGGCAAGATAATCTTAGCTTACAATGGAATGTTTAAATTCATACAGCTAAGACACTGACATAGGCACAAAGGTTGGTTCTTTTGTGCTGGGTTTTTTTAACCAGAAACATGTGAAGAATTGGAATTTTTAAAGAGAGGGAATATCCCTTTAAGATATAATCATGGTGAATGGACTGTGGCCAGATCCATCCTTGCTTTAGTATCTATAGAAAGATTTTTGGAAAAGACCAGCTTCCAAAGCACTAGAAACGGAGGTGTGCCTCCAAACAAAGGTCCTCGGCGTCACAGGCTCTTGTAGAGTTTTATAATTCCCAGCTGTATGAGGATTTTTTTTTAATGAGCTGCTTCAGCAGTGGAAATGGAGAAGTTTGGAGAAGCTGTTGCACAGTGAGCCCCTGGGAAGGTGACACCATGCACAGCATTGTTCTGCTATTGAATGTAGGCTCTTTATGATGACACATCGCTACCGAGCACAGAAAACCACAGCTCAACACACCCCCAGCCCTCCTGGGGTTAATGGTAACTATTTTAGGGGTTTTTTCTGTCATTCAGTTCATTTCTCCATTATTGCAGCTGGTAGCTTTAAAACAATGCATTTGCAGATCCATGCAAATTCCCATAGGGATGAGATATATAACCTGAGCAGTCTTTAACCTTAGCTAAGACTCTGCAAGTCAGAAAACCATTTCAGAAATTAAATATTCCCCAGGCTAATCTCCACCACAGACATGAACCAAGGGTACCTTTCACAGTAATTTTCAATGCCTGGTAGAAAGCCACAGCAACAAGTCGGTCTCTGAAGTGCCAGTTCACATTCACCTCTTCACTAGTGGATCCTCTGCTCTCCTGCACCCGTTGCTGGGAAGTGACAAATGCACCATTTCTCTTCTGTCATGACTCTCTTCTGGCACTGGAAGGCCTTCGCTGACTTCAGGCGGAAAAACAATTCTTTCTAGCTGTAAGTGGCTCTGTCTACACCACAGGGCAGCCCCTGCGTCCCAAACTTGTTACTCACTAGCCTTCTCCTATCCAGGGACTGAGACCTGAGCCAGGAGCTCATCATTTCTCATCATGACTCCTGTTATTTCAGGGGGCAGTGAAACACCCTTTCTGCCAGTCCTCCTGCTTTGTCCAACCCCACCACCCTGAACCTGCATCCCCCCTCTTGACTCGGAGAGGGATTTACTGGCATGGCTGGGGCTGGATGTGAAGGAGAACGAGCATACAGTATTGTTAAGTAACTTGTGGTTAAAGTCACTAACTCTGGAGACTTCTTGACTACTGTAAACGCCAGCAGTTCGTTGTCCCACAGCCTCTTCCTTCCTTCACGCCCCACTCTGCCAAGTCAGCCACCTGAGACCCTGCTTATTGCTCTTGTTTTCCCTGGCTCTTCTCACTTGTTTACTTAAAAATCTCTTTCCCTTCCCTTGCCTTCATTTGAATTTCTTGCAGGAGGATCCTGTAAGGACACCTACTTTAATCAGAATTTCCTGTGAGTTAATAGGCAGCTTTTTTTGAGTTTTACATGTTTTGAATTAAAAATGTGATCATTTCTTCATTGCCCCTTCCTCGAACTCTGCTTTCAACAAACTCTTTTCTTACGGAAAGTCATGGTTTTAAAAGGCAGGCTCTGTCCCGCAGAGAAGGAGGAGGAGGGGTACTTTGGATGCAGCAGGACAGCCTGTCACCCAAGGGAAAGCAGCCGACATGCTGCTGAGGCTGGCTGCATATTTTCATTTCAAAAAGCACTCCAGACTAAAACCACCTGTGAGTGAGTCTGGCTGGCTGATTTAGTAGGGCCTAGTGCAGGGTGTCCTGTCAAAAGCCACACTTATTTTCACAAAGGCAAATGGATCAGGTTTTATGTGGCAGGGTGACAGCTCACTGGGACAGGCTCATTAAAACTTTGTAAAACAAACTGTAAGCGAGAGGCGCAACATTTCCTTATCCAAACCCGGAGAATAGACAGGCGTCCTATGGAAAAGTGAGTCATATTCTCTGTAGTACATTCTGTTCATTCTGTTATAATAAACATGAGTGTTTGTTTGCTGAGTCCATCAGCATCCAGATCTAAACTTGATTAGGAGGACAGGCTCCTCGGCCGCTGCCAGGCTCGTGTGTGCACTGCTGTTTGGTCGCTGTGTTGTATAACAGCACCAGTCATGTCAGGCTGCCATTCCAAAAGGAAATAACAGCACTTCCCTCATTGCTTTCAAATCCATCCCAAATTTCTATTAAAGACATCAAAACAATTACTGTGATACTTTCCGTGCTTTCCAAATGACTCATCTTTGAAAGAAACTGCTGGAAAATAAGGCGCAACCAAGGTCCCTTCATTCCAGCTTGAGACTTTTAAGAATCTCATGGAAACAAGTCAAAATAAGAAGCCACAAACCCACCGTCTCATAAAGCCCTTCTCCATGTTTTCTATGCTTCTGTGCTACCAGTTGGAGTTGGTTTTACTAGCTACAGTGCCAGAAGATATGGCAGGTTGTTAGTCCAGCTCCGTGACTGCAGAAGGTGAATTAGCTGGCCAAATGTGTTTATTGCTACCGCTGTTGGAAGAGGGCTTTTAAATAGGATGATGCTTAGCTGCATCTAGAACTAGTAGTGAAATAAGGGATGGTCTGCTGGAGACAAGGGAACTTCTGGGAAGGAAGTGTCTCTGCAGCAGGAGCAGCATTATGGAAATCTGACTCTTGCCCAGTTATAAGAATGGGCACGGTCTCCAAAATTTTAAATGCTCGCTGCATTTCTAAGAACTGTAGATGGGGCAGGAGGGATTTCTTCTGACTTCGGTGGGAAGAGAGTTGGAGATTAGCCATGGGTTAGAAATTTGTTGGGCTATAGCTTGAAGTGTTTCAGCTACTTCCATAGAATCACTTGCTAACTACAATTACTTGTCTAATGCAGCACTCCAGGAAGTGGGATTACTGTCCTGCAAAACCTGAAAGGAAGGGCTGAGGACAATGACCATCCTGACAGGTAGGCATTCCCAGCTTCTCGGGTGCATGATGATACCCCTAAGGCTGCTCATTTTGCTGACATTTTTCTTCCACCTTTATCCTCATGTGGAAGGAGCAGTGGCATTGCCTTTGCAGACTCTCTCATGCAAGAGGACCACACACACCAACAAGCTTTGGGGTACCAAACAGCATAATACTGCAGGTAAAATGGCTACTTCACTCCTCAAACTAAACCTACCATGGGGCACTCATGTAGAAAAAAAAGACTCCTTTGCCTTTTTGCTCTGGCAAATATCTGGTGATACTTTTTGGGGAGTTTTTTGCCCCAATAACAATTTTTTGTTTTAATTTTTCCTCAAGTTATCCAATCACTGAAGTCCATTTGTCCTTTTCAGTCCTGTATTACAGGTATTTTTAGCCATTGAGGAAAACCCTGTATTGTCCCTCCTCAAAGTCTCTTGATGCCATTCTGTTTTGAGGTGGAGCTTCAGAGCCATGTAAAATGCTCTCAGCATGCACAAGCCAGCTCCAGGAGCCAGTCCAGATTACCAGAAAGAACCCAGAAAGGTCTCCCACCCTGCAGGGAAGCAGCAGCCAAAGGCTCTCCTCACCCACTGCAGTGTCCCAGCTTCCCTCTGTGAGTCATGCGTCACAGGGGGCTTCTCTTGACCATAAGTGGGATGTTTAATAAACCTGAGGTTTTTAATCTTTAGATGTTCACAGCTGTTCACAGAAACATAAAATACACAGTCCAGCATGAGCAGCTACATGCTGAGACAAAAAATGCATAGCATTGTACTTGAGCAGGGCCAGGATCTCTCCGAGGTTCTCTGGCAGGAATGAATGGTTGGCATCATTATTTTTCTAGGTAAAAAACAAGAGGTTTATTGAGCCTGTTGAATCTAGAGCAGCCTGACTTCTTGTAACACCCCCTGCGTGCCCATGCCTGTGTTGCTGGTGGAAACACCACATTTAAGAAGTGAGGAATGACTTAGAGGTTTCTGCAACCTAAACTATTCTGTGATTCTAAGATCACTGAATTTAATTGACTTGATTTATGCTTTTTATCCCTATCAGTGACTGTCTTCTTTCCTTTGTGGAAATTGTCACCCTGTGATCACATCGTTGAAGTGGTTATTTTTTACTTTTTTTTAACCTGCTGGTTATGGTTTTTAAACCATACTTTTTAATATTTTGTGTGTGTGTGATTAGACAAAAGCTGGGGGTGTTGGAAGCTGCAAGTCCCAGTCTTTGCTGTGCTGGCTCCTGGTGAGGGATGGATGCATAAACCTGTTTGGTATGTGCTGCTGCAAGAAATACATGTGCAAGCACGACAAGGTGTCTGTGGGTGCAGGAACATCTCCCGGGGAACTCTAACGTTTGGCTTGCTGGCAGTATCATTCCACTGAAGCAGCTTTCAGTTGCTTTCACCTCAGCTTGTTTATCTGTAAAATGGAAATAGGGAACTTCCTAGAGAACCCAGAGCCATATTTTTAATTACTCATGGCTTTTGCATACCCTTGAGGAGAGTATAAGCTGTAAATCTCTGAAGCTGCAAACCAACATTTCTGTGGTTTAAGCATCAGGGGAGCCCCTTTCCCAAAGACACTGCTGTATTCTCCTGGCTGTGTATTTCATGACAAGCCTGTGCTCAGCCCTTGGCTTGCAGACCAAGCCCTGGGACCCCTGACCCCTTTCTGTGTGCAGAGCCAGGTGTTTTCCTGCAGAGCCTGTCCTGCTGGGGCTGTGGGCTGGGGCTTGTAAGGTGCCTGTCGTGTGCGCTGTGCGTTTGAGGTGCCGAAAGCGGCATGTGGCAGACCCGGGCTCCACAGTCTGTGGGGGCACGGGGCAGTGGCCCCCTCCCAGCACCAGCACGGCCCTTCCCCAAGCCCAGCCACACTCTGCACCCAAGACCAAGCCCTGCCAGGGCTATGGGCACACACGGTGCATCCTAAACAGGATGGGAGGTCGCTCAGGTCACCCTGTGCCTCTTGGTACGTGGCCCCGTGCTTTACCATCAGCTCCCTGGAGGCTGTGACATTTGAGCTTGCACTGGCTGCCCCAGCACAGGGAGGTCAAACAAATTGAATTTCTCTTCAAATTAGCTGTCTATGGCTTTGATCCCCGTCCATTGGAGACCTTGTGTGTTTTAGCTGGAAGAATGCACGCCACGTTCCAGCCCCCTCCCGCAGCCGGGGGAGCCGCGATGCCCTTGGCAGCGGCGGAGCGGTGCTCAGCTGGAGAGCCATCACTGGAGCGTGGCCTCTGTCGAGAAGGATCCCAGCTTCCCTGGGCCTCTCTCTTACAGATGTTAATCCCTTCCTATTGTCTTTGCAAGTTCTAACAGAATAGTAAACTGCAGTAAAGAGAGGGGATATGTTCAATTTAAGCAACGAGATTATGATGTTCCGAATAAAGCCGTATTTATTAATAATTACCTCTCTGCCATGACTTTAAATTCAAACAGCTGGACAGCCTCTGCTCTTTATTAATTTCCTTGGATCCTTGGCACGAAGCCCTCAATTCCTGTGATGTAATGGTATAAAAAGTTGGCTCCTGACCGAGCTTCCACCCACAAGTTCTAAATTTGGAGCATGGCAAATTTCTGCAGATTCCAGAGACAGGCTATGCTCAAGATGTGCTGATGCCTTCAGTCCCATCCTATTGCACCAAAAAACAAGGTTGTGTGCTTTTTATAACGGGGATCATAAATATGACTCAGATGCACATGTTGTCTATGTAAGCACTTGGGGCTGGCTATCACTTTATGGCACTGGGAAGAAGCCAAGCCAAATAAAAATTGTTTTGAGTAAATATTACATTTCTGGAGCATGAATAACTTTTCTCTGCAGCCAGCGTGTCACTAATGGGAATAAGGAAGAAGACGGGGTGGGGGGAAAGCAGTAACTAGATCATCCCTCTAAACACAGACAGTCTGCAGCAAGACCTGTTGTTTGGACTCGTCTGGGATGTGATATCCCAGATAATTCATAGCAGGGCTCAGCAAGGCCACAAGAGATGGAAATAAAAATAGCTGTGTAGCTCAGCGCCATCCTGCTGCGCAGCTCTCTTTTGGGTGGGATCTCCAGGAGTGGTATGTAAAACAGGCAACCAGAGAACCCAGTGTCCTCCTCTCCCCTGCTCCCAAATGTGCAGAGGCTCAAGCGTGCGGATTGCTCCATGGAGATCAGTGTTGCTACTCACATGCTCAGCACTAAGCATGTGCACATGTCTGTCCAAGATCCAGGCCAGAAGGAAGGATGACTTTTTCATCCCGCAGTTCTGGGACCCCGGGGGATGTCTGCGCTGCAGAACGGGGGAAGCAGAAAATGTGGCCACGTGCAGCTCTGCATTCAGAAGGAAGCAGCTCACTGGCAGGTCTGTGGGGCAGGGATGTACCATCCCACCACCAGCACAGGGCTGGTTCATCACAGCTGTTGGCTCTGCTCCAGCAGCTCCAGCAAGCTGATAAGTCTCAGCATCCCCCAAAATCCCAATTACTCCTGCGCTTGAGCAGTACTTATGAAGTGCTTCATCTACCTGAAATGCAAAGGGATTTTAAAAAAAAAGAAGCTCTTTCTGCAAGAACTTTTCCAGAAACATTCCCTGATAAAAGGAATCCTCAAGTCTTTCAAAAATAATAGCCAGAGAGAAATAACAAGTGAGAATCTAGCTCTGAAAATCATTAATGCCTTTCCCATTTTCCTGATGGGCATGTGCATCCCTTCCTGTTGCACCTGTGAGCTTTTACATGTCAGATAAGTGCTTTCCTGAGCTTTGCTGTCTTCTCCTTTATTATAGGCTTCTTTCGGATAGCAGGCAGAAAATGTGGCTTTAAAAGAGGAGCTCGGACAGGAAGCAGCAAAGTTCCAGGAGGATTTCTGCGTCAAGCAGGAGAACAGCTGGCTTCTTGAAGTGTGAGCTTCAGAGATCCCTAAAACCCTTGGCTGCACAGTTGGAGCAGGTGAGTGGGGAGGCGTCAAGGGCCCTCGACAGTCGCAGCCACCCCTATCAGAAACTTCTGAAGAGCTTCTCTGTGCAGTGGGCTGGACTGGGGCTTGCAGATAGAATGTTAGAAGGGCTGTGAGCCCTGCAATAACCACAGCAGGCTTGACGTCAGCAGACCTGTACCTCCAGGGATTAGTTCTGAGAAATCAGTGCCGGTTTGCCCAGCTAAGGCGGTTTTGACTGTTTGAAGGATCTGGGTGATAAGTTATTTTTCCATGCCTTGCACACTGCCAGCTGTCATTTTCTGCCAGAAGAGCAGCCCAGACAGTGTACATGGGGCTGGCTCCCTCCCCTTTGTAATGCATTTTACAATTTGGAGAAACTTTTGTAACACAAGAAAGTGTTTTTACATATTAGAGCATCTAAATTGTTAGAACAGTTGGAAAATCCTAATTGCCTTTAAAAGTCAGGGAAAAAAAACAGCAAAGAAAACATTTTGGATTGCAGAATTAACAAAACTGGGAGCTGAAGCTCAGTTTCCTGGACCAAAAATTTATTCAGGGAGTCCTCTTGTACTTGTAACTTTAAAACAAATACCTGAACCTTCAACAAGGGATTTGCACCTACCCCCAAACTTACTCTGAGTTGCAGAGCTTAAGCTCTGAAAACTCTCCAGAGATGCACTGTTGAGGTTGGTCATGTTTAGATTTACCCCAGAGTGTTTTCAGGGTTCCACATGCACAGAGGAGGGGGAAATGTACCAGCAGCTTGAATGAGAGATGAGAGATGAAAAAAGAGGACTTGGCTGGAGTGTTGGCCTAATTTCCATGAAACTTTGGGGGTAGCTATGTGGTGATTTAACTCCAGTTAATTAGAGGCTAAAGGCTGCTTCAACTTGTGGTTGTTACCCAAAAGCGCAGATGAGGTTTTCTGGTGGCCAGGGATCAGGAATAAAGGTGGAGGAGCTGGAGGTGACTCTACAAGGGGCTGGCAGGGGCTGGTGCCAGGGGCTCTGGTCGTGCCCTGGTACAAGTGGCTCTTTCCAAGGCCTCACTCAACAATCTCTGATTTGCACCTTGTGGACACAGCTTTAGGGTATCACTTAAAGAGCCCTCTTTTTAGGGACGGATTATGATTTTGTAGATGTCTCTGTGCTTTATTAGTGGATAAAAATCACCCACCTTTCATCAATGCCCAGCTGAGGCATAAGGAGGTTAAGGGACCTGACGAAGGTGATAGCAAGTCAAATTGTTTGGAATTTTGTAGCTCTGAAATATCATCTTTCTAAAACAGGAAACCCTCTCAGGAGTAGTAGGTTTTCATTAAAACAACAGTTCAAACCTGTCGATCTTGATCTATCAGGAAAAAGAGGAATGCAGAAAATGTGAGAGTTAGCTTAGCCTCCCTTAAACTAAACCACCAGGTTCACGTTCCAATGGAGAAACAAATACCCTACAGGCATCGTGGTGTCTTTGATTTATTTTTGGAAGTTGAAAACTCCCCCTCTTGGTGTCTGAGCTAAGAAAAAAACGAGGATTTTTTGAGCCAACAAAAGGTTTCTGGAGGAAAAACTCTCCAGTCCCACTTCTCAAGGGCTTATGACATGAGCAGTTGAGCTAAGGTAATCTAGTTTAGCCTCCCTTACATTTCAAAATTGGGTTAAAGTTCCTAAGTCATTGAGGGAAAATGTTACCCAACAGAGTAATGACTCTCTAATTGGCGTGTCAGGCCTTGGCAGCGGCGGGTGCAGACCCTGGTTTCAGTCACTTGAGCAGCTCAGGGTGACAACGTGCCCACATGAGGGAGAAAGGGCACCGCGGCTGCACAGCCTTGGGTGAAGCCCCGGAGCTGTGCTGGCAGCCTTGGTCATCCTCTTCCCGGTCCTCTCCCTCCTTCCTTTGGAGGTCAGGCAGCCCCGGGCAGAGGTTTTGGCCGCTGCTGGGTGTGGGTTCGTCCCGCAGCAGCAGCAGTGTGGTGCTGCACGTACACGAGTGACGCGGCTCCGAGCGTGGGACCGGCTCAGCCGCGAAACCCCCGCGCGGTGCCGCATCCCCGGCCCTGCCTCCCCGGGCGGGAGCCGCAGATGTGATTCATTAGGAGCCTGCCGAGCAGGGCCGAGCTCCCCGGGCTCTCCGGGGCTGTGCGACGGTGTCCGGCTGCCATCTGGTGTCCGGCGCCCGGGGGGGGCCCGCACATCCCCCGCGCATCCCCCGCGCATCCCCCGCGCATCCCCCGCCACCGCGGCCGGCGACAGCGCGGCCTGAGTAGCATCCCCTGGGCTGCGGCCAAGCCGTGAGCAAATCCTGCCCAGACTCTCAGGGCCCCCCGCCACGGTATCTCCCGCATTCCTGCGGCAGATCTGGTATTTCTTATTGTTCTCCCCGTCTCTGGGGGAGCAGCTGCCGCTGCCTGGCCGGCCTGCCGGGGCAGGAGCTGGCGGAGCCCTGGGCTGCGGGTCCCACGACTCGCCGGGGGCTTTGGAAAAATCGTGTCAGTCTTCTCATCCTGCTTCGGCACGTAGGAACTTGGGGCTCGTCAGGAGGGGCGAGATGAAAATGAGAAAAGAATGGAAAACTGGAAGAGCAGAGCGTGGTTGTGCAGCTCTGCTCTCCTGGAGGTGGTGTGGGCTCAGCAGACGCTCCCCTGCACCCGGCACAGGCTGCCCCGGGCTCAGCGCTCATCGGGAGCTTTCTGCCGCAAGATCTGTGCCAGCCTGCAGCACAGAGCACCTCAGATTTGCTGGCAGCCCCAGGGACGCCAGGGGCAGGGACTGGTCAGAACAGGGCGAGGGCGGAGGCAGAGACAGAGCTGCCTTCGAAGCTGTGCAGGACTGCTCCCTGCTCTGCGCTCACAGCAGCCTGGCCCAGCACGGGTGTTCAGCGCCTGGCAGTGTTTTCTTGTCCCCTTTCCCTCTGACAGGCTGGTTCTCCTACCACACCCCATGCCTGTGCTGTTCCTTGAAGCATGATTTCAAGGAATATAGGCTCTGGATTTTCTCCTGCTGGTGGGAAGGATTTGCTGGCTGGAGGTGCAGTGAGAGCAGCTGTAGGCTTGACTCTTGCCATCTGTCATGGTGACAGTGAGGAGAGTGTGCTGGAGCACGGGCAGGTGGCTTTCTTTGCCAGAGGGACCACGTGCAGCTATTCTGTGAGACCAGGCTTGAGGTGTTGGTTGTTTTGGGCCAGCCATCTCCCCAGGAAGCTCCATCAGCCAGCAGAGACCCCCTTGGACATCGTGCAACCCTCACAGGCAGGCAGTGGCCATGCTAAAGCAAACCAGCAAACACAGAAGGTGGCACCTCCATCCCCACAGGGAGCAGTGCCACACCACTCAGCTTTTGATGGGGCCCAGGTGTGAGCAGGCTGTACCCTGCTCCCGTCATTTCCCACCTCCTGTCTGGGAAAAAGCAGCCCATGGCCACACAATCTTTCTGGCTGGGAGGAAAGCCTGGGTGAAAAAGGGGCATGGTCCTCCCTCACAGAGAGATGGGGTGGTTGACTCTATGGCTCGGAGAGAGTAAAATGGCCCAAAGCATCACTGGCAAAGGAAATGGTTCAGAGAACACAACCTTGCACTGCTACAAATGCAAAACTTCAGTCCCAGTGTGAGAGGGACTTTCTGAAAATGGCTAAGAAAAGTCTGACCATAAAAAAGTTTTTAAAGTGTGGTTTGTTGAGTTTCTTTTCTTTTTTAGTCAGGACTGAGGAACCAGAACCCCAGCACTTGCACTTCGAGTCAGGGCTGAGCTGCACAAGCCTCTTCAGAGTGGGAAGAGAAATCTCTATGCTCAGGTAGGCATTGAAACAGATAATTTGTGTCAACACCAAGTCCAGGCTGCTTTTGAAACTGTCTCATGACTATGCCTGAGCTTTTAATCCCATCTGAGATATCAATGTGTGCTCAGAAAAAATATAACAACAAGAATAACAGCAGGTGAGTGTTTGCATGAAGACATCGTTAGGCCCAGATCCTGTTAAAGCCTTTTGTGTGCTGCAGCCATGGCAAGAAGCTCTATTAATTAGCAATGATATTAATAACAATGTGTAAAGCTGGTGCTAGATCAAGACCCTTTGGCAGGCAGAAGAGTGATGTGAGCTATGACCAGGCTGAGTAGGGCAGAAGGGGTTATTTTTTTGGTGGTTTTATTCATTAAGGAATTTAAAGTAATGTTTGATGGGGGAAAGTGAGTGCAATTGTGCTGGAGATCATGTTTTCTTTTTTTCTTTTTATCCACATTCTGCCCAGTCTGCCATGGGCTTTCCTCTGACCCTGCTGCTCATATCCTTTTACATTTCCTCTGTCAATTAGGCTAAAATATAAGAAAAAAGGCAGAAGAAGGGCTCTTGTCAATTGTTTTTTCTAGGGTGTTAAAAACTGCCTCATTAAATCTCCCTCTCAAGGCTTTTCAGGATGTTTCTAATTTAACTGTTTTGCATCATCCTGTTCCAAGTTTAGTTTCTTCTGGAGGTGAGATGCAGCTACATTTGCCAAATACTGTTTCATCTTATGTGTTAAAACAACCACTGCACCTTCCTTTTTTTTTGAAGGATGGGTACTTCTGACATACTCAGGAAGCAAGTCCATAAAACGGTGCTTTTCTTCACTTTTGCTTCCTGGCATTTCCGAGTAGTTGGAGTTCACAGTAAGTGTGCGGAAGCCACAATAGTCTCTAAATTCACGAAGCGTCACAAAGTTTCCATTTGCATTTTATTTTGGCCCTCACGGCCGCATTAGCACTACGCCACGGGCTGATACCCTCTCCTCACACACGCCCACCCTGTTTGTGGCTTGAAGGGATGAGCGTGAGCCCTGCTCCCAAAAGAGGAGTACGTGATGCTGAGCACGTCCTTCGTTCCTGCAGCCCCGGGGCATGTACGCAGGCACCTGGGGAAACGCTGTTTGCAGGGAAGCAGCCTTCCTCACAGATTTTTCTTTGCTCTGCCTTAGCACCCTAAGGAAAGCCGCATGGCAGCCCGAGCTGCGCCTGCGGAGATTGCGGGATGCTGTATCCACTGTACACGTTGTCCTCCTGCAGTGCGGCGGGGTTTCTTTGGAAAATACGTCTGAATTAGCGCCGAGGCCAGTGGTAACAAGAAAATCATTTTTTCCTAGTCTGACGGGATGCCTGTGGGCATACTGAGCTAGCAGAGGAACCGAACGGGCTCATGGAGCAGGGACAGAGCTGCGGTGGCCACGGCAGGGAGGTGGTGATGGTGCTGCAGCCGCAGGCTCGGCGCACAGCCCCTTTCCCTGGCACCCGCTGCTGGGAGGGAAAGGAGAGGGGGTGGCTGTCCCGGGACACCTCCACAGGCCGGGAACACCGCAGGATCGCGGGCGGGCGACGCTGGGCTGGGCCACCACGAGGTGGCAGCCGGAGCCCAGCGATGAGGCAGCCCCAGGTCCGGCCCGGGCGCTCCTGCCCGGCGGCGCCGAGCTCCGTGCGCCGGCGTGGGCAGCCGGGCGGGGGCCGCAGGGGCTGCCACAGTGACCCGAAAAGATTCATTAAAAACAAAAACAAAAACAAAAAAGCAGGGAGAGCCACAATTATCGAGTAACCAGTATGGTACCGGCAGACTGGGAAAGCCCCTAAAAATCTTGTGAAGTGTGGAAGGAGTTCGTCGTTCTGTGAGAGGACAAGTGTACGGCACACCTGCCGCCCTTCTGCAGCCCTTCCTTCGGCTAACAAATAATGACCTCTCTCCCCGAAGCAGCTGAAAGGCCTTGTGGATAACCCCCTTTCCTGGCCCTGCACCGGTTCGTTCAAAAATTGTTTGCGTAACTGCTTCACATATTTGAGATAAAAATCAGAGCAGTTATTTTCCGTTCACTTCTACTGAGATGGATGGGGCAGCTCCTGTTCCAAGTGTTCTGCGTGACTGAGCCATAGGATCACAGGATGCCTTGAGTTGGAAGGGGCCTTAATGATCACCTGCTTAACCCCCTGCCATTAACAGGCACAAACAGGTGCTTCTTTTGGGGTTGGGGTCCCCCCCAACCCCTAGGATACACTTTCTATCCTAAGACACTGTTCCTTTCCCCCACAGAGGCTTTGCTTTTGTGACTGTTCATGAAGGACAGTGGAACAGGAATAACATGAGCTGCTGGAAGCCAGCCTGTTACAGTTTGGGAATGTGTGATCCAGTGTGCATGGCTCATAAATCAGGTCCATAAAATGATCACAGGGAAAAAAAACAAAAAAACCAACCCCAAACCAAACCCCATCCTCTTCCTAGAAGGAACAGCACGGCACTGGGGTAGTGTTTTGCAGGGCTGTTACAGCAGCAGCAGGTAAATTAAACCTGAATCTGGCAGATAAAACAAGTGGGCTGAGCCCTCCAGTGCATCTCCCAAAGGTTCAGGAACAGCAGCCACAGCTTTCCCCCCACCTCTATGTAAGCCCAGGGTGTAGATAGGGCTTCTTGGGGAGACCAGAGACATCCCTAACCCCACAGTTCAGATCCTCACCCTGAGGGGGCTCGTTGGTTCGTGGGAATAGGAGAGCTGTAACCCTTGGCCCCACTGGAAATGATGGCACACCAGGATGCAGCTTTCCATGCTCCCTGATTCATGATCGGTGGTGACTCACGGCTCTGTGCTCCCTTTGGATGCTGCTCAGTGTCGCTCCAAGGGGCTCATTCTCAAGTGGTATTTTTGCTCAGCATGCAAGTAGTTTAATTTTTAAACCAACCACTGCCCCCAGCTTTACTGAGCAAAGCTTTAAACAAAGCTTTCTTAATTTGTCAGAGCAAGCAGGACGACAGAGCTAAAAGGAACCTTGTCTCATTTCCTCTTCTGCCAGTGAGTAAGAGCTGACCCCAGACAGACAGACACAGACAGGCAGGGCTGACACGTTGTGAGGGGGGGCTGTGTGGCTGTTCCAAGAGCTGCCCTGCCCTTGCCCCAGACTGCATCAAGGTGTACTGAATACGAACATTTAAGAGCAGGAGCGCTGCTAAAACAAAGTCTGTGTGTGTTACCATGTGACCACTGATCCAACCATTAAACTTCTTCCACACAGCAGTTACTGGATTTTGAACTCCAACAGCCCAAAATAAATCCAGACAAAAAGACATCCATTAATTCCGAAATGTAAATGACTTTATATTACTTTATTAAATAGCCAAATCTAAAGAACAGTAAAAAATATGAAAACATGCATCATTTGGTGTTCTTAAAAAACTGTTGTCCAAAATAAAGACTGTTAGAAAAATTAAACAAGTTTAGCCCCAATATCCCTTCTGCTCTCCACATAAAATGTCTGGTAGTTATAAATACTGTTCCAGCTCCTTAAGCAAAGTTTAACCTTGTGTACATTAGTAATTCTATTACAGGTGGTTGGATTTTTCTTCACATTGCTTCTGTAAACGTGATCAATTTAAAAAAGGCCTTGTTATCAAGCTTAAGGAACTATGGTTTTCCTGTACAGTGAGTATAAATAGGAAGATCCTAGATTTTCCTGCCATTCTAATCAGCACTCCCTTTACTGAAACATTAAAGATTTCAATTAGTATAAAAATATAACCAGAGAATAAATGTCTGAGAAGATTCAGTATTTGAGTGAGTCTTAGTTAATAGACAAATAAAATGCTATTGGCTTCCAAATCTGGACACCACTTCTGTACAGCTTCTGCTCTTCCAAGATCCAAGTATCACAGTGCTGCACACTAAGGCACTGCTAATCCTCCTGAAAATTTTACTCTCTATTTACTACAAATAATTTAACATGTAGCTGAACTAACAAGCAGGTGAGGGATGGATGGCTGGGGGACAGTCAAAGCTGCTCACAAGCCACACCAGTGGGCACCTGCTCCTCGAGGAGGGGGGTTTCAAAATGTCTGTACAAGTTGGCAGGAATCCTGCTTTACTGAGCAATGCCTGGTGTGGGAGATCTGCAAAGCAAAGTCACGGGCTTGTTCCTTTTCCCTACACAAACACAAATAACTGGCTTTGTCCCAGGAGAGAACTGTGAGGCAGAGCAAGCTCTTTGGGAAACCTTGGGACTAGAAAGACTGAAGTTATTTTATTGACAGGAATTACTTGGGTTTTTCTAAAGCAGTATCACTACACACTTATCATTTTTATTAAAAAGAAAAAAGTTTCCTTCGTACTTTTTTTTTTAATCTGGCCTCCGATTAAAAGTAAGGCAGAAGTGCTACATCTAAAAATGGTAGGATGTTATAATCAGATTTCTTGCACAAACACAGCCTTGACACAGAGGATATTTGTCCCGTGTGTGCTACCACCTTCCACTCATCTGCTTCAGAAACCTGTAAGCCAAAACTGCATCTTTTGAACTGTGAAGACAACTCTCAAGGCTTTATTTAGCACTTCTCAAGTTTCAGACAGTACAAAACCAGTCTTGCACTACTACTTTTTCCGAATGTCTTACAGCAGCATTTTCTACATGGTTATCTCAGTTCTTTTGTTTGGATTCCTGCAAAGAGAGGGAAACAGGACACCAAATCCAAGCAAGCAGCAGGTACCCAGTGATGCCAGCCCCCCCTTGCCAAGGGAATGTGTCTGAGCACTAAGCACCGTGCAGAGAGCAACAGAGGGACAGAGCAAAAGGGAAAGGAGGCTCAGTGGAAGGAAAGGTAATGCTCCATCTCAGAGTTGGACACAACCTCCAGGACTGATTTATCCTGGGTTGAAATTATACTAACTGAACCAGTGGAACAACTGCTTCCCTCACTTTCTGGAATGAAAGTGCTGCTGCCTGACTGGTTAGCTGCTGTCAGATCGTTACAGGCTAGCATAGGAACAACTCTGTCACAACCTACATTTCAGTACAAATCTTCAGTTGCAAAGTCTTGGAAACATGAGGGAAAACAGCACATCCTGTCAGACACCACACACTGTAATGGCTGAGCTCTGAGCAGACACTCCAGCGTGGTAAACAGCATTTCATGAGCAGAAAGGCCCAACCTGCTGAGCAAACTAAATTTTGTAAGCGAGAGGCTGCTCTGTGCAAAGCAGAACGAGGGGAGGTGGGCTCCTGTTCTGGGCCACACATCAGCTGCCACTGTCACTCTGAAGTGGCTTTTTTCCCTTTCCAGCTCCTTTGTCTTTCCTCCAGTTCAGCTTCAGTGAAGGCGGCTGGGCCCCAGTTTGTGATGAAGTGAGGATTCTTGGAGCCTGGAAGACAGAGAGCAATACTTGAGTAAGGCAATTCTGACAGGGATGTCACACACTAACAGTGCAATGTTCAGGCTGATCCTTGCTTTGTTTTAAACATAAAAGAAACAAACAATAATGATGAAAGAACCAATGTAGTAGGACCTGTAGAGGTAAAGGCTTGAAAGTTACCATCAGCAGTTGTCACAAAGGGTGATACTTATAGGCTGCTGTGAAACCAGTAAGGCACAGGAAAAGGCAGACTTCAATAAATCACCAGATAATGTAAGTACATGAGACAGAATGAACACATATTTTTGTAACTCTTCTGTTGATAACTCACCTGGCTCTATTAATCGAATCAATCCCTCATGATGAGCTACTTTATCTTTCCAACTCTTGGTGTTATTAGCTGCCGTTTCTAACTTCTTCTTAACCTCCTGAAAAAGACACAGCCCGCTTGAAAAGAACAACAACTTAGTCTGTTCATATAAACAGATAAAACACCTTTCAAACCGAAAGCCAGAACCATGCTAATTCGCCCAGCCCTCTGTTTAGTGTGGAACCATTCTAAATAATTATTCACCACCACAACCCCCCAAAAAAAAGTTGTCAAACCAGAATCCCAAAATAACAAGGTTTTACAAGATTCTGTAGCTGTGTAATGAAGACAGTCTTCATTCTTAAGCCTAGACTGGTCTTTTCGGCAATTCCAAATAGAAGGCTAGAATGTTTAATTATTTCTAAAATAATTGTTTTGTGGAATTTTTTGTGGTTTTATATGTCTATTGTATTCAGCCATTCCTTTGGAGTAGTAAATGATGTTTCACACACAAAAAGCCTGAGATGTCACCTAAAAAAAAAAGCCAAGTACTAGCCAGAAGCAATCCTGTGATGGTGTGAGATGTAACACCACCCTGGGAAGTTGTAAAGTGGCCACAACTACCCCAGCTGGACCCTTGCTTGCAGTGAGTGCAGCATTTGTGTTCTGTGCCAGGCAAGACAGCTCCCTGGCTTGTCCTTCAGAGCTCAGCCCATAAACACCCTTCCCTGTTAAATACAAACGCAGCCAGGCTTTCTTTCCTGACCTAAATAAATGCAGGATCAACACCTCTCTAGCCCTGGAAAGTGTACAGCACTTCAGCCTCTGTACTTGCTGGACTCTGGCTCTAATTTCTTCCATGAACACTTACTGACCTTCCCCAAAAACACTCAGTGGAGCAGAGAGCAGGCCTGGCATCTGGGACAGGAGGCACTGCTGCACATTGAGAATCTGAGCTAATTCCTACCTATCCTTGACATCCAGTCAGTACTTAAATACATTTTTGAGGAGTAGATGCCAACAGTAACACATTGACTTTTCATCTGTAGAAGACAATACCGTGCCATGACATCATCAAAGCATTGCAAGAATTACTAACTCAGAAGCAAAATGCACCCAGTTATGGCAGCAGTGGGACTGCACATGAAGGGAGTCTGCAGCAGAAGACAAATGTACAGAGTATTTCAGGATATGACTGAGCTGGCCTGCACGCAAATTAGGACAAAAATATATAAAAGAGGTTCAAAGGTGTGTCTGAAACAGATCCTCTTCTTCAAATCTATCTACTGGTCTAGAAACCGAGTAAAAACTAGAAAAAAACAGAAACAACCCAACCATCCTACCTCTTATTTTAACTTTTGTGCCATACTAACCCTTAAAGAAACATAATATTGAAGAACTTCAAATTCAGTCAATCTACAGGTAAGGATGAGAGGTTGATGACCAGAGCAGCTCACCTCATATTGCTCAAGGGCCTCCTTCCTTTCCAATTCAAGTTGTTTCAGTTGCTGCATAGCCACTTGAAGAGCCTGTTCCTTCATCATTCTCTGGTTTTCCAGCTCTTGCTTCTCTGCTTCTGTCATCTGAATGGTCTGTTGCTGCTGCAAATGCCATTTTTCCAGTTCAGCTCTCTTTGCTGTCTCCTCTTCCAGCAATCTGCAATGGGGATTGTGATGTTAACTGCACTTAAACATAAGTTGTATCTGCGTAGGGAAGCAAAATTAATTTTTTCCTCTTTTTCTTTTTTTAAGAGAAAGAGAATATTGTTTAAAAAAAAAAAAGCTTGGGAAGCAGGGAAAAAGTTATTGTTTGTTGGCTTGCCTTCAGTGTCATGCCAGCAGTGCAAGCAGTCTGACTGCTACAAAGGGCTATTCAGAAAATGTAGTCAATAATGCAAATACGCAGCACAGAGCCCCAGAAGAAACAGGCATGCATAAGTTATCTTCATTGTCTTAGGAGGACTGAATATGTGAAGAAAAAAACCACACTCCACAAAGCCCCTGTGAGGAAGAGGAAACTTAACCCTTTATCATTACAGTTTAAACCTGTGATAAAACACAGCAGAAAAGTCGTATTTACAGTTACTGCTCTGTAAAATAAACAACTGAAAAGCCTGTACAGAGAGATCTCAGCTTTTCACGGGCTGATATGCACAACACCTGATGGAAAAATAGCTGCACCTGCTTTTCCAAAATTGCTGAGTTTGCCCTCTGCTAAAGGCTAATCAGACATATTCTAAAAATCATAAATAGCAGCTTCAGCCTTCATATCTTAAGGAAAAATAAAACCTGTCCTGTGTTTGGACTTGAAGGTAGTCCCCCGTTCCAGCAGCATACCCAAGGGGCAAACAGTCATTAGTAGCATGGCACAGGTACTCACTATTGGCAGGGGAGGGGTGGGGAACTGAAAGACTTTTCTACCTGGTCAAAGCCATACCTGGCCTGAAGTTTCCTCACAGTCTCTTCATCTTGACGTGCCTGTTTCTCATCCTCCAATGCTTCCTGTAGCTGTTTATACATTTCTTCCAGTTCACGTACTCTTTGTAAATACTGTTCCAGTTCAGATGATTTCTGAGCAACCTGCTCTTCCATTTTTTGTCTTACCTAGTAGCATAAATTTAGGACACATGAGCTACAATTCGACTCAGGTTTCCAATTTTTAAAGGAATTTCCAGGTTTCCCTCAGGTTATGTTTTCAGAGACAAACCATTTCCTGCTGTCTGCAGAGCAGAACTGATAAAATTGAGGCCAGATCTGCAGATACGGAACTATTAGCATTTAAAAAAAAAATAATAATACAGGCTACTTACATTGCCCTACTTCCTGCAGCACATGATTTTTACAGGGGTTCAAACCTAATTTCAGTCAGCTTGATCTTGTTGCTTAATTTACAGATAAAGTGAAGAAGACAAAGGTTGTAGAGAGGCCAGACACAAAGGTCAGGCTGATTTAATGGCACTATCTTCACTCCCTCCCTTGGCAGCAGTGTATCTCATACACTTACGTCTCTGGATGATGGCACAGGATGGATAAAGGGCTGGAAAACAGCTAAGGAGGTTGGCATGTCCTGCCCCATTGGTCTGCAGCCTGCTCCCCTGAGCTGACCCAAATCCCAGTGACCCAGAAAGGGATTGTATTCAGGAATTCACGCTCAGCCCATCAAGCAGCACTGTGTGCATTAATGTTCTGAGATGTCCCATCACATCCACTTTACTTTTTCTCCTTCTTTTCCCCAGCTAACAGAACAACCTGACAAAGCCCTTGAAGACTGAAAACCAGTTCTTTGGGGAATTCTCAGTGTAGCTGAGTAGTAACAGTATTGTAAAGCAAAAATATTTCTTTTTTTATATTTGTGTGTATAATTGTAAAAGAACACAGCATAAAAAAGCAATTGTTCTAGGAAGACATAAAATGCATTTTGATTATGCCTGATTCATTTTGCTTATTCATACAGCAAGTACTGGTCTCAGGTTCTCCATCTCTGAAAACTGCAAGGAGAACTTCAGTCTGCATTTATCCTTCAAACAGTCAATTTTTCCCCAATTTTCCAATAGTATTTAACTTTTGAATGCTGTACAAATGGTAGCTGGGCTGTTCCAGTATTTGAATTCACCAGTAAAAATACTTTATTCCTACATCTCAAATAGATGCAACACAGGTGGCGTTCTCCAGCCTCCTGCAAAATGTGCAGAATCCTTTCAGTGGCTGCCTGTGAGGGAAGCCCTTGCTGAACACGACTCCCTATGTGTAATAGCAGCAAAACCCCTCATGCACTACTCACCATTTTTTCTCTCTCCAGCTCCAAACTGAAGCGGTCTTGTAATTCAACTTGAGTCTGAAGTCTTTTCTTCTCCTCCTCAGCAGCACGAGCAGCTGCTGCTTCCAGTTGCTGGAAGAGAAGGGTGGGGGGTAGGGGGAAAGAAAAGAAGGAAAAAACCAATTTGGCAAAACTAAATCATTTTGAGGGAATGGAACTTGATTTAACAATTTTTGGTTTTAACAAAAATGGAAGAAGCCTTCAAAATCATGAAGGCACCAGCTTGGGTTTTTTAATGTCTGAGACTATTCTCAGCCTTTAAATATAATTGTCTACCTTGATTGTTTGCAAAATAATTTTAAATTTACCAATGTAAAGGCAATTACCTGACTATCTCCAAGTTTCCTCTGAGTCCTGCTTTGCTCAAGCGATAGAAATCACTGTATTTCTTTCTCTACCTCAATGGGATAGAAAACCATTATGAAAAAACACATTTCAGGCAGGACTGCATAGGACTTCCAATAGGGAAAACATGCCAGCACGCACAGAGTTCATACAGAAACAGAAATGAGAAGCACTGAATTGTCATGGGAAAGCAGAAGTGCCACTAACTTTGGCTAGAATAAGTGATTGTGCCATTGTGAATCATCCCTCTAACATCCCCTAAACTGCCAAGTAAGGTAAATAAAATCCTGGTTGATAATCATCACTTGAAATTAGGCGGAACATTAGCTAAGGCCTAAGAAACAGACGCTGGTACCTTTCCACCTTCTTGCATCTTATTTTACTTTTGTTCAATCTTGATTTTGCAAATAAAGACAGTGGTCACAGTTTTTCCTTTCATCAGGATTTCAATCCATGCAAGGTTAGAAATCTTCAATCACTAGCCAAAATTTTACCAATACTGAAAACAAAACCATTCTTTCACAAAATTTTCCTAAGAAACTTATTTGATGCTCCTTTCTTAATATGCTGGGCTGTGGAAAATGTTTCCACAGACCTTTAGTAAGGGCAGGGCACAACATAAAAATGACATGGACCTGTTGGACCAAGCCCAGAGGAGGTGACACTGGGACAGTTTGTCCAGAGAAGCTGTGGATACCTCATCCCTGACAGTGTTCAAGGTCAAGCTGGATGGAGCTCTGAGCAACCTGGTCTAGTGGAAGGTGCCTCTGCTCACAGCAGGGGACTGGAACTGGATGATCTTTGAAGACTGTTCCAAACCAAACCATTCTGTGATTCTGTAATGCTCCTGAAGGTACCCCATTTAAACCATCCTCCCTCACCAACCTAGACGAACTTATGAGATGCCCCAATGATTAAAACTGCCAAGCTAAAACTTTCACTCTTTTAAGTGCTTGTAACATCACTCTGGTCTGAAATAAATGGGAAGAAGTGAAGGAGAAGGCTCAAGTTTCTGGGTTTATGTTGCAGAACGTAGCACAGAACTGCTCTCCTTTGCAAGGCTTAAATGATGCCAGTGTTTTAGAAGCAGCACTCCGCCTCTGCCAGGACATTTAAAAGCATGTAATTGTGGTCAAATCCAGGATGCCTATTTAAGTGAAATCTCCTCTAGATTTCCTTCCCCACTCTGAAATTAAACAAACATTGCCAGTACTGAGCTGAGAGGGTGAACGTGCAGAGTCACAGGCAAGGGCAGGTGCCAGGCCAGTGCCAGAGAGCTCAGCAAGAAAATGCTGTTTGTCCACTCAGTATCAGCAACTTCCTGCTTAATCCACCACCAGCTGTTCCTGGCAGGTAGGTTACTGGGAACTGTGCAGGTCAGGGAAAAGCCACAAGTGTTGGAGGGGGAATCAACAGGAACACACCATCCCCAGCAGGTGTTAGATAGCACAGTCTCCAAAGCCCATGCAAGACCCCAAACTGAAACAGAAAGGGTGCACACATTTGGGCATGCTCTCACACAAAGAAAACCTTACCTTTCTGTCAGTTCAATGTGCACATGTCAAAATTCCATTAAAAATATGAAAAAAATCTATTTTAGACATTTTGAAATACTCTACTGCAGGAGCTACGAGAATACAAACCAGTCCCAGAGCACACTTTGGCAGATGCTGCATAAATGGTGGCTCACTGCCATCAGGAGCAAATCAACCTCTAAGCTTCCCAGAACAATCCAGTTTCCTGAAGCATTTACAAAGCTTTTTCCTTGAAGAACATTTTTCTAACTAATCAAACACTCTCAGTTCCTCCAACAATGTACCTCCCCCCTAGTTCCACTTAAGCAAAGTGCAGTAGCTCATGTCAGAGCCTAAGCTACTTTCCTTGAGAAGTCATTTTAACTCAACCCACTTCAAGAGATGCTTCTGGCCACAACTCTCTTTAGTTTACCCATTCTAATTTCTATAAAACTCCCTGAAGCCTGTCAACATCCTACTGCTCCTTTGGGGTTGCTCTCATGTTATCTCCCCCCTAAATATTTTTCCATAAAGTAAACAATGCAGAAATCCAACCTTATGATTTCTGTTAACAGGTACATTACTTACCAGTAGCAGGTAACACAGGCTATCCTTTACTGTCTATTTTGCATTCTGAATCTTAAACACATGGTAGACTACAGGGGCCAAAATTAAATTAAAAAGTGGTTTTCCATTGTCAGACTCCATTGAAGGCAAACAGAATAATACCTACATCAGTACTAGTCAGTGCAAGATTAATTTTGGAAAAGACAAATTTCTCCTTGCCACAAATTGTGACAATGACAAGACTTTTAAAAATGCTTTTTTAAAAATTATTTTATTTGCTTTGTAGACTCAAACCCCTTAATACCCTCACAATATTTATAGCTGCAAAGATCACTGAAGATTTTCTAAGGGCTAAAATTAGTAGGTTTTATTTACGAAAAACTCAAGAAATGATGCAGACTTGTCCTAAATGTGAATGCAAAAAACTTATATTAATTTAAGGAGGTAGTAGAGACCTGTAGAGTAAGCACAAAGGAACGTCTGGATGGCTGCAGCAGCAGGGACTCAGCAGCCAAAATGTGAGGCAGCAAGTGGGGAGGGTTTGAATTTGAATATTGGGTTCTAAGCTGTTTTCAAGGTACACTCCACACTCAAAGCTCTCACAGCAAGAAAAGCCACATCTTTTTGTTTTAAAGACAGAAATTATAGAAATTACATCCGTGGGAAGAGAACAGTTCCCATAAACAAACAAATCATGTGACAACTTTGGGAAAATATGTAAGAAAATCTTCATGGAAAGCCCCAGGTTTGACAGATGTGTCTGACAGAAAAGGAAAACAAAAAACCCCAAAGCAACTGAAAGTATTGGTCTCTCCCATCCCCAGACACAATCCGCAGAGCTGGCAGGTTCTACACCAGCCTGACAATCCCTTGCTCAGTAGAGGGGCCTGAAACAAGTGCAGCTCCTCTGGAGGAGGTTGCTCAATGTGCCTGAACAGGACAGAGATGCCCAATTACTCTCCAAGAAGCCCAGTTCAACCACAGGGACTGAGCTCCCAATCCCACCTTCCGCACGGTCTCCAGTTCCTTCTGCTTGTTCTCGTTGGCCGCCTGCAGTTCCTTCATCTGCCGCTCCAGCTCCTCCTGCTCAGCCAGCAGCTTCTGGCGCAGCTCCTTCCGTTTCTGGCGCGCTTCTTTGTGGGGAGGAGGGCTCCCCGCCCGCAGCAGGTTCACAGTGCTCTGGATGGCTGGAAGGGACAGGAAGAGAGCACCACTGAAGGGCAATGCTCAACTTTCTGAACAGACTTCGTGAATGAATACCTGTGGTGCTGTGCTGTCTGTTGTGTTGGGGATTTAATGTATTTTTAAATCAGAAAGAACTGTTGTCAGTTGTCCTAATTCTCATCAGGCTGGCTGTCAACACGAACCAAAAGTGAGACACTTAGCTCTCAGCATTGGCTGCGTGCCACAGGGGTAAGGTCTGGCAATTCCACTGAATTATGTCAATTCCAACATTGATTTGTAACAGGCCATGGACATATGCATCCCTTATATGCCCAGCTACAAGAAAAAACCCAAAACTCTGTGATTTCTTACTACCTAGATTCAGTGACTCTAACCAAGAAGTAGGATGTTATCTGTCTTCCCTAGAGCCAACCTTAAACCCTGTATTCTTACAGATATTCCAAGGGAAAACTTTCTCCCAGTAAGACAGTAGCTCTCATTCACTTACATGCCATGAGGAAATATTTAAGACAGCAAAGCTGAGGAGTGGCACATGATTTTGGTATTTTATTCACCTACCATAACCATGAAAAAATACCTCCTTTTGAATCATTTGTCATACACCTGACTTTGGCGCAATGAAACACATGCTGCAGGTAAAGAGGGAAGTGCAAATGAAAGCCCACAGCTCCAAATATTTAACTGCTGCACATTCTTCAATGGCATTGGCAACAACAGCTTTGCAAGGGCTTCTGTCTCGCTCTGCAGATGGATGTACCCATCACACAGCACATATCTGAGAAGGCTCACAGGAGGAATGATTTTACCATGGGAATAGAAGAGCAAGCCCTAACTCCCAGCCTTATTCTCAGCTCACCAAAACATATGGCTTTAAGCAAAACTGTAAAAGCAAAGCCAGTATTTTATGGTGCCAAAATGAACAAACTTTCCCTTTCTCCCCAAAACCAACAATTTACAAGATTGCTTCCCTTCCCCATTCCTAGAATTACAGCCAAGATAGAAAAAACAACTATTATAATCATTTTAGTTTGGCTATGGCTGCATAAATTGAGGCACCTACATGACAAAAATCAATTTCCCTTACCTGGATCCTTAGTCCTTCCAGAGTCTCAGGCCCCGTAAAGATCCATGTGCCCAAAACACAGACATCAAAAAATCCCAAGACCAAAAATTTCAAATTCGAGTAAAGCACAGCTGTAAGAATTCCACTAACCTTAACTTTCACGTACCTAGACTTTTTGAAACCTCACCTTGAATCCATTCCTGCTTCTTCTTTTTATCAGAGGCACTGATCTCAAAGGTTTTATCAAGACATTTTATGAGAAAAAGGCATTTTTTCCCATCTTTGTCAGGCAAGGCCTACAATGGGTAACAATAAAGATTAGCTTTGCAAACACTGAAATCTAAATTATACAGTCAAGCAGCATCTATGCAGTTTTGCGTCACAGAGCTACAAACACCAGCACTAAGAGCCTTTATTAAAAGGATGTTTATGAACTGGTTTTATGTAAAACAAAAAAAATCTCTTTTAAAAGTTATCAGGAGTCAATCCCACACAAAAAAGGATTAATTCTTATCTTTAGAGACATACATAGTGTTTGGAGTGGTTTTACCTCTACACAACAGTTGCCATCCAGTATGATGTCTCCCTTCTTGTCCTTTAAATCTTCACTTACATAGTAGGAAATAATATTGGGTTTTAGCACAAACCATCGTTCCATCCAATTTTTCCGTTTGTGACCTTTTTTCAGCATATAGCCCTGTTAAAAGCAACAGATCAGTTGAAATGCCTGGCTTCTGATGAACCATCTGGTCTCTTGGTTATGTAAAGGTGTAAAGACCCACTAGAGCACACAGAAAAGTTACCTCATGGCTCCAAATACTTACAAAGTTAGCCAGTATTTCAGCTATACCTGCCATTTCTGTAATCATATTCCCTAAATACCTACATACTTTTGTCTGACTTCTAACTTCAAAAAAAATCACATCACAGATGAAACTGAAACATCAACATCAATATAAGCTATGAACAAGCCATACAGAAAATACACTCAAAACATTCCAGATTAAGAGGATGAAGGAGTTGGAAAGAAGACCAAGGAACATTTTTCTGTAATGGCTTTCATCTAAACCAGTTTTTGATACATGCAGATTTGCTTGTATTAAAAAAAACCAAAGATATGAAGAAATGTGCTGTGGCATATTTAAGCCAAAGATATCTTCCTCTACAGGTCTGAGGAGAAAGAAAACATTCAGAACAGTTGAAGAAGCGTTTTTGTTTAAAAAACAAACCAAGCCAAACAAAAGCCCAAACCACCCCCTACATATACAGCTTATCTGTGCTCAGCTTTTCTAGCCACTTAAACATGTCCAGAGCCAAGGCCTTGCCTATTCCCATGTGCCATCCCACTCCCTTGCTCCAAACCAGGAATGCACAGAGAAACAGCTTTGTTTGCCATCTCCAGACTCCGGTCTGAGCTCTGGGTGGTTGCAAGGTCATGTGAAGGACTCCTGCAGCTTCAGTCTTTCATGCTTTACACAGTCTAAATCATAGCCAGGGGTTTTTTTCCCTTCCTGACTTACCAAATTTGCTTTCAAAGCCAAGTCAGACTAATACTTTCCCCGCAAATTTCTGCAAAATCTTTACCTATTACTTCAGTATCAGCTGCTTCTCATCTTCCAAGAGCCCACTGAGAGCTCTTGAAAAGCACAAGCTTTTCCACACCAACTATTATCACACGAAGGACACATCTTTCAGAACACTAAATATCACAGATTTAACTATTGCTGCTACCTGCAATAAGCCCTGGAGATCCAGGATGTGTTCAATAAAAATGGTAGCACGACGCTTGGTTGCAAGACCATGCATCATTAATTAATATCTTGAGGCAATTATATGATTACTGCAATAAACAGGATGATTCTGTGAATCAACAAGGTATCAGGATACTGATACAGGGAACTCTGCTCTCCATGGGGCCAGTAACTGTCCCAGATGCCCAGGAGGCGCTGGGCCAAATCCTGACACTATTTTTAAGTGTCAAGGAACCATTCAAAGGCACTCAGACATCCTTGATAAAGAATCCCAGGCTCCAAGAGAGGAAAGAAAGGAGACACAAAACAAAACAAAAAAATGGTGTGGGGGAAGACACACAATGCAGAATCAAAACTGAAAAGAAATCCAATTTCCTCACAAGTTTCAAGTAGGACTGAACTGACACTGGTTAATTTATTTTCATGGTATCAAACAGCAGAATGACTTCATTTTGCCCTCACTTGACTTTATGTGTGTGTGTGTGTGTCCCCAGCCCTCACCTCCAACAGGCAACCAGCAGTTAACAAAAATAGACTTTTGCATTGTTCTGTGGGTATTCTGAAATAATTTCCTGTGCCAAGACTTTCTGATGGTTTCTTCAGAATAGCTTTGGAGAGCCTGCCAAGAAAGCCTTTGTTTCTCTCCTCACCAAGAAATCAAAGACTAAAAAAATTCTCTTGTCAGGTAAAAGTCAATTTTAAAGAGCTCTCTAGGTGTGACCCCTCAGGTCCCTGCGGTACTTACAATTCCTATGAAAGAAATGCAATTTTTAAAGGCATTCCTAAACTGGTAATTCTGAAGAAAGAAATTGGCTAAGAATACAAAGGCCAGCATGACTTCTGGAGTCTGAGTGCAGGTAAATAACTTGTTGGCCATGTAGCCTGCTAAGCAGAACAAGAAGGGAGAGCCCTCTGGTTCCTCCACACCTTTTTGCCCTGTTGAAGTGGGGCAACTTAGAAGCCAACATTTCAGCTAGAGAATACCCTGGCCCAGACCCTCTTGTTTGAATACAGAGGTGGTGCCCAGCACAGCTGCATTTCCTACAACATAACTGAAACTGCAGAAAAGCATTTCCAAAGGCTGAAGAGCTGTCATCAGTTTGGGAACTGAGAGCATGATGCAGCTATTCTGTGAACTAACAAGCAGCTGATACTAATATAAAAAAGGCCATATTTCAAGTCAGAGCCCACTTCTTTCTTTCATTTTCTAAAAGCAAGCTCTCCCAAGAAGCAACTCACTCATAATACTGCTACAATTACAACAGTCTGAACAGTAGTACAATTTCTTTTATAAAAATAAGCTCATATTAAAGAACCCTTATGGATAATTTACCTAATTTCCTCCTGCTCATCATTCAATAGGGTAACGAAATTCGAGTACAAATTGAACATTTTCTAATTAATGCAATAAAACATTCTACCCCTCTCTGTGGTTCTTACCTGTTTGAGTACATCTAGTATGAGCTCATTAAAGACTTCATTGATTGCCATGGACACTGTCTGCCTGTCCATTCCTTTACTGAACTGCCCACTTCCGATGAGATCAATCAGCTCCCACGCAGAAAGACCCTCTCGACTGGTGTTGAGAGCAATCTTGTAATGGTCAAACTGCTCTTGCTGCCAGCCTGCTCCCATTGCTTCAGTGATTTTTTTAAGTAAATATTCAATCTGTGCAGAAACACAAACAGAAATCCATCACTTGCAGCAGGCTTGGAAATCAAGTGTTTCAGAGCTGTAAAGTAAGCTTCTCCAGAGACTCTCATTACAGCGAGATTCCTATGCTCACATGTAGGCCCATAAACGTAGGTGGTTTAATTAACAAAGGTTTTAAGTTCCTGTCTCAGCTGAACTCTTGACTGCCAAGCCCGTCCCACAGCTACTCTCTCCAAAGTAAAACAAAGAATTGAACCTGACAGCCTCATTTAATATTTCAGATTCCTACAAAACACATGGGACCTTCCCTGCAACAGCTTCCATACTGTGATGACTGAAGCACGAGAAAGCACGAAGTTTCAGGAAGTATTCCTGTAAGCAAAAAGCAAACAAATTACAAAAAAATAAGAAAAGAAGGCCGTTTGGACAAGAAGTGAAATGAAAAATGACCAAATGATCTACACCTGACCCCTCTTCTCTAGCTCTCAAGCACTCCATCCCTGGACACAATCCTGGCAGTTCTATCAAGAGAAATAAAAGAACAAATCTTTCACATCTGCTTTTATTGTTTCCCAAATAAACTCTCCTTGTCCTTTAATCTTTCATCACTCTGTAAGCATTACCATGCACAGGACAGTAACACCAGTAACACTAGTCAAAACAAACACAAGAATGAAAAAGAGGCAAAGAAGGCTGGGGTTCTTTAGCCTGCCTTATACGTTGGTTTTAAACTCATCACTGTTCATTTGCAGTATTTTAAACTAACCCCATCTACAGCTTTGAGCACATGCAAAATGCTTTTAATAACTCTCTAAACAAGATAATTGGTGAGGGCCTTCCTGCTACAGCTCAGAGTCACCTTTCAGCTGGTCTAACAGCATTTTGAGCACAAGTCTCTACACAAGAGATTTGGGAGCACAAAGGAAAAAAGAAGTGATCCTGTGTCCCCCCACCCCCCCCCCACTTCACCATAAGGACTCCCAGGCCTCAAGGTTTTGATGCAGCACAAGTGCTAATACTGTGGCTGCTGCTTCTCTCTCCTGCAACTGGTACAGCCAAATCCCTTCCCTCATGTCTAGAGTCAGGAAACACAAGTGTGTAGTAGAACAGTAAATTCCCAAATTCACCCTACAGATGGATGTGCTTTTCCCACTATTTCAGTTGAGTGACTGCTCTTGGTCTCACAGCCCCTACTCCAGCAGCACGTGGGTAATGCTACAGCAAAATGGAGAAGCTGCAAAGCTGCTGCAGGGCCAGGAGGAAAGTTCCTGTTCCACTGAATGAACGGGAAGTGCATACACCTCCAAGACGTGGCTGTCACATCCTCCTCAAGCCTCTCTTAGGAGAAGACAGCCCAGCCAGGCACAGAATATGCCTCCAGAAACTGTAGAGAGCATTGTCTTTCATTTCAGCTTCACCAAGTAAGGCACTTCAGTATTTTTTAGCTCCTCATGCAGTTCTTACTAGCAGAGATATGGTCTAACAGAGGCCTCTGCAGAAGTGGCATCCAAATTCACAGTCTTTAAAATAAGCTTTGCTGATTTTTCACTCTCCAAAATCCTTAAGTTAAAAAAATAATTCAAGGCTTTCAACCATCAACTACCATAAATCCTCAGTGTTCAGTTAAGGGCAGGAAGCAGCTTACTTCCTACTCCAGACAAGTTTCATAGAAAAAAAAAAAGCAACCCAAAAAAAGCCTCCACAGCATGCAAGAACAGGAGCACTGCAAAGCTGTTTCAAAGTAAACCTCCTAAAGCCTTGATTTTTACCCACATCCAAAGCACATTCTGCCACTCTGCTCATTCCCTTTGAGCAGCATCAGTTCTGAACTACAATCCTGGACTTTAGCTGGAAGGAAAGCTAAAACAACTCAAGCTTAACTAGGTAGATAATAAAACTGCCAAAATGCTACTCAGTAATAATAAAAAAAAAAATTTAAAAATATGAACTCTAACTTTAAAATGCATTGCTCCAGAATTTCACAACCTCTTACACTGCTTGAGGCATGGCAGCTCTCAAATTCCTTTGGTTCATTATCTAAAAGTACCAGGTCTCACTTGCAGACAATGGAATACACACACAAAAAGAGCATACCTGAATTATTTTTTTCTCATTTCTGCTCAAGACACATGAATAAAATGTGGATCAAACTAATGGTCCAGAAATGAAGCAATGCCAAACTCTTGGCTACCATATAATACACTAAAACTAACCCAACACATTGTTTCCTTTAATGTCATTTGTACACATTTTATCTTATTTTGGTTCACAGAATAGATTTAACCATATAAGTCTGTTAACCCCCATCTACAAGTCACTGATATGACCAGAAATCTCCTATAATCCCACTAAAGTACATAAAATATTCATTATTTTAAAATACATTAACTCTTCTTAACTGAAAAGTGGCCTGTGCATCTTACAATTCAATTTCTAAAATTTAAAAAAAAAAAAAGTTTCAAGGTTTATCTTGAATTCAGTTAAGTAGATGGCTAACCAAAGTCCCCAGAAAAAGTTAACCTGATATATCTGCTCAACAGTAACAGTGACTGTTGCACAGTATGAATATGGAAGTATGAGGTAAATACAAAGAAATAAGTTGCACCAGTGTGACAGCAAATAGAGACATGCTCAAATGAGGAACCTCTGAGAGCAAATGACATTTCCCCTCCTCCACAGAGACATGTCAACACAGCAAATAACTGACAAATTAAGTCTCTTGTCTCAAATATAACCTACTCTTGTGGTTAAAAAGCAATGTTGAAAAGCAAAAGTGAAGCAAAGTTTGCTGCTATTCTGATGGGACCTTGCTTTCAGGTCAAAAATATGCAAAATACAGGTGCAAAAATACCAGGGAGTTGTTAACACTACATACACCAGTAGGGACCAAGTGGCTCCACACTACTAAAACCAGCTTCCATCTCAAATCAACAGAAACTTTTCAGCCAGAATTTTGTCAAGAGAAATCAAAAATAATATGAAGAACAGAGCTCTAACATGAGTCTGTTTGGGTGCCTCTTTCAGAGGGCACTTTCTTTTCCCCATGTTTCAGTTCCTATTTGTTTTCCTTATCCAGGTATTCCTTCTTCCATAGGGAATAAAGCATCACAGATTTTTCACATATTCTGCTATATGAGTGGGTCTCTTAGAATAAGAAAAATAATACCTTCATGCCTGGCAGAGCACAGCAGACAAGGCTATTCTGGTTCACACTATTCAAATAAGGTTTATGATTTTAACAGAGCAGATGTTGAAAGTCTACTCACATTGTACAAAATTCTGTGGGAGTATATGTTACTGGGCAACAGCCATGAAAGCAATCATATCCCCTCTCACAGTCATCATGAACCCATTCTCCTCATCCCACCAGAACATCACTTACATTTAAGTCAAATATTTGTTTCTTCCTTTCCACCAGAAAAACCGTGTTCCTTATCCAGTGTAAGCCACTACCTTCTTTCTTTTTTTCAAAATTAAACCAGTATTAAGTATAGTAAAGGTCAACCCAAAAAACAACCTGCTGCATAAGGTGAAAACTGTATTTCATGCAGCAATCAAGGAAGAAGGCAGTGAAATGGGAAGAACTGGTTCAAGTCTTCAATGTCTAAAAATCTTCCTAACCACAGTCATAAACTTTTAGAGATCATGGGTCAATTAAAATCCCACACAAGCAGCTTTCATTCTCTTTGTATCAGTTTTGATGTTATTTCTGAAGGGCCAAGGGTCAATTCCCAGTATTTCACACACTGTTTCAGTTTCTGGTACTAGAATGCAAAACAAGGAAGAAAACGTGGTCATAAGAAACACTTTCTCTGCAAGATATGCCTCCAGAAGAACCACCACTGGATCAGATTCTCACCTCCTCAGGCTAAGAAAACATCACCTCATTTTCAAATGCACAAAAAGCCACACAAGGGTTGGTCCTCTCAGGAGGACTGGAAATACCATGTGTTAATACAGTTGAAGACTCAAGGACAAGTGAAAAATGACTGTACAAATCTCTCCTCATGAAGCCAAAAGCAGAAAATATGCTTGGTTTATTTGAAACAAACTGTGAACAGTGGATGACAACACTGAGTATGCAGCTTGCAGTGTGTGTATCTGTGAGTTTCACCAGGAAGGATGGCCCAGAAACACAACTAACCACACACCACAGCTCTCGGGCGATAAAGCATTCCCAAGGCTGCAGTCACATGTACAGAAATAAGAAAGGGGAAGTGTTTGAAAACCTTTTTATAAAGCAGAAAACGTCTAGTTAAAAAATACTGAGACACACACGAGTCTGTAACAACTAAGAGGGGAGTTGTAATGAAAGCTCATGACAAAATAGAAATATTTCTCCTCTTGTGGCTTCAGTTCTCTCTACCCTTTTTCCTTTTCCTTTATCCTTCTCATGGAAGAGGTAATGCTTGCAAGAGCTGAAGGAAACACATGCTTGGATGTCTGCATCCCAGATGATCCAATGGAAAACCTGGCTGTGGGGAGAGGAAGGAGCTCCCACCTGGCCCCCGCTTTCTGCCTCGGCACATGAGCACCTTTGCAAAATAGACATTCATGGATCTCTGTCCCTTCCCAGCTCTCCCAAGTGCTCCCAGCTGCCCACCAGTAGGCAGCAAAAGGAACACTGGAGTGCAAGGCCAGCTGTGCCCAGTGCTCCCAGTAGCCACCAGCTCCTGTCTGTGTCACCTGACTTCTCCCCATAACACGGAGGGATCCTCTCAAGCTTGAAGTCACATTCCAAAACTGCACATCCCAACCCAAGCCCTTCCCCACACTGGATTTTACAAACCTTATCTCCCTCAAGTGCAGGGCTGACTTCCCTGCTTCCAGGGCAGGTGAGGAGCACAGGCCAGTCACTGCCTCTGGCTTTCAGCCTGGCCTCTGCTAAACAAGCAGCTTCTGGCCCTTGTGTCACCTCTCCACTGCTCCAAATTCTTTCTTGGTAACTCCTTTCCTCACTTAGCTCTTTCTAAAGCTCTTCTCAGCCTGCATCTCCCAATCCTTGCCAAAGTAGCCTCTCTTCCCTTCTCTGGATGAGCTTCAGCCATTCCCTATTTGCTGCCCGTTCAACACTTGGGCAGGGAATCAAGACTTTACACTTTGTAGCTGGGGGTAACAGCCCCACCACTTTCAGCTGTCTAATATGAAAGGCCCAGTACAGTAGCACCAGTGCAAAAGTACGTGACATGGGCAAGAAGGAAGGACAGCAGCTTCAATATTTGGTCAGCACACTGCAAATAAGGTGAAACTGCACTCAAGCAGGAGGCTTTTCCAGATAGGAGATATGAAATCTATAAAATGACTGCAGAAACCACTTATTTTAAAAATTGCAAAAAGAAAAAAAAAAAAAGAGGAAATTCAGACTCCCAAGCAGGTCTCAAAGAGCAGCCCTTCCAAGGAGAAAGAAAAGGCATCCTTACAGCTACATGTAGTTGTGTTAGTACATTCACTGGAGACCTAAGAAGTCTTGCCATCCACAAGGTAGGATGCAAAAATCTTCAAGGGATCACCCTTCCAACCTCAAAGTATGTGGCAAGTTTCTCAGTTACTTATAAAGTGGAAAACAAACAAAAAAAAAAAAAAAAAAGAAAAACAAAAGCCAAGAATGTGGAAGGGAGGGAGGAGGGCAAACAGCTGGATCTCACACAAACAGCTGGATCTCTAAGCCAGAAACTGCAGTAGATTGTGTGTTGCAATATTCTCAGCCAACGATAAGAGCAGCAGTCAGGCAGGGAAGGAGAGCCTGCTCCCTGGGTGGGAAGCTGCAGTCACACATGAGAGGTTTACACTGCTCTCAGCAAAACATCAACAGCACCAACAGCAGGGCTTCCATTCCCCTTCTCCTCTCTTCTTCACTTTGTAAAAATCCCCTCATTTTATATATGACCTGCAAGCCATTTTGTAAATAAGGCAGATACAAAACATCTGAGAAAAAGCAAAACTGACTGAAATTGAGACTTTGCATTTTTACTTTGGGAATTTTGTGCCAAGAGTAGATGAGTAAATGCAAAATTTTCCAGAAGTGCAGAGAACCTGATGCAGGACCAATGCAAACCAGAAAGGAGTGTGTTCAACAGACAGCATTCCTCCGGTGGCTGATTACATTACCTGTGTGGTCTGAGTGAAGGTGGAGTGAATACAGGCATTGTATATGATAAGAACAGAGCAGCCTTTCTTTGTCAGTCAGGCTCTGTAAGCTTTCTTTAAACAAATTGCACCATTTAAGTCTTGCTGTAATCAAGGAGATGCAGACATAGATCCACAATCAGAACTTTTTAAATAATCCAAGTAGAAGAGCAATACAGGTTAACCTGGACATTAAGGACGGGAAGGAAAGCAAACAACAGCACATAAAAAATCTGGAAATCTGGCAAACCTCAGCTCAGTGCTGACTCTGCAGCACATCTGCCAACACACAGACACGCTGCCATTACCTGGCAGCAGCTACAGAAAGCAGCACCAATCTGGGGCTTGCTTGGTGGAGAAGGAGTGGGGAGCAATGCCCCACAGCTGGCAGGGCTGAAGCTTTGAACCATGCCAGCAATTTAGGAGATTGGAAATGTCTGCCCACAGGTAAGCCAGGCTGCACAGTGGGGAACATACTGACAAACCAGAGACGTGGATTTGAGTCCTGGTTTTGGCATTTATTAGTGGCTCTGACCTACCAAGCCAAATTTGGCACCACTAAGAAAGGAGCTGTCTTAGCTTCTATAACCATGATCCTGTTTCCCAGAAGCAACAGAAAAAAATGGGAATGCAAGCAAGAAGACTGTCTCATTTCTCATGGAAATACAGCATGCCAGGTAGGGCCCTGGCATGGGCCAGTCTGGCAAAACCAGAAATGTAGAGTGAAAGTCTCCTTCTAAAAAGTGAGTGAGAAAGCAAGACTGAACAGTTTATTTTGATAAGAGAGTTATCTGTACTCGAGGGTTTGGCACAACACCTTGGAGTCCAACAGTTACGTTGTCAGTGGCGTGTTAACAGGACTGTTTTGATCCCTGGCTGTTCAACAATTTGCAAATATTTATTATTCAGTCCTCCAGTGCTGAACTGCAAACCACTGGAATATGTGTACACAGTTTTGCAAGGGATTATTTATCCCAACAGTTCTGATCTTTTTGCTTCTTTCCCCCCCCATCCCCAAGGGGAGAATAGTGGAGATACCAAAATCTTGCTTTAGGGTTAAAATACCTATTTGAGTGCTGCCGATACTTGTTCATGAACTGAAAGTATAAAGAGATCTCTCTGGTATTATTCCTTTTCAAGCAAGAGTGAACAGGTGGTAGCTGGTTTGGATCAGAAACAGACATCATCAGAAAAGCTTGTATTGGCCTTTTCATCAGGAGGGTGACATGAGACTGAAGACTCATCTTGCAAGTCACAGTAACACAGAACAGAGGGGGGCATTTTTTTTTTCAGAATCACATTGATGTATTGACCTTGCAAAATTTTAACCACCTATAAGCAAGTGCAATGATGAAAGATCACATCCATGCATGTCCTGTTTATCCTGTTTAGTCCAGGCTGTTTAAATGACAGACACACAGAGCTATCAATATCTCAAGTATCCTGTGGAAATCCCCATATACGCACCCTGGAAGACAGAGAAATGCACCTGAGGCCTTACAATACTGAAAGAGTGAATAAAAGTTTTATATTAAATGATATTTTCTCTTAAATCTCTAGAGAGTACCACACTAACATAGTTCAACTGGGACATTAAGCAAACTGGTGTAAAGAGCTTAAGTTTTTGTTCCTTACCTCCTCAGGTACAATGATTAAAGGGTATTTATCCTCTGACAAGAAGTTAAAAATAACCCACACTTTAAATGCGTCTTCATCGCTAATCAGCAAGGGACTTTTAGAGAGGTTCTTTTTAGCACAGAGAGTCCAGCACATCCTGTTGAATTCAACTTTGTCAAAGTTTCCTTGAACCTAAAGAGAAGAAAATGAACAACAACAAAGAAATTGATATGCACAAATGGCAGAGAATAGCAGACAGACAAAGTTTATCAGGTTTCATCATACAAAAAGCATTGAGAAAATTGCAGTTTGCACAAAACATCAAGGCCCAAAAAGAGCACTGTAGCAACCAAGTCTGACTTCCTGCACGGGGTAAAATAAAGAATTTCTCCCAGAAAAACTGACATCCAACCTCCAATTTCTGGTTGAGTTAATTGCACCCTGACTCCATGAGAAAGAGGTTACACTGCACTCTATGTTTCCTCTAGCACATCACTCGCAGCTTCCAAACCATCCCCAGAACTGTCTTAGTTCTAGCTGCCCTCCTATTGCACTGACTTACTGAGATGTTATACAGCAAGTTTGGAAAGCAGCATAGCCAAATCTACATGTGCATATGCTAAAAGGGATATTGGAGCAACAACTGGGAAGGACCTTTAACATGTTTTTTACTTCATATTACTCAAACTAACTCTTGCAGGGTACTCACGAACACAGAATAATTTTTTCCTCAAATGCTAATCCACTTAAAATCTTTGCTTTTTCTCAGGCTTGCAAATCTTCACCTCATTGATACCAAAATTCCTCTTGTTTTCATTATCCTCTGTCATACCTAGCAGCTGCACCTACAGATCTGTGAATTATTTATATAAGCAAGAGCTCTGATTTACTGTTTTCTTTTTAAACCCTCATTTAAGTTATACATTAAACCTATTTATTATCTCCCCACAACTTAGCAATGCTATTTCTTTACCAATGTGTAACTGATAAAGGCACGTTTGGCACCGTAATGGAAACCCCTTTGAGATTTTGGAAAACGTCTAAAAAACAGGTTCTTGTTCTCACTACCTCTTGTGGTAGTGAGACCAGTAATGGTCAGTGATTTTTTTTAGGATAAGCCAAACCACAGATCTTAGATGCTTCAAGAACACCGATGCAAACGGTATGATTTCCTATCCAGTCTGGTAAGTGGTCAAATATAGTGACCACACCACACTGGCTCAGTCAACGACAGACATGGGAAGTCGATGAACTGATGTGGGTGGAGGGGAAAAAGAGAAAAAAAGATAAAAAAAGAAAGACAGAAGTAAACAAGAAACCAACCTGATGACAAGAACAGTCTCCAGGCATAAAAGTGAGACTATGAATGAAAACCATAGACTTCGCATGCTTGCAGAGGCCACCAACATGAGTGGAGATGCAAGAGGCTACAGCTGTCCTTTGAATTAGATGACAGCTGTAGGAGCCAGAGCTACTACAGCCACAATTTCAGCATCTGTCTTGTTTGCACACGAGACATGGATTTCAAATGAAACACCAACTAAATGAACAAACTACCCTCTGGATGGAGGGCAAGAAGTCAGGACTCCTTCTTCGTTCTATTTACCAGCACTTCACTCCTTGGCTACCCCTGCCTGTGGTTTTTCTGTCTGTCCTCCCCACCCTGCCCAATGAACCATGACCTCTTTTCTAAAAGCACTTTTCCCAGCCTGATGGTGAGCAGTTCCACCTTGGAAATGTCCTACGGGTGCACGGGTTCTGCTAACACAGCAAAGCCAGACTGCAGCGCCTCAGACACTCCTGCCAAAGCGTAGGTCACCTGCAGCACATCCCTGCCACCAGGACTGTGTGGCAGTCGAGCAGGAGGCTTCAGAACCATTTTACCCCAGGGCAACAGGTCCTGTGCTGCCAGCAGTCCCTCTTTAGACATGTAAGCCCTTTTTTCACAATCCAGACTTGATTCTGAAATGGACTTTGTGGGGCCCACGTGTCATCCAGAAGAGAGACACTGTTTAGGAATTATCCAGGACAATAATTACATCAGCACACAAGCCCTGGCTCTCCAAAATAACAGTTCCAAAAATATAACAAGCACTGGTAGTGTAACTTGCATTCATGAAGTTGCCTGGAAGATGAGATAACCTGAGGTTTGAACAATGTCCTTCTTTGTCTCCCCCCACCATGACCCTTCCCTGCTCTAAATAAGGTCTGCTGTAAAATACCACCATTGCTATCACTGAAAAGGAAACATTTTCAATTGGTATTTAAAGATGTACATTGTAAATAACAGAACATGCTAAAATATGGTTAATAAACCAAGTAAAACAAATTATGAAGACATCGTATTGGCAAATCACAGCTCCTTCCTGAAAGAGACATTTACAGAACAGGACAGATTTTGCTTCAGATGCAAGAAAATCCTAGATACATCTATCTGCTGAATAACAAGATGCATAACACTAGAAATCATCAATTAGGCAATACTAATTATTCAAACTATTTACTGACATTAACTATGTGGATAAAGGAAATTAGTTGCAGCGAATGTACCTCATTTAACTACCTTGTCTTTCTTGACAATTGTCTTTTCTTGATGCCTTTTCGTGATGATTTCTTGGTTCTATATAAAGAGGCTTTATTGCAGGGGTAAATCAGCACAAAAAACCCACAAAAAGTTACAACTGCATTTAAGAATACAATGGAAGTTATTTCCAGAGGTTACAAAGTCCTCTCAATAAAATTCTAAGTCACAGTTACATATCTATTTTAAAAGAAATTTAAGAAGTCATTCTTTAAATATTTTATGTATGTCTTAAAACAAAATATCTTAAGATCAAAAAACCTCCCTTGAGCCAGTGGCTCTTGCTTGAATCAATTAATTCGCCATAAGATGCATGACTGGAAACTGAGAGAACTTCCTGTGTATCTGGGGTATAAAGCATCACTCCTTTAGTAACTTTGCTTACTAGAATATACTAACAGTGATTTTTCTACAATCACTCCATCTAGAAGAATAGATTACGCCTTGGAAAAATAAAGAAAGAAGGAGTTTCTTGTTTGCTTTTTTTTGCTTGTTTGTTTTAAACAAAGGAGACATACTATGAATCAGTGACTTCATCCCTCTGCATGTTGTCTTTTGGCACTGATGTAAACTCATCTCTAAAAGAAGAGAAGTCACAGTCAAGATTTTTCCAGTCCAAAAAGATAGCCTTCTGCCAAAACAACTTCACTAATTTTCTTGTTTACAAGCATTTAGTCAGGATCAAATAACAGGAAGTTACAGGTAGTTTAATCCTGTTCCTTAACCCTTTCATCTTTTAAGATTAACTGATGATATGGATATATCAGGCAATCACTGGAAGCCAGATCAGTATATGAATAAAACCAAGAAACTACACACAGTCATGCTCTCCCCTTTCATATCTATTTACTGCTATAGCCAGGTCTGTCATTTTCAGACAAAAGTGTTTCTTAAATGCAATTTTGCTCTTAATTTCCGTAACTATTATCCCTATAAACACCTTTAACAATTAAGCATTTTTATATTTGAAAAAGCCATACATATGTCTTTTGGGTTTTCTTTATTTAATGGGTTGCTACTGCCTACAAAGAATTTTAACCCACTGTGGTTCAGCCTCTCCCACTGTAATCCTTTGGTCAAAATGAATTAAGGCCTTTTCTTTTTTCCCAGAAGTTGTCTACAAACTGCTTGGTCTCCATTGAATCTTACAGGATCTCAGACAGCCAAGATGAGATTACAACTTCTTCGGGACAAAGCAAGATTCCTCAGCATCAAACAACCAAGACACTAATGAGGTACCTTTAAATGTATTAAAGGCCAACTCCCACACATCAAATAGGACACTCTTGGGGTGTCTCTCATAGTCTTTGGGTATGAGAGAAACACAGACTAGAGAGGCAGAAAAGCTGGTAAGTCTTTGCTAGATATAAGCTGCCAGACTGCATTATATATATATCACATTTCCCACTGCTATTAAATGAAGGAGCAATAATCAGCAAATGGGGCTGAGGAGTTTGCATCATCTGCAATTGCAGCATTGGACTTCTCAGCAGTATGTCAGTTCAGGACTTTTTCACATAGCAAAATAGAGCAAACAGCTCTGTATCTCTGCAGCCACAACATCAAAGTTTGAGGTTTTCTGGGGTTGGCCCTCAAGTGTATGAGAAATCAGTGGTGTTGAAGCTGATGCTTCCAACATCACGTGAGCCGCTTTTGCTGTCCAGCCCAGTATGTGAACAGAAGTCAGAAAAAAAGCAGGAAGATCACTGTTTGGGGTTTTTTAACTTTCCAACCCAGTGACTACCTATTTTAGAACATGATGGAGAAGAGGGCGGGGGAACCCTGCTGTCTTTCCAGAGTTTCTCCCGAAACAAGGCACAACGGAAGACTCAAAGTGCTCAGACATGTAAGGAAAGAATTTGCAAGACAAAACTTCACAATATGCCCTAATGTCACCCACTGTAACTCTCTGAAAGGATCTACTTATTACAATACTTTGTGACAAACAGTGAAGATATTTTTGCCCTTTCTGTTTGCAAAGGAGGCTGTGACAATATTCTGTTACAGCTCTAGTTTAAAGTGGGTCAACCTATAGCTCCCAGACACTTTCAGATAAATTCAACCTGAGGTGCTCTACTAATATGAACACAGTTCTGCATGAACACAGCTTAGGCAAGGGCCAGATGTAACAGGAAATAGAAACCAAGGAGAGAGGAGGTAGAGAACAGTGCACCCTTCCATTTTTAGGCACAGGCTCTCCAGAGTAGCCGCCCTATGATGACCCCACAAACACACTCCCAACCATTGTCTTCACACCAGCAGCAGCCTCCTGCATGCACCAGTTACTGCAAAGACACTCTAACAACAAAAGCTGAAAGCACAGAATGTGAGAATTCAAAACTTACCTTTTCCAAGATGAATTTGTTTAGATAAGGCATGTAACCCTGATTGGAAACTGGTCCTTCATCATCGTCCCTAAAGTGCTCTTCCAAGGCCACTGGATCATGGGGAACGTTTAACACTGTGCACAGGTTGTGAGAAAGGACCTAAGGACAGAAGAGAAACCAGTAACACTGCTGTCAGCCTTAAGCATGTTCCCTCCAGAGCAGACCTGTGACTCCAAAGCCATGTGCAAAGTGACACTTTGATGTCACCACAAGTTCTGCCCCACAGTTTTGTCAGAAAGCAAAACATAACTAAAGAAATCCTGATTCAATGGTTTCAGAGAGCTGCAAGTTACAGAGGCAATGTGAGCACAGAGAGGTCCAGCCCTAGAGAACTGCAAATGCAGCTACACAAGCTCCCCTTTGTACATATATACCCATGCAGCTGCAAACCAGGAGAGGCATGCAGGAACACCAGAGTAATATTTGCAGAGTGAAGTCAGATAGCTATCAAAACAACCACAAACACCTAGCCCTTGAAATTATAAATATTTATACCTAATGAAAACGAGTAACAAAGAAAACAACTCAATACGTAGCCTTAGTTTACAAAGAAATTACTATTCAGATGAAAGCATTAACTATGGATTAATCTCATCTGCTTGCTTTTGGGCTGCATCTCAACACTGACCCCATGTTTCAGCTGGCAAAGAAAAATAATGTTACAGAAAGGGGAACGGTTTAGGTGTGCTTCTCAAATTTTTATTTTAAAAAGCTATTTGCATGAAGTATCTCAAGAACTTGACACCCACCAGCACTCACGTCTGTTCTTGAGAAATGACCTTCAAGAAGAGACTACACACTTGACTAATTTTAAGGAAGTACTGAATTACTGAAAACTAACTGGTAGCCAGCACATCTCAACTTCTTCAGCCTGAGCTTTGCAAGCACAGACCAACACCTCAGTACTAACAGGAAGGCAGAGCCTGGGCAGCAGCGACTCCTGTGCCACCAGCACAGGAAAAGCAAAGCACCATCCCTCCCTTTGTTTTTCACCCTGTCTGGAGTCAGGTCAGACCTTTAACAGGCTGCCCACTGCACCTCAAGCACTGGGGAGCTCTCTCCCTTGGCAAGATGCAGAGCTGAGCCTCTGAAGATCACGTACCACCTACATGAGCTGCGTAAAGGATTTAACATCACATGCCCTGCCATGGTCTGCATGGAAAACATGCAACAAAGGCAAAAAATACAGCTAAACAAAATTACAGAGGTAAAACAGATCACATCTTTTGAAAAGGTATGCTGCCAGTGATTTTTTTTTTTTTTTTTTTAAATCAAGAACTTCATGGAACAGAGTGTGACTGAATTTTGCGGGTTTTACAGAATTTTAAAAAACAGACCCAAATGATGCAAAGAGGAAACAGTAAAAAAAAAAAAAAAACGTGCAGAAAAGTTATAAGCATGCCTATTTAGGTGAGTAGACATAAAGCAGTCAAAGATGGAGTAGCTGTAAAACAAGAAGTGAAAGTCTGAAGTTGTCAAAGCCTAGGAAATCAAACCAAAGCTACACACTTAAAATGTCTGGGCTTTCCCCCACCCACCTGCCCCCGAGAAAAAAGAAAAAGTACATTTACTATTCTGATGCGTGATAAGGAGACAGCAGAATCTAAGTGTTAGTTAGCAGAAAATACTACAAACATAGCCCAAGATGTATACTCAGTTCAGAGGAGAATTCCTTTCTACATACCTCTGAAGTGAAACTTGCTTTTGGAAAAAGAGATATTTCCATGAGAAATACATATTTTCACTGATGTATGCTAACACTAAGATATTACAGTTAATAAGCTATAGAAATTTAAAAACAGTTAAACAACAGCATCAGCCATAGCACAACAAAAGCTGCACTTCCCAAAGCAGCTAAAGAGCATTTAGAAGTTATCACATTTCACACCACTCTCCATCAACAGTATATTTCACTTCAATCTATCCTTGTCTCTAACCACCACATCAGATCAAGTATTTGAGTCCATGTGACGTGATTTATATATGGGGTTGAGGAAACGTACTATCATGTGTGTTTCCCCTTCTATTTAAGGCTTCTGTTGTTATTTATAGAAACCTGAGGGATTCTTGAATTTCTGAGAGATAGAGATGATCACTGTTTTCCAAGAACACTGCAGTTGCTAATACTATAACTAAAAAAATACTCAGCTAATAAAAATATTCTAAAAGCATGACGGATTGCAGCTTACTACTAAAGTAAATTAAAAATCTCAATAAAATACTTTCTTATCATGTCCTTTCTACATATCTGTCTTCTCCTTTTTTTGGCCTTCTTGCTGTGCTTGGGTTGTCAGAAACCTAGGTGGTTTCCACATCAAGTGACCAATTTACCAGAGAGAATTCCACTTTCAATTCTTTTCTGAGATCTGCCTTATCTGTGATCTCTCCTGTGCCCAGTGCCCTCTTTTCATAACTCAGGAAATTCCTCGGTGCCTGCCAAAGCCTGCCGTTCTCTAACGCGGCCAAGCGCCAGCTGAATTCTTCACTTGCAGGGTAAGCCTGAAAAATTCTGCCCTGAGGTCTCGTTTGGTTTTGTTCTCTCAAATCACATTATCTGGACCAGAAGATACTCTACGTTAATTAACAATTAAAATATAAAAAAAACAAACAACAACTAGCTGAGCAGTAGGTTAACTGGGGTACAAAAAAATCACCTTGCCTTGCAGAAGCTACATCAACCATGAGGAAGTTTTGCACCAGTCAGGATTAATCCCCCAGTGCCCACAGGGTTGCTAGGCAGCTTTCTCTTTCCGCATTTATTATGCCCTGGATGCCACATTTAACAATTCACCTTCATGCCAAAGCCAACTCCTGCCCCAGCCCAGAGACTCATCTCTGCTGCAGCACATGGGTACAGTGGGGGTCCCCAAACTGGAGTGTGAGACAGCACAAGCAGCCTGCACGGGCTTCATGGCACCAGTGCACTCCGGGTGCAATTCTTCATTTTCAAGGAAAAGTTTTGTAAGATGCCTAGTAGCATCCCATCTTTCCCTGGGAATACTGAAAGTGTTCTGTTCCAAATACAAACAGAAGCAAGCTGAACACCAAAGGTCATCACAGACTTTGCATTTACTTTATTTATGCCCCGTTTCATGCTGCTTTACCTTCAGGTCTACTCTGCCATAGCTGCTCTCCTCTGAGCTCCCATTTTCCAAAACTTTCAGCACGTGTTGAATTGTTACCATCTGAGTAGTTCCATTTAACCATGTCCATAAAAGTGATCTGCATTTCTACAAGGAGAGGGAAGATCTGCTAGACTATTGCTCAGTGACAAAAATTTGGCCAGATGACAGTGGGAGCACTACCAGGGCAGACTAATCCTGCAGCAGCTATTGTCAGCTTCTTTGGTAGTTTTCTCTTTCTTTTCCATCTTTCAGGGGGAGTCTTCCCCCTCCCCATCTCTTTTTCAGATTTTAAAATGTTGGCATCACAGATCCTGGCAGCTCCATTCAGTGGTTTCGTGTGAATTCATTCCAAGACATTCTTGGCTCATCTCTCCCTAACATCCATGTCAGCAGCCAGCCAGCCAAAATAAGGCTACTCACAAGTACTTTCCCTTTTTCTTTTATGACCAGTGTTAAAGTAGCATCATATAAGCCCCTTGTCACAAACACCAGGTCTTTTCATCCAGGTACAGCATAAGCACACCATATCCTGCATCACCCCATCCCCAAGGTACAGCTTCCTTACCCACTCAGGCAGCAGACACCCCATTTGGAGCCTCATTATTTAATGTCAGGGTGAGCACAGCAGCCTCTTTTGCAGTTGGATCAGTGTGCTCCAGTCCAGCCTCCACCAGCTCAGGCTCCTGACTCTTGGGCCCCTCACCCACATCAGCTCCTGTTCCTTCATTCACTCCTCCTCCTCTGGGCATTTGCACATCCCTCATCACCATTTTCAACAACCTCACCCTTCCTTTTGCCTTCCTTGCCTGCACAATCCCCCTTGGCCCCAAGTCACATACTGGTGTCAGCCTGCATCTGCCCAAGTTGCCAAGTGAATTGCCTTTCTGTCCTGTGGCTCCCAGCGCTTAGGAAGAGCTCCTTGTAAACATATTCCATGCACTGCATCTTTCTTCTACATCTTCCCTGAAACCAGCTGACAAAACAGAGTCACAGAATCAATTAGGTTGAAAAAGACCTCGGAGATCATCAAGTCCAACGTATGACCAAACACCACCATGTCAACCAGACCATAGCACAGAGTGCCACATCCAGTCTTTCCTTCAACACCTCCAGGGACTCCATCACCTCCTGGGCAGCCCATTCCTAGAGCTCATCAGCCCCTCTGTGAAAAAATTCTTCCTAATGTCCAACCTGAACCTCCCCTGGTGCAGCTTAAGGTCTCGTTCTGTTGCTGGTAGCCTGGGAGAAAAGACTGACCCCCACCTGGCTACAGTCTCTCTTCAGGCAGGTGTAGAGTGGTAAGGTCACTCCTGACCCTCCTCTTCTCCAGGCTAAACATCCTCAGCTCCCTCAGCAGCTCCTCATAGGACTTGTGTTTCAGACCCTTCACCACCTTTGTTGCCCTTTTCTGGACATGCTCCAGCACCTCAATGTACACCCTAAACTGAAGGGCCTGGAACTGGACACAGCACTTGAGTTATGGCCTCACCACTGCATAGTACAGGGGACAATCCCTGCCCTGGTCCTGCTGGCCACACTATTGCTGATACAGGCCAGGATGCCATTGGCCTTCTTGGCCACCTGGGTACACTGCTGGGACAAAAGGTTAAGAGGGCTGCTGATCCACTGGGAGCTGCTCCTCTTAAGCACAGCGTCATGGCCCCATTATTTCCTCATGCTCCCTGTTTTAGTCTACAGGCTGCCTGGGCTTTCCTGGCAGAGCAGCATCCCTCCCTCACACCTCACTGACAGGATTCCTCATGGCTACCCTAACACACACACTTTGAGCCCCGTTGATAGCACCAGAGCAGGACCCTCTCCCTGTGAGTCACGGTGACTAATTTCCTACCACCTTCCACCGCTGTACAAAGCCGATTGTCCGGCCGGGGTCCTGCCCACTCGGCACAGGCTCCCAACCCTGCCCCTGCCTCGCTACATTGTTCAAGGTCTTCCTCTCCGGTCAGACCATCCCTCTCACCCTGATTACACCATTCTTCCTCTTCCCACAGGCCACTGACTTCACATTTAGTGGAAAGGCAAAGCAAAGCTAAGAGGTATAATAACCCTATAACACCCCAGATGAGAACAGATCAGGATAAATTTTCTAAGCCTGACAAGTAGCTTTGGTCACCCAAAGTTATAATACAGGCCTGAATGAGATATTCAAGTGGCTCACCATCCACAATCTTCAGATATCATCCAGGAATCCAAGACCCAACAGTTAGAAAATCCACCCCAATGTAGCATGTAAGACAAAACAAGAACAGCAAAATAAACCCACTGCCTAAGCAGAGACAAGACACAAAGCAACGTACGGAAGAGCTTCGAGAGAAGGTGTAAAAACTAATCAGTGTGTGTTCTTTCCAAGATCCAATCATACACACACACTAAAATCAGTTCTGCTGGCTATCAAATGGAACTATATTTAAAACCACAGTGTTTCAAGATCCAGATGAAAAGTGGATTTAATGTTGACACCTTAGAGAAACTTTTAAAACAATTTTTAAATTGCAGATGGCAAGAAAGATGAAATTAAATGTAGGAAAGGAGGTAATTTGCATGTACCTCATGCTGGAATCACAGCAGCAGCTGTAACATTATACACGGAACTTACACCTGAGCCTTGCTGTATCAGTGTTTGAATGTGCCAAAACACACTGGCAAAACAATAAACGTGTCCAGCTTTAAAGCTGGATTTATTTAAGAACAGAATACACAAATGTTTCTGCTGATGTAGAAAAAAATACTAAGAGCTGCAGACAGCGTAACAGTAGAACTTCTGAAGATCACCAGTTAAAAAAAAAAGTAGAAAAATCGAAACAAACAAACAAACAAAAAATCAGTGCAGACTGGAAGAAGATAATAATTCAAAATGACACAGAGGACTGATTTAAGTGTCTCTTCTCTCAGCAGCTCAGAACATATACAGAAGATACAAATGGATAAAAGATATCTCATGACACCCTTACTATTCCAAGCAAGTCCCATTTTTGCCCTCGAGTATTTGCTGTTTCTCCAGACTACGAAACAGACCCAACTGACTCACTTCCATCCATCTGCTCTAGATCTATTGAAAACAAATGTGTGATGCAAACCCTTCACAGTAGGGCCTCAGCTACAGATCACACACACATTTATTCTTGTCACAGTAATTAAAGTTAATTATTTATTTTTATGGAAGGCTCAAAGGTCACTTCTAGGCAGAGTAACTAGAAATCACTGCCTTTAACAATGAAACATGTTATTCTCAGGAATTTACGTGCAACATGATGGCATCCACCTTATCCTGGATTACACAAACCATTGCCAGGAAGTTGTCTTATTGAGGAGGGAAGTGTTCAGCAGGTTACAACACCACCATTCTCACAAAAAAATAATAGGTTTTTATAATTTTTTTTTAAACAGCAGTTCCACTAAATTATTAAGCATATTTTTCTAATGTCACAGATCTCTACTAGCCTGTTCGTCTCCAAGCACCATCTCTCCATTTTACAAGAGTGCTAAATCTTCCTCATGATGATGAGAAACACTTCATTGTGAAACACATTCTTTAAGACAATATAGCCCTATCTCTATCAGACAGGAACTTCTCTTTTGCTGTCCTGCCTGCCCTTTTTAACCATGTGGAGGTACTGCCATCATGCACACCTCTTCTCCCAGCAGAACCATCAGTTTGACACCACATTCATAATTTGCCAGAAAAAGTCTATGTAAGAACAGCTTACTACCCCCTTCTGTGTCCCCTGAAAACTAATTCTTGGTGGCCACATGAGAAGGTGGCAGCCTCATTTCAGGCTTGTTTCTGCACTCCCAGATCCTCCACCTGACACTTCCCATAGGAGCCTTTATGTCACAGACAGAAGTGCACAGACACACAAAGCCCTACTTTTTTTCATCTTTGAGCGGTGACACCAGGAGAGCAGCTGCACCAGCGCACCACACACTGGCAGCTTCTTTAGCCATTTCATTCAGCCCAGCACGTGTGGACCTCAAGAGGTTTTCCACTGGCCTGCATGACAACACATCCTGCAGACACCCTCAGGTGAGTGCACAGAGCACACAGGGTGTGGTAGGCAGCATGACAGGAAAACAGGATTCCTATAAAGAGCAGGACAATAAAAAAAAGCTTCTCTGCAACCTGCTTCAGCTCGTCCTGCAACAGTGGAACACAAATACTCCCTTTTATTGACACCCCCTGTGAAAAACCCAGAACCTGCACACATTTTCAGCTTGAGCTCACAGCCAGGTCTGGCCTCTCGCCCAACTCCTGCCCCGCAGTCACTTCTGGCTGAGTTCGGCGCTATCTCACGGCCTGAGCACCCCAAGAGAAGAAAAGGAGAAGAGGAACAGGCTGCTTGCAACGTGTTGCCTGCTCTGGACCCTCATTACATAATGCTAAGAATAAAGTCCATGAGCGACCAGCCACGCTTGGAAACACCACCACAGCACAGCCACTGTTTCTCGTGGAGTTAATCCCACAAAAGGCGCAAACCTCGGCTAATTGCTGTGGCCCACACAGCCCCAGCACCGAGCACAAGGACCCACAGTCTCGAATGTCAACAGGTGTTGCGTTCTTATTCAAAATATTTATTTAGCCAGATTTCTGCTATTATTCCCAGGCCAAGATGGTCCCATAAAGCAGGGCCAAGATGGGACTGGATTCAGCGAGCTGCCTGAGAGCTCTTTTAAGAGCACAAACACTACTTCAGCGTATAAGCTAAGGAAAGAATGGCACAGTTGGAGCCTCTTGACTAATTCCCCTGTTTATATCCAAATAAGAGGGCACTGTGGAACCTCTCTCTCCCCTTGGCAAGCTGTGAATTTCACTTGGACGCAGCCAACCCCTATAGATGGGACCTTGTGGCTACCCCAGAAAAGATTTTGGCCAGAAAGGGTAGCAAGGACATGTGGTTGAAAGCGGACCAGAAGCACAACAAGGGTTTGTGCACTAACATCTCGGGGAGGACGGAGCGCTTCCCTGGGCAGAATGAAAATCAGCCCGCCCGTGCTCCAGGACGGGTCCGCGCTCCCGCGGGACGGAGGTGTCCAGGGCCCGCAGGGACAGCGATGCCGTGGGACGAACCGCAGCCCCGGTGCGGAAAAACGCGATTTACAGCGCCCAGGAGAGCCCCGAAAGCGAGTGCCCGTGTTTCCCCGGAGGTGGCCGCCCCAGGCAGGTCCCAGTGCCGGCGGTGTCAGCGCTCGCCGGGGACCGCCCGGGCCGTGTCCCGGCCCCTCGCACCCCACCGGGGCCCAGCCCCGCGCCCCCGGGCTCGCCGCCCCCCGCTTGCCTTAAGCTGCGACTTGGAGACCTTCCCGCTGCGGTCGAGGTCGAGGGCGGTGAAGGCGTGCCAGATGGACTTGAGCAGCTCCTCCTTGAGCCCCACCATGGCCAGCCCGCTCCCGGCCCGCGCCCGCCGCCGCTGTGCCCCGGCCTGCGCCGGCCCCGGGGGCGCGGCCCTGCCCGGCCCGGCCCGGCCCCGCTGGCACCGCCCCGGCAGCCGCGTCCCGCCCCGGCGGCGGCGGCGGCGGAGCCCGGGGGCGGCCCCCTCAGCGCCCCCTCAGCGCAGCGCTCGGGCGGGAGCGCCCTGCGCCTCCGGGTCTCGTTCTCTGGCCTTCCGAAGCTTTCTCTCCTATGGCAGGTCTGCCCTTTTTTCTTAATAGGAAAATGCGCACTGTTAAATGGAAAGTGCTTGTTGGATTTTCTCCTTTTCAGTGTATTTCTGATGGCTCGCTGTAACGTGGATGAATAAATTAACATTTGTCACCGTGCTGCTCTTCAGTACAGTTAAAACACTGTTCAGGGTTTTCACCTCTGTTGAGATAGCAAATAAAACAGTCTCGTCACTGTGATGTGCTATTAGATAGATAAAACAAGTACTGCATGGTAATGAAAGCTGTCGTGAATATAACAGTGAGCCTGATACTTTTCTATCTTTCCAAATACTTCCCTCCAGAAAACTGGAGTTTTTTGAAGGACAGGAATACAGTTGAGTCTGTGAATAGAATTTATGAAAGTCTCAGGTCCAATATTCCCAGTAGGTGTGAGCACTGAGGAGAGTAGCTTTCCTCTTGGAATATTTCTGCCCCAAAAGCAGCTTGGAAGGAAGGCTGCACACAGCTGGAGAGAGTGCACTGCAATCCCAGTGCAGGGGGAGAGCTAAAAAAACCTCCTTCTTCACTAGTTCCAGAGCAGAAGCCAGACAAAATGTGTTCACGAGGAAGGAATTGTGCTGTTGGAAGTTTTCTTGAGAGTTTTTGGGTGTTTGGTATAGGTTTTTTGTGTTAAGTCCTCTTTAATGCTGTGGGTTGGGAATAAGCACTGGTGAGGGCAGCAGCTGTGCAAGGACTTCAGCTGAGATTATTAAAACAAAATGAATTTATGCATCATTTCTTCTGCATGTTGTAGGAAAAGCAAATTATTATTTATGATGCATGTGCTGTGATCTCAAGGGTCTTTTTTTCCATGTATGGAGTCCCTATTTTTTTGGCTAAGTGGTGTGTTGGTTGGTCTACTTAGCCAAAAATACCTCTTCAGGCCAACTTTGGGAGGGGAAGGATGGAATGGCCTTTTTGTACAACTTGATGGATGTCTTTGGCATTTCAATCTGGACAGCAGATACCATAAATCATGTCAGCAACACAGCCAGGATCCAAACCCCAAATGCACTGAAGCCTTAGGCCCAAATATGATCCACCCACTGAGAGCATCTCTGTGAGCTTATTTTGCAGAAAAGGACAATGAGTGAGAAGAAGTGAGGGATGATGGACATGGTCTTAGCAGCAGAAGGTATAAAACTCTCTAACACTTAACTGACTGACAAAGACTGAGAAATAAGACTCTTGCATGCACTGTTTCCTGCAACTGATAGAAAAGCTCACACTTTTCTGTCTGTGTCAAACCCACATACATTGCTTTGAACACTGCACGTGACTGTCATTCACAGAGCACAGCCCATGATCACGCTAAGGTTTTATTTTCATGGATTTCACACAGAACCATTAAGATCCCAAACTCAAGACACATAATAAAAAAGAGGGGGAAAAATTAGTTTTTGCCCAGTTTTAGTCCTCAGTCAATTGCATCATCAGAACAAAAAGAGCACTCCAAGTGAAATAGTTCTGGCAGGTACAGTTTGACAACTGTTTTGTACCAGGTGGTGCTTGTTTATTGTGATTCCAGTAAGAAAGGCACTCAAATTCTGAAGTGTAACTTAAAATGCCATTTATTGCAGCCAACATTATAATGGAGAGAACAATGTAGATAACCTTACATGCCTTCAGGAAGCCTGGGCTGTGCAGCATCAACCAGGTGCAGCATGTCACGCAGATCCTACCCAGGAAAAGTTACACCATTTCAGTCATTCAAGCTATTACAGGATTTTCTTAGAAGGAAACAACTCTGTACATTGTTTCTATTGCCAAACATAAAGGACGTTCACACCAGAACCCCTTGCTGCCATTTTCAGATACAGTGCAGGGCACGCAGCTCTGTCATCACAGGTACCATGTAGGAGCTGCCCAAAAAATCCTGTGGGACAATCAGCCAGGGAAATTTGTCCCCCGTGGGCCTGGAGGCCAAGCTGGACAGACAGCACAGCTCAGCACAAGCTGGGAAGGCATGGGCCTAACTTGCGTGGATCACTGATCCTCCAGGTACAACGGGCTTCTGGCCAGGACCAGGGCAGATGAGCAGACAGCAAAGTTCACTGTAAGAAGTAGTTCTAATTCTCAAAGGTGATAATTCACAAGATTAGTTTTCTGTATGTGGTGAATTGGAGACTAGAATCATCCACAGATTTCAGGTGATTTTTATTCTTCAGAAACACCTTTTAGAGATGTTATAGTCTCCCAGTCAATTGTCAAACACAACCTGCCTTATTCACTGAACACATCCTAACAGCCTTTTCCCTCCTCTTTTTTCTTAACCTTTTTCTCCATAATTTATTCAAGGCTTTGGAATCCACAAAAAATTATTTATGCTCCTTCCTCGAGACAGATAGTGTGAACTATATGATTGATATCAAAAATTATTTGTATTAAATTTCCTAATGAACCTGATTTGCTAATATTATAGCTGTTACTATACAGAAACATCTGCCATCTTAAAATACATTAGCATTTCTCCAATTTGAGCACAGCTATTCCACTTAAGAAGGGAAGAGATAACTTTTATATATGCAGATAAATTGATGGCTGAGCACCCACAAGGTCACCAGTAAAATCAGAACATCCTTATTAAAGTGCATTAAAATACAGCTAGATTCTGTGAAAAGTCATTGAAGAAAAGCAATTAATGTAGTTCACACATGAATCTTCAATGACAGACTTAATCTCTGCTTTGAACAGCATACAGTGGGTTTTTTTGGCAGTTTGAATTTTTGGTAAAAACAATAGAGTGGAAAAACAAAATCAAAACAAAATGCCCCACAAATTGTAGAGGCCAACAAAACCTTTCCACCACACCCACACACATAAAAACCAACCAACCAACAACAAAAAAACCAACCAACCAAAAAAAAACTTCCACAAAAACCCCCCACTAAAACCCTGTGTGCTGCCTTACATTTTCTCTTCATTCTTTTTGCTGGCTTCTGTTACTCCTGATTTAAATGACATGCTAACATCCTTTGCCAGAACAGGATTTGTTTTCCACTCAGAATATAAATAGTTCCATTTAGGTCACTAGGTTAGCAGTCCATGCTTAAATGTTTCATTAAAATGAGTGGTTTATACAAATCTCAGCTGCTCCAGCACTTGGTAGGTTAATCAAAAGGCTACTTAAAAGTTACGCATAAACCTAGTATATGATTTTATATAGTCATACTCATATTTAAAACCGTTTTTATAGGATTGAACTAACTGAGCAAAACCAGTTAAAGTGAAGTTCATATGCAGACAAACTTGTTGTGGAACGAAACCTTTGTTTTTTATGCTTACCCAAAATAGCTTTGACAAAGTTACAGGACTATCCTGTGTATCCACACCCAAAGTGTGAGTTATTTTAAGCAACCCTTCTATTTTGATATGCTAGTCTGGATCTTTGCTTATCAAAGACCTTACATTCCGAACCTTTGAAGATAAGATTGACATGTAATCCATTAAACATTAATTAACAGCAATCACACTTAACCAAGAAACCCTTGATAGCACTACATAAACCCTAAATTGCTTGCGTGGTACAAAAGCAAGTTCTGATGCAACTTCACACACTTCTGCTTTTCCTGAAAGTTGTCTGAGATCTCAGCAACTTTATTTTAAATCTGCACTTATTCTAATTTTGTTTCCTCACCACAGTTAAAAACATGACTGAAGGGAGGGAAAACTGGCTCAGTCTCACAGAGTGACTCACAGTTTCAGGAAGGAGCTTTAGTTAGACCCTGCTGGGGCTCAGCCTTAAGGGGTCAATCACTTTTCTCTTGGTCCTCTTTGCAGGAGCTTAATTACTCCTTGTTAGCCAAATAATAAGTATTTGTCAGGGAAGTTCTAACCAGAGGAAAGATTACGCACTTGAACCGTTACTAATTTTGTTTTATGCCACTGAGTCAGTTAAACTGACATCAAGGAAAGAATTCCAGCACTTCAGTAACTCAGTTTTCTGCTCATTGTTAGCCCAGGGAAAATCTTCCCAACCTCGGCTAGACCAGTCATTTTCATTCTCCACAGGAAAACTAAATGGAAGCAAACCGAAATTGAAGACCATTAAGCCAACTTTGCAGCAAACTGTGTTTCCAGTATCTGCCACTTAACAACAATGTTTCAGGAGAAAAGTGAAGCAAATGCTAGTGTTTATTATCAATGTGTTAGTTCTGAATAGACTACTCCTGTCATAAAACATCTCAAGGAAACATTGGGGGAGAGTGTAAAAAGCAGTAAGTATACTTGACATTATAGCATGACCCAATCCTCAAGCCATCTGAGGAATTTGTTTTTTCTGTTATTTTAAAATACTTTAGTAGTTTGAGGTGAAACAGGAAGCAGCATTAGATGCTGAATCAGAATGGCAGTTCAGTCTCTCCTAAAAAAAAAAGTGAATTTTTCATTCACTTCTAAGACTTCCACAGCAATCTTTAAAGGGATTACAGCAAGACACACCTATTTCACTATGGTTTTCTATTATTTATACATATGTGCACAATACATGCCTTTTTATTTAAACTTAAGAAAACAAATGTAATGAAGGGATAAAACATTAGGTTACCTTTCAGTTCTTCCCTGGTAACACACATCTTACTCTACACTTTCAGCTGATAAGGTATTTCTCATCAAGTTCTAGAGCTCACCATAGAACAGAATACCACAGATAACTTACCTGCAGAGAGGAAGAGGAAATTCAATCCTGTGTGTGTAGTAACCATCCGATACCATCTTTTGGGATGGGAACCAGAAGGAGAAATAAGCAATGGAAAAAGCCACTTAAGCAGGGTTAATGTAGAAGACAGTCAGAATCATAGAATCTTTAAGGCTGGGAAAGACCTCCAGTATCACTGGGCCCCCTGTTAACCCAGCACTGCCGTGTTCACCACTAAACCATTTCCCTCAGTGCCACATCCACATGTTTTTTGACTTCCAGGGATGGTGGTTCCACCACTTCCCTAGGCAGCCTGTTCCAATGCCTAGCAACCTTTTCAGTGAAGAAATTTTTCCTAATGTCCCATCTAAACCTCTCCTGGAGCAGCTTTAGGCCATGTCCTCTTGTCCTACCACTGTTACCTGGGAGAAGAGACTGACCCTCCCCCAGCTACAGCCTCCTTTTAAGCAGTTGTAGAGAGCAATAAGGTCTCCCCTGAGCCTCTTTTTGTCCAGGCTACAGAGCCCCAGCTGCTCCTCATAGGACTGGACACAGCACTTCAGGTGTGGCCTCACCAGTGCCCAGTACAGAGGGACAACCACTGCCCTGGTCCTGCTGACCACACTATTTATGACACAAGCCAGGATGCCATTGGCCTTCTTGACCACCTGGGCACACTCTGGTTCATGTTCAACCACTGTTGACCAGCACCCCAAGTCCTGTTCCACTGAGCAGCTTTCCAGCCACTCTGCCCACAGCCTGCAGCACTGCCTGGGGTTGTTGTGACCCAAGGGCAGGACTTGTCAGTTCGCCTTGTTGAACCTTATACAGTGGCCTTGGCCCATCAATCCAGCCTTGACTCAATGTCTATAAGATCAAAAGGAGTTTAAAATCCCACGTGCTAAGCCATAAGTAAAATACATGGGGATATTCTGCCCTGAACATCTTAACACCTACATAGATGAGAGTGAAAAGAGGCAAGAGGAAAGAGCTGCAGGTTGAGAATAGCAGTTGTTTCTCCTGTCCCCCCATTCCTATCCTGTGAAACACCTGCCTAAAATACTTTCATTAGTGGTGCCTTCTGCTGTCTGTAAATCAATAGATGAACAAGATCTTCTCCATCAGGATGCAGGCTGAACACACAGAATCTTCCTGTGTGTAAATTCAGTAACAGCAGCAGGTTTTATGTCCATTAGCCCACTTGTCTGGCAGCAACCCTAGGGATACACAGCAGATCATTAATCAGAGTCAGGCCACATAGTCTGCTTTCATCTTGAGTCAAACAGACATCAGTTTAGACCAGCATGATAATTCAGATGTCATGCTAAGTGCTCTTATTGTGTATTATAAGGGAGTCAAATGAGCAGCAAAAGGAAGATCTTCAATGCTTCAGATTTTTCAAGACTATCCAGAATCTCAAATTCATTTTGAGGCGTGTACAACCTCAGATCTCTGAGCAACATGTTAAACAATAATAAATTGCTTCCTGTTTAATTAGGCACAGCAATATTCTCTCCTCGGGGCACCTCCCTTTCCCCAAGCCCAATCCCATTATACTTTGGGAAGATAGAATCTTCATCCAATTCCAACTGTTCAGACAGAAGCAGGACCTCTGTTTCCTGACTGCTGTCCTGCCCAGTTCCCTTCTGCTTTCTCTGTGCCGCGTTTCTGGAGCTGAGAACCTTCGGTCGGCTCGGCAGCACTCCCTCAGAGGGCTTCCAGGCTTCACTCAGGGAGGGAGGGCTCAGCCCAGATTTGTCTCTTGATGGCCATGTTTAGACCCGGGTCCTCAAGCCCAGCTATAGCAGGGATGTTTGTAGGTCTCACACACAGAGGTTTATTAAACACGTGGATACCTTACATACCAAACAACATATAAGGACACATGGTGAGGGTGCCTTTTCCAAGCCTCTACAGCCAAAGGAGTGCAAATTAAAAGACACTTACCTGAGCTACTGCTGGCAAGAATGCTCAGTCACTGCTGCAGAACAAGATAATGCTTTCCAACAATCAGGGTCGAGTGTCCCACCAGCACACAAGCACTTCAAAGACAAAAATTCAGTGCACAGTTAACAATTTTGTCCAGCAGGTGTTGCTGGAGACTACAGAACACATTCAGACAAGGTCCAGCTGGCCAGCTTTTGGGAGGGTGTCAAACACCTCGTGTTCCCCTGCCCCAGATCAGCAAGGACAGGGTGCCTATTGCTACTTTTACTCATGAAACTTTTCAATGTTATAAAGTAATGCAAGGTGTGACATTGAAATCCTATTTTGGAACATATAAACAGTGCCTAACTCCATTTCTAAGTGGAAGTATAGCTTGTCTGTGACTTCCAAAATAAAACAACTTGACAGTAAGCTTTTCAGGTTCTACATTTTAGCAATTTAGATCCTTTCCAACTAATAGGCAACAGGATACTTGGAAACTGAAAAATGACCCTAACAAAAACCATCAAAAAACTCTAGAGAACTGCTGCGTGGGAATACCTTACCAAAAACAAAATTAAAAAACATACAAAGATGACCTCTAATTATATTTTGACAGTAATGGCAGAAACAGAATTTCATGTAATATTTGAACAGCAGATGTGACTCAAGATTTTTTGAAGTATAGCATTTATGATTAAATTCAATAATTTAGCCTGCAAACCCATCAGTATTTCTACAATCAATGGAAAGGTTTGAATTGCAAGATGAATTATCCAAACAGTGAATCAGTCCTTGATACTTGAAATTCATTTTTCAGTGTTAAATGGTGTCGTGTCTTTACAGGAAACTGAGTCTGTAAGAGCTTTAGTCCATCACACCACCCACTCTTTGGTCAGAAGATGCAGAAAGACTGAGCAAGACCAGGCAGGTAGTGTTGTCCAGTAATGTATCATTAGAAGATGGAGAAGAGAAAGGAGCAGACAAATGTCTAGAGGAGGTGGGGATATGAAATACCTGCTTTCAGATATTTTTACATTCACTTTGAGTTCTCCATGAAGTCATGCAGTCTGATCAAATAAGGTAAGCTGCTATGTTACATCTGTATTGGAAATTTAAGCTAGCTGAATTCAGGAGAAGAATGGTTAGACATTAAATGTAGCTATTTTGAAGAACACATTTGCCACACAACTGCAATGCTTGCTTCTTAAACTGAGATAAAGCTTTCCTCTTCAAGTGCTGAAGCTCATCCCATTACACCAAGAATTCTACCAAATTCTTGGTAGAATTTCAACTAATATCCAACTCTACATTTTTGCGAGAGGTAAGAAGCTGCTTCTTCCACCTGCAAAGACAACTTGCTGAACTACAGACAAGCTTGGCCCAAGTCCTGCTTTTGCAATAAATTCATAAGCCACCAAAATTACTGTAAGATTGTTCATATTAAAAAAGAAGCCCCCTTCGATGTCAGTAAAAATAGATACCACTTCTTACTCAGTAAGCATCTGAATCATGAATCACTTGGTGCTGGGAATATTCACGGCAAGCATTAACACACACTTCCCAAATTCTCTGCTTCTTCCCACTAGCCACCATTGTAGCCAGGATTCACTGCCTCACCATTTGCACCAGGAAGGCTCATGAAAATTTGACATAAAATTTCACCATTCTTACTGCTCCCATAAACTACTTTAAAACCCTGAAATGCCTTTTTAAATACTGTTCTTGGCATACAGGAAAAAGTTAAAAATATCTGAAGTCACTTCAGTCACATGGTTTAAGCTAGGCACCCCTTCAATGGCACACAAAACCTGTGACCAGCACTAGAACAGACCCCACTGAATTCTTCAGGTTGGAAGGCATCCTTACGATCATAGAGTCCAACTGTTAACCCAGCTCTGCCAAGTCCACCACTCAGCCATGTCCCTAAGTGCCACATCCCCACAGCTTTTGAATAACACCAGGGATGGTGACACCACCAGTTCCCTGGACAGCCTGTTCCAATGCTTGACACTACTTCAGAGTAGACATGCTTCCTAATATTCTATCTAAACCTCCCCTGGCACAACTTGAAGCTGTTTCCTCTTGTCCTATCTCCAGTTACTTGGGAGAAGAAGCCAACTTCCACCTGACTACAGTCTCTCTTCAGGCAGTTGTAGAGAAGTGATAAGGTCACTCCTGAGCCTCCTTTTCTCCAGGCCAAATACCCCCAGCTCCCTGAGCCGCTCCTCACAGGACTTGTGCTCCAGACCCTCCACCATCTCCATTGCCCTTCTCTGGGCTCACTCCAGCCCCTCAATGTCTTTCTTGCAGTGAGGGGCCCAAAACTGGACACAGCACTCAAGGTGTGGCCTCACCAGTGCCCAGTACAGGGGGACAGTCACTACCCTGGTCCTGACAGACATGCTGTTCTTGATAGAGGCCAGGATGCCATTGGCCACTTTGGCCACCTGGGCACTGCTGGCTCGTGTTCATCTGCTGTCAAAGAGCACCCCCACATCCTTTTCCACTGGGCAGTTTTCCAGCCACTCCTCCCTCAGCCTGTAGCACTGCCTGGGGTTGTTGTGACCCAAGGGAAGGATCTGGCACTTGGCCTTGTTGAACCTCCTGCAGTTGTGTCCTCAGCCCACTGATCCAGCCTGTTCAGATCCCTCTGCAGAGCCTTCCTGCTCTCCAACAGATCAACACTCCTGCACAACTTGATGTCATCTGCAAACTGAGGGAACCCTGGGTCCTCTTATCCAGATCATTGATAAAGACATTTAAACAGGGCCCCACACCAATCCCTGGGGGACACCACTGGTGACCGGCCACCACTGGATGTAGCTCCATCCACCACCACTCCCTGGGCCCAGCAATCCAGGCAGTTCCTCACCCAGCCAGGAGCACAGCTCTCCAAACCCACAGCACAGCTTGTTTGCACAGCAATGCCTGTACTGATGTTACAGGCCTCTGAAAATGGGCGATGCAGGAGCACAGAACTGTAATAGGTAGAACAAATTTGTTTACACCGTAGAGGACGAAAGGCTTAGGTTCACTAATCCCCCACCAATTGGTATTTCTGACTGTTTAGAAGTATGCTTAAAGAAAGGACTCAATGTAGATGAACATTAAAGCACTGCAACAAAACCATCTGTTTTAAATTCTCTCACAAACAAGACAAGGCTATTTTATAAAGTAAAAACCTAAGGGTATTCCAGCATATCTGTTTTTACTGATAACTGCATATTCAGTTACCTTACACCAAGACTCTGAATTTCACTGCCATATGACTAGAACGGAGAACTCTTAGTTATTTTCTGCTATTTGCAAAGCTGAATTTTATGAGTCCATAGAATTCAGATACAGCTTCTCTGAGTTACCTGCAGCTCTAATACAAGGTAAAAACTTCCACAATAGACTCATCTATTAAGCCTTCATTTAGTGTGTCTCTCTTCTTTACATTTGTCTCCATACCACAGAACATGCCATTATTGTCTTCCTGAAACTATTCCAACTCCTCCCACTGTTCTCTTCCCATTCTCAGCAATTCCTGAGCTTTCTTCCTTACCTCAGACCCAGGTCTTTCCTCATGTAAGTTTCTATTCCTCCACCATCAGTCATGGGTTCCACTTCTTCCAGGAGTTTCACCTTTCCCAGTGCAATACCATTCCTGAGGCTGCAGAGACAGACTGCTATGGACACCAACACACCAACTAGGACACTTCTCTCCTAACTATCAACAAGTGTCTTACCTCAGTCCCACTCTCATGAGAAGGAACCACAAGCATTAGGCATGAGTGGGAAGCAGATCTCATCAGGACTTGCCGTAGTATATTCCCAACTCAGTATTTTATTTCCATAACTACGAAGTTAAATAAGCGTTAGACAATATTAAACAAACAGAACTTTAAACTTTAATGTTCAAATTCAACACTAGTAAGAACAAATAGAGCACAAAAGGGAAACATTGTTTTAAGTAAAATGAAGAGACAAGCCATTAATTACAACAGTTCTGTCAGCCTAGGTTCAAGATCAGCACCGGTTCCATGGCCACATTCTGTTCCACATTTTGGAACTTCAAACTGAATAGTTAAGCTGTGTCTGTTGACATCCCAGACTGCAGTTTCAGTATAGTACACTATAAGCATGATCAAACTTATGTACATAAACAATGAAAAACAACCTGAACATACTAAACAACTATTTACAAGTATTCCAACATAAAAAAAACCGAACATACAATAGCCTCAAGAATGGGCAACTGAAGAAAATATGAACATTCAGAGAACCTTATTAGAAAGAAGAACAAAACATCAATAGCAAAGACATTAACAATTGCACTACACTAATACAGAGTCCAAATATTAAATTGGTGCATTTTTTCACAATGCACTAGCTTTGAGAGGAAAATGCTGCCTTCACTAAAATGCAGCTTACATTTGTTTCACTTAATTGCTTTGACAAGAAGCCTATTAACACAATAATGATTGTTTTAATGCTACAGTTTACAGCAAGGACGTTGAACTAAAAATAGCAGCAGTTCCACATGGCACTTAATTCCACAGGTTCCTAAGCTGTGGTTTATGCAATGCCTACAAAGTGCTCCCAGTTGAATACACAAATAAAATTCACAACAAAAGTCTACCTGACATCAGGTACATTGACTGTAGGTGGCCTTAAAGCCTGTCTTTCAAACTTTATTCCCCCTCTGCTCAAAAAAAAAAAACAACCTAACTATCAAAGTAAGGCCCCCTCCCTCCTTCTTAAAAGATTAGGGATATTGCTTCTTATTACAATGCTGTAACACTACAAAGCAGCACACCACTATAGTGGTTAACCCTGGGACAACGTAACATCTAACAGTGTAACCGAAAGACTTATGGAATAACATCCGGGATCCTCTACAGACAGGAGAGTAACCAAATCCACTAACTCAAATGGTTAATACAGAATCAGCCATAGAGTACAAGTGAAAACCCAGAAGCAACAGCTGTAAAACTGGTGATACTGATCACAGACAAGAAACCAGGAATCGAAGGCTTCCTTTAATTCCTTAGGCTCCGGTCCAGCAGAGAAGCTAGGCCATCTCTGCAGTTCCTCCAGACTCCATGGTCAGTATATGGTGAGACTCATGGAGCGGTTCATCTTCTTCCCCACGAGTCGGGATGGTCGGTTCTGCGTTGTCGATCTCGTGGTCATTCTGTCAGTGAACAGCGCCCGTTCCTCGGCCGCAGCCTTCGCCATCTGGGCCTTCTTCAGCTCTCTGCAACACAGGGACAGTGTCACTCCCAGCAGTACCCACAAGGATACAGGCTGATCACAGCAAGAGATAGCAAACCAACTACAGCGGGTCACCACTCAAGAGTTTAGGTCAATTTTAGGTCACACTGAGACTGTTATGATTTGCATCCACCTGTTTCCAACCCAGAGGGCAGAGGTGGGAGGCTCATTACTTGTCTAGATGTTCTTTCTTTTGAAAAGCAAGGGAAGGAAGTGAAAAATTCACACAACTCAGATTCTGAAATCCAGCCTGTTACATGCAGCTCAATACTTCAATTACCAGGGCACAGTAGGGCGCTTTTACCTGCTAGCACAAGGCACGTGTTAAGTCAGAGTTCATTACTGAGGTTTGCCCAAAGGAAGCATATTCAGCCACACCTGATCTTCTGTGGGAGACTTAAACAGAGATTTAGATGAACACAGGTGTAGGAAACTGGAAACAGATGACTCATGAAGCCTCCTTTCCCTTTTGCATACCCACATCAACAGCTTATCACCGCCCTCCATGTTTTGTGCCTAACAAAAATGGGAGCCTGCAAGGCAGAGTCACTGAAGGTAGCACAGGCCATCGTGCCTGTCTGTTCTGTTTCAGACCAATTACCAATACCCAGTCTGAGGACAAAGTTAAATCAAACTCAGGATAAAACTATAAAATAGTCCAACTAAAGAGCACAGCTATCTTTATAAAGGGTTTCCCTGCACATTGCTTTTCTCCTTTCCTCAAATACTGACATATGGTTAAGCTGAGGCCTTCCCTCATACTCTCTTCCTTCCACTATCTCAAACTATCCATCAAAGAACCTTCTCTGCTCTAAGAGCTAGTATTTTTAATCTCACTTCAACATCTGGGTGCAAAGCAAAATCAGATTTTACAAGCTTGCTGCATATTGGTGTAGGTGTATTCAATTTTAAGCTACATGTTTTAGTTTAATAAGCAATTCCCATTCTAGTAAGCCAAAGCATTATTAACCGTGCCCGTGCCCCATCTAATCACCCCCACATTATCACTGTGCAGTTCACTGCAAGAGAAAGCAACCAATTTTTAGTCCTCTTCCCTGTGAATGTCACAAATGCACGTGTGCTCACCCAACCACCACACCATTACCAGGAAATTAAGTTTTACAATATCCTTCCACTCTTCCCTAGAAGTCTTGAATTCTTGCCTAGAAATCTTGAATTCTTCCTTCCTCTGAAGAGGACAGACAATACAGCAGAAAAGCTGAGTTGCCTTAAAAGGATTCTTTTCACTGAAGATGACTTAGGCACGAAAGTGGTATTTTAAATGGTTCAAATGCAGAAACTTAAGAAAAAAAACAAACCCAAAATAAAAAAAACCCTCTCCCCCCATCAAATAATACCTGAGGTATTTTATGGAACACTATGCCACACAACATTAAAAATTACTGTGGCTAAGTGTACTTTTAAAATAATTTTTGGATTTATAAGGATGTATCCTTCTTGTTGCCAGGCCAGGAGGACTCTTCCCGAAACACTAGCTTTGCCAGTAGTCTCTTTCAAGTGATACACAAATATGTTGTCTTTATAAAAGCAAGCAACTTACCTCAGCAAATCTGCTCTGTCACAACCTGTACAAACTGTCTGATGATTCTTTCAATGTAATTCGTAATATTGTAAAGATAAGCATCTAATCTAGTACATCTGTCTGTGGTCAGACTAGCAATGGCAAGATAAGCAGCTAACAATGGAGCAAACCTGAACATGAAATTAACATCTTCATTCAAGACAAACAACTCAGAAATAAATTAGTGCTTTACATTCCCTCATAAATGCCTGCCTGTTATGCATAACATATGCACAAATAACTGTAGTGAAAGAGTCAGATGGCTGCTTAATAATTTATGAACTCTTTCCCTGAAACTTAAGCAGAAATCAGACTTTCCTGAAGGGAATCTCTTCTTCTAAGCTTTAATTCAGTTAAGATGAATGTTTGAGCAAGCAGTAGGACAAAATGGCCTCCTGATGCAAATGGTTCTCTGGTAACCCAATAACACTGCTGTGTACTGGTCAAATTAGTCCAGTAACATTCCTGATGTGCCATTTCATTTAAGTTCAAAATAGGTCATTTAAGTAATGTTTTCCAACATGTTTCAATGTACAAATGACCTAGGAAAACAGACTCAAAACATACAGATGTAAGTTAGGCTATATCTGTCATGGAAGTGTGCACTATCCTGAAACATTTGTTTAAAACCATAATGTTTTGTATGCCTTGAATACTAACAGTGCTGTTGAGATTCCCTTAGAGTATTCAAGCAGTTCTTTCTGTGGAGAAAGTTCCTTTTAAAGTTCCATGACCCACTTTGTACTCTCAGGTCTGTACACGCATACAGATTTGTGGATCTCACATACAAACAAGGACACTCCTGTTTTATCATCACTTCTCTGTCAGGTGAGAACCTACTAGAAATGAAGTCCTTATTGAAGGACCCCAAGGACCTACTTACTTCTGCAAGAGCGAGTTCTTGAATTTTTCAGCATTCAGCTCTATCCGGAGCTGCTCCGCGCTCTTTTTTGCAGCAGAGAGAAGCACTGAATGCTTGACCAGTGCCACAGCTGAAGGCCTTTTCTCAGGATCGGGATTAATCATAACCTTGGGAATAAAGAAAACAAGACATCCTTGGTTAAGGCCAACAACACAATAAATTACACTTATCAGCTAGCCACTCGTACAATAATTCTTACTTTTAGTAAGTCTAGTAGCTCTTGAGAAAGCACTTGTGGTAGTCTAGGTAGTTTTCCTTGCCGAATTTCATGCCATTGGTCCCCATTAGTTGGAAGTGGTTCAGCCCCAGCAGCACAGACAACAGTCAGAGCAAGAGCAAAAATATCTGCTTTCGGCAAGTGAGTGTAGTTCTTGAAAAGAAAAAAGAAAAAAATTAACAATCATTTTTTCTAAAGGAAACAGCAGGCAGGCCTAACAACACTGTTTCCCATAAACAGAACAGTTACCTCTTGTAGGACTTCATTCGCAAGGAAACGGCTGTCACCTTCCTCCACCTGAGGACTAGAGACTCGAGTTACATGGCCCAGGTCACCTGCAAGGAGAAAAGAAAGTTACTTTTCTGAAGACAACAAGATGATGCAATTCTTTTGAGCACAAGTGTGCTGTTTCTCACCTATTTTAAATATGACTCTATCAGATGACCAGTCATCATCATCGCCTTCCTCTGAAGTTATACTAGGGACTGATGTTCTAGATATGAAAATATTACCTGAAAAAGAGTAGAATTGTTAAAAGAAACATATGTGTACAATTTCTACTTGACCTAGTTTCACTACAGTTTGCTTTAGCCACACAGAAGTTTTATTTGTATATATACCCTGTTCAAAGAGTGAGAAACTATAACTGACTTGCTGTGGCCCCTCTGCTGGGAAGGCAGCCAAGTGTTATGCAAGCAGAGTCAATGACACAAAAAGGACCCAAGATAAATTCAACAGTTTAGGTCTGCTGGCCAATTTTATAACTGACATCTTTGTGCTCCTATTCAGAACTTCAGGGAAGAATTTACAGTTAGTAAGGTGTGGCTAACTGTTCATTTTTCTACAGCAGATTAAATGAACTGAGCAAGTTGTCAATACAGAGTAAAGCAGCTAAAAACTTACTAGGTTTGATATCCATGTGTACCAGGGACATTGAATGAATGTACTTTAAACCTCGAGCCACTTGAAGCAGCAGATCCTTCAGTTCTGGTTCAGAAAAATAACGCATATTCCTGTAATTTTCACTTATGGCATCTGCTAAACTGCCACCTAAAAAAACATTAACGAGAACAAGTTATTTTTTTACATCAAACAGTTGACAAAGTAACGACAACTAGGTTCCAAAATGAAGAGAATACATCACAACTTGCTGGCAATATACAGAAAGTGTAAAATATAGTGCTGTATCCTCTCTTTTTTAGCCATATAACAATATAATAAAATTCTTTTCTGCTGTAGTTACCACACGAATTAACAGGATATCAACACAAGGGAAAGAGCTCTTTCTGTCTTCCAAATCTCTGTCAGGGCACCAACAACAGCAAAATGCTTCATAAATCAGGTTTAATCTCCCTTTTTAATGGAAATTCTAACCATTTTCTCTATTCCAGCTTGTAGTATTGTACAGAAGAAAGAACAGTTCTGCTGCTCACAAACGGCTCACTGTACTTCCAGTATGCTTGAACATGCATGACTTGGTCGGCAACTTTGTACAGTTTTTGCTTCATCCATCTGATATGCCTTTTCCAATAGAAAGGAATAGCAGACACTTGAGAGGAAGACAGCATGACCTATGAGTAGGGTAATCAATTCTTAACTAGTATCAAGAACTTGTAGATACCTGTATGCCATCTTTACTTACCATTGCAGTATTCATTCTGTATAAGCATGTGATCATCTTCTGCCCATGCAGAGTAGTACCTCACTACATGAGAATGCTGTCCCAGAACTGCATGTGCATAGACCTCTCTCAAAGCATTCTGCCTGTTAATCACAAAAAACAACAGCACATGTGCATATTGTGAGGTGAAATTAGTACAAATTCTTATTACAATAAGTATTTCTAATAAAAATCTTCCTATTCCATTCTGTGGCACTGTAAAGTGGATTTGTACTTCTATCCAAACAGCTAAAATAATTTACATTATATTAAAAGGCTTAGTATATGGGACATCAAAAAACCAGAGTTTGGTGTGGATAGCTCTTGAGGGAGCTGCCACTTCCATTACATACTTGCCAACCAGTAGCAATAGCAAGCTTTGAGAAGCATCACTGAAGTTTCAGGGAAAAAATAAAAGCGATCACAAGCCAAGAGCTTGACTGAACTCAACATTCCTAACTTCTTGTGTGGTACGCAATTTTGTGCAACTCAGACTTGTGGAGTTTTATATCATAACTATTTAAACAGTGTGGGGAAAAGTCCTGCCTCACACGCTCATTCACAAACGCCAAAAAATACCCCTAAAGTGACTTAACTCATCTGCATGTCACTCAAGCTGACAAGGATGAGGACTTAGTTGGGAACAGTGCCTTCCTTTTATCTCTCAAAGAATCACCTTTGCAAGGAAGCATTTCTCACTTTGAGAACAATCTGTTTCCACACAGAATAGTGGGACAAACATCTGGCAGGAGAGAGCCTTTTATCCACAGTACTGGAGGGTATCTGGGGGGGTGAGTGGGGAAAAATAAAAGTGAAGTGGCTTCAAAACTATCTGTTTTATATTTAATTCATGTTTGTTTTATACTTTTCTCTTAAATGCCTTCTCTAGACACCAAGAGCCATGCAAAGAAACACCAAGAGAAGACTTTTAAGCTTTAAGAGCAGGAGATACTCACTCGTCCACTGAGCCAGCCAAGGGTTTCTTGGATCTCTTTATTGCATAGATGCAGCCATCCAACCTCTTCACACATTTAAACACAGAACCGAATTCGCCAGATCCAATCTTCTCCAGCTCATGGAATTCGGTTGCATACCGTGACTTCATGTTACTTTCTGTTATTGTTATCCTCTGCAAAGATTACCAAGGAAAATATTTAGATCTGCAGACACAGAAACTTCTAAAATTAGTATCAAGGCTTAAAGATGAAGTACCTTAGCAGGTCTCATGGTCTCCTCTTCAGGCTCTCCATCACTTGGTTCCATGTCCTCTCCACAAGAGCTGAAATTCACACCAGAAATAACATGGTTTAAGTAAACTTAAATCTGAAGCCCAGAAGCTGTTGAATTTTTCTGAAATCTAGTTCTCCTATTGTACCTAATTTTAGTTAGCTAATTGAACACTAGACATCTGTAAACACAAACCCATAAAACTGCCATGCCAATATCTTTGTCATTTCTTTCGTCATGTTTCACACTAGTATTTAATGCATTTTTTTCCTCCTCAAGGAAAGACTGTGTGCATGGCCCATTCTATGAGGGGAAAAAGACCAGGACACAGCCTAGTCTATCCTCTCGGTACACTAATCAAAAGATCTAGTGCTAAATGATTATTTCATTATATCATGCATCTCAAAGCACATACTTTAAGAGCTGCATTATACATTGCTAACAATCTGCAAGCGAAAATACTTTCTTAAAAGCAACGTGTAACAAAATTTTTGCAGCCAAAAGTAATTCTAAATACAAGCTTAACAAAGGAAGCTACAAGTCACTCACTCATTCCAGTGTATCCTCTTCCTCCTACGACATTTGCCTTCAGAGTTGTGAAGGAACATGGAATCAGGAGTGAAGGGATTGATGTTCACATGAGGTGTTTGTCTAAAATCTTCTTCTTGCTTCTCTGACTTCCCAACATTCATGAACAGCGAGCCCCCTCGAAGTTTGACTGAGCTGGAGCCTAAACCTTGTGCTTTAGAAAGCAAACTCTGCATTTAAAAAGAAAAAAAAATACATTTATAGCCTTGATATTGCCTTAGACATAAAACAGTCAGGTCATGCCTGAAGCCATCATTACAACATTGTCTAATAAAGTTAGCATCAGTTGTTCAAATACCTGCATTTCCATCAAAAACAATTTCTAAGAAACTACCATGCTTTGTACTCTACACAGAAGCAGTTCAAGCAAACGAGTATTAAAATTATTTTTAAAAGAGAGGAAAGATGATGATGAGAGTAATCCTTTTCTGTCTTTAATCATTTCATCACCTAAACTTCTTTGACAAATCTTTGTCCATTAAATGGACACAGATGAAACTTGAGGATGATCCTGTACTGTATCACTCTGATTTTCAAATGCATGATGCAGAAGTTAGATCAGATATGAAATGATCTTTAGTTTCTACAAATTTAGGTGACAATCTTAAGAAATTAGCAAATGCAACATTTAATACTGATGCACGGGTGCATCTTCCTGAGCCTACAAAAAATTGTTCAAGAATTGACAGCATGGCTGCACTGTCAGTGCAGATCCAAAACTGATCTTCTGGGTGGTAATTTGCCAGACCAGGCAAATTTTCCAGGCACACGATGAAACCTCTCCCAGCTACACTGGGAAGTCTGCACCTGAGTCTCCTCCATCCTGGTGAGGATGCCGATGACTGGATCACAAGCAGGAGTATCATCTTATCCTAACAACACCCATCAAAATAAAGATTTGACAGGACTAAAGCCCAAACCACCAAAGGGAGGAATGCTCAGTACATGGGAATCTCAAGAGCAATCCTCGAATCTGCACTAGATGAAGACCTGTGCATCTCAGGACACATTTCTGTACTTGCACTGGATACCTGAACCGACTGATTCTTCCAAAGATAACCTTTCCAAGATAACCTATGTAGAATCTGGGCACCTAATTTAAGAATCCCACTGAGCTGCTGTGTTAAGAACTTGTTTTAGTGTCACATTCCAAAAAACTTTTGCATCTCTGAAGCGTCTGCTCCTGAGAAGGTATAAAATCATCACCAATTTTACCTCTTCCAAACTTGTACCACTGATTTCTACAACTGAAACCTCACTGGAGATGGAAGCTGTAGAAAACCAATTAACAAGGTTGCCTTCCTCGCACCTTAAGTCAGTTGTTTTCCATCTATAGTCTATAGACCCCTGGGAGATTATCCCCGGGGATTATCCCAGGATTACTTCTAAAGGGCTATATGAAAAGTAATGAAGAAAGGAAGCCAATTATCCCTAGATTTAAATTCACTATACGGGGTTTTACACAGCGTCGAGTTCAAAAGTTGAAATGCCTTCCAAAAGTCTGTTATTGACAGAGTTAAGAGCTACCCATCTATCCCTCTAAGCTTTGGAATCCATCAGTTTAACAGCATCGGCTACTCAAGCAGCCTTTTACATTTGACGCAGGAGTGCAGACACTGAACCAGCGCTGGCACACAGCACCACGACAGCACTACCCCAACACGACAGGATCACAGAATCCATGAGGCTGGAAAAGCCCTCTGAGATCATCGAGCCCAGCCTATGACCCAACACCACGGCACTGAGTGCCAGGTCCAGTCTCTCCTTTAAACACCTCCAGGGACGGTGACTCCACCACCTCCCTGGGCACTCCATTCCGATATCTAATCACGCTTCCTATGAAGAAATTCCTCTAAGGACATGCCAGTTCACCGAGAGACGCGCAGGAGCAACCTCCAAGTCGAGCTTTAACTTTCTAGCTACACCCCTACCAACGCCCACTCGACACTCAAGCAGTTACTTTAGGAGCTTTAATACTCTACGCTCGCACTTTTCAAATATATTTTCCACAAAACACTGCAGAACCCAGAAAACTTTTCTCTTTATATACGATTAATATATAAGTAAGCGGCTTGCCCCGTGCCCGTCGGGAGGCGGCGGCGCCGCCCGGCCCCGCCCCGCCCGGCCCGGCCGGAGCCCCCGGCGCGGTCCCGAGCGGCGCCCCCGCCGTTACATAACGGACCGGCCGGGCCCGACCCCGCCCCGGGCTCACCTTGGGCGTGTGCGGCGTGTCGAACAGCCGCAGCTTGCGCAGGGTCTTGTGCGGCGGCGTGCCCGGGTAGTCGGGCAGCGGCGAGCCGGGCTCCTCGCCCCGCGCCCCAAGATACCCGCCGGCCGCCGAGTGCGGCGGGGAGCGCTCGCAGCAGCGCCGGCCCTTGTGCGGGGCCAGCGGCGAGGGCGAGTCGAGCAGGAAATAGGCTCCGGGCGACTTGACCGGCGAGGAGCCGAAGCCCTCCTCCTCCCATGAGTCCCCCTCGTCCGGCAGCGGTGCCGCCGCCGGCTCCATCTCCTCCTCCTCCTCCTCCTCCAGCAGGGGCGGGTCGCTCCGCGCCGGGGTGCGCGCGGCCGAGAGCGGCGAGTCCGCCTCCTGGAACGCCGAGTCCTCGCCGGTGCTGTTGGCGCTGCTGCTGCCGCAGCCTTCCTCCTCCTCCTCTTCTTCCTCCTCCTCGCAGTCGCTGTGGCCGCTCAGGAACAGCAGCTTCTGCCGGATCGGGGCCGCCGCCCGCCGGGCCGAGACGCGCCGCGGCGGCGCGGCCCGCTGCAGGCTGAGGAAGCTCATGGCGGCCGCTCCGCCCGTGCCGCTCCGGCCGCTCCCGCTGCGCTGCCCGCGCTCCGCCCGCGTGCGCCGCCGGTTCTGCTCGCGCTGCCCGGGAACGGCACCGCCGCGCGCCGTTCGGACTCCGCGGCTTTCCCGCGACCGTTGGTCACGTGCCGCGCACGCCGGCCAATCGCGCCCGCCCACCGGGTTTGAAAACACGGCGCGCGGGGCGGGGCCGCGCGCGGCCGCATCACGGGCCGCTTTGGCGCGAGCGGGGGGCGGGGCGGGGCCGGGCCGGGGCCCCGCCCTGAGGCGGCCGCGCGGACGTGTCCGCCCGTGAGGCGCGCGCCCGGCGCCATTTTAGCCCGAGGCGGCCCCGCCCGGGCAGCGGGAACCGGCCGGAGACGGCGTTCGGGGAGCGGCGCGGGGAGAGCGCCCGGGCAGCCGGGAGAGCGCCCTGCCCGGCCCGGGGAACTCCGGGGACACCGCCCTGGGAGCTCCGGGACAGCGCGCCGCCCTGCGAGGGTGCCGCTCCCCCCTCCCCGCTCCCCTGCAACGTGGTCTTGCTCCCGTTGGGTTGCTAGAACTGAGCGCGCAAAAATCTCAATAATAATAATACAGTATTTAATACATAATAATAATAATAATATAATAGCAGTACCTTCTGCACCAGTTTAAGATGCCTTTTTTCTTTTTTTAAGCACAACCAAACAGATCAGTGTATTTCCAATAGCTTGATGCGCCTGGTTTCAAGGGCAGCGGAGCGCAGGAGCCTCAGCGCAGCCCGTGCTGTTCGCTCCCATAAGACACTTCCAAAGGGACTCAGTCCCAGCACACCAAAGGCGATGGATGACGGATGCTGTTTTATCAGACGCGTCTCCCTACAGGTGCCACCACTTCGCCTCTTGGCTTCGTTTTTCGTCTGGTAACACCCAACAAATAAACCTGTACCTCTCTCTTCGGAACCAAATCGCCTTAAAACGAACCCCTTGGGTAACAAAGCACATGAAGAAATACGGGTTTTTTCCTGACACTGGAGCCCCAAAGAACCCAAAACAAGCCAGAGTTCCTCTCTGCTTCCCCAGGCTCTCCAGGCACGCACACCATTCATTCCCTGGACATGGAGGCAGTGCCAGGATCCACCTCTCAGAGCTGAACGCACTGGGATGCTCGGACGCTCAGCACAGCCTCTCCGGCCTGTCCCCAAAGCTCCCCGTCCTTGCCCGGCAGACAAATCCTCATGAGCTGTCCATGGCACCCTCCTATGAGAGCAGAACCTCAGCCCCCACAGGGATGTCAGTGTCCCGTACTCCACTTCTGCTACCCATTCCTCCTTTTTTAACCTCTTCCATCTGAAATACCCCTTTCTTTGCAGGGAGCTGTCCTGTTTTCAGAACAAGCAGTGAAAAGCCACATGAACACAAGTTTTGAGATTAGCATTTTGGAGAAAGCTGAAAACAGGTTTCAGAAAACTGAAAGTAGCCAACATAACCTATGAAAATGGGACAGAGATAGGGCTACATCAAGCCAAGTGTAAACACCCTTGGTGTGCAATAATTTAGGATCACAATAATATCCCATTAAAAATATCTTTTTTTTTTTTGAGATGCACTGTATAGCAAGTACTAACTGAAGCATTCAAGTTTTAGAACAGATGATGTAAGAGAAAGCTATTTAAAAATACTGTCTCCACCTCTTTCTCAGTTCAGAGTCCACAGAGGGAGACGCGAAGCAATTCTTATAAAGTGACTCAAAACTTCCCAGCCGCTATCTGTGGCTTGCTTCAGTCATATATGAAGTTTCCTTTCCTTCGGAAAAGTTTAAAGACTCTAAACTTTCAATAAATCCCTCCCCCTGTAATGTCAAAGCTGCAGTTTCCTGCCCAAACTCAACCTAATACAAGTGATGCTTTCTGGAGTCTACAAACCCAGGTATTTGGTGACAGCAAGTGGCAAACTGAAGTTCAGAAGCCCTGTTTTAATTGAGTTTAACCAATGAAATACTAATCACTGGAACAGTTTAGTGGGACAAAATCAAGTGGAACAATTCAGAGTTTGTACAGAGAAGAGAGCATTTCTGAAGAGAAGACAGGAGAGGAAAGGAAAAAAGGAAGAGAGAAATAAGGAAACAACAGTAACACAATGATTTTAGAAGAAAATTTATTTCCAATCTGAAAGCAATTAAGAAAGGGAAGTACTGAATAAATATGTAGCTAACAAAATACACAGCTGCTATGTAAGGATTCACAGGCTCTACGTACGTGCTGCTCTGAACTTGCATCAGTTGTGCTTTTGCTGCAGGTCTGACAGGACCATGAACAGTTGTGTTGAAGAGATGATTTTTGCCCAGACTGAGTGTGGGACTCTGCTTCCCTGTGCTCTGTGACACCTGTCATTAGCATGAGGAGCCCTAGGAGCAGCCTGGCTAAAGAGGCCGGCAGAGCCAATTCCCTCGCAGAGAGCACTTGAGCAATGGACATCACCACAGGAGGAAGAAGCTGAGTGAGGAGGAGCTCTGCAGGTTCTGTCACACTCTCCGAGCCAAATCATCCCAAATTCTCTGAAGCTGATTAAATTGCACCTTTGAGCCGCTACAGATCTTGCAGACTTAAGCCTTGATTCTTCAAATAGATGTAACAGCACACAAACTGATGTCTAGGCAGTGCCTGACTGATACTCCTACAAATTTGGGTGGTTTAACAGTTTTCAGGATATATTTGCAAAATTGGTTTTTCTTTTTATAATACTTGTTTTGATGGTGCACTAAAGATTTTGCTACCAGAAATACTTATCTGGGGCAGCACACACTCACAGGCAAACAGCTGCTTTTAACTAGGAGTTTTCAAGCTCAATGAAACCATTGTTTCCAACTTTTGTGGGTAGCAGGGGAAGTCAAATAATGATGAATGGGGAAGAAATAGAACAATGGCCAATTTGTCTGGCTGTCAGAACTGCCAGAGAAGTGGCATTGCCATCTTGTCAGGATTCCTGCACTTGCAAGCTCATCTGGAATCCTCCAAAACCACTTCCATCAAATTGGAAGAGTTCTGCCAAAATCTGTCTGAAACCCATTCTACATCAGCCAGCATAATTCACCTTATTATGAGAGTTCACCTTATCCTGAGAGGCGTAAAAGGAGTGAAAAAGCAGAAGAGGAAGAAGGCCAAGTTGCTTTTATGAAAAACAGAAACACTACAGCCACCTGTGCCAAGGCTGTTGGTGGAGAACTGAGAGCAGAGATAGATCTTTGCTGTTTTCCCAGCTTTTATCTTGGTTTTCAGCAGGTACCCAGGGACCAGTGTGCTTATCACCAGTGCCAGTGATGGCATTCCAGTGTTAACACAAGACTTGGCATATACAGGGACAACGGGTCTCAGTGGGCGTGTGCCAACTGGGAGACATTGTCTCTGGGCCACTGACAGCCTAAAGGTGAGCAGTTTAAAGATTATTTTATCTGGGGTTGTGCTGCTAACAGCTGCTGTTAGCTGGCAACCTCTTTCTCTTCAATTACAAGGTCCAGAGTTAAACAAGTTTCCCATCAAAAATGGACTTTGTATATCCAAAGACATGCCAATAGCTGATGCTGTCAGTCCTTGTTCTCTTTTTAGTCTATAGTCTACACGCAGGGAGAACATTTCTCAGGGATGTATTCACCCAGGAACTCTAAATAATAACAGCAAGAGAACAAGGTAGAGAATAGAAAGGGGAATTTGACAGCATCACAGTTTCTACAAAGTAAAGAACAGCTTCTGGATCCAAAATCTAGGAATTTCAGGGAAGATCTGAAGGTACTCAGAAGTTAAAATGCACAAAGTACATTTAAAAAGCACAGGTTGTGCCAAGCAGTCACATACAATTCAGTCATTCTCTATGACTATGAGAGCACACACTCTGGACAGTTTTTAGTGACTCCCTTTTTGCTTGTAAGTCTGCCTCCTAACACTTGAAATCTGCTTAACAAGAAAATGGCAAAACAATCTGTTCTGAGAGTTGTATTCAGGTAAGAAATTTCCTCCAAAACATCTGAAAAGTGGAAGAGAGAATGATTGCCATGACTGAAACAGGTACAATTAGAATGTCCCACTCCTCTGTTGAGGCCAAGTTATAATGATCAGAATAGAAAGATTTTGTACCAGCAATTAAAAACCTCTAAATGTCTAACGCAGAGAAACGAAGTAGTCACTGCATTACTAATTTACCTGTATCACTAACCTGTTTTCCTTTTTCTCCTTCAGAGAAAATGCAAAACCGTAAAAGAGGTACTCTGCCTTTTTTCAAACCTACTGCTCTTCTTTTAATAATCTCTTAAGTGCATCATTTAAGGGAAGACATTTTACAAACATTTTTAGATGTGCAGATAAAAAGATTTTTTAAAAAATCTGTCTCTTACATCTTGAATGTATCTGTTTAAAAACAAAAAGCAGCTAATCCTGTCTGTCCCACAAACCATTGTCGCACTTTCTGATTTTTCAGTCATTACAACCTATATTCCAAGCTGAATTAGCCCTACACCAGAGAAAAAAAGCCCACTGGAGATGTAGCTTTGGACCATTGTTACACCTGCAGGAGCTTTTTACATCCATGTGGGTAGTTTCTGTTATGCCAGCAGACCTGCCAGATGTCTCTTCCTTGTCTTGCCTCACTAAGATGCCTGTTCAGAACCTCTCAGCAAATTCTAAAGAACCAAGCAGTAACATGATGGAGAGTCTAAAAGTCTCTTGAAAAATAAGTAAAAAGCAGCAGCCAATCAACCTAAAGGCTGATGACAGATTTAAACAAAAGACAGGGTTTTGACAACAACATAAGATACTTTTTGTTATAGGAAAAGTTCCACACCATTACTTGTGCCCTGAAAGTGTAAATAGTTTGTCATTCCTTTGAGCAAAATGCTGCAGATAATTAAACAGAACAGTAATAACCCAAAGAAAATCTCTTATTGTTTCAGAACCTGAGATGGATTGGATTTAAGGGGGTCACATTTCCAGCAGAGATAAATACACAGACTGTGTAGGACCAAGTGCTCACTTGTTGATATAGCCTTCTATGTTTATTGGGATAATTGATGTAAGCTTGTATGTTGATTGGGATAATTAAAGTCTGCTTTGAATATAACCCTCAGTTAAAAAGTCTGGTATCACCCTTTTCCTGATAGTGTAAGGTGTTAACCACTTAGTGCTAATGGTGATGGCCTAATGAGATTGTTAGATTTTCCTTTGGCAAGTGAACTTCACCAGCAGAATGAAAAATAGAATCAAAGGAATGCCAAACTGATGGGATATTTTACAATACACATAACACAACAAGGAAAAACACTTGCTTCTGTGCTTCGGTTTGAGTGCAGTTTACTATCTACAACAAAAGAACTGAAATGGCTCTTGGCTTTTTGTTTTGTTGTCATAGGTGTCTATGCTTTAGAAGGTTTTTATCAATAGAGCACAGGATACTTTTGGGAAAATGGTGTTCAAATATATACTTTACAAATAAAAAAACCAGGAGTACCTTATTAGAAACAAGGGGCTGGAGTTTGATTTTACACATCTGCAAAGACAAGGCAATTTCATTCAATTTCTATCAAGACAAAATGATGCATGCTGAATAAATACATTTTTTAAAGCTTCGAACAACTGTAAATTAATAGCTGAACAGGACACAAGTTACGTGTCATTTTCGGTCTCTTAACACCTTACTGCTCAAGAAAATCAGTTTTCATGCCACCCAAGTATTAGTGCAATTTCACCTGTGCTGTTTGAAAATTAAACAGAAAATTTTACAGAAAATTTGTTTCCATTCAATGACAAACTTAAGAGTGCCCTGTTAGAGGGCACTTCTGCATCTTGGTCAGCTTAAGGTGTAGCCTCTGACAAATCTCAGCAGCTGTAGAGCTGGAGTTGCCAGAATCAGAAACACTTTGGATCACACCCTTAGTCTACACCATCTTTCCCTGTGACTAAATACCGATTAAATGGCTTCCTGTCCCTGGGGAGGGCTCCTTTGAGTGCACTGGGAAGAGCGCAGCAATGCAGAGGGATTTCTCTGCTACAGCACGATCCTCACAGAAACCAGCGCAGCCAGTCAGACAAATCCCGTATTTGAGGGGTTAGGAGGGTCAGGAACTAGAGCAAAGTTGAGGAGGAGCGGCCTTCCCAGCTCAGCCGTTGTTTATCAGGTCCGTGAGCGCCGTCCTTGCGTGCTGAGCAGACACCAGGTGCCCGTCTCACACCCAGGATCTGCGGTATCGGTCAGCTGAGCTGGGCTTAATCACAGCAGCAGGGACAGCAGGGACAGCAGGGACGAGGGCTGTTTACAGCAGGATTTACTCTTATGAAAACTATTAGCCCTTTAGCAGTGTGTCTGGCACGATAGGTCATCAGCCTGGAGCACCGAAAATAATCCCGTCTTTTACTATCAGGAGGAGCACTACAGTAAAGCAAAGCCCACCATAGGGAAAAACGGGAGAAATACTTAAAAGGGAAAAGTTGACTGCGAGGTCTGGAGAGACTTTAGGCTTATTCTTTTATGGGGAGAATTGTATAGGCCTGGAATTCAAATACAACAGAAAAATTGTGACTGGAAATGGGGGAAGTCAGTCTGTAAGAGGCAGTGATACACTGAGCTGACTTATTTTACAGGGCTCATCTTTTACAAGTTACTTCTTTCTAGTGTGCCGAAGCATTCCCTTTGAGACAACTTTCAAGAGAGGGGCAAAACTGTGGGTGAAGTATAGAGATGTCTACTGCCAAACACACAGTCCTGTCATATTCTTTGCTTCCTCCTCCTGATAGGCTTTTTGCCAGTTTTCCTATCTATCTAACCCAGTTTTCTCCTGTCTAAACTCCCTTACAGGACCTTCCAATACCAACATGCAGCATCAGCTTACCAAAACACGTTGCTCCTTCCACTCCTGGCTGAATGGAAGCAGGAGGGGAATATCACCAAGGTCTCTCCACGCCAAAGATAAGGCAGGCCTTGCAGCTAAGACACACATAATCACCTCAGCTTCTCTTTGCACACTGAGCAGTCTAAGTCACTCTACCTTATTTGTTCAGTAAGTTTTCCTTTGTAGAGGTAGCTAGCAGAACACGGAAGCACCACCTTTGACTTGGGAGTTTTGCAAGAGTAACTGGTAAGGTAACAGTCACAGAAAGAATTTTAAAAATACTACAGTTTTCCTGACTGAGCTGGTTGAGAATGAACACCTTGCAGCAAACCAACTTGTATGAAAGAGAAAGAATACTGACATTTGTACAGTGGTCAGAAAATGTCCTGGGAAATGAGAAGAAGTAAGAGCTGAAGTTATTTCTTTGCTAAGTCAAAGCCACTGTTCCAGCCACTGTTTCCAGAAACTATTAGTAATGAAATTTAAGAAAAAAAAAAAAAAACCCTTGAACATCCATGTCAAATGATACAACTTTAATTTCTAAAAGGTGAGAAGTACTAAGAAACTGATCTAGTTGACAGGCAATTAATCCTCCTTGCATAGTACATTTATCTCCATGGGATATCAAGATTTACAACATTTCAGGAAAACTGGCACCTAAGTGAGCAAGCAACCTCAATCCTATACAAAAGTTACAGACAACCTAAATGTTTCCAAGTTTTACTTTGTAATTTATGCAGAAAATAGCCTTTGCTTTGTGCCCATCTATCCCACAATACTGTATTCTCTCACTGCACTTTACAGTTGGCCTCCGTGCAGAAAACATAAAAGGCTGCAACCCACACTGATACAGTAATTCACAATAAACCGGCTCATTCTATTCAAACTTGGCCTTTCTGAGGTCAAATACCTCAAGGGACTTAGTTATGGACTTTATTTTTTCATGTAGGATGTGCCCTCACAATACTTGGGATTCCTTAATAAACTTTTTGTCCAGAGGATGTTCAGTCCTTCCCTTGAGAAGGCAAAAGGTGAGACTTCAGTTTCAGAAGTGCTCTTGACACTAATCTAAAATAAGCACTGAATCTTACAGGAAGCCAAAAAATTTTAACTTGCTTAACCAGTTTGCTAACAAGACAAGTAAAAACACTTCTTCATATAAAAAATTGAAAGTTACATTTTGCTGTATGTGTTAGACATATCTACAATGGATTTTCTCCTTTACAGAATGATAATTGGAGAGGAGCATTGTACTTACATCATCATTAATCCCTTTTTTCTAGTAACTTGTGTCCTGATTTTCAAAAGCACTGATTATCAGCACATCCTAGGTACTGAATGGTAGCAGCAGGCACTCAGAACTGTTGAAAATAGACTGTTAGTACTTGTACTTTTGCTGCAAATGCACCATTTGAAAATAGTTCTCTTGAAAATGGGTAACTTCACCTTCTAGTGAAAATCACCCTTGTAGTGTTTTAGAATGTCTGAAATAACTATTACCAGTATTTGCTTAATACACTATAGTGGATTACGATCAAAATTAATGTCAAAAAATTAAGTTTATGATAAATAAACTTTGGAAAAATTTATACAAGGCCGTAAATAAATAATTTGAACTTCAGTCTCAGTAAGAAGTAAAACAATACGTCACACAACAATATCATCCTATCTAAACAATACAATCTTGCTATATTTTATTGCATAATAATTTGAGAGTAACATCTTAAGTAAAATATGTAAAGAAACAAAATCATTAGATTTACTTTCTTTAATATTGAACAACCAGTTCTTTGTACATAATCCAATTTAAAGATAATATAATTAGCACTTCCAGCATTAACAGTCTGTATTTACAATGAATGAGATGGGGTAGATAATCTAAAGAGTATTCAAATCTGTATGAAACAAATCAAAATACGAAGATTTACAGTAGTAGGCGCAAAATCCAAGACTTTTCCATTGATGGAATGCAATTTAAAAAGGCTTTGTTGCCTTATTACTTGTAAGGGTTCCTGAAATGGTTATTTAAACAGCTGAAATCTTCAGTAATGCCTTCATTATTTGTACATGACAGTAAAAATTAATTCCAATACTTCTATTTTTACTTGCTTGTAGACCAGTCTGAAATCTGATGAAAAGAGAACAAGGAAGTTTACTATGTAATCCTAATTCCATATTCCTGAATACAACAGTTGGAAGTAGATGATGTCAGTCCATTCCAAGGGTTATGTACACAAAACTTAGAAAATGTTCTTCACTCTTGCATAAAATGTGTACACAGTATCAGTGAGTAGGGGACTTCAAAGTTTTTATGGGCTGTTGCTGGCATGGACCTTTGTTGGTTGAAAATAAAATACCTTTCACTCTATTGTTCTGGTAGCAGTTTTAGAAATTAATCATCAATCCCTGGTGTTTCCCCCTGTTGTATTCTGGAGGCTATTCTAATGGCTTCTTCCAGAGACTGTTGTTCTCCAAGCTGAAACAAATGCATTGAAACAGAAATAAATCCAAAATGTTACACTTGGATAATAAATGCATCAAAAAAGATCTGAAAGCAAAGATCTAGATATCAAACAGTACTTCAGCCCAAATAAGTGTGATCAGTATTGTCACACCTCTCGTGGGTAATATATACCAGCAGCTATCTAATCAGCATGACAATTAAGATAGCTGCTGATAGGAGATTAAGCTGAGTTTCTATGTAACTACCAAATACATTTGCTTCAAAGAACTGCTGCATGATAAACACACTTCATGACCCACAAAGTAGGTCATATTTCAACTTGGCAGATATTACAAAGCTCAGACAAGGCTTGCAGAAATCACAGTGGCTGTTGCCTTACATTTTATCACTGGTAAAGCAAACAAACGTCTTCATTTTTCTTAACATTCTAACAGAAAGTCAGCTCTTTTGACACAATTTTGGGAAGGAATCCATGGAGTTTTATAATATGTTAATGGGAACACTGAAGACAACCTCAACCTCACAAAAAAATATAAAGCTGGCCGTTAGCTATTGGCTCAGGAGAAACACGTATGAGAGTGTGAAAGGTAAAACCAGATTGTCTGAGCTAATGGAACAGTTCTAAGTACCACTTGTTATTTTTACAGTCACTGCATATCACATTCTGGAGCCACTCAAGTCAAGACCTCTGTTTTCACCTTGTTAGGGCTTCAATCGGACTATCAGGCTACTGGCTTTACCTGTATTTAGAAACCAAATGGATTCATTTATTAGGATCAAAGTACAAAAGAAAAGCCAATCAAACCCTCAGGAATAATCAATAGTATTTTCATTTTGAATTGTCTCTCTTCTAGTTGTGTATTTTAAGTTTAATTAATGTGAAGAGACTTAACCAAACGCTGCACTGCTGGTAACAGAAGAGGGGCTTGTGCAGAGAGTGTCTGTTTTCCTTTCATTCAAAGGACCACTGCTGAGGGTGCAAGTTACTTTTTTTCTTGCTCTCATGCAAACAGTTGCCTTCTGACATGGTTTCTCTTACAGGCAGTTTTGATTACTGCCAACTTAGCTCAAAAGAGAGGACTTCAGAACTTCTCGACTTTCATTGCTCTTTCAAGCAGCATCTGACTTGCTATTTTCCATTTAACAAAGGGTAAAATAACAATCTCTTGTTTCTGCTCGAGGATATTAATACTATTCCTTTCAACCTGAGCTCTAAAGAGGTCTTTCATACCTAGAAACTACCTTTTCCTGACAGTGTTTGAACAATGTGAGGAACTGTTTACAGAGACTGCTTGTACTGTGCTGGTTTGGCACATAACAGAAGGTCACTATTTCCAGAGATTTCTGATTATTAATCTTTCTATATAACTGTTTGCACTACTTTGCTATTAGCATTTCAAGGCTGAAATAACAAATTTGCTAATTTTTTAAGTTCATAGCAATTTATCCTTGAGAGTTTGGCTTAATATGTGTCAGCTCTATATGTAAAGCTGAAGGATGAACAAAAGCACTTTTTCACTGAAAACCTGTGACTCCGTGAACAACTCATTTGGCCCTCCCCCAGCCTTCCCCTTTTTTGGGAGTTCCACAAGTAGATTTGGAAAATCAGATGCTGCTTATTCCTCTTCCTAATCCTATAAATTATTTTAAATATGAGATCATATGGTTGTGGGCTATTTTTTTTTCCAGGGAAACCAAGCTTATTCAAATCATTTTGTTACCTGGCTAGGAGCCCTAGCTCTAGAAGTAAGAAACATTCCAAAAAACCATTTATCCCCATCTTACCTGTACTGCAATTTGTGTCCCATTGGATGTAGCCAACAATGTAACAGGTCTAGTTTCTGTAGTCACTAGATGGTGTCCGTGCTGCTGGTGTCCCATTTCTGAGGAGGCACTATGGAATGCTGCTAGGTCTTGGGCCACAATAGCGACCTTCAGGACAAAGGGAGAGAATCATCTGCATGACACATCTCTTCCTGCTCCTGACCTCACACCACCACTGCCTTCACAGTTACAGTCAAAGCTGGGATCGCTCATGAGCATAACTGTACTGTGCAAAAGAAAATTGCCGTAACTGTGTTCTCTAAGTTACCAACTAGCTCTTAAAATATAAATATCCTCAGGACTGCAGCAATTCAATAAATGCACCTAAGACCTGTGATTATCTACACAGGGATTAATAACTATCTTCATTTGCATGTGGTGCAATTTTAGAACAGCAGAATGCATTTTAACTTAGAGATTATATCATCATATTTGGACTAAAAAGTTAGCTGTTTTATCTGTATATTAAAATCCAACCCAGAGATATATGCTTACACAAATGTTTCCCATCTGCCAAATAAATTACAGTCCCATAATATTAACCACTGAAATTACAGTTCATACTGGATTCTAGTCTTAGTTATGCCACTCATTTACCATGTGACTTCGGGGAAAATGCTTAGCATTTCTAGATCTTATTTTACATACACCTAAATGAAATTATTGGACTGGTACCTCAGAAATTTTTCTTGGTGCTCAGTTGTTTTTAAAACATTCTGCCATCTGCTGATGTATAGCACTGGACTAGAACACATCAGGCACTTATGAGGGGAATGTGTTGGCCAGGTGCTGGAAAATGCTTTGCTGAGATAAATCTCCATCAATGACAGAAGTGTGATGGCTCAGGTGGCCGTTTGATACCCGCTCCTAAAGGGCCGTGACACAGGTGTGCAGGACAGTGTCTCACCTGCTGTCCCTCGGTGCCCTCTGCAGTGACCATGGCCACGGAATGTGTTCCCGCAGAGGAGATGACGGCGTCGTGGGCAGGGACTGTGATGGTGGTGCCATCTTGTGTCACCATGGTGATGGTATTGCCGATGGCCTGCATGTCTGCCTGGGATATGTTCACCTGCAACACAGAGCAGCTCCTGAGGCAAAGAAGGGTTTGATTGCTGCTCATGTCAGAGCCCTTGGTCCATGTGCCTCACTGGCTGGGCTCTAACAGTTCATGACCTTTCAGATACACTTATCTGTCTACAGAAAAGAATATGGCTCTCAGTAGTAAGAAAGAGGTTGCATACCCAATCCCAGAGTCTACAACTCCATGTTAGTCAGAGTGCATCCCAAATAACAGCATAACAGATTATCTATGCATGTGTCTTACACAGAGGTCAGTGGGATTCAAGGGGTACCACCCGACATACTTTGATCTTGATGGAAATAGTAAACAGGCCTATGAGGGCTTAGAATTTAAACCACAAATAAACAATCCATAACAAATTAATGATATAAATTACTGATGTCTCCAGTATAAATGTATTAGGGCATCAGATATACAATTTGATGTCTGATTTACAAGGTAATAAATCCCACAACTGAAGTCAAGCTGAAAGATAATTTAAATGTAAGAATTCTATGTCAAGGCTTCTGCAGGCCTTCACTTTAGAGGGTAAAAATACCAGTTACTTAGTATTCCTGCAATATCCAGAGCTGCCAATATAGCAGGCCCCTTGGATATTTCATTTCAGTCTGAATTCAGAATATATCTTTCATATGTTTCTGGTATTTCAGCTGTCCTGCCAGTTAAGATAGAAACTTTTTCCCATAAGGCTTCAATATATTGCCATAGTGAATCAAGACAGTTGTACTGAAATCCCCTTCTAAAGAAATTTCATATAAAATCCTTAAAAATATGTATCCATGAAAAACCTTAAAAAAAAAGACAGCCATAGTAATGTTCAAGTGGAAAATAGTATCAAAACTTATCATTTAGTTTATGTTAGAAATGGTAAGAACTGCACACTACCAGCCAAACTGCTTGTAAAGGAAGCACCTGGACTGAAAAGACTTCCCACCCTCAGCCCCCCAAAGTGTGTGCAGACAAGACAATGAATATGCCTGTCAGATATTAACAGCATAATCTGGGAATTGTGAGAAACCTCAGAAACAGGCTGTATATATAACAGTTGTTAAAACAGCCCTTTGCAGAGAGACAAAGAGAACATGGAGAGCCCAAGCTTCTAACTTTGTATTAATACAGCTACATGTGTCAAAATATGTGGTTTCACTCAGGCATTCCACAGGAGGCACAACCCTAAACATATCCTGATGCAACTCCAAAGAAGCTTCTTTCCTTAAGAAACCCACATTTATCAAGACTCCTAAGTGATTTCAGAGAGCCAATGGAGAATCTGCAAACCTGTGCCTCAATTCTCAGCATGGTTTTGTCAGCCCTTGAGCACTGGTTACTTACGTGTTGGGTGCCATCCTGGGATATTAGTGCTACTTGTTGGCCTAATCCTGACTGAGTAACTGTAGCGACCTGGGCAGAAATGACATCTTCTCCCTCTACACCTGTCACGTAGGTGATCTGGGAGCCTTTGAGCACGTCTTCACCTTGACCTGTTTGATAGAAAGAAGGCAAGAGGATATTTTACATACTCTAAATGCTCCCAGGAGACCAAATTACAAGGATTAAGTCCCAGTCTAGTTTGAAGGTTTTAAACACTCCAACAAAAAAATTTAGTGGAAAGATGAGAAAAATAAAAGAAGGAAAGATACCAGAAGCAAGTCAGAAAATCCTATTTTGGGAACACGAGGCATAATCTTCTAGCAATGAGTTTAAAGACACATAAATACTACATATAAAGAAGCTACACTTTTAGTTTATAAGCAAATACTAAAATGTGACAAACATTTCTAATTTATTCATTAAATGTTAACCTCTCCATGCAAGGGACTCCATACAAACACAACTGGAAATTTTTTTTAGAAAGTTATTAATTAACAAACATACGGAAGAACACAGCAATGCCTTTGTGTGAAGATATAAGTAAGTTCATTATCTTGATAAATGTTTAACCTCAGCAAATGAATCTTATCATTCCTTTAAAGGAAGGAATAAGGATATAGCAAGCCCACTTGAGGCATTCAGTGCAGTTTCCCACAAACGTGTAGCAAAACAACTTTTCTAACCAAAACAGTTTGTGTGGATATTTCTGATCTTCAGGAACATCTAAAAATCACAATTTGACAAGTGGTGTTTGTCCTATCACAGTATTTCCTTCAGTCTGATCCATATATTCACAGGATTCAATACTCATGATACCATGAACAGTATACTCTGAGGAGTACTGCACCACAGCAGCTCCTTTTCATCTCTGCCTCCAGGACAGTTTACAGAAACTGCTCTAAGCCACAGCAAATCCCAGCCCATATCACTGTGCTGCAAAACCAGATGTTTTTTCTCAAGGCAAGAGCCTTTACTCCCACACAAAAGATTGTCACCAGCCACGGTGTTATATATACACTCTTTGAAAAATCCCTAATAAAAATCCAGCAGGTTGTAATGGGCTTAGATTCCCTCTGGTCCCTTCCCCACATTCATATTTTTAGCAGGTTTGCTGAGACTGAAACTCAAATTTCTTCCTTAACCCTGTGAGTGCTATAAATGAGTTTATTATCTGGCCAATTACTCCTGCAATTTCTGTTCTCAAGTTGCCTACCACCCTAAGAAGTCTTACAGAGAAATTAAGATATCTTTATTAAGTACTTTAGCTTTTTATCTATGCTTTAATTTCCTTGGCTATCAAAATCTCCCAGAAAAATACCATCCAGCCCATTTTTTTTTTTTAACAACAAGAGACTCAAAGGCTGCAATTCTAACCTGGAGGTGGCTCAAAGAAAGCCTCTTGTTCTTCCTCAATGGGCTCTGTGTCATTGTGTGCTGTCCGTTTGTGCATAGCAAGGGTAGAGATCTGCTTGTAGGTCTTCCCGCAGTGATTGCAGTTGTATGGTTTGGAATGAGTATGTACAACATGATGTTTGTATAAACTGGAATACTCTGTGAAACGTTTATCACAGCCAGGAACTGTACAGACATAAGGCTTCTCCCCTGCATGGGAAAACAAAAGGAATAAAGAGAACTTGATTCAGGATGCACAGGAAAAACTGCCAGCAAATGATATTTAGGGACAAACCTTCATTACCATCCTTCGACTTCAAAGGCAGCAGAGAAGCTCAACCTCACAAAGTTTATCAATGCAACCTCTAACTGTCTTTTTTTAAGAGCTACTGCCAGTACAAGTTGGGCCCATTTTCCTCCCTACCACTCCATCTAAAATATCCTTCTGATGAAGGCAGAATGATACCGGCTGAAAGCTGCAATTTCAGTTTGTCGTTGTACTGAGAATTTTGTTCTTTATTACTGGAACCCCCATAGTTTTCCTTGATGATCTGACATGTTGATTAGCTAGTATCATTTTTGAGTCTTTAAAGCTCTGAGGAAATCCACAGGAAGCATGTGTATAGACAATTATAGTTTCATCTAGAAGCACCTTTCATTTTAAAATCAATGAAACAAGTGTCCAAATTACCATGTAAACGAAAAATATAAACTGAGATACAAAATGCCCCTCTATGAAGTTTGTCTGTTTTTCTATAAAATAGATAATGCTACCAAGCTGATATGGCTATCACTGGCTTTTAGATTTTACAATCTTCAAATTTGTGCTTCTTATTTGTGCTCACTAACCCTGAAAATCAAGTTGGATAAGTATTTTCACATCCAGTCTATAAAAAAGGAAATTTTGACCACAGTTCCAGCAGCAAGGAAAATACAGCTGGGATGAAAGGGTGACTCATAGAAGTGAGCCAAAGTTAAGCTCAGACTTGTCCTTTACTGGTATTTATTTAAGAAACAGCTCACAAGGGAGGCAAGCCCCAGAATCATCATAAGGATTCAGCCCAATGTCCAGTTTAAAAGACTTTGTATCCAAACCAAAATTCTTCTGCCTGGACAGCAAGGTGGGAAATCTAACTACTTAAGTATCCTCAGCTGAGGGGAGAAAAGGCCCAAACAGAAGTACCAAGCCAAGTCATATAAACATGACTATACCCAATTACAACACACCAAAACATTGTTCACAAGGAGAATGACACAGCCTCTCCCAAGCAGATTCCACCTCAAAATACAATAAATCACTCATATACCTGTGTGTATTCTCACATGATTCTTATAATTAGTTGCACTGGCAAAAGCTCTCCCACATCCTGGCTCTGTACAGTAGTAAGGCCTTTCGCCTGTATGTGTCCTGATGTGAACCTTTCTAATATTAGATGTTGTGAATGACCTGCCACATCCTTCAAAGGGACACTTGAAAGGCCTTTCACCTGAAAAAAAAAGACAAGAAAAGGTACACACACAAAAGTTATAAAAGAATGAAAATCCTAAATTACACTTAGACTGGAATGTAGGAACCTAAATCTACCTAATTCTATCTTTAAGATCCTCAGTCAGAAATACCATGAACATGCCACTGTGGAGTGTTCTCTAGTTTAGCCAAAACTAGCAAAATTCAGGAAAACCATACAGTCTGTAAGCTAAATTATCAAGCATTTAGATTAGGACTTTAACATGTATAGAACAGATTCAGTTGCTTGGATTAGCTTCCGCACTGCCCATAATCTAACAACTATTTAACAACCCCCCCAACTAATACATATATTATCCAAACCAAGTGTATCACACCATTGACATTTGACAATTGTTAATTCTTAAAATGAAAAAAATACCTTCATGATTTAACATATAACCAGGATAAACATGGATTAGTAAAACTTGTTATAGAAAGCACTTAACCTTAAAAAAGAACAAACTTTCTAAAGAGAAGCAGCCATGAAACTCAAGTTTCAAACCCCCAAACCGAAGCAAATCACAAATACAAATTTTAGATTAAATCTCTTTGTGTAATATAAGTTTAAGTGCAATAATTTACATCACTGCACCAAACCATTTCACTGTGAATAGTAGAAAAGGCCAACCAATAATACTCCAATAACCCTGACCTTTCAGATCTATCAAAGCACACAGAGAAGGAGAGCAAAGGGGGTTAAATTTGGAGAAATTCGAGCCACTGACAGGCTGTCCTGGTGTAATTTGCCACTTCTAGAGCCAAGTACATTGCACTGCACTGTGCTGCTTACCAAAGAGCAGAATCTGAGAGCAAGAGAGAGCAGAACACCACTACAGATACAACAATAGGTACTTAAAAATAAAAGAACAAGTCCTGATAGACAGTAATACCACGAAACTCCTAAGCAGTTCGCTCCTTGGCAGAGGAAACTACTATTCACTCCTTCGGGCAGCTGTTTTGGGAAGGTTTTCCAGCTTCCTGCCAAGGCAGTGTGCATTCCCCGTACACGCCTCAGTGTTGTGTTACCATGGCTCCCCTAATCCTTGCTTCAGCCAGGACCCCAAACGCGTCGGAAAGCAGCAGAGTTGCAGAGCCAACCCCACCCAACAACAGACCCTGCACCAGAAACCAAAACAGATCGCTCTTAAACAATGCCCGCAGGAATGTCACCCGACCGGTCCCTGAAGGGGCCTTTTCAAATTCGAATGAACTTCCTAGCAAAGCGACCTGTTTCCAGGTGACAGAGAATTCCAACACTAGAAATGCAAAGCCTTGAAGCTCTGCCCCACTGCAGCACGAGGTACCCTCCACAGCAGCTTTTCTGATGCCAAAGTTGAGTGTCTGGGGAAGTCAGGGAGAAACCCGAGGCAAGCATTTGATGGCACTGAAAGTGAGACTTGACTCTACTCAAAGAGAGGGGGGAAAGCCACTTTTGGTTAAAATAGGCAGAAAATGAAGAAAGTGCTGACCCTGATGTACCTACTAAAGGAATGGAAAGGTTTCTGAGCCAGGAGAGAGAGTGGGAGAGCCCAGACCTGCCTCCACCGGGTGCACTGCTGCAGCTTGCACAAGGCATGAGCGCATACTGCTCCCTCCACCTGCACAAAGGAGTTGCTGCAATTTTCTCCTCATTCTTTAGCTTCCTGAAAACACTCATAAATCTAAAATAAGACACCTCTGGCCCCTGGACTTCTGGGAGATTATGATTCTATTACTGATATTGTTCAGGTGGGTAGGTTACATAGCGCTGGCTCAAGTCTTTTGTCTCAACTGCTAAATAGAGAGAGACTAAATTACCACACAGCTTCTGTGGCCATAAAGAAGTAAAGAAAACAGTCCACAGCTAATGAAGTTGTCCATACTACAGAAACCTTTCAGTTCATAGTCTGTACTGGATGCAGTGCATATCAACTGTTCTTTTCTAGAGCTGAGATGATACGTGTTCATCCTGATGTTTAATAATCAAGATAGCACTAATCCCAACAGATTGTCTTTCTGTATGGAAGTCCAAAAAAAGCAGAAATATCTTAATGTAATCCTGAGTTTTTACAATTTTTATTGCCTGTATTTACATCCCACCCCCCCATATTATTATTTTTAATTTGAAAAAAATCAAAACCCCTATTTCTTTTACTTTTTCTTCTTGCCTCACTAAAATTCAGACAGTTTACTGGAAAAATTTGTCAGTGTTCTAGAAGAGACATAAATATATTTAATGGAATAGGTTAGCAAGTGATACATTGTTCTTCCTACATTTAAGGGTTGTTTTTCTTTATTTTTTTTTTTAAGATCACAGGCACAAAGGAGACATTGTGCAAACTTGTTTACACGTGTGTACACCCACAGAGTTTTGCAGAGTGTAGTGTGTGCTGTCTAAAATTTGTGGCTTGGCTCTCAATTTAATGTTTTTAGACAAAATGTAAGGTTTTATTTTTTGTGTCTGTGCAAGTTTCAGTAACAGTTGGTTTTCTACGATATTTTTGTTTTTGCTGGAAGAAGAGATGGGAAATCAGGATAACAAGCTCAGAAAGTAAACCTTCATGAAGCTGGCATGCAAGTTATATTAAAGTACCAAAACTGAGGAACACTGAAGCCATTTCTGAAAGGCAAGACAGAGATGATTGAGGAAAAGTTCCTTGTTCTGTTACAGCTGCAGATGAAACTGTAAAAGGCAGTGAGTGACTCAGTGACAATGTCAGTAAGGCACTGCTAAAAGTTAGTTTGCAATAGCAGTGTGAATGCTTAAGCACTTTTTCCAAGAAAAGCATGCTGGATTTGCAGTAAATGCTTACCATGCTGAAATGCTGCTGAGCTCACTGGGCTTCAGAAAGAGAATATACACAGGCTGATTTTTTAAGTATAAAGTCACAGAATGAGGAAAGAGAAAAAACTAAAAATCCACCTAAGTGAATTAGCAAATAGTAATGCGTGCTGCTAGTACCTGTGTGGGTCCGAATGTGTTTCTGCAGGTCTCCTGAAGTCTTGAAGGATTTGGTGCAGTTCTCTTCTGTGCACCGATAAGGCTTTTCACCAGTGTGTGTTCGCACGTGACTTTTTAACCCATACCCTGGAGATCAGAAAGGATGTTACCACAGCATAAGCACAAAGTAAGGATACTCATAAACCATCACCAGCAAAAGCTGTGTTTGCCATTCCAATCAGGAATGTTGATGAGTAAAATTTACTCTTTCATTCTTCACAAGCTCTTCATTCTACCCTACAGAGCAGCAGAACTTTGGATGACAGTTTGGAAATTCTTTCATTCTTTATTTTTGAAAAAAATACACTTCCATAATGCTTCTCCTTCCCTTCAGAACGATAAACTGCAATTATTACAATTTGGACAAATATTTATTCTGCCTTCTGAGGAAGCCATATGCTGTGCATTCCACCTAGTTTTTACTTCTTCCCACTACTGTCATCAAAATGACATTTAATTATTTGCTCATAGGAAAAGCAATACCACTAATGAAGTCAGCAGTAAAATCAGATGAGCAGTCACAGACACTTATTCTCTTTAAGATCACTTTTAGGAACTCATCATCATCAAAAACTCCACCAGTCTGAAGTGAACATTGGATCAGGCCCTCTATAAATTATTTTGCAATGAACATTTAACCAAGATTTTCCTTTCAGCACCTCTCTGAAAGGATAATGACTAAAGAAGCCTGAAACTGTCGTTTTAGAAAATTATTTTGCAATGAGCATTTAACCAAGATTTTCCTTTCAGCGCCTCTCTGAAAGGATTATGACTAAAGAAGCCTGAAACTGCAGTTTTAGAAAATGAACCTGAATTTCACTTGTACCCACAAGTGATGTACACATTTCTACAAAAAGTCTGTAAGAAAATAGCATCTGCTTTAATTTCAGAGTGTTCTCCCCAAAACAGCTGAAATTCCTATTCTTGATGCTTTTATAAGCATGAAGCACGTGAACCAAGCTGAGCACTAATTCACTTTTACATCTAAACTCAGTTTCATGATCCAGCCCAGGAGAGTTCTTAACATTTAAACCAAAGAGTATTCAGTACTTGAAAGTGAACTTTGTCCAAGGCAAAGACTGTTGAACTACAATGGTACAATAGCTCTGACCAAAAATATAGTGTTTATAAACAAACAGCTGTTTAAAGCCATACACCAGTTTGTTGCAAAGGAAGAGACTATTTCATTACATAGTTTTGAGATCCCTTTACAAACTCAGGTGCAGCCCTTTAAAAGTGTGGTTGTTTCCCTTTTGACTTTTGCATCAGCATTTCTTTTGCTCATTTCTCTTCAAAGCAATTGTATTAAATGTATTAGATCAGATGAAGTTATTTTAAAAATACCTTATCTAAAAAAACAGAGCCTAACTTTTCTAAGCATTATACTAATTTACATTCAAAGTGAAAGAATAAAATTTGAAACAAGTTTTGCTCTTCCACTTATTCCATGTTTCATTCCTCATAATTGCATTTTACACAATCAAATTCAACATCAGGGAGAGCATAATTATGAGCAGAGTAATCTGTACAAATGGAGAGTTCACTTCATGACAGAAGTCACTCTGATACAAATTCAATAAAGAACACTTAAACCAGCCTCTTCTATCAAAGTTCCTTTCAAATTTAGACCAGAAGATCAGGAATCTGCCTCTAGCCTACAAGTTCAGCCTGCTGTTATCACCTCATTTAACTTTCACTATTAGTTTAATGGTAAGAAAGGCCTAATTTTTAACATTCAGTTTGACTGTAGATGACAGGTGAAGAGTAAGATAAGTGTTGAGTGTTTCACCTTGTTCCCCCTTCAGTAAGAGTTAAATCCTCTGTCCTTTCTACATGCTACACTAGCTGAAGAGATTACTTTCTTTTCCCAGTTCTCCCAACCTACTTAGCAGTTAAAAAAGGCAATACTAAAAACTTACTTTATTCACACACAAACACCAACAAGCAGGAGGAGCTAGTCTGCAAAAAATTACCTGTTGCAAAGGCTTTGCCACATCCAGGATGTTCACACTGATATGGTCTGTCTCCTGTGTGAGACCTTTCATGTACCTGGTGACATCCAATACAGTGACTTAATGAGATGTTGTATCTGGTTACTTCAGCACAGAAACAGTTCATTCTTAAAGTCAACATATTTTATTTATCTGACTAAGATTCGTATTCAAGTGTCTGTTTATATCAGTGATGAATAATGAAATATGGCAACAATATTTCCCTAAAACTAAAGATGTCTCTTTCCAAGGTCTAACCTGATCTGGCAGTCCGTTTTGCACAAAACACTTCTGTAAATACATGCAGATTTGCCATCATGCACTACATTAAAGACAGTAGGTAAATATGCCTCAGAGCCCACTCTCTGATTTCTGACTCCACTGAATGCTTCCAATGATGCTTTTACATTGCATGAAACCTCTACAGCAAGGACATCATTTTAGCAAGTGACTCATAAAGCCAACCCCTCACTGACTCCTGTACTTAGTCAGAGACAAAGCAGCACGGGGAGGAGGTTACCTCATCAGCAAGGGATTGTCTCAGCCTCAGCTGGAATGTGAGCATCCCTACACCATTTACCATTTCAGTAATTCCTTTACTTAATTTAAAAAAAGGAAGAGAATTAAGAAGCTGACATCTGTGAAGAAAAGATGTTCCAGCTTTTCACTTTGAATATTAGTTTTGAAGAGTCTCGCTTTGTACTATGATAGTGAAATATTTCAAAAACTGGAATTTTTGCACATCATGCATACATGTAAAGTTCGTAAAGCGAATGCTGGATTCCAGAATTTCTGTGACACTGCTGGTGGAAGCAAGCTCAACATGCTGCCAATATAGCAGCTTAATGTGATCCCACACCTGCATCTAACCAGAACACTAAGAAAACTCAGCTGAGCACCACCAATCACTGTAAAATCAATCCAATAAACATTTGGCAGAACAGCCCCATTGCAACTGGCTCTCTCAATTTTTATTACTTTTAACCACATCATCTTTCCAAAAAAATCCTATCTACAAAGTAGAAATGCACATTTTACATCTCATCACCTTAAGATGGTGAGCTGTTGTGTACAGTTTTCCACAGCCATCATAATCACAGCGAAAGGCTTTCTCTCCAGTCTGTTGAGATTTTGCAGTCACTCTTGTTCCATTTCCTTGCAAGACAATCTTAAGTGAAAGAGAAAAAAAAATTTTAAAAACCCCAACCAAACCACACACTGAAAAAAAACCAACAACCAAAATGAATCAGAGAAGTTTATTTTGCTATCAACTAAGAGCTTGATATTTAGAGCTTTATTTTGCTATCAAGCCAGAGCTGATTCTGACAGGTTTCTTTTGTTTGTCTTTGCTATGCCATATATTTCTGAGTCCTCAATAAATAAACTAAAGAACTGAAAATCAAATTCTCATGATTCTGCTATATTTACTTGTACCTAGCAAATTTAAAAGCTTGCATTAATTAGCCAAACAGCAAAGGCAAATAATTCAAAAGCACAGTGGTAAAATGACCAAATTAGTAGACAAGTCTTAGATTACATCTGAGGTGCTATATCTGTTCCTAGGGGAGATTAGTCATAAATCAGACCACCTTCAAAGATAAGTTAATGGAAAGGCCAAACAATAATTAAATGTCCTTAGAATGAGCACTTTTTGAAAATGAGGGAAAGCATTTTGTACTTGATCTGCCATGCGTGTATTTTCATCAAGCTAATTGGAGCAACATGAGCTAGGTTCTACTCTCCTTCTGGCATGACAACAGGAAAATATACAGCACAGCTTCAGGAGGCAGCTGAAACCCCTTGTAAAGGCTCCTTCATACCCTGACGTGCAAGAGACATTCATACAGACCGAACACAGAGGCAGAAGCCCAAATAAGCACTTTGATACAATTGCATGCAAAGCAATCAATACTCTTTTTTAAAAGGTCTGTCCTTTTAAACCACCTCCCTTTTTCTTACGGATCCAATTTTATCCCAAACTGTCACAGCCATATCCAAATGGGTTCTGAATATCTCTAAGGATGGAGACTCCTGAAGTCTGCTCCCAGTGTTCACATTCTCAACTAATACTTCTTGGCAACTGAGGCCCTGCAAAGCGTCTCACCGTGCCAGCTGCTCTAGATTGCCAGTTGCCACCCTGAACTCCTGAACGCTCCTCACGTGCCCTGTTGTGATGCCCTTCTGGCAGATACCAAGGATATTAAAATTCCACATGAGGACGTGGGCCTGTGAACATGAGGCTTCTCCAAGTTGTCTGAAGAAGGCCTCATCTTCCTCCCGACTATGCACCCTGTGGCAGACAGCCACCACCACAGCACCCATGCTGGTCTGAGCCATCTCCCATCCCAAAGCCCTATACAGTCCTGCTGTTCCCACAGGAAGGGCAGCTCCTGCTCCTCTCCCTCCCCACCTGGCCCGTTTAAAGAGCCTGGATCCATCACCACAGTATCTGAGCTCTCCCACCACATCTGCCTCATAACCAATGAGACTGTAGCCTTGCAACAGCACACAGACCTTTATTTCCTTATTCAGATAGATCAGAAATTTGATGGGGAATACTTTTCCTACAGATTCTTCAGAGAGGATAGGATAACCTATTACCTTCACGCTGTTCTTACGACTAAAGGAGCAAAGTTCAATACGAAATTCTTAATCAGCTGAAACATTCAACTCCATCACTTCAGAAAATCTTCTCTGGAACCGCAGAGGAAAACAACCTCCTGGATCAAGAAACCCATTACTGATCCTATTGTTTAGCCTACGACAGCATGAATCACAGGAGTCACTTCAATACATTAAGGATCATGAGGAATACGCTTGGTTGAGACCTGCATTGAAGCACTAATTTTTTTTTTTTCTATCAGTAAACCTACTACTATTTCTTTGTTGTTCCAGCATGTAACAATATGTATATACTTGCTAAGTTCTGCTATAAAGCTCAAGTATGCCAAAGTTTAAAAGAAAATGAAAACAGGCCTGTAATGTGCTGATACCTGCAAGGAAATAACCAGCAACAATCTTACCAATATTAAGATGGATACAAAAAGGGGGGGGTGGGGGGGGGGGGGAATAAAGCACCTTTATAATAATGTGAAACTTACTGTGAGGAACAGTGCACTTCAAATACTTTTAAATAAAATAAATAAATAGGATTAACCCTCCCTATTTTTAAAAGATCACAAACGCATCCCGAGTCCAGAGAGGTAACACGGGAGAAAAACAAAGATCTTGGATCAGATTTTTCTATTGCACACATAAAAGCAGAATCATATAACCAAAGTGTTATTATGAACAGATGGGTATGACAGGTTTGAAAGGAAATAGCGAGATATCCATTTGGGCACACAGAGTCTTTTGTTTTCCTATGCAGAAATCACAAAGAGGTTTTATGCTTTTTTTCTTTGCTGAAACACCTAACTAACCACATGCAAGTCTGAGTGGCTGCTTAGCAGTGTGACATCTGTTCTGTTACCTGTGTACTTAAAAAGGTTATAAATATAAACCTATTTAATTCTACATCTAAATATGAGATTTATATATTATCTATTAATACAGAATGAGTTACAAGCAGGTATCTATTTAAATCAAGATATAAGAATGATTTATATTTTCATACATAATTGATAGCTTTGGGCCCCTTCAACTGAAGGCCAACTGTAGTCACCTTACAAGGGTCAGAATTTGAGACTAAGCCTCACTACCTTTTTGAAATATCAGATCTTGTTTTGTTTGGAACATATAATGCTTGTAAGATTGGCACATTTCCATATGGCACATATGTTGCCATATATGTATAAGATAAAATCACCTCCACATTCAGTTTGCCTTTGGGGCTGAGGCCAAAATCAATATTTAGGTGGATACTGGTAACAGGTAATTTTGCTTAATAGGCTCTTACTTCAGGTAAAACCAACAAAGATTTTATCTTACTCTTTCTTCAACTTTGCCTTTCATTGGAGTTTTCCTATCCTAACCTACAAGTGTGCAAATCCTCTGAATTTCTTAATTTCATTTTCTGAAATATAGTCCAATACAGTAAATAATGAATGTATTAGCTATTCTCTCCTTCCACAGTCATGCCACATAGGCAAAAGTGAAGAGTCTGCAGCTTTAAATAATGTGGGACCTAACTTGTTAAAGATTAAGAATAGAAAATTTGAGCTGTCATAGGTGAGTCTATAATTACTCCTTTCACAGATAATGTATTTTGATCTTGGAAGATATTCTTCTTCTTTGTCTACTTCATTATTTCTTAAATTAAGGAAAAAGGAGAAAAGGTTTGCCCAGAGAAGCCCGATTCTCAGTGCGATGACTTTTCCATTTTTGATTTTGTCATCTGAACGTGTGAGGATATGGAGGTTTTAGTATTAATTTTGTCGTGTATTTGAAGCGCAGAATATGTTTTTCTTTGTCTTTACCTTTAATAAAATACCTTATAGTGTCAAATACCATTCTCCTTACATAATTTTATGGATCCCAGGAAAGAAAGCTTGAGACTTAGTAAGTTGCACCTGTATTTTCCATTACCCTTTGAACTTTTACATTAATCTTTCCCCATGGAAAGATTTTTACACTACTATATACTAACAACATGGATCCTGAAAAAGAAATGGAAGTATTTTTCTGTTCTTTAAGCATTCTCTAGGAGCAACACTTACCTACCGATTCCTAATAAAACCTGCTATGAAAGTCAGGGAGCCTAAAAGGGCAAGTGGAATCAAAATAAGTCATCAAAAGGAGAACAGTTCCAGACATATGCCTGGAATGGTCTCTCCTAGAAGAAATTTATTAATTGAGACTTTCTAAGTACTTGAGTACTTTCTAAGTACTGTCAAAAGTCAGTTTCTTCTCTGGAAAAGAACTTCTGGAATACTTACACTCTCATTGATTAAATGCTCAGGTCAGCTTGAAAAATCTTAGAAAACCAACATAATTTTAAATTACCTTTTAACAGAAAATGCCCCATAGAAAACAGTAAGTATTAGAAGATCTTTCAAAAATCTTGTGACAGGATCTTGCACAGAGTGAGATAATATAATCTACTTGTATAGTTTGAAATCTATAACTTCTGAAGGGTAGAAGCAGACCCTAGTTCATGGCTACAGGGCTCCCTATCATGCACCTTGCTGGGCAGAAAAGACAAAAGAAATAAATATATTTAATTATTTTGTATTTGGCACATACCTGCATTTTTTTATCTTGTTCATTTTCACCTATCATTCCTGTGCTACTAACACTGTCATTTCCATCAATAGACACCTGAAAAACAAAGTTGAAATGGGAAAAACATTTACAGGTTATTTTTATTCATCGGAGAAACAGAGGGTTACAGACAGTTCTGGGGGTTTGTTATTTTATAGCTCTCTAGCGCCCTCTTGGAACATGGTTATCCTCTAGTACATGAGCTTACATAAAAATCACCACTTGTAGCACTTGCATTACAGAACAGGCAAAGTGAGCATAGCAAAGTTATTTTATAACAGGGTAGGAAAGACTGCAAGAACTAAATATGTTAAATTAATAGACTGACAAAAGTATTACAATAAATCAATGAATTTAACAATACTGAGTTCTGACAAAAAAAACCCCAAACATTTACATCTTTCATAATAAAGATATCTCTCTCACTCCTTGTTAAGCAGAATGTACTTGTTTCAAACAGCACAACTGCTTTTCGAATCACAATACCTAAGACAATGTGTTACATGTCAATTTGAACTAGTCAAATTACAACTAAGCAAGGACTTGGGTATTACTACATAGGTTTGTTTTTAAGAACAGTCTCCAGGAGGAGGAAGGCATTGCTGTTTCCAAGGAGCTCATAAAAAAATATTTGAAAGACTGTTAGATGTTAATGTGAAAATTTTATTTAAATAAAAATGTAATTACCCTGTTCAAAAAAACCACCCCAAACTCTCTCACATGAAGCAAAGAACAGGATGTTAGTGGTCACTGTATAAAAAATGAAAGTATACTTTGCATAGTTTCCCATTCCTTAATTGTCTCTGTATTAAGCACAGGCATTCACAATACTCTCTGCATCCATTATATTCAAGGCTGAGACTGATGCACCTAAGCCTAGTCTAAGTGATTCTCTTCCTCTCTAAAACAGTTTGGCAGGAGGCCACAGCAGGCTCCTGAGAACATTGGTGCTTGTGTAAAGCATCTTGCCCAAAGCATCAGCCCCCAGCGGTTTGCTTGGAGACTCATCCCACAAGAGTTTTCAGACTTTTCTCTAAATCAGACAATTATGAGCAATATACTTTTGGGAACTATGAGTTAGAACAGTAATGAGGAAAGTTCCCAAGCAGAGGCAAATGTACATTACAAAAAGATTGAAAAGAGTCAGAAAGCAGGTAATTTTGGGGTGTTTTTTCAAAGGAAAACAATAGCCATTTTGGGCCCTTCTCCCTCAGAATTTTTAAAGGGAGAGGAGAGAACCTGCACAGAAAGGAGACTTGAATTACTTCATCCTGAACTTCCTGTTGTTGGTTGAGAAAAGAACTGCTGACATGAAATTAGAACTTGATCAACTATTAGAAACAAATGATCCAAACAGAATGTATGTGCATATGTTGAAACATGCACAAATCCCAGTTACTGTACTTTGCCAGCAGCTGTGATGGCACAAGAAAACAGCTTATGGAAGGAAAGTACATGCTGTAACCTCTTCACAATTCCATCACCCATCTTCTGACTTCACTGGGAGCAATGACCATTTTCCCTTGGTTGCTTTGGTGGCATTGACTCAGCCCAAAATTAGAGGACTCTAGTTAAGTCTGCATGTGCTTTGCATGCTGTGGGAAGGTGGTTCTATGCCTGAAGGAGAAGTGAGGGACAATGAAAAATGTACGTGTTCCACCACTTCCATGAGCTTCTGAGTAGTCTGCTTGGATCTCTTTGTATGAACTCCCTTATATTCTACACTGATCTTGGGCACCCCACTGATCTGTCTGTTCCTGCCTGTTCCATAGGACAGGGAAACAAAGAAGAGCCACCACTTTCCAAATGCATCTTTTTTTCTTCGCCCTTTAAGTTTCGAAAAGATAACCTAAAAAAAAACCAAACAAAAAAAGACACCCAACTATTTAAACTTCTCTTTTGCAGTATTGTAAGAATTCTGGAAGGATTCCAGGGCAGATCTTTGAGCTCCTCCTAAAATACTCTCTTTTATGCTAAAGAAAGATTTACTCTGCCTTCAAATAAAAACACAAGAACACCTACATTGAGTCAAACTAAAGACCATACTACTGCACCATTTCATTTCCAACAGCAGCCAGTAGCAGATGCTGGAGAACACTAAACAAACAGGCCAAGCATGTAGTGATGCATTCCCCATAATATTCTGCCAACCTCCAAGCAATTTGTGGTTTATGAACTTCCTGAACCAGAAGTCACATGTTTCTACCTAACAGCCATGGACACATTTTTCTTCCATGAATTTATCTAATTACTCCTTGAATCCAAGGACATATTAGTATCCACAATATCCTACAAGCAGTGCTTAACTTTGAGCTGTTTGAAAAAGCCTTCTTTGTTCTTCTTGAGCCCATCACCTGAGAGTTTCACCTGATGCTTACGAGTTCTGAAACTGGTGCAGCCAATGACAAGTCACTACTCTTCTTTGGGGTACTTATAATTTTATAAAATCCTATCATATACTTACCAGATGTATTTAATTTCTTCAGTACCTTTTTCAAAGTGTCTGTAACACCAGCTGCTATGAAGAGTACACCTTGCCTCACTGTGAAGCGTGCACAGACATGGAGAAGAATCACAAACCCACTTCTCCTTTTAAGAGAGATCCAGGGTTCTGACCACTAAGCTATTATTTAGTTTTGTACATAAATCAGGTGTAGCACTTGGAAACTCACTTCCACTGACTTTCCCTAAAGGTTCCAGCAGTACCATTCAGAATAAAGTTCTGAGATGAAAGCTTAAGGAAAATAGAATTTTTCCTAAACAAACACACAAGAGCACTACAGAAAACAAATTCACATTACAGAATTAAAAAACACATATTGAGTTAAATAGGATGAAAATGCAAATCTATTTGCATTTCTTCTGTTTCTTCTTCACCTTCTCAAAACAGAAACTTCTCAGAAATTATGATTAATATAGCTGCTGGTTAAGAAGGGCAAAGTTATGGCTGATTTAATCTAAATGAAAAAGGATCTGTGGAATGTGTGAAATCTTGTGATTACAGCTCAACTAATGCTGAATTACTTTTTATTTATGAAATGCTAATCCATAGCATCACAACACGATTTGACTGGTTGCCTTAAAATATCTGAATTCCAACAGACAGAAGCATAATGAAAAGAATAGTGAATAAGCTATTTAATTATCCTAACTGGCCTTCTCCCAAATTTTGACAACTCTCATTGACATGAAGAGGACAGACTTTAAAATTTATTCTGCTCTTTTTCAAGAGCATTACGAGCACTGATGGCAATTATCCAGCAAGTGGGACACTGCTTAACTATGGAGTCATGGAAGTTGCATCACCCATTACCATATTTGCATCATGCCTTACAGAAGTCCAGTAAAGCAAACAACATGAATTTTGTGCATCAGACTGCATTTTTACTATTGAAAATATGGACCAAAGAAGGTTTTTTCTGAACTCAGTAATTATTTGTCTTTTCTACACTTCATCCTATGTGTTGTCCTTGCTCAGTACACCAGGCCATACTCTTCCCATTCAGGAAAAAAATTAATCCAGCAATAGTGCCTGAACAAGAATAATTTAACTTTGTCCTTCTTTCCAAACAGTGTCCTTTCAGGAGACTCCTTTGCAATGCTGTAGTATAGAGAAGATTATTATTTAGCTGTCTAGATTCCTTTCTAAATCTGACTCCAGTTCAGTGTTCAGTCTTTTCTCCTCTTTATACACCAGAGCTGCTCATGGCAGTGAAGCACTGTCATGACAATTTGGTGTTCTCTCTTCTAGGAGCCTGAGAGTCTCTCAGTTGTAATTTTATTTCTTAGATGACAATTGGCTTGTGCTGCCAGCTATGTTGTGCTGTAGAGTAAAACACGATGGACAGAGAAAATGCCTTGCAGAGTACCTTGGCTGCATATTGCTCCAAAGCACTGATGGTGTCTGGGTCGATGGCAGCATCTCCTGTGTGCAGACCTGCCACTGTGCCATCAGCCTGGATGGCTAAAATGGTGTCTGACTGGGGCATCTGCACCGTGTGGTGGATGTAGGCAGTGGTTCCATCCTCCAGCTGCACAGCTTGCAGTGCACTCTGGTCATAACTGTCTGAGGAATGATATTGCAAAGTGTTAGGATTCTGAAAGGAGCAGCAGTGTGCTACACGAGAAACTACTGCTCTCCAGGAAGTGTCTCCTGAAGTCATACATACATATGAAATACATGAGAAATATAACCTCTTAAAATAATACTATGAATAACACAGGAATTTGTTTTCAAGACAACACCTCCCATACTTCTATTTCTACACTTATAAAAGTACAAAAAAATTTATATGGATCTAGCTTTATAGACAAAGGAAATCAGGAACACAAATATGCTTTCCATTTCAAATCCACTCATAATAAAATGAAAATAATATAAGAGATCTACTGATACCCTTACTTCAGATTTTAGAATTCATAAATCTCCCATTTTAAGAAGAGAATCATGCAAATACGCAAAAGAAACACAAAATATAAAAAGACTTTTAACAAAATATTCTATATTACATTCTTTCCTCTTACTATTGTCAGTTGTAAAATGTAATTGTCACACTAGTTTAAACAGACTTAAAACATATACTTGATCACTTTTTTTAGAGAAGTGGTACTATTTCCAAGACTAGTGTAATCATCTTCTGCAGAAATGTAAGTTACCATTTGGGATAAACACAATTGCATTCTTGACTGTCGGCTGTCACATTTTCTGCCCTACTACCTAAAGGTATATACTCACTTTAATGGGATCCTGGGCTAAAAAAACCAGTGAAATGCACTGGGTTTGATTACACTTAAAACTGTTACATGAGGCCCAAGTAAGAAACTGAACCAGTCTCATTTCAATAATTTTCAGATCTCACAAAGTTAAAGCAAGAAGTAATCCACACTGGGAATCTCACTAAGAAAGATGATAGTTTTCAGAGAGTATCCTATTTTACATTTCTGAAGTTCTGTTGAACACTGATGTAATAAATCCCACTTGACAAAACAGTTACCTTTTGAGGTGTGATGAATAAATGCTGTAGTTCCATCTTCCAGCTGAACCGCTTGTCCATCTTCCAGACGCAGGCTGTCCCCTGCTCAGGAGGAAGAATTACAGCACTTCAGCAAGAGCTCAAAGGATCCATCAGATGGAAAGATTAAATACTAAACACATTGGATTACAAAATACCTAAGATCTCTTCATAACTATTTCCATTAAAATAAGAAATCAAGCTGTTATCATGACTGTTAATTACTTAATATCAATACTTATCAGTAATACATTATTTTATGACACATTTCTTTATTATTGCACTCACTGCTTTTAGTCATAGGTACATGTTGAACATAAGCAGCAGAACCATCTTCTAATTGAATCACTTGGCCATCCATCAGTTTACCATCTGAAATATACAGAATATTTTAAAGAATTCTAATTGTGTAACACATCAGAGTTTTAACACACAGTTGATACTTTGTTAATTAACATATAAATGAAATATCAACAAGAAATAATGTTTGGTAAATAGAAAGCACAGTGTGACTGTACCGAGCTTTTAAAATTACAGGATTAAAAAACCAGAAAAGGTCTGCTGTCCTATCTGTTAGGCAGAACATTGATATCTGGGTTGGAACCATAAAGATCACTTTCATTTTACTTAAGTTCTGAATTTCATTTTTGCATCTTATTAGTAGCAAAAAAAAATATTTATGTTATAGTATTACTGTAATTTCCAAATGGAATTGGAACTTCAGAAATATTGTACAGATTTTGCCTGACTTTACAATGCAAAGAGAGGGTTAGAAAGGGGAATACCACTTCAGTAGCCATCAGTTTGCAGTCCTTTGCCCACCTTTAGAGTTGTGCTGTATGTAAGCAGTGGAGCCATCAGCCAGGGTAACTGCTTGCAAACTTACACCTTCCATGTTTTCCAAGTTGTCACCATCTAGCAGGGAAAAAAGTTCACCTTCACTATAACCAGCATGAAACCCTAGAAATCTCAACCTAAACACCTCCATAAATTATTACATCCCCTCAAAGTATATTGGTTTGACAAATAGTAAGAGCAAGTAGCTCTTACTTGCTTTCTGGTTTTTGAGCCTGGGACACATACTAGAGTCATATGTTCAAGATTTTGCTCTGTAAACATGACAGCTACAATGTTAGTTTCCTTAACTAAAAAAAATACGTCACTGAATAAATAACTACAAAGCTGAGGTTTTAGGAGAACTATGAATTAAATCATCAGAGCCAACAGTGAAATAATGACACACACTTGTATTGATAAATTTGTTTCGTACAACACTACCTGTTGTTAATACACACAAAACTATTTAAATTAAAATGCAGATTTAGGAAAGGGTTTGTAATCATGTAAAATCTAACAAAGCTTTCAGGAAACACAGTTTAAGCCAATTTCAATTCATTAATCTATTTTAAAACTCAATTTGTTTAATACATACTTAGATATAAACTGAATTTACAAAGTATAAAACGGTAGGACTATACAGAGAATAAAGTCAGATTTTATATTTCATATATTTTTGGCACATTTACACTTCTATAATCTTAATTAAAAGATAATTTCCATCCAGAATTAAATCAGTGAATTTAATCAATCTCAGTTAACTGTTTTCTGTTGGACTTTTAATTCAGAATACATGACATGAATTTTAGTGTTTTATATGAGTTTCAAAGAGAAAAGACATAATAACATAGAGGTATTTTAACCTGAAGGTTCACCTTGCACAGCTACAGCTTCTGTTAGACACAGAGTCACGTGCTGGGCCTCCATTCCTCCTCCAGAAAATTCCGTCATTCCCTGAGAGTCTCGATTTATCTGAGCTAATAACATCGTCTACCTAGAAAGAAAGTATTCAAAAAACAGAAAATTGAAATACACACCCAGAACTAGGTAATCCCAGTTTAATGCGATTTTTATACAGCTGCTACAAATATTTTATGTTATGTTTTACATAGAATAGATGCAAAGAATGATTGACTTATCTGGAAAATACTTTAAAGGAATAAAGTTATCTGAAATAGGTAAGTATTACTACCTCAATTAACTCAGATGTTAGCAACTTCAGGTAGCAGTTACTAAATTAAAGTGCATCAACCACATTTAAATTTCAGTTACATATAAATTATTTAACCAATGTACAAAGAATAACGGTGGTAGTGACAGTATAGGTAATGATACCTGCTTGTCCCCAGAATTGAAATAAAGCTGACAATTCACCCATAGTCACCCATGACAACAGCAGGGCTTTCTCTGTATAAATTAAAGATCTCTCCAGTGCCAGTAAGAGATTTAAAAACAATGACACACTGGGAAAGTCTAACTGAACAATTCAACTATTTCCCTAGATTTTCCAGAGAGGTTTCTGTTTAAACAAAAAAACAACCAACCAAAACAATCTGTCCTTTAAAATAATGAAGTATCCTATTATAAAATTTGTTAATTAGACAAGAGGACAGTGATTAGGGAGTGACTGCTGTATCTCACAGAATGAGACAGAGCCACCCCTCTGGCTACTCACATTTTTACCCAGGCATGTTTTAATATGGGGGATCACATCACAGCTTTTAATCCTAATGTTGTTCTGTGCCCTGCTGGTTTATAATTCAAGGCTGAGAAGAATAATCATGGGGGTTTAATTTACTTATGGTTACCTTTATAAATACATTTAACTCTTTTTACCTCTACAATCCAGAAATCTGCTCACGAATAAGCAATTCATCAACAGTCTCAAAGACCACTGAGAAAATTGTGCTTCTGTCAAAACTAAGGAATAGGAGCACAAAATTAGACCATGTAGATACTCCAGTGTGCCTACAGTATTTAAAAAGTTTGCCACCGTAATTTAGTAGTTGAAAATTACACCCAAACAGTATTTTCCAAATACATCCAAGTATATAGTGAGCCAGACTATTTCATAGAGGTGCAGGCTAAGTTTCTTGTTTCCAGTCAGTATATAAAGGAAAGGGAAAGAAAAGGTACCTTTGGGAAGGTTAAAGATGTTTCGCATGTTATACTGAAAATCATACAAGAAAAAAACATTACTAATAATCAGTGCATAATTGTGTAAGAAATGTGGCTTCCAAGATTAAAATCCTCCATAATTTCTATCTGGAACATTAAGGAGATTAAAATACTGGCTTTCAATAAGGAATGTGAACCTCGAACAACTTTGGCATCAAAAAGATGATACAATTAAGATGGAACCCAAAATGTACTTCAAAATGGGTGTGAGGGATTTTTTTAACATCCAAGAAAAGATGGATAATTCTTCCCAACATCCTTTTCAGGAAAATAAGCTTTTACAGAAAATGAGGCCCCTAAAAGAGATGTGACACACAAGAAAAAGAGAGGCCATCCAGACTAAATTGCATTTATATAGATGTTTCTGAAGAAAATAAAATAGGAAAGTGTTTTGGATACTATAATCTAAGAGACAAGGAATTGGATGAGGATATAAAAGATCCTGAGCTCAATGTCTTCCTCTGTCATGTCCATGATTGTGAGTTTGGTAAAGTAACTTCTTTTCCTACTACTCATTTATCATCCCCCCATCTCAAAATAGTCAGAAAACTATTCCTTAGGAAACACTTTGCTCACAAACCAAAAATCAACATGCTGTAGCTATAGAGTCAGCCTAAGCAGGCACGGAAGCAAAGCAGCCCAGTATCCATGTACTATGAAGCAAATAAGATCAGAAAACTGTTGCAGTTTAAAAAAAAACAAACTAGCAGCAAAAGGAGTTTCATCCAACCAGTTTGCAAGGGCTGCTTTTCCGGAGACACTGCCAGCTTGTAGCGAGTTACATTACCTAATTCTGGTATTATATGCTAGTGGTACCCAGAGGCTGGCTATCCTCTGAACTGCTAACAGAGGTCTCTATTGCCAGCATTTTCCATGCACTCAGTTTTTAGGACACCTCATGGATGCAGGCTGCAAAACAGCTACACCACTGCACACAGCAGAGAAGAAAGGCTTCACAACCACTGGTGTTGACTAGAACTATAGAGTGAAACAATTCCAGCAGACTCTGCACCTCAAAGGCCTTTCAGCTCCGGTCTACTTGTTTAATAAGAGAATATTCCCTCTCTTAGACAAAGTATCTTTTAAGAATCCCTAGCACCTTTAATATCATCTGCCTTCCTCCAGAACTCATGGCTCTTCTCTCACCTCTGGGCAGCAGTGAGAATGCAGCCAATGCAGGCAGCTGCAGAGTTCTGACAGTCTGAGCAGAACTAATTTCTTAAAGGGTGAGTAGCTACTTCGGAAGAAAAAGAAACCTAATGCCAGATAAATTAAAGGGGTGAGGAGTAATAGTATTTGTTTAACTTGTTTCACAGTGTTTGTTACTGTAGCATGGCTGACTATCAACTCACACACTGTAAAAGAACCAAAGGGAACTGCTGCACACAGAACAATGCCTACGACTTTCCTCTGTTCCAGAGGATCTGGACAATCATACAGTCTCACACAAGAACTCAGCAGCAATGCAGTCTGTGTTTCTCCCAATTCTAGCTCCTTTCAATGGTCACTTCCAATATACCCTTTTCTCAATCCTCTGTCCTTCCACTAAGTTCCTTAGCCCCAGCTCCATCCCTTTCCCATGAAGTACCAAGTTTCTTCTTCAGTCCTATCATGGTACCACACTCCTAGGACATGCCTCTTCCCAAATATAATCCCATCCTTCTTGTCAGAATAATCTAAAATACTTCCATGCCCACACCAACTCCTTCTGCAACAAGTCCCCAAGTCTTCTCTTGCTGCTGGTCCATGCCGCCCTCACACCACTGTCTATCCCCTTCCTGCCTCTGTGTCAACAGTTCATGTTCAGGCCCACCTTGGAAGTACATCCCCCACAAGAGGCTGGAGCACTGGGATGCTCCCAAACACCACTCCCCAGCTTTCACTCACTCTTCAGGGACACAGCAGCTTTGCTCTGTCACTCTGCTGTGCAGGGAGGAGAACCCTCAGCCAGAAGTGGATGTGCTGCTCCCTTCCAGGCTCTCCTCTTTCTCCCCAGTGGAGAACACTGACTAGCCAGACAGGGCTGGAGAGATGTAGGAAAGATGTAGAGCTGGCCTGTGTTGCACAGAAAAGAGTCAATCTATCAGAGATAATGATGCTACAGTGTTACTTGGTAAGAGTAGTCAAATACAGGAACAAATTGCCGAAACAGGGTATGGACTTTCCAGCCTTGCAGAGGTTCAAAACAACTTGACATTGCCCAGGGCTATATGGGCAAATGAGACCTGCCTTGATCAGGGCTGAACCACATAACTTCTGAAAGTCCTTCCAACTTCAGCTGCTCTCTGATAATCATTTCAATAATGCATACATACACAACAGCATCACCTTGCTGTTGGTGGATCATCCATCCTCCAAATCTACTCTCCTAACATTTTTTAATTTGCTTTGCTTTTTCAAAACCAGTTGGTTTTCATCAAACTCAAATCTCTTCCCTTGCCTCCACTTTAATCACTCTCTTCTGCTTTCTCCTCAGCTTCCATCAAATTTGTCTCCATTGTTTTTCTAATCTGAATTTCACAAACTTCTTTCCCTAATCCACCTCAATTCTTTTATTCCTTGGCATCTGCATCACTAAGCTTTTTTCTTTTAAATCTCCTGTCTGCCAGGAGTTCTGTCAGTAAAAATCTGGGAGAGAAAGATTTCCTTTACCCACTTCAAATATTGCAGCTCATTAGTTAAAAGCAGCTGAAAGTATCCGTTTTTAGAAAAAGACAAACGCTGTGGTGGGGCCTGCGCAGCAGCTCGACAAGATTGACACATGTGGATTCTGCTTAATCTCAAGAGCTGTCTTACAGAAAAGACAAGTACAGGCTCAGTCAGGAAGTACTCACTGAAGTGCAAACTTGAGACTTGACTTTGTGAACTCTTGCAAATCTTCACAGATCATACACAAGTTGCAACTGTCAATTTTCAGGCACGTCAATGATGATATTTGAGAAGACTTTCACAAGGACAGTAATGTATCTTGCATTCCTAAAATGATTAGTCACCAAAACATGTCTATGGTATCCATGCAGAGAAAATATTACCATTCTTTGAGATGGTTAAAACACTTCTCACAAAAAATCAGCCTGAGGCAAAAAAATTCGACTGAAAATCTCTGAACTGAAAGGAGTGTCTGACAACAGGCAGTCACCCCCACTCTAACACTGATACCTTAAACAGTCAACCAGCAGGGTACAGAGGTGCAAGCTTTTATTAAAAACACCAAAACAAACCACCACCCCCTGCAAATTACCTGAACAGAAAAAACTACCCTCAGGCACACATTAAGTTCTCAACACTTGGAAACCAAAGGCATGTGAGGGGGGAGATGGTGGTTAAAAATAAAAGATTTTTCATGAAGACTTCATCAAGTTGCCTATCTAGAGAGCACTTCCTGTACTTTTCCCCCTACTAACACTCAAACAAATAGGATCTTCTGGGTGCTATCACTTGTTTTGGAGAAAAGATGCAATGTTAGAAGAAAGGTTTTTATATAAACTCAATCTAGCAACTGGAAACAGGAATTTCCACTAAAAACGATGAATCAAGCAACTAAGAAACAGCAGATGAGATTGAGGCAGCTGAAAAGCGAGGGAAGAGCTGGCAGAGAGCGTGGCTACCGTGGAGCAGAAAGGGGGCTTGGGGCACTTGGGAACCCCAGCAGCTGAGAGGACAGCATGAGGAGAGCCCAGTGTGCCTGGAAAAGAGCAGGAATTTGTCATTTAAAGAACGACTGTACCACTGTATTGCTGGACAAAAGAGAAAAATCCTGCAGTGACAGTAGCAGAAATTCCTTAAGAGAGACAAAGATGATGCTTAGATGATTAATATGGAATAAAGCTTGTAACAGCAGTCATGGAAGAAAACTTACTGTTATAAAATACAAACTTTGAATGTGCAGAAAAAACTGGGAAAGAATGACACGAAAAAAGCTACTCCAGACATTCAGCAATGTTTTGATTCTTCACTCCCCTCATGCAGACAGCACTGAGAAGTTTGAAATAATATGCATTTATTTCATTTGAAAGGAAACATCACTTTTATTTTTAATACACTTCTAAATAATGTACAAAACCATTGTAATTTTATAAAACTTATAAAAATGGCAAATAAGAATCAATCAAGAAGGGTAAGATGGCAAATAACACATAGCCTCACAATAGTGAAACTTTCATTAAGGAATTTTAGAAAACTGTAGTCGCATGTTTGACAAAGGTGGATCCCAAAATCAATTCAAGTATGTCCACACAGTAACATAATTAAGTTTTTCCTGAATTAAATACTGGCTACCTTAGGGTCCTTAACAACTGATATGATTGCAAATACCAGTAATTTCACAAAACTAGTCTGAGTAATAAAAGTGTGAAAAATCAAAGCTAATACCTACAATTAACAATCTGGTTAAATACAATTAAATTGGTAATTCATATGCATTACAGCCTTCTGAGTATCAGTGCAAAAAAACCTCTGGAAAACTGACTATTCCACACAAAGTTTTTTCAGACAACCCAAGAGGACTTCCAGCATTTTTCCCCCCCACTAATTACATAAAGTCATTTGTCACCTGTAAGCTCAGAAACACGACACAGGAGAACTAAGACCTTTTACAATCTTCTGCTCCCCTACATAGCTGCACGATAATCTTTTCCAGTATTACTGCAGAAACCTGTAGCAGGGTTAGAAATTAAATCTGGATCATGTGGGTGCTTTGATCAAACACTTCAGTAGACGTGGATCTCCTTCTTCATCAACAGCCCTTACCTTTTCCAGGACTTTACTGCACTGAAAAATTGGGGTTTGTGCTGTTGTCAGTCAGACTGACTTTCAGTAAATAAGTGTAACAACTACTTCATGTTGGGCACTTCTTACGTGCTTTCTCACACAATCTCTCTCAAGTTCTTTTACTGTATTTTCTCGAGTCTCTTGTAAAGGCAAAACATAATTAAACAGCAATTTCTACCACATTAATTATCCACAGTATAAAATAATAACAAGGCTGAAATACAGAACAAAAACATCTACTACATAATCTGGTAACAAAAGCTGGACTCAGATAAAGGGTTAAGGTATGCAATTTAATAGCAAATTACACAATCATTTTCTAATTTTCTACATGGTGAAGAAGTGTTGTGAATGATAAAGCACAGGCTCTAATTCTGGCCCTGGAGAAAAACCAGACCAAGACTGAGAGCACTGTCAACTGCATAAGCACTCTGAAGCAGAGGTTTGTAGTCAAATTCAAGGCTCATTTTTACAGTATTTAAACCTTTCTGTTTCACAACAGATACATCCACATCCTGGTAATAATGCACTTCAAGACTAATTCGCTGCCACAGAGTTTGGTATCTCTTCAGAACTGAAAAATAAATGCAAGACCAAATTTATCACTGCCTTAACCACACATCAGACTTCAGTGTGAGCAGTGGGAACCATATTTAGCCTGACAAGATTACTTCATGTTTCAGCAGTCTTTTTCCCCCCAAAGTCATTTCCATACAGATTATATTGCAAATCCCATTGTGAATGTTAGAAGTATTGTCAGATGTCAATGCTTGCATTTTATAGATATATATATATAAATTTGGATTAACCAGTGCAAATAAAGAATATTTACAAATCCTTACTCTAACTAATGAGATTATGTATATGCATGTATTTTCACACTGCAGGAATGCTAAGGTTGCTATTATTTTCAAAGGTATGGCATTTAAACACAGGCAGATCAGAAAGCCACCCACCAACAAGTCCTACACATGTAGAAGACTCAGGCTGACTCCTCATTTGATCCCTCAAATATGACTTCTAACTTCACACCTTTCTTGAATATATTAGAGAAGAAATTACTGGTTAATGAAAGGAGGCCAGAGTAGTTCCATCAGCACGTGAGCTGTCAGCAGTGCTGACAGAAGCTAATTAAACTCATGCTGCAGCTCTGGGACAAGCACCTCACAGCAAACACCCAATTCCATGACCACAGCTGCCCTGGGTGCATTATTCCAGCAGCACAGCCTCCTGAGCCAGAGGTTTGAAACAGATCTGGGAGTCTTCCAACAGAGCCAATTCCAGAAATCCTGGCATGGAACCTGACAAGCAATTGAGATCCATGCAGGGGTACAGACAACAGGATTCCAAAATGTTTATATTAATAAGGTACAAAAAAGCATATTAATGCAGCTGGTCAATGCGCAATGCACTAATGACACAGTTAGTAGTAGCAGTAACACACAGCAGCAGAGGTTTGGCTTGAGGAAGGGCCATATAACCTGTCCCAAACACCAATTCAAGTATGACTGAAACACCCCTGTGTCATTAGGAATGCACGGAATGAATGGCCTGCAGACCTACTGCAAATGCAACAGTGGAACTCACCTACCAAAACAGCCCAGCAAGTTTCTCTCAACTCAGGTCGCATTTCTCGTTCAGTTAGGATACATTTCTTCTCTCCTGGCCACACTTGTATTATCAATGCTCAGGCAAACCTTCCTTTCTAAAAAACCTCAAACCCATTTCTTTATTGCAGACTGACTGGTAATAAGTTACTTGTGTTTTAATAGTCAAAAAAAGTTAGGGTAACTACTCATAATATGCACACTCAGAAAAACAGCTGAACCTATGGCAGGTCAGCTGATTTTCTGAAAAAACTTACAACATGATTACCAAAGATGAAAAAACCCCAAACTTGAAATAATTTTACAGCACATGTCAGTGAGATAAAGCATTTCATTCCAAATGGATTTTCACCCTGGAACTATGAAGGGATAAACGTAACACCTAACATAGCACCTAACAGATCAATCTGTGTGTTCTTAAAACTAGTAGCTTTTGTTGGGTTTGTTTCTACCATCAAGCGCATATATAGCTAAAATATGTATCCAGAAGGCATCCAGGTGATGCATGTCACAACTGTATCTACGTTACTCCTAGAAATGAGCAGTGATGCCTATTTACACAAAAAAATATATTTACATACAGTTAACTTCTGAAGTACTTCATGGGGCTATTTACCCCTTAAATCATAAAACCTCCAGTTATATCGGTGTTTTAAATATAACTGGGAACATCTGGTGATTAAATGAATACTTAAGGGCTAAAAATCTGAAAGAAACTGAGACCTGCTGTTTCTATTGCTGTTTTACTTTCATGTCAAGCAATCACAAAAGTGTCTTATTTACATCACGAAAACAAATGAATTCTGGCCATGCCCTTCCAAATCCTGCAAACCCACTGAGACTGCCAACAAACAGAGGAATTTTGAGTGGGTTGTTTTGTGTGGCTAGGAGTTAATTAGCAATCTGATAACTACCTTACAGATGTATCAGCATTAGCCATGACAGTTAATGGCAGTGCTTTAGCACGGGCTTGTATTTCAGGAACTAAAGGGGCAGCCAGCTGGATTGCCAAAGCCAGATTACAAACACAACTTGAAACACAGTACATCTATAAATACTATAAATAAATAAATCCTAAAAAACTCTGTGCAGCATTATGTATGAATACACTTAAAATACAGTCAAACCAACTAACTTGCAAATACAGACCCATCTTCCAATTCTAGAAAAGTCTGTCATCAGAAATTAAGTCCAAGAGCATTAAGCAGGTAACACAGCTTTCTGCTCAAGTGTATACAGAGGGAAACATTCTGCAGTCAGTGAAATACAGACTGAGAGACGCATTACGTAGTTTTAAATGTAAGTCTGATGTCAACCTTGAAAATTGCAAAACTTGCTGGAACTGTAAATTCCATTCAAAACCAAAAATTTCATTTATTTAACAAGTGTTATTGGTGGAGCAAAGCACAATCCCAATATACAATGAAAAAGAGCCATGTAACCTAGAAAATTTTAACAGACTAAGTCACTGGAAGCACTTACTAATTTAGTCCAATTTGGTTTTGAGTAACTGATCAATGATCCCTGGTGCACAGAGGGAGAAGCAAAATCATATTCCCTTAAGAAAATACAACTAAGGGCAGATCAAGTTACATTTAGGTACAGGCAAAACGCCATAAACCCCACTGTGCCAAGATGGGTCACAAGGCTTCCTTCCCCTCCTCCCTAGAAATGGTGTCCATGGAGAGATACCTTCCTCAGACTCCTCACTCCACGCTCAGAACAAGACCTATGCACAAAAGTTACAGAACTTGCACTTCAGAGCTGAACTCCTGCATTCAACAAGAGGATGCATCCGTTTGGATCACAGTATATCTTAGGGATCCATAAGCTAAGTAGAAACCTCCCTCCCATCTTTTGGGATCTTTTGTGACACAAGCCACAGGAACAGACTACCCAATTCATGCTCTCTTTACCGGGTGCACTGATTTCCTTGCACAGAGGAGATGAAAAACAAAGCTGCCCCCTACTACTGCTGAGCAGAAAGCACTGCTGGTGAGCTGCAGAGATGTGCAAGAGATGTAGCAGCAACACAGGAAAAAAAAGTCAGTGGAAAGGAATGGCCGGCTTGGGATGCTGTGCTATGTACATACATGTCAGAGGCTGCAGGAGTTCTAGAAGATTATCACGGGAAGTACAAATCATGGGGATGGCCAAGGAAGCAGGTACAAGTCAAAATACAGACAGGAGAAAAGTAAGTACAGCAGCACCAAGATGGGTCCCACCTTCCTCATGAATATTTGCATTCTGGCCATTGTAAGGCCTGAAACTGGAAGAATTGCCCTGATTATCTCTGTGTGTGGAAACTCATCCAAATTCAGCCAAGCCCTTTGGAAAGCAATTCACAGTTTCACAGGTGCCAGCTAAAGACTCCTCAAAATGTAATAGTGCTTCTCAAAGACTCCACCTATGCTGAGTATGTGTTAACCCAAAACTCTTAAGGTGAAGACTCACATGCAACAGCAAGGGAAGACCAGCATCCCGCAGTGTAAATGAAGCCACCCCGACCAAACTAAAACCGAGGAATCCTGATCCTAATCCCTGTGCCCATCCCCCAGAGCTGCAGGGGAGCAGTCACAGAAGCAGCAGCCAGCACTTGGACCTATCTACCGCTCTAACTCCTGACAATTCCCTTCTCCGGGACAGTACAGGACAGCAAAATGCCCAGTGAGCTGAAGCAACACACAACTGGAGATATTCTAAAGAAAAAAACTAATTTACAGCCTAATTTTGGCACCCATTACCAGGGACTACTCATCACTTGACTATTGCTGTGCCTCCCTCCTCTGAGAAATGCACCAAAAGCTACACAAGAATGAAGAGAGTTAAGTCAGTGTGACCTTCTACCTAAAGTACCTTTTACACTTTCTAAAGTATTTGCTTTATTTTAGCCTTTAATATAAAGCAAAATTACTCTTCCTCAGATAGAGTAGTAGAAATGAAATATTAATTATGACAACAGTTTAGGTAAATTATTAAATCAATTTGAAATACACTTCTCAAAACTCTTTCATAAAGTTTATTTTTACATCTCATTTAAGCCGCAATCCATTACCAAAGCAATCATCTATTATTTGACCACATATTCCTGAGGTTCCTTTTCTGCAGTGATACAGACAAATCGCGTTTGACACAAACACACCTTGAAAGCTCAAGGCATTAATGCAGAAATACAAAGAAACAAGCCATGAAAACACGGCTACACCGTACTCTGCCATTCGACGTAGTATATTAGCTATTTGTGCTATTAATGTTAGCACAAAGCTAACAATATGTTATGTCTATGCTAAAAAGCTGCTAGCTGAGGATAACCTAATTTCATTTTTCAGGTACCATCACCTAGAAACTACAACAGAAATATCTGGTGTATAGCCTGCAAAAACAGCTGACAGACAACATTTGATGCAGAATCTCGATAAAACAAGAGGAAATGCTTGCTTTGAAAGACTGTAAGGTTGCAGTTCCTGTGTCACTGGACGAGAAATAACATTCCTTACAAATACTGGTATCACTCTGCATATGATGGCAGATGCAATTCTTTGATCGTTCAAAATAATCCCTTACCAAAATTTTAAACTTAAGTGCAACCGCAGCCTTGTTTTAACAGAAAATTTAAACTTGCACGGAAGTCACATCATTTTTTTCCGGATGAAAAAGCAACACAAATCAGGCCTTATCAGGAAACAAAATTAAAATCTTTGCATTATTGCAGGCCATTTTTCTAGAGGAGCAGCTTCTCGTTATCCCGTTCTATTAGAAGTTCTAGAGGAAAACAGATGAAGGGAACGACAAGAACAACTGTAAAAACACAAAAAAGAAAAAAACAAACAAACAAACAAAAAAAAAAAAAAAACCAACCCAAAAAAAGGGTTAAAATGCTTTTGCATTTTGGCGAGGTGAGCGAGATGCAGTAAAACAGCTGGATTTCAGAAGGCCGAGAGGTGCCAGGACCTTTTCCCGTGAGAGCGCGGCCAGGGCCGCGCTGCAGCCCCGCGGCTCGGAGCAGGCACAGCGCATTTTCCTCCGGAGCCTGCGCGGGTCCGGCCGCGCGCCGGGCCCGGGCAGCCCCGGCCGCCACCGCTTTAATGCCGCTCTGCGGCCGACAGCATGGGAATATCAAGTTTGAAAAAATAGTAGTAATAAGAACACATATTTAAAAAGCAGAGGGGGAAAAAAAAAAAAAGCCCCAAACAACGGGGAAAATGTAAAAATAAATGAGCCCCCCCGACTCAGGCACAGCGGGCGCGGGGCCCGGAGCGCCCCGGCCCGTGCCCCCCTCGCCCCCCGCCCGTGACGCAGTGCCGAGCGGGCCCGGGGGGGCGGCCCGGGGGACCCCCGCGGGCCCGGCGGGCGGGGAGGGGCCGGGCGGGCCCCGCGGAGCGGAGCGGCTTTATCGCCGCCGCTCTGCCGCTCGGGTCGATGCCGCCCGCGCCCCGCTGCCCCTGCCCGCCTCCCCGAGCACCGCCGGCGGGCGCGGCGGGCGCGGCGCGGCGGCCCCGTCCGGAGATGGCGGAGGGAGCATAAGGCACACTGGGTAAAAGCACATTTATATACGAACCTCGCCGAGAAATTTTCCAACAATTCCTCCGTCCGACCACCATGCACCAGGACAGGAAACGGCCGCTCGGCGCCGCCCGCCCGCACGGCACCGCCCCGCGCCCCGCGGGCGGGGCCCGGCAGCGCCGACTCCGCCGCTCCCATTGGCTGCAGCGCGCGCGCCGCCGCCGCCGCCGCCCGCCATTGGTGGCCTGCGGGCCGCGCGGCGGTGCCCATTGGCCGCGCGCCCGCGGCCCCGCCCCGCGGCTTCATGGCGTCGCGGCTGTGCCGGGCGCGGGGCCGCCGCCATTTTGTGCCGCGGGCGGCGAGGCGCCCGCGCGCCAGCGGGGAGCGGCGCCATTTCCTGCCCTCCCCCGGCGGGCGCCGCGCGGAGCCGGCAGCGCCTGAGGCGCTGAGGACGGGGAGGGGACGGCAGCGGCCGCCGGGCCCTCCTGGGGAGCGGATCCGGCTCGGCCGGGGCCATCCGCGCCCCCTTGGGCCGTGCGAGGGGCCGCGTGGCCGGGCCGGGGACAGTGAGCGCTCTGCCCTTCCCTTCCCGGCCTCCTGCCGGATTATCTCCGGCTGCCATTCCAGCCCGGCTCCGGGGAAGAAGGACGCTGTGCTTAAAGCTATGCTTGGGAGTGTTTATCCTTACGTGATTTTTAGGTATGAAAACGTGTAATAAATAGTCCAGCAGCTCCCAGTCTACAGCAAGCAAAGCGTGTTACGGTTAATTCCGCAGGCGATTTTTCTTGCGCAGTTGACGCGAATGCTCCCCAATGATGGGACAGTAAGCTCAGCTAATGGCCGGTTTTTCTTTCTTAATGTACTGTTTCCTAATTGTAAGTTTTAAACCAAGTACAAACTGCAGCCATCAGTTTGGTTCAAGGTACAGCAGCAGTGAAATACCCGAGATAAAATCCTATTTCTGATTTGCCAACTCCCCTTGTATTAATAATTATTTATTAACATCTCTGTGAAATGCTGCAATCTCTATTTCCCATTCTGAAGTGCTTTATGTTTCCAGCATCAACAGTTTGCTACAAAAAGCAGAAATACACAAACCAGTTACATGCCATTTAACATAAAGCTACATATTGATTGAAAAGTAACTGATAATCAGCAGCAGACAAAGCTTTTCCACATGGCTCATTCTGGGTACGTAGAAGGTTCCACGGAGAAAATAATCAACCCATAAAACTTACCAGGCATAATTAAAATCATCTGCATGTTTATTGACAGGTAGTCAGTAATTACTCCACTGCAGAATTGATAAATCTTGCAGTATCAGTTCTAAGCTATAAGAGATTTGAACAGAGCTTTGCTGTACTATGCTGGCACATATTGATAATTCTTTTAAGACAGTGATGTAGGGAAAAAAAAAGATTAAATTTACCCAGTATGTTGGCATTTTAAAAAACTGCCTATTTTTTATATTTAACACAGTTGAAGAGAACTGTGGTTGTGCCTAACATTTGTTCAGAGAAATATTTTGGAGGGAAATACAAACCTTACACGCAACTTGAGGACTACTGTAGGGATACAGCTACATTCAAAACACCACACTGAAATAAGTGAAGATAAGGATTTGCTTTAGATGTTTATTAATCCAAGGAGATCTTCCATAATAGAAAAAACAGAGGCTTTAAATTTCCCAGCTCTTCCTTTAGAGTTGCATTATCCTTGAAAATGGAATGGATAAGCGCAAGTTCTAGGAGGAAGATCAGTTTTTAATTTGACATAAGTGTATCACCGAAATTGATATATTGCATCACAAAATGCGCTATCACCACCAACAACAATGCAAAATTGTTTTGCAATTGATATAAATACATTTCTTGGAGCAAAGGAAAGCAAAGTTCTAGATCCATTCTTAAAAAAGATGCTCCTTGCTAACCAGTCTAGTGACACATAAAAGCACCCTTGAAGTAAGACTGTATTCCTCACACCAAGATAAAATTCTTCCCTTGACTTGTGACTTGAAAAATATAATTGTTCCAGAACTGACAATGGCACTAAAACTGGTGATTTCCCCCTATTTTTTTGTCATCTGCTTTATACATGAAGCCTTCTCACTGCTGCTGTCACATCTTCAGCCACGAGGCCCAAGTGGCTCATCTGTCTTCAAAGGTTCTCATACATTTTTTTGGATGCATATGGAGGTAAGCAGATACCCAACAAGCAGATGTTCAGAAATGATTTATGTCAAACTGGGTGATCCCAAGGACTGCACAGGGGAAGGCATGCTGGAAGTAAGTCTGTCAGCTTTTTCTGCAAAAATAAAAACCCTGTCTACAGATTCCCTGGGGGCTGGAGCATACCTGGACGTGCCCATGAGTTACAGTCACAAAACCCCAAGTAAGTTCTGCTGTGTGCACTTGGCCAGTCACCTAAAGATGCACAGGAACTATCCTGGCTCTCACACCACCACGAGGATGGGTATTCCCATCCAAGGCCTCATTTAGGCTTTTTCTCACTGGGTGCTTTGCTTCCCAAGTGTCCCTTTGGTACTGGGGTAGGGCAGCGTGGCACTGCAGAGCTGGCTCAGTGAGTGTCCCATCTTGGCACCCCAAGCACAGGGAAGCATTTGCCAGAGCAAGGCAGCCCGAGAGGAGGGGCTGGAAAACCCCTCCTGCTGCCTGAGAAGTGCCAGCACCAGTGGAAGGCAGAGCGTGGGGCTGGGCAGCTCAGCAAGGAAACCCCAAACCACCACCAAATCCTGCTACTCTGCTGATGCAAAAAACCACACCACACAAACCAATTTTCTGAAGACTGCATTTTGAGTATCATAATATATATATATGTGCATTTCATTTTTACAGATAAAAACTCAGTTTATTTTTAACCTGTATTTAAATTTTGGAGGCTTACATTAAATTAAGGTAGCTTGTTTAATATCAATTGTAACAGCAGGTGACATTTTAATATAAAAACAGCCTAAAGAAAAAAAAAAACCAACCCAAACATTTGATTTAAAAGACCTGACACCAATGATCTCAAGGCAAGATCAAACGCCAATGGATTTTGCTTTTAGAAAAAAAAAAAGGGGGCATGAAAGCCAACCCATTCACAGCCTCTCCCTGCTGGCTTCTTCATACAGTGGTTTTGATAGTGGTCCCAGAGGGAACTGTATTTTGCCTCTCTAGCTAAAATACTAGTTACTATAGCAACTTTGAAGGAAGAAAATTGTGGCTTCAAAACTGAAAGATTGGCAAAACTTCAAATACACTGTCTGGATCAGGCAGACAACAGCACACACGAATGCTGCAAGTGCAGAAAGAGGGGGAATGAAATGCAGGAGTAGTGCACCTGCACTACCATGAGCTGGAAAATATTTTGCACAACTGGGGAAAAAACTGCATTTATATACCATAGCCCAGATCAGCCAATGACACTGTTGTGTTTTTAACAGACTGCATATGTAGATGTTTCACCCACACACTTCAATTGACCTTAAGAACTTCACATCTTATTTACTTGCTTTAGAAAGGATAGCTTTTTCTTTGTGCTTACAGTACACATTTGTTCACTTTTCTAGCTTGTACAGTGAAATCTTTAAAAAAAACAAAGGACACGGAGGGTGTTGCTATTTTTTCTTTAGCAGCAATGAAATATCACTAACCCCTTTTTACATATCCGAATTCAAGTCACAATCAGAGGTGACTGCACCACAAAGTCACCAGGTACAAAACTGCTAGTTCATTTTAAATTAATAACTTGAAATTATTTTCCCCAATACATCCCTTATTCTTTATTTTTATAAACAGCAAACATTTTGCTATTTTTGTACATAGGCTAGCAGGCTTGTTTCAATATGAAAGTGCTAATTAATTTACAGATTTATCAGTTATGTAGTGCTACATTAAGTGTCCAATATTCTACATATGAACATTCTTGATAAATGGAAATGATGAAGATTAAGTAAGGCTATCTGATTACCTTATCTTATTTACATTAAAAGAATAGACACCCAGTAGGTAGCGATAAAAGGGAAAGAAACTGGGCAAATACTCATACTGCCACAGGTGTAAAAATTAAGTCTGCCTTCTAGCTTGAACTGTAAATGAGACATTTTAAATAGTCCTGCAGCCCATGTCTAGGTTTTTCTCCTCAGAAAAAGAAAAGCTGCCTTCATGACATCCCCTCTTGATTTCCGATCTCCAAAGTGTGTCATTTGAAGCTTTAAATTCAGATTCTTCCTATCTTCAAAAAAACCTCTGGTTTGCTTTCCAGTATTAGGTTGTATAATCAGGTCCCACTTCTGGGGCTTTTGTCCAATCTATTTATAAATTAGTTTAGAGTGAGTTGTAGATAACATGAACCAGTTCTGGAACCACTATTGGGAGGAACACAAGCTCTTCACTACAATCACACAGTAGCAGGAAAAGTTATAATTCAATTCATTCCTGGGGCAGGGCCTCCAAAATTAAATGAAGTTGGCACAACTGGAGCATTGAATTTGTATCCTCCATGCTTTTCAATCATTTTGGATTCTAAAACAAAACAAAACAAAACAGAAGGAAGATATTTTAGTGTGTGTGTAGGGGGGAAGACAGACCAAGGTTCTGTGACTGACTACTTTGAGTCTCTCAGAGATACAGGTTTAACCTGGGGTTACCCAACAAAGGAATCAGCACCCACACGTGGAAATGTGCTAGGCCCCAAAGAACAGATGGACTATTTACTTATTTTAACTTCTCAATATTGTTAAAGCCATGCTTAAATGAATTTGTACTTGAAAAAGCCCAAACTTTAGCTTTTGGACATAACTAGTTTAGAAACAGGACCTGAATGAATGCTGCACTTATAAACTTGGTAACAGGCACACAATTCTTTCTGGTTAACATCAACACACCTTGCAGTCAAATCAGTAACAGAACACATATACAAAAAAGCAGTACGTAGATATTGGCTGAATTTTCAGTGTTCCTATCTCGATTCAACAATATAAGCAGAAATGGCTACTGAAGCACCAGAAAAAGACTTTTTACACATGCTGCTACCCAAGCAGATAATTTGGACTCTAGGTTACTAGACCATGAAACATAATTCTGAGAGAAAACTACCCAGTTCATCACTTTTCATTTTCAGCCAAACCTTAAGATCTTTAGACATCTAAGGTCCACATATCCATCACTGTAACTACCAGTGATAGTTAAGGTGTCTGGTTTTATCATCCTTCAAACACTGCTGTAGGACAGGTTTTACTATAAGAGGTTTTCACAAGCTCTAATACATGGACAACTGAAAATCAGGTTGGTAATTTAGGTTGTACCTTTGCTACAGTCTAGACAGTGTAGAAGGTGGTTTGTATTATTCCTAGGCCAAGATAACAACACTTACTAATGTCTTACATTGGTCTTAGAGCTTTCTCCTAAATCCAAACAGTTGCAATCTCTCTGGGAATACAGGACAGCTCATATTATCTATCAAATCTGCATTTTGGCTCTGGTTCTTTGGGAACAGGCCAGAAAGATGTTGCCATGGCTAATGGAGCATGGGGGGAGAATCCCTCACAGCTCCACAAAAGACAGATCTCTCAGCATATGGAAATTCTTCTAAGCTACATTAGTGAGGGAGAACTGTATTTCAAATCCTTCTAACAGGATGTCCCCATGTGTGGTGGGTGGCCTAAATGTAGTATCAGTGTGCTCTGACAGTAGGCAAGAATTTCCCATAAGGATCTGGTTGCTTTAACTAAACTTCACAACTTCTCTGAAAAAAACAGTACAAACCGAACAAACAAACACATACTTCAAACATTTTTATCTCCATAAAATGCAATAGTATATAACTTCATCATATAATATCTACTGCTTGACAGGGGTCACAGTGAAACTGTATTTTATAACCATTAAAACCAGATCATTCTGAACATTTACAAGCTTTGTGAGGTAATTTAGGCTGTGCTCTCATAAAAAGCACTTATTCAATGTGTATTGTTACTACCAATCTTTTTATTGAAATATTTCTGAATTTCTGTTTTGAAGCATCTATAGCAATTGCTCAATAAGACAGAGGATAGGAGGCTGGACTGATCCCTCAACAGTCAGTCTTGACTTTAGAGTGTGATATATATACTGGCTTATTCTCAAAAGAGAAAACCTAGGAAAAAAGAAAAAGATGAACTGAATACAGATTTAAAAATCTGTATTATCTGTAATGTTCTGATATATTTAATGGGCTTAATGATGTGGCTTTACAGATGGATACTACTTTTGTAATTTAATATCCTCCTACCCACAGAATCCTTGTCTATCCCAGCTGGACTATGTCACATCTTAGGAAATAATTTATCAGCCGCTTAATGTGTTTGTTAACATACTTGGAGTTCATCTACCTTCAGATAATCAAATCAATTGTTCTCAAATCCAAGCAATGAGGACAAATATGCTTTTATTTCCTTTGCCACTTCCCCAAGTGTTTCTACCATTCCTCCCACCTGTGGTATTGCCATCCAGGTTGTGCATTGAGGCTTTGTTACCTGACAATCTTAAGAGACTTCAAACAACCCTGCTTTGATGGAGACATTATCAGGCTTGAATTATAGGCTTTTTAGTATTATGCTTCTTGAGCCCATCCAGGGCATTCAAAGAGCAAAAGGAGCCATCAGTGGTATAAAGGGGTGCAAATACCATGTGCTGCCCGCCGCTGATCTGCCAGAGTCGCTATGTCCTGCAGCTGCTTCCTTTGCTCTTCGTTAAGGCCCTGTGTCAAAGCCTGGTACCACACAGGGTTACGGTTCTGAATTGCTGCAGCAGAAAGAAAACATAAGCGAAAGGGAAGCGTTGATTAGAATGTTCTATAACTCAAAGCTTACTCACTGCCATTTTAATCAGAATAATATTCTGTTATGGTTACATAATTCAAGACACTTAAACACTACTACAGCTTCTGACCTCTTCCCTACCAAAGTAAGTTCATGCAAGCATCTTCTCCTGCTCTGAAAGTTTAATGATGGCTTCCCCTTTCCAAAGAAAGAAGTGCTTCAAGCACGTATTGGAAAGTCTGTTTGGAAGTTTTGACAGGTTCTAGTTTACAACAGGGTACACTAAAGTTAAAATGTAACTTGTTGGCCAGGAAAGGAAATCCAGCTACTTACTCTGAAAAATTGTTTTAAATATCTGATATTCATCAATAGGGTTGTCTTCATCATCAATAATCGTGGAATAGCCTTCCAAAGCAGTCTCTTCAGCATCATCTTCTTCCCAGTCTTCATCATCTCCGTCTTCACCTGCCTGTTTTGCTAGAATTTCTAGATATTCTTGACCATCTTCATCAATGTCATCTTCGTCACTCCCCAGCTCCTCTAAGTTAATTACAACACACAAAAAAAGTTTATCTTGAGAACAGCAAGAACAATTCTTTAGAAATGTGGCTAATTATGTAAAACAGGCACTGGAAGTGGTAACAACACAGTGCAGGCTAGAAAGGGGGGAGCTCATTTAACTCAGCCCTGGAAGTTAGTTTTAAGAGGGACTGGAAAATAAATCAGAAGTTATCAAGTTGTCAAAAGTGGTCAAAGTTGTCAAAAGATGTCCAGTGTTCTACTGCAGCACTTCATTTTTAGAATTAGAGTATTCAGAAATTCCACAAAGGAACTGAGTATCTCCATGAGAAGAAAATGAAACATGCAAAACATCGAAGTTTCCATCTCCATACCTGTTTCCTCATCCTCTTCAGCTTCATCATCATCATCGCTGTCATTTTCATGCTCTGCATGACAGGCATATGCTCTTTTCAATCCATTAAACAAAAGGATAAAAGCTGGCAGGATCTGCCCAGCAACTTGATTTAAAACCTGTGGTATTTGCTCCAGATCAATAAGAGCACACAAGCCAAGCACACACATCTTTCTATCATGAAGTCTACAAAACAGAAGAGTAAAAAAGTTGCAAGTTTTGTCATGATTTACAAGCAGGTCATACACAGGTGTATCACAGAGAATGATCTCCAAAAGTGGAAACACTTACCCCAGGAAACAGTCCACGTCATTAAGCCACTGTGTTATGAAGTGATTGGTGACAGGCTCCACGTTATTGGGGAAACGAAGATTTTCCAACGTATTTAATAGTAAATGAGGATTGTAATACAAAGCAGCTATGGCAACCTGGAGGCACATGGTTCGCAGTTCACTGGTTTTAACTTCTCTGGTCAGTCTCTCCAAGGCAGCTTCCACAAACAAGGGTATGCACTGGATAGTGAGAACATTACACACTCAGTGATCAAAAATAAAATTTGTCCTTCTGTACTTCAACAGTCTGGCACATAAACACAGATGGCATAAAATGGAGTCGTTTTTAATAGCCAGCAGAAGTCAGATACAAAGATGAAATGAAAATGTGAAAATATTTAATCACATGGATTTTGTGACATCCTGCACAGCAAATGTAACTTCTGGTTCTATAATCTTGTTATTAAAAATGGAAAATAGAGGAAATGTGTACACTAGGAAGTCCAGAAAAATCAGCTTATTAATCTCTCAAATTCCAACTTCCATACGTGCATAATGAAGTCCCTGGTCTCTCTATTACACTGACTCGGATTCTAGGAACTTCATTTTCATTGTTCCTTATTTCAAAGCTATGAGCATGACAGATTGAACCATTTTCATTAAATATTCACTAGAATATTCTTAGAATGCAATAAATTGACTTTTTGGAACCAAGATGCTCCTGAGGTGGCACTGTTCCAGATTCATGAAAACACCAGAGTTTTGCAATGTCCTAAACTCTGGAGCCAGAGTGTGCAGGAACTTTCTGCAGTGAGTAACTCTGAAGTATAAGGCAGGATTATCAGTTGCACAACACAAACTGCTTGTAACAAAACTCATGTTGATACATAATCAATTAATACTACACAATAAAATCTTTTTGAAATATTAGTTTTAGCAACCAAAGTTGTTACCAACCTGGTCAATGCCACGCCCTTTACACTGAAGAATAATTACTTCTAACAGCTTTGCTGCATGACATTCTGCATCTTCTCCAGCAACTCCTGTAAGGACCTGAAACACAGCCATTACTGGTGGTGGTATCCCCTCAAGGACTATTCTCTATATACTGCTTTGCTCTGAAAAGCTGGCATGAATTTACCCCCTCTAACAATGCCAGCATCAACAGCCATCAGTGAACAGCCAAACCTACAGCAAAGGCTCAGTGTGACAACCACAGACTGAAAACTGCTGAATATGGGCAAAACTAACCTACGTGTACAAATATTCAGTAACTCTATGGACGCAGAGCTTACCACAGCTACTGTAAAAGCATCAGCTGCCATTTTGCAAAGGGTTATTTCCATACGCAAAACTTTTCCTATGTATTAATATATTAAATTTCGTAGTTTTATTTAGAAAAATGGAATATCCAGTGGAAGACCATGCAATATCTAAAACTTGTGTTAAATATTTGCTGTTCTCAGCTAGCACCAATCACTAAACGGTCATGGCAGACTAATTTTTTTATACATTAACATTCCAAGAATTTACAAACACCCTAACTGGCCTGGTTGCAACTTGTTTTCAAACAAAGGCTTGCATGAGTTGCTCACCAAAGCTCTTACATAGACACCACACACCATATCCAGGAGTGGAAAACTGAAATCCCCACAGATTACTGTTAGAGATGATAAAACATTAACACCATCTTATAAAGAAGTATTCCTTTCCTCACATGGGGCTAACATTCTGGAAAGCTGCATATTCTGCATTTTGACTGGACAGAGAAAGCCCAGTTGGCAGCTACCTGTAATACACAGTAGAATACAGAAACCCTGCCCAAAAGTGCCTGCACTGAGTCAAAATAACTGCATTCTGCTCCCAGCTTTCACCACAGACTTGGCACGAACTTGGGAAAATAATATCCTATTCCTGTCCCTTTACCTTCCATCCCTACTCCACTTGTTTAGCTAACAGGTATCAGACCTTCAGCACACACACAGCATGGGTATCCTGGCCATGGTGAGGCTACAAATCCCAGACAAAAGAATCCACCTACCTTTTGCCATCTGTCTTGCATGCTCATATGCACAAAGTGTATTGCACCAAACCTGGTTTGTTTATTCTGCTTTTGTTGTGTATGATTTATTTTTCCCTTCTGCCAAAGGCATATATCTGAAATTTTGATGGAATCTCTTTAAATTTCTCTGCAATAACTTAGTAATCTGGGGACTCTCGGAGGATGTTAGCAAAATACTTTAAAGAGCAGATGTCAAAAGCTCTTGTGGAAAAAAGTACCCAGTTTAACACTGTTATTTCTTCAGAGATGGCAGGTTTTGTTACCACACAGGAATCTACTCACCTTCTTGCACATACTGTAGATCATTTCAAGATATTTTGTGTCTGACAGAAGTGTATCTGTATCAACAGTAACATAATTATGCAAGAGAGGCATCATATCTGTATTAAAAGAAGGACAATCACAGTTAGGTATTGTCTGCATGCTATTAAAATCAGGTTGAAATCTGTGTATTAATAATTACAGTTGTTGCTTAATGTTTGCCAAGGTAAGTGTGTGCAAGTCATAGGTGCCTTGGCAAAACAAGTCTGCCGGCAGCAGCAACAGCAAAATAAAATACTTTATGTGTAACCTCACTTGAGTGTTTTTCTAACATTTCAGTCATGATGCAATTCATTGTATGGCTGAAACTGCATCCATGAAACCATCTGGCTTCCTGATTTATTTATATTACTTACCAGTAAAATAATCAAAACCATCCTGCTGGAAGACTTCAAACACAAGAGGAAGAAGCTGCCACATTTGTGCAGAAACCTGTTGGCAGGTCAGGCTATGAGCCAAGGAAAAGATCTCCTCGTAGAACTCTAAAACAAACAGAATCTAGGTAAATATAATGCCCATCCCATACACTTTTAAAAGTAAGCCAGCAGAAGTATGGATACCTAATACATGCTGCTGCAAAACTGTTCCAATCACTTGCAAACAGATCCCTTCCAGCTGCTGGGTAATCTGAAAAAAAAAGAAAAAAAAAAAAAAAAGAGATGTATGACTATTTTCAATACTTGGGAGTTGAAATTAAACACATTTTAAAATTTGTCAAAGCAGTTTCTATATATACAATATAGTTTTTAAAAATAATTAGAAATGTCTCACATTTTAGAGCACTAAATGTGTAAGAGCAGCACTCAGCCAAGTATTTGCAAGATAGCTTTCAATACAAGGCATTTGTAGAGTATTGGAAGAATCTCATTACAGGGCATCCTTTAAAAAGAAAATCCTGTCAGTAACCCTATGCACCAGTTCAGTCCCATTAAAACACTGTAAGCAAATCTATATATCAAAGGAGTAAATTATGGAAATCACAGGAAGTATTTCCTGTTCCAGAAAATAAACTAAAACCAAAAAAAACCCCAAATACCAAACCCCTTCCCAAACCTAGCTTAGGATGTTCATATGGTATGGAGACCATTGGTCTAAATGCTGGTCCTACAGATTCAGTCAGTGTTCCCAATAAGTATTTATTATTCCATGGAATAGCTAACAAACCCGTCATTAACCTGTTGGGGGCACTCACCTAGCACAGGGACAAGTAAGGGTTGAGTTTCTGGTCTTAGCTATGCAGAACAGGATTTGAAACTAACCTGCTAAATACCTTATCTCTTGGAACACTGGTCATCCTGTGTGAGATGTCTCTAAATATAAATGTTTACTGGTCAACATCTTCAAATTGAATTCCTCAGGACTAGCATATTGTTACACAGACTTTTAATTTAGAAGGCAAGGATTTGCTGACAAAAACAAGTACATGACAAGCTTGATGAGCAGCTCTAGCAACAAGTAAATGAGCTGATCTGGTCCTTGGTTTATTGCGTGGCAGCACTGGACTCTGCCCTTGGGAATTCGTATGATGCTGCTTCTCTAGTGAAGTCTTCAGAGCCCTCAGAGTAGAGTTTAGTACTGAACTCTTTAGTCACTAAAAAAATTATAATGTATTTATTAAAAGACAGTAGCTGACTTTGTCAAGAAGGATTTTAACCAGAAAATAGCATCTTTTGAACTGGCTGTACTCTGGACAGAAGTGAATCCATTCAGTACAACAAAACAAAATGACAGAAGTTTTCATCCCAGTGGAAAATCCTCCAGGGCAGATGAGGCAGGTAAAATGCCTCATCTCTGAGCACAGCCACAAGAGCTGTGTTTACCCACATCGATTCTGTCACAGAGCAAACCCAGTCAGCAGAGTCAATGTTTGGAGCTATGTGAAGCTTTGTCTGTTTTGTTTGAAGGGCAGACCTCATGAAATCAGATGTGTGTTTCCAGCTGAGCTGACAGAGTTCCACCTGCTACAGACACATTGCTCCCACTGTTTGAACAAGAAGCTGGATTCTTATGGGAAATACTGTGGCAACTCTATTACTGCATGCATTGCATTAGAAATGTGACCCACTCTGTTGCAACTCAGCCACACGATTAAGTACTTCACTGTTTTCTATTTTAACATCTTTTTGGTCAAAAGGACAGTTTTTCAGGTAACAATGCCAGGAACACTGCAACTATAAAGGACTTACAGTGTCTTAGACCATACGTATCAGCTTTAGAGTAATTTTTACTTACTTCCTTGTGATCTTCAACTACACTGAGAAGTGTATCGATAGTATTCAAGATTCCCATTGCTGTCACTGCTTTGTCATCACTGCCCTCTTCATCTGGACCAGTCTGGATCACCTGGTTAAATGTCATTGCCTGCACGTAATAGCAGAACAAGCCATAACTATGACACTAAGTTGTGAAAGTCTGGCGTCCTACACAATTTAAGAAGGACTTCTGCTGAGAAAACATGTACAGATAATAGCAGGTGACTGCTCTGCTCCAGAATTTTTCAGCATGATAAAATCTGAATGTTAAGCTGCTGGAGCTGTCGCCCTTTACCATGAATGAAAACATATAAATGACATTATGTCCCATGCAAAAGAATACATTTTCTCCTGGTAAGTTCTTCTACCACAAGGTTTCCTCAGTAGCTGAACTAGACCAGAACACTTGGCAGGCATTCCCAGAGAAGACAAGCAAACAACTCTGTTTTAACTCCAAGGCAAGGGCCTTTAATAGGGAAGCACTGAGCTGACCTCTGCTTGTGCAAACATTAGTACAACTTGCTAGATATGGACATTCAAGTTCTGAATTCCTCCTGCAGATTCAACTTTATTTTCACACCAAATTTTTCATTAAAAATCTGCTCTTTAATTTAATATTTTAAACCAGACAACATAAGTGACATTTTAGAGACAATCTAAAGTGTGCTACCAATTTCATTATCATCACTATCAGGAGAAAATATACAAAGATTTTGCAAACATTTCTAAAATTGTTCTTAGAAATTTCCACTTGGTGTAAGTTTGAAGCCACTTTTGGTGTAAAACTGTTTAAATAGAAGACAATTACTTGTATCAATGCACTTAGACTGCAGTAACAACAGCTATTCACTGATGGTCAAACTCAACTATCATTTTTAAATACCAATCTTTCCCATATTAAACATCTTCCCAAGCCACCATAAAGTCTCACCAAATGCTGTGTCATTTCTACTGCAATTGGGGTAACTTCTTCACTATATTCACAGATCATCTTCTGAATCACATTAGTAAGATCATCATTTTCAGTCTCTCTTATAATATGAAGCAAAGCTTGCATTACAGGTCTAATGAATGGAGTAATATATTCTTTAGCTGTAAAAAAGGTGGAATGTTTGAATTAACATTCTTAAAAATCCATAGATCAGTGTAAGAACCTCAATATATACTTTATCTAGTGCTTCAGCATTAACATGCCAAAACCATGGGTAGTATAAATCATTATAGCAATACTACCATTCAGAAAAAAATTTAATAGCAATATATAACAAGAGGAACAAAATTAAGTATGAAAACCAGAGCTCTGCAGTCTGAGTTCATAAAATCCAAGATTACCGATCAATGCAAATGTTAATTGAATGGGAATGGGTACATACACATCTTTGTCAAATGACCTGAAGTATTAAATAGAGAATTTGTTTGCTTTGTGGCTTTTATGCCAGCTTCAGGAATACTAAGCCATGTAAAACCTGCCTGGATAAAGACAGCTTTTTTTTTTTTTTTTTTAAATAAATTTTAACATGAATGAATATATGCCAAGACAGATATTGCCACTGTATTTCTGATACAACTATTAGGTGCTACAAAACTGGATTTACTGTACCATGAAGCTCTTCTTTATAATGTTTTAATAATCATAATGTCTTATACTGTTAAAATGTATTTTATTGTATTATTTATTGAAAAATTTAAACTTCTCTAGCTGAAAAATTATAGTAAGTGATTACAAGTCACAATTGCAAAAAGGAAATTAATATCAGAGAAGAAGAGAACAAGCCTGCCTGAACATCACAAAGTTAACACCTATTCCATTAAAGCTCCCTGTAGCTGTAAGAAAGAGGGCTCCTACCTTTCTCTTGATTACTGATAAGAACTTGAAGAGCTATTGCAGCTTCCACTTTCACAGGCATTTCCCTATCATCTATCAGACACCGTCTTGTAAGTTCTAAGGCTGTCTGGAGATTCTGGTCACTTTTAAATTTGACTTCACAGAAATAATGAAGAACCCAGCAAGCCTGAAAAACACCACATTGAACAAATTCAGAGCTGCAAAACCTACCAAGAGGATTATCAACTACTTGTATACCCATAACCCACACAAATCATTGAATCTGAGGTACAGCTCCTGTTGAATAAAGACATTACAAAACTTTTTAGTGATGAAGATGTTTGAGAGTGTGGAGGCTGGTCAGTGGGAGGCTCGTCCTGCAGACATCACTAGACCAGTACTATGATCTCAGGTTCATCTTTGGCCACAGGTTTTGTGTGAGCAGTACAGCCTATATGCAAAACACACATAGACCCTACCACCAGACACAGATGGGAAACTGTGCACACAACGCTGCAGCCATTTCCAAACTACACAGTGGCTGTCTACAATCACACATGAACACTAGTACTCATTCCTGAATAAGTGTACAATTTATTAAGGAAAAGGTGCAGAAAGGAGAGCATCTGTAAGAGGGAAAAAGTTAAAGATTTCTGAATACTTCAGTTGGAACAGACAGTGTATCTCAACAGTAATGCCACACTTCCTTACCCGTGCTCTCATGTAACCCAGCTCACTGCTGAAGAGAGGGAACACATGATTCTGCAACATATATTCCATCTGATCCTTATAGATCTTTTTCTGCCAAAATATAGAGAAGTACATCAGTTTAAGACTTCATATAAAAATGTATTTCTAACCCAGTAAAAAAATGTCACACATGATAAAGTGTGAACAGTGTAACAAAACCCTCAGACTTTTTACTTATCCCTTTATTAAAGTCAATTATGCAACAATGATCTCCTGTAATAGTAATTAAACTTGGATCCTACATGGATTTTGTGAATTTTCAATTATAATAGTGACACTTTTCCCCCAGCCATTTTTTCACCCCAAGAGACACTTTTTAATTAGCAGCACATTGGCATCAAAAGCAAAAGTGGTCAGGAAAACTTCTTAGAGCTGTGGTCCAAATACAAGTCCTAGCCATGCATCTGTTTTGCTACCATTTTAACTGAGCAAAGTCACTAATTTCATTTTATTTCCTCTCTTCTATACACAAAAAGAGTTCATTAAATCAACAGCCTCTCATTGGATGCATTTTGTTCCTTCCTTCCACAAAAAAGGGAATGTAATTAAGTGTAGCACAGAAATGGTGTAGTAATTCTCACTAGAAGCACAGAACCTTAAAGGAACTTAAAACAATAATCTGAACTCGAACATGACCTATAAAACTTTAGCAATTAAGTAATTAAGCTGACATTAAACCCAAAACAATTAAGTTCAACAGCTTAAAAAACCTTGGCAGCAATTCAGAAACTTGTGAACTCAGAGCTATTTGCATTTCTTTTAAGACACTATATGTTAAAGAAAGCATAGGAGGGGCAAAAAAGAATGAAAAGAACCACCAGATTTGTTATGCTTACTTTTAGGAGAATTTCAGCCAAAGAACCAATCATATGTAAAGCACCATCTTTCTTGCGAGGGTCAGCATTTGGCTCCGTGAGGATTTGATAACAAAAGCCCATTGTCTTCTGCAGGACCTACATTACATGTAAGGTTAGTCAAAGTATTCCAATCAGCCATCTCAGAGACCATTCTCAGTGTTCTGAAATGCTAAAATATCTAATAGTCTGCTCCAAGTCTGGAATTTGGGCAATGTTTTATGTCTTTGTTATAAACACACAGTGTTCTTGATAGATGGGTCCTAGGGGAATTTGCAAATACAAAAATCACAAACAGACCAGTGCAAAATAAATTTGAAATTTCAAATTTTAGCATACTATGAGAGCAGAAAAGTAAAACTTATATTAACAGCTCTTTCAGCAAATAAACTGAATTTAGCAAGTGTGATGTTTCAGTATAATCCTTGAACAGCTTACCTCTTTCCTTTTACTACATGATGTAAACAGTAATGTCTGAGCAGCAGTTGTTGGAGAAATGAAGTCTTCAAATACATCTGTTAAATAACATTGTAACAGTTACAAATTCTGGTCCTTTACTACAGTTCATGATCCCAACGTACTTAATATGAAAAAAACCCCAGTAATTTTCCTTTCAGGTGGTTAATGGTGTTTGCTGGCTACAGATATTCCAAGACCAAAGAGTAACACGTGGTTGGATACATATGTTTCATGTTTTTCATGATCACTGCCTCTACATGTCTAATTTGAAGCTGTATGTCTCTTATTTTTAAGATAAATCTTTTGTAACAGTAGAACCAAGTAACAACAGTCAAGTTGTGACATAGATGTTATTTGCTCTACAGGCCAGCACACAGCATTAATTGGGTTAAAAAATGCTCAGTTTCTTATTTCTCTGCAGAAGTGGATTATAAGAGCCTTGTGTAATACCTGTAGTGTTTACAGGTATGCCTCTGACCTGAGGGATAAAAACTCCCAAACCCCTCAAGATTCCTTGTTCTAACCACATAAACATTCCTAAGGGAGGGAAGAATTTGTTCAGGGAGTCTGAAGTATTTTTTTCCATCCCCAACCTCAGAGGGCTGCATGGACTTACAGTAAAGCCCTACATAAAGTAGCAGAGCACAGGAGGTGAAATGGGACAAGTCTGGAATGCCAGGCTTACTCCATAAAGTGTCATTTACCACTGGGGTAAGTCTGCTCTGAACTGTGCCATGGGTGAAACTCCCTAAGAAATCCAGGGCCTGAAATATTAGCTGTTGTAAAGCATAACCTTTAAATGACATTAAATTTATGTAGTTGTTGTTAGTAAGACCAGGACTGTTTGACTTGTAATAAAAACTTTGTAACTGTAAAAATGAAATACTTTTACAAGTGCACAAACTCTTGTGTCATTGTTGACTGTTGTATCTTCTCTCTCCTTTCCACCACTATGTCCAAGTTAACTATATTAACTTCTATTATTTGGTTAATACACTGTTTTTCTCTCTTTTTTTAAGGATTAAAGCCATCTCTGTTTCCACAAAAACACCCCATAAAAACCCCATCTTTGCGTGAATCATTTTTTAACATGAGTAGATTTCAAATGCTCACCAAATTTCATGCGGATATATTCATATGGATCTTCTTGCCAAAGCTCTTCATCAGCATCTGTATAGCACATCAATGGAAAAATAACATCTTGGATAATTCCCTGAAATAAAAAACCAGATTGAAATCAGATTAGCACTACTGAATCAATCTCTGTATTCTGTGTTTCACAGATTTTGTCCATCCTGGCACTTCCTCACATAAAATGGTAACATTCTAAAACTATTTGGACTTAGAGTGAATTTACGTGGCACTTTACAAAAAAAGCAGATCTTTCATGTTTAGGTAGAGTTAAAATACAACACAAGATGCTAGATAGGCTTTGGATAATGTTATGTGGAGATCACTGAATGCCATAAATTCAGCAGCTAAGACCATCTCCAAATATGTTCTGTTGCTGTGTTAGAATGTAATCCTTAATAAATTAAAGCACAAAGGAGAGACAGCAATAAATCAGCTGGCTTTGTTCATGTTTCAAGGCAACCTTCACTAAGCTGACTTAAACTCTTTCCACCCCTAATTTATAAGAGAAGTGCCTAAAATGTGAATTGTAGCAAGGCTGGAACTAATGTAGACTGACTAATGTACTTCTGAGTCATCTAAGTATTAAACCCAAAAATGAGTTACTTGAATATGAGGTTTCAGATTCTTCCAGGTGACTGCATGAGACACTCCTTGATTGATGTAATTCAGCGTTTGCTGCAGAACTCTAGGAGCCATGTACTGCTTTTCCTTGTATTGATACAGCACCTTCAGCAACACCTAGAGAAATCAGATCTCATCAATAGCTTATACTGAGCACAAACCATTTTCACCACAATTCTACCCTCCCTCACAAGCCTACATAAGAACCCCTCTAAACTGAACAAAACCCCCGTTTATTCATTAGGCTAAAATGGGTACTGACTAATCCTTCTACCAAATGTCACTGTTAATTTTATAAGACAATTAGCAGCTCATACTGGATGCTTGCACATCTTTTAAAAATACCATCCTTTAGTAAGACAAACCATACATGCTAATACACCACCAACACACCCCAGGGGGCCTTGCCCTCTGAGGTTTATTATTCCATCCTGCCACTCCTTGGGGGCAGAAATTCATGCCCAGCCACTGCATTGGTGGAATACTCTACACTCACATTCTGCTGATCTGTATCTCTGAGCAGCCTCCCAGCCACACAGCTGTGTGAGGAGTGTGTGTGTGTGGAGAGTGATCCATCAGCCACTCCCTTTGGCTTTCTGGCCTCAATTCTTCTCCAGAGGTGGCATCCAGAACTCCTCACAGGGATCTACCTGTGTTCAAGTCCATGGCTCTCCACAAATAAGGTCATGAAATGGACACGGGACCATGACCAGTAATTAAATTACAGCTCACAGGAGAGTTTTGCATGGGTAATGCAAAGGGAATTCCCTGCAGCCCAATTCAGGTCAGTGGCAACACTGCACCTTCAGAAGCAACATCACCAACTGGAGAGAAATGGCAAATCCCCTTTCCAGGGTTTCATTTAATTCTTCACACAGAACAAGAATTTTTTAAAAAATCCAAACCCGAAGGGACTGGAAAGATACCTATCAATCTGTAATACTACCAAAATAAAAATTTGGGGAAAATAAGATTCATTATTTTGCAAATGAATGCCGTTGATACAATTTATTACACAAACACTGAAGTGTTTTTCCCAAAGGAATTGCCTTGCACTTCAGTTTAAGGGGGATGCACTCATTCACCGAAATATTCACAGCTTTACACATGGTTTTATGCTCTAGATGCTTCAGCAGCTCCCAAAGTTTGAACTGCTCATGTTTAAAAACCTCCAGGATTTACAGGGAAACTACTGGTCAGTACCCACACCTGAGTACAACATTTTCGTGGCATTAGGTATTGGGTTAGGATAGAAAAGAAGAGAGCAAAAGTTCAAACTTGCAGCTGTTTTGAGGACTATCCAAGAAGATGCATGTAGTTTCATGATTCAGATGCAGCAGGTAAAGATAGGATAAAATTAAGAAAAGGTTTAAGAACTGCAGTGAGGAAAAGCAGAATGGACACTCTGGGGCAAATAAAATAAAATTCTGTAACAGTGCCAAGGAACAACAAGGCAGTAGTGTCCAACCAGGACTTAGTTCTGGCTCATGAGAAGCGTCTTGAGCAAAACAGCTGCTAACACAAGGGATAGATTCAAGGTGTTCCAGCTAGGCAGCTCAGCCTGTTTTGGACAAGCTAAGAAAGATTAGCTAAAGTGGATGTGGATGCTGAATGTACAGGACTTTTTTTTTTTTTTTTTGAGAGGTGAGGGATAATCAATGAGAAGTAATTAGGACAATAATATTAGTATATTTCAAGTTTATACTTGAACCATCTGTAGTCTCATGCCTTGTATTTATCTATTACTCCTTTACTAAAAGGGTGCAAACAACTTGCAAAGTAGAGAGAACTCAATGAAACTTATTATCCAAATTTGTATTCTTCAGTATTTCACAGATTTCCAAGTTCTGTAAAGAAACACATCCTGCTCAAAAATCTTCCACAACATTTATTTGACGGATTCCAGGTCCTGAGCAAAGGCCCAAGATCTCTCTCCTGCAGAAAAATGGGAGGGCAGAACCTTAAATATAGTCTGTGTTCCTAAACAAGTTACATTATTGTTTAGGAATAAACTAAGCCTGCTAAAGTATTGATTTTGTAGCAGTTTCCTTTAAATGTTGAATTCTTAGTGCTTCCTAGCTGTAGTAACAGTAAGGATCAAATCTGATTCAAAGAGACTGTAAAAGGCCACAGCCTTTTGTCAGAACTTCGTTTTATCTTGGAAGTGCAAAGCAACCAGGAAGGCCTTAAGGAGCATGCAATAATTAACTGCCTAATGTCACCACAGGTGACAGATGAGCACCTCAGGAAGCAATGCTGACACCACTCGTCTGAGGGGAATGTTGGGATATATTGCCTCACATTCAATGGGAAAAATGTTTTCCATTCTTTGGCCAACCTTCAAAAAGCATGGGTTTATGAGATACTTTCCCTACATTTCTTCATTTAAAGTCCTGTAATTCATTATAATTTCGTTAGAAATTAGGAGAACTGAAACTGAACTAAGAACTGTTTGTCTGACTCAAAGACTTTGAAGAAAACATTCTGCACCATGAGATTTTCATAAATTAATAGTCTATTTACATTTGCAACATAATCACCTTAAAATAAAGGTATTTATAACCAAATACAAGTAAATTTTATAAAAACATACCTGAGGTTTTTAATTAATCCAAAGATTCTTTGCATACAGCAGACCCTAAAACACAGCACAAGTGGCAACCCCAAAACAGGGAGACAAGTGGAAAGGGACTGTCAGAATCACCTGTCTGTAAGAGAGCCTCTGCTTGATCAGGTTTTGGAGAAGGCTGAAAGCTTTCTGACTTTTACTGACTTTGAGTCAAAGAAAAACTATACCAGAGCAAAAAGGTAGTTCTGAAGGTCAACTACACCACATAATTACACCCATCTCTTTCATAAAAGAAAAAAATTGGTAGCATTTGTCTGAAGCTCATCTGAGGGCTTATTAGCAGAAAATGGACTGTGCTACGTGGCAAACGGATGATTTCCTTATCACTCTTTTATTTTAACCCACAGACACCAGTGCTTTCCATACCAATGTGCTTGAAAAAAAATTGTGAATAAGGGCAAGAAGCCTTTTCAGAAAATAATGAAATAAGAAATTACTACTAATTCTAAACTTATCCGAATACCCCTGAATTCAGTGTTTCTTACTTGCTGAACACCAACAGCGAAGGCCTTCAGGAAAACTTCAGCAAACTCATTGTACTCCTTGGAAACATTACCAGGGCTTCCATACCTAGAATTAGAAGCAAGTATGTAAACTCAAGTCTGCAGCAATATTACTGTCTTGAATATTTGCTTGGGTTTTTTTTAAAATAATAATGGAAGAGAAAATACCTCTCAAAGAGCCTAGCTAAGATATGCAAAGCCCACTTCTTGCATTTCCACCATGGCAACTCAGGTCTATCATCTTCATCAACCTGAAGGGTTTCCTTTAGGAAAAAAAAAAACATTATTTACCAATTATTCACAAAGAGCTCAAATTATATGTAATTTGAACAACTACATAGTATATCTGGCTTTTAACCTGCCATTTCCACTTCTAGCTTAATAGAAGTATGAAGTGCAGCACATCTAAAAATAAATCCCATGAAATATGCCTAAATGATCAATTAAGTTTTTAAACAAGAAGTCAAAGTAAGTTTTGGTATAATTTGAAAACAACAGAACTCCCATACAAGCTACATATTTTCAAAATTTGTTTAGTCTGTTTAAAATTCCCCATTTAGCCAAATCTTTTTAAAAATTATTTTCTTGGCATCTGTAGAGAGAAGAGCATGCAGAAATAAAAAAATAAACTGTTGAACATTCTAATGAATGAAAAATACTTAAGCTTAAAGGCATAAATAGCCAAAAGCCACTTACAGCTGGTACATCTCTATCGACAACAGTCTTCAGGATTTCTATCCACTCAGTCAGGTTTTGCTGATTTATCAACTCCAAAGGTAACGTGTACTTGTCAAAAAAAGCAAAAGGGGAAATTATTTTTGAATTGCTTTATAATAAATTTATGTTACTTCTACAATTTGAATTTCAGCTTTCAAATCTTTGCCTGCACTTAGCTACCATGAAAGATTAGCAATTTACCTCAAAAGCAAGGCTAAAGAACTTAACACAATCTAATCTATAGCCTAAATATCCTCAAAGGTGCCAGAGGTCTTTGCTCCAATTCATTGTGCTTATGCAATGCTAAAATGCTACTTAAATGGATGTTACTCTAATTTCTGAAGCATTTAACAGCAGTTTCATTCCAAGCTGCTATATTTACCCTGGTAATTCTCTGCAGGCTGGCCTCCACAATCTGTCCTTAGAAAACTCATTTTCTAACTGGTTTTCCAGCAAACACTCTACCTTAGAGGATGGCATGTGTAAGTTTTATCTAATGCCAACCAGGAATAGCACTGTACAAAAGTAAAAGCACAAGACAATCAGAAACTTGTGATTCATGGAGCTGAGTAGTAGGGAAAATGATTCAGATGTAATCTAATATTGTAATATTTCTGTCATTCACTATTTTAAAGAAAAGCATAATGCTTTACTTTAAATTATTGCTCAAGTAAAAAAAAGAGTAAGTAAGTACAAAGTAAGGAAAAACAAAGGTTTTTACCTGGACAAGGGCATAAAATATTTTGAAGATCTGTTTCTGGATGAGGACAGACTGGTCTGATGGATCATTCAAGAGCTGAATGAAGCTATCCTTCAGGACTGGCAGAAAATGTTGCATTGCAGCTATCAAAGGACTCCGCTCCTCTGGTTTCTTGTACCTTTAGAGAAGAACAAAACCAGTTTTGTAGTTCTTTCAAGTAGCTTTAAATTGAGAAAACTCACCTTGCCCCAGTGTAGGCCCAAGGACAGCTTGTAACAACCTATGACTTAAAAACACCCCGTAGCCAGTTCTGAAATAAAGCCATAGCCATACAGTGTTACAGATGAGAAATACATTAATCAGACTTCACAATTTACCAAAATATTTGCAGAAGCTAGATTGCTTCACTGACACTGGGTAAAGTAAACTGAGAAGTCTCTCACAGCCTGCCACTGATGTCTCACATCTCGGCATTTAATTTGCCCAAAGCTAACAATCTGATACAGAAGGTGGGGATTCAAGGCTATGGGGCAGACTCTGAGCAGGCTTCAACTGGAACCACCCTCGAAATAGTGCCTCAGACCTCCTGTGCTGGGGACAGCCCACCAGTTTGCCCATGCTGAAAACAAGGCTCCATTTCCTTTCTCAAACAGTTCAAAATTCCTGAAAGGAAACGAAAGCACGTTTTGAAATCTTTGCCCCAACTTTTAACTTGTACACAAGAAACTCCTTATTGACTCAGGAGGTATCACAGCAGAACATGATCTTGTCCATACTGGTGATGACAATAACAAGGTAAAGTATCATTTTATGATTGTACATTTATCTCTTGATTAAGCAATCAATACTTGTCATAGTCTTGGACTCCTGTGGAAAATTTTTTGGGTTAGAGGATTGAGCTTTCGTTTGGTTTCAGTTTGTTTTTTAAACACATTTTTTGTAGACTTTTCACTAATATTAAATATCAGTACTCAGCTTCCTAAACAGTGGCAATTTTCAGAATATAACAAGATAAAGACTACTCAATCTGCTGCCAGATGGCATGTTCTGTAAAAACTACTACAAAACACTGAGCTCCAAAATCCAGTTCAATAATACAGTTTTCATGCATTTTCTAAACCAGAAACATAATCATTAAGATTAAATGTTGCTCAGGAAAATTCAGTTTCTATATCACAAAAAATTGAAAAAGACAAGAAAAAATGACTAAGCAAAGAGCAGCCATTTGATCTTGCTGGTTGAATTCAAAGAAAAAAAATGTGAAAAGCTCAAAGATATTTATGTACCATGTTAAGAAAAAAAATTTCAATACTTAAATATTCCTACAACTCAAGCAGTAAAAACTTGATCAAAGTCATAACATTACAGAGATTCCCGTCCCACTAACCTGACTGAAACACACTGAAATGTGCATATTCCTCTACATGATTTGTGACATGAAACTCACCCTTGTTGAGTTCACCAGAAAGCTGAGCAAGCAGGAGCAGTTCCTGGCCTCAGCTGAAGTGTTTGATCAGCTGAGACTACAGACACACCTGTTACCTTATCACACAACGGCTGTGCTCAGATCCCTAAACATGGATTTCTATCACCATAATTCACTACCAGCGAACGAACACTGCTTGACTTGTAGCTCACAGATCTCTGCAGCATATTTAGTTAAAAATGTTTAAGCTGTAAGTCAAGTAAGAAATTTTTTGCTTTCCTTTCCTAGCAGGACTTGCAATTTTCAGCCACTAAGAAAATTCCCACATGGGATTACAGAGATCTTTATGGCATTCCTGTAAAAGTATTTTTGAGAAATTGACATTCACTGTTTTACACTGATTGACATAAAATTCATGAAATTAGATGGAAATTTTTCCATGCAACATTTTAAGACAAGTACCTGAAACAGAAATGTTATGCATTCCAATGCTTTGAAAAAGTAAGTTGCAGATTCCATCAGTCCCACTGCTGCAGTTCCCTGACTCCAGGATTGTCCTTTTCTCTGACCCAGCCCAAATGTGCTTCATGGATGGCAGAAGCAGCCAAGCTCCACACAGCTGCTTAAAATGCAACCTCAACTTTAAAGCTCTGACATAACACAGATACAGAGCCAGGAACACTCACAGGTATTCCAGCCCCATGCCTTGCTTGTAGGAATACAGTGGGCTTTGATAAAAGTATCCTGATAGGTTGGATGAGGCTACTCAAGGGATCACAGCAAAGTCAGTTAACTAATTCTGAGCCTCCCAGCATTCCAGATTTCACACTCTGAAACCCTTCTGTGGTTACTGTCACCAAGTATTAGAGTAAAAATTGTTTAAAAGTTTAAACCTGATTTAAATAATAAATTCTTGCAAAAGTCATGTTTTTGAGCAGACTTTCTTACTGCCATCAATCCATAAAAAACAACTACCACATTAAGGTTTTAAAACACCCTCTTTTTTTCTGAATTTAGACTTTTAGAAGCATGTTTTCTGTCATTTTTTTAGTGGAAAAGATACACAAGCCAGCATCTGCATAGCAAGTATTCAAGAACACTTCCTAAAATGACATTTCCATCACCTTTGTGCAGTCCCACAGACAATTCTATATGGTTACAAGATACACACAGAGTACAAAAAAATACACACCAATATATTAATTCTGCTGGTTTATATGGAGGAAGACCAGAAAGAACTTACTCATAGTTTTTCACAAGTTGATAAAGACAGAGAAGAATTCCAAGCCAACAAGCACTATTGTCAGACTGGAGATAAAATCCAATTTTTTCCACAACTGCAGTCCAACGACTCGGATAATCATACTTGATAATGTGGTGAATGCAAGTAGTAAGCTGTACTCTGGAAATCAAAAGCACAACAATTAAATAAGTTACTACTATTATTTTAATAATATTCTTCTAGTGTTGAAACAGCAAATACTGTCCATATGTAGACTTCCTTTTTGTTTAGAAGGTTTAGGTTCTGTAGTTTCTGCTTAATATTCTCCATTTAAGGAACTTCAAATTTCTACATGCTACACAAGCTGAAAACTGTTTTTCCAACTACATTAATGTTTAAGATACACAGTGTATGACAATGATGCTTAGCATGTGGGTGATCTTAGCTGGGGGAAAAATAAAAAAAGAAAGAAACCCAGCAGTCAGAATCCACAGACAATTCATGCAGAGGCTAAAACTGTGCACCTGATCAGCTCAGGAGAGTGGATAATGGCTTCTACAATGTTCTCACGGATACAGTGTCTATCTTCCTCTGGGATGGAGTAAGGTGCGATCTCTCCTGGAGCACTTTCACGGTCTGGCCAATACTGGGTTATCATATTTTTCAAGTAGATAACCCCTGTGAAACAAAAGTGGCAAATCAGCTGACAGCCATTCAAAGAACAAAACAAACACACATCTTGCAAGCAAATGTTTTTTTAGAACAAAACTGACCCAAATTACTAAATCATTGGCCCTTCCTAAGTAGGAGAATCAAAATATATAAACCATGCAAATTATTAACCTGATAATTCACTATATGATACTCTTTCATCCATTTAATATAAAAATACTAAAGGTATTGCTTTTATCTGTGATTCCAGTAAGCAGTTGTGGAACTATTCAGCAACACACTTCTGAAAAATCCTTTCAAATGATTTTCTCAATATTTTCATTAAAACTGAAAAAGAAAAGCTGATCAATACCAATGATGACTTAAAACATCCCTTGCAAGCAAAAAAAAAAAATCTAATTAAGTTTGTCATACAGGAATGAATCCTGGATAAACAGAGCTCCTTTATACCCAGGTTATGGGCCAGAGTAATTTGTAGCAATCAGGCTGCTGGAACAAACTCTGCATTTACCATTTGACAACCAAATCCAAACTGTGTGGCAGAATATAAATTACTGCACTTAGAAGTACTTACAACATGCAACAGGAAATCTCAAAGGGCAAACTGGTAACAAAGTTACTGTTAATCTAATTCTACACACAAGTCCATAAAGCAACTTCTCTACCTAAATTTCATATGCACCTTTTGAAGATTCAGAAACCACAGGCTTTCTAAAAGTGTCTGCAGAGGTCAAGAAACACTCAGCAGATTACTACAACACTGAAGTGATAGAGACTTCAACCAGCCCTAAGACTGATTTATCATTAATTGCTGTGCAAACACACACTGTTTGTAAGCTGTGCCTTGAATGAGCCATCCCCACTCTCCACAGGATGCTTTGGGGTTTAATTGGCTTACATGGAGGAGGGTGAAATTTCAGAGGTTGTTTTCAAACTTCTTTTTGCATGTTATACTCGTAAAGCAGTAACCTTTTTGTGTCATCATTTGAATGGTACCCCCTCAAGCAGTAAGATAAAAATGCATGTTAAGTTTAGGCTACAGCTTGGAATAGTCTACTACATGGAAGGTCCAAATAAGCAATCTAGACCACGCCCTCCTGACAAGTCAGAAAACCCATTGAAATATTGTACTAAAAACCTCTATCAAGTATTGGAGGAGCTTTAAGGTGATGTTTGGAGCTGTGAATAATCAACATCCAATTTTACTGATAGCTCATGTGCAAATAAGCATGGTTCCAAAAGATGTAACTTGTTTTCTTCCACTTAGTATGTTTAGAAACATTAGTGCTCACAGTACAAGTTTAAATGACCTCCTTGGACCAAGTGTCCCAGCATCATAAACCATTCTGCTTCCCCAAGGAATGTTCACTAGAGATAAAGGGGAAGAATCATTCAAGAGCCAGACGCACCTTTTCTTTCTGTCTCCCTTGCTCAGTGTATGGTGCCAGGTAATAGCTCATGATGACTGTAATTTGAGCAACTCCCAACTTTTGAGTGCTTGATATTAAAACCATTAGAATTCTTTGACAGTATCTGCATTGTGTGTATGCACCACTAGAGTAAATACAACGAAAAAAGTATTTGAAAACTTGCCTGCCTGTCTCACTGGTAAATCCAGTTGCTCGGACATAGTGATCTGAAGCAGAGTTGAAACAAAGTTCACTGACTTATGAGCCTATGGAGAGGGGAAAAAAAAAAAGAGTTAAGTTTTAGAATAGTCTCATTAAGTTTTACAATATCTTTATAATGATGTAATGCAGTCAGTAGAATACCAGCAATTCAGCCATTTGCACAGGAGTCAGCTAATCAGCCAAAGCATTCCAAAGTTTTGTGCTCACTGTATTTTGAAGACAGCAAGGGGGAGGAAAAACCCTACCATTTAATGTAACAAAATTGAAAAAATCACTGAATAGGCTGCAGGAATCAGCCTTCCACAGTGACCAAACATGTTCCCCATTCAGAACAAACACTTGAAGCACCTGAGCAGCCCGAAAAACCCAAGTGCAGCAAGTTTACAGTGACCTTTAGCAAGGTATGAGTCCATTATATAATAAGCTAAGAAACAGATGGGAACTATGTTTTAAAACTAAGTCCAACTCCTACTTCATCTTTCTGAAAAAACAGTTTCAAGGGACCACTGATGGGCTACTGCAGCAGCTGTCCACAGAACTACACAACAGCAAAGCAACAGCAGGGAGATCCAAATGGAGACACATCTGCAGAGTAACAGCTTCCCAAAGATTTGCAGGAGTTCACTTATAAAAACCACAAAACATGTTTTTTCTTACAATAATGAGAACTGTCACTGATACATTAAGGACTGGATTGTATTTTCAATGAGGAAACAAACCTTAACATTACTACAACACCCTTTACCTGCCTTTCCCAAGCATCAAGAACTTGAGATGATACATTGACTTTGCTGGGAAGAGTGAATTGCAATCCTTCAAAACTAACTACTTTTCTTAACTGAAACCCAACATAATTTTCCTCAAGGTGAAGACTCCATAGAGATGAGTTACAGTGGGAAATCCCTATTTTATGCATGGGAAAAAAAATTCACAAGGGAGGCCAAGGCCTGGAACACTTATCCACAACGGCTGTGGGATCTCATCCTTAGAGATGTTCTGTTGGACAAGTCCTGATCTACCTCATCCAACTTCCGAACAGCTTTGCTCTTCTGCTTTATCTTCACTCACATGGCAATGTTGTTTCCTATGTTCTTTGCAGTTCCTCTATCAAAGACAACTGCACAGGTCCACATAATTTAACATGTAGGAAAACACCTCTTACCCACTTGCTACTTCGAAAACCATCAAAATTACACTATTTATCAAAACCAAATGGCTGTCTCAGATACTGCAGCAACTTCATTATCATAAAGAGAAATAATCATAAATTATCCTTTCATTCTTTCAGTAGGACCAAAAGCCCTTGACATCAAGATTCCTCCTAAGTGTGTAACACTGCTCAGCTCACTCCTACAGTACCAGAATCTTCTCTCCACCTTTAATTTTCCTGAGCAAGTATCTCCAATAGGTTCCAGTATAAACAACTGTAAAAGGGACAGCCTGGGACATGACACTGGTACTCAGATTTGAATAGCGTAGCTTGTTTTCTATCTCCTGTAATTTCAGACTTCAAATGTAGAACAAATTTGACTTAAGAATCTGTCCAAAATGTTAAAACATTGTTGTACACATTCATCCTGTGCACTAAAACTCTACAGGCTGCAGAGCACCCAGGAGCATCTGGTCCCACTGAAATGTTTATTTGTAGAGTGTGATTTGGGACTGGGAGTAACTGACACTGCAATATGAGCACACGTCCTGCTGACCCGTGTCCCTGTGATAATCCCTCAAGTCCTCAAGAAGCAAATACACTTTCAAACGAAAAAAATAAAAAGAGCGACTGTCTTCAACTGCCAAGTAATGGCTGAACAAATAAATTTAAAATAAAATTTACTAGTTGGGTTTGATTTCTCCTACAGGTCCAGGTCCGTTAAGTTCCTCCTTTTCTTAAGGAGCATTAATAGACAGAGTCCTGCAGCACATTCCGAATGACATCAGACCCTAATTCAGCACAGCACTCAGATCTATGCTTAACATTAATGTCAGCGGAAGTGCTCCTGTATTTAACGAGTTATGAACCTGAAGAAAGCTTTCAGTTTCAATAACCTTTAACTCACCTACAAATAAGGTCATATTAGTCTGCATAAAATGGACTTAAAAGTGCAAACTGATGTCTTTCCACAAGGGCTATATGCTTAACAGATAGCTTTCCTATAGTGAAAACCTGCAGTTTGCGAAGTCAAAAGCATTTAATTCTATGATTTTAAAAATGAGGGATTACTTTTCCCTTTCCCATGATAAATGACCGCTATTCTTGCAATAAAAACCATCAGTTTCAGCAACAAATATGGAAATTGCTTAAGAGCTACTAAGGAGCTAACGGGAAAACCAAAAGAAATTAAATTTTAAAATCTTATGTCTTCAAAGAAACAGAAAATAGACAGCAGTGTATAAAACTGCCATATACTGAAATTTAATAAAATACCAAAGAATGTTTTCTTCATATACAAGGACAGGACTGAGCCTGTGCCTATAGCAGGCTACAGAAGCTCCCTAGAAATATCAATTCCATTACTATGTGGGATTAATATATTTTCACTGGATTCTTTGAACTATAGCAAGCTTTAAGGGACAGAACCAAAACATCTACACCATTATCTGTTTGGTTTTTCTAAAATCTTCCAAGTATCATCCTTATTAGCATCTGAAGCATCAGACTCCAACCAACCATGAGGATGAGCTACTTTATCACCTTTAGCGGTTCAAAGCAGACTCAGCCGAGATATAATCTGTGCTTTTAATACAAGTAAAATACCTTGTACTTGCCAATCATAGTCTGCTCTTAATCCTCTCAGTTAATACCTACATTCACACAGAGCTACATTAACACTTCTATGCATTCTGTATGGAATATAAAGGACTTCCAAGCTCTTCGCAATGACCTCCTTCCCAAGCCACTGAAAGGAAGGTGATTCCAGAGAAACTGAAATGTTGGGATGAGTAAGGACAGTTCCATGAAGACAAGAGTGTACTGAATGCTCAAAGAAAACTCCAGGTACTACAGTCACCTCTCACATGCTCCCTTGCTCTGCTTCACTTTTAAAAAGAGCACCAAGTGTTTCACTGGCACTTGGGACAAAAACAACTGAACCTAAAATAAGACAGCGCCTCGGTGCTTTTTTGTATCCACGTCATTAAAAAATACTGAACCCACATCTATTTCAGCTACTTCCATCTTTAATAATTTTAGTCCCCCAAGAGGGCTGCTGCCTCTCAGGACAGCATGCTCCTCTTCACTGACTGCACTGCTAAAGAAAACAACCACACTGAAAACCACACCTATTTTAGGTACATTTTTGAACTAAAATCAGGATTTCACAAGAGTCGCTATCACCTACTATAAACTACACTAAGAACAGAGAATTTCTAAGACTTTAAAGTTTTGACTTGGTAAAATTTTTACTTTTATTCTCTTGTTCCTTGTTTACGAACACCATTTAAAAGTAAATACTAAATTTAGAGAACAACACTATTTTTTTTAAAAATAGTTCTGTCACAGAAGTCAGTCTTCCTACACTTAACTCAGCATTTAAAGAAAAACAAAACCAAAACTCATCTCAAGTCCTTCCCCCTTACAAAAGGTCCAACATGCCATGTCACTGGTATGACTTTGCTGTCTAAGAGCCAAAGAATTCAGGGGCTTTTCCCAAGAGCAATCTTTGCTATGCAGCCTGGCTAGCTGAGGAATGTGTTCTATCAGACCACAAACCTCGCACCACTGTCTGTTAGTATCAATCACTGCTCCAGAACATACAATCTTTTTGCACAGTTCATTGCAGCTTCTCCTAGCAGGGTTGCTTTGTTAGATATGTGCTAAAAGAGACTTTTGAGAAAAGTGTCATACTAACTACATAATCCAAAAGAGGAAAGAAGTTCAAACTTAACATTGAAGAGACCAGTTCATGGCATGTGAACTATGAATAGTTAATTACAATGTGGAAAAGCACTTTTCCTCCAGTAATGATACTCACTGCAGTAAGTTACATTCATCTTTAATGCTGGAATATTCATCTCTCACACAAAGCCTGCATGCCTCTAAATGATAAAAACAAGTTTCATCTTGGGTAAAAAGATCTCCATGCATTCTCTTCAGACATCAGGAACCTGACATACCATAACAAACAAACTACAATAGGCACCTCCTTTACTGTTGCCCAAAAAAGCACAACAGATGAGCAACACTTACTACATGCTGCTAAACTAGAACCCTAGGTTATTTATATAGCTATTCAAAGTAGCACACATGTGAATAAAGGCTAACATTTTAAAAATAAAGTAGATGAAAAAAATAAGAATTCAATGCTTCTCCTCCATTCCATTTTTGGGGAAAAAAAACCTACATGCAATTTTTGATCTTAGCCATAGCAGGACTGGGTGCACATAACTATTATACTGAGATGAAACTTTTCTTATAGAAAGGTAAGGTCAGGAGCTGGAAGGCCACGCTGAATCAGCAAACTGCCCTGTAGCACTCTTTTAATTCTTTTATAAGAACTCAGCAGGTGTGGAAGTCATTCTGACCTCAGGTTTTTGCAAGCCAGTTCTGCCACCTCTTAGGCAGCTACAACCAATATGCAAACCTAGTTTAATGTCCACAAAAGATACACATACACTTATCAGTTCCTGCAAACATCCCTGATGCTCTTTTTATCACAATACTGTCTGCAAGTTTGGAGGACTATTTGCTCTACTGCTGGCTGAGGAAAAAGCAGTGTGCTCCTAGCAGAGGCTTGCTAAGCACACACAGGAACTTTCTGCTAAGTCATGAGAAAGTGGCAAGTGGCCCTTTCCGCTCACGTTTTACCTTGTGCTGGGCAACTTGCACCAAGAAGGAAACTTCTTCCTAGTGGAGCCAGGACTCCCTCGGTTCCTTACTGCCCCCAAGGGGATTCCTGGTGTTGGACCAGCCTTGGCACACACAGTTTAAAACACCGTTTCCCAAAGCATCCTTCATCTAGCACGCACCAGAATATATAGATGGAAGATGAGGGAAGTGAAAGTAACGAAGTACTCTGGGTAAAATGTCACCCTAGCAACTTCAAAAGAGACCCTGTGATCTGATAATCAAAGCCAAGAAACTCATGCTCTGTTCTTTTTCTTACACTACAATATAGAGCTGTAGATGTTACACAGACCGTGTCACAAAAGGTTAAAAAAAATTCACGCTGGAGGTAACACTATAAACACCTAGCCCAAAGTATCCATAGAACTCCAGCATTTGGCAAGTCTTGTCTGAAAGACACCATGTAAGAAGCAACTTGCTTCTTTCCCTTTGACAACCTTTCACTCCTGAACTCTCAGCAGCTAAGAGTCCAATTTTTTAATTTAATCATACCATCCTTCTGACATTTGTGGCTATTAAGCAGGCAGTGAAATGCACTGAACTAGGCCCTACTGCACCATTAAACCAGTGGTGATGGTGGCCAGCCAACAAGATTTCCTTTTCATCCTTTCTGTGTCACTCATATTAGAACATGAAAAAGCTTAAGTGTAACTTCTGAAAGTTGCTTTCCAGTAGAGCATCAGGATGTTTTCCTAAACAAACTCTGTTGAGCTCTGACTTACAAAAAATGATGAGTTACAGGGGATTGCACTTTTTTCCCCCTAAACATTGTCAGACACAAAAATTGGGTTGTTAGTCTAAAAAAATATCTTAATAGCTCACACACCAAGGTTAATCTCAGAGACTTACAAGACATACATCACAGTGAAGTTATAAATTCCCTGGAATTACAAAGAAAAAACCTGAAAGTATTATCTAGCAACTTCACCTTTATAACTATGTTGATATTAAAAGATGAAACAACATTGTGTATTATTTTCAGAGTGTCATTCCATAGCTGCATAGTTAAAAATACCTATTTTCATCACAATTTCTGAGAAACACTTTATACATGAAGCACAAAGACTATTTCAAAAGGCAGCAATGTGTTCCTGCTGTTCTCCAGTAGCTTACTTGAAGAGTCTGGTTCTAAGTCCTGGTAAAACGCAGCTTTCCCCTGCGAGACAGGGACAGAGATGGGTGAACAGCTCAGGGTACCTCATCAACTAAAAATTCTCAGACACAAAAGCCAGTGACCTCATTCCCTATAACTTCTTTTCAGAGTGAGAAAAGTAAAGCCAAAGAGACCAAAATACTTGCTTTTTACCATTATCTCAACTCTGGAAGTTCTCACAGCCTCTTATGTGCAGGCAATATAGCCTGATAAAAACTTAGTGAAAGGAGAAATAAAGCATAGAATAATTCATGACTTGGCCAAGGTCAAAGGAAAAATAGTAGAGTCTGGACAAATCAAGAATCATACATCCCAGTTCCCTTCTCCTCTCAGTAGAAACTTTGTTGACTGACAGGATATGGTGAAGACAGATCTAAATACCTGGTTAACTCTTAGCTACTTAGATATCTCTTCCACTAATCAGGAATATCAATTACTGACCGATGCATGGTCTTTTCTGGTAAGGTAAAGTGACCATTCTGCTGAAAGCCAGTCTCATCAGCTCAACAGAGGCACTTCTAACAAACTAAGGGTAAACTAAAAGGTCAACCAAGGACAACTATTAAGCTATAAAAACACCTGTGTAGCCTGGCCATATGCAAGAACAGTGTTCACTGCTGTTGTAATCTCATTTTTAGAAAGAAGGAGACCCCCATACCTGTAATTAAGTATTAACTGGTAACAGAATTGCTCTAATATTCGACAAATTTAGACCAGCATACTGCAAGAAAATGCATAATTGACTTCAATAAACCTAAGTAAAACCAAGACCACGCATGTGACTAAAGCTGCATGTATGTGTAAGTGCTTGCAGACTTCTGGTTTAGCATATAGTTTTATCACAAAATATCTGTGAAATATTAGTGATGCTCCATTTCCCACAACAAAGAATTCTTACACGCTGGTTCAATAATATCTGGAGTTTTTAAAGGGGGACAAATATTCAGATTTTATGCCAATTTAGCACTTGTGTAGTACACGATAGACCACAGGGTTTTGATTCCAAAGTGAGAACAAAAGCCAGTGGCCAGCGAGCACAATCCTTCCTGCAAGGGTTTGCCATTTGCTGAAGACCCCGACTGGCAGTGAACGCAATTCCCTGCACCTTCAGCAGCTCAATACCTGCAGAAAATAACTAAAACAGATTTTAAGCAAGTTACTGTATATAAATATTGACATCCATTGAACACAAAAAAAAATTGCATTTTGGGGCCAGTTCAAGATTTCATAGATATTACTGTCTTTATAGGCCATCACATTTTTTGCATTTTTGATTTAAGTAACAAACACTAACATACTTTTTAACAGAGTACATGGAAAAGACAGGCAATTACTTTATACAAGTCTCAATTAATCATTTGATAGTTTTACAGCTATCTATTTCAAATGTACCTATATTTATTTGCCATTTGCTTATTAAATAACATGCAGGAATAGGTTTTAATTACACTTTTTTATTTTCTGAGAAGCTATACCTTTAGTTTTGAAATTTTCTCCACTGCCAGCAGAACATTTGGCCCACCTTTACCTAAGCTCTGCTGAACATCTGTTGCATTACATGAGTATTGTCAGGCCCAAAGTCTGCTTAAGAGCAACAAGGAAAAATGTTTGTGGAAAAAGCCACCACAAGAGCTGCCACAGAGGCTTATCCTTCACTTCCTCCATCAAGACATCACCTTTTCTCTGGGCCAAACACTAAAGCACTTCTGTTCTCCAAATGTCTACAAGCCCCGTGGCTGTGTCTCATTAATAAAGTTTTCACCTACGAGGTGCAGCTAAGTAGAACAAAAATATAATCTTCTTCCAAAATTGAAATCCGTGGAACTAGGATCTGCTGGGTTTTTACATCCCAGCCTGGCAGGTGAGTGCAGTCTAAGCGGATGACACACCTGGGATGGGAACCCTGTCTGCCCCCGTCCCTTGGACACGTGTCCGTATACACCCAGGGAGCGCACCTACCTCGGCAGCCCTGCTGAACCCGGAGCCCACAGGATCTGGAACATAAAACACCGCCAGGCTGCCAGATCTGAATCCCAACTCAGCCCAAGCCACCAGATTTGATTCTGAACTCAGCCCAGGCCACTTTTACAGGCTGCACTGCCTGCGAAGCGATGAGGCTCTTGCTACCTCCTTCCCTGAAGACAAATTAGTGCTTTCAACATCCAAAGACTGATGTCCTTTAGATGGTCCCAGGCACGGCTGATGTCCAGCCTGAGCCACCGAGGGCCTGCACAAGGGCGGTTTTAAAGCCCCCTCAGCGGATCACCCTTTTCCCGGCTGAGCACGGAGACAATGGAGGCAATTTGGCAGCGCTGGGAGAGGCACGGGGGCCTCGGCCGCTTTCTGCCGCTGCCCCCCCGCCCGAGCAGCCCCGCCCGGCCCGGCCCGGCCCCGCTGCCATGTGCGGGGACAATGCGCGCCGGGCCCGGCCTGCGGCCGCCGGGACGCGGCCGGCGGGAAGGGGCCGCGGCCGCGGGTGGACGGCCCGAGGAGCCGAGGGGACCCTCTCCGCCCCCGCCCCGCTCCCCCTCCCAAGGGCCGGCCCCGGCCCCGCTCCCCAGCGCCGCGGCCCCGGCCCAGGCCCGGCGGCGCCCTCACCTCGTTGAGCTGCCGTTCGGCGGCTTCGCGCAGCGCCGGGTCCATGGTGCCGCGCAGGGCCTCGATGATGCCGCTGGGGTCCATGGCGGGGGCAGTACGGGGGGCGGAGGGCAGGGGCCGGGGCCGCGCCGAGCGCACATGGACCCGCCGCCTCCAGCGGCCGCCGGCGCGAAAGGAAGGGAGAGCGCCAAGGGCCCGGATAGAGCTGCCCCCGCCGCCGACGGCAGCGGCGCCCCTTCCGCCGCACGGCCCGCCCCGCCCCGCCGCGGGGCGCCGCGGGAGATGCAGTCCCCGGCGCCGGGGAGACGCGCTCGGGGCACGGCTGGGCACCGACGCCCCGGGAGATGTGGAGGGGCACGGCCGGGCACCGATCCCCGGGGAGATGCGCTCCGGTCACGACCGGCCGTACCAGCCACCCGGAGCGGGCGGGGTGTGCGGTGCCGGCCGGCAGAAGCCGCCTCGGGAGCTGCGGCCCCGCTCGAACGGCGGCGTCGCGGGAGCCGCGGCTCCGCTCTGAACCGAACTCCTCGGCCGGTTCTGAGGGATCCATTGGTGTAGCGAAAGTGCCTCCCTTGGAAATCCCTCCCGCGTCCGCGCCCCGTTTTCGGAGAAACTGGTGCGGCTCAGAGAGGAAGGAGGGGTCGTGGAGGCATGGGTTTGCTTTTGCGCGGGTGCCCGCCGTGCTGGGTTTAGGGTGGTGGGGAAAAAAAGAAGAGAACAAAAATCCCGAAGATGTGTCGAAGTTTTGTCAGAAAATCAATATAAGCAGAGCTGTCGCTCGTGAAAGGTCTAGGAAACGTGTGTTAAGAAGAGTCGCTGAGGGAGCTGGGGGTGTTTAGCCTGGAGGAGAGGAGGCTCAGGAGGGATCTCATCACTCTCTACAACTCCCTGAAAGGGAGAAAGAAAGCCAGGTGAGGGCCGGTCACTCCTGCTGTGCCTGCAGAGGATCTGAGGAAATGGCCTTAAGCTGAGACAGGGGAAATTCAGATGAGATGTTGGAAAAAAAGTTTTCACTGTCGGGGTGGTTGCCCAGGTTCAAGAGGCATCTGAAACTGGAGCTGGATGATATGGGTTAGTGGTTTAGAGGTTACAAGGGCAGTGCTGGGCTGGTGGTTGGATGGGATGGTCCTGAACGTCTCTTCCAACCATGACGATTCCATGATTCAATGATTCTGGAGGCCTTGGCTCAGTCACAGAGTCAGAACTGAACTGCTTAACTTGGTCCTCTGTAAGTCACTTCAGTAGGCTTCATCCTACGAGCATTTGAGCACTGAAGTATGTCATGGTAAAATGAGCAATGCTATTTATAAGTTAGTGAGTTGTAGAATTTAATTGGCAGTATACAGTCATTCATTAACTCTCATGCCTTCATTTGGGGGACAGCGTGCAGTGATGTACTTACTTGAAATTTTGGGAGTTATTTTTGTGAGAGGAATTTATTGAACAGTCAGATCATACCATCAAGAAAAAATTTTCACAAACACCTCATCCTGGAATGACTGAAATGAAGGTACATATGAAAGAGAAAAGCAGATATGCAAATACAGAAAATAACAAAATTTAAAAGTGATACAATTTAGGAAGTTGATAAAGTGCACTATCTCTTTACAGTTATGTTAAACTTAAGTTTCAGGAAGTCTAGGCTTATCTAGAGTGTCTTTGCATATATGGAACAGCATAACAGACTTGCTTTTGTACATAATTTTTCCAAATTAGTATTTTTTCCATGATTGTCACTGGACTAAAACCTGGATTTCTCAGTTTCTCTTGCTACTGGCTTGTTGGTGGTTTTTTTTGTTTTTTACATAATGCTAAAAACCAAAAATGATTTACCCTAGGTAGCTTTTTCTTATTACAAGTGTGAAAATTAGCAACTGATTTATGAAACTGAACTGTGAAGCAGCAATGAATGTCTGCCTTTCTAAGTAAGCGCAGGAGACATATGGCCCAGATGACCCAAGTGGCAACGTGGCATAATTTTGGGACATGATGTCATATGCTGTTCTTTTATAAGTTGCCCAGATCTGCAGTCATACTCCCATTCTAGATGTTGCCCAAAACGTTAAAAAAAAAAAAAAAAGGTGAAATACTGTAGATTCAATAGCATTACAAAATGCTACAACAAAGTCTTTTCCCTGCTTTTGTGTCACAGCACAGATAACAAGATCAAATCTCAATGCTCTTTGTATCAAAGGAGCAAAGCAATAATGCCTCCAGCCAGGGAGAACTTAGGTGCTAAGCTGATCTAACAACTTACAAAGCAGAATATATCTTCTCTAAGAATAAAAATAAGTACTTCAAAGGACAGAGGGCTCATGACATGCATAATGCTCAGTGTCAGGTGTACAGATGTGAAATGCTGCAAAGACAAGCACAATGGGATGTGAGCTATTGTCAGCAAAGGTGCTGTTGCTCTGGAAGCTTGTGCCAGAGCTGTTCCTATTTGGATTCAAAAGTGAGGAGGCCAAAAAAAAGTCATGCAAAAGAATGTGTAAGCAATTGTCCACCCTGAGTACTCTGAAAAAGAAAACCTTGTATGTCCAGGAATGTTTGCATTGTCCAGGACATTTGTATTTGCATCTTTTCTTGCCCAGAAGTAGTAACAATTGTTAACTTCACAGCAGGAGTAATTACATAAATGACTCACAGAAAACAATAAATGCAGGATTCAGTCAAGATGGACATTTCATGTAGACAGGAAGCCAAATTTAAAAGGAAACATCCAAGAGGTTAAAAAAGAATTTATCACAAATCTGAACAATTTGTTGGTGGATTACATTTGCTGTGGGTAATTTAGTGTTAGAGAGAGACGAAAGAGTAAAGGTGGAAGAAAACTGCCACACCAGCAGTTTGAGTGGAGCAACCTAACAGACGGCAACTGACTTCAAATTACAGGGGACTGGTGAGCTGTGGCATCCTTAACACTGAAATTTTGTCAAGATTAAATAAATATACCCACTTCTGTCGCTTTGTTTGAAGAGTATTAGCAGGACAAAAGAGACATTAAGCCCACCCAGCACAGCACAGAAATTAGTGAGGACTTTGGCCAAACCTGTTTAACAAACAAGGGGGACATGAATAAATATCTTGCAAGATGCAGCAGATGAGTTGATAGGAAAATTTAATTTTGCGGTCAAATTTCAAATCACAAGAATTAACATTGGAAAGAAGTATGTCCTTTAGCCAGATAACCTCATCAAATTCTTGGTCTCAGACCAGGAAACAAATGTGTACGTGCTGCAGGGATTAGCTGCCCAGTACTGTTCTCTGTTGTGTAGGGATGCCTATAGACAACCTCAGGCTGCTGTGGGAGAACGGAGCCGCTCAAATTATCTCGGAAAGGGCAGCTGTGGTATTGCACAGGCCTCAAACATCGGATGCAAATCAGTCTCAATTACTCCTGAAGATGTGCTCTCATACACTGTCTGTCTTGGGGTTAGCAGTCGTGTACTTTCCCTGGAAAGCTGGAACAATAGCAAAGACAGTACTTGTCAGCTTTAATAATGTGCTCCTTGGAGCTGACTGTGGAGCACTGCTTAGCCTGTGTGCCTTTCTGGGGTACCATTCTCTCTACTGTCAGTGAAAAGCCAGGAATGGTGTATAAGGAGAGCACAGCTATCAAAGATCACCGAGTTTGGGTGCATTCACCAGATGTTGCTAAAGAACTGTGCACAACTTTTTATGCCATCTATGTATTCAAAAAACCCCCCAAAGACAGTAACTAATAAATGCTGCTGTCAGCTGTTCTGTGCTGGAACAGATTTGACAGCAGCCCAATTGACTCCAGCTATGCAGAGCGTATTCCTGCATGAACAGCATTCCAAATGTCAGCCCAGGATTTGGAAAAAAATACTTGCACATGAAGGTACTTAACCAGTCCTACAGATCCAAAGGGAGTTTGGACAGGAGTGAGTGGATGAATCACCAGCACCCAAAGCTATCGTGAAGCTACTTTTGCTAAATCAAAGATGGCAACAGGAAGAAAAAGGTATGCGCAGAAATACTGTGCTGATGTGCAAAGTTTGGAAATAACTATTTATATTAATTAAAAAAAAAAGCTGAAATGGGATTAAAATATGAAACTACGAAATGAAATGTGATAGTCAACATATTTTGGTGTAAAATCATCAAACAAAGGTGATTGTTTGAGGAGTTCTCTGGTTTGGCTGGGGAAATGGTACAGAATAAGTATATTTCTTTGCTTTAAAAGATCGTACTAGGCTATGACCCTGATCACATATTGAAGGGGATTGAGAACTGGCTAAATTACAATTCTCAGTTAAAAGGTGGTACATGAAGAGTGATTATTTAAGGGGCCAATTTCTACTGGATTTCTGTTGATACCACTAGCAGACTCTATTTGATACTTTAGGCAGTTTTGAAATAAATACAAAAATCACTTCAGATAATTGTGAGAATGACATAAGATTAGCAAAACAATCCTATGTGGATGAGATGAGATGGTAACCTGAAAAAGAACCAGAAATGCACTTTAGCAGAGGCAAATGTGAAGTTACACATAGAAGAACAGAAAATGAAAGATTGGAAGGATCATCAGGGATACCATGGGCATGAAGGTTGGCATGAGCTCCCAGCAGGATGTTGTGGTAGAAGACTTAGCACAATCTTTGAGTTGAAACCAGAGGTTTGAAGAGGGGGAGTGGGGAAGTGGTTTGTCCCTCCCTCTGGTGGGGAGAGATGGATCTTCCATTGCCAGAGAATAACACCAGCATTTGTGGTTTTTAGGTATTTACAAATTACAATGCATGAAATACCCCCAAAAGTTATTTGAGATTAAGAGTTTATTCTCTTCATCTGTGTGAGACCTACTTTAAATGTCCAGTTATGTTTAAGACAAAAGTTGTGGGGAGTCTTGGTTGCTGTTTGTCACTACAATTGTGTTGAGGTGAAACGGGGATTTAGCAGGCAGAGTAAGGGTGGTTCCTTGCAGAGTCCCTGCTCTGGGGCTGGCTCTAGCAAGGGAGCAGGATGCCATTGCATGCCCGAGCCATGGTTTCACGGCTCCCTTTAATTCCCTTTAGTCATCTGGGAGTTGGCTTCACCCCTATGGAGAACTTTGCTGAAATTTCTTCAGAATTTCGTTCAGCGAGGAAGGCACTATGCTCCTTTATGTAGCCATGAGCTACACCCTGCCAAAAACCCCAGGAGCCATCCCCACCCCCTCCAGCCAGATGGCAAGGCTTGAGCAGATGCTAAACCCCATATCCAAACAGGTTTCCCAGGGGACAGATGCTGAAAACAAGATTTGGCCATTAGCTGGTGGAAGTGCCTGCAAGAGGAACAGCAGGAGTAGCAACACTGAGATGAAGCTGCAAAGAAACAGTCTCTGTAATAGAGCCAGGGATATTAAGGTCCTGAGTAAATGCCAAGGAGACAGAGCGTTCTTAGAGCTTTCACAGGGCTTTTACACCGATGATTTATTTAAAAAATTAAAAACACCTCAACAAACAAACAAAACCAGGAAATAAAAAAATCTCTGATGTGTGATTCTTCGAAGATCAGAAAAACTGGATGTCTTAATAAACATCTCTTCAACGATGCAGGACTTCCTCATCATTTTATCAGTTAACTCTGGACAGCAAGGTGAAGAAAAAGAGAAAGATCAGGAAGACAATAGTGGGTACTGAACAGCTCTGTAGTGAATAAAGTTGTAAGAGGAACAAATGTCTAACAGGTGAAACTAGAGAATCACTGAAAAAATTCCCAGTGGCACTAATTGGTACTTTCTTTTTCCCAAGTGAGACTGGATGCAGTTCTAGAAGATATGTTTTAGTGAAAACACAAGCTGTGCTTCAGTCAAACCAACAAGATTAGTGCTTTAATAGAAAATAGGTGCATAAAACTTGAACAGGATGTTGGACTAGATAATGTGACGGTGAACTGCACGATGTTTTGGGTTTTGCTATTTGCTGTCAGGTTAGATCTATCTGCTCCTGAAGGCTTGGTTTGCACTATGTGGAAGTCCAGCTAATGCAGCCCACAACCTGCTTCAGGCCCTGTGTGACAGACAGTGAAGCAAGAGTGTCTGTAACCTGTTCACCTCCTCCTCCTCCCTCTTGCTCTGTTTTCCACCCTGTATATTTGTATTTCATGTCCCTGAGGGAAAATGCCACTTACAGAGCTGCAGAATGGTGGATTGGTGACACCCTGGAGAGATAAGCAGGAGACAGCAACTGGTATTTGTGGCACTAAGGTGACACTCACAGTTCATGCTTTTTTTTTACATTTTTGATACAGGTGCATAGGCACAGAAGTTACAAAGGCATCAATGGAATTGGTTATACTATTGTGAAATGAAAAACTCGTGCTGAGGATCACAGAATTACAGTGTGACCTCAGAATAATGCCTGTGATCACAGTGTTTTCCAAGAATATCTCTTTATATGCAGTATGGGAGTTGGTTTATTTTATTTTTGCAAGGAAACAAGTATGTCCTTTCCTTACTGTTCCTTACATAGGACTCCAGGCTTATTTATCTTTTATGATTGTTCCTCAAATGGACAGCTGTGAATCCAATGTAATGCTGAATTTACATTTTGAGAAAGCAAATTTAAAGAAAATTTAAGTATAAGGGTTGTGTATCTATGAGTTAGTAGTGTTCAAGCAGATGCTGATTTTTAAAACACAAGTTTTCTAATGACGTTTTTTCAGCCAAGATGAAACAATTAACTGGAATTGTTCAGAAAGAGTTGTGAAAATACTCAAATTGGGGAACAGGAAAAAATTTCTAAAACTTCCAAAGAGTGAAAAAGTATATTTAAGCTATAACTTCAGTTGTATAATTAAATATGTGTGCAAGTGAGGCTTATGCAAGCTATATGTACATTTATCAAGCTATAATATTTAATTTTATTTAATAAGACAGAGAGTTCAAGTTAGTCTGGTTTAGAATAATTTTAATCTTTATAATCCTATCCTGTTCCCATTTAAATTAAATAACAATGAGTACAGTAGAACAGGACTAGGATTTTATTATAGTAAAAATTCACACCGAATAAATTCTCAGCACCTAGGGAGGGCTTTTCATATGCAAGGAACTACAAACACACATTGAGAATTTCAGTAATCTAGTAACACAGTATTCAGTCTGTGAACTCGTTCCAGTCCACACAACTCCAGGCAGTTCCCTCCAGGACACACCTGTGTTTGGGAAGTGTGCCAGCCTGGCTTCTCGGGAACCTGTGAAGCATTTCAGATCAGTAAAAGTGATTGACCTCTAGTGATGACCACAATCTTAACTGTACATTTGGGATTTATTATAGATTTATTATAAAAAAGAAAACACTTTTTGGTTGTGTTGGCATGGTACATTATTCCTTTCTCTTAATTTTCCGTCTTTTCTCATCTGCCTTTCCCTCTGTCCTTCTAAACTTGAGGAGACAAAGCAAAGTACTCAGAGAGTAAAGTTACTGATTTCTGTGTAATACAGGGGGAGCAGATAGATAGGAGACTTTTATGCAGGAAAAATGTAAAACCACTTTGGTTGCTTTACAGAATATAAAGCTGAGGTAAAGAATTGGAGCTACAGAGCCAAGTGTGTTTCTTGGGTCTGACTGCAAAGAGAGGAGACGGAATGGGGCAGGGTGAATTCTCTGCTCAAGAGGAAGCTTAGTAAAGGCAGGCATCAAAGAAAGACCCAAGGGCACACATGGAAGTGCTCACAGCTCACTGGGAGAAAAACTGAGGTGACATACAGAGTTTGTGAGCAGCAACTGGAAAGTTTATTTACAAGCACTAAAAGAAACATGCTTTTCTGTTTGATTCCTGACTCACTAAGTGAACCACAGCTTTTGATACATGTTTTTAAAATAAATAACATTTCATGAAACTACCTTACTTTTTCATGAAAATACTTTGCTATTAGAAATGCTTTTATAGATCATAAGCCTTAGATAGCTGCTTATGTTAAAAGAGTCAAAAATAACAAAATTAGGGTTGACAAGTATGGGGATTTCCTAGCTGAAGATAAATAACAGAATTTGAGGGTGTTAAACCCACATTTTTTATAAGAAATCACCTTAATTTTCTTTTTTTACTTGTATCTTAGATGTTATCTGGTTGGCACTTCTATTAGGAGTGCTATAAATTCTATTTATTCCTTGCAAAGCTTTACACTTCAGTATTGCTGTCCAAAAGGTTTTAATATGTTTTCTATTTGGTTATATTGTTTTAAATACCTGTATTTTCCAATTTAACAAAAGCAGTCATAATGCTGGGATGTGCAAACATAGGACTTATGCTGATCTGTGTGTAAATTGCTAAAGAAATACAGATGTGAAAACAAGCAATGAAATTGATATTACTTTGGCTGTGCACACACATCTGTGTTTCCTGGTGACTGTGGGTGCACCACTAATTGTTTATGTAGAACAACAGGTAGAACAGCAGGAGTAGCTGCTCACAAATCCACACTCCTATGGCTTCCAGGCTCTCGGTAGCCAACAGCTGGATTAAAGTTCCAGCACCTGCAGCAGCAAGGCAAGGCAGGAAACACAAGAAATATATTGCCAGTGCCCATGTCTTTGTCTGAACAAGAGTCCGTGTCTTTTCCAGGTGTTTTGTGTAACAAGGTGGAAAGTACTTGCACCTCATTTCACCTTTGGAAGGTACATGAATGATGCATGCAGGACAACATCATGTTCTCAGGATAGCAAGGAGCTGTGTCAGCTTCCTCTTGGGCACTCCTCATAATCCTTGGCTCCTGCTTGCCAGCATCCTGGTGTTCCACTCCCTGACCTTTTCTGTGCAGAAAGGATTCCTCACTTCAGAATGTGAAATGAGTTTTCATTCATGTTTCTGCTGGGTTGACAAGATAAAATAATTAATTGCTACAGCCAAACCAAGGTTAAAGTTTATTAAAGCATTTGGATGATAGTGTATCACCAGTACAGCAAGTAATTCCACACAAAAAAATGCTGGTTCAGCTACAGTAAGGATTTCTACAGAATAATGGCATACGAGCTTCTTGTAGTTCTTATAAAATCACTTACCAGTCTTCCTGGGGACTCCTTTTATTTTCTCTATATTAGTCTTGCTCTTTCAGAAATGATTACAGCATATTAGTTAATAATGTCTTACTCAAGCGTCTGACACTTCTGCAGTGACTGGTTTTAGCAATTTCGTTGCAGGGAACAGGCCAAAAAGCTGATCTTGTGGTTTGTCCATAGGCAAAATGGGCCTAGTATTTCATGCAGTGGAAAGCATGCAAATTTCTTTATTGATATTTGTAGATCTGGATTTCTGCACTCAGCCAAGGTGTCTGACAGGAAACTTTTCTAGGACTGGGTGCATAAAGTTCAAAATTGAAATGAAGAGTTTTCCTTCACAGAACTGCCTTAGGTGAAAAGAGTCTGAAAAGATTCTTATCAGACCGTCCCCATTTAATCTCTAATCCTGATTAACAACTGATTTTGTGATGCTCATTTATTATGAAAGTAAGTGCTATCAGGCATATTATAGCTTTTTCAATTAATTTAATAATTTCCCATAAGAATACACATACAGCGAATCATTTCTCAGAATGTTGGCAGCTTTGCTAAAATGTTTCAATTAAATCACATTTTGACCCTTCTGATATTGCTCTGAATTTTAATTACTTTCAATTGCAGACTACTGGTTTAATGATGACCTGAATGTATTTCTTAAAAACTAACTGTGGGTGTGGCTGCATGCAGCAGGGGTGAAAGGTTTGTTCCTTGTGAACTGGTTGTTGGCCCGCTCTTTATGGTTGTTTTCTGCAAGCACTTAGACTTTAGAGGCCAGATCAGGACAAACACTGAGCACTCTCACTGCAGACATTTTGTATCTCACAGAAAAAGCAATCTAGATGAAAACATGGCATGACATTTGCACATATTATGATTAGACCATGCATTCTTAAATTATGAAATGTGTACACATTGTAACAGGAAAAAGAACTTTTTCCCTTCTAGTCGGAAAAGCAATTAATACAATTTATCTGAAGGTTGCAGGGAGTCCTTGCAGTATGGGAAAGATTTAGAAGTTGTAAACTTTTTCTCTGGAAGTTTTGCTTTTTTAAAAAAGCAATACGAGTTTTCCTACTTTTCCTTTTTCCTTATTCTGCTTTCTTCTGCAACGTTTCACACTCCTGCATTACCTGAGCAAACTTCCCCATCTTCCTTTCCCCATCAGAACTGTCGTTCACATTTTCTTCCTGAATTGAGTGTCTGACTACCATGTAGTCAAAAAAAAAAAATCCTTGTCTGGTCTGCACGTCCAAAGATCCTAAATTTTTTCCTCTCTTACTCCTTTAAGATAGAAGAAATTTTCAGTCATAAGCAATGATTCTCTTCAGCATCAAAAAGCAACTGTGTTTGTAAGCACAAGCAGTGAACAGCTTGGATTGGCCAACTGCTATAATTTCGGGTACATTGATGATAAGAAGAGATTCAGAAGCAACAGTAAAAGCAGCAGCACTTCAAACTGTAAATTTTGGAAGAAGGTTGATTAAACGAGTGCCCCTGTCACTGAAGGAACTACCAAGTAAGTGTGTAAGGCCTTGTGTCATATGAAAGAGGCTGCTCCTGCCATCAGACGAGGACATGTTCCTCTTGTGTGATGATGTGACATAGTTTACCATGGTATGTAGGTAAGAGAGAAATGTATTCCCAGAAAAGAGAACCCCAGGAACACAGTGCCACATGACCCAGTGCTACACTGAGTGTCTGACCGTGAATTTCAGAGAAGCTGAGGTCAGAAGTCAGGTTCTCAGCGTTTCTGAGAAGCTCTGTCTTTATCATTTCTCCTTTGCCAGGAGTGGCCACCATAACATTCATGAAGGGAATGATGTTATTTAGGTAATTAATAACACTGAAGCAAGTGTTAATTTTACACTTTATTGGTCTGTTTTTCAAAACTACGTGCCTTTAATGCTGATCTGTACCTACTTTTCCAAGCAAAATGCATCCACTTTACACCAGAGAATGATTGCAACTGCACTGAGAGCAGGACATGGTCGCTGGTAATTTAACTACTCGACTCTGCCTTCAATACCTTCAGGCTATTGGCTGATTGACATTTCTGCTGAAAACCCAGGTCAGGTAACCAAGTGGTGAGTTGTGGAAAGACCACATTCCAAGGCCTCTAGAATAAATGAGGAATCTGAACTGTTCAGGTCTCAGATTTTCATTTTTAACTTTTCACAGTGTTTATTCTCTGCTTAGCATCTTATTCCTTTCAATTATTCTTTTATAAACACATTTTCTCATCTAGCTTCTTTCTTATATTAGGGGACAGAGTTAGGACCTCAAACCAGGGCAAATTAAAATAAAAGGAAGCTTTCTTTATGACAGTGCAACCTGCTTATCCTACTTAGAGTCAACAAACAAAACACAGAAGGGAAATGTCAATAGACAGTTACAATGATATTTTAAGAACCTAGCAGCAAGAGGAGACCATTCAGGTCCTGCTGAGTTCCAGTAGGAGGTTCCACTTGGGCCTTTTTGGGTATAGTAGAAAAAGCAGCTTAAAAAATCTTGATTGCACTCCGCAGCATTGATTTCTGTCATTACTCCAGCAGATCAGACATTGTCAAAGCTACACACCCCAGCGTGTGTTCAACACTGGGAGGTGACCCGAAGCTGGTTCTCCAGACCAACAATTTTTGGTTTAACTGAGCTGAAACTTCAGTTCCACGTTTGTAGAGGCAAAATCTGTAATGTCATTTAAAGAGAAATTAAAATGAGTCTTTGATCAGATTAAAGGTGGTGTTTTTATCAGCATGGAATAACTTAGGTTTGGAAACATTTGCCCTGCAGATGGGTATGTCCAGCTCCATCACTGCTATAAATTAGAAGGAATCCTTGAAGGAACATATTCCTCCTTAGCAGGAATATTTGAATTTTCAGCTATGTTAGTATAAAGTCAGCTTCAGACAGGGTATAAATCTGATAATTACATTTAATCCTACCCTAGCATTAAATATGAATCACAACTAATGGGTGTATCTCAGGATAAGGGCCTGGCCATTCTCTACACAGAAATTTACAACTGTGATCGTTATCACAAGCAATAAACACCAGCTCACAAATACCTCAGCTGCAGAGCAGAGCTGCATGGCTGAAGAGTTGTGCAGCTGCTTTTGAGTCAAGCAAGGACTCTCCCTGCAGCTCCACATCCCACTCTCCTGCTGCCTCCCTTTTGGCCTCTCCCGATCACGCTCTGCTCTGCTCTGTGTGGGCTCTGCTGTGCTCCACAGGTACTCCCAAGAGCTTCAAAGGAGACTCTGAGCTAGAAGAAGGTGTCAGGAATATTTTCTTGCTTTGGAAATATTTTTGCCTTTCTTGCTACCTATCTTAAAGAGCTGACATTGGCTGAGCTGTTCAATATATTTGCTGCCTGAGCCAGTTCCCACAACTCAGATGCTGTAGGCTGGACCAAAAGCTGGGATGAGGTGATTGACAGGGGGAGGTGGAGTTGTTCATCCCGCTTCTTGTTACGAAGACTAAGTTGGTTATTGCTGCCAAGAGGACACCTGAGATTCCTTGTCCTGTGATGAGAACTCCCTCTTCTATCAGTATTTTTAATAAGAGGTTTGACTTTTTAGAGAAAGTGCTTTCCAAGACTGGGAAAAAAATGGAGGTAAGGCCTCTGAAGGTTGGAACTACATTTAAAGAACCTGACAGAGCTTTCATGTTCCTCATTTGGGGTGGCATAAGCTTATTACAGGGTATGTTTCATGCTTAATTTGCAGGAAGACAAAACCTTTAATTCCTGGTTTTTTGTATTCAAATAGAGGATATGAGCAGGCTGACGAGAAAAGTTTCTTTCCCCATTTCATGTACACCACTGACACATGCAATAGGAAAAACAAAAACAAAAAAAAAGCTGGCTATTAAGGGGATTTATTTACTATTAATTAGGAACAAGAGGTACATCAGAATTGAGAATCTCTTATTTTTACCATTTGGAATAGAAACATCATAGCTATCTATTTCATTGTGTTCCTAAGCAGTTAAGCAGTAACAGAAATAGGTACACACTATGGAAAATCTGCACTTTGTACATTTGTACATAAATCTGTGTATGTGTACACATATGTACATATGTGCAGGATGTACCCAAAATGTACAACTCTACATAAAAAGGACAATAGGAGTTAAGAATCGTATCTTCTATAAAAAAATACAAGGAGAGAAAGAAATCTGAATGCTTATGATCCCTGAGCTCAGATTCAACTCATTTTAAAGCTTACAAGTTCTGCTCTCGCTGTTTAGTAATTTTTTCAGCTTCTGTCTTTGAGCACTGGCTTTCATAAATAAAAGCTTTCATTAACTCTCCTTTTGGCTCCAAGAAATTTCTAACCCTTCATTCACACAAACAGCTACAAATAGGTGCTCATTTCTATTTATCTCACTTGTTGGTGACATTTTTCTATTAATTTTGATCAAAGCATTTGCCTTCCACCTTAAGTTGTCTCCTGTGCAGATGGTTACTCTCCAGTTACATCCTCAAACTCTTTACCGTAACTAATGAAATTATGAGCTCAGTAAAACACTCAAGCCCCATTCCAAGTACACAAGTTTATTTGGTTTAAATTAGAATTTAGGTATAATGACAATAAATGTTTGAGGTTTAATTTCTTGCCATATTTATACAAAATAAAAATGTTAAAATGATGCAGTTTGTGATGGTCAAAAATAAGACAATAATAGGGGAAGAAAAGGGTTCTGAATCTGCACTTCTCAAGAAATTATACGTATGATTTACTTGTTGATTAGTGTTCCTGGTTTTTATCATTTTCAGCTAGAAGCTCTCAGGAGTAGGATTGCTCTCAGTCTCTCATCCTCCTTCCTCTTGCTGACAGCTAGCATGACTCAGTCCACAAAGCATCAGCAGAGTCAGTGAGTCAGCCATGTGACATGGGCTCTATCAGTCCATCGAGGAGTGACTTAGAAAAGAGGCAAACACAAGTTTTTGTGCGGAGGGAAGACAACTCTTTCAATCAGACAAAAATAAAGCATTTCATCCAACCACCCACAGAAGGAAGTGACTTCATGGAGCTGACCACGTAGCTGCTGCCCTGGTAGATGTCAATCTATTTTGTTACTTCCCAGCAGGTCAGAAAAACATTTTGCTTTTTTGGTTCACAGATAATTTGAAAGAACTCCTAATCAGAGTTTAAGGTACATTTTCCAGAAACCATTTCATATAAAGCTTTTGGCTCATTCAGTCTCTAGTCTCTAAGCACAGAGAGTGCTTCTCCCACTGGTAAAGTCACTGAGCAAACTCCAACTGGAGACTGGAGCACTTCTCTCATTTCTCTGCTGGACAAAGCATTCTGCAGCATGCCTTCTGTGTCAGGTGGGGCTTAAAAAGATGCTCCAAAGACAGGGCAGGTTTTATGCTCTTTCTTATACATTATATATACAGGATACTTTATACATGATGAGAGTAAATCTATTTTCAGTCCATAGCTATTGTTCCCAGTGTGCTGTGGAATGAAGCTGTTCCTGGCAGTGCTGATCTCAACCACGTGTCAAAAATTTCCTTGGTACTCGCTGAGTTCCAGCTACCAAAACTCTTCGTGCTCTGAACACGTACAGGATGTGGCCTATGGCAGTATTTTTCATTCTTTACCTTCTTCCCAGTAAATAAATCTAAGTTAATCTTCTAAATAGAGTTCCTGAATTATTCAACTTAGAGAGTGAGCCCTAAGAAACATTCCCCAGACACGTCCTTTTTTTTTCCTTGAGTGATTGCAGAGGTTCTGCTGGCATTTGTTAGGTGTGGACATCTTTGCAGGGGACTGTTCAAATTATCAGTGGATACTAAACACCACTGACAGTTTCAAAGGTTAGTAAAATAGACAACACATTCACGCCAGCAGTACCCCCCAGCAAGAAGAACCAAGAACAGTGAAGAACAGTTTAAAAGTCTGCTGATAATCCAGTCTAACAAATACAATTTGTGCAGTGCATATCAACTGCAAATTGATCTATCTAATGAGTCTTTAAATTTCACTCTGGCAGCAATTCAGAGAGCTGGAGCTCCCTAACATTGAGATGATTAATCTTCTCTATTTTTAATGAGACATATACCAACACTGTGAGCTTACTGCAGAATGAGCATCCTGGGAATCATCTGCAGGCCATGTGCTTTCTACTAAATGGAAGGGGAAACATGGAGAAAGTCTGTATTGTTGAAATTGCTTCTTGGGCATTTTACAGTGGTGTCTTGGATGGGGGAGCTGCAGAGGATTCAGCAAGAATCAGAAGTTACTTGGCCTGTGTGTCAGTTTACCTGCATTTGGGTTACACAGAGGGGCTACACCATACAGAGCAGGTTAATTAGAAATCAGACATCCCCTGGAGCAGGTTCTGCCCAGCTCCTTGGCCCTGAGTGGCTACTGAACAACAACCACACCAAACTGGGATTCATACCCCACCGAACAATCTACCTCACCAAAAAGAGAGATGGCCCTTGCAGCATTTACCATCTACAGCTTTTAAATTGTGGTACTTATTTTATTTACATCTTTCAGTCTGCATCTTTCCTCCTCTGTTTCAGGATGACTTGGTAAAGATTTGTCTGCATAATAATCTGGTTTCCAATTTTGCTTCCAACATTCTTCAGTTTAGTATCTAGTTGATGCTTTGTCAGAAGTTAGAGAGGAAAAAAGTCCCAGTGTTTGAATCATTTTACCTGGAGTTTCAGAAGTAATTAACCGAAAAGAGATGACAAACATGATGTGCATTTACAATAGGGAAAAAAATGCTATATTCTACAGTGTCAGCAATTCTCATCTTGCTAGTATGTACAATTTTCTAGTGAAAGGGTTTGAAAAAACAAAGGACTCCCTCATCTGGCACCAATGCCCAGAACAGCAAGTTCATAGGCCTGACCAGCTTCTCAGGGCATTAAATTCCTGAATTATCAATTGCAAATATTAAAAGAGCTAATTACATGGTTTCATGAAATAATTTAAAATAATTTGTTTCCAAAAGAAATAAATTCTGAGTAAATTATAGCTTGGCATGGAATCTGCTCATGATTTGAAGCTTTATGTGGAATCTGACCACAATTTATAGTTTGGATTATTTCCTGCCACTGGATTTGGCAGGGGCTGTACTCGTGTAATAGTATATTAGACTACTGAGATCTTAACTGAGTCATCAACTTCCCGTAGACACTTGCACTATAACATCAGTGAGTTTTGTACACGTAGCAATAAAGCCATGCTTTTACGAGCTCTGCTGTGTGCTGACATGCATCTTCCTCTTGGCTTTGGAAAGATCAGTGATCTCGGGAAATACAATCTGTAAATACCACTGCTATGAAACAACTGATCTGCTGGATCCTGTATGAGCAATTTTAAGAGCTGTTTAGTCACGGAGTAATCAGACAAACGAGGCTGAAGTTAAATCTGAGTATCCAGCTCTCCCAGGAGAGCTTCCTTTCTAGACGACCCTGAGGAAGAGTTGGACATTTACGAGCAGACACAGCTGGAAAAGGGACGAGGGGGTGTCACCGTAGCTCTCTCAGCCAACCCGGCTGCCCAGAAGCTTATGCAATGCGTGTTGTCCGCAGGGTTCCAGTGTTCTCCCTGGAGAACTGTCCCTGTAACACTCTGTGCTGCCCGGGCACTTGGAAAGTTCAGGGATCTCCTGCTGCCAGAAGATTGCAGAGGAAAAGGTGCTTCGAGGTCACATTCGGCTTGAACGCGAAGGAATCCGCGAACAGTGGGACATGCCCCGCTGGCTTTTCTGCGAGATTTCAAACCTTCTTACTGACAGGAACCGACGTGAGGAAAATCCTGGGGCTGATAGAGAAGTTTTCCTTCTTCCCGGGAAATAAGCTTTCTTTTCGAACGAGAGGAACAAACCCAATAAAGTTCCCCTTTTCCTAGAAACCCGACACTGTTCCAGCGCCACAGCCAGAAGCGCCGAGGGGCTCCCGCCTCCCGCTCCCTGAGGGGAGATCCTGCTCCCTTCACTGATGTAAAGCCATTGCCGAGGGAAAACGAGCTCACAGACGGGTTTTATCCCGCTGCCCTCTGGCACGATCGGCGCTGGTGTGTCCAGAGAAGGGAAACGAAGCTGGGAAAGGGTCTGGAGCACAAGTCCTGTGGGGAGAGGCTGAGGGAGCTGGGGGTGTTTAGCCTGGAGAAAAGGAGGCTCAGAGTGGACCCTATGGCTCTCTGCAACTCCCTGAAAGGAGGCTGTAGCCGCGGAGGGTCGGGCTCTTCTCCCAGGAAAGCCGCGACAGGACAAGAGGACATAGCCTCTTGAACTTCCCCTCGTGTGCCAGGGGAGGTTCAGGTTGGACATCAGGAGGAATTTCTCCAAAGAAAAGGTGATTAGACAATGGAATGGGCTGCCCAGGGAGGTGGTGAAGTCACCGTCCCTGGAGGTGTTCAATGAACGACCGGACGTGGCACTCTGTGCCATGGTCTGGTTGACACGGCGGTGTTCGGTCATAGGTTGGACTCGATGACCTCAGAGGTCTTTCCCAACCTAATGGATTCAGTGATGTGTGTGCCTTCTCCGCAGCCGGGCCGAGGAGCGGGCTGGTACCCCGCCGCCCCGCACCGTATTTACCACTACTGAGCGCATCCCCGTTACCGTATATACCCACATGGGTACGCCCAAAAGGCGGTGTTACCGTATTTACTGCCACTAACCCGCCACCACATTTCAAGGACGTGGAGCCCAACACGTGCTCCTGTATACCACGGCAGAGCCGTAATGCCCCGAGAAAAGCGCATGCGCCGTGAGACGGCGGGGGCGGGAGCGCGGCCGCGACCCGGTGGGGTGAGGAGAGGAGGAGCGGCCGGTCCCGCCTCCTTCTTCTCCTCGTCCTGCCCGCGGCTCCCGGTGCTGCCGGTCCCGCCTCCTGCTCGCCGCGGCTCCTGGTGCCGCCGAGGCCTGCCCCGGCCCTGACTCGCCGGGCCCCGGGGCGTCGCGGAGCCATGGCGCAGCGGAGGGCGGCGGAGCGCGGGCCTTGCCAAGCGGCGGCGGCGGAGAGCGCCAGGCACCAGCGGCAGCTTCTGGAAGGTGCCGGGGGCTCGGGGCGGCGGGAGCGGGGGTGACCTCGCCCTGGCATCGGACGGTGCCCGATGCGGCTGTCGGTGCCTCTCGGCGCCTCGGGCATCGGCCCCGTTCCGCGCGGGCTCTGGGGCGGCCGGGCCGGGCCCCTCACGGTGCGTGCGGGGTGAGGCGGCTCCCGCCCTGCGGGAGCCGAAATGGGGCACCGAACCCTTTCCCTTCTGCCCTGCGTGAGGGAACACGCGTGGTTTTATGTCTCTGTGTGTGCGTGTGTGTTTGTGTTATTCCACTACCGGCACAGCTGAAGTATAGAAAGTAGAAGTGCCAGAAAGCGCAGTGGGCTGTGTTTTTCTTTTTTGGCCCTATAAGTTGCTTTTTTATTTATTTATGCTTTATTTTGCTCCTTGGAGAAGTTGTCAGAATAACCACGGTTACAGTGCACTGGAACAGATTGCCCAAAGAGGGTGTGGAGTCTCCCTCACTGGAGATATTCAAGAATATCCGTGTGGATGCAGTCCTGTTCCATGAGCTCTGGGATGACCCCGCTTGAGCTAGGAGGTTGGACCAGATGACCACTGTGGTCCCTTCCAGCCTGACGGTTCTGCGATTCTGTGGTTGTACCTGCTTTGTGGATGCTCCCTTTGGCCTCGGCTGACCCAGCGCACACCTGTGGGGTCGCACTGACCTTAAACCTAAAAAACCTTAAAGCCCATAAAATTGCTAGCTTGCCCAGCCGGCTCCGTGGGTTTCGTCATCCAGTCGCTGCATTTCACAACAGTGAGGTGTCACCATGACCCGCTTGAGTGTTGTGTGTTGGCATTGTAGTTGTGCCAGCAGCATCTGCGAGAGAAAACAGCCTCGGCTCTTGGAGTGTTCTTCAGGTGACCCTGGGTGTGAAGCTGGGTGAGCCTCAAAGTGCCTGAGGAGAGAGTGGTTTAATACATGCCCAGTGTGGATGCAGAGAGTACTCAGTGTTCATTTCAGTTTTAAATTCTTGATGTGTGTAGTTGCCTTTGTGTTAATCAGAGTATTGCACTTATGTGGTCATTTTGATAAAAATCTAAGATGCAGAAGAGGCCTAAAATGTCATTGTGTCACTTACTGCACTCTCATTGCTTCCACTATGCTGGAATTTAAGGGCTAATACACACTTATATATACCCATATCCACATGAGTGTAAAATATGTGTAATTCCCAAGACTAGGAACTGTGATCTTTATATCACAGGCTGGTGTGTGTGTGTGTGTTTATATAGGTTTCCTCCTAATGAATGTGTCTCACCTAACTGGCTGTATCTGGTAGTCTTTCATTAGAGGGAAAAATCTGTTAATGAGCAGGTTTCAGAGTTATGTTGTACGTCCTGGAAATTTAACTTCCAAGTTAAATCTCTAATTAACTAGACTGGCAGAAAATTTCTGGCAAAAAGGAAAACATATGTATGGCTTACGTTGTTTAGCTCTGATTTTTCTCTTTACAAATGTATTTATTAATTAAGGCCTGAATTCTTATGGATCATAGAGATTGACTTCTGTGGGATGTTTGCCAGTGTAAAAACTTCAAGGTTGTTTGAAAGTTTTCCAGGAATGTGACTGATGTGTGTTATTGAAAGTGTTGGTAGGAAGATGATGTCCACAGAGGGTTTGCTTTAATATTCTCTTGAAGGATAAGTTTGGAATCTGTTGTAAGTTGTCAGGGATTGATTTTTGTTGTTTTGTTTTGGTAGTGCCGGGGGTTTTTTCTAAGTTTGTTTTATGTTTAATTTCAGGGAAAGCTCTTGCAGAAGGTGGATCAGCTCGGACATCACTTCTTATTTTAGTGTCCATCTTCTTATCAGCTGCTTTCCTTATGTTCCTGGTATATAAAAATTTCCCACAACTTAGTGAGTAAGTATGTTATGAAAGTTTAATTTATCAATTATTTATCAAATAATTTGCTTTTCAGTATCAGATCCTGCATGGGGATATGGCACAAAATCAGAGAATTGGTCTTGATCTAAGGTTTCTGTTGCACAGTGGAGATCCCGTGTTTTGAGGTGTTGCCCTCTAGCACATTATCGGTGTGTCCTTAACCTTCTTCAGATGAGAGTCAGAGTGTGCTTGGTTCAGTCTGGGTTCACTTTAAACTTCCTTGTGCCTTGGTAAAACTGGAGGCTGTCACCAAAGGGGAAATCCTTCTTCCTTCCTAGCTAAACTTTGCCTTCTCTTTTTCACCTTCTTGTTGCACCCAGGACTTGTGTTGGGAAGGCAGGCAGGCTGACAGGTGAAAGCCTGCTTGTCTAACAGTTTTCTTTTCCCTTTTAGTAGTTAATTTTCTGTCTGATTAACTTGCTCAACAAGGTCAGTTTGCAACAGCCTGATCCCAAAGTCTGATACAGAGGAAGCGAAGACACTGAATTGTGCTGCCCAGAGTTGCACCAGATTAAGGTGTGACATGAGATTTTGCCCTTAGAGCTTTATTTGTTTGTGAGGTGAAGTTCTGCCACTCCTGCTGCACTTCAACTGTTATGACCCCAGCACTCAGGCAACTGCAGTTGGTTTTGGCTGAAACGTTGGCTCCTTTCACTTGCCAAGGTTTAGTTTGCTCAATTATTTCTTTTTGGTCAGTACTTGGTAAGAAAAAAACCTAGAAGAGAAGCACATTATTGTACTGAATAAAAAAAAAAAGGTTGCAAATACCTAAAATTGGGGATTTTCTAATATAAACCACACTGTAAATATTAGGTATTCACCTGAGAGCATTATTACAACAATAATCATGGTTTGTTTGCTGAAGCTGTAATTTAGTGATGTAGTGTATCTAATTATCTCTGTATTCAGTAAGTAATTGTACTACACTGTTTGATTATATTTCCATCATTCCTGCTTTTTTTTTTTCCTCTCCAGAGAAGAAAGAGAATGTATAAAGGTTCCTAGAGATATGGATGATGCAAAGGCCTTGGGAAAAGTCTTGTCCAAATACAAGGACACATTTTACGTTCAAGTGTTAGTGGCTTATTTTGCCACATATGTTTTGTATCCTTTTTCTGGTATAAAGGGCAGCTTTGATGTAGTCATGCTTCTCTGAAAAAATAAGTGAAAAATACAAATTGATAACTTCTTGGTCATGGGTGAAGTTTAACATACTTTGTTTAATATAGGAGTGTCTACAAAGAGACACAAATATTTTAAAATCGTGGAAATTTAGAAACATTTCTCTCTATTAGGCTTGGTCTCACTTTAGTGTTATGATAACTTTTAAAATAAAGTGAATTTTGAGGTAGAAATTACTGTTTGTTCTAAAGGAAGACTGAGACTGTTGCACTGTTCTTCTTTGAGACATTCAAAGTTCCACATAAGGGTAGTTTGTAGAATATTTAGCAGTATTTCTGAAGGAAAGTATTTTGAGCCATCTTTCATCTCTGCACTGCCCAAATTCAGAAAACCCAATCTCTGTTGTCTTTTAGAGAGATGAATTTCTGAAGTACTTTCTGTGTAGGGAGACACAAAGGCTACCTGTGTTCTGTGTTGACTTCTTTTTCCTGAGTGCTGAATATATTAATTAATCATTAAACACACTCTTAACTGGAACACTTCACTAAAGGTTAATAATTTTAAAGCTGTGGAAGAGGTTTGTTTCACAGTTTTAATGCAGGAGGCTTTCGTAACTCAGGAGAGTCAGCACTGAACGTGCCACTAGTAATTATCCTTCAGCTCATTCTTTTAAAGTATTTCACAAAAAGTTTCATGTTTTCCAAATTATAGATCTATGAAGAAAATGAAAATGTTAGTGTCTATATTAACAAGGAGGAGAATAAATTGGCTCTTTATTGAGCTGCTCTAGGAGCTGATGTGATGACCTTCACTGTCTCAGCAGCAGACTGTGATCAGTTTCTAGGCATGGTACAGTTACCTCTGAACCTTGACATTGCTTAGTGAAAGCTGGACTGACTGTAATGGACTCAGGAAGATTATTGGACTTCCTAATATTTTGGTCAGTTCAACTTGGGTAAAATAGTGTGCAGGTTTTTTTGCTTTATATCTTTTGTATCCAAAGTGAGCAATGCATCATAGTCTCAAGTATGCCTAGCAAGCCTTAAATCCAGCAACCTGCTTGCTTATGCTGCAGAATCCTAATTTTTGATTAAAAATTTAAATTTAAAAATTTTTAAATTTCTGACTGAAAGTAGTGATCAGCTATTGTAGTCAGTGATTACACCAAGCCTATTTGTAAGGAAGTAGTAGCTGCCTTCATACATTTCAGTCTTCCATGAAACTTGTGCTTATGGGCTCAGACAGGCCTGTGAACTTTCCAGAGAGAATATCTGAAATTGCACATCTCTAGTCAACAGTGTAAAATCAGAAGTCTGTGTTTCCTGGAAGTCACAATAAATCCTCTGTGGCAGTTGTAGCGCAGATAAAGAGAAAAATGCAGTCAGCTTTTATTACTTACTGACTTATTTTTTTGTATGTGTAGTGACAAATCTACATCTTGTTGCTCTGTGCTTGCACTTCTTGTGCTATTCCACAAAAGGCATTTTGAAGTAAGGATCTTGAGGGGCCCTGCCTATTTATAGTTTTTCAAGTTGTAATATGTATCCTGACTGCTTTTAAAGTTAGGAGGTGTGTAGCTTTCTAGGAATGTGTTTTCCCTTAACTAAGATGCATCCAGCTTGCAAACATTTGCTATTCCTGGGTCTATATTTCTCAGTATCCTGTCAGGGTTTCTTTATCCCTTTCCACTGGCCTTATTTCTTGTTTGTTTGGTAAGTATGGAAAGTAGTTTGTGAGGGCATATATTTTTATCGATTTGGAGTACAACCAAGCATCTGAGCAGCTTCCTATTGGAAATGATCAGTCTGAAACTGGCATACACTTCAGTTTCTGATGAACTACTGAGTTCTTACTCAGCTCTGCTGCAAGAATTACCCACAAAAATTCACTGTAGCATTGGGTGATGATCCAAAACACTGAGCTGTTTCTCCAGGTTTTCTTAATAATGAAGACATTTGAGTGTGAATCAGCCAGAGTTTCCTTTACTCTAAATTTGTTTAGCATCTGCCAGAACCCAGTCGTAATTTCACAACACAGTTACTGTTGTTTTATTATCACACTACAAAATACATCTGGTTTATAACTGGCTTAAATATGCAAGAAGCTTAGTTTAAGATTTGAAATGTATTTTTTCAACAAGCTTTAGTAAGTTATGGGCCAAAGATGCAATCATAATGAGCCTTAGTATTGAAAAGGTAGGGAGGACCCTGTTGTTCAGTTTTCATGTTTGAATTTCTTTAATGGCATTGTGCCTCTTATTTGCAAAGCTTTCACTGTTCAAAGTCTTAAAACTGCAGAAGCACTTGATATTAACTGATAAGTAATCAATGTTGTCTACTTTGAGTGCTAAGATTGATTCAAATGCCTTGGAAATAAACTGTCTTGGGTCAACAGTGTACTTGGGGAGTGTGTACATACTGCTGGAGGAGAGCCCTGATGGAGGGCTGCATAGAAACCTGCTCTAGCCAGGCAGTGTAGTTTATAGGGAAACAAGGCTGACATTAATTAGAGTTTCTGCTCATTTATTGTCTGTTTTGATTTTTTTTCAGTGCTCAGGACTCGGAGCTTCCTTTTGCTATATGCTTTCATACCTAGTGGGACGTCCTGTTGTGTACAGATATTTAACAGAAAAAGCAGTAAAATGGTCAGAACAGGTACGGTTTCTAGAGATGCTGGAACTTACGATACAAAATGTGTCGTGGAATAGCATGGAAAACTAAGAGGTCTTGTGCTCATGTATGTCATTACACAGAAGGGATTCTGGAAGTATTCCTGATTTTATGGTATTTCCCATGAGAAATTTGTTCTTACCTAGAAAGTGTTTGCAACTGATCACCCCCCTGGTTTATTTAGTGTCAATAGGAAACCTCTCCAGTTATAGATAATTTCAAGTAATTGCTCTCTAAGTATCAGGACTAATGAAAGCTGGGTTTGTGTTTTTGTGTTGGAGGAACCTGTAGCTGTATGTCTGATTGAGAAACATTAATTTGAAGATGTTATTGTAGTTGGAGCATTTAGAAGCGTTCTCTTACAGTATCTGGTAACATTAATTTCAGCAAGTCTTGATTGTGAGGTGAACCTAAAGGTTTTGCAGTAAGAAATACAGTGTGATTTGTACTTGACCCTATGTGTCTTTCTTTGATACTCTGAAACATTCAAACAATTTTTTTTTTTTTTTTTTGGCAAGTATGAAGCACCTGTACTCTGGTCAAGATTTTTTTGAGTTACATAAAAATGCTTTAAACTTGTTCCTCATTAGATAAGATCTGGAGCTGTCTGGCACAACTGACCTTGTTAGGTTATATACTATTATTTTGACTCTTGACCCAAGTAAATCTTCATATTGCAGTATAATCTTGAGACTATTCTGAGCAGCAAATGGTTACTATTGCCATTAGTAGAACTGAGCATGTGATTTAAAATTGCACGTGCAGCTCATATCTCACTGTGTCCAGGTTAATTGGACTGTATCATGCTTGTGTATTGAGGTTAAGCCATTTTATATGCAGCATTAATCAATATTTAAATATTTCTCCTGCGTTAAGATTTAAGAAACCCACAGTGCTCCTGATTTTGGTGTTACAGTTAAATTTAAATTTGGCTAAAGCTGCAAAACAGGGTTGTGACTGGGGTGAGCTGCCATGTGAGATTTCAGGTGGAATTGCAATCAGACCAGATTTGTTTTCAACTGTTTGAGGCTTAATCTTAGTGCAGGTCTGCTAGGATGGGCCAGAACTGTGGATGCTTGGCTATCCTTGCAGCTTGGCTTGAGGTCACACTTGTCTGGAAAGACTGATGTGCTAGAGACAGGCTGGAAGGAGAAGAGGCTTTGTTGTAGCATTGGTGTAAGGAGCTAGGCTAGACCTAAAAACATAATTAATACTGTAAATGAAGTTGGAGCTGTTGTTGCTGCTGGGTAAATGTTAATGCTGGGCACTATAGCCTATGGGGAGACTGGCTTTGGAACTGTGCTGGGAGCAGCCACCTCATGAAGTTCAGAGCTGGGACCTGGCTGAGTTTCCAAGTGAGGAATATAGCTGTGTTTGAAGCTTGATCACAGGTTAGGACAGAATGGATTGAGGAACAAACTTCCTTGCTAGTTGCTGCAAAAGCTTTAGGAATGAGATTAGAGACTGGCTGTGTTGACTGGGCCAGAATTAGACAGAGGTGATGTGCTGAAGTTAGAGTAAGGCCTGTGGCTCTGCCTATGACTTACTTGCTGCTTGAGTTAGCTGAGTCAGTCAGACACATCACCACTGTGCTCTGTCACACACAGCTGTTTCCAGGGTGATCTCAGTACTATCTAACAGGTGATTCACTTCCCCACATCACGCATTTTTAACTGATTTTTATGTTTACAACATGTAAATGTCTACAAAAGACAGGGAAAAAAAACCCCTTTAAACCTCTATGGTTGTGTATTTTCAAGGCAGGGATTTTTTAACCAAATGTTTGGTTTTTCTTTTTTGGCAGGTTGAACGACATAGAGAACATCTCATTAACTACATAATATTTTTGAGAATAACACCTTTCCTTCCCAACTGGTTTATCAATATCACATCTCCTGTAATCAATGTGCCATTGAAAGTGTTTTTCATTGGCACTTTCCTAGGTAAGAGTTGTGGCTCGTGAGCCACAGTTTGGGGTGGCCAGAAGAAGGGGTATACACTATAGATTTTTTAATTGGCATATTTTTGCACATACTTTTTAATCTGGTTGGGAAACAATCCAGTATTTTTCCTTTATGAACTTAAAATCAGTTTGAAAGGAGAACTTGAAATCTGCAGAGCCTAAAGAGCAGAGATTATTTGCCTGTTCTCCTGTATTTGAGTTTGCATTAAAAATATTAAGAATGGCATAAAACTAGTTCTTTTGATAAGGGGTTTTTGTCTTTGAATTCTGTATTTACAGCCCTCTTAAAAAAAAAAAAAGTACAAGACAACAAAATCTCAAGATTTTGGTGTTAAAATTTGGATGACTAATTATGGCTTTTTTCACTTAAAATCAGTTTGAAAGGAGAACTTGAAATCTGCAGAGCCTAAAGAGCAGAGATTATTTGCCTGTTCTCCTGTATTTGAGTTTGCATTAAAAATATTAAGAATGGCATAAAACTAGTTCTTTTGATAAGGGGTTTTTGTCTTTGAATTCTGTATTTACAGCCCTCTTAAAAAAAAAAAAGTACAAGACAACAAAATCTCAAGATTTTGGTGTTAAAATTTGGATGACTAATTATGGCTTTTTTCACCCTAACAAGCTGTTTTTTCATCCTTTCCTTGCTCCAGGTGTAGCACCACCGTCTTTTGTAGCCATTAAGGCAGGAACAACGCTGTACCAGCTTACAACAGCAGGGGAAGCTGTTTCCTGGAACTCTGTTTTTGTTCTCATGATTCTAGCCATCCTCTCCATCCTACCAGCTCTCTTCCAGAAGAAACTGAAACAGAAGTTTGAATAAGGATCAAACTGGACCAGAATTTCCCATATTTCATCTCAGGATCAGCACTTCTGATATTTGTATATTTGCTTTTCTATTGGATCTTAAGCAATTAAAGGGGAGGCTTGTAATTGGTAAGAATGTCTTTAAATGAGCACATGTCCTTAAATGGAAGGAAGTGTGTTCAGAAATGTACTGCATATAGTTTTGTAACCAAACCACCAGTGTTTTATTTTGGGAGGGTGTGTATGTGGCCCTCAGGATGAGGGAAGTGAGAATATAGATGTAACATTTTGCTCTAGTTATGTGCAGAGCAAAAATTGTAATGTAGACATAAACTACAGGTGATGCTTTCTAACACTTGCAGGAAAAAGCCCTGAATTATTCAGTCCAACTTTATAACATTGTCTGTAGGCTTGCATGTGATCTGGTCTGAGTGCATTTCTCACTAACAATATTTTCCTTCTTTTTTGCCTTGAGGAGTTTCAAAATAATACAATGGTGCTCACTCAGAAACAAAGGTTCTTTGCAGTACTTTAACTACAATATTATTCTCATCCTGGTTGTTTACTTCTATTTATTAGTGCTGTATGGAATTAAATACTTGAACCTACATCTGCTTTACTTACTGGGTTAACAAAGGCAAAGTGTCACATCATTCCCTCTTGGCCCCTGTAAAATTTTATTCTGGGAGCAGATACAGGAAGGGAGGGAGCAGCTTAGAATTCTTATCTTGGCTAGCTGATGATTTTTAAGTTCTAATTTTCATTTTTTTAGTGTTGATTATTTTGCCATTATTTCACTTGCATAGATTTATCCTGCCAACTTAAGAAAGTGATCATATGGTTATGTAAAACTTGCAGTTCTCAAGTGATTTAAAAATGCTTAAGCAGTGTAATATTACCATTTCTCAAGCAATATGTAAAGAGTATAAAATTTCTCATTGCAGCTTGATTAGCTAAAAGAAATGTCAGGTACACAAACTGGTGCAGTTCCTATCAAACAGCTGATCCCAAATAATGTTCAGAGCACCATGGAACAGCAGGCTCTTGTGTCGGTGTATATAAAAATGGGGGGTTCCATTGTCTGCCAGGTCAGTGACTGGCAATGGGCAGCCAGCCATGACTCGCCTTCAGCAGAACTCTGTGTGTTCTCTCAGTAAGGTACAAGATACCTCCCCTTGTGCTTCCAGCTGTGGTAGTTTGTTGTCTTGTCAGTGGAACCCCATAAACCAAGGCCCTGGTCAGGAGCTGGGGAGCACACTCGTGTTTTATCCTACTGAAACCAGTGCTGCTCATGCGGTTTAAGCTGATGCCCCTGCAGTATCTCCCTGAAAAGGGAGGTGACACAGCAGCATGTGCTCCAGTTCCAGGGTTTATTTGTCCGTGTCCTCGTGTTAACTCATGATCATATCATAGATCTTTGAGATGTTCATGAATGTGATAATGTAAAAGGTACTGGTACCTTTAAAGGGTTTATTCATTCTTGTAACATAATGTTAATTGACTGCTTCGTTTCATCACAGTATTACTTGTAAATATATAGTAATATTGATAGACCATTTGTCTTTTATTTAAATCCAGGCTGCACAGTAAATGATATTTTTTACATAAGTATATAAAGGAATTTATATCAGTTCTGTTTGCAAGTTTATTGTAAGATCATTCAGCTTCAGCAATTCTTTTGTTATTTAGAATTTACTCTAAAAGTGTACTTTGGCATTTAACACTGAACAGTGATTCCTTTTATTGCTGCCATTCTAATCTCCAGCGCTCCTCTACCCAGGGAATTTATTCCATAGTAAACCTGGATGTGAATTGAGCCATGTGAGCAAGGGTCCCACGGACTACTGAGAGTGAAGCTGCTGTAGATTTACAGCCTACTTTTCTGCAGAGTTAACTTTTCATGCAGATGAACTCTCAGAATAAATTACCTACTACTTATTTTCCAGTGGCTTTTCTCAAAATTTGTCTCAATTCTTGGTCAGTAACAGAAGCTGTTTTAAAATCCCTCCCATGCTGTGTAAAGCCAATGTTTTGGTGGAACCTTCTCACTAAAGAAGGAACTGAAATCTCCTTCAATCTAATGTGACTTGTGCTATCACTTGACATTTTCACTGAGTTCTGTTTCACTATGGAGATGGGGATCAGGCTTTGTTACTGAAAACCTGTTGTGTTTCAGCCACAAGACTGGCTTCCCATCATAATAACTAAAAGCCTTAAGACCTTAAAAAGGTTCAAAATAGGGTTCTTTACTTTTTCAAAACCTTAGCATTTTTTTTAAACCCATCTCTTCTGTGTTTATCTTCAGCTGCCAGCAGCCTGAGGTGCTTTCCTATCCCATGAGGACTTGTGAGGGTTGTGAAGAGTAAGGCAGGCATTGTGGAAAGCAAAAAAAGCACTGTGTTGTGGAGTACTGTACTAGCCTACTGTCTCCTTTAGGAAATCCAGAAAGTGATCCAAGAGAGAGCCATAACATTTCAACAGAAAAATAGTGGCTACCATGGAACAAACCAGGACATCAGAAAGATGTAGCTTTGTTTTTTAATTGCAAGGGATTTTGAGCTGTTAGGCGACCTGTTTATCTTTTGGAATTTTTTTGGTGATACCTGCATGACATCATTACTAAGTGTCTCTTGCCATTTGATAATAAAGCTGTTATATAAAATATGAAACACTGCACTTTTTGAGTATAATGAAGCATGCTGAGTTTCCCACTAAGCCTAATTTTTTATTAACCTGTTTAAAAGGGGTGAGTCCTTCCTCAATGGTATTTTTAGTCATTGATTAAAAATTAAACTGAGCTGATTACATCTGTAGATGAGATTAATTCTGTTTCTACCTTTATTTCAAAATAAGTAGGTAAACTTGACTTCCTTTTCTCTCTGAAATTAATTTCTTGCATACAGCAGTAATTTTGAAAATTTTTCTGGTTTGCAGTGGAAGGCAACTGGGTCTAACTTCTGTCTCTTCAAGTACAACTATTTGCATAAAGTACCTTTTTTTCCCCCATTAATCTCTTATGGAAGGCCCCTGTGCCAAAGTTATTTCAGCTTCATTTACCTTCCCTTAATATTCTGTCAAGGCCAGTTTATGAAATGGTTTTTTTGCCTTGTATAGAAAACTTGCTGAAAGGGTGAGACAGAAGAAGTAAAAGTTAAAAATGAGAAGCTTTTGTTCGTGCACAGTACTGTTACGCAAAGTCAAAACATGGGGTTTTTTAGGCAGCTGAAGATTTTTGTGTGTTCCTGAGAATTTTCATCATGCGTAGTTTCCTTCTGTGATTGTGTGGGGTTTGGGAACCCTATAGTTTAGTATGGCAGTACTAAGAGGGAAATAAAAAAGGGTTTTGATGGGAAAGTGGGACCCAGAGCATGTTTTTCAAATTTCCATCAAAGAGAAGTGAATACTCCAACTATTTTTATGACCAATTGATGTCTTGCAATGACAGACGTTTATAACTCTCAGCTGGTGGCTTTATAGCTCCAGGTCACCCAAACTGAAAGAAGTTACAGCCTTTTAGTACTGGCAATTAATATAAATAATGGCATAATATATTTACTAACATACCATAACTCCCCTGCCAGTTCTTAAAAATGCTCCACCTAGTGTGATAATTCCCATTTCCTTGTTTTATAGTACACAAGAAGAATCTGGGTCTGGATTATGAGAGCTCAAGTCAGTGACTGGTGTATATGTGAGAAGCCTCATAAAAGCTCCTTTCTGCAGATAGTCTTCCAAACACAAGAGAATTCTGCTCCTGTGCAGCTGTGGGGCTTCAAAAGTCTCCTCATAGTTGTAAAAGGTTAGTAGGCCCTGCTAGGCCCTCAAGAGGGCTGGGAATGCTGCAGTGGGAAATAGCTTTTAAAATTCTGCCTCAGAACTGGGATCTAATGTTAAACTCATAACTCCTGATTTTTCCTTTACAACCTAGCCTTGAGGAGTTGTATCTAAAACCTGGAATTTGCAATGTTTACTGTACTTGGAAGAATTCCATGTCATGAAGAAGTATTCTGAGCAGATCACTAAATCATTCTATGTTTGACTCTTTGTTCTGTGTTAAAGTAATTTCTCATGGCTGAGAATGATAAACTTCCAGTCTACCCTGAACTTGTGCAGGAGCTGCTTCTCCAGCTGGATCCCTCTAAGTCTATGGGGCCTGATGGGATTCATCCAAGAGCAAAGAGCTGGCTGGTGTCATCAAGAGACCTCTCTCAATGATGTCTGAATCTTGGGAATCTGGAGAGGTCCCAGTCTACTGGAAGCTGGCAAACATTGTCCTGGTTTTCAAGAAGGGCAAGAAGGATGACCATGCAAACTACAGGCCTGTCAGTCTCACTTCAGTGCCTGATAGAATTATGGAGACGATTCAGTAAAGCTTTTGATGCCGTCTCTCACGGTATCCCTCTGGACAAAATGTCCAGCACTCAGCTGGGTAAACACATCATGGGACGGGTCAGTAACTGACTCATGGGTCGGGCACAAAGGGTTGTAGTGAATGGAGTGACATTACTAGTGGGTCCTGTCACTAATGGGGTTCTGTAGGGTTCTGTCCTCGGCCCAGTTCTCTTCAACATCTTCTTTAATGACCTGGACGCAGGACTGGAAGGAGTACTAAGTAAATTTGCTGGCTATACTAAATTTGGAGCAGCTGTTGATTCCCACGAGGGCAGAGGCCCTGCAGAGAGACCATGACAAGGGCTGGATGATCACCAACCATATGAAGTTTAATAAAGACAAGTGCTGGATTCTGTACCTTGGTATGGAGCAACCCTGGATGTACGGACAGACTGGGGAAGGAGATGCTGGAGAGCAGCACCATAGAAAGGGACCTGGGGGTCATAGTTGTTGGTAAATTGAGCATCAGTCCATAGTGTGGGCTTCTGGAGCTGGGGAGAAGAGGGACAATGCTGCATGTGGGAGTGTGGGAAATGTTCCACACCCTGAAGTGCCAGTTCTGCTCTGATCTGTGCCCTGATGTGTGAGGACCTGTGTGTTAGATGATCCGCTGTGCAGGCTCTATTCCACAAGCCTGTTGTGTAGATGTCACACCAAATGCATCGTCAATAAGCAGCCAGATTCAAGTATCTGGTTTTGCCGGCTGGAGAGGATTGCTTTAATGGTAAAAGTCACTGATTGGATTTTTGTTTTCTTAAAGAATCTGGGGTAAATATCTTAATCAGAGTCCATCAGCACTCTGACAACTGGAGCAATTTGTTTGTGCTTTGAGCTCTGTTAGCTTTTGAAGCTTAGCTTATCTTGGGAAACAGCTGCCCAGAAAAAAAAGGAGATACCCTATTTCAGACTTCTTCGATTCTCTGAGCAAAGTTGAATGGAACTGTAAGTTGCTGTTGTGGTTTCTTACTGCTCAGTAAATAAACTCCTCCAATAACCATGACTGGGATTGCTGGCAAAGTAAATCTGAATTAAGTAATATGATGAATACTCAAGATATCTTCACACCAAGTTCAATATTCTTTGCTATTTTAAAGACTTCATTCTCTTTCACTTAAGGTTTGAGCTTGAAAATACAAGTCTTTGCCATAAAAAACAGCAGCTGCATCAACATTGATAATCTTGCCAAAGACAATGAATCTTTTAAATCTCTTCCTATTTACTAATATGTCTTTATGATTATCTGGCTAAAGAATCCTAGTTTCCACAGAATTCACAATACCACAGATTTTCTCAATATCATAAAGAATACTTTCAAGAATTCAAAATGGAGTCTAGAGTGTCGTTGTCTTACTCAAGGACTAATCTAAGCCATTTGTAAAGTTTCCTGACAGAGTTGCCGTATTTCGGGTGTTTCCTGTGATGGGAACATTGGTCAAGAAGACTGACAGATTAAAGCCATTGGCCTTTGAATTAGATGTCACAGATGCTCTTTGTGGTCACTAGGCAAGAGTATTTCAGAAATGAAATAATGGGGGAGGAAAAAGATACAATGGAAAAGAGACAGTGACTGAGAAAATGGGAGGAGAAGGCTGTAGCTGTTCAGGTACATTGCTGGATGCAGAGATTAGAGAGGGACTACGCTGTAAATTGGCTTGGAACACAGAGAATTTATCTGACAAAGTAGGAAAGAGCTTTCCACAGCAAAAATTTGGGTTAACCTTTTGTTGGTTCTGGTTTGTGCAGTTCCACCCATCTTGTTCCTTTCTTGTAGCAATTCAAAGTGAATCTGAGTTTCTTCTGAGATTCTCCTTTTAAAAAAAATATTTCTTGTCCCTTACCCTGTTGCATAGCAAGGCATGTGTGCATTTAATTATTGTTGCTCAACAGTATCTCTGGTAAACCTCTGTTTACTTACTGGCCCTGTTAACTTTATGTACTGAATATTTACTAAATACATGGTTATTTCTGGAACAGTTAAGGTGCAAGAACAATTTTTTATTTCCCCATTTTACTCTTTATTTGACAAAAAGCCCCTGCCAATATCTGTGCTGTTTCTCTAGACTTTCTTGCAAGTCCTTCTAAGACCCTCAGGCTATGGCTTTTGTCATAAGGGTTGAACTACAGTTCAGGCTTATTTGAAAGAAGTTCACCACGTGCTGAATACATTGTCCTTTACCACACTGAAAGCAGATTGAGAAGACAAATGTGCAAAAAAATGGCTAGAGAACACAGCAGAGTAAGAGCAACCAGATTTAGCTATTTCTGTTCTCTGTTGTGTCTTCCACACACCACCAGGCAGGCTCAACACAATCTAACTGTGCTTTTTGTAGAGTAAACTCAAGCCCTTCACTCTAATACTGCTCCTACCCTGACACCTTTATTGAAATCTTTCCCTCAAGTTGAATAGTGCTTAAAAACTGACCTCTCAGTCAAATCTAAGCAACACTTTCCTTCACTGATAACCCATTCTCGGGCCCATACAGTCCTAATCAAGTGACCACTGATACCACCAGTGCTATCCTAACAGTTTTTCCTGGTTCCCAGAAGGATGTCCAGCTGTCCACAACTCACTGGGCAGAGTGGCCTAAGAGTTTAGTTGTTGTGCTTCAAAAGGCTGTAAAATATTGGCAGTGAAGTCTTCTTATATGTGCTGCTGTTTCTAGTCCCTGCAGAGAACTCGGTCTGTCTTGGCAATGGAAAGTCGCATAAATGAGGTTTCCTATGCTTGGTAATGTGTTAAGTTAGATCAGTGTCTGATCAATTCAGCATTATGGATGCAACCTTAACTACTTGGTTAGTCCTGGAAAATAATCATTAAGTACTGCAAAGTTTTAATCTCTCCTCTTATAAGCCCCATAAGATAGGGAAGGATTCTGATGCAAATGCCACAAATAGAGAACGGAGAGAGGAGAGGAAGGGGAACTGCTTACAGACCTAATTTTAGGCTAGTAAGGCCATCCCAGGTGCCTCTACAGCCAGAGGAAAAAGCATTCTCAAGGCAGGGCATGGGTTCCTGTCACTTATCCCTCAGCAGCTCAGTTCGGGTCATCCTTCCCAGGGCTTGTTCTCCTCTCCATGCTGAGCCAGAGGGGAGAGTGGATTTCACTCTGTGCAAGCCCAACTGTTAAGAGAGATGTGTGTGATGTTAATCCAAATAAGAAAAAGAAAACAACCTTAAAGCCAAACAATCCCTAAAGCATTTCCCTGCAAACACAGCTGCTTCACAAAGCTGTGGAGTCACGACAGCCACCGGGGCCGCGGGGATGGGAAGATGGAGGTGACAGGAGGACGCAAGCCCAGAGGTGCTTTCAGAGCAGCATCAGGCTGACGTGTGCCTGAGTGAGCAGCCCTGGCAGCACCTTCCTGGCCTCTGACTGCATCCGGTTCTGGGTTCCTCAGCACAAGAGAGACATGGAGCACCTGCAGTGGGTCCAGTGGAGACTACAAAATTGATCAAGGGACTGGAGCACCTCTCCTGGGAGGAGAGACTGGGGGAACTGGGCCTGGACACAACACGTTGGACTTGATCTCAGAGGTCTTTTTCAACCTAATTGATTCTGTGCTTCTGTTCAGCCTCGAGAAGAGAAGACTGGGAGGGGACCTCATCAATGTCTGTAAATACCTGAAGTGGAGGTGACCGAGGATGGACCAGGCTCTGCTCGGTGGTACCAAGCAAAAGGACAAAATGCAACAGGAAGAAACAGGGAGTTCCACCTGAATGTGAGGAAGAATCTCTTTACTGCGCAGTGACTGAGCACTGCACAGGCTGCCCAGACAGGGCGTGGGGTCTCCCTCACCGGAGATATTCAAGAACAGTCAGGACACAATCCTGTGCCACGTGCTTAGCAATAACCCTGCTTGAGCAGGGAGGTCGCACCAGACGAGCCGCTGTGGTCCCTTCCAGCCTGCCCCATCCTGCGATTCCGCGCCTGAGGCGGGGGCAGAGCCCTTCCCTGGGCTCCCTCACCCCTGGGCTCCCTCACGCCACGGCCGTGCCCGCCCGCCACACCGCCCCCTCCGGCAGCCCCGGCGCGAGCAGCAGCGCCAGCAGCAGCATGACGTCACCCCGCGCACAGGGCGCAGGCGCGGCGTTGCGGCGCGCGGCCGGGCCGCCCCCCCGGAGAGCGGCGGGGGCTGTTCCCAGAATGCCGCGCGGCGCCGCCCGCCCCGCGCCGCCATGGAGGCGGCGGGCGCAGCCGGAGATCCCGGCCCCGCTCCCGGCGCCGCCCGGCCCCGCTCCCGCTGAGCCCTGCGCGCCCCTCGCCCTGCAGCATGAGCGGCGGCGGCGGCGGCGGCTCCTCGGCACCCGGCCGCTTCGCCGACTACTTCGTCATCTGCGGGCTGGACACCGAGACCGGGCTGGAGCCGGACGAGCTCTCCGGTGAGTGGCCAGCGGCGCTCGGCGCTGGGCGGCGGGGTCTGGCCGCGCTGCCTCCCCGCGCCGCTGCCTCCCCGCTCCGCCGCCTCCCTGCTCCGCCGCCCCGGGCGCTGCGGGGGGAGCCTGTGCCCCGCCGGGAGCCCCGGGCGCTGCGGGAATGCCTGGCTGGGCACGGACCGGGGTCGGTCAGAGTGACCGAACTCCCCCAAAGCCCGTCAGAGTAGCACCGTGAGACGGGCTGGGCAGAGCGCGGGCTGTGCGGTGGCATCGCTTTAGGTCGTCTCAGCCTCAGCGGCGGTGTCCTGCGCTCTCTTCGGAGCCGCGTTGCGTGTATCAACTTTAGCCAGGCATTTGAGACACACAGCCAATCTTAAGGAATCGGATTTGGGAGAGAAGGCGAAGAGCATTTGCGTGTTCAGTGTTACCTTTTTTTGGAGCACAGGATAAGAATTCTCTTGCAGCAGTATCCGAAAAGAAATCGGATTAGGAAGTGATTACTCTGCTGTTAGGTGAGAATGTTCACACCAAATACACAGCTAAACCGTATCAGTCTAGACTACACCACTGGTTTGACACCACTGTGTCAAACCAGTGTTTTTAAGGTTAAAACTCAGTTCTGTGTTTTAGCAGCCCCTCGCTTCAGCTTTAGTCTCATTGTATTGGCCCCGGTTAAATCAGAGGTTGCTTAGCATCTCTAACTGTTCGGAAAGATGAAGGAATGTGGTGGTGAAAACCTGACCTAACATCAGTACTGATCTTGTGTATTTGAACTCTGAACTTAACCAATAATACATTCTCTCTCCCCAACTTCGTTTTCTTTTTATTAGCTTGCTTTTATAAGGTGTCGTGGGTTTTTTTACATCATTGCATTTAAGCTGTCCCTCACTAAATAAACGCTTGTTCCTTGTAGAGTGGAATTAGTATTATTAGAACTGACTTTTTGCATTGAGTTCTTCTAAAGTTTGGCTATTATGGATACTCTTTTTTTTCATTTAATGACTTCAAACAAAATTTCTCATCTGTCCCTCATGCTGAGCAGTACCTTACCCTAAGAGAATTCATGTTTGTCTAATGTTAAAGTGACTACAGGCTACAGTTTGAGACTTGAGGAGTGAGTACAGCATAACAGTCTGCTCTGTAATGGCCCTGCAAATTACAGTATCAATTCGATTTAAGGTATCTAAAGAGAACAAAATGCAATCCAATTTCATTGAGGGATATGTGACGGGTTTTTTTAAATCAAATGGCAAACAAAGTTTATAGATCGAAAACGATTAACAAGATGTTAATTTTGCTATGCATTTACTATATATCTACTTGTGTAATGTAGTGTGAGGCACACTCAGTAATGCTCTCTGTTCTTGATAGGCACGTGAATAATTCTCCTCACATAATTCAATTTAAAATCAGCAGTGCATTACTTTAGGCTGGCTATCTAATAGTAAACTGGAAGATATCAGTGCCTTTTTAAAAATATTATGTCAGAGTGTGCAGGTCTGAAAGCTGGCGCGTGATGTTCTTTCTGTATTTGCTTTCCCGGTCAAGGACTGCATCTATGGTATGTAAAACTGTAGTGTGTGATATATCCTGGTCTCTGCTGTTCCACCATCGTTCTGTAATGGTATTACTTGTGACAAGGTGTCGGGTTGGGGGGAGAAGAGGTTGTAGTATTTATGGGGGAGACAGATTTTTACGTGATTTGAGAAAAGGTTTTAAAAGAAGGTGGGGGGAAATTTCTGACAGTGTCACAGCATAAGGGCTAGGTGGAATTCGGGTACGTTTTCTTGAGTTTGTTGTGTTATTAATAATGCATGATAGTGTGACTGATAATGCTTTCAAACAGTGTCTTAGGTTATAGCCTCCTCCAGTGTCCACTGATAAAAATGGAGAGGGCCTCTGTTGATTTCAGTGGCTTTTGGATAAAGCTTGGAAACACTTTGTACTTCCTGGAAGCCTTTCTTGTTTGAATGAAAGGGTCATTGTGCGCTGGTTTTTTCCCCCCTCCCTCTGATTTCTGCGCTGCAAAATAGCTTCTGAATCCTCGTACTGTTGAAACAATTGTCTTCATAAGTGGCCATTGCTGGGAGCGAGGCGCTGGCCCTCGAGCCGGTGGGTGCAGGGTGCGGAGCCGGGACGCTGCCGCTGGAGCCGGGCACGGCGGGTCCCTCCAGGGCTTTCCTGCGTCAGGGCTGCCGGAGCCCAGCCTGGCATGATGTCATCGCTACCCCTCTCCGCCGCAGGGAGCCGGCCGCCGCGGCTAGGGCCTCCGGGGATGCTGCCGGCACACTTTGTTCTCGGCATGCTCACGGAGCCGTGCATTTCGGGTGTTCAGCCTTCGTATCGGTGGTACAGCGTTTTCTGCAGACTTGGTAATGAGGCACAAGCTCAAGGAATTGATGCTCGGTCTAGTTACTTTGTTTGAAGAGACACCTCTGATGGCGTTTTCCCTTTGTATGTTGGAAGCTTACTGAATAGCACAGCTGTAATGCTTTTTCCTGAAAAAGTTGGCTGGCTGATGGAACATGCACAGAATATGTATATATGTTTGTTTTCTTTTAACGCAGTGAGAAATCCTGTGTTTAGGACTTGTAGTTAGCATGGGTTAAAGAGTCTCTATTGCTAGGGCTTTTTTATCCCTAAATTAAATTCTGAGCATCCTTTCTTATTTTGATAATTGTGTTCCCACCGGCTGACCTGTTAAAGGAGATGGAAAATATTTGCTAGGTGGTACTAAAACACAACCAAAACCCCATCACTGGATGAAGCTTAAGCTCCAGTGTCAGCTGCTAAGCTGGATGAGAGAGGAACTGCGGTGTGTTTTCATGTTTCCAGATGGTATTGATATGCCAGAAGTGATGACAGAAATTTTTCATTACACTGCTGTGGTCTGTTTCAGGTAAATTTCCTTCACAGAGCAAACCACAGAAGGGTTGAGGTTGGAAGGGACCTTTGGCAGTTGTCAGGTCCAACCCCGCTGCTGAAACAAGGGCTCTCTAGGGCCAGTTGCCCAGGACAATGTCCAGGTGGTTTTGAGTATCACCAACAATGGAGACTTCACCACCTTCCTGGGCAAGCTGTGCCAGTGCTCAGCTACTCTCATGGTGAAAAGGTGTGTCCTGATGTTCATGTGGAACCTCTTGCATTTTGTTTGTGCCTGTTGCCTCTGGTCCTGGCACGGGATACAGCCTGTCTCCATCATCTTTAATCTCTCTTTAGATATTTATATACATTGATAAGATTCTCCCCTGAGCATTATGTTCTGCAGGCTGAACAGTCCCAGCTGTCTCAGCCTTTCCTCCTGTCCCTTGTTCATGTTTGTGGCCCCTTGCTGGACTCTCTCGACCGTGTCCATGTCTGCCTTGTGCTAAGGAGCACGGAACTGGGCACGGCACTCCAGCTGTGGCCCCTCCAGGGCAGGATCACCTCCCTCAGTCTGCTCACAATGTTTTTAACTAAAGCACTCCAGGATGCCACTGGCCTTCTTTGGAGCAAGGGCACATTGCTGGCTCTTGGTCATCATGCTGACCACCTAGAAATGATGAAATGAATACATCACCAAAAATCTACTGTATGTAATATAACATATTGTAATCCTGCGACATTATGATAGGATTTCTTAATTTAGATTGTATGACCGTGTCCTGGAAAGGTAATGAGAGTGAAGTTGAGCCTCATCTTTCAACTGGAGTCTTTTATCTGTTGAGTTAGATGTAATTTGAATGACGGTGGGAAACCTTGCACTATGTGGAACTGTTGGAGTTTCGGTGGAAAAGAACATGGAACAAAAGGATTTTGTTTTGTTTTCTTCCTTTGTGATGTGTAAAGTTTTTAGCAATCACTTGTCAACAAGTTTGTTTATTATGGAGTAGCAAAGCAAAACATCAACTTGCCATTGCCTTACACTTACGCTGAATTGTAGTCTTGGAGTTCTTTTACAAAATACAGAACTCAGGTCCGAATATCTGGGCCCCATGTTCTCATTAAAATTTTCTGTTGAACGTACCTTAGTAGTCTTGAACACCATATCATAAAGATGATAATAGTTATTTCAGAAATAACAGTGTTAAAGAAGAAAGAGTGTAAAGAAAAAAAAGGCCTATGATCTGTGAAGAAAAGATTGGTGATTTAATAATAGGATTGTTTTTAAAAAAAGAAGGGTAAAATCAGTGACTAGTCTGTCACCTGTACTTTTTATCCCGCCTTTCTTCCTAGTTTGAACAGTTTCTTTAAGGTTTGATCCAGAAATTAATTTATTCAGTATATGGACTTGTGTTCCTTTGCTCAAGTCCTTATCATGGTGCTTTGAGTTGTCCATCTGATCATGAGCTTCATCCTTAGAGGAGAATGAAAATAGTGTTAGGTGAATCCTATTTGTCCAGGAAATATCTTTCCTGTAGAGACCCCTCATGAGCCTTTTCAGAGTTCATATTAGATCTGCTTTCACTCTCTTATATGATGATATGATACCATTTAAATTGTTCTTCCTCTGTCATACCCTCTTTTTTTGTATTTTGTTTTTAATCCTGTTGAGGCAAGGTCTTTGTGCATGTAGATTATGTAGCACAACATGACTGATTATGAGTAAGGCATCTCTGTGCTGGCACAGGAGCCACTTGATTACTGCTGGTGTGTGAAAAGAAGATGATACCTGGTGTATGGTATTCACCTAGCTCCACTCAAAATTATTCTGACAATCTCATATTAAAGAACGTGTTTCTCCTCACCAGGAAAACAGAAATGTTGTCTCACCTAATTTCTCTGTCTGTAATTGAAGTGTCATTATTTTGTATTTTGTTGGCCTCAGATTTAAAATGACAGCTTGCCTTCATGCATTGGTAGTTTGTTTTAATGGAATTCTGTATCGATATAAACTTAAAACAAATATGGATGTGATGAAATGATTGAAGGCATTGGCCACATATGTGTGCCAACAAATTGCTTAGTGTTTTGGAATTAGTGTAGTAGTTCTATTGTAGAAGTCCATGAAATAATGTTGTTATCAGCACCTGTGTTAGTTTCCAAGTTCAACATGCTTAAATACTCGCAGGCTTTTATTTTGCTGCAAAGGTATTTGGAAGGGGTAGCGAAAGGGGAAGAGGAGGAAGAAGAAAAGGAAACTTAATTTAAATTAGCAGATATAATTTTATGACTGACATTTGACCTGTTCCGTATTTTCCTCTTTTGGGCATTTTAATCTTGGAATTAAGACATTTGGGGTTGGAGCCAGCTGTGATTCTTGCAGCAGAGCCCTTCTGCAATACTGTTTTTTCCTTGGGTAAATAGGGTGTGAGTAAATTTCTTTGTCTTCCCTATGGTGGTAGTACCAGCACTTGCTGCCAAAGTGAATGGTGGGAGCCATTGCTTGGTCTTACCAAAGGCTGAATTGTTCTGTGATTGTGGCGTTTTGTTTTTGGTGGCTCCCTCCCCCCCACCTTTGTCCATGTGGATGGTATCCCTGCTAGCTTCCCACAGTTCCCAACGGTGTGCCTCTTCCCTTGGGGATTTATTCTGGGACTGAAAGGGAGGTTTTTCGGTTCCTTTGCTTCTCTGGGATTGCTGACCGAGGTGTTCACTCCGTGGGAGGCGTCTCCAGTGCTGCCAAGGCTCACACCACGCGTTGTTTCACACAGGTCACTGTGGGCAGGCAGCAGATAGCAACAACTTTTGGATGGATTTACATGGGCACATGTGAAACGTTTTAATCCAGATAATAGCTTATTCCACTCTTCCCTACCCCCTCTATCTTTTCCCCTAGAAGCTGGAGCTGTTTGCCATGTTTGAGTGCCAAAAAGGTCTTTTGTCTCTTTGGGAACTGAGGCAGACGTGCTAGGGTAGCTGATATGTAGAATAAAGAATGGCAGAGCTGATGTAAGGGGGAAGCAGCTGTACTTTACTGAACTACATTTGAAGCCACAGTTTATTGGTGATGTTTCTGTAATGCCAATTTTGTCCTTATCATATTCGTATTTTAGGTCAAATTGAGCTATATGCTTTACAGAGTAATCCCCTCAAAACCCACAAAACTCTTCAGTCTTCCATCCTTACATATTCAGTTATAAATTTGGTTTACTTGGAAGGCTCTTTGGCAACCTGTGGGGGAGGAGAAAGGTTACAAGTTGTTGATTTGAGAAAAAATTTAAGGTGCTAAAGCAGTGTCTAAAGAGCTGAAGTTTACCAGTGTCTAAAGGGCTAAAGTTTACAACTCTGTTTTTTTAAGCCTTTTAAAAAAGCCATAGGAATTTCTGGTTTTTTAAGCCTTTTAAAAAAGCCGTAGGAATTTCAACTTACTAAGGCAGGGCGTACAAAGATGGCTTGATTTTGCTTTTTGTTCATTAGGGGTTTTTTGTTGTTAGGGTTTTTTTTCCTGTTGTTTTTGGGAATTTTTGTAGTTTATTTTGCAAGAGAGGCTATGCAAAGAGCTCTTGAGTGGATTGTATGGGAAATACTGCCATTTGCAGATAACTTTTTCCCCAATTCTTCAAATTATCAATTCTGAGGTTACAAAACACCACAACTGTTTTTTATCTGCCTTTTGTCTTAGGGAAGTCCTACTTGAGCATTCTTGGTAATGACTTCTCATACTTATCTTTTGAATTCCCACTAACCTGCAGGGCTCATGTAGCAGAAATGATGCATATGAAGTGACAGTGTCAGAAGCAATTACTTACTGATGCACGCTGTGCAGTAATTACTCTCTCAATTTCTTGACAACCATTTCAGATTTGTGGTTTGTACTCAAGTTTGCAGAGAGCTGGAATGTTATCCATGTGAGGCTTAAAACATTATTGCACAGAGAAATTACTGAGCATTCCAGCACAAACTGTATACTACTTGTATGATGTAGAATTTACTTGGAGTGCTTCTGCTCAAGGCATGTTTCTTAGTCTTTCCAGGAAAATGCTGCTCTGCTTATGGTTTGATGGGCAAGAGGCCATTGGTTTCAAACTTTCCTGTAGAAGTGTAGAATATTGACTTTTTTATTTAGGTTTTTTGGGGATTTTTTATGGTTGTATGATCATCCACAGTCAGGTACAATGTGTACATCTGTATTGAGTCATTTACATATGGATACTGAAGCATTTTGAGAAAGAAACTTTATCTCATTTCATGGGTAAGCGATCTGGAAACAGATAACATGGCAGGCAAAAGCAACCTTTTCAGAGAAAGCGGCATTTCAGTATCTGAGTGAGGAAAAAAGGTTGGTTTTACAGAAACAGATACTCTTTCACACGGCTTCAGATGAGTTTGGAAGGTTTTTTTTCTCAGTACAAGCATCAACTTTTAGGAGCTTTTCTACCATTTGCATATATTACTTGTTATTCCTCCTTAACTTGCTACTTTCAGCAAGCTCCCTTGCCAACTGTTGTTTCCTAATTTTGGCCCTCAAGCCCAGCAATGTCCCACTGAGCTGCCATCAGAGTTGCATTGGGGAAGAGTAAGTCCCATAAGTCAACAAGGTTGGTGCCAGCATAAGGCTGTCATGTCCCTTTCTGTCTCTTTTTATGTGTGAGTTCTGGGAAATGTCAAGTAAACTGCTTTTAAAATTGAAATGTGAAGTGACTCCTTCAGAAGTTTTGCTGAAGACTGGTAAAATTTCTGTTTATCAGTATCTTGGTCGTTTCTCAGAATTCATCTGGCAGAGATTTTATGGCAGTGCAGAGCAATCTAAGTGTAAGTTGTTTCTCTTTCCTGTCCTTACTGAGGTCTTTATTTATGACCGTGATCACAGTGGTGATACACGGTTATCTTGGGCCTGAGACTTTGTGTTTTCAGGATTGGATAAAAGTACTGAACTTTGACTCTTCCTGTTCTAATTGGATTTTCATGTTGAAAGCATGAGGGTTTTTTTTGACCAAATATGAATCTTGCCTTGTGGAGAAGAAAGGTGAGCTTGATAGCTTGATAGGCTTACATGTAAAAGGAAGAGAGCTTACGAGGCATGGGTGGTGAGATAAGGAAGGATATAGCCAGAGCAGAGATAAACTTTGGAGTTTGTCTTATCTGTTGACCAAACTGTCAGCACATCTGATTAATTTTCTGTGATTAGAAATCACTCCTATCAAGCAACTTGACTTTCTTACAGGACATTTTTTGTTTTATTTGGAAAGGGAGCAGTACTTATTAAGGCAGGTTACTGCAAAACACTATTTTCAAAGGTTAGGTAGTAAAGTGAAGCATACTGGCCAGGACTGGTATACTGAAATGACAATACAGCTGATCTTTCTGTATTTTTGTGACCTCTGTATGTTACTGAAACCTGCTGAAAGTTCACGTGTTCTTTAAAATACGTTTTTCCTTTTTAATGGAAAACTTCAGTGGTGTGCTAAAAGAATGGAAATACTTGGTTGAAGGACTGGACAAGTGTTTCAGAAAGATTTGATCCTTGTGCTTTTATGCAGATGTGTTTTCATCAGCCCTCAGAGCAGAAGCCTGTGGGAGCACAAAAAGTAGGGATGTTTAACTGGGTGGGATGTGTCACTGAAAAGAGACCATGGTTGTTGGGAAGAGTTGTTTGGAATGGTCCGTGCTCAGGCCTTCCTGATGCAGTCCCACTGGATCTGCCAGTCTTAGGGGGGCAAGAGGAGAACAGCTGGTTTCTATATTAAATATGCTTAAAATATGCTTGTTTCCACTTCTCTTGTATATTTCTAGTACATGTAAAAGAACTGTGTTCTATTCTGAAGGTAAGCCACCCCTTTCCTTTCTTAGTGTCTTCTGTTTGCACATATTCCACATCTATTGTGTAATGGAAACAGCGTGTCCCCCCTGACCCCCATGGCTGAGAGCACGCCTGTCATTGAAATTCTGAGGCCTGCTTCTGTTGTGTAGTTGGAAACAGACCTAAATATCTTTCTCTAAGTCTTTTTGCTTGGGCTAGAGCAGAAAAGTGGTTGAGTAAAACAATTCTGGTTTTAAGATCATTTCATTGAAAATTTCTGCCAGTCAGTCTTGATTAAAATACGTTGTATTTTATATTGTCCATCTGCCTTCCTGTATTGCATACAAAGGAGTACAAAAAGAAAAACTGCAGGAAAGAAAAATGTTTAGGATGCTTTTAAAGATGCAAGATGAGGACTTTTTCTTGTTTATTTTTCTTAAAGCTGCTTTAAATTCTTGTTGGTTTCTTCTTCCACTACCCTGTCCTGCCAGTTCCTTGTCCCACCTCTTCCCGCCTTCATTGAAACAGTACCAGAACAATAAAAACAAAAGCTTTTGGTTTCCTGACCTTACAATCACAGAATGCAGATGGCCTCAGCTGTTTTTCTGTGGTGCTTTAAATTCATTGTTGCAGCATTTGAAACAATTCCAGAGTGTGTGTGTGGCAATATGTTTTGTTATCAACTGGATGAATGCTGAAACTTAAATGATGAATGGGTATCTATTAACTCCTAGATTTTCCTTTGCCATAAAGGGCTTGGAAGAATTTACCTATCAAAGGAATGAACGATCAAGAGATTACTTGTATCAGGCGGAGTTTACACTGAATATCCAGTTAGCAAAATGACCTCTTGTTTTTTATTTAATTTCACAGTGAGTTTCTTTGTGTTACGATTTTTGAAACATTACTATTCTTGAATTTTGGAAATCAGAAGAAAATGGGGGAACAACAGGACCTTTAACAGTCAACAGGTTAGGGTTAACTCTCTTTTTTGTCTTTCTCACTTTTTAAAAGTCTGCAGTAGGAGGAATTGTATTGTCAGTTGAATGTTCAAAGGAGTATGTTCTCCTTGGATTGGGATGAGGGATTGTTACAAGCAAGTATGGGTTCCCTAGATGACAAACAGGAAAAAAAAAATCAGAGCCTTTTATGACTGTTTATTTTCTTTGTCTTTTCTCTACTTCCTCTAAAGCAAGTCCTTCAGCTTTCCCAGAGGAAGGATGGCACTCCATCCACACGCATTTCACTTGCCCTTGGGATCCATACCTGTGTGTTTGTATCTCATATTTGCACCTTTGTTTTAGAAAGGCAGACAGTGAACTTGCTTTGCCTTCAAGGTTTTCTGGCACGGAAAGTGGAACAGTAACTTTTATAATGAAGGTTTCAGAGGAAGTCCCAGCTGTGAGAATCGTAGGTGGTAGATCTGTTACAAATCCAGTGGGATGATGGCTGCTACAGACAGTGGTTTAAACACCTGATTCCAGTGCTGCAGTCGAGTGAAAGTGACCCTGAAGATTTTTCTCATGTGGATAATTTAACCTGCTTTAAAAAGTGTTCAAGTCCCAGTTCCAGTACCAAATTAAGTGGTCTAAGCACCACTTCAGCTTTTGCTTTGCCAGGTGGTCTTGCCAATGGGGGAAGGGGGATAGGGAGTGTGGGACAGAGGGTTTATGTGTTTCAGGATAAAAGGGAAGAATTCATCTTTGTGTATATCTGAGCAAGAGGTTTGCTGGAGAAGGGAGTACTCTCTAATGAGAGCTACGTGCAGGTCTGTTTAAGGAGGAGGAACTGGAAGGAAGGAAGCAAGTCATAATCTGAAAGCATTTGTCTATTGATGAAGTGGCTCTTTGCTTACAGATTTGGCAGCTGCAGCTTTTCTTGAATCATGGTTTTTATTCTAAGAATTCTTGTATAATGAATTTCTTACCTTAGTCTGCCAAACTTTGGATGTTTATTTCCGGCATTGGAGGGAGGTGTTTTTTTTTTCTCCAGTTATATATGGTTTAATATTTGTTAAAGAAGGAATCAGAGAGTTTTTCTGCTTTGTTTTAAAAGTAAACCTTGTCTAATTCGTACTGTATTAATAGCTCTCTGTGTATGTATTGAAAGGATTTTTCTTTAATATTAGAATAGGGGGTTCTGAAAAATCAGAGTGGTGTTTGTTGCTCTCCAGAAGGCTTGGTCTAGGGTTTTTGCCTTATTTTTTTTTCTTCTATGTTTTTTAAAGGCTAGATTGAGTCAACAGATTGCCATCTCATTTCACATCTACTATGGTCCAGACCATATAATTTAATTACTTGTTTGATTATCCCATTTTTCTCTTAGGACTTGAAAATAGAGTATTTTACCATTTCTGTTGGCAAGTTAAAATAGGGCAAGTCTTATTTTTAACCAAACTCTTTTGCCTTTAATTTTAAGATACTGATTCTTGGCTTGACTGTCTTTCAGTCCCTCCATGCATTTTAAGCACCTGTGTTTGCTTTCACAATGTAACCAGGCCAGCTGCTGGTCATCTGTCAGTTTGACATATCAAGAAGTCCTCAAATCTCTAAGTGCACATACTATCTCTTTCCTCCAGTGCCCCCCCCCTCCCCAAATTGCTTTTATTTACTCTGTACTTTCATCTTTTCTAGAGTGTGGATTCCAGAAGTGTGTGCACACACTATCTGTTTTGCCAGTCAACTATTTTTATTTAGACTTGGACCATGAATTTTGGAGCTGAAGTAATTTTATATTTGATAAACATAATTATTTACTGTAATATCTGTAGCCTTATTTCGTGTACTGGGGATGTTTGCTGGCTGAACTGGGAATCCTGTTGCTGTTTATGACATTAGCTGCTGGTTTTGGATTAACGTCAGTCTAAGTGTTACTTGTATCTTTTGGACTAAGATACAATTTATCTTTGGAAACTTTTTTCCTTTGTGTTAGGTCCTTTGACAGGCATGGTTTTGCACTTAAAAAGTTTTCACGCAAAACCCAGGAATGAGAAAGGACATTTTGAAAATAATCTATGATGACCTTTTTCTCTGAAAGGTGGCTTTGTGCTATAAAGCATTTTTTAATTTGAAGCAGGATAGAATTAGGCTATTTTCTGAATGGTGTTTGTTGTTCAGGTGCTGTTCAAATCCCCTCGTTTGACTTTTGACTTGCAGCCCTCAGTTGTGAAAACCTCTGCTCTTTGTCTGTCATGGTCGGCTCAGTCTCCAGTCCCCCACCCGGCACAAGTTTGGAGGCTTCCCACCATTATCAGATTCTTTGAACTGTGGTGCAGAAAGTGCAGAGGTAGAGGGTATGGTTGTAGGGTTCTGTAGGATCTTCTCAATCCTAAATCCAGTTTCTCTGGATTCTCTGTGCTGAGTAGTACAGGAAAGCTGCCCTAAGTGTATGGCTCACAGTTTCTGTTGCCGGTACAAGTTCTCATTGTTCTTATTCATTTGTTAATTACAACAATATGACTGTTTCATGTTGAAGCTGTTTTATATTTAGTTCAAGACATTCATTTTAGTGACAGCAGAAATTGATACAAAGCTCTGTATGCTGAAAGATTCCAGTAAGTGTCTCTATGTGGAAAATAAAAAGTTAATGTTTTAATTGCATGCTATCTAAGAATTTTTTGTTTGAAGATGTCATGTATACAATAAATGTACACCAAGACAGAATGAATTGAATTAATAACAGGCTGTATCACAGGAATTTAAAGAAAGAAGCTGCCTGGCAGGGTGGAAGCAGCAAACCACTTAATCACAACCAGTTGAGCTTTCTGGATCTTTGTTCTGTAATTATTTTGAGCAGATGAGTGGACTCGATGAACAAACGAAGGTGTCAATATTAATGATGCTTTAAAATCAGTCTTGCAGCACCATTTAGTTTGTTTATGGGGCACTTTTTCTGATAACCAGGGTAGCCTCTTCTGACTTGCTTTCTATTGCCATAGAGGGAAAATTGAGCTGGTCTACATTTGAAATAGCTGCTCAAAGACTTCTTTTTTAGCTGGTATGCAGGGAGAATACATTCTTGTACAGTTCTTAGTCCTGCATAATTTTAGAGTTGCAGCACTGCAGTCACTTGCTAAATATTACAGCTGAATAGTAAATTGACAGCATGTACAAAAGGCCATGATTCAGTTTAGAAAAGGTTTTGTTTGCCAAGTATCCTTGACTTTGTATTAATCAAGCTTGCCCTTTCTCATTAAAGACAACTTAAGCCACTGTTCTAGTATGTAAATGGAAACTCTTCATGGCAGTGTGGGATTTACAGAGAAGAATGACTGAGATATTGAAGGCAAAAATCCAGAATAAAAAGCATTCTTACAAAGAAGCAAACTAGTCAGCGGGGAAATTTGAATTGTTAGAATCATGTGAAAGTGTTCTTGGGAATGTGCATTAGAAACTTGCAAGCCATGCATGTGGATACATGTTGCATCTATGCAAGGTCATGAGTAGGTGAATCTGCAAGTTGTATAACCTAACAATTTTTCTTATTACTGTGTTGGGAAGACCCTTTTTTCCTGTTTCTTTTCCTGAAGAGGAATGCATAAGGCAGTGAATCATATTTTTCTCTGGGTAAATCAGGAAGGAGCTAAAATTAGACCTTCAGAGTTCATTCTTTTTATTCCCGCTCAAAGCTGGGGAAAGCTTGGTAGATGGCATTTGCAGGCTTTGAATTGAATGTTTTAATTTTAGTTTCTGGAACTTTTTTTCCTCATTATAATCTTATAAAAAAGTCGTATCCATTGATATGGATAGCTTCATGCAGAGACTTCCAAAGCAATGCTGTCCTGCATAGGTTGGAAGCTCATCAAACCAAGAGACAGACACCGCTGTCCTCTGCTCATAGGTGGAGCAGCAAGAGAAGTAACACAGGTAAGAAGAGGGAGCAGCATAAAAATGAGAGCCAGGGAGGTTTCCAGCATCCACTACAAATCTGTGGTGATATGGCTTATGTTCAGTGTTAGGTGACTCAGGAAGGTGCTGATAAAATTAGGTGTACTTGTTAGTTCAGCGTAGGATACTTGCACTGCATGCATTAGCTGTTCTAATGTGCTGGTAATTACGAAGTCCAAATTACAGATATGTAGGCCAGCATAATTTAAGGTGGTGTAAATGAAGTTGGAACTGAAGGCCCATCACGGCTCCATACACTGCAAATAGTATTAGGTGGCTGTTAGATCAGCAATGTGGGCTCCCACACAGCTATGAAAAGGGGCTGGTTTTAACTAGATCTTCCAACTAAATGTAACATGTTTTAACTCTTTGCTCATCTTGAGCAGGTTTGTAGTTTGCCCTATGCACACAGTTCAGTCCGTCAGGTTCATTTTACTGAGAAGATGTGAGAGGGAGGCGTTGGAGAATTACCTGCTCTCAGCTGAGCTCTGCCTGTCCAGGAAGAGCCAGGCCAAGTCTGCAGTCATCCTTCAGCCAGGGAGACTTCCTCAGAGGTTGTGTCTAGCTGGTGACTTCCCTTTTGATCAGCAAGCTGACTTTAATAACTTAAGTCTTTTATGCATGTCTTCTTAAATTACACGGTGGTGTGGTTTAACTCAGCCCCACACAGCCTCTCACTCCCCTCCTGTGGGATGGGCGAGAGAATCAGAAGTGTAAAAGTGGGAAAACCCTCAGGTTGGGATAAAAAGAGCTTAGTAGGTAAAGCTAAGCAAAAAAGGAATTCATTCACCACTGGCCATGGACAGGTAGGTGCTCAGCCATCTCCAGGACAGCAGGGAACTATCATGTTTAATGGGGAGGGTTGATAAAGTATGAAAAACAGGAGATTACCAGAGCCAGGTGGTGGTTGCTGGTGTTGAAAAATCTATTACCTGGCATGGCAGGAGCCAGCAGGTAGGGAGCTGGGCCTCAGGAGGAGGGGTGGCTTCAGAAGTTAGCAGGTACTAAAACTCTAATCCATGTTTTCTTCAGCTCACCTGTTTCAGAACCTCTGTGCCTGCGGTTTACTCTTTGCTTCCCTCCTGTTTTGGGGGATCACCATGAGCTAATTAAGATGTTTGTGTGGCTGAACTGGATTGGTGAAATGTTAATCTTTGTTAACCCCTTCTTTATTCTCTATTTGTTTATTTTTAATCCAAATTGTTTCACTGATCCTATTTTGAGTGGGATGCCACAGGGGGTGGTTTTTTTCCAATGACAAAGAAATTCTGAGATGCTCTGTTTCACTGTCATTCACTGCTGGGTGCAGTGCCAGGGCTGCACTAAACTGGTGCTTGTGGATTTGTATTGTGCCTGGTGAAATTATATTTCTCTGTGTTTTCATTATATTATTCACATTGCAAAATGCAATGGGATTCTTACTGTTTTGAAGGTTTGATGTTGAGAAGCATGTTGGCCTGAAACTTCCTGAAGTATTGCTGGGTATTTATGGATTTCATATGTCATTTGACATTTCCTGACAAATAGTCTTGTAGTTGTAGCTGTTTGATCATTGATTCTGATTTCAATCCGAGGTAGTTGCAACTTTGCAGTCTGTGGGACAGTTTGCATCTTGATTTTTGTAGAGCTTTTCCTATGATATAACAAACACCTGCTTGGTAAATGTGTGAGGAACATCAGTGGTGTTTGAAAGACCTCTTTAGTCTTCAGCGGGCAATACTGTGTTCCATTAAAAACCCCCAAAGTTTCCCTTTTACATGGAATTTGTATAAAAGAAAGAAATTATTTACAGATAAATAATTTTTAAAGACCTCTCTACTGTAACTTGGATAAGGAAAGTATTTTCTAGCCATTACTTCTGCTAAAGGAGAGAAACCATGTGAAAAGCATGATCTGATGATAGCAGTCCTTTGATAGCTGTTAAGTGTGGGGACTTGCTGTCTGTATAAACTTATGGGATACATCATATTTTTATAAGTTCATTTCCTCTTATGCCTTCATCTTCTCAGTTGCAGAATACTGCATTTCTGCTAGTGGGTTGGTCTCTTGCATTTGCTAAAATTGCTCTTCACTGTTTTTATCAAAACAGATTAAATCAGTACTGAATTAATCAGCTAACTGAAGGAAACCAAGATTAGCTCAGTTGGTTAGAGCATGGTGCTAATAACATGAAGGATGTGGCTTAATCCCTGTATGGCCCTTTACTTAAGAGTTGGACTCATTGATCCTTGTGGGTCCTTTCCAACTCAGAATATCCTTTTAATTCTGTGACTCTGTAATTCACACGGAGACAGATCTCAAAACCTTGGGTTATTTTTGCCTGCTGGAGATGTCCTGCAGTTGGTGTTTTGTTGGAGCAGGGTGTCTGTGTTTGAGGCTGATAGTAAATTTAGAAATTTAGGGTTAATTGCTTTTTGCCTCTGGATGTAAGCAAATAGTGTTTGTGGATTTTTCCCCTCCCCACTGCTGATGGCTGTCTAGTGACAATCACTAGAGAGGAGAGAAGGGGGAGCCCAGGCAATGGAAGTACTGGTGCTTAGGTTCCCATTACTTGTAATGGCAAGAAAACAGGGTGTCCAGTGTCCTGGAGTTGCACAGATCACCTGGGCTGAACTTTTCCAGTGTTGGTGAGCTGTCCCTTGACATTCCCTGCCTTGTTGGAATCAGTATCTTTGGAAGCCAGCATGGCCCAGTCTGAAGGTGCAGTCAGTAGTGTGCGGTATTCCAAGCGTGAAGGCTCTCCCAAAAGAGGTAGCTGGAAATGGGAGACTGTGCTGCTGTGGAAGGGAAAAGGAGCGTCCTGCTGAACTGGCAGCCAGCATTCCAGCAGGGAAGTGTGGAGACAAGAGAAGGACACTACTGAGGCACTCTGGCAAGAGCAGCGTCTGTGCAACAGCTGAGTGCCTTGATGGATGGCAGCAAGGCCTGTGAGGGTTGCCTTACATTTGTCTGGATCAGGACTCGGTGGTTTCCAGAAATCAATTTTAGTCCTTTCATTAAATTACAGACAGACTCCAGCTCTAACAAGTTTTAAGAGTGTGTTGGCAAGAATGTCTCTTGGGAGATGGTGCAAGGCTTCTTTAAATAGGTAAACATCCATTCAGTGTTTGTTAGGGTTTGGGGTTTTTAATTGTAAGGGAAGAGAGCATCATGTATTTTGCAGTGTTAATAATCTCAATGGAAAGGTCTTCAAGTCAGATTTTTCTTTTTATTTTCAAAATACGTACAGCCTTGCACATAGGTGAACCCAGTGATTGTGCTGTGTGGTTTCCAAGTTCAGGAGAAAATTTGGCCTTCATATATTTTCTCTCTTCTATGTATGTGGAAGATAAAAAAAAACCAGCCAAGGAACAAAACAGCTTAGTACATGTCTGAGGTTTTTCCTCAATTATCTAAAAGTTGACATTACATCATCTGCACAGATGTAAATATAGAAAATAGTAGGTGTGTTAAATCTCCTGACATATTTTTAAAAGCTTTTTACAGAGGACTGACTTCACTTGAATGTATGTTTGTGTCAGTAGAGATATGGCATTATATCCATTTTTCTTTCTGGGAGATTGAAAGTTTCTTTAAATGCTTATTTTCATCTTTTATGGTTGTTTTAGCTGCGGAAATGCTGTTATCTTTTCTGTCTTTGGCTCTACTCTTTCACAAGATGGTTATATTTCAGTGAAGTCATTTCCTGGTTTTTCCCAAATATTCGTCTCTATATGTTTCAGATTTCCCCAAATACACACTTTTTTTTTCTTTCTGAATGATGGCATTATTGATTTGTATCATTGAACAGATTGATAAGTAATGTATTGTGTGGTTTTGTATGAAAATCAGCTGAGCTGTTGCTTTTTCAGACAAATAATAAAAACAATACCTTCTTCAATTTGAGTGCTAAAATGCAGAGAATTAGCAAAATAGGTGTCAATATTTTGGGTATTGCAAGACCTGTCCTAGGTCCTGATTCAGGGTAAGTTCCCTGTCTGAGATAATATTTAAGACTTAGTTTAAAGAAAATCCAGAGTTACCAGGCTTCTCAGCTGTCAAAAGACTTGTTAAGCATTCAATGGAAATGCAGTTTGGTTTTTGGTGTAATGTGTTAGGTTCTGTATTGTGGACAGGCAGTGCTGTAACCATCTCTGTCTATGGCTACTGAGTGGAAGTAAGTGTTGTGCCAAATAAAGATTCTAACTTGGCTTTGAAATTGAACTTCAAATATTACTCTAAAAGTACAAAACAAACCCAACCAATTCCAAAATCAATCTCTATTGCCATGTAATTGCTGCATGTAAGAAAACAAGAGAGAGTTGGAGTGTGTTTTCTCTTTTGCAGGTGTTGCTGAAATAGTTCTGTTTATTTAAAGCATATGATTTCATGCAATTGTGCCTGATTGTTAGTGCAGCTGTCAACAGCTGCATGCTCATGTAGCTAATTGCATTCTAGTAATATAGCTAAGCTTATTTTAAGATACGCAGTTGTACATTTTTGTTTTTTTAAAGCAACTGCTCACACTTAGAATATTTATTGCAGAAAGTTCTCTGCTATCACAATGAGCCGTCGTTGCTCCAAGAGGAAATTTAAGAGCTTCTACACAAGACTTTCAGCCAGTCTAGTGTATGGATAGCACCTGTGGAAAGTTGGACCATGCCGCTTAAATTCATACAGTTCTAAAGCCTTGAAATGGTCTTGTCCCTGGGGTCAGTTTCATCATCTGCTCTTTGGGAATGTTTTGTAGTTAACATGTAAAACTTTAATTTCACAGTCATCTAGTTCCTACTGCTGCGTCAGTACTCTGGTTGTGTGTACAGGAACAATGAGCTTCTCTTACATACTGATTGTCTCCTTCTAGAAATATGTACATAAAATGAGAAATTTGTATAAATTGTGTATATATATATATAAAGCATATTAGGAGAGTAGGCTGTCTACTGATGCATGCTGATTCTGGGTATTTGTATTGTTTTCCTGGTATGTGTTAGTGACATGATCGCAGTCAACGGTATGAAATGTATAATGCAGTGTTGTTTTTATTTGTTATATAGCTTTATGCCAGTATATACAGGCCTCTAAAACCCGAGATGGTGGCAGCCGTTTCATTTCAAGTGCAACAGAAGGTAAAGGAAAAAGTGTGGGGAAAAAAAAACCTCTTTGTTCATCTGATACTCCTTCTTCATGGACATTTATGTGGTTCTTGATCTTCTAACCTTCTAGACTCTTCCTTCACAGCTAACCTCTTGCAATAGATGGTGGTTATCTTTTTTCCTGAGTCTTTATAACGAAATTAAGAGATCTCATGATGTCACTCCTGTGTCTACCTAAAAGTTGCATCATCTCTGCATTTTGTCTATTTGTGCTTTTCTTCAGTAACGACATTGCGCTGAAACTGAAGCTTTAGCTATGTTTCGACGAGAATCAGAAAGATCTGAAGAGTGGCTTAGAGAATTACTGTCGTGACCACAATCTCAAGCTTGTCACACTTAAGGAAAAGCACAGATACTTAATGACACAGAAATGTTACAATGCTAATCCTTGCTAATATCTGCAGTCTGACCATACGCTAACGAACTGTCTTGCTTTTTCTGTTTCTCTTAAAAGGAGTGTGTCCTTAATTCACTTATCCTCGCATCTACCTGCTGATGTCCTGCTTTTTGGCCTTGTTTGTGCTCAAAAAGGGAATGAAATATTTACTTCTGTATTCTTCTTTCATCTGCAGGGGAAAACTTTGAACAGACTCCGTTAAGACGCACATTTAAATCCAAAGTTCTTGCTCGCTATCCTGAGAATGTTGAATGGAACCCTTTTGACCAGGATGCAGTGGGAATGGTCGGTATCACTTAATGGCTTTTGGGGTTTTTTTGGTTACATTCTAGAGAATTATTAGAGAAATAAATCAGTCTGCAATTAATGAATCTTTTTTTGTGCAAGATTTTTCCATTTAACCAAATGTGGTGTATCTTAATTTAGATAAAACATAGTACTTTTCTCTGTCAGGTCTGGTCTTAGTGACCAAAATACTTTCCTTTATTTGGGTTTGAATTTTGTTATTTTATTCCTGTCGAGGCTGGTAACAAAATGGTTATGAGTTTCACTAGAAATTGCATGCAGCCTTTTTGATACATTTCTTTTGTTTTTCTGATTTAGAACCATATCACTGCGTTGTGCAGAAATGTAACACTTAATAGAATTTAAAGTGAAATGCGATGGCAGTCTGTGGATTCTAAATCCCATTTTCACCAATGCTGCTGGAGGCAGGGGGAGAGAAAAGTGTGTTTTAATGGATATTATCTCGCCTTCCCCTTTTTTGTAGCTGTGTATGCCTAAAGGGCTTGCTTTCAAGACACAAGCAGATTCCAGAGAACCTCAATTCCACTCTTTTATTATTACTCGTGAAGATGGCTCACGGACATTTGGATTTTCTCTCACGTTTTTTGAGGAAGTCACTAGCAAACAGATCTGCAGTGCAATGCAGACGTTGTATCATATGCACAATGCTGAATATGACATTCTTCATACTCCACCCACCAACGACAAGGAGAGCTGCAGCAGTACTGGAGACTGCAATGGCACCTCTGTCTCAAAGCTACAGCGATTTAACTCCTATGACATCAGCAGAGACACACTCTATGTCTCAAAGTGCATTTGTCTGATTACTCCAATGTCTTTCATGAAAGCTTGTAAGAAAGTTCTAGAACAACTTCACCAAGCAGTGACTTCACCTCAGCCGCCACCACTACCTTTAGAAAGCTACATCTACAATATTCTCTATGAGGTTCCTCTTCCTCCAGCAGGAAGGTCATTAAAATTTTCAGGTGTTTATGGACCAATTATCTGCCAGAGGCCAAGCACCAGTGAACTACCATTGTTTGATTTTCCGGTTAAAGAAGTTTTTGAATTGCTTGGAGTAGAAAATGTGATTCAACTCTTTACCTGTGCCCTTTTGGAGTTTCAGATACTGCTTTATTCACAGCGTGAGTACTTGGGTTTTGTTTTCTTATCTTGTAGTTGTACTGGCACAAGGTCTTATTGTGTCTTGAATTCTAAAAACCATACAAACAACAAAATAGCTGCATTAAAGTGGCATGAGTATGCTAATGTAGTCTGGCTGATCTGTGTGCAGATCTTAATGTAAAGAAAAGCACTGGAGTTGTAAGGAGAGCTGCATTGGCTGCTGTTAGACACCTAAACTTAAAACTGGGTTTTCATGTAATCTCCTCTATTCATGGATTGGCTGACCCCTTTAGTGTTGGCTCTGGAACTGTGCTAGTGGATAGAGCAGTTTGCCTTCTTCCATGTTCCTATCTAACTGCTTAGCTGAATTCCCTGCTATCTCTGCAGAACCAGCCATGCATTTTGAGAAGATACACAGTTAATTATACATCTGGTTCTGAAGAAGAGTTAATCATGCAAATAGAATTTTCTCTTTGAGTACCCAAAGTCACATTTCAGTTGTTACTTTGAAAGATAAGTACCTGAAAAAAGTTTTGACTGAATTCAAATCCCAAATCTCTGTTCAGGCTTTGAAACAGTTACAGCTGAAGCCACGTAGCCAAAGCTTGCTTTGAAGAGCATAGGCAGCAGCTGAGCTGAAATAGTTTGTTCATCAATTAGTGAGTAGTGTGGGAGTGGTATCTATTTTCTGTGTTGAAATTTGTGGATACTGGCCTTCTTACTCTGCATCCTGTTGCTCTAACACAGAGTGTGTGGAATTATGCCAGAATATAATTTCTCTACTTTTTTTTTTTTTGTCCCAAGATGACTAGGATTAGTCCAGACTCACCCATTCTGAATGGTGTGGTTTAAACAGACAGCCTGCATTTTGAACACTGCTTTATAGTAATGGTTAGGAAGTCTAAAAGACCCCAACACAAAACCAGGGCTAATCCATGGTGTTTTTGAAATTTGTTTTTGGTGTTTTCTTCCCTTGAGCTGTCGCTGAAATATGTAGAACACAAATGGTAACTGTTTACAAAAGATAACCTGCAGTTACCAGCAACTTTCTCCAAGCATGAAATACAGATTTTGTGTTAAGTGTGTTAAGATCTGTGCATACACTAAAGCCAAGGATGGATTTGTGTGTACAGTCAGGGTGATTAAAAGTGTGTAATGGCAGCAGGGTGTTACATCGCAGTTGTTTCATTGTATAGACACTGTGAACTGCAAGAGAAAAACTGTGCAGTAATTCAGATGCAGTCAAAAAAACTCACTGAACTCTGTAGTGGTTACTCTCTTGGATTTAAAAACCAAATTGCTCTACTTATTGTTCATAGCAAATCTAGAAATACTTGCCTAGCAGACAAGCTTTTGTGGTTTCCCCAGAAACAGATAAGATGTTCATATATTTGAGATTGAGGGAGAGTGTGTTTATATGGATACCTGTGTCCCACCAGTGGAGGATCAAACATCAGCTCTTTCATCTGAAGAAGAGTGTGGTTGTGTTGTCCTGTAGCAGTGCCTGTGGAATCATGGTGGGTTGGAAGCTCTGCAGAAAAGCCATGTGTGCATCGCCATGTGGGAACAGTGCTCCTGGTTCTCTTTCCAGGCTATTGCCTTAGGAGTGCTCTTTTGTCCCAGGCTGGAGCTCAGCTCACTTCTGGGCTCGTCTACTGTATTCTGGCTTCTCTTTCCAAGTCCTTTTAGTAGGTTCAGCTTTCTGTCTTGGGCCCTTTCCAGGTGTCTGATAAGTGGCAAATTAAAGAATCTTAAAATAGCCCTGGAACAATTGAGTTTCTTGTTTGCAGGCACAGACATTTGGAGTTCAGAGGGATGAGGGATCAGTTAGGACAGTTTCTGTCCGCTGTTTCCCTGCCTCACCCCGAGCTCTGGCTGAGTTGGGCTGTGTTGTACCTTATGGAGGTGTCTTGTCTCTGTCAAGATCTCACCTTGGTTTTTGGCTGAAAAAATCTTTCTTCAGTAGAAAAAGAATTTTAGTTATTTGTTTGCTGACTTTTGACCCTCAGGTTGAGTGAACTGCCTGCAGCAGTGCCTTCTCAGTAATAGCAGCCAATTTTTTTTGAAATGTAGCTTCTCTTAAAGTCTTTCTGAGGGATTTCATCCCTGTGCTGTTTTGTTTTTGTTTGTTTGCTCTTGTAGTTGTTCTTTTCAACTGGAATATGCTCGTAATATATTCTGCTGTTTCTTCCGTATGGTTGAGTAACATCTGGTTTTTGCTGTTTGTGAAACAGGAAATGTCGAATGGAGATACAGGTGATAGTGCACTCAGTTCTAAGGGGAATCAGAAATTGCTTTACTTTTGTAAAGGCTTTTTCATGTTCTTGCATGTGCACCAGTGTGAGGTCTAGGTTGTCCTTCAGAATATAAATACGAAGTTTTCTAATGTCCTTTGAGTTTGCTAAATCTCCTAGTGCTCAAACCCATGACAGCTGAGGTGATTGAGATAATTTCTTGTTCGCCTAGGTCAGATGAGATTATGATACTCATTGGGTGGATTTAGATTTAGAACAGTATGTGTCAGGATCAGCAGATTTGTAAGATTTACTTGAAAAAACACCCCAACAACAAACACACAAAATAAAGAAACACCACCAAAATAAAAACCAAACCCCAAACCTCTTGGAGGTCTGGTGGAACCAGATGATCTTGAGGTCCCTTCCAACCCAAACCTTTTCATAATTATATGTTGATGATTCTCCATGAATTTGTTGCCGAGTGCAATCCTTTTTGAAACAAATTTTTTTAGTGTTTTAAGTTTCAGTCAATCCTTGGAGTAGGAGTAACTTCACTTGGCAGTGAAAGTGTTTTGGTTTGAGATTCCTTTGACATGTTTCTGACTTGATGCTTCTGGAAATTCTTCTTTTGTCCCACGATGTTGGCACAGCCTTTTGTATTTTGTATTGCTGTAAGTCAGGTGTAGGGAATGAATGCCTCAATTTGATTGTCCTGTTGAGAGACCTGTCTACCATTTGGAAAACTGTTAAAGGCATGAAGTGCCTGTAAGAGGGGGAAGAATCTGAGGCTGCTGCAAGTGCTGAGCCAGTGCTGAGGAACTCTGGAAAGAGTAAGTGGTGTTGGAGGCCTGTGGGAAGTGCCCTTGCCAGATATTCTGTGGGAGCTGGTTTGCATTCTTGCAATTTATGTTACTCTTGTAACTGAGAAATAGACTTATTCCTTATCTCAGAGAGCACCTAGAGCTCTTCTGAAAAGTGTGTACTGAGTTAAGATAGCTGTGAAATCTGCTTGGAGGTGATTTTTCTAAACAGCTCAAAACAAAAAAAAGGAGAAACGTAATGCACTGCTGCCACAGACCATGATCTTGGACAGTTTTATTTTCTGGGTGGCAGCTGTCTGCTGCCATTTTACAGTACAAATATGGGGGTTTTTTTCTGCTTTGTCTTTGAATCTCTCCTGCCCGTCTTTGTTTCAGTTGTTTAAAATTATAAATTTATAAAGTATATAAAGTATTAGTTTCATTTCTTTGTAGTATTATTCCTGTGCTGCCTAACTCTGATCTCTTACATAGGACACTTTCTTGTTATGCCTCCACTGATTTAGGAACCTTGCTGCTTGAATCCCCTTGTCAGACACAGGATAGGAGATGCTTCACCCCACTGTTTCTACTAACCACAGTTGGTTCTTACTGCAGTTACAGGGTTTTTTGAAGTTGCTTGTGTGTTACTTGACAAATGCAACAGTATTTCACTGTGATCCATGAAGTAGGAAGATTAAAAGGAAAAAATGTTCCAAAATGTGATCATGTAATTGTTTTACATTTGGCTGAGTCAGAGGATTTCTGTAGGCACTTGACAGACTTCTCTCTGGTAGAATGTGAAAATGCAGAGGTGGAATTATGGTTCTTAGAGCTGCCACCTTCTTCCCATCCTGTTCCTCTTTTTCCAGGCACAGAACATCTCAATTTCTTTTTTTTTAAAAATCTTTTACAGATAAATACTACTGTGTAATTTCTCATACACACTTTTACAGATAATGTATTTTATCTATAGCAATTGGTTAGAATAACAGATCATGCTTCTTCTGTGTTCTTAAGTAGCCTTATTAAAAAAATAGTGGATTTTCTTTTCCTTGCACAGTAATCAGTCAAGCACTTTCCCATCTAACAGTGCCCTAGTCATGTGTCATTATTTCCCTACCAGTGCTTGTGTACAATACAAGGCTAGGAGATCGTATTGTTGACACCAGAAAAAGCACATTGGTTTCAAGGACAACAGCAACAGCACTGCTGAAACACTTCTTCGCTCTTTTAATCTTTTTGTTGTTGTTATTTTTAAATCTTCTGTAGTTCTTTGGTACGAGAGCTGTGCTGCTTGCCTCTTTAAACCCAAAAACCCCTCTGTACCCTCTCAGGATAGGTATAACTTAAGAAAACATAGGAGTTATTTGGGTTTATATTTGCAGGCTTCTTGCCTTTTGCCAACAGCAGAATGCAGTCACTGTTACTTGCAGGCTGCAACTGGGCAGGCCAAATAGTTGGGAATAGCTTAAGCCATGTGAATATCCAGCATCAGAGAGCTGCATTTGCAGATAGCTCCGTGGCAGGATGGCTGCCCAGTGGATAGAAATTCTGAACTATTGATGTTACTTTGTAATTAATTTGAAAGGCTAATACTGAAGTTAGCTTAATGACAGCGGGGGAAGTCGTATTTAAATCATCCAGCAGGATTAGACAGGGGGTTTTGTGTAGTAGGAAAACACTGTTTCTATTCTAAGGCTTGTTCTTGGAGATAAACAAGCTGAATGCAAACCAGCTGGAATGTTTGTGTATCTATGGCTACATTTAAAGTTCCTTTTAAAACTGAAGAAGATAGGATATGGAATAAAATCTTCTTCTTCCCAAAGCTTATCATTAATTCATCACTTCTTTGCAGTCAGGCTGTGATTAAAGCTGCAAACCCATACGTAGATCTGTAGGCAGAAGCTGGTGTCCAGGCAGAATAGGAGAGTGTTGCCGGTGATGTTCATTGGTGTTTCAGTCCAAATAAACTTTTGGCAAAAACTGTGACCTGTGTAAGCTGTTCTCATCTGTTTTGGTTTAAGGCTCCTCCTTTGTAGGTCTGCTGTGAGGCAGTGACAGGTAGGTCCATGCAATAACCTTTTCCACCAGCTCAGCTTGATATGAAAATTAAAAATCAAAAGCCTAAGTTGCAGAATTGCAAGTGATGTTAGCAAAACCTTTGCTGAGTTCCTGTTGGGTTGTGGGGCTCTTTGCAGACCCCAAACTCTGCAACTTGGTCCCCAATCAAAGTTAATCACAAATGTCAGGAATTGAATTTCTTGGCCCTTTTTCTTCTGCTGTTTGAAGTCTGAGTGGAGGCTGGCTAAAGGATAGAATTAAAGCCATAGCCTTGGGAAGTGCACAGTTAAGCTTAACTCTAGAGTGTTTAGAATAAATGTTATTCTTGCGGTTTTCATCTGCCCTCTGTGACATCGTATACAGCTTCAGAAACCTCAGCACCTGAGCCTGTCCATTCAAGTGTCTTTTCCAGTTCCACAGTGTCTATAGTTTTATGAACATGAAAGGAGAAGGCATACGTACCCCACACCCTAATGAAGGTTACTTACTGACTTTTTGCCTTCCTCCTATTCCCTCCCCTTTCCTGGCTGGAATTGGATATTGTTGCAGTATCATGAAAAGGCATCTTATGTCTCCAGCTTGTGCTATATTTATAGCCCGACTGAAGGTAGGAATTGCCCTGGTTGTGTGTGTGTTTTATACCCTTTCCAGCCTGGCAGCTGGAAAGCAGTCAGGGTGTTTCAGCAGCTGTATTGGAACACACATCTGGTGTTGCCTTCCCTTTTATAGGATTTCAAAAACCCTTAGAGATGACTCTGTAGTTACAGATGAGGAGGGTGAGATGCTGGCCCAGCAGTGTGAACTGCTCTAGCCACAAGTGCTAATTAAAAAGATCTCTTAGTGTGTTGCACAGGACATTTAACACTGCTCCTGAGTTCTAGGAGGACATGAGTTGTTTTTACATTGAACTGAGGCTTTGGTCGTACACTGCAAAGGCTAAAGGAAGCCGATCCTTTTCATTTTCTGCATAGTTATTTCAGTCACACTGTTGGGTTGGCTGCTATACAGCATGCTTTATAGACATTTAAACACTCCTTTAAAAAATGTTTATCTGAGAGATACCAGATGCCTTGGGTTTCATCCAAGGCTTCCATAGAAAGCCCTGAGCACAGAGAAAAGAAATTATTTCTGACGTGTTTCTTAGCTGATTACAGTACTGCTTCTGTATTCAAACTGGTGTTCCTGGTGACCCTGGTATAGGTAGCAGAAAGTGACTTAGCATGCATTAAGGCTCAATTTGCTCATTTCCATATGACTTGTCGAATGACCTACTTTGGGTTGAGCTCTCTTTGTTGTTTCAGCAAAATGTGCTGGGTGTGCAGGTCTGGGTTTTCATTATGATGCCACTCAGCTAGTACTGGGTTTTGTGGTTTCTGTTCTCAAGCAAGTTTTCATTTCTTTAATTTAAATTCATTTACTTAAAAGTATTTGTGAAAAAAATTTTAATTTTCTTGTTCTTTTTCAGATTATCAGAGGCTGATGACAGTGGCAGAGACCATCACAGCACTAATGTTTCCATTTCAGTGGCAGCATGTGTATGTTCCTATCCTTCCAGCATCCCTCCTTCATTTTCTAGATGCTCCTGTCCCTTACCTCATGGGCTTGCACTCTAATGGACTGGATGATAGGTCTAAGCTGGAACTTCCTCAAGAGGTGAGAAGAGCTTGTCTTGATTGATTAAATGTTGTCCATGACTGTGAGGGAAGTAAGAAATGAGTCAAAACACAAGTACAAATTTTAACAGCCATTGTCAAGTTCTTGCTGGCTCTGGTTTGGGATAGGTCTTTATTTCTTGGAGATGCTGACAAAAATCCGGTGAAATAGATAGAGCCCTGCTCTTGAAATTGTATGCTCTGATAGAATTCAACTGTAATTTTACAGGAATTGATGCACTGGAGTTACAGAAGGAACATTTTTGTGCTGCAAAAATTAGCCTCGTAATGCTAGGAAGTGCAAGGAAGTGCAGTGTGAATTCCCCAGGTGTGGCCAAAAGGTTGTGGTGGTGAGTGAGCAGAACTCGACTGACGTCAGCACTCTTCTGGTTCCTGGCTCTGTGGGATTAGGCTGGGTTTCCCTGCACTGGATTTCTCCCTTGAGGTTGGCTTGCATGGACCCAGCCTGCCACAGGTGTCTGCACAAAACCATTTCAGATTTTCTCCTAGCACGCCTGCTTCAGTCTGCAGCAAAACGTCAGCGTGTTCTTGAGTAAACTTCTCCTTGCTGGGGTAGTGCTGAGGAGCCCTGGGAGCAGCAGCCCCTGTGTAAAGGAGAAGGAAATGGTCTGTAAAGGTTCTGCAACTCATACATGGGGCTGGGACTATGTCTAGACTGCTTAGAGGTTGTTTTTATTTATTTTGTCCCCCTGTTCACTTCACAAACACCCCTTGTAGGGATGCGCCAAGAGAGTTTAAGAGCTGGTTGTGAGGATCAGGGGACCAAAGGTGCCTAAGGTGAGCACTGCCCAAGGCAGCAGAGGAAATGTCTGGCCCCTGCTTACTTGTAGGTGTAACTTTGCAGGGGAGGAACTGTGTAAATCATGGGAAACACCCTACTTACTGGCCCTGGTAGAATTCTCTAACCTCTGCCTTTTTCTCTGACTGTGGGTTTTCTTCTATTACTATTTGCATTTCTGGGAAAGCAGAAGCGTGGCAGGCACAGGGTTTTGTGGTGGTGGTTTTTGTTTTCATTATCAGGCAGTGCTGCAGCATAGCTTGACACAAAAAACCCTTCCTTTTTAAAAAAGCTGCGTGAAATTAAAGACAAGATATTTTTGTGAACCTCCAGTCTGGTCTCCATGCCAACATTGCTCTTTTTCTCAAATCCATATGCTGGTAGTTTTCATTTGTTTTTCCTGGCAAGTTCAAAGTAAAACTTTTTTTTTTCCAAACTGTGTTATTTTTTTCTATGAAAACTAAACTGTTTAATATCTTGATTTCTTTATTGTCTCCCTCTTTTTTTTTTTCCCCCCACTGGCATAATTAATAACAGAGTATTGTATGTTCTTGCCATGAAAACAACAGTCTATTGCTTTGGTTTACTATTTTTTCAGAATTTTGGCTGTACTGACAGGCCTAATTAATATGGTTAGTACACTTTTTAGAGAGAATAGCTGATGAAATAAAATGCATGTGTGGATATGCATGTTAATATGCACCATGGATGTTTTCACTGTTACCACAAGCTTCTGAAAGACTGTCTTCCTTTTGTAAAGAACTTCCTCATTTTAAAATTGCTGTAATACGTCCAAATAAATGAACCTATTTTAATTTCAAATAGATTCTTCAATTATTTAAAAGGTAAATAGTTTTTGAAGAGATTTATCGGCTTATTTTGGAGATTTAAAGTAAGGCAGTTGATCTATTTTTAGATGTTTGAAATGAAATCCAAGTACTATTAAAAAGTAATCTGACACCTCAATTTGCATTTTGTTTTACAGGTAGCCTTTTATGAGGGTGGAGGAGTAGATTTTTGATAGTATCTTACAGAGATGAGAATTGTCTGGGAGGGGAGGACAGACAGGACAGAAAGCAGCAGCAATGTGCCCATGTGGTGGAATTTGCTGCAAGACTTCCTTGTCCTGAAGCTTCAGCTTTTCTCTTACTTATTTGAAGAGTGAGCTTTTAAAACTTTGTACAGGTTGAGTTTGACTTAGTCTGAGAAATCCCCTTGGTTCTGGGTAAGGTTTCTGGTGAGCTGTTGAAGTCCTTTGCATTGCAGGCTGGAGATGTAGCTATGGCACAGAAACAGACTGGAGTCAACAGTCTCTTAGTGAATAACTATAAAGTTATCCTATACCAATAGATTTGTTTATTCAAGAGGTTAAGTAGACTGGGAAGAACAGGAGCTCACTATTGAGGTTTTCATGGTAGGGAGTTTGCTTAAAAAAACCCAGCTAACCAAAAAAGAAACCCAAGCAAACCCCCATAGAAGAACAAACAAAAACTGCCAAGGAATGTGAATAATGTGCTATTGTAGAACAGTAGAAGAGGGCATATAGATTCCATTATTTGTACTTCAATAAGGACAAATTTATCATCAGTATCAGAGGGGATATTAACATTGCTTATCTCTAAAGTTTGGAATGTATATCAACCTTTATGAACTCATCAGGGTTATATGAGGAACTCCTGTAGGCTCCTGATATCAGAATTTTCCTCACTTATCACAAAGGGTGTACAAAGAGCTGATCTGTGTTGTAATTTATTCTGAGTTCTGCCAAAAATTTTTTTTCTTTGTCTTGAAACTGCCTAAGCTGCATTTCTGTTCCTAATCTATTTACATGGATGTGTGGGACAGCTGCTGTTAAAGAAAGCAATATCTGATTTAGGCAGGGGCCAAAGAGGTGAGCTTTGAGAGAAAATCTAGTTAGTGCTTCTCAGTTGAAGGGCATTGTGGAAGAAAAGAATACTGCTGTCTAGCACAGCATGGATACCTCAGTATAGACTTCTTCATTGTGGTTTTATAATGAAGTTTGAAAAAGACTAATTTGTCTTGCTCAAAGTGTTTTAGGCTAATACTATTAGGCTAATAATGTGAAAATACAGTCTGTCCCAACTCAGTTAGGTTTGGTTTGGTGTAAGTCTTGCACACATAAGGCTTGTTTTGGTGGCAGCCTCCCATATTTGGGTCACATCTGGTGCTTCCAGGGAATGCTTTACCATATGAGCGTGGAAACCCAGCTGTAGCCTAGAAGTTCATGCTTGTGGCAGATGATTATTAAAATCTTCAACAAAAAAGTTGTGTTAGTACAAAATTCAATTTTAGGTTATCCCTTGGGAACATCAGAAAACAGTTCCTGATGGAGAATTCATTGAAGACCACAAATGCCCTGAAGACCTGACTCTCTGTAGCCCAGTAAAAGTAGGAAATGCTGAGGTTTGGTGTGGAGTTGAGCTTCTTGTGCATGTCAGCAGTAGAGTGCTTGTTCTCATAGGTGTTGCTGCTTTGCTGAGGGCTCTGTGTGTGCATGAGCATCCTTGTGGTTTCCCTGGCAGCTGCATCAGAGGCTTGTGAGGAACCCAGAAAAGAAGGGGAGGGCATTGGAGAAGCCGTGCTAGGATAAGGTGCTACAGGTGTCAGAGGGGAAGAGAAGGACATGTAGCTGTTCCAGGTGTTGCTGGCAAAAGTGTGGTTTGTTTATCAGTGAAACTGATCAGTAGAAGTGGTTTTAGCAGCTTATTCGCAGATCACAAACCTAGCAAGTACTAAAGTAAGATTGGTTTTTTTGATGTGTCTTCGCATTTCCTTCTAAACGAACTTCTGCAGTGCTATAGAAATACAGTTTAAATGAGCAAGTTAATCCAGACCGTTTCATGTTGCAGGATTTGCATGTGTATCTTGCCACTCTAATTTAGGAGAATGGTAGAAATTGAAATTATTTTCAGTGGAAATAAGCAATGCTGAGTTTCCAGCACTGGTGAAATCAAACAAAGTAGTATCTCGTTAAAAAGCCTGTTTTTAATGAAGTGATCCCAAGGGTCTTGGGCAATAGCTTTTCCTTTTAGAAGAGTTTAAAGACTTTAAAACCTAAAATGCATTTTCTCTGCCAGTATAAAACAGATTATATATATTCTCAGTGTTTTTATTTCAACTGTTAAAAGGATATGATTCAATGTTAAACCTGAACAAATTCTGTGGGTTTTTATTTTTGTATGTTGTTTCAGAAGATAAGAAAGGTCTCCTGAGAAGCTTTTTTTCATCCTGATGCTAACACGTTAGACCAAGATAATTATTTAAAGATAATCACTGCTTTGTATGCATTCTCAGGCTACCTGCTGGTAGTTTGATCTTTGATAGTACTGCAAATTTATTGACAGACCTCAGTTTTATATTTTCTTGTACTCCAGCGTGAACAGCTACCTGGGGAGCTCCTGAAAGCTGCAATGGCTTTGAGCTGTAAGCTGTTCTCAGTCACAAATTCTGGGTTGGCATGAAGCACAGCAGTGCTGAGAATAAGTGCCAAAGGTCACCATTTGCTTGCAGGAGTGGCACAAGAGCATCCTTCAGAATTCAGGACCACTGTAGACACACTTCCCACAAGTCAGCCACGTGTGTCTAAAGCTGTGCATCCGTGTTCTCTGTGTGTTGTGTGAAGTGGGTGGTCATTTGCAAGGTTGGGCCAAATGCACGAAGACTGTACAGGTTGTAGATGAATAGGGTTTAGTCTTTCAGTGCCATATTCAAGCAGAACCTAAATCATTTCCTTCTGTGCTTTTGAACAGAGCTGAAAGGAAGGATATGGGCTTGATGCAGGCCCTGCTAGATCTGTGTGGGGTTTGGCCCTTATTGTCCTTGAGGTCAAACTGAACAATTGCAATTGTCCTTCAGCTTTGGAATGGGTGGGTGTAGTCCAGACCCCACTAACCCCATGGAAAGTGGTGCTGTTGGCTTCAAGGAACCAGGCACTGGCAGCAGATAGATGCACACTTATTTGCTTAGATCCATATTTCTGAGGTTTGTAAGACTTTCACCTGGACACCCTGTTACTTGGTATGATAAAAGTTTATGGGAAGGACAGGTTTTAAAATTAGGATGTGACATCCTTGTTCCATAGTGTAGTGTCTCAGGAGAACATTTTATTGTAGATGATGTAATGTGTCCTCTCTTGTGACAATCTGCTATTGAAGTGAAGTGGTGTGTAATTGTTTTGGGGTTTTCTTTTGATCAGAAGACTGATATCTGAGCAACAAATAAAAGAATATTTGACTGTTCTAGAGACCTAAAGTACCAAGCAACTAACTTAAGGATGCTCTTTCAGTTATATCCCTTACACATGTTGCCAAGTATCTTGTCTTTCTGTCATTTTAGTGTTGTGTTTGTAAAATAATACTCTGTGTATCCGCATACAGAGCTGTCAGCTGTTCACAGCCCACTCAACTGTGCTGCCTCCAGAGACAAAATAACTAAACCCTTGTGGCCAAAGAACTCCTTTATTTTTCTGCTTTATTCTCCTCTATTTTACTTGCCCAGTTCCTAGCATGCAAAATGCTTTGGATGACCATGATTTCATAAATAATAAGTGCATTGTAATTTTTCTTAGTTTTTAAGGAGGGGACCCCTCTATCCTTGCTGGTATTCCATTCTGTTGGATCTATAGTGTAGCAACATAGTGATATTTACTGTTCTGATGTCTGCTCCTGGTGGTCTATTTATTTCAGATTTCATTTTTACAGAAAAATGTTGTTTTGGTACCTCTGGAAGGGCTTGTGCAGTAAGATGTTTTTGCCATTGCCAGGGAAACAGGTTCCCATGTTTCCCTGATGAACATGGCCTTTTCAGAAGTGTGTATGCAGTTCTTGAGGATGACCTCAGCTTCCCTGAGTTAAGAGAGGCTAAAGTTGTGTATGGAAGCTTTGCTTATGCTGCTCTGGGTAGTCCTCTTATTTTATGTGTTGTTAACCAGGCACTAGATAACTACAAAGTGTCCCTGAAAATATTCTTTACACTCTATTTAGAGTATTGCTGCACACTGACTTTAATGTTTCCATACAGGCCAGTTTCTGGGAGATGTAATAACAAGTTGCACGATTAGTAGCTCAGAGTGTTTAAATTGTGTGTATTGCTCTTAGAGAGGAACCCTGCAGAAGGGAAATTCACCTATTGGAAGAATTAACCAGGTGTTAGCCCAGATATTTATACGCAATTTTAGCAAGCATTAAATTTGGCTTTTTCTTCCATTGGCAAGAAGTTTCATTTCAGTGGGAAGATGAGAATTTCTGCATTGGTGAGGTTAATGTTTGATTCCTTTTTGGCCAAGTGCTTTGTGGGTACAACCAAGCTTATTAACCAAGAGTGATGTTTTTTGCAGAATCTGATCCAAAAAGGAAGGAAAGTTGAATGGCATCAATTAAAAAAAGTTGTAAAAGGAAGTAATACAATTAAACTGTTTGAAGAGTTTCTTATTGAGTCTGTCTTGCCATTTTGCAGACTGCTTGAGGCAAATTCAATGCTTTTTGTTTCTCTCTCAGCACTGATTGGTAGGCATTGTGCTTGATTTCAAAGCTTTATTTCTCTCCTGTCTTGAAGTGCTTACAGTGTTTCTGACAAATACCAGCTGACTTGACTTCTGATTGTCACAGAGCCATGGGTATAGTGGGAGTCCTGAAGCTCCTGAATTCAGGTGCTTGCTTGAAGCACGAGAATTGTTGTGCACACGATGCCCCTTTGAGTGCTTGTCTGAATGGGAACCAGGAGCACACAGAGTGCATTCCCAGCCCAGCCATGGCTGCCTTGCTTGGTGGGCACACACACCATCTGCTGCCTTGGAGCAGTGCTGATATTAGGGAAATTTCAGCAATCACACCTGCCCTGCATAAAAAGAAAAACTTTTTCTAAGGTGCACTAGAAACTGTTTGAGAATCAATGTGTTAATTCTCCTCATTGACCTTGGATTCTTTTGCAACACCTAGTTCAATTTGTGATTTAATTTCCAGTAACGAACCTATACAAGACATATTAAACTGTTTTATATGCATTCCTTTGAGCATAAGAAATCAATCCCCACATTAAAATGTTATAACATTAGGAAATAGAGAACTGGAGTGAAGCTTGCCTTTGTAACTATGGGTAATGTAGCAGAGCATGAATTGGACTAGTACTATGCAAGCTAGTGCAGTATGTCCAGTAGAGTTCTGCTTTAAGAATTCTTTTTTCAATTTAAATGTTGAAGCTCAATAAGATATTTGTGTTTTAAGGACAATTGACACCCTAACTCTGTTTTGTAGAAACCTGTCACAAGTACTAAATGTATGTTTTCACAACAGTTTACTTTAATGGGACAGGTCTTGACAGGCAGAGCTTATTCTAGTCTACCTGTAGTCAGTCCCCCAGCAAATTCCTACCAGAACTCCTTTATCCTTACTGTTTGTGGCTCTGATTTCTGGGATCATTCACCATTCATTCTGTGTGAGGTTGAACTCTTCTAATTCTTTCTTTCCAATTAGATTGTGGTGGTACTTCCATCCTTCTGCACTTAGTGAATCATAGTAAATATACTGGAAATAACTGGAGATCTGTTAGTTCTCATAGACCTGATAAATATTTTTGCTGCAAAGCTGTAGTGTGACCTGAGTTCAGGTGTGGCGCCTAGAATAATGCAATGCATTTATGTTGAAAGTACCCCATAATCTGAGTGAATTTTGTATAAAGAAAGTTAAACAGAATAGTGACAGTCCATGTTAATTCTGCAGTGAGGAAAAACTGAAATGCTTCTAGAGAAGAGCAAAGTTACTTCTCTGTTCTTAACTTGCCAGGCGGATTTCACACATGATTTGGGTTCTTGCTGTGATGTGTGTAGTTATGTAATGTCTTGAAACCATTAGATACAGATTTTGTAATGCAGAAGCCAAAAGAGGAACCTTCCCCCTTGCCAAATGAAGAGTGAGGTAAACCTTGAAAGATGCAGAGCTTCTTTTGATCTTGCTGTGGAAGCCACATAGGTGGTTTTTCTTCTCTTTTTCTTTGCCCCAGCTTGGTCCTTTTTGGTTGTAAAGCAGTTGGAGGTTGGAACAGAGAAACAGAATGGAAACTAGTTAGTTTCATTTTTCCCCTTGGAAACGAACTTGTTCATTCAAAGAATTGCCTTAGTTGTCAGGTTGCTTACAAAAAAAGAGAAAACTTCGTTGCACTTTTGCAGTATCAGCGCACCTTTTAGATTGGAATTTGCTAAATCTTTTAGAGAAGTGGACTGATAATCTTAGCAACAAGCAGTCACCTGCTTACATAAAAACATGTCAAAAATAGAATTGCAGATATCCTGTAGTTAAAATTTAGCTGTACATGTATGACTAAAGTCACACATATGTACCTAATTTATGTTATAATCTATTTCGTACATAGCAAATATCTTTAAAATGAGTCTTCTTTCTCAGCTACCTCCTTAAAAGATCTGGAATTACAAGTCTTGTGTTGTATTCTTCAAAGCCAACCAACCAGTTCAGTTATATTTGGGGCAAGTCTGTCTTACAAAATAAGCAAACATATGCAAATGTATTTGAATCTTTAAATAAGCACAAATCCCAAAGATTAATAATGTGCTTAGTGATGTTGTAATGGTGTCCTGTTTTAAATTAAATCCCAGGCTAACCTGTGCTTTGTGGATGTAGACAACCATTTCATCGAGCTGCCAGAAGACCTACCCCAGTTTCCAAATAAACTTGAGTTCATTCAGGAAATTTCAGAGATATTGATGGCTTTTGGAATTCCACCTGAGGGAAACCTGCACTGCAGTGAAAGTGCCTCCAAGATGAAGAGCCTCAGAGCATGTGACCTGGTTTCTGATAAAAGAAATGGGAACATAGCAGGATCACCTCTGAATTCCTATGAGCTGCTAAAGGAGAATGAGACTATTGCAAGACTCCAAGCACTTGTTAAAAGAACAGGTGTGAGTCTAGAAAAGGTAAGATATGAAATGATCTGCACTCTCTCTGGTCCTGCAGTGGCAGATGGTCTCAAGTCATGGTCCAAAGATGCTGTTTGTCTGTCTTCACTAGGAAGAACTTTTTGTCAGCCTGTTCACAAAGCTTGTGAACACCTGTAGAGACAAGGACAAGCTTAGGGAAGAGAGGGAATGGGATTTAACCCTGCAGCATCTAGGAAAACCTTTGCTATTTTCCAAGTGTTTCTTTGCCAAGATAATGTATTTAAAAACAGCACTTCGCCTTGTTTATTTTTGGTTTTAAGATCTACTCTAAGTTAGCACCACTTTTTAATGACTTATACGGCTAAAATTGACATCTAGATAGTCCTGAAGTTTGCATCCAGTCTTGGGTTCTATAGATATCTTTTTCATTCTATGTAGAATTTATATATAATTTTGCTCCTATGTAATATATTTGCCATAGGGATACTGTGATGCTTTTTTCTGGTTAGCGCTGTACAGTGCACGAGTGTCTGATTCCCAGCAAGTGGACATGCACAGCTCATGGTGACCCTGATTTGGTTTTTTGAGTGATAAGAATTGTGAAACAAAAACTAAACTGTGGCCCTTTGTGCATAAAATATACTACCCGAAAGACCCCTGTGGGTTTTTTGAGCCTTTGTGGAATGAAGGCTGTCAATGTTGGTGATTTTTTTTTTTCTCCCCCTATGAATTGAATATCTCAATCTTACTGCTTTTTTCATAAAATTTAGCCTACATCTTAACTGAAAATGCATTTTCTTTTCTTAAAGATTGCTCTGAGATGTGTAGTGGTGAATTGTGAGTTACACTGCTAAGGGCTTAGGCTACAGGGAATTGACTACTAGACATGCACAGCTTCTTGTTACTGTGCATTTCTGTCTTCATTTGAAAGCTGCTCTGTATTTAACAGTACTAAACCTGGACTTGTTTGACACCAGGTATGGATTTGCCTAATATGCAAGTTTTTAGGGGTAGTAAGATCCTCTAAAAAGCCTATGCAGGTGATTGAAGGGTAAAAGAAAGTAAATTAAGTCTGTGACATGCATGGGCATATATATGGTTGTTATTTACCCTTTTAAAATTTAAAATATCTCCAGTGCAAACAGCACTGAAGTAAGTTTTGGTTTATTATGAAAACTAAAATTCTCTAGGCAAAGGTTTCTGTCTAGATTTTTTTTTGATTTTGCTGTTTTATTGCAATGGTTGAAACAGGAAATATTTTTTCCCTATTGAAATGTTGACTTGAAGAGTAGCAGCTGAATGGCAGATTAAAATCTTGTATGCCTGGAATACCTGACAAAGCATCAATACAAATTATTTGTGTTTTCCCTTCCTTTTTCAGCTGGAGGTGCGAGAGGAGACCAGTAGCAAAAAAGATCTTAAAATTCAGTGTGATGAAGAAGAATTCAAGATTTACCAGCTGAACATTCAGATTCGGGAAGTTTTTGCCAACCGCTTCACACAAATGTTTGCAGATTATGAAGTGTTTGTCATTCAGCCCAGTCAGGACAAGGAATCCTGGTTTACAAACAGAGAGCAGATGCAAAACTTTGATAAAGTAAGTTGTAATAAGATAGGTCAACATAAGAGGTGAAACAGTGTTCAAACATGAGGCTTTGTATAGTGGGCCATCAAATGGAAAACAGTGCTGTCAAAATGGTAATTTCTTCCTTAAATTTCAGTGTTCCCAAAAAAAGTCATGTCTTAGATATTATGTAGAAAAATATATACAAATACAAACTTGGAGAGATAAAGATACTCTTTTAAGGATACTGTAGAAAAATACAGCTTGCTCTAGAAAAATAGCTTAGAAAGCCTCACTTTAGGGCTAACCTCTACAGAAAGGTTAAATATTACTGGTGGAAACTGCCTTTTAACCAGAGGAATTGCCAAAAATGTTAATGAATGAAGTCGTGACCCCAAATAATGCTTATGTACATGTGTACCAAATGTATTCCTAGCTCTTTTGTAGAGAAACATAGTTTTTGCACTGTTTTCTTTGCTGGAGATGAGGTATTTGTCTGTGGGAGAGTTCACATGGGTGAGGATGATGTTGCAGCACTGTCTGCTAAAACACTCATCTGATTCCCACCAAACTGTATGAAAAGATTCCCAACAACTTCACAAGCTGTGAGCCCAGCCAGAAGTACCAAATGTGCACACCTGCAGTACTGTTGGTGTGGTTTGCTGGGATTCTCTCGAAATTTGTAGCAGATGAAAGAAATGCCAAAATCACAGTGTACTAATTATTGTGCTATATACTAAGTGATTGTCCCGATGCTGAAAATTTCATATAGACTGCCTGTTTTGGGGATGGAATTGATGTGCATATTAAAACCAGGCTTTAAGTGGCACCAAAGCACTCTCATATGTCCTTGATCAGAAAAATTGGTGCTTCTGCTGGATGTGTCTCTCTCTCTCTTTGCAGACCCCCAAAGACTTTTATCTCTTCTTGTGTCTTAGGCTTCTTTCTTGTCCGACCAGCCTGAACCTTACTTGCCTTTCCTCTCGAGATTCCTGGAGACCCAAATGTTTGCATCCTTTATTGACAACAAGATTATGTGCCATGATGAAGATGACAAAGACCCTGTTTTGAGAGTTTTTGATTCTAGGGTGGATAAAATTAGGCTGCTGAATGTCAGGACTCCGACTCTGCGCACATCTATGTATCAAAAGTGCACAACCATTGATGAGGCTGGTAAGAGCCACGAGGCACTTGCTTGACAATTAGTGCAACTGGTCAGTGCTGTTTGCTGTAAACATTACATTAAGTAATGATTCATGCATTGAAACCTCAAAAAAAAAAAAGATCAAAATAGCAGAGCTGTAGAGCTTAAGTTGAGGACTAAATGTTTGCTATGAAGTTGAGATGTGAAATGAAATTAATGTAAAGTAGAACTCAGCGTGTTCCTGCACTCTCTGTGTGTGAAAGATGTTTGAGCTTAGGAAGATAAACATTTTTCTCCTTTTGGTGGCATTCTTTGATCAGTAAGAACCTTCCACCTCTTCCTTTAATTTGACATCTGCTTTTAATTGAAGATACGTGATTATAGGTATGTCTGATTAAAACACCTTTAAAAATATTAACTTACTATTTCAGAGAAATCTATTGAATTAAGGCTGGCAAAAATAGATCACACTGCAGTTCACCCACACTTGCTGGACATGAAAATTGGACAAGGGAAATATGAGCTTGGATTTTTTCCTAAGCTTCAGTCTGACGTTTTATCCACTGGCCCAGCAAGCAACAAGTGAGTAAGCTAAGACAACAGGTGCTGAATCTTGGCAAGATCTACAGAATGGCACTAAGGCAGAGATATTAGAAAACAAAGTCAGTTTTGGGTTTGTTTTCTTCAAGTGGGAGCAGATCAGATGATGTGGGTGAGATGTGTGGGGTGGGGTTGTTGCTATGTCTGGGGTTTTTTTCAAGTCTGGGCTTCTTGAAGCAAATTTACTTAAGAAAGCCATCTTCTGTTTGAGATGATAGTTGATGTGTTTTGAGTTACTTATAATTATTGTCAATATAAAAGCAGATCCCCTTATTTGATCTCATGTAGGAGCTAGCAAATATTTTAGGGTATTTTCTTATAAAAACTTTGAAGGAGGAGAGGCAAGGCTTAAATTGTCCCTGGAATTGTAAAAAAAAAAAAAAGGAAAAATAAAAACCAAGTGTATGTGATCTAATACTCTAAAATATTTTGGTTGCCTGATACTGGATTCTTCTCCAGAGATTCTTTGTGTGTATTTGCAGCTGCAGTTTGGCTGATGTAATTGATGTCGACATGTTCAGTATAGACTAAACTGGAAACCTCTTACTGCCTCTGACCTTCACCTGACTCCTGACATTTGGTTAATGATATTCCCCCATGTGTAGGTGGACAAAGAGGAACGCTCCTGCTCAGTGGAGGCGGAAGGACAGACAGAAGCAGCACACAGAGCACCTGCGTCTGGACAATGACCAGAGAGAGGTGAAAATTGCTCAGCTCTAGAGATCTGATTCTTTTTCTTTCCTAATGGCCTGAAAAACACTCTGCAACCTTTATGAAATATCTAGACAGTTACTTGCAGTTCATGTCTGCTCTCCCTTAAGTGTGTTTAATACAAATGAGGTAGCAGACCAAAAATACTTAGTTTTCTTATTATAAAAGTTATGTCATTTTTTGCCCCCTCTCAGGACAAAATTATTTCATCCCACATATAGGAGAGTTCTCTGAAAATATAATCACATGATTTCAACTTGTTCTGGGGTTTTTTTTTTTTCTGTTAAAGGGGATGAGTGGGAAGAGGGGAATTAATAGTTTTCAGCCATCTATTTCCCATCTCTAAATAACTTAGTCATCCTGTGCTTCTTTTGTGTATTTGATGGAGGAAAGATACCCACCTCTAGAGAGGCATTAATTTCATCCTAAAATCAGGAGCACTGCCTTTTGGAGTTGCCTAAGTGTCTTCTGTAGACCATAAAAAAAGTCTTAAGGTGACAAACTGACAGACAACCTCATTGCTAAGGTGAGAATGTGAAGCCCCTCCATACTGTCACGTTTGTGTCTGCCTGCTTTTACACAGCACAGTCTGATGCTGATTTACCCACCTTCTGAACTGATAAACATCTCTCACCACTGCTCCTGCAGCTGACACAGTTATTCTTTGTGGTGAAGTGGTTTTGAAAGATCTGGGTGAACTAATTTCAGTACAGTTTCTGATTCGTATGGTACAGACTGCACACTGTTAACACCAGGTGTTGATTTATGGGTAATTCCAAGAACAGTGGCTCAAAATATTAGAGTTTTTTTGTTTATTTAGTAACCCCAAAGTTTTGCTTTTGTTTACGTGCACGTTGTTAATTGAAAACAATATTCTCTTGCCTTGTTAAATATCCTTAGAAAAGCTTGATTTTGAATTTTATAGTAGTAGTAGTCTTGTGTCTGTTCGGATAGTGTTGTGAAACACAAGTGTGTTTGTTCAGTTTGTTCTTTTATGGTAGTGATGAATTTTAATTGCCTTCATAGTGTACTGATTTCTGGAATTTACTTATTGGTTTGTTAAAATTTTGTTGAATTTTACTGTCATCTCTGTCATCCATAACCATGTAACAGAAAAATGTCTGCATAATAAAAAACCTCTACGAGTAGTTTCTGGCTTTGACATGTTCCATATGCTCAGATAACTCTAAAGTGCTTTTTACTTAGAAGTAACAGAAATGAATAGTAGATTTCTAACCTCATTATTGTGCTAAACAACACAGTTGTTAAAGCATGTAAACTTCTGAGCTATCACTTAAGTAATTAGAAAGGCAAAACTCTACCTCTGGTCTCTGGGGTTTTTTGTTTGTTTTGTTTTTTAACTGATTCCTCACAAGCTCATTTCCTACAGGAGTTATTTTGTTGCAAAAGGCAAATAATTTCTGAGGAATAAATATTTTGAAATACATGCTCAGCTGGGGGCACCAAGTGCCTGTGGTAGTGGTGCTGGTGTTTTAGAGGTTTGTGCTATACCTTTTTGATGACATATGGTGACTGAATGCTGACCCCTTCTCCTGGGTGAACCTCAGATTTCCACAGTAAATTTGAGAGTGGGGAGGGAGCTCTTCTGAGATGAACCCTGGGGTCAGGCTGGGCAGGAGGTGTCAAACTGCAGCGTTGGGAGTTTTAAACAAATTGAAGCTTTGTGGCAGCCAACAAAAATCTGTGCAGTTGAGACTTTTGACAATTGCAAACATTAGTGCCCAGTGGAGGGCAGAGTTTACACCAATCCACTGATTTAACACCATCTTTTCTTTTTTCCTTTCAGATTCATTACTTACGAATTTATTTTTATGTTGAATGCTTGGGAGTTCTGCATTGTATTATGTCTTCACTCTTTTCTTTTTCTGTTTTGCATGCTTGCTTTTATTACTTCATATGTGCTTACCACTTTCACTTTATATCTGCTTGGCTTTTTGCTACCACCTTATCCTGCCAGCACCTGGACTTTTCCATGTCAGAGCTTCAGTTGCAGTTATGTTTAGACTGGGACCAGCATGATTGGCCCTTCATGCCCTCTATAAAATCTGTGTCAGAGCATTATCTGGTATGTCCAATGCGCACAATATGACTGTAATCATAGTTCTGGATAAAGATGCATAATTAAATGTATATATCATAGCTCTTTAGTGCAAGGCCAGTGGAGAAGGTGGAGTTTTCCCTCTCTGTCATGTTTGACAAATCTATGCATTGACTTCTCAGTTGGTCATTATTTCAATGTAAGCTAGAGAGGTTTCCTGTTAATTTGAACTATGTACTAACCCTGAGTATTCCATCAGTGCCTGTATAGGACTTTCTCTCTATCACTAATTCTCAGTTAGCTGTGCCCCAATCAACCAGTGATCACCTGACTTCCAAAATATTTGTTATATCACTCTTGTCTCTGGGGTGAAAACAATGGCAACTCCTTGATGGCAGTAATAGGAGCAGAAGAGCTCTTTCGAGTAGAGTGGGTTCAGGAAATTATTTTCCTGAAAAATGCAGCTGGTTCACAGCTGAGAGATGTTGTTATAATTTGCATTTTGCAGCTGCTTCCTGAAAGAGCAAAGTTTGCTTGCAGTCCCCACATAGACCAGTCTGCCACTTGAATAGTCTTGGTCTGGGTAGTTTTTGCAAATTTTCATTTAAATGAAAAAATAAGAAGACAATTGTCAGTGGTGGAGGGAGTAGTTGAATCTCTATGCATCTAAATATCCTTGGCAGTTTGTGTTGTGTTTTTGTAATACAGCAACGTGTGTTCTCATACTGTATAGACTATATAAATGGGGATTTGACCTCTGGAGAAATAGTACTTCAAGTGTCTCAGCCCTAAATAATGCTGGATATAAAAAGTGGCTTTTTCTGAAAGAGGATGTGATCCTTTCCTCCTCACTCCAGTGGTGTGTGTTATAAACATAAGTTTACCCTTTTCTCTTGGCCAAGGAGTCTCACTTACACTTTTTTCTGTGTTTGTCCATTTTCTTCCCCAATCCAGAAGTACATCCAAGAAGCCAGGAATCTGGGCAGCACCATTCGGCAGCCCAAACTCTCTAACCTCTCTCCGTCAGTAATTGCACAAACAAACTGGAAGTTTGTAGAAGGCCTGTTGAAGGAATGCCGAAATAAGGTAACACAGAGAATAGTTCTGCTCTCTTGCACCTCATATCCATCCTTTCTGGACCATTTTGTATCCAGTATGTTCCAACCCCCCCGCCCCCACTTTTCTACCATCTGTTTCTGCTTTATCCCTGTAAGGATTTTTGCATGGTGGTGAGAAATTAATGAAGAGAGAATGTATTCAGAAATTCTGCAAAGAGCAGAAACTTTATCAAGCAGATTTATGATAGAGATTGAATATTCTGAAGGGTCTTTACCATCCCGCTGACCAAGTCTATTACAGCTCATTTCAGTTATAACTAATGAGACAGTACTACTATTCAACAGGAGTGAATAGTCCAAATAGAGGGTTGTGGTGAAAATACAACAGCTTTTCTCATAACTAAAGGAATTAATACATTTCTGAGGTGTAAGTTTTTAAGCACTGAACAAAGAAATTTGGCATTAATTTGTAGACATACTTCACCAGTATATGTTTGACAACATATTAATCTGAAATAAATGTTAATGTTTATAAAATTACAGCAAGGAGAATAATTATGAAATAGACACATTCTTGCCTGAAGTCAGTGGAGGTACTATAGCAATTATCTACAACTTTTTATAAAACTCTATTTCATATGTGCTTATACTTCTGATGTCACTTTATGGAATTGTCCAAATAATCCTCATCCCTTAACAGGGGTTCATTAGGTGGTGAAAATTCTTGAAGATAGACTTGGCTCTTTCACAGTGAGAAATTGCTGGAGGGAGTGAGGGGGAGAAGCAGCTAGGGACTAACTTGGACTTCATCTCAACCAAGACGGTGCAGAGGTGCTTAAGGGAGTATTACTCATTTGAAAGCGAGTCTAGAATAGGAACAAAGATGAAAAAATGTGTAAGAGATGAGTGGAACTGATTCCCTCACCATTTTTTCCTCCAGTTGGCTGTATGATGAATATAGTAGGACTGGAAGACTGCACTTTAAGAGCTGGTGAAAGCTTTGTTGACCAGTATGAAATTGTGCACAATTTAGGAGATTGTGGCTCCTGGGGAAGCTCAAGAGGTGCACTCCAGAATGGGTTTGGTTTAATCTAAATGTCCTTCTGGCAGAACAGCATCTCCCAGGAATGACATACCCGTGCTACTTGGAAGCACTTGGGCTCATTCACCTCCCCTGGGAGGAGGTGGACAAAGTGCCCAGCTCTTGGGGAGGGCATCCAGCACTTACCAGGCTTCAAAACCACCCAAGACCTGTGTTTTCTTGGCCTTGCTGCTGGGCACCCAGCTTGTCAGTGTGTCACCTGCTGTGCCCTTTGTTGGGATTACTCTGTGGAGGATGATGTACCCATTTGCAAACCCTTTTTGAGAAAACAGAAGATCAGCACTGGTGCTGTCCTGGCTTGAAAACCGAGGATAAAAGAACAGCAATTCTGCACTAGTGCCAGAAATATCAGCACAGCCAGTTATACTGCCAAATCTTTGTTATCATGTGCTTCCTTGTTGTTTAACAAGTGGAAGTGATCTTGGAAATTCCTGGGAGAGACTTAGTTCTCTTTTGCTTTATCTTTTTTGAGACTAAGAGGATGTTGGTTGAGAAAATGGGTCGAGAAGCTGTGGAGCTTGGTCATGGTGAAGTGAATATCACAGGAGTGGAAGAGAACACCCTGATAGCCAGTCTATGTGACCTCTTAGAAAGGATATGGAGCCACGGTCTGCAAGTCAAACAGGTGAGGAATAAATATTCCCGTACATTGCAGAGCACACTTTCCTGAAGTTGTGTTATGCTCTTCCTCTCTCTGCCTTCAGAGGACACCTTTAGTGTGTCTGTAGATGTGTTAAAATACTCGTGTGTCCCCCAGTCCTTTTTATGTCAGTTTGTGCCCCCCGTCTGTCTCCATGTTGTGGGATATGTGCAAGTGTACCTGTAGATGTGTTCCACAGATGGCTTCTTGGAAGACTCTCCATTTAACCTGGGGTTTTCATTTGGATTGGTGGGTTTTTTAAATAGGATGGTAAAAAATCGTTGCTGTGTTCTTAATATTTTTGTTAATGAAGTTGCATAGGCTACAAGGCAGCATATCCTAAAGGTGCTGTCAGTGGGAGGAGGGAATTGTTTTCCTGAAGAATAATTTAATACTTCAAAGTAAAAGTCTTGCTGTTTTGGTTCTTCCTGAGTGATGTAGTAGTACTTAAATTATGATTATGAGATCACTAGCTAGAGGTGTTGGGGTTTTGTATGAAATTAATAATTGTTTGTTGTGCTCTTCTATTTGGAGTCACTTGTGGGACAAGATGGAGTTTGGAGGGCCTTTACCAACTTTACTCCTCCCTTGTACAAAGGAGTAGCAAGGATGGAGAAGATTATAACTTCTTTTTTTTTTAAGAATATATGTTCATGATCCAGACAACTGTAATCCAGTATCTCTGTTCCCAGCACCCAAACACCAGTGTTTAAATCTGCTCTCCTTCAAACTATACAACAGTTTTCTATGTGAAGATTTATCATGTGATTCTCTCCCTTCCCTCTTGTATATCACTTAGGATAGAAGCTGTACTGCTTTCGTCTTAGAAGACAGAGCATCAGTATACTCTGCTTCAACCCAGATTTGGGCCTTTCAGACCACCAGACGGCCAACCCTTCATAAGGTTAATGCTTTGGATTGATTGCAGATGTTAGCAAACAGTGCTGAATGGTGGAATAAATAGAGTGCTGGAATAGAACAGAGGCCTGATGGAGGAAGTGCAGTGTATCTCATAGTGTGATCCAGAGCTTAAGAAAATAAAGAATAAAAAAGCACCACCAGTTCTCTGTGTGCTCTGGCCTTTATGAAATATGCAAAAGCCTGCTGTTTCATACATCGATTTTATTTTACTTTTCAATAACGAGCCAGGGGAGACTCTTCTTTCTCAACTGACCATAGTAATGAGGATGGCTTTCCTTCCACCAATCCCTGCTTTTACCTCCTCCCTGCTGATGAACCCCAGTAGTCCTACATTAGCTACCTACTGATTTTTCCACGTGCAGAGGGAATCCATGCCTTCCGTTGTCCCGAGCAATGCAGGGGAGTTGTGATGTAGGATCTAATGACTGAAGTAGTCTGGACTTTCAGAAGGCCTTGGTTATTCCCTTGCCCATTCTCTGTCCCACTGCTTTCCTTAGGCTGTCTTCCTTCCCCTTATAGATCCAGCTTGCATCATCATTGCTATTTGGTGAAGTTAAAGGAGAGTTCCACGGTGGTGAAGGAGCGGGCAGACACTGCATGAGTTCTCACATTCATCATGGTTGTTGACATCAGTTTGCTGCAGGATCCTTTGTTGCTGCTTTTCTGTGATCTGTTGCAGTTCTCCTTGCCATGGCAGCTGGTTGCTGAGCACTAGACTGTGTGTGCATGTGTGTGTTTATTGGGAGAAGGACAGTTTTGGATGTAACTCTTTGCTGGTTGATTTTTTCATGCTCTTTTTTATCTGTTTATAATAAGACTTGCAGTTTTGGCTTTCCATGTTGGATCTGTCAGGTACACACAAAACACAATGGATTTTCATATCCTCACCACTGAATGCATATTTTTAATAGATTTCTGTCAGCACAGATGTTACAGACACTCTAGGATTTATTCTTCTGGAGGCATGCCACTTCTGGAATAATCCCTCATGGTTAATAGTTCTTTATGTCAACTGTAGGGAACTATAGGATGGAAGTGCTTAGAGATTTTTAAATACAGTTTTTAAAAAAAATAAATGTAAAGATAAACCGTCATTACTGCACCTCTGGGAGGGCACTTAGATAATTTTAGATGAAATTGATAGTGCAGAATTGACAACTTGCTTTACAGTCATGGTTTCTTTCTGCAAAGCTGTAAATAAAAATATGGCCTTGTGATATGACAGCTTTTCTGAAATGCAGAGTTGCTAGATCTTTACTGGGATCAGGTTAATACAATAATTTAGGAAGATGGTAAGTAATACTTATTATCTGTAAGTAATTCCAGTTGCTGTGCTGGAGAGCCCCTGTTTGCTTACTGCTGCTTTTCTGCAGGTTTGCAATCTTTTGGTTTATTATGTGAAATATTTTATGGTGAATCCAAGAATCTTTATAGTTTCCCAGTGAAAGATTTTCTCGCTCTCTGCTTTAAGCCACCAGGGGTTTAAGAAAGCAACATAATGAGCAAGATGCATCTTTTAACATCATTAATGGATTTATCTTGACCTAAATACTACATCCCAAATTCTAACTTTTAAGTTGGCTTTACAATGTGTAGAACTGGGGTATTTTTGCTGATAAACTTTCACTGTCCTGCTTATGTTTTGGGATATCTTACTGTGTTTGTGATTGTCCAGGTGCTTTGCCTGATGAAATTGAGGGGAATCTTTTGAGATTCTAAAAATGGGCAGCTTTTATCTGTAGCCCTGAATTATCCCGAGGGGAGCAGGACTTGGCCTGGGTACGTCTTGCTCAGGCTGGCTCTGTGTCTCTTGGCATTTCACTGCTGGAGAGGCAGGCAGGGAGAGACACACAGGACAGGTTACAGTCTCAGATTTCAAACTCCACTTGTACACAGTGTTTTACAAGCCTTGGAATGTTTTCTTGTCATGGTAATGAACTATGAGGAAAGAAGTTCCATTAACTTTTTCCTGTTACCAGAATCATTAGATCCCAATAGTCTGACTCTGGCTTTTCCTTCTCAGCCTCTTTACAGCTCCCAAGCACCTCCAACTTGTCTTATTTTTGGTTTTTACCATTGAGTTTATAGGGAGAAACATCTTTAAAGCAAGTTTTTGTCGTGGCTGATACTTTCAATGATGATTTAAACTTTTTTTTTTTTATTCAGCTGGTAGTGATTTCCTTAACTAATATTTTTTAATTTTAGGGAAAGTCTGCTTTGTGGTCTCATCTGTTACATTACCTAGAAAACAGACAGAGAAGAACCACATCAGGCAGCTTCAGTACCTCAGGTAAGATTGGCATCTGCTGGAAGAAGATGATTAAAAGCAGTGAATAAGAGCTGCCTGCAGATTTACACCATGCAGAGTTTTTTTCCCTTGGAAATACCCTTCACTCAGTAGAACTGAATCAAGTGTTGTGGCTGCTACAAGTTTAATACGGGCGTGGTGTGTTGTCTCAATATATTTTATGAAAAATAAACTGGTTTGTATTGAGCCTACTTGTTTGGGTCTGGGACCTGACTACCATGGTAGTCAGGAACTGGAAATAGCTGATGCCTCAGAGATAGGCTTTAAAATGGATTGCTCTGGTCCATCATCCTCCATGTGACACACAGGCCCTGCATGACTGCCAGGGCAAATGATGTTATGGGTGGGGGTGGAAAACAAGTGTAAGCACATAAAATTGTGCTGTACACCCTGAGGTTTTACATTATGGCTTGAAAAACAACTGAACAGGAGGCTTATTGTTAAAAACATAAACTGAAGAAATATATTTTAATTTTTGTTACATCAAGTGTTGCAGTAGAAGTAATATTGCACATAAGATCTACTGATAATATGTTTCTAGGATTATTAATGTAATTTTTAAACAGTAATTCTTGTGTCAGGTGGGGGCATAGGATTGTAGAGAACAATAGGTTTGGGGGAGGCAGTGGGTGCCTTTTATTTTTTATTTAAAGCTGCTGTAAGCAAAGAGCTGAGCATTAGTAACATGCACAAGATCCTGTAAGCAATCAAAACCATAGATTTGGAAATTTTAAGGTCTCCTGAATGCCACTTAGCTCATATAACTTCATTCTGGAGTGGAATTTGAAGGATAAGAGTAACAATATTGCTTGAAAACCTCAAAATGTATTTAAAAAGTAGTGGTGTTACAGGAGTGTGCAAAGTAATAGCTCAGTAAGCACAGGATGTGTGGTGTACTGAGTACAACCTATATAAAACTGTTTTCTGGTGTCAACAGTGGCAGTCAGTGTTACTACACAGCAAGAAAACAGGGTAGTGTTTAGAAAATAATACTTGATTATTGTATGTCTTAAGCCATTTGATGTTGTACCAATTTCAGCTGAATCTAAGCTCATTAATGTGTTGGTGCTCAGTGTGTGCTGATCTGTATAACCATCTGTGTAGCATATTAGATTTTCATGTCATTTGGAGTGGAAATACAGTACAGTGTCTTCACAGAGTCACCAGTAATACAGGTGTGCAAATTGGTGTTAATTCACCTTCTTTTTTTATATTGGTTTAAAAATCTTTAGATGGATTTCTGCTAACAAGAAACTGTTTTCTTCTGAATCTAGGAATACTTCTTGATTCAGAAAGGCGAAAGTCTGATACAAGTCCAGCCATGTCACCTCTTAGAATCTCTCTCATCCAGGATATGAGGTGAGTTTGAAGTGTCACACAACCCAGAAACCCCCTGAGATTTGCACACTTGTTTCTGTGTATGCTGTGCACCATGCAGAAAAGCTTGTGTTTCATGCAGCAGGAGGGGGCTGGGAAGGAACCTGCTGAACTATTTCAAAGTAGTTAGTACAACATTTTCACTGACCTTCACAGAAACAGGGTTCATACTGAGGAGGTTTTATATGGTCAGAGGTATTAACTTAGGATAATATCATGACAGAGTTTTCATATTTTTAATGTTTAGTGTGTTTGGTTTATTTCCACAGTGGTGTGGGTAGAGTGTTTGTGTTTTCCCAGTCATTGCTGAGTTGGTTGTGTAGTTCTGAGACCATTCTTGTTTTTCAGGGAAGAAAGCAGTTTAAAGAACTTGTTTGATCTAAAGAATGGGTTTATCTAACATTCAATACTGTACTGTGAATAAAACTACAACTTCTGCCCAATTCCTTCCTTTCAGTACATTGAAAAAGCAATGTGCAGAACTTCTAAAACAACCTTGACAGGAATTTTCTTTTCCTTCTTTTTCCTTACCAGCATCCACTTTTTTCAGTCAGGAGGAGTGAATTGAGGATTTGCTTGCCTTATTAAAATATACCATTTGTGTCTTGTGTGCAAGAAAAGCTTCTACTGAGCATGCAAAACCAGTATTTAATTTTCCAAAGCATTCAGCCATAAATACTGCAGCGATAAGGTCCAGAATGAGTCCTAAATCATGTGAGACAATGGGCCTGGTTTAGAATTTTGTAAATAGGGCACTGCATTGCAGATATTTCCTTTTCAGGCTCTTATTCTCTTTGAGCTGGATTGCAGGGAATTTTTTATTGTCCTGAATATTAAGGTGATTATGTTTCTTTTTCCTTTAATTTACCTGATATTTTGTGTTCTTTGCAAAACTTCAGCTGAGCTTGGTTCAAAAGGACTGTCATGCTTTGACAATACCAAGCACGTCTTTTTCTTTTTCTTTTTTTCCAGGCATATCCAGAACATAAGTGAGATCAAAACAGATGTTGGCAAGGCCAGAGCCTGGGTTCGCCTCTCTATGGAAAAGAAGTTGCTTTCTAGGCATCTGAAACAGTTGCTTTCAGATCATGAACTCACAAAGTAAGATGGTTTATCTTGGGCAAAGCTTTTAAAAAAATTTAAATCTATGTAATTGTTTGGTTTCAAAAATCCAGGTGTGCCTATTCTTGCATCTGCTTAGCAATGTGCAGAAGGCATGGAACAAACTGGCCTTCCAAGCATGTGAGCTGTTTGGGAATTAGGATTCAATGCTGGGGTTCTTCACATACATTTTTACCTTTATAGCCTGCTTAAGAACATAAGGTGAATTGCTTCTGTAATAGTTACGTTCAGTGTTTAGTGTGGAAATTAAAGCCATAGTAATTGTCATTAGCTTTAATGGAAGACTGCTTTCTGGAGACAGCTTAACCTATGCTGTCTGCTCTTCCTTTCCTCTCCTTCCATTCACCACCTTCCAAGGAATTTCTTGCTCAATCCCCCTGGACCCCAACAGCTAATTATTTGAGATTTGCCTTGTCTTGTATTATGTTGGACCTTCTGATGAAGCTGTGGCCTTCAGTGAACAAAGAAAAGCTGAAGGACAGAGTGAGGACAGCTGATAAATCTACCTGTATCTCCAAATTAAGGTTAAGCCTCTCCAGTGAAGTCAACAGTTCAGATCAGGTTAAATTTAGCAGTGCTTGTCCCATGCAGAGCAAGTGCTGTGAGGGGACTTTCCACACACCACCACACTCCATGTCCCCCCCACAAAAGAGAAGAAAAAAACCTCTTTTAACACTGGCCAGTGTACTGTTCATCTGTCAGGCAGCTTCTGATTCTCTAGAAGAGAGGGAGACTGCAACAAAAGTATGTTTAAAATGAAAATGACAAGCAAGGGAGCTACTTGTACAGGATGACATCAATTCTCTATAATCTCATGTGCTTTGTGCTGCATATTTAGATAGCCTACTTAGAGAGCTGTTCTAGGCAGTTGGTTTGAAAGCATGCCCCACTTGTTTTTAGAGGAAGCAGTGCTGAGTTCAGTGAGGTACTAAAAGTAATGGTGCAACTTCTGCCATTTTACAGTTAACAAGATTGTGTGTTGTTCTTTTTTGAAGCAGCTGTTAAATATTTTAATTATCCCATTCTCTTTACTTGACATTTATTAGCAAATATAAGGAAAATGTAACATGTTTGGTTTCTTTCTAGTCTGCAAAGGGACTAGAGTTAGGGAACAGGAAGAAATCATGTGGCCTCACCGTCCTGAGACCTTTATGTGCCCAGGGAAACTGAAAAACCTTACCCTTTGAGGAGACAGGACAGCACATACCCTGACAGGCTGTCAAACAGGTGATTCAGATTATTCAAATGAAACACAGACGTGGGCACCTTTGAGATTTCTGTGGCTTTGCCACTCTTGTGACTACAGGCAGGTTAGGTTAATTTAAGGCTCAGTCTCTTTATTTTCATTGAACATTTCCTGTCAGTCTCTAGTGTTAGGTTTGTTATGTAAGTGAGAACATGCCTGATTATGTTGATTATCTTTGATTTGTTTTGCAAGTTTCTGTCTTGTGACTTGCTGTCTTCTTTGTAAATTGATACCTGAAATTGGGGGGAGTTACCAGGATGCCCTCCTGGAAGGAACAACCTATCCATGGCTGTGTCAGCATTTCTAATACCTAATTCCTGCATTCATGAGGGTTTGGATATTCCTGTAGCATCAGTTGGATTTTGATACATTTTGGCAAGCTCTTCTTTTATGATTATTCCCAACACTGGTATTATTTATTGGTTTCTACCTTTGTGTGCTTACCATTTTGGTTATGCCAGGAGCTGTGTACTATCAACACTGAAGCTATTGCCTGGATTAGTGTGCAGCTTGTTGTAGGCCCTGGGTTATTACTTATAGCCAAATACAAGCAGATAGCCCCAGTTTTTGCCTTAAGTCTTTAAGAACAGTCTTCTGTCATACATCACGTGCTGGAGAACTCTCCCATGGCACTCTCTGCGCTCTTTACTTCAGTTCTGTCATTTTACATGGCCAAAAGTCAGAATTTCTTTCAAGAAAGCGTAAAATTTCTTTTTCCATTTTGGGGTGGTTTTGGGTGGGAGAAGATCTTAGACCAAACCTTGTATTGGAGGGGGGGAAAGATAGTGAGAACTGGACTCTGTTGCACTTTGGAGATATCAGCCTTGCAGAGAGTCAGCGTATCCTGGCACATTGAATACTCTTGACTCTCCCAGTATCACTTCTCATGTGTAATTGCTTGCCCGTTATTCATAGTGTACCTAATGAATTTGCACAATAGAAAACATTTCACTGAAAGCATCTTGTTACTGTGACAGATTATGTGTTTTGCTTTGTCAGAAAACTCTACAAGCGTTACGCGTTCCTCCGCTGCGATGATGAGAAAGAACAGTTCTTGTATCATCTCCTGTCATTCAATGCTGTTGATTACTTTTGCTTTACCAATGTTTTCACAACAATCTGTAAGTATTTGCTATCCCTGCCGCTCTGATTTCCAGATTTGGTTGAGTTCTTGTCCAAAATTCTAAACAGCTCAGAGCAACATGCCCTAATGTAATTGTTCTGCTTTTTTTTCCCTGGGATCCATCTGTGTGTGCTGTATTGCTGTTTCCATGATCTTCTCTGGTGGGCAGGAGTTTCTCTCCCTGTCACTTTTGTTTCTAACTTGGTAAAATACACAGCTCTAATAATTTTAGTTGGGGGTGAGTTCTCAGCTGAAAATTTTGTGGTGGGCTTGTTTGCATGATACTAAACAAGCACAGTATGGATTGTTCACTATCAAGGTAAGAATATTAATGCATGCTGGCAATTAAAAGAAAAAAAAACCTTTCCTGTTTTGTGCTCAGGCTACTTTGCTGCATGTCTGTCTCTGGGTTTGGGGTAGCAATGAAATGCCCATTGAGGGCTGCATCAGAACTCCTCAACACATTTTTTTTCTCCTAGTTGTTAAAAAGATACCCTAGAGAAACTTTTAAGCTATTGTAGATGCTTAATTGTGTTACAGAGTTCTCAAAGATCTGTGTGCCTGCTGCCACAGAACCTCACTGGGAAGGCAAAACAAGGAAAGACTTAAGCAAGGCTTATAAAATTGGGGGTGGGGTATGTGAAAGGACTACCCTTGGTGGTGCATTGTGATTGATACTTGTGTGTATGAAAGAGAAAGCAAACAGACATCCAAGCAAAACAGCTTTTGGTCTTATGGGCAAGTTCTGGATAATGTGAAAATCTGGTCTGCTGGATGCAGTTAAACTGTCACTTACTTTAGGACTATCAGCACAGAAATTAAAAGGGAAACATTTTAATTCATTCTTAAACGCTACAAGCATCAGGCTTTTAAGGAAATCCAACCACCAGATGCTTTCTTGAGGGCACTGACAGCTGAGGAGACACTGAGGGAGAAATGCATTAAACTCCTCAGCTGAAAAGCCCTGACTGTAATCTGCTTATGCACTATAAAAGAAGGGCAGACAGGCAAGAAACACAGTGACCATTCAGAGCATTGGATTTTATTATAAAAGGTTGGTTAACAGAGGGCTGTGCAGGAGATGCTGGGTGGTGGAAGAGCATATGCTTTGTGAGTCAGAGGAGGGGCTGCAGCTCAGGTGATACATGTTGAATTACCCACAGGTAAACCAGGGGACCAGAAAGCATTTGAGCACATGTGGTGCTATTTAGAAGGGAAAAAAATTGCTTGTTCTTTCAAAAATTGGTAAGTCCTAAAGTTAGCATAACTAAGAGCGACATGGCACAGAGAAATTTGCAGGATTATGCTGTATTCTATCAGAATTTGTTCAGCCATGGTAGTGAATGCTGCTGCTGTCCAGGCCTGTAAAGAAAGGCTGCAGTTAGTACCTGAATGGGACCTGGGGGAGCTGTGCAGTGTCCTGAGTACAGGAATACCATGTCTTTACTTGCTGTCACTAAGCTGAGGATAAGTAACCATCTTTGTGCCATGTTTTGAGGTTGGTAAATAAAGGCTGATTATACCCATAAGAAGGCATTATTCCATCCAGATTTCTTTCTTCATTTGACACTTCTGCTGTCAGCTCTGTTTCTTAGTGATTGCTGTGTATGTGTATACTTCCCCATTGTCAGTCAGTGCTTAGTGTGCAAGTGTCAGCATGATTAAATAGGATGTCTGATGTTGTTTTAACATTTCATGGTACTGCAATGCTGTTTTATGACTTACCTTTTGCCCCTCTCTTGACTAAAGAGGTTACATAATTATCCTTCTTAATTTTTGAAGTGTTATTTCTTTTGTGTTTGCAGTGATACCATACCATATATTGATTGTTCCCAGCAAGAAACTTGGTGGCTCAATGTTCACAGCCAATCCTTGGATCTGTATTTCGGGAGAACTGGGTGAAACAGGAGTCCTGCAGATTCCCAGGAATCTATTAGAAATGACTTTTGAGGTTGTATTGATATAAAACCTGATTTGGATGTTCTGTTTGTGAAGTTTTAAATTCTCCCCTTGCTGTACCACCTTGCCATACGTTTCATATCTTTGTGGTTAGTCACAGATACTTTGTGCCTGTGTGTAGCACATTTAACCTGTATTTAATGACATGAAGAGCAAAATGACTGACAGTTCCTTAGTGCAAGGGATAGACAAGACTGTCTTTATGTTACAACTGTGGGAGGTGTCATACCCTCTTCTGTTGGAAAACAAAGAAGTGATTCTGCTCTGATTTTTGCATGTGTGTTGTGTGCATTGGATAAAATTTAATTGAAAAATCCAGTTCAGCTGATGTTCTCTATGCTGATCAAAATAGTATTTAACAAAACAAGCAAACCAACAGAAACAAGTAAAGCAGCCTACCACTAAAAAGCCCAGAACCTGTCATGCAGTCAGAAACAGGAACCACATTTCTGAGTTTCTGTTTGAGCATGTTCTGTAATAGTGTACTCCCCCAACATGCTGCTTTGTTTCAATTTCCTCTGACAAACTTTTGTTTAATTTGCAGTGCCAGAACCTGGGAAAACTGACCACAGTGCAAATAGGACATGATAATTCAGGGCTGTATGCCAAGTGGCTTGTGGAATATGTTATGGTCAGAAATGAAATAACAGGGCATACTTACAAGTAAGTATCATCCTGACATTTCATGTGGGGTAAGTAGAATTTCTGCAGGGAGCTGGCACAGTAGGGCTTGTTTGATTAGAAAGGTCTGATCTCCTGGGACTCTGTGTCTGCAGTTGCCTCGACCTGAAGGCACAGAAAGATCGTTTGGCTTCTGGCATTAAACAAGTTGTGGTTCTTACAAATTCAAACAGGGCTGCAGTTTGCAGATGTTCATGTCTCACATCAGACTGTTGGTGGAGAGGATGAGTTGACTGTTGTGCATCTTAGAAATAATCTGCCTTGAGCCCAAGGAAGAAAGAGCAAGTCAGAGCTTGCTGCTTATCAAATACAGGTGGTATTTTATATTAGGCCTGGGTGCTCTAGGTGTTAGAGTCACCTTTGGACACAAGCTGGAGCACAAGGGCTTATGAGTGTTGGAAACCTGTGTTTACATGGGGAAAGTAAAGGAATGAAATTTGCAGTGAGAATTAGGTTTATTTGTGTTAGGTACAGCATAGTTTGATGCTCTGTCCTTTGTTTAGAGAAACTGTCAGGCTCATGTTGATGTCAAATTGGTGGGTAAGTCCACCAGTCAGCTCTCCATGCCAGTTCATTTGTAATTAAATGAAGAGGAAAGATTCTATTTTTGGATGCTGTTCAGTTTTCCAATTAAGCTGATTAAACTGACATCAACATTGGTTCAGAGAAAGTGATAATGAGCAAATGAGCATGTGTGCTTTCTAGTGTCTGATTTAATACCCCAATTCAGCAGAAGTATTGGTGTTTTGGCATTTAAGCATGTGTTTGGGTTGTGGGGTTGTTTTGCAGCTGGCCCGCTATGTAGCACATTCATTGTATTTCTTAACCCATCTATGGGGCGTAGTAGGATTTCCCCTTTTACCCATTTTTCCTCAAATCACGTGCTACATATGGGACTCAAGCAAAATCTGCTTTGTGGATGGATTATTTACTGCAGCACTCAGCACAAACTTGGAACTGAAAAGCTGTTTTATTTTTGCTGCCTGTGCTGGCAAAAGCCAAAGCCAAGACTTTGTTGCTGGATGAACGAAGTCTTTCTAATAACTATGCTAGCAGGATTTGGGCTTTAGGCAACTGCAGTTGAAAGTCTTTGGCATGGAATTGAATCTGGGTTGAGCCATGTATTTATCTCCTTGGTGTTCTTAGGTTTCCCTGCGGAAGGTGGCTTGGGAAGGGAATGGATGATGGCAGCTTAGAGAGGATCCTGGTGGGAGAGTTGCTGACTTCCCACACCGAGGCTGATGAGCGGCAGTGCCGAACCCCGCCCCTGCAGCAGTCTCCGAGCATGATCAGGAGATTTGTCACTATCTCACCAAACAATAAGCCAAGTGAGTGCTGGGGGTTGTCTTGTCCTGTCCTGTTCTGCATCATCACCTGAGGGCTTGCAAACAGCCCTGGAGTTTGGAGAGGACCTGTGAAACTCAGCCAAGTGTCCTGCTTGAACTCCAGCTAACTTCTAAATTACAATCCCAAGTAACCTGTACTGTCTGTTTAAGTTTGGAAAGTCTGCAAGGATGGCAGATGTCTCTGCACTCCTTGTCCAGTGCTTAGCTGCCCTAGTGGTGTTTTTTGTATTCTTGTCCTTCACCTGTGGAATGAATGCTGTGGAGGAAGGTAGAAATTTGTAGCCTTGTCTCTGTCTGTCCTTCATGGATGAAAAAACTTGCTAGTGGCTTCTATTCATGGCCTTCTCTATTTTTTTCTATTGAGATCAGGGTTCCGTGGTTGTCTTAACTCCTGACAAATCAGGTGGCTACTTGTTCCCAGCAGTGCTTGGGTTTGCAGTGAAGCAACCTCAGGAAGTGTTTCCAGGATGCCCAGATCTGCTAGTCCTAAACAAAGCACAGCTCATTTCCTTAGCTTTGGGTCCTGGTCAGAAAACTCACATAATATGTAAAAACCCTTTCCACTGTTTTGAAACACTTGTTTTGAAGTGTTAATTTCAATTTAAAACCAAACCATCTCTGTTTCTGCCTCTTCAACAATACATAAAAGTGGGAGTTGGGTTTCCATTACCCACAGCCCAGCACTCTTTCCCTAACAGAATGAGTTATACTGGTTCATGCTCCTCTCCTGTGTTTTGTTAGGCCATAACCCTCACACACAGGTACAATTTCTGAAGCTGTAACTGGATATATTTTTGTATTTTGCAGAGTTAAATACTGGTCAGATACAAGAAGCTATTGGGGAAGCTGTTAATGGTATTGTCAAGCATTTCCACAAGCCAGAGAAGGAGGTGAGAGGTTATTGTCTGTGTAATGGCACTCCTGTCCTAAAACTCTGATTAGTAAACATGAGAGAATATATAGCAGAAATAACTAAACTGAATGAGCAGCCATGTGCTTGAAAACTCCTTTAGTGGACCAAAAATGAGATACTGAGGTAGTACAGCCTCAAACACCTCTCTTTTGCTGCTAACTGGAGCATTCTGTTAAATTAAATGTTAACATTCTGGTATTGGAAATTGTGTTATTAGTCAAGTTCTGCCGAGGATTCTACCCATACACTGTCAAGAACAGTGCCTCCTGTTTTGTTTGTTCTGAATTAACTGACATTTTACATCTGCATCGAGTTCTAAGTAGGTTTTTTAATGTCTGTTTTGCATTATCTTTGCTACTTAAAACATGAAAACCCATGGGCCACTTTAAAAAAAAAGGAAAGAAACAAAGAAGACCACCCTGAAAACACCCACATCACCCAAGCAAGTGAAGCAGAAGTGCTCTTAAAGACTCTTTTGCATTACTCATATAATCAGCTGACAGAGCAGTGATTTTTCTGAAACAAACCTAAGTAGCATACCCCTGTCAAATCATCCCAGTCCAGCCCTTGTGAGGTGTAGAGCAATGCTGGCTCTGTATGGATGGCTCTCAACAGGAATTTTTTACAAATAGGTCCTCCCATTCCTATAGCACCTGACTTCTAAGTTCATTATGGCATGGCAGATTAATATACAGTGTAATTCTAGTTAATGATCACATTGATAATGATCTCAAGTCGTCATGGACTGGTTTTGCAAAATAGAATTTACCATCAAGTGCTGAAGAAGGACTTCGTTTTTTACTGAGCATTAAATGTTGTTTTTGTTGATGAGCAATCAGAGGCACCTGCTACACTGGATCTGTGATCTCTGTTACTTAAAAAAAGAGGAAAAGACTTTTCTAGTTTTCTGTAGTGATCATTATTATAAGTAAAACCTGCTCATTAATTGGCAGACTGCTTGAGGCTTCATTTGATGATGATGAGGCCCTGACAATGCTTTCCTTGGCTTTATTCTTAGAGAAGTCAGTCAATTTTTGAATGCTCAGGACTTGTGAGAACTGGGCCATCCTGCCTGGGGTCACTGTTTGACAGCAGATTTAGGCATCTGTTTATTTAAAAACTGAATGGGAGACTTGTGTCCCCGAGTCCCAAACTGAGATGCTGAGTGTGTGTGTGTTTTCTGTGTGTGCTGGCAGAGAGGCAGCCTGACCCTGCTGCTGTGTGGAGAAAGTGGACTTGTTTCAGCTCTTGAGCAAGTGTTCCAGCACGGATTTAAATCACCCAGACTCTTCAAGAATGTCTTCATTTGGGATTTTTTGGGTAAGTGGGAGGATGACCTCCCAGAGCCTGTTTGTATCTTTGAAATACATCCAACTGTGTTCCTTATCACTGCTGTTGTGTCTCAGCTGGTGTGAATAGCAGACTTCTTGGAGGCATCTCAGCAGCTGAATTTCCAGGAGAGCTCCTACCTCCTTGTACTGTCATGAGAGAGAATCTCTGTTTTCTGCCAAAGCTGGCTCCATACTTAATGCAGGAACTGGGCTTTGTCCTTCTAGCAGTAATAGTGTCAAACAAATTTTCTTAGTGAGGAAGAGGTACATAAATAAGGTGGTGAATTGACATAGGGTAACCTTGGTGTTAATTGAGCACAGTGAAAGCAATAAATCATGCTTGTAAGAGGTTGAGTTGTCTTTCAGAGCACAACAGATGGATCTAGTGCTGTTGGTTTGTCCTGGACATTGTAATAAAGGAATTACAAGCATGCATTTTTCACACAATGGCCTAGATCCCTTTACACAAAGCTAAATAAATCAACTGAGTTCACAAACACACTTTAAAAAGGGAATTATTTTTAATAATGTTGCTGTGTTTTGAGGAGGTACTTTAACATCAGTGCTCCCCTTGTACAATCATTTTACTGCACTCAAATTCAGTAGATAGGTGAACGTCTTTAGCTTTGTTCAGAGGGAAGGAAGTGGAATCCCAGTTTTACACTGAGGGAACACAGAACTGAATCCAACAGAAAAAAACCAGTGCCTAAATATAATGACTCAGGAAATAAATGGATGAGCTTCGATCCTTCAGGCCTTTCAACTTTAACTCTCTCCTATATGCTGTATGCACTGATGAAACTTCATTATCTCCCACCATTCTTTTAAGAAAAAGCACAAACATACTATGAGACCCTTGAGCAGAATGAGATGGTCCCAGAAGAGAACTGGCAGACAAGGGCCAGGAATTTCTGTCGCTTTATCACTGCTATCAACAACACCCCTAGAAACATTGGGAAGGACGGCAAGTTTCAGATGCTGGTGTGTCTTGGAGCCAGGTATAAAGAAACTTCTTTATTATTGTTGTTGTTATTGGTATTTTAATGAAATGAAAAAGATGCTGCACGTCAGTTACTCCTGACTCCCTGTCTCATAAAGATAAGCAGAGAACTCAGTAGGTGTGCTTAGAAGCGAAAGAATGAAAATCATGTCTGTGCAGGGGTGAAATTAACTTGGCTTTATTTTTATTCCCAAACTGCCAACTGCCACCTTGTCAGAGACCACCTTTTGCACCACTGGATCGCCCTGCTTGCAGACTGCCCCATTACAGCCCAGATGTATGAGGACATAGCCCTGATTAAGGATCACACGCTGGTGAATTCTTTGATTCGGGTGCTGCAGACCTTGCAGGAGTTCAACATCACCCTGGAGGCATCTCTTGTCAAAGGAATCGACATCTGACCTCCTGTCCCACAGGAAAAACTGTCTTCACAAAAACAAAAAAAGCAACAAGGAGTGAATCTCGTTAGTATGCAAAAGTTCTGTCTTGCCAGTACATTGTATCGTGAACTTGTTCATGGCCCAAAAATGCAACTTTGACTTTTCTTGAAGGAAACTCCAGAAATAGTACAGGCAAATGGATAGAAGCTGTAAACTCAATGTAAAAAAGAGGATTTTGGTATAAATCTATTTTAGAGTTTATTTGCTGATTTGCTTTTTACACACTTTCATGTGAAAGAGATAGAGATGAGTATTGTGCAGCTTATTTTAAAGCTGCAGTATTTCCTTGCCATAGAAAATGTGCAGTGAGCCTTTCAGCATTCTGTGAACTTGCCTTCAGATATGCTGTATGTCATAGACCCCAATGTATACACTCCATTTCTGCTGAGAAGGTCATTCTATAGTTTTTAAACTAATATTTTATATATTAACATTATTACCAACGTTTGATTTTTAACGTGTTGGGTCATGTTCTGCTGCAAGGGAACTACAGATCTGATCTGTGCTTTTTTTTAATAGCTCCAAAGCACTGATTTGTCAGCAATTATTTTTTTCCTTTATTTTTGTTGTCAGTATTATTTTTAGTGAAATCCAGGAGACTGAACCGTGAAATGTCCAGAGATCAAAGTAATATTTTTCATATTGGTACGTAATTGCACAGAAGAAGAAATTAAGTCTGTTTTTTAACTGATGTTTTTTATTTATTTAACCTATCATTGTGTTTTGTAAGTTTGTCTTTTAAAAAAAAAATCTTCTATGATACAACTGGCTGTATTATGTTGCAATTCAGAATTTACAGTGTAGCCCACTTAAATGAAAAACCTGGAATAATTGTTCATAACACAAGAAGGTTTCTACTTAAACCAGCCTTTTAAAGCTTGGTATATGGTTGCTGCTGGTAATTCTCTTAACTGCTTATAAAGGGGAACACGAGATCCCCAAATGTCAGATGACTAAATAAAGATCTTTATGCCCCATCTGAAATAATAACAGTATACCTTACTAACAAGTATAAGGATTTCTTAATGTTTCTGAAAAGACAGTGGTATTAAGGTTTTTTCTTTTCCTTTTGAATGCACATGTCTTGGATCCTGTTGTCACAGTCTGCTTCATTTGGGATGCTTTTGGTTTTAGCAAAGAAAAGGTTAGTCCATTTCTACTATGAAATACAAATATTAAAAAAAATTTAGGTAAGTGGGAAAGCTTAATTTATTGGAGATCTGGAACTTGGCAAATGCCTGAAGGCATCTCTGTTCATTTGAATCTTCTGATAAAAATCTCTTTGAAATGAATATGTGACTTAAGAACAGGCTGATTTATCAGCATCACAAATTACTGTACAGAAGTTCAGGGCTGTGTATTTAAGAGGTCTCCACTGTATAAACTTATCTCAGTATTGTCTCTCTTTTGAGAAGCAGAGTCCAAGTTTTTTGGTTCATATGATGATGTAGCACTTTTACTTTACCTACAGCTTAGTCACATCTCGTGATAGTTTTATTTCCATAATTTATGAGTAGAGCACATGTATTAAATTTTTGACTATTTTTACTTTTGTCCTATTTATTTCATTATTAAACTGAGAAGTTCCTTTGTCACTACTTATCAGAGCAAGATTCTTCTTTGATTTCACAGCAGCATTAGGAAGATGTGAAGGCAATGTCTGAGCCACTCCTCACATGGGGTGGGTGTGAATTCCTTCACAGCTTACAGGAGCAGTTCCTGTATTCTCTGTGTGCAGGTTTGGTTTTCGTGGTGGTTTTTTATTTTTCTTCCAGCTTTGGAAGGGCAAAAATAAAAAAAGAGTTGTACTGCATTCTAAGAATTTCATGTATTCAACTTAATATGTTGAGATAGTCTTTTTACACCTGTCCCAAATTGTTTATGCGTTAATAATAGCAAAAAAATAATTTTTGTTGGTTTTTTTGTTGTTGTTTTGGGGGCTTTTTTGTTTGGGTTTTTTTTGTTTGTTTTTTTCAGCTATCTTGAAAATTACTTTACTTGGCCTGTATATTTCACAGGGAATATTAAGTAAGAAAGGAAGGTTCTATGTTTTGACCTTAACAGATGAGTTGATTCTATTAAAACCATATATTTCATAGTATTAAGGATGGATTAATTTTATCTTTCCTGAGGTAATTACCCTGAATTAAGGTTCTTTTTTTATCTTTTTTTTTTTTTCTTCCTTACACAAGTTCACCTTGTGAGACATGATACCACTGGCTTAATGGCTGTTTTGGTGTGGATTGTTTTGCCCTCATTATGATGGCTGGCATGGGCAGAGGCTGGGATTTGGTGATTGCCAAGGGTGGGCTCCTTGGCTGGGTCATGAGGATGATGCTGTCCATCAGTGAGAACACACTGCATGCTGGCTGTCCAGTGCAAAAGGAAGACACAGAGATCATCTTCCCAGCTCCTGGGTTATTTTCACAGGAAAAACCAGTTTGAGATCGACCTTCCTCTTCCTCTCACTGGGGGCCTGTGCTTAATCCTGTTAGGGTTCAAAGCACTTTTTGCTGTGGACTTCCAAGTCTGGAGGGATTTGCTCTGCTGAAGGACCAGTAGAAGGTTCTGAAATGCAGCAGAAGAAAAGCTGGTTTTGTTAGATCCATAGGCAACCAAGGAAGAGTGAGATACTAAATATAGCCTGTGCCAGCTTTTTGGGAAGAGATTTGGCTGGCTCAGTCCAGTCTGTAGGAGCAGCCACAACCCCCACCACTGCCGTGTTTACCACAAACCCACCCACCTCTTTCATGGCTGTTCCTAGCATCAGTCCCACAGAATAAGGTTCGGATCCAGCATTTGCTCTTGCCATGCCATTCTGCTGAACTGTATAGGAACAAATGGTGTAGTGAGCACCTTTTTATCACCTTTTTGTATCTGTTTTATTTAGAGCTTTGTAAAATCATTCTCCCTTTCTTCAGAGTAATGCAGTTGAACCTTTTTTTTCCTGTTACTTTTCCAAAAGAAGGGGGCAGGTTTGGTAGGTGCAGTTAGTGTGGCTGTGCTGTTCTGATGTTTGGTGGGGATTTTTTGGTAACAGTTAATTGGGAAAGATAATCTTTTTAAAAACACACATTCATTCTGGAGAGAGAAATACAGGGACAAAAAATAAGCAGTTCATCATGCAGTAAATACATAATGCTAAACTGGCCAAAATGTTTACAGGCTCATACCTGATTTGAGGGGAAAAAATAGGCTATTACCTATCAATTATTTATGCTTCTTTGGTTAATGCTGTCAGAGTTCATACAATGATACTTTATACAAAAATAAAATGCAAACTAATAAAGACTTGGTTTAAATGTAATAAAATACTATGATGATAAGTTTATACAGAAAGAAAAAAAAAGCCTTTACCTGCCATAAACTTTAACCACCTGATGTTCTGTAGCTGAAAACATATTCATGAACTGGAGACTATTCCACAACTTTTTCCATTACAAAGAGTATTTTTCAAACTGTTCAAATGGAACTTACTAGCTGGATGATCCATACTTTTTATGTGTTTTAAATTCATGAATATGTTAAGATTCCTGCAGTGAAACTATTCAGAGTTAACTTTTTCTGTATATTGTCAAATGAATTTTGTCCGTAGTGAAGAGACTATAGGATACTTGAAAATACTTGAAGAAATTGTACACGTACTTCACATCTTTGTAGCTCTTTATTTTATACCTAGAGATTGGCTGTTAAACTAAGATAAAGCATCAATACCTTATAAACTATATATTTTACTACATGGGGAAATCACTGGCTTGTTTTTTTTAAGGGCCGTGTTGAAGTTTACATTATAATGACAAAACCAGGTACTGTTTTCCTTTTTTTATTTTTCCTGTGACATTTCAATCCATTGGACATTAAATGTGAATTGGATATACAAAGCAGTTTTACAGGTGTAGCTCATTTGCTGAATTGCAATAAAATTTGTCTTCTAACATGAAAAAAATAGCATTAATGTGCTATTTTCAAGAAGCCTGTTCTAATTTGGCTGATCATCTGCTCTTTGCCTGGCTGCAGGTCTGTGGGACATTTTAGTGGCTCGTTTCAGGAGACCTTTGTTGTACAGTTTTGTATCTGATCTGTTCAACTAGAGCTCCTCCCTCCCAGCTGCAGTGTCGCCTTCCTCCAAGCCACCCTTGTCAGTCAGACTGCCACCAGTGGAAGAGATGCCTGCTCAGGACTCAGGGAATGGGGCAAAGGGGAAGGCAAAGGGACTAATGCAGACCTTGGAAGGGTGTCTGTGAGTACCCACACCTAGATGTGCTACCATTCCCTCTGTTTCAAACTGTGTGAGGTCATCACTGAATGTTCTATACCACCAGGGAAGACAGAGGGGAAGGGGTTTGATCATTAATTTGGAGGTATCTCTGTTGCTTCACTTCTCACACACCACCTGGTCTGTGGTGGAGCCTTTTTTTAAGCAAAGCAAAATAACAAGTGTTAATATCACTCTTGGGGGAACCACATCAATCTTCCTGAGCTGGGGGTGGTGCTGCACTGCCAGCAACTGAGGGTGTCACCCCATGGGCTCCCTGGGGACATGCAGAGGATGAACTCAGCCTGAGCCATGCTCTGGTGAGATGGTGCTCTGGCCCCATCCTTGGACAGGTTTGGGGGTGCAGTCGTGGACTTGGTACCTGCTGGGGGTGTGCTGAGCCTGTGAGAGACACCAAACCTTCCTCTCAGGAGCTGAGGCCATCTCTGTTGCCTGGGATTTGGATGGACCTGCTGCTCCTGATTCCTCTGAGGGCACCACAGGGATGGACATGGGGCAGGCCTGGATGGAGCTGAGGTAAGTTTTGGAAGCACATTCACCTCATCACAGGTGGCCTCAGGTCTTTCAGGTTTCCTCGAAGGAAGAGGAGCAAAAGGAGCAGGGGCCTTGGTGGGCAAAGTGTGTTGTGCAACTGCTGGGTGCACAGGTAGGAATTGTTTGCTGACTGGTCCAGACTCAGGTCTAGAAATGTTACCATTTATTGTAGCAATGACTTGGGAAGTTCTCACAAAGAAATACAAATGTCTAGGAGTTATTTCACATGACAAAGTGTCTCCTTTATTTCCCTATTAACTCAAAAATGTGTGTGTATTAATAGGCCGTACTGTATTTAGTTCTGCAATAAACAGGAACTGTTCTTCATTTCAGTGACAGTGGTGTTTTAAGATGCAGATCCTACAAACATTTAAAATGTCACTGGTGGATCTGATGTTTGTTTTGGGAAAGTTTTTCTACAAGTAGCATAAAAAGACAAGGCATATAAATTACATGAGAGGGTTTTCTATACCCCTTGTGACCAGAGAACCCCCAAATTTCCTCTCTGTCTCAGATAAGTCCTGTGCAGGTCCTGCTGATTACTGAACAGGTGTTATTTTTACACAGAATTTAACAACCTATTTGGTAGCTTGGAAAACCCTGGGACACTAAGATGGGAGGTGCAAAAATTTGAGTGACATGCTTCAAAGAGAAACAATTGCTCAAAACTCAGTGTAATCTGGAGATGAGCAAAGCTCAAAACTACAGCTCTGAGGCATTTTGTGTGTACTTTGGAACAATTAAATATTTGAAAGTATTTCTTCACTTGTCAGCCTGCTCCTTTCCCTTTACTGTTCTGGCATCTCCCCCCGCCCCAGCCCTCCCAGTTGTTTTCAGCTGCTGTCACAAGTGCTCATGATAACTCGCTCACTCGTGCTAAATTTTGGGTCAATATGGTGCACTATTGCTCAGGCCAGCAGAGTTTCTACTTCTCATTAAAGTGCAGATGAAATGACAATCTAGATGTCTTCAGATAATGTTTGCTCATCATTAAATCATGAAATTTAACAAGGATTATGAAGCATAAAGCAGTTTTTAACCCAAATTTTCAGACGAAAGTATTCATCTCTACTTGAGACATCAGATGTACAATTTCTGAAGCAGATTTTACATCCAGCTGCTCTGTGGCAGCTTAGTCTTGGTCTCTCAATGTGAGGCAACTGCAAATGATAGCCAAAGTGGAGGGCAGAGGGGAACTGGGAAATCGCTATGGAAGTAGCTATTTTTCACTAGCTATTTTCTTCCCTGAAACTTTGTTACTTGATTTTACTTTAAATTGCTGAAAAAATCCCCAAACAGTCCTATTTGGGGTGTCTTCCTGTCCAACTGCCCTGGTATGTTTGTTTTTCTTTCCTCATACTTAACTTAGTGCTGAAGTTGAGTCTTAAAAATTTTTCTAGCTTCTCTCTCCCAGTAAAGATCTTGGTACCCAGAGCAGTCATCTGTCACTGTGACTCTGTAGTTGAATAGAAATAGTTAAAAAGGCTACAAGAAAGGCATCTGAGTTGAGAGGTCTGAGCTTGTCTGGTTTGTGTCTTTAAAGAGATGTTTTAATGGCAATTCTTTGTCATAAACAAATGTGTGTTATATGTGAAGTAATAGCCAGGATCCTTCACAAAGCACTTAGAGATTTATGTATAAGAAATGGCTTCATTAGCTAAGATAAATTTGATATTGTTCTGTTTGTTTTCCAGGCTGCAGTGAGATCTTTTGATCTAACTCAGGCATTCCCAAATATTTATGTCTCACTTTATGTTTTAGTTTACAGAAATAAGAAAGATGCTTTGCTTTTATGGTGCCTTAGAAGGCTTTAGATATTTTGGTTACACAACTCTTCAGTGTCTCTTACTGGTTTTTCTGCTACGCTCTTCATATGTGTTCCTACTTTATGTCTTTAGCAAAATCTTGTGATGAAAGTGAATTAGATTAATACTGGTCAGGTTCATTGAGGGAACTGGTAGTGCCTGAAATGTGTACCAGCTTTCCTGTAAGGTGGCTTGAAGTCATATGGCTGGATGGGAGATGGCTTCTCTGTACATTTGGGAGAGCTGTTTATGGAGACACCTTGACTGATATTCCTGGATGAGAGATGTGCAGGTGTGCCAATTCCCACCCTAAGTATGATGGTTTATTCATGAGATCATGGAAACTGTCGAGAAACCCTTCATTCATTTATTGCTTTCTGTTGGTGAGGGAGGATTGGGGTATGGTGCAGGGCTGGAGAATCCTTGGAGTGTTTAATGAGCAGCTTTATGTATTTATAGATGAGATTGACTGAGACTGAAACCATCCAGGAGACACAAAAGGTTGCTTCTCATTGGATTTAAAAAGAGAATAACTTTGATCATTTCAAAAGCAATGAAGCCTGATGCTCCAGTGAGAAAGGAGAGTGGTAATTTATAGCTGCCATTAAGGGAACAAAGACAAAGACTGAGGGAAAGTTTCATTCTGAAGATTTACTAATGTGTATAAACCGCCCTTGCAACTAGAAACAGCTCGGTATTTCTCACAGAACAAAACAAAAGAGAAAGGGCAGTGAAATGGGGATGGGAGGGAGGGGTGGAAGAGAATACTGCCTGCTTTTGCTTGCAGCTTGAAAGGTCAGACATTATTTAGGAAATTATAATTTCAGTGAATAATGTATGAGCCAATTTTACCTGCCAAAGGAGTGACAGCTGTGAGAAATCCCTAGCTGGGAATGGAGGTGGGATGGGGCTGGGTTGGGGGGTGGGGTGATGTGTGGGTTTTGGCATGGCCTTCAGCCGGGGATTCACGCTCTGCAGTGGGGTGTAATTACACGGTAAAAATGTCAATATTATATTCTTGAACAAACGCAAATGAGGCTGGAGCGAGTCGCGTGTGTTCGGGCTGCGACAGGCTCCTCGCTCGGGCCTGTCTCTGCGGCGGGCGATGGTTCCCGGGCCGCGGGGAGCCCCGGCTCGGGCACAGCTGCCGGGGGCACCCGCAGCCTGCGTGTGGGCTATTCCCGCTCCTGCGGGGGGCAGCGGCTCCGCGGGACACCTGTGTTTGGGGCGCTGTTCAGGTGGGCGAGCGCCGGGGCGGCTGCCGGGGCTTCCACGGGCGCGGATGGGGCGGTTCGCGTGCCGGGTGCGCCCACCGCGCCCGGGGCAGCGGGGCAGGGCCGGGCAGGGGAGGGGGCGGCCCGCCCAGCCCTCGCCGCCCCGCGACCGCTGTCAGTGCGAGGCGGGCCGGGCGCCCCAGACACTCCCTCCGCCGCCGCCTCCTCCCGCCCGGCGGCGGCAGCGGCAGCAGCGCCATCGATGGGGTCCGGCGGCCGCCGCGGCGCGACGGGGGCGAGGGCGCTGCCGCTGCTGCTCCTGCTGCTGCCCGCGCCGGCCGGCCCCGCCGCGCTGCCGCTGCCCGGTGAGTGCCCCCTGCCCGGTGAGTGCCCGCTTCCCCTGCCCGGTGAGTGCCCCCGGTCCCCGCCCGGTGAGTGCCCCCTGCCCCTGCCCGGTGAGTGCCCCCGGTCCCCGCCCGGTGAGTGTCCCCCGCTCGCCTCAGCCCCGGACAGCGGCTCCCCCCGCGGGGCACCGAGCGGTCCCGGCTCTCCTCTCCTGGCCGGCCCCGGGGCGGGGGAGGCGGGCGGCGAAGGGAAGGGGCGCGGGGCCGGTGCCGGGGTGAGGTGCGGCCGTGGCGGGGCCGTGCCCGGCGCGGGTCGGTCGCTGCTCGCAGGGCGCTCGGGCTCCGCGGGTGCTGCCAGTGCCGCTTTCCCGGCGGTTCCCGCTGCCCCGGGAGCGGGATGAGCCCCGGGACGGGGCACCTGGGGAGCGGGGTGTGAGCGGCGTGTGCTGCGGGTGAAGCTGCCTTCGGTCCCCGCGGAACAAGCCCAGGGATTCTCCCGCCGCCGCCTCCTGCCAAGTTGAAGGCTGCGATGTTTGCTCATAGTCTCGTTCCTCCAGGGTCTCTCTTCTGCTCTGAATACTGTCACTGCAAGGGGAAATCTCGCTCTCTGTGCCTACGGGTTTTTCCTAGCCCTCTTTTCCATGCCTTTCAGTGCATTAGTGCTGCGGCTTCTTGTTGCGAGTCTTTACCGCACGCTGCAGATCAGAGGGGCGGTGTACGAATAACCCAGCAGAGCCGCCGTCCTGCCGCTGGCACGAGAGCTGATTGATGTCTGTGTGTCCTGGCTTAGAGGGAAGCTCTCTCCTTGCTGTGTGTTTTCTGGGACCCCTCTTGCCGGGACAGGTGTGTCCCGCTGGCTCGGGTAGGGGAGAGCTGGCGGTGCTGCGGGCACACAATCAGCACGTGTGGCTGATGCTGCTTTATGCCCGCTATTCTTCCCTGCCCATCCTTTCTTTCTGCCCCACCTACCTGAGTCCCACTAGCTGGAGGCCCGCAGCTATTCCCCTTGCACGACTTGCTCCTTCAATTCACTGCCTCCCGTATTTTTTAATGGCTTGACTTTTCTGCTTTGAGAGGAGGCAGATTCTGCTGCTCTTCCCAGCTGTTTTCCACTGTTTCCCACCTTCTCCTTGTTTTCTGGTGGTAGCATCTGGGGACCCCATCACTGCTACTGGAGCTGTGTGCACCTGAGAGCGAGGAAAGCACTGCTGCTCTAACACTGGCTCCTTGCCTTGTTTCCCCCAGCCAAACCCCAGGAGGAGTTAAAACCAAGTGAACACTTTCTGCAGTTGGCAGCTGCTGCAGTACCTACAGGCACATTTTGTGATTGGGGAAAAAAAAAAAAAAGAGCAGGATGAATGCTATAATTGTAAATGGGAGAAGTGCTGGCTGAAATTCCCCTTTAGAAAGTGATCCCCACCATAAAAAATGGCTGACTATTGAAGTAGTTGCCTTCTGCTGATACTCGTGCCCTATTTCTTGTTTTAGGAGGCACTTTTTATACCTGTGTGGACTGTTGCTTCTACAATTCTTCCTTTTAGCCAGTTGCTGGAAATCTTCCTGATTCCATGTTTCAGCTTTCCTCTGCTGTGTGAAAAACTTGTGCTGATGTCTTCTGCTGCCTGTAACTTTTCTTCCTCTTCTGTCTACGCTTCATCTCCAGGACTTCTTCCTGTTGGTGTTTCCCTTTCTCTTCATTTCCTCTTCTCTGAAGTTTCCACCTGGATATTTTGCTTCAGTGCTTTGAGATGGCTGGCCAGGTGATTTGGCAATGCTGCTTACCAGATACTATTCTTGTATTTAAAAATTTTTTTTAAGATTATACATCTTTTTAATGGTAAGTCAGTCTTTTAATGGTTTGGTAGTGACTTTGAAAGTACATTTCTATTGACTCCTCTTGTTATTTTAAAAATCATTGGGCTTCCTGCAGGTGATGCATGGATGTGATCATGAACTCTTTTGGTGACTGCTTTTGTTAATCAGAAAGATTAACAATCTCTGATGAATCTCTGAGACTATCAGTTGAATTTCATGGAGCATCTAGCCCTTAAGAGATTGTTTTGGATGTATTTATAAATGTGCACAAGATCTTAACATGGGCTTATCTGAATTGCATATAAATACATCTGTGTGCAGGTAGAATATTACACAAATTGAAGTGCAGATACTGTCTCTGCATGTTTCTGTCCTGACACACAAAACCACACAGCATTCTCGTGGGCACCACAGAGAGGTGCTCAGCCTTGTGATCTCCTCAGGGATGTGTTCAGGAGACATGCCCCGTTCTCCTCCTGCTGACATCTCTCCTGAGCCTGCTGTCTTTTCACAGATGTGGATGAGTGTGCCCTGGGGCTGGACGACTGCCACCCAGATGCTATTTGTCAGAACACCCCGAAGCTGTACAAGTGCATGTGCAAAGTGGGCTACACTGGCGAAGGGAAGAAATGTGAAGGTAAAGGGACCAGAGCACCACGTTCTGTCTGTGTCAGCATGGAGCATTTCTAAGAAAATAGAGCCACTAAAAATAATGGAGGATGATTTTTGGATCAAAATAGTCATTGTTTCGTCGCCTGATTTACTTCTTGTTTACAAAATTAAAGGCCTACCTTGCATGGGTTTTTACCTGTTCATATCACTCAGCCTGATAATGAGTTTGTTGTTTAACCAGCAGCCTTAAAAAATAAAAGCTAAAGCTGCAAGGGGGTCTCAGGGTGTTTTCTCAGTCACCAGAAACGTTCAGCAAGAAATGCATTAAATATAGTGTATTTGCAAGACAATGATGATTTTGGACAGCAGTTGCTGCTTGCATTTACGCAGTCACATCCCTGTCTATAACACTCAGGCAAGCATCCATCATATTGACTTTTGCTTTATTCCTCAGACATTGATGAATGTGACAATGACTTCAATGGGGGCTGTGTCCACGAGTGTTTCAACATTCCAGGGAATTACCGCTGTACTTGCTACGATGGCTTTATGTTGGCTCACGATGGCCACAACTGCCTGGGTAAGGAGTGTGTTCAGGAGCAGTGTGGGTGGTGATGTGAACACTGCCCTGTAGCTGCATCCATGGAACACATGGCAATCTCTTGGGCTCAGTCAGTTCAGGGAGAGAAGAATGTTGCATGTGGGACCAAGGATTTCCAGGTACTGATGTGCCATCCCAGTGTGGGCCTTTCCCCCTCTGTAATTGAGGATAATTGTGCTATATTTCTGTGGAGTGCTTTGGGTTTAAGGGTGTCAAATGTCATCTATTATTATGCTAAATGAGTTTATAGAAAGGAACATGTGCTATCGCTGTCCCCTCTGTTCCACAGTTAGCTTAGTCAGGTTGTCAGGTGTGCTTCCAGGCTTAGCAATCGTCTCTCTCAAATGTGTCTGTAATGTGGGGGCTTCTCACTCTTAATGTGTCTGAGTATTCCCAAAAGGAGAGGATGATTTGGAGCGTGCAGCAGCTGTATACGATGGAGGCCACTCAAGAGCAGAGGGATCAATCCCAGTGCGTGGGTTTTCCCTGGGTGGTTAGTGTGAGACAAAGGACACACCTCTGGAAGGGTTTTCAGGCCAGCATTCCGCTGACCCTCCATGCACACTCTCTCTCTGACCATCTTTTTCTTTATTTAAGACGTCGATAGTCTCCTTTTTGTGTGCCAACAGGTGAAAATCTTTAGCAATGGGTAACAAGGCCTCGTGGCTTTGCTGCGGTAGGATCCTCCAGCACCGAGTGCAGCAGTGCACAGAAAGGTGGGAGCTGTCAGCCTGCTGGCAGTGCTGCCGCAGAGCCTCGTGCTGCTGAAGCTGTCCTGCTTCCTGGACCCCAGCTGGGCACCCCGTGTGGCTCAGCCCTGTGCTGCCTGTGCCATTTGCTTTTTTGGACATGGCTCGGTTTTCCTCTGCTGCTGCTCTCCATGTGGGTGTGCCCAGACACACCCCCATACCCTTGGCAGTCGGAGGGAAAGCTGCTCTCCCTGCATAACTGAAGTGAGCTTGGCTGGGGCACTTCCCACCAGTGTGTGGCACATCAGGTGGGGGTCAGACCACCCCCAGGCTGTATCTTCTGCTGGGACAAATCAGAAAAGCTCTGGAGTATTCAGTGGGATTGTGTTGGGGTTTACCTGCTGGGAACCTGTTGTGTGCCCAGCTTTCTACAGAGTAAGTGGAAGAGGGTGAACTCACCAGGTTCCAGATATTTAACTAAATAAGGTAGAGAGGGAAACAAAATATCTGCGGATACTTTAAAATAACAGAATATCCATCTTATTTTTGCGTTAGTGTAAACACAGAGTGGAGTTCAGTTGAGGTTACCACGAAGGGCTGGATGTGAAGGAACACACAGCCTCTGACAATGGCACCAAAAGGCATGTGTTTATTCTCTTTGTACCCAGGGCACGCTTCAGCTGGGTTGTTTGTGACCAGCAATGTAACTTAGACCAAAATCTACCACCTGCTGTGTCACTATGCTCAGTGTTGCATGGCAGACCTATAAAATAAAATGTCATTGACATACAATGAGGGTTTTACCACTGATGTGCCAATTTTGAGTTGTGATGTAAACGTTAAATAAATATTTTGGCATGCAGCAAATTGGATCACATCTTCTCTTAATCTGTTTATTTACTTTGTTCACGCCAGGGTTGCCCTCCTCTCACCCTTATTTTTGAAGATCTCGGCTGTGTGCCTGGGTTTAAGCCAAATAGACAATTACTTGTTGGAAAGAGATGATTTTTTTGAAAGCTTTCCAAGGTCTGTAAGACAGAAACATCTGCTGGAGTTCAAATCTATAGCACTAAAGGCTCGTGGTGGCTGTTTATTCATGATTGTTTGCACATTCACATAGCTGCAGAACTCTAAAATACTCAGCTCCTTTGTGATGGACATATGTCAGCCGCTCTTTTTCTCCAGCAGGTCACATTCTTTTGCATCCAATTGGCTTACTCACTGCCTTCACTAGACATTAAATCTGTTGTAATACTATGTTATGCTTCTTACTAAAAGCCTCTCTTTCTCCTTTTTTTTAAAAGACAGCTGTTTTCTGCCAGAAACGCTACAGTGTTAACTTAAAAACATTGTGCTATTAGCCAGGAACAATGAACAGAACAGGGAGCAAACATGATGTTACAGATGAATTTGCAAATGAGACCAGTGCTTTGCCTCAGCAAGATTTTGTCCTGTTTTTAAGGGACTGAGCATTTTTGAGCTCCTGTTAAAATTTCTGAAAATTAGGCTAGAAAAAGTATTTGGTGGTAGTGGTTACAAAAAACCTGTGCTTATTAAGGGGTAAAATTCCAAAGAATTGGGAGATTGGGATGGGCATCTTGTTGTTCAGAGGCTTAGCTAAAATTTTTCTACTCTTTGGTTCTCTTGGTTTTCTTGCATGCAGAATCCTTCTGTGTTCTCTGGTGTTGCTGAAGCTCTGAATGTTGCAAAATCAAGATTAAAACTGCTTCCAGAATTTCTGCTCTTGTGCTTGACCGCAGTCAGGCAACACAGCAGCAGCCTTGATGATGAGTGATGATGTCCTAGACTTGAGGGAGGAGGATGATAAATCAAACCAAGCACCAGAACAGATGTGGTGTGTGAATTCTAGCTAGGGTGAAAGGAAGAAGCAGGGGATAGGTTTTTAACTGAATTTGAGGTTTGTATTCTTCTTGTTCCTCATTTGCTTCAGGATGTGGAGCTTTCTGGGAAAATGCCTTTTATAGCTTGGATGGGTTTGGATCCAAAGGGTCTTGTCCCATTGAGCCAGACAGACCCAGGTGTGATTGCTCAGCTGGATGTTCCAGAGCCGTGGAGTGCCAGTGCCAGATCCAGCTGCACTGAGGGGCACGGAATGTTCCCGTGGGTGCTGGGGGGCCTGATCTGGCTCTGCCAAGGCTGCTCCTCCTTAGCTGTAACCATCAGCTCTGGTTATTTGGGTTGGCCAGCATTTCTTGGGAGCCCTGCGGCTGCTTGGGCAGACTGCAAACAGGGGAAGAGCGGCAGCAGAAATGCACTTTCCCAAGGGTGACAGCACAACTGCAACCACGGGGTAGCCCGGGGTGTCTCAGCTGCCTGGGTGGTTCCAGCCCGAGCCGATGTCTGTATGTACCGTGGGTTGGTGTGAGCACAAAGCTGATCTCTCTTTCCCCTCTCTCTTTCAGACACAGACGAGTGCATGTTCAACAACGGTGGCTGCCAGCACGTTTGTGTCAACACCGTGGGGAGCTACGAGTGCCGCTGCAAGGAAGGGTTCTTCCTCAGCGACAACCAGCATACCTGCATCCACCGCTCTGAAGGTACCGCCCCTGCCCCCGGGCAGCGAGCAGCAGCTCCTGACAGAGGCAACAGCTCTAAACCATCTTCACAAGTATTTCTAAGTTGAGGTTTTCAAAGCTGTGAAGGGTCTTGAAGTCCTCACTGCTTTTAAAAGGAGCAGCGTGTCAGAATCTTCTAAGAGGCTTTAACGACGCTACATCCCTTCCTCCTCTTTGATCCCACCTGTGTGTCTGCGGTGTTGTGCTTGTTAAAGGCTGTACTCCCCGTGTCCTTGATGCTCTGCTGTGCAGCTAAGCTGTGTCCTAATCCAGGGAATGGCAACAAATGGAAAGACAGCAAGTTCTGACCATTTTCACTGGCTTTAGTTACAGGGCAATACCTGAACTACCTTCAGATACATTTTAGATTCCCTGTACAGTGTTTAGGTTTCAGCTAAGAGATTTATTGTTTGTCAGCCCCAAAGGTATTCAAACCTAGTGCTTTGTTTTGAGTGAAACCTTTGTGAAGCAACCTTTGAGAGATCAGAGTCTTGGATGTCTAATTAGACATCAGATTGAACAAAATTATTTTGGATGCCCTTAGGAAATACTTTCAAGTGGTTGCTCAGATCAGGGAGTTGTCCATTGAACTGTACAGTGAAAATCTTAGTAAGAAGTATTTAAAGCTGCAAAGCTTTCTTTAATCTATGTTGGCATAACTGGAAGAGGAATCTGAGCATGAATAAACAAATCTCACTTTAAAAATCCCCACAGTGAAGAGATCAACATTTAGAGACACATATGGCCATCCACAGATGAGGGTGCTGAGGTGGCTGTCATCTGACAGAGCTGAGTTGATCTTTTGTTTGGATTCAGAATTTGTGTTCCCAGCTCCTCTGGCCCTGGGCTTGGTCTCACAGGGGCTGGGTGGTTTCTCAGGCCACGGCTCCGGTTGTCACTGCAGGGGCTGAGCCAGGAGTGGGGACAGGCAGGAGGGCAGCAGTAGTGGGACAAGGTATGTGGCTAGCAGGGATGTGAGTTTGTGTGCCTCCATGGAGGAGGTCTCTAAGGACAGAAACTGGTTTCTTGAACTCCTTGTCTTGTCTGATGCCAAGGGAGGAAAAACTTCCAACTCTTCACACTTGCTGCTACTTGAGTACATTCTACTCTCCTGAACTGACAGCAGCAGCATTCCCTATTAATATTTGTTCCCTAAATTGTACCTTTAGAATTCTACCTCTCTTCTTAAAGATGCTTTTAATTTCTCTTAGCTTTTTTTTCCCAAAGAGACCTTTTGTTCATAATACCAAATATCCACTAAACTTAGGCCATTTTCTTTGGAAAGGAAAACAAAGAGGGGAAAAAATATGTGGGATTTTTTTTTCATAAATACTATCAAATAAAGTACATCTTTATCAAAACCCATCTTAAGAAAAAACCCCAACACGCTGTTTTGCCTGATACATTTTTTTCTTCTTAGTAAAACACTGAAGTGTTTGTTTTGCTTTCTTTAAAAGCCATTTTTTTCACACTTTCATGCTGTGACTGTTTCCCTCCCACCCCCCTTCATTACTATAAAGTACTGCTCGGGATTCCCCACCTTTTTTTTTTAACCTTTTTTTTTTTTCCCTTGGGTGGGCATGTCTGTTATAAGCCAAATCTCACTGCTTTATCTCTCCCCTCACTTTGTTCTCTGCTTTTCTGCTCATTTCTGGGACTTCTGTTCTCTGCCTTGTGTATGCATTGCTCAGTATTCATACTTTATTGGTTCTGTTTCGAGACCTCACAGCACTGATCAAAGTAGCTTTTGTCTCCTACTGCCTAGATCATCTACTCAGTCGTGTTTCTTCTCTGTAAAATGAGGGAATATTTCCTTCCCTGTCTCCCAGCCCAGCTAAGATTCTTCATACATTAATACCTGACAGACCTTCCTTGTGGTCTGCTGTATTGGCCTTTAAATACACAGAAGTAGAGTGAACTGGAGCTTAAACCACAGGAACTGAAACTGTCCTGGGAAGTTGTGTGCAATCCTATTTCTTTCCTTGTTTGCCTGCTGAAATGAGTTGCTCTTCATCTGTGTGGGAGAATGAATTACCTTGGGAGGCTGTTTACCCAGGGAAAGGCTGTTTCATGGCAGGGCAGCCATGCATGTGCACCTCGTTTCTGGGTTCAACTTGCCCCGTATTGGAGAATACAAAAATTTGAAGGAAAACATTTTTTTTGGTGAGTAAATATGTAGTACATCTTTGTGGCTGATATTGCTCTGGATGGCAAATCTTGCTGCTCTCCCTTGTGGTATTTCACAGTCATAGCTCTCTGCTTGTTGGGCTGAATTGATGGGAATGAACTGGATCTGTGGGATGAAAGCCACGTTTCAAATTGCTGTGTGGATGCGTACACAGGGCACCATCGCACTGTCACTCTAGGAGCCTTGGCTGTGGAGAACAGGGATAACTAGAGAGCTTTTGGGAAAAAGTTGCCTTAACATGAGGATGTAGCAAGCATGATGAACGACTAAAGCATTCCTGGGATGTCCTGTTCTGCTGGCTGTGCTGATGCTCCTCACCATTTTTCTATTAGAGGATGCCTCTGAGAACCTCTGGTAACTCTTTATATCATTGCATCCTCTCCCTCTGTCCTACGGAGTGCCTGCTTGAACATGCCCTAAATGGAGCCTTAATGCTCTTAGCAGATTGGGAATGTTGTCCTGACACCTTCCGTGCGAAAAAATACAAAGATTGAAACACAGATCATACATGTAAGAGATTAATTTAGCATGACCTGATAGGGAAATACCATGCTGGCTTTTTTTGCCTGTGTTTTGCCAGTGACAGGAGTGCTCACATTTCAGCCTTGCTGGGTAACTTCAAGAAGGTCCAGTCATCAGAAAGGACTCATCTGGCTTGGGATCTGCTCAGCCAGGCAGGCGCTGGATTCACCTCTTTTGGCTGAGAGTGGCAATCCAGAGTCATCCATCCCAAGATATTTGTGAGACAGTAGGGCAGGGTCTCCTGCAAGAGAAATGGTGGGTCTGGGAAGTATGTGATGGGATTTGACCAAAATTTGTTTGGGGTTTGGTTCTGGACCACAGTCTGCCACTGCAACAGCACTGGAACAATGTGACCTGGGAGACTTTGTGTCCACCAAGGAGTTTGCAGCTGCACAGCTTTTATGGCTTTACAGATGTGTTTTTAATACAACCTTATGAAATGGGGCTTGGAGAGGTTTATGACCTTTGGAAACAAGCAGCAACCCCATAGTAAATGCTGGAATGTGTGGATGTGGGTATCTTCTATGAAACTGCCTTTTGGGTAGCTAGATTTTGGTGGGTTTGGTGGAGTACCTTGTTACACAATGGATACTTTGTTATTAAAATGCATCCTGGTCTGGAAAGTGCGGCTTTAGCTTTCTGTGGAGACCTGATTGAATTCTGCTCACTCAGAATGGAGCAATCCCAAATGGAGCATAGAAACCATTTGTTTGGTGTCAGTGAACTTTACCAAAGTACCTGCTTGAACAGTTTCCCCTTTGGTAGCTCAATAGAGACAAAACAATGACTTTGTTAACAGAAGCTAAGCTGCTAATTCCCTTAATGCTCTCTAACCCCTCCGAGCTAACAGACCAAACCATACTGCATGCTTAAGACCAGAACTTTCACAAAAACACCAGTGCTAATGAGGCTAATTTGTGGCCTCATAGGTTGTCTCCTTCCTTGACTGATACAATAATGGGTGACAGCTTTCCTGTGGGCTCCTTGGGCTGTGTCTGTGCGCTGCAGGTTTTGAAGCCTCATTGTCTTGTTGGACTTCTGGAGAGTCCTCACTGTGGGAAAGGAATCAAAAAGCCAGTAGAGCAGAATAATCTGGGCTCTGCAAAGTCCATTCTTTTGTTGCTTAAAGCTGTCTTAATAGAGAAAGGGTCCTGTAGCTGGTGCTTCAGGGGGCGAGAATAGCGGTGTGGAACAAGGACCTAATTGAAGTGGAGTGGAATAATGGTGACCTCTGCCTCACAATGCAGTGGGTTTGTTTCACTTAGCAATAAGGCTGCCAAAAGGGCTGTGTAAGTTTAAAAAATATATAGGATGTGGAATTGATCACACAATCCCTTTCCAGCAGCATGGTCACCCTTTCTGTTCTGCTTCTGATTGTGCATCTGCTCAGCTCCAGTGGAGTTCGCTGGGGTGGTGTGGGATGAGCCCTTGCAGCCAAAGTGTGCTCCACTTGGTCTTCACAAATGAAATGTTCTCACTGAGAGAGAGAACATTTTGGTGTAACTTGTCCTTTTAAAGCCAGATGTGCCAAGGCAGTGAATTTGATGGTAAAGTTATGCTCTCTGTATACCCCAGGAGAGCTTTCAGATGTCTTCTCTTTCCTGGTTTTGTAGCACTGTAGAGGACTTCATTAAAAATCTGTGGTATTCTGTTAAAGAAAACCTATTTGGTCTAATGATCCCTTTGGGTAACTCAGCCAGCTGCTGTGTGTTTTTGTGTTGTATGTGTACAGACTGTACCACCTTCTTGCCAATGGCAAAGCCACTGATTGCACTGAACCATAGGGCAAGGTGGAAGAAGTTTTTACAATTATTTTAGGAGCTATTCCTCCCCATTCAATTGACTTTATCTTTTTGCAAAGGCCAGACAGGACACTCTGGCAGTCACTGAGCGCTGTGCGTGGACTGGCAGAGATAAAAATGGCAGAATGTTTTAGGAGGTGTAGCAAAAGAAATAGAGTCACTAGTGTCACACTGGTTCTTCATTTGGTTAAAGCAGGCACTGGCACTAAATTCTGTCTAGCTGGGAAGGTGTGTAGAAATACAGAATATGGTAATAATACCCAGTGATGTTATCTTGGGTGGTATTTACTGAAATCAGGAAAAAATTGAAAACAAAATGGTTAACAAAAAGAGAACTGATATACAGCATGTGTGCAATCTGCATGTCGGCCTGGTGTCTACTTGGTCACTGCTGAGATAGGTTATGACTCTGGGAATCTGCTTTGTAAGCCAGTAATTGAAATTGGGATGACCCTTGTGACTGCTGTTCTAAACATTCCTGTGTCTGCTGGCTGCTCTTTTAAGCAGAGAAATAAGAACTTCACTTTGGACTTGGATCTTGCCAGGACATTTCCACTTTTATAAAAGAAATGAGGAGGTTTTATGAACACTGGTATAAAGTGGGAGCATTGAATGAGAATGCAGGTGCTGTACAAACCTGTGGATGTTGCTCTTTGACCTTGCAGTCAAAGAACATGGGCACAGAAAAGATCACAGAAGGAGAAACCTTGGGGCCATTGACTATGCAGGACTGGACTTGCTGTCTTTCCTCTCTGTAAGCTGACACTTCTTGTCCCAACCCTGCGGAGCCTTCCCAGGGTAGCAGGCTGGAGTATGTGTGTGTATTGAGCTGACTTTGTTGCCTGCACACAGAGGTGCTGAGGGTGCTGAAGCTCTTGTACCTTTCCTGTTTTGCAGAAGGCATGAGCTGCATGAACAAAGATCATGGCTGTGCCCACATCTGCAGAGAAACGCCCAAAGGAGGAGTTGCCTGTGAATGCCGACCAGGATTTGAGCTGTCCAAGAACCAGAGGAGCTGCATTTGTAGGCAACATTCTGCATATGCTTATGGTTTCCCAAAGTGAACAAATGGTGTTCTGTTTGCGGTGAAATGGGATTTGGTATGTTTTAGCTAATGAGGGATGATACGCCTGAACTGTGTGCATTTGAATTAAACCAGAATTGATGTCTTTTCTGGACACTGTCACACAGGTCAATTAACTGCTGTAGTGTCTGTAGTTTGGGAGTTGTGCCATCATTCATAATGATGGGAAGTTCAGCTCCATGAGAGAGCTCTGCACTGTTTCAGTCTCACAGAGTCCTTCAGGACAGGGGCACATTAGGAAGGTGTGTTGGATGCTCAGCTGGCGATGGAATTGCACACCGTCCTTCAAAAGTGCTGGAAGTACTTGTGAGAGTGACATGTGTTTTCTTCCCAGTGACGTGTAACCACGGGAACGGGGGCTGCCAGCACACGTGTGATGATGCTGATGATGGGCCTGTTTGTGGGTGTCACCCCAAATACGTCATGCACGTGGATGGGAAAACCTGCCTGGGTCAGTATGCGGTGGAGGGAAGTAGTTTTCTGTCGATGGCCAACTCGAGGATGGTGTGGTGGTGCTGTGTGTGCATGATTAATGCCCCTCATAAGAGCATGGCTAGAAAATGTGAAGGAATTTAAAATTAGGGAACCTGATAGTGTGTGAGTGAGTTGGTTGGCAATTTATGCTTCCCTATATAAGTAGCTACCTAATACTATTGCAACCTGTAATTATCACTGGTCCCCCCTGAAACACGAGGCCTGTCACTAACCGAAGAAGGTTTCCTCCCCTCTAGGGTATTCTAGGTTCAGTTTCTTCAATAACATGAGTCAGAGAGTGTAACCAAGGAGTACATCTGTTAAAACTGGGACTCTGAAATCAATTAATGTATAATTTTGGCAAGGCAGTTATCCAGTAAAGAAAGTACTTAAGATTGATAAACTCTTCCAGTCTCTGGAAGAGTTTGTTGTCTGTTGATTGAAATCAAATGCTCAGGCATAACTGGCTGGTCGTTGCAATTAACCCACGATAGATGATGACAGTGAGCTCCTCACAGAACAGTTCATGACAGTTCAATTAGTTCTTTCATCTTGTTGCTGTTTGCTACATCTGTAGCACATCTTTTGTTTTGTTAAGAGTACTGAAGCAAACATGACTTGTAAGGAAGCCACAAAAGCAGAGTATTCTCATGGTTTTGACTGAAGGGTCTTCGTGATTTTTATTACTGCTTGCTCTTTAAAAATTATTTATTTCTGCCTGGCCAGTTCCGACTGTCTCTGATTCAGCATGTGATGAAGCTGTTTGAGTGTATGTGTGTGTGTGTGTGTGTGTTGGATGTCAGATGAGGATTCTGGTCAGGGCACCTTTACTCACTTGCTTTTTTCATGTTCCTTACAGAGAGGGAAGAGGCTGCTGTTGACATTTCTGAGGGAAACACTACAGCAGCAGCTGATGTGGACAAGAGAGTGAAGCGACGGTTGCTTATGGGTAAAAGTGCTGATCCAAAATAATTCTGCTGCTTGTTGAAACTATTTAGATCAAAGAATTGGTGTGGGGCTTTCTTGGTTTTTTTTGTTGTAACCTTCAGCTCTGGGCTGAATTCTGCCTGAGATTATCCACTCCCTCTTAAGGAGATAATATTATTCCATAATGTTCAGACCTCTAAACATATAGCCTTGTTTTCAAAAAGAATGACAGAGGAAGAAAGAAGATGCACTCTGTCTTCCCTTGGAGGTTGAACACAGCGTGCCAATAGTGCATGTGAGATGAGAGACTGGGAGGGAATAAGCCCGTAGAGCTCTCAAAACTTGACAATAAGTAGCATATGCTTGATGCTGCAGAAAACGAGGATAGAGCTAGAAAGAAGACTTCAAAAAGCAGACATTAAAAAATGTTCTTTGCAGCTCTCTCAATCAATACATTCTATGTAAAATTGCATTTGTCCAGCCAGTGAAAAGGTTGTTAGACTGACTAAGGTGATTAGACTGATGACAAGAGGATGAATGCCAAAGAGGGAGTTATTTCTGGTTGGTTGGCTGTGAAGAACTGTGTTTTAGGAGCGTTCACTAGAAAGATTTGGTGAGATTGAGACACAGTTTGCATAGGGGGCAGTGAGAGGAACAAACTTTGGTTGAAATGGCACCTGGGTTACCAGGCTGAGGGGATGCTCAGTGAGGGTGTTATCCACCATGACTGGGAGCACAGCTAATGTGGGAAGGTGAGCTGGGAGGGATTTAAGGAAACTGGTTTAGTAGTGCTGAGTGAAACCAGGTGTTCCATTGGTGGGAAGTGTCAGAGGATCAGCCGGGATTGAGTGCGGGCATAAGGAAACAGACTGACAGTAAGAGATTCATCATCAAGGAGCAGGGATTTGTGTTTAAGACACAAATAGAATACCCAGAAGATGGTATTTTGGTTCCTAGAGTTTCCAAAAAAACCTGGAAATAGCTGAGGCAGGGATTTTGCCAACACATGCGTTTAGCAGTTGCTTGTGTGTTCTAGGCTAAATGTTTGAATAGCGGTGTGCTTGGTACTGTGTCTTGTATCCCACAATGTTTCTTGGTACCATCATAATTTCCCTGAGCAAACCTGAGCTTCGTCTCGTTGGCCAGAAACGTGTGCAGTGAACAACGGCGGCTGCGATCGCACCTGTAAGGACACATCCACCGGCGTCCACTGCAGCTGTCCCGTTGGATTCACGCTCCAGTTTGATGGCAAGACATGCAAAGGTGGGTTTTATACTCCTGGACACGTGTACCAACAACTGTAAAGTGTTACCAAGTCCTGTAAGGTATTAATCTCCTAACAAAGGCAGCCCAGTGTCCAGAGGAAGGCTGGTGTGTGCAATCTGACCAAAGGAAGGACTGCACCGGGGGTAGAGGGTGTGGTTTCCTCCACATCAAGTGTATCATGTGCAGAGATTCTCTTCTGCTCTGCCCTCCGTCTCTCCACTTCCACCTCTTGTGCCTCATTTTTTGGAGGTGAGGTTTGGGAGAGCAAGAACAGCTCTGTGGTCAAGCAGAGGCCAGCAGGTGTGTGGGTACTTACAGGTCTCCAGTCCAATAGCAATGGCCTGCTGTACTACCCACAGCCAGCTGGACATTAGAGCAGTTGGTAAGTAAATATCAGTGTGTAAACAGGGATGTGTTTTATAAATATGCACTGGGCCAAGCACCTCTAATGAGGGCACTGGCAAGGACCAAAGGCATGGTTGGGTTGTATATCATATTGCTTTTCCAGTAATTAGATGTTAAGGCTGTTCTGCTAAGCAAAAATGATGAAATCGCCAGGCCTGAGTCAATTGATATTAGATAAAGGCCTCATTCTACTATTGCCGTGGAAAGGATGGGGTAGCTCAGGAAGTCTCTGAGATTTCTGCAGGGCTTATGAAGAGGAAATGGAGAGAATGTTTAAGACACTCAAACCTCTTAGAGAGCCTTGGAGTCAAAGTGTTTCCAAACAGAACTTAGGGAATGGTCTTTTATGAATGCATTACCCAAATGCAACTGACAGCAATATATTAAATGAGAGCAAATAACACTGTCCTGGGGCTGAATGGGCTGGATCGTTCTTAAGAGTTGGATCTGATCTTCCTTACAATTTGTGGTAGTCTCACTAGATTTTGTTTCTGGGCTCCTCTAACCGACTGGACGTGACTCTTTTCTGCATCTGGCACTGGAAGTAGGTTGATTGCTGAAGCTCTGTTTATTTGCTGAAGGCTTTTTTTTCTGTTACAGATATTGATGAATGCCAGTCCAATAATGGAGGCTGTGATCATTTCTGTAAAAACACTGTTGGCAGTTTTGATTGCAGCTGCAGAAAAGGATTTAAATTATTAACAGATGAGAAGTCCTGTCAAGGTATGTGCACTAGAGAGACAATGGTACAACAAAAGTAGGACAAATCAGCGTGGCTTGGACATCTACTACAATGATGAAGTGATAATGGACTCCAGAATAATTTCCATTCCTCAGTTTGGATTTTTTTCTTCTGAAACAGCTGTTGAGTTAATACAGTTGGCTTGATGCTATTGTAGGAGATATGTTCAATGGCACAGTGAGATATCTGGAAGGGACAGAGACAGCATCATCTTAAAAAGCTCTCTACGAGGTTAATGCTTCCTCCCGCCTTAATGATCTTAAAATAATTTACAGGGAAAATTAAGCAATGTCTCTCTCTCCATCTTACTGACTGATTCACCGTTACAGTGAAACTATTTTTTCTTAATAGGATATTTAGTTGCCATGAGCTCATTATTAAGGAAAAAGATATAACATGATCTATGAAATTACAGGTCTGTAGACAGACTGGAATCTCTATTCTCTAAAACATCTTGGAGCATTTGCTCTTGAGGATGACATGGATTTCTCCTGTGAGACCTACAAAGCATATTTGCTTTGCTGTATAGTGGTTTGTATGTATAGATTTATCAATCTTGTTTAAGCTGCTTAAATGCACAAAAAATGTGAAGATCAAAATGGTCTGTGGTTGTGGAAAAGCAACAGGATGAAAAAATGTCAATTCAGTCAGCCAAATGGGGAACTATGCCGTTTCCTAGGCAACCAGCTGACATTAAAGGTGAATTTCAGAAAACAGAACTGACCAAGAGAAAATAATTTTCACCTAGGGTTTTGGTGCTTTCTTATCCTTTATAAATAGAAAAAGAAGGACAACTATTTACATGGGAAAAAAGTTGCTATATAAACATCCGATTTTCAAGATAGCTTGTTTTGTTTTTTTTTAATTAAAACTGTTTACGGATGTATTTTAAAGACATGCATCTCCCTTTTGCCCCTGCCACTTCTGTTACTTTCCCTAGGCTGTTTCAAAAGTGATATCATGATGCATGCCAAAACCCGAGGAAAAAGATTGATGGAAAATCTTAGTGAAGTTGATGCAAACTTTTTTTATGTCTTGCAACATTCTTACCTGGCATGCAAGATGTACTAGCACAGCAATTTTAGGTACTTTTGATGGTATAATGAATGTTCATTCTCAGAGAACACTGTGATTCTCAGCAGGCTTAAATCAGGCACTGTAAATTCATAAAGAGCTCCATTCAGGGAGAAAAAACAAAGGCAATGCTTTCCTTTGTAGACTTCTTTTCTACATAGAGTAATCTTAATGGAATAAGAGTTTTGTCAGCAGTTTTCTTCTCCCATAGAGGAGAAATAATTTGTTTTAAACATAATTGTAAAAATGTAGCATCAGTTTTTGCACTTGCCAAGAAGAAGCTTGTTTGGCAAACCAAGCGTTCTTCTAAAAACTGTCATTTTGTTATGTTACATTATGTGCTTTGAAAGAATCTGCTTAGTTCACATAAATCTGCACATCTCTGCAGTTGTTGAACTCTGTTGGCTCCTCAGGGCTCCCTGGCCAGCCTGAGAGGTTCTGATGCATCCCTTTAAACCTTGCAGACATTGACGAATGCTCCTTCGAGCGGGCGTGCGACCACACGTGCATCAATCACCCCGGCACCTTCGAGTGCACTTGTAACAAAGGCTATGCCCTGTATGGCTTCACACACTGTGGAGGTGAGTTACACACAGGCCCTGGCACAGAGGGCTGTTCCCACAGGTCTGCTTAGTGTCCCTGCAAGACACAAACTGAGGCAGATGCAGGAGGCCTACGGAGTAAATTTTGCTCCTTGCTGTGATAATGAGACACAGCAAAAGTAGAAACTGATCCTGCTTATTTCTGTCTTTGCTCAAGTGATTTTGCCTTTACACCGTGCATGCAAAAAGGACCTGTAACTATTAGGACAAACTGATGGGTTTTGTACTTGGATCTGAAATCCAGAATTCAATACAATTTTCACATGCAGAAGAGTCATTGACTTCAATGAAAAGTCAGTGGAATGGGACTTGAAGAACAGGAAGCTCTGAGTGACTCTGAAAATTACAGTTCTGCAGGTTGCTGTTGTGCATGTGTCAGATCCTCATGTGATGTAGGTTGGAATTTAGCTGGTGTAGTACCACTTTAGCCTGGCCAAGATTAATACTCTTAAATTTTTTATGTCTTTCCTACAAGAACGGTTCAAGGAAAGAGAAAGCTGTTCGTAGAACCTTAACATGTGAAAAATTCCCAGAATTGACATGAGGAAACATGAAAAACTGGGACACTAAATTGAATCAAACTTGTTTCATATAAGCTCTAGGCAAGACCTTACTGACTCCAAAGTTTACTTAATTCTGAGTAAGACCTTTTTATTTCTGAGGCAGAGTGAGCACAGTTGGAGATGACAATTCAGAAGTCTGTGTGCCTGTCCATTCTACCCTCTGTCTCTAGAAATTCTGCAAATAAGGTTACAGGGCTACAACATCATTGTGTTTTATTCTGACGAAGAGGGGAACTTATCTGGATAAGGAATAACACTGTCATGTGCTCTACTTAGTAAAAGAAGAGTTCTGGTTAATTCCTCTGCATTAATTCAATTTCTTTTGGCTACCAGTAAGGAAAAGGACCTGTGATTTTGCTGTTGGCTGTTAATTGGCCTTTTCTTGTCATACCCCTGTGCAGAAGATGTTAATCCCCATACCACAGTGAGTCCCTCATTGACTGGCAATCACAGGCTGGTCAGAGGTGGTAGGGTACTGGGAATACACCTTCTGACCTCTGTGGAAGAAGTCAGTAAGTGCTGGGGATAAGAGGTTGCCATCCTAACAAAAGGTCAATGAAAACCAAAGATTTGGGCTGATTTTGTGGTATCTTAGGCAGCAGTACCAGTTTAAGGTGTTGCCTTCTTTCTCCATTATTCCTCTGCTCATTCCTACCCCTGCTGTCTCAGTTCTGTTAAGAGCATATTTTCCCCCCAAATCAGACTGGTTTTGTAATGCGTTTTGCAGTGTTTTCTAACAAAATGTTCCTTAGAGGGTATCTAGTTTGGAGACAGCAGTGACAAGAACTTACTGCCACTGAGATATGTGTATGTGGAAGTAGGTACCCTCAGATGCACAAACTTTTCTTGATGGCAGCTTTCTGGGTTTATGTACAATTGCCCTAAAGCTATGAGAGAGAAGTGAAGCCCTCCTCAGCGTGGATCCGAGCAGAAAAGACAGAGACCTTTTCATTTACCTTTGTTGAAATTCATGAGATTCCTATTGACCCATTTCTCCAGGCAGTCAAGGTCCCCCTGAATAGTGTCACAACCATCTGGTGTATCAGCCACTCCTCCCAGTTTTGTGTCATCTGTGAACTTGCTGCGGGTGAACTCTTGTCCCACCGTCCAGGTTTAATGAAGAGGATAAATAGTATTGGCCCCAGTGTTGACCCCTGGGATACAGCACTGCTGAATGGTATATTCTGCATCAGCATGCAAGTTTGCACTAGAGGCAGCATGTGTCGTGTTGTCAGTGATTTCTCCTCCTGTTGGCATTTATTGGGCGGGACAAGGCCCCAGAATTGGCCGAGAGAGACAAGGGGGACACAATGGTGGTGTTTGCCCACAGAGCCAAAGTGTTCCACAGCAGTTGTCTCTATCAGAGCCCTTTGGAGGGTTGGTCAGTATGAATCCTGCCCATGTTCTGTCTTTATTTCAAATTGGAAATATTAATTACCCAGAGAGAGTGCAATACAGATTTGACTTGATCTGCTTTTCTTAGAGTTAATTCATTATTGTATTGCTGATGCTGGATATTGTTTAATTATGAGCCATCAGTATTTGGTGTATTTTGACATTTATCAAAGGATTTCCATGAAGACAAGCTATTTCAAGGTGGGTGTCCAGGTAGCATTCCTGCAGTCTTTTCAAAACCCTACTGAACAGTATTTGTGTCCACATTCACCTAACAGAGTTAGAGTGCAGAACTTTGGGAAGAGGAACTTTTAAAAAGTATTTTGTCTTTCCTCTGTAGATATTAATGAATGTAGCATCAACAATGGTGGTTGCCAGCAGCTGTGTGTGAACACTCTGGGAGACTATGAATGCCTGTGTCACTCTAACTACAAGCTGCACTGGAACAAAAAGGACTGTGTTGGTAAGGTGTCTAGTAAATACATTTCTACTCCTGATGTGTCTAACGGGCCATATGGTTGCAGTCAAATTTGATGGTCTGTCCAGTTAAGTGGTGTGAGTCATTGTTCCCAGTATTCTGCTTTAATTTTTAGCAAGGCATGATGGTAGTGATGTTGAAACTCATAAAAACAAACAGAAAACCAACCCCAAAAACAGGAGATACTTTGAGGGATTTTGATGCTTTCTTTCCTGTGCTTTTATCTAGCTCATTCTTCTATTTCCTTTTGTTCCTCTGCATGAGAAGGTTTTGCTCATGACAAAGGAAATTACTTCTGTGGTGTGACCTTCCAGAGATTTTATTTTGCCTTAATTTTCTGTCTAAACAGCATATTAATTGCATGGGTGCTCTCAGGTACCGGCTATAAAAGCAGCTGCACGCTGATTTATCAGTAGGGTGAAGGGAGATGTTTTAATTCTGTGAGTGTTTGTTTTATCTTATTTAGAGACAAAAGGTGCCTTGTCTGATAATGTGTCACCCAAGGTATTGCTGCACTGCATTAAGAGTGGTGGGAGTGATAGATGCTTTTTGAGCTGCTCTCCGGATGTCCAGGTATTCTCTGGTAAGTCAAAGCTAACAAAACTGAGCATGTGATCCTGGACAGAGTGTAAGAGTGGCCAACCTCCTAACTCTCATGGAAGCCCCTAGAAGTAGTCAATAAACAGATCTTTCCTCTTTCACTGCAGATAATAAAGGGTTGTATCCCTGACAGTGTCCAGGAAAGCCCCTCTTTCCTTGTCTTTTATAACCACTCTACCCTCAGATTCCCTTCTCACGACAAGTCTCTTTTTGAAGCTGGGGAGGACAGGGAAGAATTCTCTGTGCTCCCTGGGCCATTCCTTAATTGGCCCTGAGAGGCACTGGTGAATGGGGCAAAGGCATTCCAGCCCTGCGTGGGGTCTGAGATTTTGCCCACACAGCCCCTCCGTCCCACAGGACACGGCGTGCGCACTCAGCCGGTGCCTATGGGACAGATGCTGTTTCTCTTCCTGAATCCTTTAAAAGGCTTAGGAAGAGACAAGTTCTAATGTGGAGTATTTCATGAACAACACTGGATGATGATACCAATCAATTTAAAATGTGTTTCATGCTACATGAGTCCTCAGTGTGTGCACTGTGCCTGTGTCTGTACTGTCTGTCTGTCTGTCTGTTAGGAGCACAGGATGCCTACACCCTCACCTGTGGCAGGTCCTCTCAACTTAAGAAAAAACAGCAAAATGCAAATGCTTCCAGCTGGCTGGGTAATCACCACGTTTACTGTTCATACTTTGATTTATTTTCATTGATAATTGTGAAACAAAGGTATTTCTGTTGACTTTCTACTTTCCTTCTTCATTATAATCTCTTTTTTTCTTCCTCATGATTGTAGTTCATTATTGCCACAGAAAATTCCCCTTATGTGGCTTCATCAGCATCATTCAAACTGAGACTTAAAAATAAAGAAAAAGATCAGTAGTGAAATAAACAGCTAGACTCCTTTTAGTCATCCAGACAGTATTGACAACATACAACGTGTTTAGGTTGAGCTGTTGGACAGTAAAGTTTAGAAAGCATTTACAGCCATAGACATAAACTACTTTCTGAAATGATGTGGAGTATCTCCTTTGATTTCAGCTCACCCTTATTTGTTTCACCCAGTAGTAGATCTGGTCTTGCTCCCCTTTCTCTCATTTTCTTTTTTCTCATAAAATGCACTACTCTTCATTCTAATTCCAGTTGTGAACCAGCTTCACAGCAAGAGGGTTCTGGCATCTCATTAGGTTTTCTGTGATGATCACTTCATATCAGCACATTTTTTGATGTCATCATTATGATGTGACATTAGGGTTATCTTAATTTCCTACTCCTTTTTTTAAAAATAATGAGTCGTTGTTTCTTCCTGAAGATGCTTCAGCCGTCAAGATAAGCGTAACCTTTAAATTAAATGAAGGAAAATGTAGTTTGAAAAAGACTGAGATGTTTCAAGAAGGTCTGGAGCAGATGATACCAGGTATGGATATAAAAATGCAGGTAAGCAGGTTAGAGCCATAGCTCAGGGGTTAACTGCTTTTCAGATATGAAGTACACCATAAGCAAAGCATAGAGGACTGTAGGCTTTCTGTTCTTCACTGACTTCATGCATCATGCTCCTGCCTGGCCATGATTCTTGCAATGGTTATTTCAGATCCCAGAATCTCCTTGTGGCATCCTTACAGTCTTGCTAGGAAAGCCCTTATCCTTTTTTTTGGTAACACTGCTAGTAAATTCTCATTAAAATCAACCATTCTCTTTGTTCTTTTGATTTCTTCCTTTTCTTCCTCTTTTTATCTTTGTGTTCTTTCCTTTCTCACCTGCTGCCTACTGTCTGATGCCTCACTGAAGAATCTCCTGACCTTTTATGCTGACTCTATTGTCCAAGGGTTATTCCTCTTTTCTCTTGTCTTCCTTTCACACTTCAGCAGCCCCAGATGGATGCAGTGAGGTCAGCTCTTCCATCTGTTCCAAAGCAGAAAGTATAGCCTGGGAATTTACAAAGTCAGCAGAAAATGAGGAGGAGTACTTTAAAAAAAAGAAAAAAATTGGGGGAAGGAGTCATTAAACAATGTGATGGATCAGTGTGTCTGATTGTTTGTCCTTAGCAGAGTAACAGCGAGAAACTGCGCTGAACGCTCAGTGTCAAGTTATGTAGTCCAGAACCAGAGCTTATTCTGGGTGTTTCCTTTAACTAAACCTTATTTCCTCATTGAAACCATGAATATGGTCATGATTCTGTGCACCAGCTGAGAGACTGGCCAAACTGTTTGTTTACTGGCACATGGAGGTGATTGTTTGCTCCTCTTTAAATCTTCATGATGACACCTGTGCTGAGCACCGGTGAATGTTCAACAACAGAGCTGGCCTAGCTTTTGCTTCCTTTAATTTTGTTCACACAGAGAGACAAAATTCAGTAATGGAGAGCTTCCACTATGTAAACGTAACGTGCAGCTCTGGCAAGAAAGCTCATGGAGCCCTCAGTAGACTGACAGCGACTAGAGAGATTTTTATCACTGCAGACTTTGAGCTTGAAACAAGCCGGAAGGAGGTGACAGGTTGGTTGGAAAATAATTCCAGGTGCGGTTTGAAGCTTCTTGCCATTTGCTTCTTAATTTCTGTATTTTTCCCTTCTGCCTGCATGCACAATGATGATAAAAAGTATCTCCTGTTTTGAAAATTAATGTTACTGCTTCAGAAAGAGTGAGGGATGGGGATAGCTTCAAAGAGCTGCCCTGTGTATTTGTCCTTACAGATTCCAGACTTGTTCCCAGACATCGCTTTCTCAGTGATTTGAGTTGGTTGGTGTTTTGAACTGGGTGGGGTTTTGTGCATGGTCACTTACAGCAGCTTTCACCCCTGATGCTTTTCAGACACGTGTGATGTGCGCTGTGCCCGGAAGAAGACGGAAAAGAGGTTCCGTAAAACCATCCGAACCTTACGGAAGACGGTCAGCAGGGACCAGTTCCGCATCCGCGTCTCTGGCACGGACCACGAGGTGGCCAGGAAGGCTCTCAAGCCATCGGAGCCACAGCAGTCCTGTGGTGTGGGACAGGTGCATCCAGGGAACAGATGTGGTGAGTTAGGTGGGAATTGGGAATGAAGCATCTTGTGTGTTTCGCTGCTTTGCTCAGGCCTGGCGAGCTCAGAGGTGGAAGTCCCGGGAATAACATCAAGCACAATGGCCTTGACATCACCGGTGTTGCTTTTAAGACTACATTTAATCTTCAGTGTAATGCTGTGTTCCTGAGCTTGTGCACATCTCACTTCTCCCTTGTCCCAAGGAAAGGCTGCTCAGAATTCGATACAGTCACATCCACTTCGCTGACTTAAGCTCAGAGTCCCAGAGAATCTTCACGACAGAGTTATAAATTCATGGAGAGCAGGGGGTTTATAGGCCAGCACTGAGAAAAGTCTTAATTATCATGGCACTGGAGGGCACCACCATAATGCAGTCCATAGTAAATGCTTCCAAAGCACAAAAGTTAAGGAGAGGGGTCAGATGTTACATCTTAACAGGGGCCTAACAACCATGACGGCTAATTCAGGCTGCATGGGGTAGGCAGCGTGTAGGTGGATTGTGAATCAGCGAGCCCTTAAAATGCCTGTCACATTGAATTAGTATGTCTTCCAGCAGCAGCATTTGGCCTAAGAACAGATTTTCCAATCCAGTTTTGCTAACTCTAGAAAAACTTGGATTTGTAGAACAGAAAAATTGTTTAAAACATCTGTGCGAGCAAGCAGGGAATTACTTAGGAAATATCGGAAAAAGCTGTAAGGTTTCTTTTTTTTTTTCTTGGAACATTGCAATAAGTCTGAAAAACTTTGGAAAGTTCACCAAGATGAGTTTACAAGGATGTGTTCAAGCTTTTTTTTTGGATGCTAGAGGAAGGCTTTGAAAAAATATGTCTCAGTGCAGTTGTACACAGCACAGTATGACTCTGAAGATGTTTGTGATTTCATCTGGAAAAAAACAGCGATGAGTAAGCTAAAAATGTTGCAGGTGGAGAAGGCAATTTGAATTACAATTAGAAACTGGAACAGTGAAGAAACACAATTTTTTTAAATGTAGCTGCAGAACCAGTTTAATGTCGCAGCACAAATGAAAAGCATACCTGGCATTTCTGTGCTAGTTCAAGAGAGGAAGGGGGCTTTTGGGAGAATGCCTGCCTGGAAAACTCTCTGGTGTGGTGATCATAAACAACCTGTCCATGGTTAAAACAGAGTCACTGAGCATATGAAGACAAAGGTTTTGAAGAACAATTTGTAGAAGTCAGGCCTCTTCTGTTGCTGAATTAGTGCCACAGTTTATTCTGGACATCCTGACAGGTGCTGCTGTGAGCAGTGGAATGACCCTGTGTCTCATGCCTTATGGTTTGATTTGCTCATGCCCACCAAGGTGCAACCAGTAAATGAACCTTCCTTTCTTCAGCTGAGTTATTCAGACCATATCCTTGTGCAGATTTGCTGTGATCAAACAGGCGGTGGAACTTGCACCGCAGTCTTTCACTTGCAGGGGTGTTAAGAAGGTCTCTCTCCTTGTACTTGTTCCCTGCTTATTTACATTAAATGCACAGAAAATCAGTATCTTTGAAAGCTCTCTGCATCGCTTGTCAGGCTGCTGGGAGCTGGGCAGACAGCTCACGAGCTGCTGAGAGGACATAAAAGTACACACAGAGGCAGCGTTGTTACGTACGGCTCATTTCCTTAGAAAAAGCTGATTGTCCCAGGGTGAATGGTTAAGGTAAGACTGGGGGGCTGGTGCTGCTGCTTGGACTGCCAGTCAGATGGAGCTAAGAAATAGACTGGGGAGAAGAGAATGGAGTGGGAACAGTGAGAAGAAAGGCAAGAAGCTAGCTCAGGGATGTGTGGGAGAGAGTGTTTTGGGTTTTTTCCTTTGTTTTGATCTGATTGTTTTGCAGAGCTGCTTGGGAAATTCTGGACAGGATTGGGGCTCAGCTTACCTAGATACGCTAGTGGTTCTAGGGAGAAAGTGACTCCACAGCAAGAGATACTGCTCAGCAGATGGATTCGGTGCAGGTGGTAGAAGTGGTCTCTGGACAGCAAAGGGACTTTGCTCAGTCTGGCCAGAGGAGTAGGAAGCAGTGAAGGAACAAAGTAAATCAAACTTACATGTTGTCTTTGATGCAGTTACTGAGTGAAATGCAGGTTTTAGTTTATTTTGTTTTCAGATACTTGGAATATGGCTAGGTTAGATACAGTTTCATTTATTCAGTGAGTCTTGTGCTGGTCCTCTTCCTGTGGTAGAATTCTCCTGGCAAGCACTGTCTGAAACGTTATTTATGTTTCAGCAGTGTCAGAGGGAAAGCCCAGCTCCTGCTCTGACAGCTTTTGTGCTGGGCAACTGGTCTGCAGTCGCAGCAGCAAGCTAAATTTCATTTGGTTTCACACTTCTGGCGAGGTAGTTCTATCCCTGACTTTCCTGTCTTAACTCCCACTGTCTTGAGTGGGGCACAGCACAGAAGAAAAGCTTTAGAAAGGCACCAGGAATAAATTAGATGTGGTTTCCAGGGTATTTTATAATTCTTAATATGCTGGATGATTGCACATGTGTGTCTGCAGTTCTTTAAAGAGCTATTGGTGGTAAAAGGGAATTCACTGCTGATTCCATGGGATAGTGTAGTTTATTTAAAGTTTGCTGTTTCATGTACAGTTCTGTTTGGGATTTCCTGGTGCTTTAGAGGTTCAAGTGTTGCATTTTTCTGCCTTGTTATGTGTGAGCTGTGTATCAATGATAAGCTCATTCAGCATTGGCTCATGTTGGTTAATTCCATGAAGTCCTGTGTATGGCTTCCAAGGAGCAGCCAGTGATAGGTCCATAATAATGGATATCACATGAAATGCATGCAAAGCAAAAAGGGAACTTTCATCAACCTTCCCAGAGAACTGGATTCTCTTAACAGAAGTATGATCTTCCTGCACTGAAGTAGATCTTAAGGTAACAAACATACATTTTGGAATGTCAGTGTGTCAAGGCTGCCTATGAACCCTCTGAGGATGCTGGAAATGCTACATGCTTCCTTGAGAGGAGATTTGTCTTGAGGAGAATGCAGTTTCACTCACTAGTCTGGCTACAAGTGTTCCTTCTCCAGTATGAGCTTGAATTCAGAGAGATTTAACAGCCAAAGACCAACCATTTAAATACTACCAATTCCTTTCCAGAAACTGATTTACCAGAAACCTCCATATTGAAATAAAATAAGTCCAAGCAACAAGCAATTTAGCTGCTTTTCCATTGATTAAAACTGTCATACCTTGATGACATCCCACGGAGTCAAAAGCACACCTTGCCTGTTCCATTTGATATTTTTTTTTGGTGTTGGACACACCAATACTTTCAGAGGAGGAAGGAGGCAACGAGAATTACCATTTCCTGAAATGGATGCAAAAAAAGGACATGAGGGCATTTCTTTGCTCCACAGTAGTTGCAAGTGGATTCACCCAAAGAGCTGTAACTTCAGAGAACAGCAGGCATGAGCAGCACAGGCACTGCTCTGATGTAAATGATGAGCAGCTTCATCTTGTGTGGGAGGTGTCAGCGCATTTCATTGCTCAGCATTCACCAGTTTTGTCTCCTTAGCTGAGAGGGTGCAAATACCATATAAACATTTCATCCAAAATGAGTAACCACATCTCAAAAGTTTGCATGTGGTATGATACAGGCATTAGGAAAGTATGAGGAGATCTAAAAGGAAAAGCAAAGAGCTGCCTGCCCTTGCAGTTGTTATAATTAATAGTTGTCTTACACAATGGTTGTTGGTTTTTTTTACAGATTTATGAAAATCCAAGAAGAAGAAATGAATTATCAAATGGGGGGAAAGGGTGCTGTTTTTCCTGCTAACCTGCTAGCCCTGGCAATCATAGATTCAAGATAAATCCTTAGAATGCGTAACCATCTCATGTGACCTAAATGTGTGACCCACTAAGACACAAAAACTTAAAGGATGCCGCTTCAGAATCAATTTGCATCACTTGTTGGTGATTTTCCTTATAAAGTCAAGGCATCATTCTTAAGAAAATGGTGAATTGGTGGATCATGACCTCCTTTATGAGGTTCATCTTCTCAGCCCCTGAGATACTGCAGCATTTGTCTATAGGAGCAAATGCTCAAAGGCTAATGTGTTGAAAAGATGGGAAGAGCCTTTAAATGTCTTTGTAACTGTTAATCCTGGTTCCCTGTGGGCCCCTCTCTTTCCCCCCCACCCCCCTTTTCTTCTTCTTTTTGCATCAGAAAAGCTTTCACTTTTTTTTTTTCCTTTAAAACATCTGCATGAGACTCAAGACCAGGTTTTTAATGGGTATTGAAGATAAACAAAGGCAGTGGCTGCAGAAATGAAGTCTACTAGAGGCAATTGGTTCTTTTGTTCATTTGGAGAAAAACAATCAAGTTTCTGAAAAAAAGAGCAAAGCCAGCCCGTGGAATTGTGATTTAATGTCATTATTTGCAAATCTTCATATCTGGTTTTGACTGGGTATTTCCCACACGTCAGGAGGGAGCATGCAGTTTCTAGTTTTGCAAAAATGAAGCTCATAAACTTCCGTATTTGTTTTATTTAAGCAAATATCTGGAAAAGTTGAACTTCTTAGAGGTGTTTCTTGTGGATTTTTGGTTTTTGTTAATTTTGTTGGGCTTTTTTTAAGAGAAGGTTCATCCTAATTTTATGCACAGTCCTATGGAGTTCTGTGGGATGATTTCTGTGTTGGAATAACGTCCCTATTATTAATGTTACTGTAATTGAATCCAACACTGTTTGTTATGCTAAATTGGGCCCCTGTGAATGCTGTGAGCTTCTAAACAAGTTTTCCTCATTACCCCAGCTCTGTGCTCCAGTGGGGCTGGATGAGAGGCCTGTGTTTGAAACACTTCTAGGTGGACGATGAGGAGGAACTGGGAGCAACTTACAGGGAACGTGTTTGTGGATTGAATTATCTGGACACTTGTACCACTCTGAAAAGCTTGGTTTGATCTAGTCACATGAATATATCATGAGCTTGAGGCATTAAAACTTGGACATGGCATGGAGTAATTCTAATATTTGCATTGAATATTGAGTATTTCTTAGACTGTAAATGGCAAGATCTGTATGTGGGTGTGCTGATCTTGTACTCTTTTCTCAAATGCACATAGGATCAATTAAAGCCTGAAGTGCTTGGTGTGTCTCAGAAGTCAGAGCTTTTTTCAGCTGGTTTTGAACACCCTGTTATGGTGGTGCAGTGGTGGTAGCTAGTCAACCTTTTTTCTTTCTGTTGTTGCCACCTCTTAGGAAAATCAAAAGGAAACACTTGACTCAAATGGTTCAGATTTAATGGAAAAATTTTCCTTTGGCCCAGATTTAGGATCTCAGTGATATTTGAGGAGGTTTTTTTATAAGTTTACTTTCTCAATTCAAATTTTCAAATATTAGGCACTTTGCTAAATAATCCGGGAAGATTTAGATTAACTCAAGTTGTATTCCACAGGGAGCTGCACAATTTTCACAACATGTGGTTTCAAGGCAAGTAAGATGCAGATGGTAAAGCTGTCAAGAGAGATCTGATGGGATAAGTTCTCACATCAACATTTCCACATAAGTTGTGGGTTTGATTCCTGCCCAGGGCAGGTTTCCTTTGAACTCTGATAGATGTCCTGCTGTTCTGCTGGACTTTGAGCAAGTTTAGGAAAACTGAAGTACAGTTTTAAGATTGAATTTGTATGGTCAGCGTTTCTGTTCAAAACGCAGAACAGAGACACCCCTTCTCCCAAATGTAAAAAAACCAAAAGCCCAAACCACCCCAAATTTGACATGTGATTAAAATGAATGGAAAAAGGCAGGCTGAGGGGAGAGAGCAGAGAGCAGCTATTTTCTAGCAAGGCCACTCAGAGCATTGACTTCCTATAGAGCCATGGAGTATTATGAGGGAAGGAGATTTACTCAGGTCTTTCCATTTCTCCTAGGGTTCTAAAGTCAGTAGCCACTTCTCAGAATCACCTTTCCTAACCCTGAATTGTCTTTCCTTGTCGTGGAATTGTAAATAGTGCTCTTTCCTTACCTTATTAGGAATGCTGCAATGAAAGCCTGAATTCATTCATGTTTGTGGAAGTGCACAAAGTGTACAGAGATGAGTGTTCTGTAGGAATGTTTATAAAATGGAGAAAGGCTTGAAAAGTGTGGGAGCAAATGAATGTGTGTCCTTATGAGGGCAGAAGTGATGTGTGGTGGAAAAAGTTAGAACCAGGAGCTAGGACTTCCTCACAAGCTTTCATTGATAAGCTACAGAGCATGGCTTAACCTGCTGCATTTTATTTTTAAGCTAAGGAGGAACACTCACCTATTCCTCTCGGTGTATCAGCCATAAACAAAACTCTTCATCATTGATCATGACCGGTAGTTAATGCCCTGCTTGTTGTTAGTCACATATCCTGAAATGAAGCCAAGGCCAATTTAACTTCCTAACAAAACAGCTATTCACTGAGTGATTTATTGGAGCTATAAACTAAAACTAACAGTTTATTATTGTAACAGGTCTTAAAAGGACAGAATTTTTCAGCACAGCTGAACAACTGCAACAGTGTTTTGTGCCTTTCCAGAGCAGGGTAATTATTAAATACCGGCACTGAAGCCAGTTCTTTTGTGAAAAGTTTGAAAACCAGAACTTTTCAAAGATACTCATGAATATTGCTGGGCTTGCTAGATAATATTGAGGTGTGTGTTTAAGTAAAATGAGTCAGATTGAGTTAGTGCTGTCTATGCACCATACAGAACACAGCAGTCCAGTGCACAGGTAATCATTATCCAAGATCCGGCATCAGAGGAATGGCCAGAATATTTCTGCTTTAAAAGCCTTTGAGGCATAATGTTTAGTTTACTGAATTTGCACAATTACTTGTTGCACTTGAGGTTTTCACACAATCCAGTAATGCTAATAGTTATGAAATATGAATATTCAATAATATTAAGATTAAAGCACTCACAGAAATCTGGAAGTACATTTTTGGCATTTTAGGTTCACTACTGAATTATTTCATTTGGGAGGAGTTCAAGAGCTCTCTAGCTAGAAGGAGGAGATAATCACTACATAATTGCACTGTACAGATGAGCAGAGAGCACTGGACAGGCTGAGGGTCCAGGGTGGCCTTGCAATGAAGTGTGAAATCCATTCCAGCCCCCAGAAGAGCTCACTAGCACCGAAGGTTATCAGTGTCTGTTTACAGTGCACATGGGAGGTTTTAAGCTCTAGCTGTTGCCAGCATTCAGTTCTGGACCCCTGGTTGCAGCTGCTCCAGTAAAGGAGAGCAGTTTCACCATGGGGTTTCAGGTCCTGCTCAGGCTCACCAACACACCTTCATCTATGATGTGTGTTCTTCCTCCTCTAGATCAGTGCTCCCCAGGGGAATATTCTCCTGATGGCTTCAAGCCCTGTCTGCCATGTCCCCTTGGAACATATCAGCCTGAAGCTGGGAGAGTATCCTGCTTTCCCTGTGGAGGAGGTCTAACAACAAGGCATAGCGGGGCATGCTTGTTTCAGGACTGTGAGACCAAAGGTAAGGCCAAGATGTACCTGATGAACTGCATTAATCCGAGGCAAAAATAAGTGCTGCTGCTCAGGTGGGGCATTCAGAGAAGGTTCTTTCCCCTTCTGAGGGTCAGTCCTTCCAGGAGTCTCATAGCTGGTTGGCCTGGCCTGGCTGCAAGGAAATTCAGTAAAGCCTCAATTCTTTCTAAGACTGATTACCAAAAGCATGGGTAAAAGGAAATTACTTAATAGAAATCACTAGAGGACAAAGTCTTAACAGAAAATCCTACTGCTGCAGTGCAGAAATAAGGGATAGAAATAAGGTCCTGATGCAAACATTTGGTAGTGGTTTGGATTAAGAGTTCTCTCTAGTTTCAGTTAAGATATGTTTACTATTGAGAATTGCAGCATATTATAAGAATTTTGCAGTATCATTGAAGAATTAATATTAATGGTAGTAGTGTGATATCTAATAGTTTCCTTCAGTGTAGGATTGCTGAATCCACAAATACTGTTTTTTCATACTTAATTTTGCAAAACTGAAGTACTAAAAAACGATGTTAAAACTCTGGATCAAGATAAGAGGAACTGATTTCAGTTTTATTTAACATAAACAAAACCAAGTCTACAAATGAGGTTCAGTTTTCAAATTGGAATGGAGATTAAAGGGATTCTTTCTATTAACTGGAATGAAGAGCTCAAGAATTTGCATGTGGAAGAGGCCACATGAGACATGGAATCACAGATGCAAGAACTATTTGGAGCTTATCTGAAGCATTTGGATTGGGGCAGCATGTAGGGAAGGACTCTTGGCTGAGCTAGCTTCCAAAACTCAGCAAGAATTATTTGGGAGTAAGCAGAGCTTAAAAGGAATAGAAAAAAAAAGGGACTGTGCAGCACAGAATACTACATTTGATAGATCTTTTCAACTTGTACAAAATGACTTGATAAACTGAAATTGTTTTGTTACCCTCATAGTTTATTAATATGGTTTTATTGCTGCTTTCACATACAACCACTCTGTAGTGCTGCATTTGGGAATTTTGAACCTGCGCAAGATGACCTGATGAACTAAAATTTGCTTAATTACTCAGTTTCTGAGATTACACTAGGTCTTATACAAATGTATAAAAGCATATTCTAGTATGCTACTGTCTCTTTTTTAACCATGATGCATATTTAATTACTGTCCAGTTCAGTGTTCTCCTGGCCATTTTTACAACACCACAACTCACCGATGTATTCGCTGCGCAATTGGGACATACCAGCCTGAGTTTGGACAAAATTACTGCATTTCCTGCCCTGGAAACACCACTACTGATTTCGATGGGTCAACAAACATAACACAGTGCAAAAGTAAGTACAGCAAGATGGCTTTGATGCTCTCTTACAAATAAAAAGACTGGGCCGTTAATGTTTGGAGTGGCCCTAAGGGCAAAACTTAGCTTTGCTCCAGGGAGCTGGAGAGAAGGCAGAGGTGTTGCTCCTCTTTTGCTGCCTGCCTGCATCTCACCCCACATGGCTCACTGAGGTCTGTGAGAGACTGTTTCTGCAGACTGCTTCCATCATCCTTGTCAAGGTAAGGGATGACTGTGTTTTGCTGGTTGGTGCTGGGTTGCTCGGGGTTTTGCTATTAAGTGTTTTCTCCCTTGATATAGCAGAGTTTGTGTTCTCAGCACCCTGATTTTTTCCCTCCTATTAAGAGGAATGGAAGCTGGCTCACACAACTTAATAGCTGTAGTGACCATTTCTTCTTAATAACAACCTTTGAAAGAGGCAATTACAAAGGGAGCCACTGTTCTGGATTTATGGTAGCTGTGGTGTGGGAAGCTGAGGGTAAATTAAAGAGGGAGAATGGAGAGCAGAGATGTGACTGCTCACAACCACCTCTGGAGTCCCTATATACACACAGATGTATGTAAACACACCTACACAGAAATGTGAGAGGCTGGCAAAGAGAACTGTACCTGCAGCAGATGCAAAAAGGAAAAAGAGTGTCTGTCACCCGCGCAGCTGACAGTGGCTGCAGGAGAGCTGTAGGGTCACCTCTCTTTGCCTTGTCCTGCATACTGTGTTCCTTTTCCAGACAGGCAGTGTGGAGGGGAACTGGGAGATTACACTGGATATATTGAATCGCCCAACTATCCTGGGGACTACCCTGCAAACACGGAGTGCACTTGGAATATCAACCCACCACCGAAGCGCCGCATCCTGATTGTGGTTCCAGAAATATTCCTGCCCATAGAAGATGAGTGTGGAGACTACCTGGTGATGAGAAAAAGCTGTGAGTCTGAAATATTCACTGAGGCATATCTCAGTGGGCAGCACAGGGCTCTCACAGGCATTGCTGCTTGCAGAAACTGAATGTAGCCTGGTCTCTACCTAAGAGCAGAAATGTCCTTAAGTGTCAAATGGAGAAGTCCTATTCATCAATGCTGCTCCATAGTTTTTGGTGAAACAAGGGTGCAAGGCTACGATGTGTCAGTGAACTCTGACAGAAATATTGTTAAGAAGGGGTAGGTGGTTCATGCATTTATGCTAAGCAGTTCTAGCCTGGGTTAGGAAAGAGGAAACGCTTGCTAATCCTTACAAGAGCCTGATGTGAGGATAAACAGCCTCAGCTTCTGGTATAGGCACGTCCTTCAAACAACAGACTTTTTTTTTTAGGAAAAAGGAAAATATTCCCTCACCAAGAAGTCCCTTGTTCATGGCCTGCCATCCACTGATGGCCTGCCACATTTTGTGGAGTTTTCTTAACACCAACAAGCATTTTTGTGATGGTAGTTCAACCTATTTTCTAACAGCTCATTAGTATGAAGCGTTGTCACCCAACTGCCTATCGTGTGTTTTCTTTGAAAGCTTCTTCCAACTCGGTGACCACATATGAGACCTGCCAGACCTACGAGCGCCCCATAGCTTTCACTTCCAGGTCTAAGAAGCTGTGGATCCAGTTCAAGTCGAATGAAGGGAACAGTGCCAAAGGATTCCAAGTTCCTTATGTAACCTATGACGGTAAGCGGGTGTGAGCAGCTGGGCTGATGCGGGCTAGTGCAGCCGCAGCAGTGCAGAGCTCCCCTCCCTGAGCAGCAGGGCAGCCCAGCGCTCCCAGCGGTGCCACTAGGAGCTGCTTCCAGTAGCTGTTTCATTTAAACCCAATTTAAGGAATTCTGCAGTGCACTGCAGCCTTTTAAGTGCCACCGTGTTTCCAGTCTTCCACAGACCTAAACAAAGAACTGGGGTTCTGGGCTCTGGCCTGCAAATTGCAGAGCTCAGAGCTAAAAATCTAATTTTTATGCACTTCTGTGCCTTTCCAGTTGCTTCAGGTGGTCCCAGTTAGGAATTAGGCAGAGCCCAAGTACCTGTGATTTATTGTGTTGGTGCTATCATTTGTGACCTAGAACCAGAGAGAAAAATATCTGTATTGAAAAGAAGCTTGAGGGGAAAGATTTTCACCTCATCCTTGTCAGAATCACGAGGTGTGAAATTGGAGCTGAGAATTTCCAGTTCAGCATAAGTGAAGTTCTGTTCGCACTGGATTAATTGTGAGGGAGTCATCCCTGCTGTGATCTGCAGAGTTTCACCAGTGGTGGATAAATAATTTTTCAGTGGAGACCTCTCCTTTTGAAGAATTTCAGGTTATGATTGACCAGGGGTTTGCTTTTAAGAAGACATCCTCTTACATAATTTTTTTTCCCTTCTTCCTGTAGAAAGAAGTCAATAACAGGTTGTGGGTGTGCAGATGGGTTCCTGCAGTTCAGCTGGTTTGAAGCAGGTTACTTGGTTACAGTATACACTCCAGTCTTGGGTGTTTTATGATTTGCTTCTGGCAGATTGATGCTGAGCTGCTCAGCAGAGTACACTGCTCATAGTAAACACAAAAATGTTTGGAGTATTTTCTGGCTGCTAATATGTGGACAAAGTACCACTGGTTCTTCTGAGGGCAGGGCTTCCAAGGGTAGCTGAGGGAGGTATTGAGTATGCAAGTGAAGTGAACCTGCAAGTTACTCTCTTGTGCATTCCCCACAGAGGATTACCAAGAACTCATAGAAGACATTGTTCGGGATGGCAGACTTTATGCATCTGAAAATCATCAAGAAATACTTAAGGTACATTCCTTCCACTAAACATGTTGGTTTTGATTGGAAATTATGTTATTTGGTGTGAGTTTGCTTCCTGCCCTGCATCAGGTCTGTTCCTTGGTGCACTTAGACTTGTGCTGCTTCAGGGAAAGGGGGTGAATCAGCAGATCCTGATTGTGCAGAGCAGTGCATATGGGACCCTTTGCACAGGGGGATTGAAGGTGGATCAGACCTACTAGGGAAATTAATTTATTCACTTGGTGCTGCTCCGTGTAGCCTGTGGATTAGCAAAGGCTTTTCCTCCCTGAGCAAAACAAATCTTTTTGTGGATTTCTCTGACCTTGTTTGAGGGACTTCCACACGCAAGTTGAGTGCATGCCTTTATTTTGCTGGATATCAGCTCAAGTGTGTGTTCCTTTTATGGTTTGTTTGGTGTTGCTGGATGTATGAGGAGGGAAGAAATTCTGGTGCTGCTAATGTGGAACGCCAGTGACTTCCCAGGGGCCTGATTGTCAGCCTTGCTCCATTTCTAAGCCCCTGAAACACCTGAAAAGTAAAATGCCCATAATCTTTTATGGGTTAGACAGGCATTAAACTCTTGTAATACTGACCCTAACTCCTCTGTGGAATTACAATAAAATCTGCTTCTCTTTGCCCAGGACAAGAAGCTGATAAAAGCATTGTTTGACGTGTTGGCGCATCCACAGAACTACTTCAAGTACACAGCCCAGGAGTCAAGAGAGATGTTCCCAAGATCCTTCATTCGGCTGCTGCGCTCCAAAGTTTCCAGATTTTTGAGGCCTTACAAATAGTTGGCACTGTCCTCAAAAGCTAAACCAGCCCTGGGCATGCACAGAGGGGCTGTGGTAGGTGGGGCTGCTTTCTGTGTTTTACACACTGGCAGAGACACTCCAGGGAAGCTCTCCAGCTCCGTTCTTGGCAGAGTTTGGCTTTCTCAGCTAATATAAATATTTTGGTGAACAGAATTTTGATTCCTTTCCAGATAATACCTTTTGGGTACCAAAGGGTACTTCACAGGTCCCTGAATTGGAGACTGCCCATGATTTCTGTAAGTGAATGGCGCCAAGCATAAGTTTGTAGAGCTCTGTCCTGTTGCTTCATCAGCACCTCTAAAAGCTAATGAGGACAGGCTAAGTAGTGTGGTTTGGGATGAACCCTGGGCTGCCATTAGTGCATATTACCTCAACAAAGCTGAGTTCATGTTTGATCTCGCTGAAAGTGAGAACAGGATTGATGTCTCTCTCAACTTTTGCTACGCAGGAAATTCAGAGCTAAGGTTGACACAGTTTTAATTCAAGCCAGTGAGGCCAAGACATGGACAAGGTGCAGTTTTCCTCAGAACTATATGTGGCATGAAGCAAAGGGTTGAATGTCAGCTTGAATGTTCAGGGTCTGGCTCACACCAAGTCTATGCTAATGACCTATTGGCTTACATGGAGTGGTAAGAATAAACTGGGGGTACCACAGCAATGGAAAACAGGCCCTGACCCACCAGACACTTCCATTTTGGGCTGTCTGCAACTGTTAGAACAGGTTGGATTCTTTGCTAAATCCCACTGTTGTCCCTGTGCAGAGGCCTGGGGCAGCAAAAGGCATCTCCAAGTTGTATAAAATTCTGTCCTCTGAGCACCTGCAGGTGAACACAGAAGCCCCATTTTAAGTGCAGGCTTTGCATAGATGGTGCTCTTGGTACAACACTGTTTAAAGCTGGATAAGGTTCTTGTATGAGCCTCAGTTGTTATATTATCTACCTTTTCTGAACACCTTGCAATGGCCTCATTGAGCAGAGAAGAGCTGCTGTCCCTGTCTGGCTGGAGAGAAGGAGAGGTACAACTCAGCCAGCCTGTTGCCACAAAGGTTGTCTCTGGCAAATTATTCTTCAGGATTCCCAGACTCTGTGTTCTTCTCCTCAGGCTGTGTTTCCTGTTGGAGACCAGGCTCTCCTGAGAGGGCCTGTAGGGAGAGCTGTGTTGATCAAAATGTTGCCTCAGTGCTATTCTGTCCATACTTGCATGTCCTGTGGCCATACAATCCATTGTCTCAGAGTGATGTACCTTGGGGACCTTCTGCCTTGAAGGGAGATTACCACAATCCCATCCACTTGGAAATGGACTTAATGACTTCTGTCTTTTGGTCACTGGCAATGCCAAGGGGTGCAGTGGGCACCAAACTCCCTCTCTGTGCCATCTTAAGAAAGGTATTTACATTTCACAGGGTAGCCAGGACAAATGCTCCCTTTCCTATGGTGTGGAGTCAGATCTCCTGGGTTTCTTTGCGTTGGCATGTGGTATTTAACTGCTGTATATGAATAATACCACATCCACGGTGTGACAGAGGAAACCCTTATCAAGAGCTGGGCTCTGAATCTCCTCCCTGCACTGTTGGGATCAAATGGGTGCTCCTGACTCAGCCTTGCTGAGCTACTGTGCCATGGTGGTGTGTGTGGGGCAAGGATGCATCTTGGCCATGGTGTGATGGGGAGGGACAATGGCTTTGGCCACAGCTGGGGAGCAGATCCTCTCAGGATGAGGCCGTGTGATGCCGTGTCTGTCTTGCTGCTGCAGTGGAGCAATTGCCATGGCCTGGGCAGAGCAGGGAAGAGTTTTATGCTGCTGCCAGGAGGGAAAGCTGTGTCTCCCAGCTGGCTGCACTGGGCAGCTGCTGGGGGATGGCTGTGGCAGTGTGGTGAGTGCCCATTCCAGGAATGGGGCTGACAGGGCTGCAGCAAGAGGAGCAAGGCACAGGGAGAATTTGCAGAGCAGAGGGGAGGGAACATGGGTCCTTATGTGCTGCGCTTTATCCTGAACAGGGTCCCTGCTGCCTTTTGGGGAGACAGGACAGGAGTATCTGGCAGAAGGCACAAAGCAGTGTCACAGGGGAGGGGAATGGCTGAGGAATGCCAGAACAGGAGGGAGGGTGGTGGGAGGCTTTGCTGCATCTGTGGTGAGGTGTGCTGTTGTGGAGAGAGCCCAGGAAGGTATTTCCAGACAGTTTCCCTTTGGCTGCACAGCCCCTACCCCTGCACTGTTGGAGGCTTCCCATGCCAGATGCAGTGTGTCAGCGAGCCCCAGCAAGCCACCAGCCACCTCTGTGCGGCAGTGGAGCGCTCTGGAGTGGTCGAGGTGCTGCAGTCCTGCTCAGGCAGTGGGGCACTAAGGGGAGAGGGCCATGATGTGCCAGCTTCTGGGCCAAGCCCAGCAGAGGGGCTTTGCTGCAGGCTGTGTGCTCAGTGCCAAGGGAAAACAGGCCAGTTCTTGCTGTGTTCCCTCCCAGGGAGGCTGCAGATCTGAACAGCTCTGTTTTGTGGTGCAGAGGGACACACAAATCAGTGATTGGTTTCAAGCAGTGGTCAAGAAAGCCAAAGTTGTGAAACGCCCAAATGTTTCTAGTGGGTGAAATTGGGCTGTCTTGCTCTGTGCACGAGTTACTGACCCCTGCTCTGGGTTTATCACACTGCACCTCCTCTCCTAGTCCTGCTGTGCCAGCTCTGCACAGCTGCCTGAGACCCATGGCCTGCGTTTGTACACTGATCTCAGATTTGCTGCTCTCGCCCCATGAGCACAGGCCATTGTCATTGCTGGGAGAGAGGAGTGTGCATGGTCTGAGGCTGAGGAGAAAACCTGCCCTTTCTCAGAGAAGAATCCTCATTGTTCCACAGCCCTGTTCCTTTCCTTCCTAAATAGCAAATTACTCAGAAGCACTTCTGTTACCCTTGATCTAACATTACAGATCAAAATTTCCCCTTTTACTGTAATTCCTGTGTATGCAGTAGAAAGTGAAGAGGGAATTTTTGCTACCTTGAATGCTGGGAGAAGTGATAACTTGCAGAATGTTGTAAACACTTGGCATTGTATCTTCATAGTGATGGTAGTGGCTCTGTAGAAATTTCAATTTCTACTTTCTGTGTGGTTGTAGACTGATGTTGTGTTTTGGCAACGAATGACTCAAAAGACGTTTAACCTTATAAAACAAGATTTAATTTTTGGAATAATAATTAGTGCTAACTGGATGACTCAGTGTCACCTACATGAGATAAGCATAAGGCTCTTTTTGATGATTGTAAATTAATGTAAAATGTTTCAGACTGTTACTCTTGATAAGAGAAATAAATAAGTGAACATTTAGCTGCATGAAGTTCTTGGGTAATATTTTTAGTTTGCTGTGCTGCATAATAGTTTGGACACATTTAATGGTTGTTTAAGAAGTTATTGCACATCAGATACACTTTATCCTGGGAACATCTGCTTACCACAGCATTCTGTTTCATGTAGTATATTGCTAGGTTGCATCTATACCCATAAAGATACAATTCTTCATGTATGAGGTACACATAATTCTGGCAAGTAAAATACCAGAATTATCCTGGTATTAATTCTAAAAATTATTCTAAAAATGTCTCCTATATGATGAGCTGGAGTCAATTGGTCTGTTGTAACCAGCTGCATGAAGACAGGATAAACAACTTAAAGTAACTACAAAGTATTTTATTACTTTGTAGGTTCATCTGATTATTTTTCCTAAAAAACAAAACAAACCAAAAAAACCCTCACACAAAAAAACCCCAACCCCACACCACCTTATTTAAAATGAAAAATAATTTAAAAAAACCCAAACCAAGGAAAACAAGGTGAAAACCTGTTTTAAGACACAAGTTCCCAGAATACTTTTAAGATTCCACCACAGTGTCATTAAATTTACTGGCTTAATTTCTTAGAATTTAAAAATATTCATAGAAATAAAATTTCTATGAATTAGGTCATAGAAAACTGTAAACAATTCAATCTACAGTAATTAATGCCGTTTTTCTGGTTTTTTTTGTTTTTTTTTTTTTTAATATTATGTTGAGATTATCAGCTTTAGTCTATCAAACTTTTATGAAAGTAATCCAAATATCTTCTCCTTAATTTATTCAGCTGGCTGTTTGACCCTTAGCTTCCTTTGATCACAGTGACAAGGACTCGTTTGTATTTCACTGAATGTGTCCACCCAGGCTCATTTGGTGTGGTTTTGGAAGACACAACTGTGTAATTCAGCTGTTTGCTGTGGAAAGGTGGCACTGGTTTACGTGGCAAAGACAGCAGAGTAAACGACATACAGGAATATAGAGGTCCTGGAAAGGTATGGTTACTACAGGCTGATCACAGGAGAAAACTGTGTTATTCAAATATTCTTCCTGATTCTGTGAATGCTACTAGTGCTGAATTGCAGTGATGGACACGAGTGCTCAGATACCCTCTGGGACAGGGAATGTCAATATGAGCTATCCTGGTAACTCCCACAACAGTGGGAGCTGAAATTCTGACTGGGACCTTTGGGTGTTTGCATAACAGAAATAATTAATAGCAGAATATGGAGAGGAAGACTTGAAGCGTATTTAAATCCAAGGAATCAGAGGAGGTCTGGTGTGGGTAAGCAGGAAGCAATGGCCTTAAGATAATCCTGTGTAACAGAATGCAAGAATAGTGGTTCACAAATCTTTCTGAATTCAATAAGCTTCAATGCGGACGCTTTTTCTCTCATGCATGTAGATGGCATCCTGTAAATGCAGCATGTGGACTGCAAAACCTGTCACAACCAAAATGTAAACACACTTCCACTCTTCCTTTGGATGCTGCTCCACTCAAATTGCTTGTGCAAGGTTGCTGCTGGAGGGGACAAACAAGTACTTCTTAAAGAACTTGAGCCAAACTCAGGTTTGTTTCTGGGGATCCCTGGAACAAACCCATCCTCCGACACCTCTTTGCTGCTGCCCATTTTATTTGAACAATTCTCTTGCTCATAGGCAGATTTGCACTCTCTCTTGTGGAAGTCTGCTTTCCACAGCACATGTTCTGCTGGGACTGTAGAGAACACCCAAGAGCAGCAATGCAAATAGAGCACCAGTGGGGAAAACAGGAGTTAGAGAACTTAAGGGACACATTCCACTCAGTAAGTTCATCTAGTTTTTCTTCAAGTCAGTGCAAATTATGTATCACATTCTCATGCTGCTCTTTAAACTACCTTATTAAATCACTTCAGGTGTTAAAAAGAAAAAAAAATATCCTCCTCTGTTTAAATTTGTGTGTTAGTGCAGCTTTTTCTCTGATTAAGCACATCTTGGAGAGGAAGTTTTTCAAATTCTTTGAAGCAAAGCCTGTTTAGTACACAGTGGGAAAAAACAGGTCAGAAAAGAAGACCTTGAAATATTTTCTCTTGTTGGAGATGTCTATAAATACAGAATTCATAAAGGAAACTCCCTCACACTGTCTAGCTGCTAAACTTGATCTGATGCAACCAAAGCCCTTTCTCTTTTTTTTTTTTTTCTACTGGGAAGTTTATTCAATAGGCAATGTAGACCTACAAATCATATGCCATGAAATTTCCATTTTGTGATTATTCTGGGGTTCAGGAAATCAAGGGTTCATAGTTTAAAGGAGAGAAAAAGTTACATTGGAAGCTGAAATATTCTGAAGTGGTCACTTGAGATGCAATTTGGTGTTTAGGAGTTCTTAGCTCAGGTGTTGCCTGTTATGCACACTACAAATGTCCATGAAACACTTCTGTACAGGACAAGTTTATGGCTGGCTAGAGGAAGCCTCATCCTCTGTGCCTCAGTCAAATGTGAGAGTGGTAGCTGTCACCTGTTGCAAAATGCCAGCTCACCTGGCTTCTGGAGGTGCTACCTGGGGTAAAACCCAGCCACAGAAAGCAGCTAAGGGCAAGAGAGGCGACTGTGATTTTTGTGAGGTTTAAAGGGGACATTTAGAAAGCATTCCAGAAAACTGGGATTCAGCATCTCTGTGTCCAGTGGACAAGCTTGTGTGTGACACAACACTGCTCACGGATTTTGGGTGGCCCCCAGTTTGCTGTTACTGATGTAGTGCTGGTGTGAGGGGCTGTGTGGAAAAGCTGAGACCAGTTATTAAAAACAGGACCGACAGAAAAGTGCTCAGGGGGCCTGTCTGGCTTACATAGCACAACTATTGTGCCCTGGCTCCTGTAGGTGCTAATTCTCTCAGCAAACTTACAAAAATAAAACCCTGAAAAGGCTCATCCATGCTGAGAACAGCAACTTCATTCAGTGGGAGAAGGAAGCTTAGCTCTAGGAACTGAAGGCTCAACACTGCAGGCATTGCTGTCTTGCCCAGGGCTGTCCAGAATGCCCTGCAGCCAGTGCCTGTGGTGTGAGAGGGATGCAGTAGTGCTGGAATAAACACATCTCAATTGCCTCTCCCAGCTCAGTGCAGGACACAAGTCCAATGGGACCATGTGCTCTTGGAGTGGATAAAAAAGGCCTATCTATCCCAGCAGGATATGTTTCCTCATGCAGGACTGGAGAAGTAAAACCTGGTGAAGAAGGCAGTCTGGCTTAGGGATGCTCTGGACACGTGCTCTGGCACAGCTTCATGTGAGATGCTAGAGCCCCATCCGTCCCTCAGACACCTCTCAGGGTCTGTTCTTGCCTGGGCTATTGTGGAAGTGCTCAAATAAGGAGATTTTTGAGGGTTTGGGCTGAGATAGTGAGGCTGCGCTGGTCTGCCTGAAGCTGCTGTGCCGGGGCTGTGGAGCAGCTCCCTGCGGTGCTGTCCCCGGGCTCCGCGCTGTCCGTGCCCAGGCAGCCGGGTACCATCCGCAGGGCTCCCCACGAGAGGGCAGCATGTGGCCCCAACAAAGACCGATCCTGCTAAAATCCCTGCTGGCAAACAGCGGGTGGGTCTGGATGGGGCTCCTGCGGCAGTAGCCCGTAACCAGACAATCGGCTGAAACGGGGGCTTCGATACCTCGGCAGCTCTTGAGCCTCACCTCTGCCTCTGATCAATCGTTTGGAAGGGGAGGGGGTGATTTGTAAGTGACCTTGTGTTTTGAGTTATTCTGTTTTTACAAAATGCAGTATGGGACCTAAAAGGAGCCGTGCTGCTGGGCCAGGTATTGCTGCCACTTCAGGTTGCAGTGGAAGGAGACCTTCTCCTGAACTGAGTTCTGACCATTGATCAAGGCTATTCCCCCATCTCTTCCAAATTACTGGTGAGGAAATATGTGGGTTGAAAGTTGTTGAATTCCAGGCAGAATAAACCTCAAAGGAAGCTGGAGGAAATGGGCCGTGACTGTGTAACTTCAGTTGCTGTTATTTACTTCTGAGAACAGTGAGTGGTTCTGGCACTCTGCCTGGCCCCATCACTCTGGTGACTCAGTTCTTACAGATGTCAATAATGGACTTCGAACCTTTGTCTTTAAAAATGAAATTGTGTGTGCAGTCAACTACTGATTTCCTGCATTGTTTGGTTGCTCAGCTTGATCACAGCTTGACTCCTATCAGTGGTTGGACAGATGATCCTGCAGTAAATTACACCCAAGGTAGGGCACAAACACCTCAGAGTGCTGTGTGCCTCATCATTCCTGCCCACAGTGCTCGTGTTCCTGCTCTCCTGGGGCAGCTGCCTTCCTTTTGGGGCATAGTGTGAGCTCAAGTGTCCTTCAGTTGCCTAGACTTGAAGGTGGAGGCATTTAACCAAATCACAACATGGCAAACACAACCTCTGTGTTAGGAGAGCCACACTGAAGCCCTGCTGACGATTCTATACGTGAGCAAATATTAGCCCTGAGTATCCAGTAACATTTCTGGCTGAATCTTACCCATCAGGAGCTGCAGTAGCTCTGCATGGGCTGTGGCAGGAGGGTACAAGGGGAGCTCACTTATACTTGCAGCGCTTGAGAGTCCTGGAGCCTTGGCTTCATAAAATAAACATAAGGGCTCCACAGAGGTGAGAGATCCTGTGTTTGACTAACACTGTGGTGACCTCCTCTCTAATGCTGATGTAAATAATATTTTTGTCTTAAATGGATACTGTAAATATCTTACACTCAGATTTTGCTTTATCTCAAAGTTCCAAAATAAAGATACTTTGATGCATTTGATGAATTTAGGATTTGGATGTTTTAAGTCCCAAAATTTGTATACCTTTAACTTACAGCATTCAATCCCTGAGCTCATAGAATATTGGTCTGTTGTGAAACCAGATCAATTTCAGACTCTATATACAAAACAAGCTACTCCCTTCTCTTCTCCTCTGAAGGAAAGGTGCAAAGCTGTCCTAGATCCAAGCTCCATAAGAAGGTGGAAATATTTGTCAAAGGAAATCCTTCTATGAATACTCCTTTAACTGGTAGCAGCAGAAAAGGTTCACAGTCAGTCTTTTAAAAAGTATAGTAAGAATGTTGTTCCTTGGTGAATCCCACATTGGCACGAGTTGAAACAAACACCTGTTCTTGGGGCTTTTGCAAAAGAGCTGGGAAATTCCAATTTTGTTCAGCTCACTTGCTTACTGCATCACTGGAGTTTGTTATTTTTGTCACCATCACCTGGTAAACTGGGTAAGCCATAGGGGAACCCTTCAAAAGGCAGTTCTGTTTCAGAGCCGACCTGAAATTGTCCTGTTCCAGAGACACTGTGATTTTTTTTTTCTTTTTTTTCAGAGTTTTAAATTATGTTCTGAGATTTGTCTTCTCCATGAGGTAAATTCCAGAGAGTTTGCTTGAGAAATTCCCCCTCCCTCTCCCCAGGTACTGCTATTTAGGAATTTTACCACTCCAAAGCATCTGGAATGAAAAATGCCTCTGCAGCAGATTTATACTTGGCAAGAGGGAAGTTCTTTGGCTAGAAAGCCAGAAAAAGCAGAGGGCTTTTAAAGACTTTGTGTAACTCCTTTCAGGATGGAGAGTTCCCCCCTGTGGCAGGGAGCTCTCAGACACCTGTACCAGCCCTAAACTTGTTACCCAAACCCAGGAGATGACTCTTTCCGCTGTATAAGCTGCCAGACTTTCCCGATCTTGCTCCTGCTTAGACTGCCTTTGTTTGCTCTCATCCCCAGCTCAGGTTTCAGAACCTATTCAGTCCTGTCATTGTGTGGAGAGGGCAGAGCACTGAGTCTGTGGCCTCACACAGTCCATAGCTTCCATCTTTTATCCTGGAACCAGTGTGCATTTCACACTGATGAAGACATGGGGTTATGGAAAAGAAAACCTTGGATCTAAGCACCCTGGCTAACAGGATGCCAGTGGAAAATGATTGTGATGTGTTCTTGTCCTGGTCCATTGTGGGCTCGTAGTGCCAGTTGTTTCTAAGAATAATTTTTTGGTTTGAGAAGAAAGTAAAAGGGAGAAAATGACAACCCAGTGTTCTATGTTTGCAACAATCAGGGGATAAATATTTAAAACTTCTTGCTGCCAAGTTAGGACTGGGTTAGGGAATTACTTCCATGACTGCAGCTAGGCACAGATGTCATTGTGGGCACCATGTATCCCCACTGTATCTCCACTAATGATCAAGGTGTTGACTCAAGGAAAAATTTCGCCAGCTGCCTTATGATTAATTAGCCTCAGAGATGTAAAAGCAAACACAGATGTCCCAAGTATCCAAGGGAAATGTATACCTATCACACATGATTTTGTGTGCATACTCATATTTTATGTACTGAGGAGTGACTTTTCACAACGCAAGCACAAATTTTGTAATTCCTATTCACAAAAGCGTTTAAGCAGGTGCTTAAGTGAGTTGGTGAATAGAAATGAGTTTTCTATTGGAGTATTTAGACCAAGACTGGACTCCTTTGTACCCAGAAATCACTGGCTGATAGCATGGCTGGGCTTTTTCCTGAGTGCTGTGCACAGCCTTTGTCCCTTGGGCAGAAGGAGAGAAAATTACTAACGGGACAAGGAAAATATGGGTGAAAACAATGGCATGTCTCAGCTGGAGAAAACTGGGTGCTGCTCCTGCTCCTGCAGTGGCTGTTTCTCCATGTCTCTTGTTAGGTGGCATTGGTCCAGTGGTTAATGACAGTGACAGCATCCTGCAGCTCCCTTGGTGTGGGGAGCCCATAATCCCTTTGTTAGGGATACCTGGGAACTATTTCAAGAAGCAAACAGGAGCAAGCCTAGCAAAATTCTACCTGTGGAGTGGTTGCTGTTCAGATGGTTATGTACCACCCCTTGCTTTTACAGCTCGTTGTCAAGCTCTGATTTGTCCAGGTGCTCTGAGCGGGGTCTAGGGAGAGACACTGAGTGCAGCAATTCCACTACAGCGATCCTTGGCTCTAGGATGAGCCAGGAGATCCCAGCCCCATTGCTTGATCCTACCTGTGATCTTGTTCTTTGCAGAACCCAGGGTGGAGCCTGTGTCTCTTGAGTGCGGCTCAGAGCCAGCATCTCATCCCACCAGCCCCTGCTTTTCCAGAGCAACAGGCTCCCGGTTATTCCTTAGCAGTTCCTGCTGGACTGACAGAGAACCTGATGGGAAGAAGAGCAGCGCCCTCTTCCTCCTGGCTTTCAGAGCTCAGGAATCCCGAGCAGCAGGGCATTCCTGCGTGTCCTGCCCTGCTCCTCCTTGGTCTCCAGATGTCAGGCGTCTGGAAAGTTAGAACGGAGCGAGAAAACTGTGTTTGTGTAGTGTGAAGTGACTCGCCCTGGTTTAGCCTTAACAAGATCCCTCCTATATATTTAATGACCTGAATGTAAAATTTATGGGGCTTGGAATGCCCCAGCAGCAGAGGAAGCCTTCAGCACACAAGCTGCCTTTTGCAGGACAGGAGAAGTAAAATCCCCAGAGGTTTGGGAAGTCTGAGTGATGTAGTTATGGTTGGCACTTCGAATATACATGTAGATTACTTCAAAATAAATATTTGCTGTTCAGCTCTAACATACATACGGGAAGGTGAGAACTAGCATGTATTAATATTTCTTCAAATTAATAATTTTGAAAATTTTACACCGAAATAATTTTGCTGTTGCACATAATAAACAGAGGCTGGTGTGGGTACATGCTGGGGAGAAACATCACCTGCCCTCTACATACGCCATTTCCTCCTGTTTTGAAGAAAAACAGCTCTCCTCATGTTTCAGCCTCTTTTAAAAAGGGGAAATAAAGGTAAGGGAGCTCTTGCAAGACTTGTCATTTTAATCTCTTGTTTTGCTATGTGCGGCTTTTGTGTTCCTGAAACTCTCATCCACCTGTTGCCTCTGTGTATGAAGAGAACCAGACAGATAAACTCAGTTCAGTCTCCTGGGAGGAGCTGTGCAATGTCTGATTCCTCTCCCAGTGTCATCCGTGCCTCTGCTTCGTGCTTGATGCCACCAGCCCAGGCACTGCACAGAACACACACAGGGGAAGGAGGTTGGAGCTGCACCCAGGATAAACACAGAGAGATGCCCTGGGAACAGTTGTCTGTGCCTGTGATGGGGCCCATATCCCAGCCCAGGAGATCCTTTCCCTTGGTCAGCACTGGAAACAAAGGAGGTGAGTGTGGGGTTACTGGACAGACTGGGCCACATTTCTCAGGAATCTCAACCTGGCTCTATTTTTGTTTGTTAGAGGATTTCTCCAGCTCTATCCATAGGGTTTGTCTTGCCACAAATGATAATTAGGTAGCTCAGTAAATCCTTCTGGATTTTTGTATCCAACATTTTTAGAAAATGACTGGTTTGTCGTCTCCCTATTTTTCCAGGTTTTTTCCTGATTACGCTAGAACTGACCCTTACTATTGCACGGATGGACAGAAAGCTTATTTTAATACATCAATTATTGTGATTTTGTTTTCTTAAGATCTTCATAGTCTTTTCTGTGGAAATGGATTCTCTAAAATTTTCTCTTCGTGCTGAGCAAATTATTCCTTTTGCACCTACTGCCTGCTTCTCTTTCTGTTAAATTATACCACTCTGTGCTTTCTTCAGAGTTTTCTGGGGCATCTCTGCATTTCTTCAGGATATGGCAGCCACTAACAAATCACTTCTTTTTAGGGAAAGATGAGAAATCAAAGAAAAGGAGATTAAAAAAAAAAAAAAAAAAAAAGGACCGACCCACTTCCTGGGTTGCCTGCTGCTGCTTTCCTCCTCACCGGGAGAGGAGATGGAATGGGGGTGTGAACGAAAGTCCGCAGCTCCTCTTCCCTCACGCTGATTAAGCTGCAGGCGTGACTGGAGACTGAGCAGTACCAACCGGCTGTAAATAGGGGTATAACCACCACAGGTGAAGCAAATTGCATTTGGAAGGCTGTGCCGGTGTCGCTTTGTCTGCCCTGTAGGGTGGCTGATAAGATTATCAAAGCTGCGCGTCCTCTCCCTTCCCTCCTAGGGCACTCATGCTGCCCTGTGGTGCTGCCTTCCCTGTCCCCAGCTGTGATGCCAAAGGGCACTTTGGAAAGGCCAGGGAAAGCACGCTTTCCCTCTGTTCGCTCTTTGCGGTGGGTTTGGACACCGAGGACTTCGCTGGGCCAGCAGAAAATCTCTGGAGAAGCTGCCGCGGGCACGGGACAGAGCCCGTTCCAAACCTGCGGCAGCTCTGCTGGTACCTGGCGGAGCCGCCAGCCTCCGGGGTCCTGCACCGTGCCTGCCACGGTGCCACCTCGGCTTCCTGGCAGAGCCAGCCTGTCCTGGAGGGCAGGGCCAGACCCTGGCTGCAGGGGTTTTCTCCATCACAGCCCCGTGAAGCCTCTTTTGGACATCGGACTTGATGTCACACAGAGGTGCAGAGGAACATTCTGTGCTGCTCTGGAAGCGGGAAAGAGCAGGAAAAGTGATTTTGCCCCTCGGAGCTTTTCCTGAGTGAGGGACAGTGGTCATGCACAGGCCTGTCTCTGGTGAGAGGAGGGGGATTTTTCGGAAACGTTCCCCATTTAGGTACATTGTATGGGGAGGGGGTGAAATACCACTGGCTAATCTGTTGCAAACAAGTGATTTAACCAGGTAACCAACTTAACCCCTGGGTCTGAGCTGTCCGAACTGAGCCTCTCTGTCAGTGTGGGTCCGGCGTAGTTTGAGCAGATGACTTACTGCTTCTTCCCCTTTCCTCTTTCTCAGGATTAAAAATCAAGAGAGGAGTTAGGCCTTTGTCTCATATGTTACTCTTGAGCATTGAGCAGATTTTCTTGGGAGCTGTTGGCACAAAGTGCGTTTGTAACATATAGCAGAAGTGAAATTGCAGGGCTCAGACAAAATGCTTGTGTGCTGAATGGAAACACAGGCTGCAGCCTTGGAGCTGCAGTGTGAGAGGGCTTTCCATGCTTCACCTGTGCTTGCAGCTTTACTCTTGAAATAAGCCAGAGCTGACTGGACATTTGTTAATACACTGGGCAGAGTGCTGCTACTCTGGGGAGTTTTTATACTAAAAATTGCCTCCTGGTTTCAGTGGCAGCCCTTTTGCTTCCTCCTTGCCTTTGGGAGGGCATCGATGCAGTCATGTATCTTTATTTAATCAGCTGGAAAAGTGCCAAATAGCTCCCAAGGAGAAAAATAAGGTGCTTTTATCCTCCCGGCCATGTGTGCCCAGAGTGGAACAATAGTCCTGTCATGTAATGAGCTGAGTCAGCACAGGGAATAAAAATTATATCTCCCTTTAGACTGTCAGCCCTGTTATCCTTCTGTGGGCTGACACATTGACTGAGCTGGGCTGGCTCATGTGAGGCTGTGAAATAACAGGCTTAGGTTTTATGGCATTCTGCCTCAGCATCTGATTTTTTTCCCTCCTCTCTCCCAGGTCACATGAGGAGGGGCTGAACATACATGGTCTGTCCTTGGCTGCAGAGCTCAGATATGTAAGTTCTGGTATCAGCCCTGCCCTGTACCAGCCATACTCCCCAGGCCAGGAGCAGGGGCTGCAGGGTGCCAGTTGTGTCTTGGTGAGCAGAAAGTGGGAGTCCAGGCTCTGTTGGTGGGTGACAGCAAAGCAGAATCAGAGTCCCAGCTCCTCATGAAGGTAAAAGTGTCCTGGAAGTCTGTCTTGGAATAAATCCTGGGCTAAGCTCTGCTTTTCTTGTGGTTTGCCTAGCACATTGAAGGTCTCTCTGAGTTTAACAAGAGCCAAACCCATGTGGATCTGTACTGTCTCTCTGAGGCAGAGCTGCATTTTTTCTGCACCTATTCTATGCAATAAGCTACTTGGAAAGCAGAAAGCTCAGGGAAGCACCTGCTGCCCCCACTTGCTTTTGCAGCGAAAGAAACCCAAGTGTGCTGTGAGTCCTGCTAAGAAAATTCTCTTCTCTAACTATTACATTAATCAGTCTTTATAGCATGGAAGTCTATTAAGTTTGTTCATGTGTGTTAGTTCATGTTGTACACTTTAATGGAAAGAGGTAGAGGAATTTTACTGGAGACTTTGTTCATGCTGAAGTAAAACAAGTTAAAGGACAGCCCAGCCCCAGGAAAAAGGATTTTGCTTCTTGGAAGCTTAGAGCAGCCTGTGAAGAACAAAGGATGTCTCTGGACAGCCAAGGTAATGCCAGCATCCTCATCCTCTAACACGTCTCCTAGCATTGTCTGGGATCAGAGGTAAGTAACTAGATCCAGCAACATCTGGATCATTAGACAAGCAGCAAGAAAGCTGCAAACCTATAGCTGGTTTGCCAAGTTTTGCTCTGATTAACAATCAGTTGTGTTGGTGTTAGTGATTAGTCAAATTGTGCTGTACTTGGACATTTGATGGGTACAGAAACCCTGTGTAAAACCGCATTTAAGGTGCCCCAGTTTGGCTGGGACAACTTTTGTGGCAGTTTTCCTGGGCACTTGAGTGGACACTGATGATCCAGATCGGTGCTGGCAATGTTCTGGTGAGACCAGGGGCATCCTGAACCTGCCTTGAGCAGAAGGCACCAAACCTCCCCATGGCCAGCTGCACAGTCCGTGTGGGACTGCGTGACCCCGGCCCGGGTGGGAGCAGCCCCCAGGAGCACACGGGGGCCGGGCAGTGTCGCCTGTGGGGACACCTCCGTTCCCCATGCGGGGCAATCCAGCTGTGCCTGCCGGGGCTGGCCAGGAGAGCGCTGGCTCCCGGGGCTGTGTGCGGCTCTCAAAGCCCCGTGCCGCTGCTCCGGTGCTCTCTTCTGTCCGTGAGGGCTTTGAGAGCCGTGGAATGCCTGTGGCTAACCGTGCTGCCGGGAGAGCAAGCGGGGAGGAAAGGCAGCGATGTGCTATCCCCTCGGAGCAGCCCGAGCTCCCCCGCCGCTGTGGGTGCCCATCCCCTCCGGCCGAGGTACCTGCCGCCCTCCTCACGTCACCAGGCTCCGACTACAAAGCGCAGGCGACAGAGCATCCCCCCGTCGCAGCTCCCCGAGACGCGCATCTTCAAGGAGAGAGCCACTCACGGGCGGAGAGATGTTTTATTCGGGGATCCTGACAGAGCCGAGCAGGAAAGAAGTGGAGATAAGGGAAGCGGCGTCTCTCCGCCAGCAGAGGAGGATGAAGCAGGCGGTTCAGTTTATTCACAAGGATTCCGCAGATCTCCTCCCTCTGGATGGGCTGAAGAAGCTGGGCACTTCGAAAGATACCGTAAGGCTCTATTGTGTTTACTGGAAGGAGACTTAAGCTGGTAGGGGAGTGTCTATTTCTTTTTTCACGCTGTTTTTCTCTTAGGAGAAGTTGGTTGTGTGTGGAAACCAACTTGTAAAAAATAGGACTTTTGTATGTAAAAGGAAGGGAGTAGAAATATGATATTAGTTATAACCACAGTTGTTTTCTTCTAGTAGGTGATTTTTACATGCCTGGCACCCAGAGTTAATAGAATTTAAATTTTTAAATTTTTATTTTTACTTTTGTATGAAAATGGCATACTGTTTTCAGTACAAAATTCCTCTCTGGGTCAGGGTAAGTCAAAATGGCTTCATACAATGCATATATACACCCATGTTTGCCTGTGGTGTGTATATACACACAACACATAATCATAAATATTCAGTAAAGTATAGTCACTGGTATTTCAAAATATAAAACTGTCAAGATCACGCTTCAATAAAGGCTTATGCAAATATGGGGTTTTTTAAAACCGAAGAGACATAATGTTAGGTTTAAAATATTTACATATACAGTGATCGATGTGGTCCTGTACTTGGTATTTATTAGTCGTCATGTCTGGGGGCAGGAGAGCATTTCTAAATACTCTATAAATATTTGAGCTTTCTCTACTGAGAAAGGATGCTTCAATGTAACATTGAAAGTTCTGACTTAAGGAGTAAAATTTAGGAAGCATACCTACCAGGGAAAGCTCATCTAGCTTTTCTTGCCCAACTGTTGCAAAATTCTTGCACCTTGCAAAACAATAGCTGCTTTTTTTCAGTGCTTGATAATGGGTTTTGTTGAAAAACAAAGTCAATCTTTTTATTTTTAGTGGCGTAGTTTTGTTCTGTCAGAGCCTTCCTGCTCGCCTGGGTTGTGCTTGGCTCTGCCTGCCTGAGACAAGTGGAATGAGTTGGCTGTTCTCTGCAGTGCACATGGAGATGGTTTTTTTTGATATCCCGAGTGTTTTGCAATTGTAGGAAGTGAAGCTCCTGCCCAGGAAAGGGCTCAGAAAGAGCTTTCCCAGTCACCACTGAATTGCAGCTCTCCAGCAGGGAGCTGAAATGCCTTTCAGGGAGTGATGGTGTTATTATTACTGCTGTCAGCAGAGTCTAAATGACAATTTGTGGTTCAGTGACCCCCAGCATGCGGGGCTGAGTCCCTGATGTGGGTTCTGCTCTGCCCAGATAAGAAGCAACAGGCAGCAGGAGCCAGGGGCACTGAGCACTGAAGCCCTTTGCCCTGCACAGCGAGGTCCAGGTTTTGCAGCAGCAGCAGGGACAGAGCATGGGGCTCCTCGTCACCACCTTGGACACAGAGATGTCACTCGAGGTGTCCTCCCTGCTCCCGTGCTGTGGCTGCAGCATCACAGCCCCTGCAAGGAGGATCTGCATGGGGACCTCTCTCCAGGGATATGCCAAAGCCCTGGGGAGGTCCACAGCTCCCAGTGCCCTCCAAGAACAAAAAGAAGGTGCATATGGCAGAGGTGAGATGCTCGTCTGGCTACCCTGGCTGGGGTGGGTCTCTGGCTGGGGATGGGGTGAGAACCCAGCTGGTGTGGGCCACCCCGTGGCAAAACCCGCTTGTCCCCACGCCACAGCAGGGTGTGATGGCGCAGTGGGCACCTGTGGCCAGGGCTCCCTTGGCCACAGCCTCCTGCCTCGTGGGGTGTATGGGGAGTCCCCACAGTGAGAGCACTGGCAGGTGCTCAGGCCCATCCCACAGTCCCACAAGAGAGTCCATGAATTTCAGAGGTGTGTCCCTGGGTTGTGTTACAGAGAAACGATGCTGCCACACTCACCCCTCACACAGCTGGGGTGGGAGAGGGAATTTCTGTGACAGGACACACTGTGTGTCCCCACTGCTGTGGCTGCTGGGATGTCACAAGAGATGTCCCCAGGAGGAGCAGTAGATTGTGCATCGCTGAGACTGGAGACCCTCCAAAATATGGGACTCTGCCTTGGCGTGGCCCCAAATTGAGAAGCCCAGAGGGGCTGAGCTGCATGGTCAGGAGGCCCAGGGCATCAGAGATCTTGGCCCAAGGTATTTGCACAGCTTCCTTGGGAATAATTGTGCACCTCCTCACAAAGCAGCACGTTTTTGTGCCCAAAGCTGCGTGGCAGCTGTGGTGATGTGGGCGGAGGGGCTTCTGACGTGCCCAGCATTATTAATGCAGGGTTTCCCGCGGGGGTTTTCCAGCAGCCTTGGCAGGAGCAGAGAGGAGGGAACAGCTCCTCAGAGATGGCGACAGGTGGTGAGAACAGATCCTGTCTGTCACTGTGGCAGCTGGCAGCAAGCATTCCAGTTTTGGGGAGAAATCCCCTTCCTTTTGACCAAAGAGCAGGGGGTGCTGTGCGCAGCGAAGCAGCAGCAGGTCAGCAGGGTGGGTGTGCTGGCATCCCCCAGTCTGTGTGGCATTACTCAGCTCCTGAAGCAGCTCTGCCAGTGATGCTGTGCACAGGCAGAACTGATAAATACTTGTTGTAATCATCCATTTCAAAGCTCTCATCATTTCCAGTGAATTACTCTGGCCCAGACCGAACTCCAGCTCCTCACTCCCTTTATGTACTCTGTCCATTATGAGACCAAGCTATAGAAAAGCATACACTGAGTTTGGCAAATGTAGGGCTGGATGTAGAGAACAGAAATGGCTTTGTTTTGATGACTCTGCCCTCATATAGCCTCTTTCCTGAAGCCCAGAAAATTGGCACAAGATGGTCTTTAGCTGGGATGTGGGCTCCCTGACAGGGTAACCATGACCCCTTTCCCAGCCTGAACAGGGTGTGCTGGCTCTTGCAGCCCCTCCTGGTGCTCTGACACTTCTCCCTTGCCCCGAGAGCCCCCAGTCCAGTTTGGAGCAGCTTTGCCTGATACAGTCCCTCATCGCTTTACAAGCTGGGAAACAGAGTTATAAATAGTAACAAACACCAGCAACAGCAACAAAAGCGTTTCCCCTTTCCATCATGCCCTCAGACCTCCCCTGGGCACCCTCAGAGAAGCCCTGGGTGCCCTGTGCCACTCCATAAATTGCCCCGGCTATGGGAAGCTGGGGCTGCATTTGGGTGTCCTCACTCTCCTGCTGTGCCCACCCCAGAGTTTGGGGTGTCCTGCCTGCAATGCAAAAAGCTCTAATGTTGCATGCACTGCCTTGCCCAGAGACCTGGCTGCTGCCTGGGCATGCAGGGGTGCAGGGAGGGCTCTTGTCCCACCTCTTCACCCTAATAGAGGGGCTGACAGCACAGGATGCTGGTAGAAGATGTGAATTTGGACGAAGGATGGTAAGAAGACAGAGAAATTGATTATTTCTTGGGATGAGATCTGTTGATGCATTAAAACTTTTTTTTTTTTCTCTACTCTCTAGGCACAGAAGAGAGGGCAAACCTGAGATGGGTTTATGGAGGAGGGGAGCTGGTGTCTTCCCTGACTTTCACCTCCACCTGAGTGAAATTGTTGATGGGTCTGGTTATCTATCCCCAGATGTAGAAGCCAAAATAGAGGGAAACCTCCCAGAGAAATGAATACTACAAGCTGCAGCAATGCACTTGCTTATAAATCAGAGAGGAACAAAGCTGGGCAGAATTATTTGTGCTTTTGACAGTGAGTGGTAAATAACTTCAGCAACAGAGGGTGTCTCTGCTCACTTCTTTAGGTTTCTACTGTGACATTTTTAGGGCATCATGGGTTTTTGCAAGGTCTCAGGCTTGGAAATCCTGATTTGTATTTATATAGTGTGAATGATACCAGGAAAATTATTTTTTCAATGACACAATGAAATGTAACATTTTATGTTTTTATTAAACTTTCAACAGTTTTGTGCAATGCAAAGGAATATTGTACCAAGTAATCTGGGTTCCTTCAAACACTGCCAGGCCCACACTGGAGGGAGAACACAGCTGCCTTCCCCACTGCTGTCAGGAGGAGATATTCCCCCTCTCCCTCCCAGACATGGTCTGCTTGCAGTTTGCCTGCAAAATGTGTATTTGCAAATGTCCCCAGGCACATTATCCCTTTACCAAGTATGTATCCATCACTTGAGTCATCTCCATGACTAACATCTCTCACTCTGTTGCACACAAGAGTCAAGGGAAATCCAAGTCAAAGCAAACTAATTAATAGCCTGAGACAGGATGGTGCTGCAGGGAACCTTTTCAGCCCCCTCCTGACAGATTGTTGCTGTATTGGAGCACACCACAAGGAATATTCGTCCCCTCAGAGGCAGGATTTGCTGTGGTTTTCAGAAGGGCAAGTGTCAACAAAAGACAATCCCATTTGTGCTGGTAACTTGTATTCACTGAGTGGTGGATTTTTTTCCTTTTGGTGATGCATCCTGCATAGGATTCATAAAACCAGGGTCTGAGAAAACCCAAGTATGTTACTGATTAACTATCCATGGGAGAACATGTAGTTAAAGCAATTTATGTTGAATTCAAGGGTAGATGACAGTTAAAATAGCCATGAGGAGTGAGTTGCAGATTGAGGCCAGGCAGATCAGAAGAGCATCCAGACTGTCCTGGATGATGCCACTCAGAAATTTCTGTTGGTCCTGCCTGAGTGGGACTGGACACAAGGAGGTGACCACTGCGTGATGGGCTGTCTTCTGGCCAGCTGGGTGAACTTCACCTATCTACTTCTACACTCCCCTATCCCCTCTCTTGTTGTTTTTAAAAGATGTGAAGAATTCCAGCTGTGTTCCTGAGCTGCAGTCAAACATAAAGGGTAAAAAGGACGTCCCATCCACCGTCAGAAAACCCTGGCTTGCATTTTTCTCTGGTGAGGAATGCTGGAGGTGATCACTGTGCTGACTGTGCACCTACACCTTATGCCTCATACAAGGGAGTCCTCCCTTCCAAACTGATCTGCTTGTCCCTCCACACAGGGTCCAGTACCAGTGCAGCCAGTCTGCCTGCCTTTAACCCAGTTAAATAGTGCTGGTTTCAGCTGTTTGGCCTCACTGGGAAGGCAGCACAATGTCAGATCTGATTCCTCTCCATCAGAAGTGTGGCTGTGTCACTGCCTGTACACAGGACATGCTCTGTAGTGTGCTGGTCAGACACAGCACCTGCAACCCAAAATGGCCATGGGATTTTCTTTCAAGTAGCAGAAATAAGAACAGTGGAAAGTGGGGACGCAAGGAGCTGATATGTCCCAGTGACCACCGGTGCTGGCTGCAGCTGCCCCATCCCATCAGTCAGGTCCAGCTCCACTGGCCACGTTGTGCCCACAGCAGGATCTTAAGTGCCAACGTGGCTGCAGTTATTTTAGGATGATGCCAGGTTGCATTAGCCTTGTGTAAGTGGTGTTACTTAACATGCTGTGCACAAGGGTGGGCACTGGCCAGCTCGGGGAGCCATGGCCCAAGGTTTTCAACGTTATCCTGACTCTGATATTCCCTTGGGATGAGGACGTTTGCTGGTTCAGATGTCTCTGCAGACACACAGGCTTATTTAATGTGAATGCAAAAATTCAGGAATAAGCCAGTAAGAATGTCTCACCATGGACAAATTAAAATCAGAAGGAGAGGCAGATTAGCCAGGCAGAGAAATGAGCAAATAATCAGGCAGAGTCATTTCACCTCCAGCAGAGTATGTGCATCCATCTGTGATGAACATTAAATGTAAAAAGGCTTTTGGGAAAGAGGTTGGGGGAGATCTTGAGAGGCAACATGCTTCTCCCAGAACAGAAGGAAATGACAGAGAAAGAGAGAAGTGTTGGGAATTCCTGGGAGAATACCTGCCTACCTCAGACCAACTTACCTCTTCCCCTCCTCTCCCGTTCCTCATGTGGTATGGCACTCAGGATTGGTCCCATTTACCCACCCTTAGCAACTAAATAAAAATATGGGGGAAGAGACACACAGGGCAATTTTAGACCTTCTTCATACTTAGGTGGTGAATGTCATTGGAAAGGCAATTTGTTACATCTGAATTTTTCACATCACTACAGAATTCCCAATATCAAGAGATGAAGGCATTTATGGATGAAACAGCAGCTTGAAAAGGCCAGACTTGTTTGGATTCCTATAGGCAATCAAATCTTGAGTTTGGTAAAAGAAAGGCATCCCTCCAAAGTCTGGTTAATATATTGAAAGTATTATTCCCTTTGCAATACCAAGTAGCTCTCTAGTGAAAGCCAGGTAAGCCAGAGCTAGCCAGGAAGAGTACTTGTAGTCTGGGAATCAGGGAGAGTGAGTTTAGGGCATCCCTCCCACGAGAGCAGCACTGGCCCATGGGCACCACAGGCAGTCTGGTGACACAGGCCCCTGTGTGGCTTTCCTCTGGCTTCACCCTGCTCTTCTGTGTGTGTTCTTTCTCAAAGCAACCGCATAACATCCTGCAAAAGCGCCTGATGGAGACAAACTTATCCAAGTTACGAGGCAGCCGAGGCAGCTGGTCTCCAAAGGGCGACCTCTCATCACAGATCAACAAGCTGAACCAAACCAAACTGGGCAGCTCAGGGAAAATGGAGGATGAAGAGCTCATAGCGGTGAGCTGCCAGGTAATAGTCCCTCCACAGCCTTTTGTGATGTTTTTTCCCTGCAGATTTTATTTCTCACAGTCTCAGGCTGTGCTCTCATTCTCCATGTTTCCCAGTTAGGGTTGTGCTCCCGCAGGGTTGTCATGGCTGTGTGGATGCACTCCCTCTGCAGCTCCAGGCTGCTGTGGCAGAGATGCCCACCTGGGAACCATAGTGAAAACTGGTCTTATGGATGTCTTCCCCCACACATCAGGGCAGAGGGGGTAGCTAGGCTGGGGCAGCCTGCTGAAATGCTGAGGTGTAATTATCCATGGCAAATCCTTGTGCTCACAGCCTGCTTGTTTTCCTCAAGTGCCATCCCTATTTTCTTTGCCCAAGGGTTATTTCACATTTCTCTTCCTTAGCCCCATGCTCTTTTGTATTTCCCACTCTCCACAATATTCTCCCCTGCCTGGGGCTGCCCCATCTGCTCTCTGCAGTGGCAAATGAGCGAGGAAGGGCTCAGGACCCTACATGCATCTGAGCATGCAGGGGAGCAGGGACGAACTGGCATGAGGAGAGTTCAAGGGGACCAGAGATCCTGGACACTCTGTGCTCATCCTGCGCCCCACACATCATTTCCCATCTCTTCTTGCTCTTGCAGTGTGCGGGGAAGGAGCTGAAGGCTGTGGTGGACACCGGCTCACAGCACAACCTCATGTCATCTGCCTGCCTGGACAGGCTGGGGTAAATATCCAGCTGATTTCTGTTTTGTAGGAGCATGGCACCTGGCAGCACAGGCACTGTCTTGGGGCTGGGGCTTTGCTCATGTCAGTGATGGTCATTCTAGAAGGGAGTGCTTTGGGCTGTGACTGGGTAAGCCCCTGAACCTCCTGGTACAACCAAATCCCATCCCAATCTTAAACGGCTGAGAGATGGAATAGGAAACCACTGGTACCACCCTATTCACCTCTGAGGGAACCTCTTCAGACGGTTGGATGCATTTGTATTTGTTCACTGCCTGCTTGTCACTCAGTGCCTCACGAGACAGCTGAACCTTTCCCAGCCTTCTGTGTCCCCAGGGCAGGCGTGGGGCTGCAGCCCAGCCCAGCACTGCAGGCTCCTGTGGCAGGGCAGGGACCAGGCTGCTGGACATGCCCCCACCAGAGGCTGCAGCACTGCTGGCCCAGCACCGAGTGTAAAGGAGCTGTGTGCATGCATGTTCTCAGAACTGGGTCTCCGATGCTGCTCCCAATTACGAATTTCTCCTGGTTAAAGGAAAAGGAAATGTATTTATGGATTGTTGGAGAGGTGACTGACAGCCATTTGCAGCAAAACTCACTCGTCTCTGAGAAACAGGACCAGGCATCAGCTCACAGGATATCAAGGAGGTTTTGGCACTTTATTCCCATGGAGTCACTGCTTTTTTTTGCAGTAATTATGAAAAAAAAAAAATTACACCTTTTCCTTGAGCACTACTGCATGGCCCTGAATGAATGGTGCCTGTTCCTGTCCTAATATTAATTACTTATTTGCTGAACAGTGTTTAGTGACTGGAAGGTGGCTGGGCTTACTACAGCCTTGTCCCAATCTGTGGAGCAGCTCAGCCAAGCTTAGGATGGCCACAGGATGGCATTTGGAGGGATATCATGGCCTGGGACAGTTCCTCTGCTCCCTGTGTTACTTACATGTGTCCGGTGCAGTTCTCACAGCACTGCTCTGCTGCAGCAGCCCTGTCCTTCAAAGAGCACTGAAGAAAGAGGTTAGAGCCTGTTTCTGGTGCCCAGGTCTCAGAGGACTCAAAACAGCACATATGTGGCTGATGCTCAGGCTCAATTCCTCCCTTCTTTTTCAAAAATCTTTTTGTGTCTTGTCAGGATGCCAGTCACTCTCTCCCCCTCGCTCTGAGGGAAGCAGCAGAGTAGGCTCACAGGTTGCCAGCATGAGAAATCCCCTGTGGAGCTGTAGGAGGTGCAGGAGGTGGCCAAGGAACTCCTAAACTTCTCAGTGATATGTTCCCACTGGTTTTTAGGGCCAGACTCCAAGAAAGAAGCAGAGGGGATCCAGCTCCTTCTCTCTGCTACCCTCCTGGTCCTTGTACCTGTGTTAAATGGTGTGGGCAATGCCCACCTCAGTCCTGGGGCCTCTGAGGGGGCTGGTCCCCCCAGGACAGATGGACAGACAGACACACACACACGCACTGCTGCAATGCGGCTCAGCAGAAAGGTACCTCAAATAGCTGAAAATTGATACAGCTTTTATCCAAGGGAGAGATCAGCACCTCAAACGGCCTTTCCATTAGATTCTTGTTCACTTTAAAAGAGAAACTGAAGCTAAATAATTAATTAGTATTGTCAGACTGGTGTAGTTAGAAGCTGTACCTCTGACAGAAGTATCTCTGACATCCTTGTTTTCTTTTCTTTGGGCTGATGTGATTGATCTGTCCCCATTTCCTCTGAACAAATCCAGCAGCAGTGCCTAACAAACTAACAACCTGATTGGGCTGCCCTGGATGTGAGCCATGTTCAGCATGGACAAAAGGGGACTCAGGGGGTACCTTATTACTCTCTACAACTACCTGAAAGGAGGCTCGAGTGATGTAATGAGTGACAGGACCAGAGGAAGTGGTCTCAGGTTGTGCCATGTGGGCTTTAGTTTGGATATCAGGAAAAATTTCTTCACTGAAAGGATGGTCAGGCCTTGGAACAAGCTGCTTAGCGAAGTGGTTGGCATCACCATGCCTAGGAATGTTCAAAATATGTGTGGGTGTGGCATTTGGGGACAGAGTTTAGTGGTGACCTTGGCAGTGCTGGGTTAACAGTTGGACTCAATGGTCTTAGAGGTCTGTTCCAACCTCAACATCTCTGTGATTCCATGGGGACACAGTGTCAGCGCCACTCGTGGAAGCTGGAGTGAACTACCCCTTCCTTACACCCACACTGCCTTAGAAGCAATTTTGTATTCCCCAAGCCTCGAGGAAATGTAGGAAAAAGATTCCTCAGGTAAAGCCAAAATCCAGTACAGAGCTGTGCTTGGGGCAGCCCCAGGGCTGCACTGTGGGTCCTGCTGTGGTCTGATGTGGGTGTGGGCTGCTGGCTGCCTGCAGAGCATCCACAGAGAACCTGCCAGGGAAGCAGCTTTCCAATAACAGCGTGGTAAATGAGCAAGGCTAAGAGCACTTCAGGCGTACGCACCCTCCAAACACCGTTTGCTCCTTGCTGGAACAGCCAAGCCATGGCCATCTGATGTTAGGGGTGTTTTCAATGCACAGGTTAAAGGAGCATCTCAAAGCACTCCCTGTCGAAGACGAGATGGTTTCGTTGCCGAACAAGGTCAGAGCCATAGGCCAGATAGAGTGTCTGTCCCTCACAGTGGGAGCGGTCCCCGTGGAGTGCGCTGCCCTCGTCGTGGGTGAGTGTATAACCCTCTGCTCCTCCACTACGGGCTGGGGTCTAATTCCTCTCACCCCAGCAGGACAAAAATAAAGCTTTAGGAAGATGTTAAAATTAAAATATAATAAGTTCTTGTTTGGCCCCTCAGAGGAAGGGGAGAGGAGGTGTTCAGGAGGCTTAGCTTTGTCATGCTGATAGAGCGACTCCTGCATGTCCCTACAGGCACACCCGCCTGCTCTCCTGCCATCCTGTACCCTCCTGTTCTCCTCTGGAGTCAGTCCCTTTATAAATAGGGTTTTGTTTAGTAGAACAACCACGAAGGAAGGAAGGATGGAGTCACTGACAAAAAGCACAGGAGGGCATTTTGAATGTATAAATCTGAACTGTCCTGTTTTTTTCAGAAGAAAACGAGCAACCCTTCTCCCTTGGGCTGCAGACACTGAAGTCTCTGAAGGTAGGGGTTTTCCAGCAGGATGCTTACCTGTGCTGGTGGGGGAGCTGGGACCACTCTGAATTGCAGTTTTCCCTCTCACCTAGAGGCATTTATTCTCTACAGTGTGTCATAAACATGGAGAAGCACCACCTTGTTCTGGGGCAGATGGACAGGGAAGAAATCCCGTTTGTGGGCATTGACAGTGCTGAGGCAGGAGAGCAGTAAGTAGTCTGGGGAGGTGAGCTGCATGTCTATCCCTCAGCCTGGTGGCAGGGCCCCCTGGCAGGGCCAGACAGGAGCTGCCAGACCCTTTGCTGGAGGCGAGTGAGAGGTCAATGACCCCGGCAGAAGTCGTTTTCATCAGCTCATAAAATTTTGAAACAGAGCTTTTTCGGCAGCCCTTGTCAGCTTTTACTGTTTTTTTTCTAGTAAATATTGTACATCAAAGCGGGTGTCTGAAAAGACACTCACAGGGGAATGCCTTAGGAAATGTACTTTTTGGAGGTCACTAAGAAGACTCCTTGAGCCCTGCTTTGACAGTGTTCACAAACAAACCTTTGTCTGGAAAATATTTATGAAGCAAGGCTGACAAACCCACATGAATGTTTGAGAGAGAGATCCTGTCTGGAGATAACGGTGTTGCCACTTCTCCCTGCATTACCCCAGCAGCCCTCCTTCCAGCTCTTCCTGGTGTCCCAGATTTTTCCAGCCTTATCTCCCTAAAGAAAGATAAAGATGTGCTGCACCTCCTAAATGAGTGTGGCTGGCTCTGCGGGCGAGCAGGCTGCAGGCAGGGCAAACCTCCTCCTCCCAGGCACTGCACGGGGCTCTTTCTTGCTGAGTGCTGTGAAGAAGAGATGTATCACCGATTCCTGCCTCTGACTCATGAAACCGGCAGGCACCGAGCGCCTGACAGGGGGGGTCTGCACTTCTGTGCCACCGCAGGCAGTGCTTGTGGCTGCTCAGCGATGAGCAACCTAAAAAGCGTTTGCTCACTGCTTAAGAAAGAGCGTCTGGTGGGTGATGTAGGTCAGCATCTTCTTTAGCTGCCTGTCGCGACCAGCCACAGGGATTTGGGATGTCCTGCAGCCCCGTGCAGCTCAACCCTCTGTGCTGGGCACTGCCGAGCTCGAGTGGGGTGGGGGAAGGAGCACAGCTCCCTCAGCCGGTTGTATCGATGGGCATTGGAGGGCGCAGGAGGGATGTGGGGCTAGTGTGGGCACTCAGGGTGAGAGCGCAGGTGTGCCTGCTCTGTGTCCAGCTCGCCCACCTGCCGTGTGTCCGGGCCAGCCGATGGCCCTGGTGCAGCGTGTGAGCCCAGGGAGTGCCGGGTACAGCACTGTGGGGGAGCCGTGCCGAGCCATGCCAGACCACAGGCTGGTTTCCCTGTCTCCTTTGAAACAGAGATGCGAGAGACGCAGCGTGGTTCTGTCGCCACTGCAGTGATAAATTATTTCTTAGTACTGCTTTCAAAGTCAAATTGTGCTGCTTTTTTTTTTTTTTTTTTTTTTTTCCCCTGTGAAAAACGCCTGTTTTACTAAATGTCTTTTCCTTCCAGTTTCAGCAGTTTGGAGGCATAAAGAGAAATTGAAACACCATCCCCACACAAGAGCTTGATATCAAAGAAATCCTGTGCAGCTGTTCCAGATGAAACAGCAACGCTCTGCTTTGAAAACATTTATACTAGGCTACAGCTTGAGTAGAGCTAAATGAAATCCTGTTTGTAGCCAGTAATTTAGAGATATTGTCATGTTTATCTATGGATTTTGAGAAACAAACGTGTGCTTATTTTCTGGACTTTTCTATATAGTGTACTCTTTATTACAAACAGTTGGGAAAACCTTATTAATTCCTTCTGATGAGAAAAATACTTTTTATAGTGGCCTCATATGAGTAATTGTACTTAGCTGTGATTAGAGGCTATCAGAATGAGACTTTTATTAATGATTTTTCCAGGAGCTAAGCATTTATATTCTCTTAATCAATATTGCCACATTCAAATGGCCATTACCAGGAAGTTACTCGGAGTAAAATAACAATGTTAATACTACCTAGGAATTATAGCTCATCCTGTTAGCATAGTATTGTTGCCATGTAATTAGGGATGCAACTGCTGGCTTGATGAGAAAGAGTAGTTGCAGAATTATTAATGGGTTATAGGCTTCTCTGCAGTGGTGTGGCAGAAGCATAGGAACAGGGCTAGGGAGGGCTACCAGGGTGATCTCCTGGTGTGGGGTTGGCACCAGCGCTGGGGCTCAAAACCCTCTGAGGAGGGATCCTCTGGGCCAGTCTTGGCTGCCTTCCTGTGGGGGTCATCAAGTAAATAAATCATTACACCGGGCCAAAAAGCAAAAAACAAGCACAAAAGTGTGTTGTCTGGAAGCAGCAGATGCAGTGCCCTTGGTTCCCCCTGCCACCAGGACCTGTGTCTATCCCTGCCCAGCCAGCACCCAGCCTGAAGCCCCTGCAGCACCCAGGCCACGGCTGGTGCAGGTTATTGACTCCAGCTGCACTTCAGTGCTGCTGCCAGAAATGCCATATTTTTTATATCTGTCTGCAAATTGCCTGGGTTTTTAAGTACAACCCCTGATTACCCTCAGGGGAGGTGGGAGTTTTTGCCAGGACAAGCATTTCATTTGGTGTCACTGTCCTGGAGCAGCAGGGTTGCTGCTTAGCCCATGCCATACGTTATTGCCTGGGGGAGCCTGGCCTCGCACAAATGCAGCTCTTTATGTTTCCAAAACCTTACAGGAATTAATCACTGTCATCTGCTGAAGAGGCATTTTTAAAATTCAGAATAATATCCTTGTGATGTTGTGCATCCTCTGATGGCCAGTCCTGCTGCAGCTGGATCCTTAAGGGATCTATTTGCGCTGCAGGAGCAGGAGCTGCTCTGGTAGCTCTGGCTTAGCAAAAGCACTTTGGCCCTGGCATCAGCCACAAGCACCGACAGCATTCCCACTTCGGAAGCTTCTTGATGGCTCTGGGTGGGAATCAAAAAGTTTTGTCACCTCATGGCCATCGGCAGCCAGACTCCTGCCAGCTGATCCAGCGTGTGCCCACTCCCACCATCCCATGCCTGCCAGGGAATCTCAGCTGGAGCTTTATCTCCTGCAGTGGGTTTGAACCTCTTTTCAGTATTGGGTATATCCAGCAAACCTGACCTATCTGTATTTTGAGCTATTTTCTATTTTGGTGATAAGTTTCAGTGCTTTCTCTACATACAATATTTTATAACAGCTATAAATATAAAAATATATATATATACATTTACAAGGTTGGGCTGCCCACGGTAGTCCCACTGATGTGTTGTAGAAATATTTCACTAAATATGAAATATATTTGATTATTTTATATGCTATGAGTTTGGTACTTTGGTACTTTTTTCTTTCTGTGCATATTACTGTGCTAAATGTCAAATTAAATCCAAATAAAGTTACACTGTTATTGCTGTTTATTTGCTTGCATGCTGGATATGCTGGTTTTTTTTTGTTTTCAGTGCACATCTCTGTTAAGAAAAGGAGTTTGTTTCACTCTTTAGTCTGATGGGGCTCTACAGTGCTTTTGGAAATGCTGTTGAGAATTGCCATTGAACTGAGGGAGAGTGGCAGTGGAGATGAATTAACCAGGGCAGGCTAAATGGTACACAGCACTTGGGGTAAAGGTGAGCACTTGAAATCCCAGCCTTCTGTCACCACGTGTCTCCCTCCCGAGGGAGGTATGAGATCCTGCTGTTTCCAGGTTTACACTTTGGAAAGCTGTTTTGGTGTTTATGCTGTGTTTGGTGAGCTCGCTGGGACAATGCCAGCGCAGGTGGATATGAAAGTCCTTTGGAAACTCTGGAAAGCTGGGAAAAGAAAGTGGCCAGGACACAAGAGAGGCGAGGCATGTGACCACAGAGATCTGGGTCTTCCCCAAAGCTTTGAATGTGGATTTAGGGACTTCCTGTCTCTGCCTGGATGGGCTTTAGGCTGCTGCAGCAGTAGTCTAGCTCTGTCTTACTGATGAGAAGTTATCCTTTCACGCACTCCACATCCCACAGCAACAGCCTTTGGTAGAGCAGCAATGCTCTAAGCCCAGTAAAACTGGCTCTCCTCAACACTGGGCTGGCACTTTCTATGAGCATGGAAAGAAACCAGGCTCCAGCAATGAAGTGGGGAAAAAAAAAAAAGGATCAATGTGCAGGCAAAAACAATGTCTCGTGCTTCCTGGAGCTGCTACAGGTTTCTAGATTTGCTCAGACTGTTCCTGATGCTAGAGAGCAGAGTCTCAGCACACGCAAATGGAAAATCAGTGGGCAAAATTCCATCCCTTCTGCACAGAGTAGGGCTAGCCCTGGAGCTAGTGGCCCTTCAGAGCTGGCTCCTGTGAACAGGATCTCTATAGGACAGGACAGCTGCTATAGCAGACAGGCGTTCACCTCAGTGCAGAGGGATTATAGAATATGGGAAGTAATACCAGATCCCTGCATCAAGCACTTGCATGGTCACAGGGGTAGATGGTACAGCAGCTGAGTGCTGCAGAGCAGCTCAGCAAGCCCTGGGTGCTTGCTCCTTCTCCTCTCCAGCACTGGTGTGTGCCTGAGCCCCTTTGGCAACCTCTCCCTGACGTGAGTTTGCAGGAAGGCCTTGTAACCGAGGGACCTGCTGCCTCTTGCCAGGTGGCTGGGGCAGAGAAGAGGGCAATGCCTGCAGCCATCTGAGATAAGGAGGACTCAGGAGATAAAGAGACAGCTGTGAGAGGATATTATGAGAAGCCTCTGGGGTGGTAGAGGGTTTTGTTGAATGTTTTATTCAGCTGGTTAATGCTGTCATGCTGCACACAAACATCTCACAGGTGAGGGCAAGCACAGCTCCCTTCCCAAGAAGCCTCAGGGAAATCAAGCCAGCTGCTCCTTGGCCAAAGCACTGTCCCTCGTGCTCATGTGGCCAGCAGAGTGCGGCGGGACAAAACACCTTTGCTCCCTCCAAGACCATGTCTTGTCCTCATTTTGGTCATGCCTAAAGCCGAGACAAAGCACACAAAGAAGATATGAAACAGAACCTTGGTGAGCCCGTTGCTTCAAAAGCTGGTGGAACATGCAGGATCTTGATGATTGAGTTCTTGCAATTAAGACGGCCCATGTGGGTAAGGCATCAACACTCGCTGAAAATTGTAGAGACCTGGAGATCTGGTGGAGAGTGGCTGTCAGGCTCTCAATGCATGTCTGTACTTCATTGCAACTAACACACCTGAGGGCATGTGGGCAGGCAGCAGCAGAGGAGGAGCACCCTGGGGCTGCACAGTGGGGTTCTGCCCACAACCCCAACACCTTCCACCACATTTGCTAATTAACTCCTTCTGGGCTGCCCACTCTGCAGCAGCACTTGCTGCTGATCCGAGTGGAAAGTCAGAAGCCATTGCCAGGAGTAACCCTACAGCAATCATTCACATGTGTTTTGGATCCTGCTGAGATCCACCAACATCTTTTCATCACCTCTACCAGCAGAGCAGCTGATTAGATGAGACCTGCTGGGGTGTTTCTTCACAGTTATCTCCAGGGTAATCTGTTATCTAACAGCTCTCCAGGGAGGTCCTTTTTTATGGGCTTTTCTATTACTGATGATGAAACGATGCTCAACATATTGTGAAAACAAATCTAATTCTTACATCTCAGAAGCAAATAACTTGATGACTTATTTCTGTATAAACATTTGTCTTGGGGCTGTATATTGCTGGAATTATTTTATGGGACAAACATCAGTTGAGGTCTGTATTGCTTTATCACCTGCTGCTTAATAGATGGAGGTGAAGTATCAGGTTTCCATCAACTACAAGTCTGCTCCTTTTCCTAAGATGAGATTCCTCTTTTCCATGGGCTCTGCACTGCAGGCAGTAACCCAATTTGTCTCCTCCTCCTCCTCCTCTGTTAACAACCGCACGGCTGATGAAGGGCTGCAGGCTCTGGAGATGACACTGCAGGTATCACTGACATTTCAACAGAGATGGCTTTGCTGCAAAGGCAATTGATTTAATGATTTTGTTACTAGAGTGGTGCTGCCACCACTTCCCCAGGATGAGATTTCATTGCTCCCAAAGTGGGTGTGAAGAGAGTCGACAACCTAAAAATATCGGGAGTTTAGGAATAACAGGAAGCCACGGCAGCAGGAGAACTAGCTGGGGGGGAAGCTACAGGGACTTTCTCTCTGCTTCTTGAGTGCATCAGGATCGATGCCTGGGGCTCGTGGCCGCCCCCGCAGGGAGACGCAGTTGGATTCTCCAGAAAAGCGCCTCAGCTCGCACAACGGGAAGTGGTGCAAAGTTATGTGCTCATTAAACCTAAAGCCACCCAGTATCCGGAAACAGGTGGGGATCTGCAGAATGTGGGGAGCTCTTAGTGCTGTTTCAGCCCCTTGTGTCTCCACCTGCTCCCCCCAGACAGTGGCAAGGCCAGCACTCATTTACTGCTCACCTCCTCTCACCTCTTTCTCAGAGACCAGGAGAAACAACCTCCTCCCTTCAGTGGAGCTACTGCAGGTGAGGAAACCACTGCCTAACACTTTGAGGTGCCTCTGGGGTTTCATTGCCTGTGGGGTGGCACAGCCTGCCCAGACCCTGTGCTGTGGTATCCAGCTGGTTGTGCTTGGCTCTGGGCTGGAGTGCAGGGACCCTGCTGGGGGGCAATGGGCTGCAGTGTCCCTGTGCTCTTGCTGGCAGCAGCCCCATGGGTGACACAGGGGCTGTGGAAAGTGGTGTCCTGGCTTGGTGCCAGAAGAAAGGAGCAGATGCTCCTACCAAGGGATGAAGCACTAAGAGAGGACTGGCAGGAAGACTGGGGAGGGAGACCTGGACCCAGCCATCTAAAACCTCTCTCTGTTGTAAGGAGAAGGTAGGCAGGGCCAAGTACTGCTGTTACCTGCAACCCAGGGCTGCACAGCTGGCCATCGAATATTCCAGGTGTTGCCAGCTAGGAAGCATCTCAATGGCAATGCTGGCACAGGCAGCATTGAAAAATACTGCCTAAGGGAAGGAGTAATATTGAGACCTGTGATCTCAGTGAGAAAACCAATATATTTTGAAGTGTTGCTATAAATCTCAGTCCTCTGTTCCTCCACAAACAAGATCACATGGAGCGATCAGGTGAGTGATCAGGCACTTGACAGATGCAAAACATAGAGTCATGGAGAACAGGGGCAAAGAGAAAGTGTGCAACACCAGATGGCACTGCCTATTAATTTGAAAATAAAAATGTAATTAGGAATTAATCATTGGTCTTTCCTAGATCACAAATCAAAAACCTGTTTCAAAATCCCTGGGTGGATGATGAAGCCCAGGATGAGTGCATTGCAGACCAGTGACCTGGTTTTATCCAGGCCAGTAGAGATCAGGACACATGAAAAGTGATGAGGACTTTGCCACTAGCCTTTTTGGTTGCTGGTGGGGAAGGAGAAAACCCATAAATGGGCAAAATGTGCCTTGGAGCTGGTGTAACAAAGAAACTTCAACAGTGCAGTCATATGAGAATCCAGTGAAGTGGGTCTGCTGTGAGAGGTGCCCTGGGAAGGCTGTTCAGCCTTCTGGTTTGGCAGGCTTAGAGAGGAAATCTGTGGATTTTAAGCTCCTACTCACAGAGAGCTTCTATACTGAAAGCATCGTGATGCTTCTCGGTTTAGACTTCAATGGCATTTTTCAAATTGACTTTTAAGGCTAACAGAAGGGATAATGGGCTCTTGTTCCTTCAGGAGACGACAGTGTATTTTTAAAAACAAATTACGCATGAAGACTAATTAACTTGGCATTTACAGCTTAGCATTCTCCTGGCTAAATTTGCCCCAACTGAGACCACGCTTTGTTGCAAGAAAAGTTCTGCCTGGCATCTTGTTCCTCCTGCTGCTTCCTATGCTGTGATATTAAGGTCACGAGCCACCTTCCAATGTCCTGTTCAGTGACTTCCAAGGAAGTAGTGAGTAGGGTGAAGATCTCAGGTTTAGCTGTGAGGGCTGAGAGGTGTCTCAGTGGGGACATCTCTCTTATGGTCCTGGTCAATGTTCTAACAGCTAGGACGTGCCTACTGGGTTCACCTGTGCCTATGCAGAGAGCATCTGAGCACAGTGGCAGCTGGAACAAAGCTACTTGGAGAAAGCTCTAGCACAATGAATCACTGTAGTCTGTACACAGGGAGTTAATAGGATGCTCTCATTCAAAAATTGTATTAGAAGACACTGATGACAATGAGCCCACATCAGTTGCTCTCCCTGCACTTCCGCTCTCTGCCATCCCAAATCAAGTTAAGGTGATCCAGATGCACCTCTTATTGCTTTAGGAGAAAAATATGTTTTGTTTGTTCCTAAGGGTTGCAGGTAACTAATGCAGCAGAGGCCAGGCACAGCAAAGGCCCAGCACTATCCTTGGCACTGCGAACTGCCACAGCTGCAGGGGGGTCAGTGGATCAATCCCAAGGGTCAATCCCCAAGGCCCAGCCTCAGGAGAGAAGCTCTCAGGACTCTGCATGACAGAATGAAGGGATAACATGCACCAGCCTTAAGGCTGGTTTGTGGGAGAGTTGCAGATCTGCATCACTATGTGCTCATACATGCAAACACAAACCTTGAGTTTCTTTCACTCTTTTAGATTCTTTTCTCTTGATTTTTAAGTCTGAATTGACACATCTTCGACCAGCAAGGTCAGTTATTCACTTTCCCCACAATCCCCACAATACCAAACCATAAACATAAGTAGTGGTGGTGGTTAAACAACCAGATTCGAAGGACACAAACATAAATCCCCAAAAAACCACTCAGTTGTAAAGCTCAGAAGCTCTAACCAGGGGTCCAGTTTGTTAAACATGATACAAATGAAATGGACTCAGTATCCAGCTTTTGAGGCTGATGAGTTAAAATTAGGGCAACTTGAGAAGGGCAACTTGGATAGTGAAGAAGAGAGGATGGCAAAAGGAAGGACATGAGGTTTTAGCAGAATTAACTGTGTGCTAAAATAATCCTTAGGAGACTGGTATTAGTAACCAACTCTCCTGACATCTCCTTTGCATGGAATATGCTGCTTACCCATCACAGCTGCATTTAGGTGTAGAAGCAGCCTCCCAGGGAGCACTGCTCAGAATGGAGTGTTTCCAGGTAAGTCCCACTCTGTGGGAAGAAAAGCAAGGCTGTGTATTTAGTAGAATCACCTACCTGCATTTATTGACCTCCCCAGAGACCCTGGCTGCTCACCACCACTAAGCCACAGGCTGGCCCAAATGGCTTTCAAAGAAAGCCACCCAACTCTCTCTGAAAAAGGCCCTAAATTTTAATCTTTTAATTGATGCAGCAAATCTCTTTTCTGCCCTTGAGCTGAGAGAAGTGGGTGCTCTTGTCAGGTAGAGAACAACCAGAAGCACATCTCAGGAGCACATGATGTACTGAACTCTCCAGAGACTGCTAATGATGTTTGATTAATTTTCATTATTGGTGTGAGCAAGCTTTGAGCTCTCTCTGCATCTGTCATATTTAGAGTAGTCTTTTCTTCCTTAGTTAAACAGCAGCTTCTACGGACAGTGATCTAATTGTTCCTCAGCACCTGCTTGAAGCTGTCCAAGTTAAGTATGGATATTGTGTAATTTGCAGTACATGTGATTTGGTCCTTAAGGCTCAGATCAAATAAAATGGAATAGCAAATGAGCCAGTAATTGAGTTAAGTGGAAGGTACTGCGCAGGCTGGCGCTGGGGTCACAGAAATGCTTGGGCTGGACAACACTGACAATGGAACAAATCAAAATACGTGTGTTGTGGTCACCCAGCAGCAGGATGAACAGCCTTCTAGCGGACATCCTGAGCTCAATAACCCATAGAATGCTTTCTGTCTACCAGGGCAACTGGCTTTTGCAGTGGATTTTATTCTGAGTCTTTGCTGTGCTGCAAAATTATTCAGCCAGGGCACAGAGAGTTCAGTTGCTGCTGGTGGGGCAAGTGCCCAGGATGGGTTATGTGCTGTCACCCATGGGCCTGTTACCATCCTCAGGTGCACTGCAGGGAGCCCCTGTTACTCACACCTCCCAAAACCTGTCCTGAGTAAGGCCATGGCCATGGCAGGACAGAGAACTTCCCAACCCCTGAGCTGCTCCTGTGCCAGAAAGGGGATAACCGTATCAGCATTCAGCTGCAAGCTCTCTCAGTTGGATAGTCCTGGAGGAGTCCTTTTGTGGGTCCTTTGGTGAGTCCTAGTAGGGATCTCAGCCATTTTTTGGTTATCAAGCCTAATTTTGATTTCCTCCCAGCCAGATGACAACATTCACCCTTTGAGGCGAATACTGAGCAACTGGGAGTGGTACAGCCAAAGTCACAGACTGAGATCTCAGTCCACATTTGAAAAGCTTAGAATCTGAACAGGAAAAAAGTTAAAAAAAAAAAAAAAAAAGAATATCATCTTCTACCTCACTAGAGCATTACACTGGACTGGCAGGCAGGCAGGAGAACTTATTCTACTTTCCTCCGCTGCCACCCAGCTTCAATGCCTTGAACTCGTCTTTATGCTCCATATTTCTCATCTGCTCATTCTGCCCGAAGAACTGCTGGCTTGATCAGTCTCAAGGCTTTGCTCGTGGAATGAGCACACAGCTTTTGGAGGACTGGCAGGACAAGTCTCATCCCCAAGAAAAGCAGATTGTTTTCTCCAGAATATTAGTCCAAGCAACTACTTGCCATGTACTACATGAAATCAGGAGTTACTTGAAGTGCTGTTAGATATTAATTCACTTCAGCATACAAGGAGAAGCAGCAGCAATGAAGAGAAGAATATAGTCCCTGGAGCCAACCCAAAGTCATTCCTGATTACATTACCAAGGAGCAGTGTGCAGCGTGAACGGCAAACCCAGCCACTCTCCCCGTGTCTGGGTGGTGGAGAGCTTAATCCCTCTGCTCTGACGATCAAAATGCTGCTATTTCAAACAGATCTTTCTTCCTTGGAAAAGGCTTTTTGGTAATTAAAGCAAGAGGCGTTGTCTGGGTTGAAAGTCGGAGCCTGGGCACGCTGTCGGGTGCGATGAGGCAGTCGGGGGAAGCTCGCAGGAGCTGCTTTGCAGGGTGTTGTCATGGGAACAGAGCAAGTAGGGCATTCGCCGCTCCGCATCCTCCACACAAACGCTGGCAGTGCGGTGGCACAAAATCGATGCTGTTTGCAGCGCTGGGAGAGCCAGCTCTCAGGTCGTCTCGAGCAGAGATTGGACCTGAATGAAATGCAAAGGCCAGAATCTCCCTTTGTGTGAAAGTGGTGTCATTCCTGAATTGAGTGGAAGACTTTATGCTGTGTTTGGGCATATTTTAACTGCCTATGAATCTGGCATCCATAATGGTTAGTGGCAGCAGATGAAGGGTTGATCCTGGTCATCACCATGGTGGGCAAGCTCAGAATATGAAATATTGCCATATTGTCAATACTTGTGGTCATCTGAAGTATCTGACTCACCTTGCATGATGCTGTCCTTGAATGCAGCTTACCTTCTCTGTGCAGGTCTAGGTATGTGGAATTGCTGGAATTTTCTCCATAAAATACACAAATACTTTGTGTGATATTGTGGTTGCTAGGGACAAGCAGTGGTAGTGAATGGTTTCCTGGATAAAGAAGAATACAGAGATTCCTGCTCTTTCAATTATTAGGGGTATGTATCTAAAAGAAAAAGAATATTGTTGCATCACAGAGACCAGTGGAAGCAGAATTAAAGGCAACATGTAAGACAAGATCTGACAGAGGTTGAAAATGCTAATAGGAAAAGGGCTAATGGAGCAAAATGCAATTCATTGCCTCCAAGCTTTCATTTTTGCCTTGCCCAGGTCTGCTGGCAAAGCAAAGATCTGCTAATTAAAGCAGGCATCTGCAGAGTAACTGCGTTGCTGCCGCTGACCCAGGCCAGCAAGGTGCTGAGTGAATACTCCTCATTTCCTATCCACACCGAAGTGTGAATGAGGGGCCCGCAGCCATCCAGGGATTGCTTGATGTGTGCTTTGGAAAAGTGACCAAAATAGCAGGCAAGGGAAGAAAATGGAGCCAGTGCATGGAGGGGTTCCCAGTTTTCTTCCTGAGGTTACTGAAAGCCCCTCTGCTTAGCAACAAAAGTAATGATAAACTTTGCCACAAAAACACTTGGAGCTGTATCATAAACATCATCTTACCTTGCCTTTAACTTATCCCTCCCTGGCTATGGTATTTCCATGCAGGTTGCAGCAAAGATTGGAATGAAATGGCTGGCACGGGGTAGAGCACATTCTGGATTCATAGTGACATTACTTCTCGTGCTGATCCCATTTAATATAAAACAGGAAGCCTGAATTTATTAGAGTAATCCTAGTGGATTAGCCTGTATACAGAAGAAGAAACTGTGGTTCCTTTTTGGGCATGTTTGCCTCCATGCCTCTGGGGCAGAACAAGGAGCAGCAGATGAAGTGTGTGGAGCAGCACTGACCTTGTCTCTCCCATGAGCAATACAGGCAGGGCATCTGAGGTCTTGCTGGGTCAGGGCTGGTAGAGGCTATTTATAAGTTTTGGATTAAACAAACAAACGCAGAAGCTGTTCTTCATGCTGCAAGGGATGAAGCCAGAGTTGTGGACTTACAGATTGTGGTTGAAGAGCTGAAGCCTCTGTCTCACCTACAAGCTGCTGTTCCATGTATTTGCAGCATGTCTCCTTTGCTGAAGGAAGGGACTTGCAGCAGGAATTGCACTGATAAGAGCATGACATATGTCACTAATTGAAACCACACACAGAACACGACGTGCTCCCTGTGTGTGTGATGTGGGGACTCAACTGCTGCGGTGTGTGAGAGCCCTGACTGACCTTGCATTAGCAGAGAGGGACCTTGAACTCTCACAGCCTGCAGAAAAGTCAGGAGTGGATTCACTGAGACAGAAAGATAAAATAAATGCACAGCTCTTTCAGCACTTCCCTCCATTCGCTTCATATCATAAATATCAATACAAATATAGAAATACAGAGGTAAACAGCCTGCCCAGCTTGCCCTTTCCATATGCATGCATTTCTGCTGTGAAAGGCTTTATGTAACTCCTGACAGCAGATCACAAAATAATGCCTCAGTTATGGAAGGAAGCCACGAGCCATTACATTGCATTACAGTAAGGTAATGGAGCTCTGAGATGAACAGGATTGGGAGAGCTTGCTTTTATTGTCAACCTTGTACCCCATCCACCCCACTGGCATTGATTTCTCTTTGTATTCTCCAGAGACCAAAGACCACGAGACCAGAATAGCAGCTAGACCTGAACCAAGCCACTGGGGTTTTGGCCCAAAACAGAAACTCATGAGACAAAACTGTGCTGTTTATTTGAAGGGATGCAATACCAATGACAGAACATATTCAGACAGATGCTGATGACCAATCTGCTGAAAGGTGAATTTCTCATTAGCCTAGAGCAACTGACATTATAATTAATCTCTTCCCATGTTTCTTTCCTAAGTAAAGGCTGCTGTGACACCAAGTGCTGCCATCATTTTAATTTTTTAACTGAAGGTAGGGAATAGACAAAAAAAAGAATCTGCGTTTACTTGGTTTTTCTTCTCTGCGAATGTCGCACCACTTTCATGTTGGCAATAAGTGCAGAAGTGCTGGTCCAATCACTTATTTACATAATCCCCTCAGATTTTTCTTTTATATCATTGTTGATTATGAAAAGATTTTCTCAGCTGGGAAAACAAAGGGAAGCCAGGCAAGTTCTGAATGTGAATAGGCTGAACTGACATAAGAAGATGGTAATTTGCATTAGTAAAAAATAATCATAATGTGGATTATTTAAATTATGGTAAATAGCATCTATCCCTACCTGCCCTGAGGAACATCCACCCCGTGACAGTGAAGGCCCGTTCAGCTGCAGTGTGTGAAGCAGCCCTACACCAATTGTTTGACACAGCACAGCAGAGTCCAGCTTAATTACCACAGAGCATAAAGGTACTTTGCAGAGAAAAGCTTTTAAAATACTCATATTCACACGTGAATCAGTGCAGCACAGTAAGGAGGAGCAGAGGCGCAGCTTAGTGCTCTGTTGGCTATGGAGACCACGTGGCTTTGGGAAGGCTCCTGCAACAGGAAAGGAAATGCAGGAGCTCACTGTGCACGTACAGTGCCTAGAAACATAAAGCTCTTTATAAGCTATTTTTGTAAGATGACTGAGCAGGAAAGATGTGCCCCTGGAGCGGCTGCCCTGCCCAATGCCTAGAGATGCACAGCCTGTGCTGTGTCTTTGTTGCATAGCCTCGATTCTTGTTCCCCAAAGCCTGGCTCAGGCTGTGCCCCAATAGCCCAGGGGGATGTACCCCACGGCTCACCCCTCCACGGCCGGGGCAGACCAGGGCTCCCCCCTCCCCAGAACCTCAGAGGCAGAGCGTTTGAATGATCAAAGGCACTGCCAGCAGCTCTCTGGGGCACTTGGTGTGTGAGTATTGATAATGGAGACAAACGTGAGAGCAACTACAAAACTGTAAAACCCCTAATTCAACAGAGCACACTGACAGCAAAGTGCAAGGTTTAGCTTCGAGAGGCCAGTGCATACTTACAACTCTCAAACAAATCTTGTTATTAAAGCATAGTGCATGTTATTTTTAAAAAGCACACTAGATGAGAGAGCTCAGTTCCATTAACTTGAAAAGGATTGGTCCAGTAAGGACAGAGTTAGCAGTGCAGGGAGCAGCCTGCAGCCACTAAAGCTCAGACTCTGCCGATAACCCAGTGAGAGCTCTCTTGAAGATGAAACACATCTTCAGCCCTTCTGGAAGATTAGCAAGCTGAAAAGCAATTATGCTCCTGGCAACCATTTAATAATTTCCTTAAAATCAATTTTTGTATACATTTTTTAGCTGCCTTTCCTCTTTTTAAAAAACTGTGGTTTAACAGTATTGCTTCTGATACTGGTGTGCTGACAAATACATTAAAAAAAAAAGAATGGAAACAAAATTGAAAAAAATCTAAATGTTAAGACAGAAACTCCCAGGGCTCTTTTCTTAATAATTCATCCAGAAGCCTTTGCTTACTTAATCACTTGTTATTGTTTTCTAGGGGAAGAATGGGCTCATCTGGAAGAAGTAACCTTTACCTACTGCAGCACCAAGAGCCTGTGGCTCACAAGTTCCCGTTTCTTTATTTTGGTACTCCTGGCTTTGAGGAAACTCCAAGACTGGGCCTGAAGATCCCAAAGGCTGTTCCAGCCACCTAAATAAAAGCGCATTTATTACCTGTGTATCAGACCCCTCTGATTGGGTTAAAAAATTAGTTTATCAGGCTCTCTTTTCCTACACCAAACTCTTCCAAAGGCAGTGATGCTTCTGAAACTGCGTATTGTTTACTTCAGCTCAAAATGTGATCTGTGTTTTTCTAAAGATTCAGCATGTTTTTCAACTCAGCAGTCAACCTGCCCATCGTAGACTACGGCTGTGGGTGGTGGGGAAGACACAGAGCCTTCATGCTTCAAACCACTTTCATTGCAGATACAGTCATTAAATAGACAAATTGTTTGGCTAAGGCTGAAACCTGATGTATGCTCATTACAGTCTGCTGGCAATTTCCCCATAATTTTAAAAAAAGGTGTTTTGTGTTTCCATAGTAACTCGAGCTCCTTTCCTGAGATGTCTGATGCACTGCTAGGGTTACATAACCTATTGTATTAGGAAGGAGTGAATAGCACAGTTGAAAAGTCTACTGAATCTAAAGGATTATGAAATTACAGCCACCAAGTGGGGGCTGGGGAGGGAGAGGAGAAATAGAGCAGCTTTCAGCCATGTACAGTTTTGCTACTGACCAATTTAGACAGAGAACCATGGAATTGCAGAATGGATTGGGTTGGAAGGGACCTTAAAGATCCTCCTAGTTCCAATTCCCCTGCCATGGGCAGGAACACTTTCCACTAGACCAGGCTGCTCAGAGCTCCATCCAACCTGGCAGCTTGAACACTATCAAGGATAGGGCATCCACATCTTCTCTGGGCAATCTGTTCCAGTCTCTCAACACCTTCAAGGTAAAAAATTTCTTCTTAATATCTAATCTAAACCTACTCTCAGTCTGAAGCCATTCCCTTTGTCCTGTCACTACCTGCTCTTGTAAACAGTCCCTCTCCACTTTTCTTGCAGGCTCTCTTCCGGTACAGGAACGGCTACAAGAAAGACAGAAGGTATGAAAATGAGGAGAAGGAATACATGGGTTGAGTCACGCAGCCTGCTGCTCCTCTGTGAAGGTGTCAGAGGAGCTGAGACGAGCCCAAGCTGTTTTCCAGGCTGGGCTCAAACCCTTATTCAGCAGTGGCTGCTGTACCAGGGACAGGCTGGATCCATCCAGCCCTGGCTGCATCAGGTAGGTTTGGGGTTCCTACACAAGTAGGGAAGACTCATAGACTGCTTGGTCTGCCAGGTCTTAGGGAGCACAGCTGGAAACGCTGCTTCTCACCAAGGTTGGCCACCCTCTGCAAGAAGGTGAGCACAGCTCTTGGGTGGAAATAATTAACAATGACATGACAAATGGAGAACATTGCTGGATTTTAGTGATGTCTTCTCAGAAAAACAGCTGTCTATAACATGCATGTAGATTTACATAACTGTATGTTCAGATGTACAAAAACTGGATTCTACGCTGCTCACACACCTCGTTTAGAGTGGTACTAATCATCACTTCTAAGCCATTCCAATATTCTAATATTGGGGGAACTACAGGCCCATCAGCCTAACCTCTCTTTAAAAAAAAAGACATGTTGATACTAACGTGTGTCCAGAGAAGAGTAACAAGGCTCCTGAAAGGCTTAGGAAATATGTTTTATAAGGAGTGGCAGAGAGAGATAGGTTTGTTTAGCCTGGAGAAGAGCAGGCTCAGGAGAGACCTCGTCACTCCCACACCTGCCTGAAAGGAGGGTGCCGTGAGGGGCTGGTCTCTTCTGCCGTGCCTGCAGTGAGAGGAGCCGAGGAAATAGCCTTAAACTGACACAGGGGATATTCAGATTAGATATCAGAAAAAGTTTTTTCACTGTCAGCGTGGTCAGGCATTGGAATATGTTGCCCAGGGAGGTGGTGGAGTCACTGTCCCTGGAGATGTTCAAGGGGCTTCTGGATCTGGCGCAGGGTGATACGGCTTAGTGGTTACAGTGCTGGATTGGTGGTCGGACTGGATGATCTCGGAAGTCTCTTCCAATCCTGACGATTCCATGGTTCTAGGAATATTTTTGTGCGGCCGGCCCGCGCCCCGGAACCATCCTGCGGCGCCGCCGATTCCCGCGGGGCCGTCATCGCGGGCGGACGGCGCCCCACGTGAGGGCGGCGGCAGGCGGAAGTGATGGCGGCGGGGGCCCGGCGGCGGCCCGGCGGCGACAAGCGGCGATAAAGCGGCCACAGAGCGGCGGGGCCCGACATGGCGGCCCGCGGGGCGCGCCTCTGCTCGCTGCTGCTGCTGGCCGCGCTGGCGGGCCTGGGCGCCGAGGCCAAGGTGAGCGGGGAGGGAGGGGGGGGACGGGTCACGGTGGTGCTCCCGGTACCGGGCCCTCCCTCCGCCGGGCGCTCGGTTCCCGCGGGTCGTTCCGCCTTCCCGGCCCCGCTGCTTCCCCGGCCGGCTGTAGGGGAAGGCCCGCGCCAGTTGTTTTGTGGAGGCGCTGCCCTGCCCCGCTCGGCGGAGGAGCAGAGCCCGGCGGCGCGGCCTCGGCGCCAGCCCCGGTTGCCGCGCTCGCCTCACGCTCGGCGGGGTTGATGTCGCTTTGCCGCCGTGCCCGGGGACGCCGTCACACAGAGCTACGGGTGGCGATGGAGCTGCTGTTCCCGAGGCTGCCGGAGCTGGGCCGGGCTGAGCCCCGGGCCCGCCGCAGCTCCAGCGCGGGGCTCCGCGGTCGCTGTCCGGCCTCACCCAGCTCCGGCCGCCTCACCCGCGCTGGGTGCAGGCGCTCTTCTCTTGGGCCTTCTGGGTTAATGTTTGGGGCTATTACCGTAGTTCTCTGTGACGGGCAGAGAACACCGTGTCTTCTCCGGTCAGAGTGCCCGCGTGTCTGAATTTTCTGCTTTTCAGCGGTAATCAGCTGTTTGAGTCCTCTGAGGCGAGACCAGAAGTGGTTTGCTGTATGGTGTGTAGATTACGGTGTGGATTTACGTGCTCTCCTGAGACCCACCTGCAGTGCTGCATCCAGCTCTGGGGTCCCGAGCACAGGAAGGACATGGAGCTGTTGGAGCGAGTCCAGGGGAGGCCATGACCGATGATCACAGGGGTGGAGCGCCTCTCCTGTGAGGAAAACCTGAGGGAATTAGGATTGTTTCGTCAGGAAAAGAGGAGGCTCTGGGGTGACCTAATTGCACTACCTGAAACCTTGCAGTACCTGAAGTCTGTAAGAGAGACGGAGAAGAACGTGGGCAGGCAGTGTCAGGACAAGGGGGAGTGGTTTTAAACTGAAAGAGGGTAGGTTTAGATTGGATATAAGGAAGAAATTCTTCTCTGTGAAGATGGTGAGACACTGACGCAGGTTGCCCAGAGAAGCTGAGGGTGCCCCGACCCTAGCAGTGTTCAAAGCCAGCTGGATGGGGCTTCGAGCAGTCGGGTCTAGTGGAAGGTATGCCTGTGGCAGTGGAGTTGGAACTAGATGGTCTTTAAGGTCACTTCCAGCCCACACCTTTCTGTGATTCTGTGCTAGTGCAGTCAAGGTTTTCCAGCTGACCTATGCCCACTTAGTGTTACTCTAACTTGGCTATTCAGTGTAGAAGTTCATTATCAATCCTTGTTCACACATTCTTTTGTAATGCCACTGGAAATTGCCGTGAACTTTAGAGAAGCCACGTTCATCCTTTGTCTCTTATTATTTGCTAAAATAAGTTTAGTATTGTTTCATTCATTTTAAGCTCATCACTGTGTCTGTTAAGCAGCTGTCTTCATAAGCTGGATAGTTGAGTCATCACCATCAGCAATTTCTGCATGTGTGGTTTTTCTTAAAAAGAGGAATGAGCTTAAACTCCATTTTTTTCCCCTCAAGAATATGTTCCTATCTCAAATAATAGTGTTACTTGACAAATTGCTCTACTCTCTTAGTATTTCTGAAGGGTTGTTCCTAAACTTGTAGGAAGTCCTGAGTAAGACTGTTCAAAGATACTTGCAAGTAGTTTGTGTTAAATATTTCAAGTATTATGTGAAGAATGCTTTCTGTAGCCCTGATAATATAACTAATATAATAACTGATGATAATTTGTTCTAAGCATGATGTTTACTTTACTTTTAGAATTCTGAGGATGTCCGGTGTAAATGCATCTGCCCTCCTTACAAGGACCATTCAGGCCATATTTACAACAAAAATGTTTCACAGAAAGACTGGTGAGTGTGTGTGGCACATGCAAAATGATAATAAGTCTTACTGGTTAAAGACCTGTCCTGTAGTCATTACATGAGAATCTCCTATGCTGGTGCCAGGACAAAGCAGAGCATTTTCATAACTTACTGGAGCTTTTCTTTCAAAAGTACTCCAGAATTCAGCTCTAGCAAGGGACGAGGCTTAAACCCTGTAGTTTATGCCCTGTCTTCTGTTTTGGTTTGCTTGCTTGCATGTTTAATTGTTTATTTGGACTTGGAAGTAGTGGAAGGGAACAAAGTGGTGTATCTTGAATCCAGTGATTTGGAATGGTGTAAAGGCAAGGGAGCACAAACCTGGAGCTGAGACTTGGGAGTATTGTCTTTGCTTGCTCTGCTCTTCAAACCCATCCTGTCATTTAGGGACTGTTATTTCTGGAGTTTTATGCAATTCCAGTAGATTTTGCACTTTTTTAGCAACTTGAAACTCTGACTTGGAGGGGAAAAAATTCTGATATTAGTATTTTTTGTCTTCTCAGTAACAGACTTACTACTGTACTTAAGCAGCATATAAGATTTCTACTATACTTGTGCAGTGTATTGATGCAAGCTTTCAGTCATAGGAGCAGCAATTGCACAGATTATATCTTGATTTTTGGTTTTGTAGCTTGAGTGCTGCATTCTTCCACAGAGGAGAATGTAATTCTGCTTTCACATAAATGAGAAAATTAAACCCTCCACTCCCCTCCAGAGGCTGTGAGGTGGCACTCAGCAGTTGCAGCTATGAAGAAGAAATACAAAGAGCACAGAAGAGATGAGCTGGTGCCTGGCTGAGTGTTTGCAGTGTTGTAATTTAGCCCAGTAGAGTGTTGAGTCCCAGGCTGCTGCTGTCACTCCAGGCCTTTTGTTTCACTACCTGCTGCTGACTGTGCCAACAGGTACAGGAGGTAACCAGGAGAAAGGTGAAATAGGATTTTGGTTCTGTCAGTGCTCTGCAGGGCCCAGGGGGTTTGAACTCTGAGTAACACCCTGAGTCAGCAGAAGGACCAGCATTACATAAGTTGTTGTTGGAAGCAGCTGTCTCGTGGCAGCTGGATTTTAGTGCTGTGGTATAGAGTGCCCATAATATTGTCAACCAGGGTTTTCCACAGGGGACTGACTTACATGTGGTAATTTTAAGTCAAATGCTTTTGCTGAAAGCTGAATGCTCTTTATTCACCATTTTGCTGCTTAGAGAAACAGCCCAGCTGAGTTCCTTTTTTTAAAATTGTTTTTGCAATGTCTGTACCTTGTGATGACAAGAAAAAAGAAATTCAGTTCATGAATGTCAAAGAGAGGCTAATCTCCCTTCAGATACTGAAAGGATGGAATAAAGTATGGTGAAGAAAGAAGTGGAATTAGTAGCTGGAATTTACTTTTATCCGTGATGTCGGTGTCAAATGATGCATTTGTGCTGGATTCATATCCTTGGACTTGTTCTGCTAACAGCTTTAATACTTTCACTGAAAAATGAAGACACTGTATTGAGTTAGAAAGATCTTAAAACTTGTTTAGCAGCTTGTCAGTAGCTGAATTTCTCATTTAAGTGAAATAACTGTGGCATAGTGATTTATTTATACCTGAAGTTTAGAACAACTGAGCTTAAGCAAAGGTGGCTTCTCATCTCCTGCAGCAGAGTGGAACAGCACAGCTAAAGGCAGCTCAAAACTGACTGGGCAGTTTCTGTGTTTCCTCAGTGATTGTCTCCACGTGGTGGAGCCTATGCCTGTCCCTGGACCTGATGTAGAAGCATACTGTTTACGTTGTGAGTGCAAATATGAGGAGAGAAGCTCAGTCACAATTAAGGTAAGTGGTATAATTCTGTTGGCATATATTAAAGACCTCAACTGTTTAGTAAATATGTCTGTTGTCTTTCAGAGAAATACTATTTTTAAAAGGAAAACTTTTCTAAGGCAGTCTAAAATGTAACTTTTTCTGTAGTAGTTGCTCACAATCTTGAGCAGTAACAATAGCATCAAACTTTAGCTGAAGAAGTGAACCTGATACCCTTTGTTGAAGATCTCTGCTTTTGAGATCAGACTTCACACTTGCTAAAATATTGAGTATTCTGAGATACTTTGTCAAGCTTTGGGCTTTGTTTTCCTTATTATTTCAGAGGGCCTGTCATTACTCAGCTGCCTTACTTGCTTACTATAAATTTTCTTTACCCACATTTGTTCTAACAGATGTTTTCTGTGTTCTTCACATTCTTGTCCCATTGGAGTCGTTGAGGTCTGGACTGGTGTGAAAAGACTGCAGTTTTTGGTTTTTGACAACACAGACTACTTTATTTTGGGACTTTAGAAGTTTGGTATTTTGTTTTGCCTTCCCATTGTGCTTGGTGACCGAATGCAGGTCTGTGCTAGAGAATGGGAGATCATTGGGTGACGCCCCAAATTTGTCACAAGTTGAATGGCCAGACTGTACAGTTGTCTTGGTTGAAGTGAGGTTTGTAACACCAAATTGTTTTAAGGGGGATAGCATACGATTCTTTGCAAGGTCTCACTGTTTCAAGCTGCCCTAAACCCTTTTAATACCATGTTGTAGTTTATTGGTTTTCCTCTCTTTCTGGATTTTAAGTCATCTGATGACACTACCATAGATCAAACTTTGCCTGTACTCATCTTTTGGTCCATGCTGCCTGTTGTGAGGCTGGGGGGGAATGTCACAATCTTGGCATAAACTGTGCTTGTGTTATGTAGGTGACAATCATCATATACCTGTCTATTTTGGGCCTACTTCTTCTGTACATGGTGTACCTTACCCTGGTGGAACCTATACTGAAGAGGCGTCTCCTTGGACATTCACAGCTCATACAAAGCGATGAAGACATCGGGGTGAGTTCACCAGAGTCTTTGAGCACTTGGTTAGTGTAAAGATTGGGATGGTTGGTTGATAAATAATTATTTGGGGTGAGCAGCTTTTATTACCAGGCTATGCTGGGAAAGGAAGAGAGAGCTGTGTGATGACTTCTGTGAAGCCACTCTTTCATTTTTCACTGGGCTGGAAAGTAGTAAGGTGAGAACTGCTTCAGTTCCACCAGCTCTAGGCACAGATTGTTTTCACAGAGAAGAAACAGTGTAGGAATGGAGGTAAGAATATAGAGGAGTACAACTTTTTAAAAATTAATGATCCAGTCTTGCCAGTGATCATTTTTATGTGAAGTGCTTACTGCTTAGATTGCTCTCTACAAAAAGAAAGTATGGGAGTTGCATCTTTTATTGTTCCAGTTTGAGTTTCCTGATGCTAAAACTTCAAGAAGAAATTGCTATAATGAAGTAAAATAGTGATGGATGCTGAAATAATTTCTTAGTATTACAGCCAGAAATCAAAATGTGGCAGTATATTCCAACAGATCAGGAGAGCTTTTTTTGGGAGAAGAAGGGGAGTAGTCCATTAATGACGTGGTTTCCTGTCATTACTGACCTTTCCAATCTCTAGCACTGGGTAACAATCACATTTTTTTGTTGTGAAATCAAGGTACGTAAAGCATAGCTGATAAAAACTATTACCTGGGAAAATGCTTAATTTTGGATACTTAATTACCACCTTGCCAAACAGAAACACCTTTTTAAGTGAAGATGGCTGAAGATTATGTCCCATTGTTTCCAAACTTCCCCGTGTATTACATGTAGACATGTTTCAACTGTCTTTGTAATGACAACGTAAGATTTTCACAGTTACCTCTGGAAGGATTTTGGGTTGAGTTTTGGTTTTTTCTTTTCTGAAAAAAAGGTATTTGAATAACTCTCTCTTTAAATTCTTATGGCAAATTGGGCAGTTCCTACTTGAATTAAGTGAGCTTGTGCTGTATGCTATACCTCAGACAAATTTATACCTTAGATAAATTGTCTTAATGCCTCCAACTGTGAGTTAGTCTTTTGATTGTAGGTAGAAGAAGTGAAATAAGTCCCATGGCAAAGTTCAGGTTAACTGCAGAATGAATTTACCTAAAAGTCTGGATCCATCTTAACCAATGTCATGTTTTGCTGTAGCTGTTCTGTGAACATAACATCATTTAAGGTCCCTTATGAATGATTCCCATCCTTGCCTTTCCTTCTGCAAGTTCTTGAGGTATTCTTGTCACACTTCAAAAATACCATGTCCATGGATTTTGTGGCTGAATTTCAGGGCAGTGTGTTCACTCTTTCTTGTTGCCCATTGGTGACAGTGGTAACTGATCAATGTAAGCCGCTTCCTTAGCCCTCTTTCCTCTTAAATTCTTTTTTCCCCTTATTGTCTACATAGAAATTGACAGTAGCTAGCCTTGGAGCTGAGAGTCTTGTTTGTCAGGAAGGCCACTACCATCTAGACTGTCCTGTGTTTTCCCACCATGTGTTCTGCAGTAGAAAACCGTGTGTTGCTATTATGATTTTTTTTTTCCCCTGTGAATGAAGTGATCTGTTTCCTGTTAAGTGCCCATTCTAGGGATATCCAACTGTATAACTTTTTATGGTGAGATGACAGCTCTTTTGATCAGGGATAGTCTCTTGTTCTCTGTGAGTATATTTTTTTAATGCTCATTGTGGCTTTGGGACTTAGAGCAATCGTTTCAATAGGTATCATTAATAATAATCTCTGTACAGCTGAGAATTGTCATTGAGCTGCTCTACACAGTCATATCACAAATAAAGCATCCATTAATGTAAATGTCTTCTGAAAAAAAGTGTTATGGAAAAAAATAAAAGGAATGTGAAATGTAGGTATACAAAAAGACAGTTATTTAATACAGGACATAGTTACGTTATTTTTCATTATGCATTGTATATATGATGCTTTCTGGCATAGCTTTAGCAGCATGATTTTGTCCAAACAGTTTGATAGCCAAATAAGAAGTTCAGTTCCAACTCTTACTGTTTATAACTTGGCTATATTTACTAGCAGAAAATAAAGCCTCGCAGGTACTGTTAGAAAACAGACTAAACGTTAAACAAGCACTTGGTTTTTGTTGCGCTCTGTCACTTAACAGCTGTATTGACACTGTGCCTTCAGACAGCTCAGCACAATGGGCTTAGTTTGGTAAACAGCAGAGTGTGTTGGTTTGATATAGAAGCTGTGTGTGAACATCCTGAGGTGCCTGGCAGGAAATGGCCAGGAGCTGGCAGAGAGCTGGCTCTGATTCAGTTGTGAAGTGCACTCACTACAGTAATGGGGTGCCTGGTTCTGCTCTGGGCTGCTGTCCCTCCAGTTGCTAATGGATGCAAGACTGTGGGTCTGATCCTGCAGCTCACCACGATGGCTCTGGGCAGCAGGCAATTGATAGTACAAAGAAGTGTGGTGTATTTGGGAAACCTGTGGAAGTTCCTGTGAATGAGAAATTGAAGTACAGTTCCAACAATTCAAAACCTCGCGTGGTCGTTGTTACTGACCAGCTTGTTGGAACATCTCGTTTACCTTAAAAAAAGACGACACCGAACCAAACCCTGCATCCCGTGGAATGTAACGACACAAAAGACTCTTGTAGCTGGAACTGTTGAGGGGTAACTGTGGATTTTTGCTGTTCCAGGACCACCAGCCTTTTGCAAACGCCCACGACGTGCTGGCCCGCTCGCGGAGCCGCGCCAACGTGCTGAACAAAGTGGAGTACGCCCAGCAGCGCTGGAAGCTACAGGTCCAGGAGCAGCGCAAATCGGTCTTTGACCGTCACGTTGTGCTGAGCTAATTGGGGCTCAGGGAAGGAACTCCAGGGATGTGCACTAGTGGAAAGAGCTGACAGAAGTCTTCCTGATCCTGCCAATTCAGAGGAGTTTTCTTGAATGATTTGTTATTGATTTAAAAAAAAAAAAAGAAAAATTAAAAAGGTATTTGAACTTTGAAGGAATGTACTGGAGTGGAAGCAGTTTAAAAAGATTAGTTAACCAAAAGCTTAAATCTTTGTTTTCAAATGGCTTTTACTAACAAAACTGAAAAGAAAACAAACCCTAAGATACCTTGGGTTGCCACTGTGGTACATTACTTACAGTTGTGACTTTATGGTGGTTTTTAACTATATATTTCTCTCTACTATTTATGTGGTTAAAAAGTACCTGGGAACACAGTAATTGCTTACAACTCACTAATCACTTTATGTAAAGACCTTTTGTAAATATACTTGGATTTTCTGCTGATTGATGCTAGGTACTGGAAATTGAAATCTTGCAGTGTAGTTTTGGTCTCAGAGAATGAAACCCTGCTGGCTGTGTTCATCATTTGGTTTCTTGCACTCGTACTTCCAAGATGCTTGTATGGCAAGTGATGTCTGCAGATTTAAGGCAAAACATAAGTGGACACTGACTCCTGGAGCTGCATATTTCAAGTACTGTGATGTAGATAAATTCAAATGCAGTGCACATTCAAGACAGTGTTGACATTTTGTTCTATTTTGCTTTAATAGCTTAATATATTGTAGGTGTATGATAGATCTTAAAAAAAAATCTTTCCCTTTCTTTTCATGGGTGAAGTCTCAGGAGTTAGTATATGATGAAATATTTATTATAAAAATCTTCCTGCATTTGTCTGGATCGATGGTGTAAGGCACATACTTTCTCTAGCACCTGTCATCTTGGGAGTTAGGTGTATTTTTTTATCTGTGACTCTGTACTCATCTCTCTTCAGAGGTTATACAGTTGCTAGATTACTAACTTTCATATATCCCCTTTGGAATGTAACAATTAAAGATAAAACTGATTTTTGAAAAATGGATCTGCATTATCAGTTTGTCATCATTTTTCTCCCTCATTATGCTGCATGTACATTCCATCCATAAAAGCACTTCCCTAAAAATGCTTCAGAGTAGAAACGCACTTGTTCAGTGATTAGGTAAAGAAAGGCTCATCAGATTGCTAATTGGAAGAAGTTTTTAATCCCTGACTCAGATGTAGCTGTGCACATGCAGTTACATTATTGTGTTACAGTTCTCAGTTCCGCTGTGGAAGGAGGTGGTACATGGAGGAATACTCTGTTTCTGGGTGCAGTTTTGGCTTGCTTAGTCCGTGCCTGGGGGACAGATGGTACCTGTGCTCATAGCTCTGCCAGGTTAGGGCTGCAAACACAGTTGCCCCATACCAACATCTGTACTGACTGAGCTCTTCTGCAGGTACCGAGCTTTGTTTTCATGTCAGTACTGTAGACTTCCAGAACTGAGTTAATCTGGAGGGATTTAAATCAGGTGATGACTTGGTAGATTCACAGGATTCTTGCTTTAAATAAAAAAAAAAAAAATTGCACAAGGTTAAGAAAAATAAATTCAGGCTTGGGTTCAGTTTTTGTGTTCAACATTGACCTGATGAGTGGGAAGTTGTTCAGTTGGTGGTGTTCGGTTACTGGTTATGACACTGATGTCCTTAGGGTCCACTAAAGAAAAATAATGCAACCTGTTTGTGGAATACATGCTTTGTTTGTTGAATATCTCCCTGTCTACCAGTCCTGGGAGTTGTTCTACCTCTTGGCTGCCTTTCCCGTGAGGCCTGAAGCTGGTGTGGGAAGGAGGAGGCTGAGTACAGTACTATGGCCCACAGAGGGGCAGCACAAGGTGAAGCTTTCTTTCCTTGATGAATGACAGTCACAAGGAGCAGGACTGAATGTATGTACATCTTTTGGTAGTACAGGTATTTCTAATCTTACAGTGTCTTCTGAAAGTTTTAAGCTAAACTAGTTTGGGTTTTTTTGTGTGCTGATACTTTGATGGATAGAAGGGCTGACCAGTGAGATAGTTTTAAGTGTCAATCCTGTAAAATGTGGGAATTTTGAAGAGAGGTGTCCTATTTCCTTGCACCTGTACAATTGGACAGCTGTATACTGATATATGTAGCATCTATGTACCTGTACACATTACATTATAGATTCCATACTGTTTCTCTTTTTAAGCAAAACTTGTCTTGCTACTGTTTGCTCACTGTTCTCAAATCTTCTCTTCTTATATATATTCACCTTGTATATGATGTTACAGTTAACACTGAAAGAATTTTCCAAAATTACAAATTTCCAATTTCCAAAATTAAATTAAAAGGCATTATGCTGACTAATAATATGTGTCCTGACCTCTAGTGGAGAGAAATCCATAACAAATTTCTAAATAAATGCTATTCTTCCGTGTTTAAAATGAAGCTATGAAAATTAGTTTGCTTATGCCTTGATAGTGAATATTTACCTAAATTTTAACTGATTGTTATATTTAGACATTAGAGTACAAAATGCCAATAAATGAAAATACTGCTTTGTATTTTCATTACTATACTGTAGTAGTCTGCAAAAGAATGCAAACAGGAAGTGAACAAACCACATTCCTGATTACTTTTTCAGGTAATCTGGATGTGTTCAATTACAGTTTCAAAATTTCTAGCCCTTAATGCCAAGTTTTGTTGCCATCATAGCTGTGGTGTGGGTGGAAAAGCCCAACCAGAAATGAGCAGATCTAACTAAGCTACTTTGCATGTTGTCAATTGACTATAAATTGCAGTAGTCATTGACTCAGTGGAACAAGCTACATAATTCAGGTAAGAGACTTGCATGTTGCTGTATCTAGCCACAGATCTTCACTTAATATCAATGTTCTTGTAAATCACTTCTACCAGCCATTTACTAACAGTGTTTTCATAGCTTTTTAATGAATCCTGTTTAATTTATAACCTATTTAATAAGATGTAAGAAAAATGGAATAATAACTTCTTTTTTTTTTTTTTAAATATCATTCAGACATTTTCAGGTATTCATCACCCTTACGAGAGCACATCTTGTTTCCCTGGATTTTACTTTCATCTGAAGATTGGTGAGTCTCTAGTCTAACAGGAAAATGTTCCTAACACTTGCATTTTGCGCTTTGTGCAGGTGTTGAGGCAGCAGGTAACTGTTTTATGTAACACTGTTACACGGCAGAGATGTCAGTACTAAGCAACAAATACTGCAAGTATCTCTTCTTGAGGGGTTGTGCTGGTTTTGGTTTCTTGCTCTGGAGTGATGTGCTGTAATTTTTTTTTTTTTTGCTATGTAGCAGACTTTGCTTCCTCAGTGTTTTTAAGTTGTTAGCGGTAGAAAGTTTTTAGGCAATAACCCAACCTGTGTAAGTAGAAAAGGGAAAGTTGGCTGTCTACTATTTTATGAAGAGTGTATATTCACCTCTGAATTTTTTGCATGCATATTAATGTGAAATGGATGTGTGTTCATGCTTTTAGCCTACCTACAGAGGTACCTGTTTAAGATGCATGTGACTCCCACTCATGCCTAGCAGCTATAAATGAATTCTTCACTCACAGGATTTCTGTTGTGAAATCTGTGTGCGTTAGAAAAAGAGACAACTCTGCATACAGAGGCATTTTCATAGAATATGTTGTGGGAATAGGTCCATATGAAGTAAAAATTCTCAGTATAAATATGGCAGGTATGAAGTCATTAGAAAACATTACATTATCCCCCTATCCTTGTGAAGGATTAAGGGAATCCCTTTTATGTTGTGGAACTGTGATTGGAACGTTTGAAGCTCTGCCAGATTTCTGTGAGTATGGAATCCAGAAGTTTCTAGTAACCTAGTTTAATGTTCAGGTGTGGTTTCCATTTTAGGGGATTTAATAGAACCTAAGTGCTTTAGACAGCAATGTATGGATGTACAAGTGGATGGTGAGTAAGAGCATTTTTGGATCCATTCTGTGTAAGCAAGTATTGCTTGCATTCTGTGAGGATGGCTCACAGAGATTCTTTAAAAATTAACTGGTTATTTCAAATGTATTTTAAGTAGCTATTAAGTAACAGTCATTACATTCTCAGCACTTAGGCTGATCTTTAGCTGTTTGAATAACAATATTGGGAAGGCACTATAATGGAGCTTCTTATAAACCACTGCAAGATTATCTTTGTAATAAACATATCAGAGTGATTTGAGTAGTTACACCTGCTGTAATGCTGCTCTGAAAAGAGGGTGTGAGGGTCGGCCAGTCTGATTTACAGGTTTCTAGCAGGGCCCCAACAACTGTGTGCCATCCCTTCTTTGTATTACTAGGATATGCATTTTTCCTTTAATAAATTGTTTATTTCTTAACCCTCCAGCAGTAGGATTGTTTTTAGTATTTCATGTCTGTGTTTAATCTGCAGGTGAGCACAGAAGGAGCATGAGGACCCAAGGAGATGTTGTCAGATTTAGTAGAAATTCTCTCGTCTTTCTAAATTCTCTAAACTTCTTGTAAATCTTTGTATGAGTGGATGTAATACCTGACAGACATGGAATTAAGACTGAGATCCATTCTCTGCACAAATTTTCCATCTTATTAGGATGATATATTGAATGAGGCATCAAGTGAATAGAGAGAAAACTAATTTGTCTTTGGAGGCTCTTTGGTATGAATAAGGGAGTCTTTTACTGGAATTGTAGTTTGAGGTTTTTTCAGGGAGGGGACGGGAGTGGGGAGAATGCTTCAGATGTTGGCCTGCTTTATTTGTTGTCTGTAGACATGTAAGTTTTGGTGAATTTGGAGCAAGCCAGACCTATGTGGAATACATATAGGTAGATTCTCTTAGTTTCTAAAGCTGAGGTGAAAGGAGACTGCTTGCTGTTTCCTTCAGGAAACTTCAGTGGCTTTATTAATATCTATTGTGTATTAATTTAATCAGTATGACTGACTTGCACTTTTGAAGTGGGACGTTGTCTCTTCTACCTAATCTTCCAACACCATTCTGAAATGTCACAAATGCATTAAAAAATCTCTTCTGGAAAGTGTCAGCAAGGCCTAGCGTTGGTGAGTCCAGGTGAGTTTTTTCTACTGTTCAGTGTGAGTTGTTCAAAGTATTCTGTAATTTATGTGTTTCCAGGCTAAATGCAGAACCTGATGGATGGCAAAAGCTACTGTAACCTCATCTGTGCTGAGGCTCAGCACATCCAGCTGGCAAGGCCTTTCTGTGCAGACCCACTGGTCACGTTTCACGTGTACCCAGAAACACCAAACCAGGTCCCTTTGTCTGAAGATTTGTCATTCCTTCCTTTCATGTCAGAGCATCTCATCACGGAGACCTTCTGCAGTGAGCCCTGCCCCTTTCCCTACCAAATGCCCCATTCCAGTCTCCACAGAAGTGAGTACTCCTATGGGTCAGCTTTCATCAGGAGGAGGAATGAGAGGGAAAGGCAGCGTGTTAAGTGTGTCAATGAAGGCTACGCCAGGCTGAGGCACCACCTGCCGAAGGAATACTTGGAGAAGCGGCTCAGCAAAGTGGAGACCCTCCGTGCTGCTATAAAGTACATTAGGTACCTCCAGTCTGTGCTGTGCACTGAATCTGTGGTGGCAGGAAAAGGTGTCATGGAGCCAAACCAAGCACCTAAAGCCACTCACAAACAAGCGCAGTTTTTGAAGACGATCTAAAGCGTTCCAAGGCAAGCCAAAGGCATCCTGTCTGGGAATGTAGTAGCCACTATGTTAATGACGTGCTTGTTCCTGGCACTTCCTAGGAGCAGATCGTGGCCCACGTCAGTGTCAGCCCACACAAGAGCTTTAATGTTGCAGATAGTAACTACACTTAGATATGAGAAAGGCAGCTGGGAAAATCTCAGCCGAATGACCTATGTTAATTCATGAAAATCAGAATGCATTTTAAATTTGTCACCAAGCTAAAAATGTAACACCTATATGTGTGAAGTAACTATGTATCATCACAACCTGCATGCTTTAAAATAAAATCTTTCTACTTATGGGACTGAAATTCTTCTCATTTTCTCTAATAGTGCTGGTTTACTCTCACATGCACTTCCTTAAAATATTCAGTCTAATTGCCAGTGTTTATTTTAAAATACCCTTTTAAAGGTTCCAAGGAGTGTTGTTGGATGCCAAAAGAAAGGATAGTTTAGTTTAAAAGGGTGAAAAATAGAGTAGGGTAGGAGGTCTCTGAAGCAGAGTTACTGAACATAGGAAGAGCATGAAGTTTTTGCAAGTGCTGTTCCATCATTTTCTTATTATTGAATATTTTAATCACATTGAAAACTTTTGACTTTGCATAATTTCTATTGAAAATTGGATTCTTCTATAGATGTCAGTGCCCTTAAAAATTACTAGGACTGGTTAAACAATACACAGTATAAAGAAGGCTGGCAAGGTTTTGGCCATGGGCATAAAAATAATCCTGCAATAGAAACTCTTTGGGACTTTGACTAATAGTCATTGAGGTCTGGAGGGGTCCTTCCCAACCTCCCAGTCTGTTCCTCTGTACTGCTGATGGTTTCAGTTAAGTGTTATAAAGTAGAACTGTGTGGAGGTGATGAAGAGAGTTTAGCTTGTAACTGGTAAAGTGTCCTTAACATTTACTCTGTGTAAGGGAATCATTGATACTGAATATTCTGCTGACAGTGTGAGAGCATGCAGGCTGGCTGTGCAGTAGAATGTACCAAAAAAATGCTTACAGACTTCCTAAGTGATGTATCCTTCTCCCTACCTGCAGTCATCCCTCGTGTTACATTGTTTTTATAGCAGTGCATTGAAACATGCCTAAGAAACGGCAATTAAGTATTCCAAGCCCCTCCTCCCCGCAAAAAACCACAAACAAAACCAACCAGACAAAAAAATCAACCCACAAATGTCGACTCTTTGTCTTTCTCCTAAGGAGGAAATGAAAATTAGGGATCACAGCAGAGGTTAACACATAGATTTCTGCATTATCACATTTTTGATAGGCACTTTGTAAGAGAGGGGTAGAATTCATGAATCCTTCCCCCTTACTGTGAAAGGAGAAAGTTGTAAAGTGATTTGACCTTGGTTTGTCTCAGCTTCAACCTTTCTGTGCACATTTCAAACCAATTTATTTGTCACACCCTGTGGTGGTAAGCTTTTTTTAAAATTTTCCTTAATGTGAACTGTAACTTTGATGCTGTTTTTCACCCTGCAATCATAGGCAGAAGCCTGGAGGACACTGAGCTCTAAAATGCCTTCCATGCCCCTGCAGTCCTGCAGTGCAGTGCATCCATGGGGAGTTGAAAATTGAGCAAATGTGTGGCAGTCAAATGGTCCTCTCTGCAGTCACTTTCTGCTGGGTTTTAACCAGTAAGGTCAGGATGTCCAGTCCTGGGAGTAACAACTGTGGCAACCTCCATAGCAACTGGGAAACACTGGCAGCAAAAGGCTTCCTGTGTCCAACAGGCAAAAGGGTGAGGTTTCTGCAGTCAGACTAAATCCAAATGGACCAGATGCAGTGTTACCACTAGCTGGTAAGTCTGAAATACTGCTGTGCCAAAGTACTCGGAGTTATCCAGAAAAAACAGCACAATTGCCTTTGTCAATGCACTGTTCTGTGTAGAAACAGGGGTCCCTACTCTCAGCTGAATGGTGTTAAAATGTGCTTTAATGCAGAAGTGATAGTTTCCTTTCTTTGCAAAGTATTACTGATTCCATCTTGTTTTGGTTTATAACAGGAGTTTGTGCAGTCATGAAATAAGTGGATGTATTGTGCTGTTTTGCTGACTTAAAGATGGATTTTGCAGCAGTTAATCCACTCTTCTTGCTGGGTTTGCTGTGCTAGTTTTCTGAAATAACATAGAAATCTGGCAGTCTCCATAAAAAGGACTTGTAGATCATATTTCTTAGACAAGAGACAAAATATCATCTAAACATGAGTGCTTAAACTGCATTTTGTAAAATAAATTAAGCACTTAAATTTTATATGTTCTTGAATTTCCATGCAAACTTTATCCTAAGTATGTCTAAGCAATGTTTTAAAAGAAAATATGAATGGAAGGTAGTCTACTACATCTTTTGAAATTACCAGAGATAGCATCACATCATTGATCTTACTGTGACAGCCTCTGAATAGTTATCACATCTGAGCATCTCATTCTTTCTCGTTGCAAGCCATAATCCTACTGTTAATAAAACGTGACAGGACACCTGAAAGATCAAAATATTTCCTCTTAATACATCACTATAAATAACAGGAAAATGTAATCTAACATCAAGTTCAAAACCTGTCATGTTTACTCAGCTTGTCAACTTCAGCTGTAATTTCTGTCTCAGCTTGTAAAACAGGGAAGGGTTTGGCTGGGTCTGCATACAGGAAAGCTTTAAAGGAAGAGTGTAGGTATTGGAAAAGGGAGCTGGGTGTTACAGAGGGAAACAAATGTTGGAGGGAGGTAAAAGTTATTATTTTCCTGGGGATTTGCACAGTATTTGTAGTTTCCTTGGGTGTTTCTGCCCTTTTTCCAGGTTAGGATTTGGGTGAGTGAAGATAACTGAAGTCAGTGATGTGGGTTCATCTGGCCAAATGCCAGTCTGAATATTTTGAATTCAGTGTTTTTAAACAAAAATAAGCAATTAATCAAAATTACTGGGTTCTTGAGGTACACTGGACAGCACTTGCTTGTTAGAAATGTCAGCACATTGTCTCTTTTCATCCAACAGGTCACAACCGAGTCCTGCAGGTAGCAGCTTTTCCAAGAATGGCTCATTTGGAAGGGTCCCTGCCCAGGGCTCAGAGGTATTGCAGTGTGAGGCCAGCTCCGGACAAGTTCTCATGTTCCAGTGCCATATCTACAGTTAATCCCTGCTGCAGGAGCTCTTTTGTCGTGTACCCTGCCTGGATTGCTGAGCCCCTCACCCCCCAGAGGTAAAATCAAGTTCCTGTTTAAGTCTATGATTTGTTTTTTTCCATGGTATCTATTAGGATAAACCAGGCTGGTGTGTCAGACTAATAAATTAGCAGCTTAAACATCATTTGAGCTTTCCCATCCCTGCACTGGCAGTTTTTTAGATGTATTAACTAAAGTCATTTGCTACCTTGGAGATTATGAAGAGCAAAGCCTGAGTAAGCCTCTTCTCAAAGAAACATTCCTTTAATATTATTGGGATAAATAAACACATCTTGCATTAACAGCTGTCTTCCATGAAATGTTTCTAAATGCTTTGTGATTTTTTTTTTTTTCCCCAGTTTTGAACTAGAACCTGTTATCAACCACAGCTTTGTTGTTTACTTCTCTGTTTTGCTGTTCCCGGAATGCTCCAGTGTAAACCATCAGCTCCAGCACTCTGGAGTGCACCTACTGGAGATGGATCCTTTCCCCTGATCTGAAGGGTTGCATTGTCTTGCCGTGTAAACAGCAAGGGGGCTGGTGCAGGTAATGCTGGCCTAGGATTCCAGCATGTCCCTGGCTCACTTCCTGTAAACCCCAAAAGCAAAGGAATCTGAGTAAAAGCAGGCACTGACGTGTTTTTCGCAAAATCAAGGAATTATCCCAGCACAAGCAAGTTTTCTGTTTCTTCCCACACGATTTGGCCTGTGGGAGTGCTACAAAATGAGGTGGAGTGTTCCATTTCTTAAATCTTACAAGATTATTTTCTTCAAGACCTACAGAATCTATTTCTTTCAGGGCTGACCCATTTTCTTTTCTTCGAGGTGCCAATGGATTAGCCACTGCCTCCCCTCCCCAGGCCCAGCATGGAAGAGACTGGGGGGATCAGGGGGCCTAGACAGCAACGTGCCTGTGCTGGTGAGAGGGGAACAAGATGGATTTTATTACCGTGGTACAGTAAAAGAGGAGATGGAGGTGAGTGATGGTTGCTGTGTGGTAGCTGAGAGGATGTGTAACAGGGAGCAGTCCTCACACACTACCTGGTTCAGTGTAGCAGTTTTTGGTTCAGCTGATGAGATTAGAGATCACCAGGCCAGCAGGTGCCTGAGCAGCCCTGTGCTTGTGCTGGCACTGGGCACTGAGCCAGGCTCAGCCAGCCCGAGTGCTGCTGCCAGCAGCGTAGGGGCTGCTGTTTTGTGTAGACACAGACCCATCAACAGCACAGGAAAAAGGGTTTGTGTTTTATGTACACATGTCCAGCTTGAGTCAGCCACAGACCAATGGCTCTGGGTCTTTCCAGAAAGGTTAGTGAAAGCTTTAATTCATTGGTTTGTTAGCACTTCAAACTTAACACAAAAAAGAGCCTATTCTTTCTCAAGAACAGGGAAGTACCTCGTCTCATTGTTGATAGAAAGCCTCTTGACAGATAAAAATTCCCAACAATCCCCCCAAGAAGCAGAGCTAGTGTTGTATGTAATGGGGAAGGACTTGGACATGACTGAACAACAGGTCTGAATGTCTCCAGTGTCCCTTGTTCCTTGGCAAACACAGCAGGGTTTGTGAATACACTTGCCTATAGCTTTTTCTCTTGGGAAAGAAAATACAGGTCCTAGTGGGAGTGAATCTGAACATATGCTTCACTCATCCTGCTTTCTGGTGAGCCTCACGGAGCATTTTCTGTCTGTCTCAATGCTGAACTAACACCACACACTTTAGCTGCTGTTCAGGCTTGTTTTGGCCTAGTCATATAAGCACAGGATGGTCTCCTAGTGAAAGTTGCATTACCTGGCACATTATGGACTGTTTTTCAGTGGAATTGTTATTTTGTTCCTGGTAACAGAGTGAAAGAGACATGTTTCTGGTAGAGTTTGCCAAACCACTTGTGTCACATGGAAGGCATCCAGTGTGTGTGCAAAAAACAGCTAAGGATGACATCCTGGAATATGTGAATGGGATGAAGCACTCCTTACTCCCTGGAGACAGAGTGCTGGCACCCTGGGAGCCAGATAGGGCCAGGTACGGCCCAGGAACCGTCCTCACAGGCATTGAGACAAGGGATCCTTTACGAGGTGAGAAAAGTGGTGCCATCTTCCTCCTCTTGTTCCTCTGGAACACAAGTGAGGCTGTCAGGATAAACTCTAGTCACAGTGCTGCTGCCAGAGAAATAGCAGTGCACAGACTACAGCTTAGTGTTCCAAGCTTGCAGGAGCTGATGGGACTGCTGATGGATATCTGTGTGTAACCTCACCAGTCTGACCCTAAGGAAGTTGTGGCCCATAAAAATGTCATCATCTGTGTCCGTGGGTGTAGCTGGGACAAGGCTGTGTCTGCCATGTGCAGGACTGTGGCCTTTTCATGACAGATACAAGTGAGACAACTATCAGGAAGCATTCATCTGAGCTTAAGTGCTCACATTTGTACCAAATGGTACATCTGGGGGTGATTTTATCACCCAGACGTAGGAGATTTCAACAGCTCATTCATTTTTCCCATGTCTGACAGTCAAGCTCCACTGACTTACCAAAATACTATTCTCAGAGCAGTACTGCTAACTTTGGCAGCAACAACAAAAATTACTCTGTCATCGTTTTCTTGTTCATCTGATGACAAATTGGGAGGAAAGATACTGCCAGGCCTGTTGTTTTAATGATGCTGCCCACTCCTCCTCTGTGACATTGTGGTGAGGGGTTAGAGAGGGGCAAGAGTTGATCCTGCCCTTTGACAGGAGTAGAGAAAGTACATAAAGCTGCAAAGGCTGATCTGTCTGTATGCACTGCCCAGGCAGGCCAGCTGCTTAAGGCTGCTTACTTTTTCTCTTCACAGCCTCAGAAGATGAAGAAATTATGGTCCATTTCTGGAATGACAAGAAAGTGAAACTCCCCTGTGGTGTGGCTCTGTGGATCCCTCCTAGCCTGTGGGAGAGGATTGTGGAGATGATCCACATGCCCTTCACCAGCAGGGTGAAGCTCAGACCAAGTCAGGACACCAACTCTTGTGTTTTTCCCTGCAGTCCTAAGCCAGCCCTGATTCCTGTTTGTGCTGTACGTAGCCTTGCCAAGCACTGCTTGCTCTGCTCTCCCTGCTGGCCAGATTTCCACCACCACTGTGATGGTGGTATCTGTTTATCAGCCTGTGTAAGGTGCATCTGCTGCTGCCATCCCTGTGCTGGTGCCTGGTGGCCTCTTCCCTCCAGGTCTCTGGTCTTTCCAGAAAAATCTGAAGAGGCAGAGTCCAGCAGTGAGCTCTCTCCAGGTCTTCTAGAACTGAAACGCACAAAGCAAGGAGAAGCTGCAGCTGTGGCAACATCTTCCCCCTCTTCTGGCTCAGAGTGGGACCTGAAGCCATCCCCCATGAAGAGTACTGTGGGGGACAGTGCTGTTAACACAGGCTCCAGCTGTCTCGAAAAGCCCAGGCTAAAGGATTCTGCAAGACCTGAGGGGAAATACTGGAAAAGAAGCCACCACAAGTCCCATTCCAGTAATTCAGGTACCTTTTAAAAACCCCACAGGAAGCAGCTGTCAGAGGTGGTCTGGGCAGGGCAGTCACTCTGCCTGCAGGTTATTGGTATTAGTACTGTAAATTTGCATATCAGACTCTGATACAATTCCTCTCCCTCCCCAATGTTTCTGCTGCCTCATCTGGCTCTTCCTTCGGCAACTCGTCCCATGGAAAACTACCAGAACAATTAATTTCATTTGGAAGTACAGATATTCCTCTCTGTTTCCTGTCATTTCCCTATGCCTTTTATGATGCTAACATCTTCATTAATCTGCATAGCTCGTCCATGCAGAATAATCAGAAAGAATTCCTTTCAGGCTTAAAGTGCATTTTTCTCTCTTCTGAAATGAATGTTTCTCCATTTCAGTTCTGGTTTCACTCTTAGATTCAATTTTACTCCTTCCTAGGACCTGGAAGTTGTAGCAGCACATGTACAAAGGGCCAGCTGGAATCCAAAGCCATCTCCACTGGGGACATATCCAGTGTGGCCCCAGCTAATCAGTGTGCAATATTTGAAACCATTGAACAAACTCCCAGAGGGCAACTCACAGTGAAAAAAATCCTAAGAGACCAAGATTTCAAGCCATCATCGAGGGTAAGGTAATTTGTATTAATATTGTAGTTATGTAAGCAGGAGGTTTGTTTGAATAGAAAAAATATTCTTGTTAATGGTCTGGAACCTGGCCAGAAAACCACATTGTTTGTAACTTAACTGCTTCCTAAGGCCATCCACCAGTTTTGTGATAGGTAGGAAAGTTCTCCAGTAATGAAATCAAAGCAAAAATCCCAAGCCCTTAGGAAGGGCTGAAGCTACTTGGTAAAATGGAAACAATTGTCAGTAGCCATGTGAGCATTCAGTAATGGAGATTTCAATTCAGAAAGCTGCCAAATGCCCATTGACATCTACCCAATGTTGAACCCATGGAAAGGTGCTGAGCTCTGCCAATCAAACTGTGATAGTCACAATCTCTGTCTCTCAGAGGTAAAAGCAGATTCTTTAGTAAACAGTCTTTGCTGAGTTTTTTCTCTTACTCCCCCACTAGAAGCCACAAGTTTAAACAGCAGATCCCTACCCTGAAGCTGGGGGATACAGAGTAAGCAAACTGTGTCACAACTAGGAACAACATCACTACCCTGTTCTTTAGGCCTGGTTTCCCTTGTGCTTTAGAAAATCTAGGAAGAAAAAATAATCAGAACATGAATGCTAAAAAAAGCAAGCACAGAAATGAGGAAGAAAAAAAATTACAGGAAGAAGGGGAAGATGAAAGAGAATGTCAGGATCACCAGAAACAGTGCTCGGCACAAGAGCATCAGGGGTACAGTTAATAAATTTTAGACATGAAATCAAATATTACTTCTTCTGTACCTTCATCCTCTTGCTACTGTGAGCTGACTGCAAAGTAAAACTTCAAATGTTCTAAACTTGCATGTTTAGAGATGAATCCATGAATAACATGTCTTGGTGAACAGAGAATATACTGGAATACATCTTGTATTCTCACAATTATATGCATTCACTTTAGGCAGATGCCTACCAACTTATCAACTGCATGGTTCCTACTTTCTATTTCTAGTCGACTTTATTGTTTAAATAATCATAGTTACATAACTGCACACCTTTGTAATTGATTTCCTAGGAATTTTCAGGCCAGTATGGAGCTCCAGGCAGGCAAGCTCTATGTTAGCAGTGTCAAGGCTGTGCACTGAAGCGACATGAGTTGCCGTTTAGTAAAACTAATAAGAAAACAGAATTGTTTTGTTCCAGCCCCAAAGCAGCAGCATGAATCACAGTAGTGGATGCAATGTGGTAATGCAGGGTATAATGACATAATTTTGTTCCTGTAAAATAGCCCTTGGTGATTTTAAACCCAGAAGATGCATTGCTACTCTGAGATAGCTGAAGCAGTTTTATCATATGATACAGGCTGCATCAGAAGTGGCTTGCAGCAAACAAGTGGAGTTAGAAGACAGGCTTCCCAGAGGTGCTCTCTGGGGGGCTGATGTCCTCTCACTGCAGTCAACAAAATCCTCCTGACTTCCAAAGTAGAAAAGTTTTTAATCAAAGCCTAACAGCTTCTGAAAAGCCTTTGTTCTTACTGTCCAATTGTGTGTTTCAGCAGTAGAGTTTGTCCTAGCACAGAAAATAGAGCATTATTAAAGCTCTGTGAGGCAGAGGTACAGCCAGGAAAGCAGCAGTTAACAAAGACACTGATGCTTTTTTTAGACCAGACTTCTGAGGGATTTGTTTTCTGTCGTCCAGGAAGGCTTTGCAGCATCAGAAAAACAAAGATATAAAGCAGCATCAGATGATAAATGTAAAGTGACTTGTGCTGGAGATGACAAACCTGATGTTATAGACCTTGTCAGAGCTCACTTGCAACAAAGCAGAGAGAGAAATGATCAACCAGGATTCAGTCCATGTACAACTGATCAGGTTCAGGGGCCGAAATTTCAGGTAAACTGCTTCTACTATATCAGTGCTACATATATTAAGCAAATCAAGTTCTGATTTAGGTACTGTCTCAGTACAATATCTTTATGGATGACTATATAATTTTAATAAGTGAGGAACTCTATTTTCACTCACATCAAACTTGACCATCCTCATTCTTTATTCCAAGGTGCTACATTAAATTCCTAACTATTTGGACTTGACTTTACAATTCTGGAGAGATCAGATGAACTAGCATGAGCACTAAAAGCCTGAACAGATGCACATCAAGAGTCCAATAAACCTCCAATTTGTCCACGGTTCTCTGGAGTGAGCCATAGAAATTCAGCAAAGCAGTTTCTGTTTGTAGAAAGCCAGAGGGAATGGAGAAACAATACAAGCCGACAGCTGAAAGTATTTTTTTTCAGGATTAAAGCAGAAGCAAAACTTGCCAGAGGCTAAAGGACCTGCTACTGTAGATACAAACAACAAAATGATTAGCATTCAAGCCACTGATTTTTATATTCCGATGAAAATGATCTGAAACCTTAATACTATCAGCTACAAAAAGATGACAGATCTATATAGATCATATCACTAATTCTAGATGTGGAATCTGGTCCTTTGGGAAAGTTAAGCATCCAGGGAGTTTTCTTAGTAGGACTGCTCATGTTTAAAGCATATGAACTTGGTCATAAGCTGCAGTGTGCAGTTGCTCAGCAGTAAATAGGATAACTCAGGGCACCTCCACAGCCCACAGAAAAGGGGTTTAGCTTGGTCTGCAAAGCCTGCAAAGAGACAGGACTGGAATCAATAGTTCATGTGCCTATACTGAACACCTGACACATATTTAGCACGTTTCTGAGTTGAGGTTCTAGGCAGTGAATTTCATTTGCATTTTATTTCTTTCCCAGAATAGTAGAAGTACAGATAGGAGAGTGGCTTGTGAGCCAGCTGCTCTAAAATCAGTCCCAGCCTACAGAAGCTAATGCACATCCATATTCATACCACATGGATCATGCTCTCACTGGTCAACACGGCGACATGGGGGTTCTGTCTGAGGATAACACAAAAGAACCTGTCATCACAGAGGCTTGATCATGTATTTTATTCCACTGATTGTATCTTTAATTGTTTAGAGCAGAAGAATCTGGAATTACACAGTGACATAACTGGATTTAAAAGGCACACAATGTACAAACATTTATAAAAATCAGTGTACAAAGTGGGCTACATATAATTGCATTAAGTAGAAAACAAATATACAGGCCATGAAAATGGAGTCCCAAAGAGGAAGCTACTATTAAAGTGCTAACAAGAAAAAGATATTTATAGTTCATTACATGCATTAAAAAGAACCTCATATTTTATTCCTGCTACTGCCAGGAAACAACAAATATCACAGAACAAAAGTTAAATCAATACTTTGTCCTGCAATGACATCTACTATGTGGGTTTGTTCCACCATGTCCTCTGACATTGCTGTGACAGAATAGATGCCAGGAGAAACTTCAATGTAGAAGTCTTTGGAAGGTCTTCTGGGCTTTGAGGGAAAAAAAAAAAAAAAGAAAAGCTACATTACTAGTTAGTCATCTTAGATTTTAAAAAAAAAAAAAATTTGTGTTTAGGTAAAAAAATACATTTCAGCTGTTATACAAATGTACTAAGATTTTTCTAAATATATAGAAGGCAGTGTAAACAAAACTGTAAAATGTTTCTGTCAGTACAAAAATTAGCAAGTGCCATACTCAAAGTATTTCAGCTAATGTTTCAATCAGTGGAAGTAATCACTGTGCTGTAATCTATGTCTCACAAAACTGGAAGTTACCAGCCTAGGCAGTTTTGAACATAAACCTGGGAAGCATTCCCTATACCAAGGGTGCTCCCACTAATTTATACTGTGGTACAGATTCCATGTTTCTTATCTTTTGTGGCTTAGAAGTTCCTGAAATTGATTTGCTGAGATGTTAGGCTTTGAAAAATAAAAACAGTTTTCTTCTCCTTGAGGAACAGGAGTCTTCAGAAAGCCTGTGGGAGGGCCAAGTGCAAGAATGCCACAATCTAGTTTCTAACTAATTGTGCAAGTCTCTGTATGCCCATTTGACTGCCTATACATATATTATGATTGTGAATGCACCACTGGTTAATATTCTGTGCCATCAAGGTCTCCACATCTGTCACAATTTTTTTGATTGTCACATTGATGCAAAATGATAAAAGAAATGCTATCAAATACCTCCACTTAAACCCAAAGTAGTCTATACACTTACACATTGTTGGCAAGTGTGAGCGTGGCTGGGTGCTCTGGAACCTTCAGTCCTCTGGAAAGAAAAAGATACTATTTTCTGATGATTCAGCACACAAGGCAAATCCAGCCCAAGTGTGTGGATGCTTTAGGTGTGTGAAATTTTCCCCTCCAAGAAAGGACCGATAGGACACTGACTGGTGCCACAAGAAGTTACTCTGCCTTCCCCCAACCCACCACAAAGCTTGGATCAGTCCAGGCATTTCTAAGTCTATAAGGTCAACCTACATACGTGAGTGTGAGTGTCACAGAGATCAGGTGGATAACAATTACCCCACAGCAAGGGAAGGAATAACCTTTCACCAAAACCAAAAGTACCTACTTACCTCTTCTCCTGTGGAATCCATCTTTCTTTCTACTTTCTTGCCATGATATTTGCAGAAGTGTTTGATTTCATGTTCTTTGCACTTGTGGACTGATGTAGAACCATAGTACTTCTGGATATCAACAGAAAATATGATGTGGGAGGCATCAAAGCATACTTGCAGCTACTGCAGATTTGCAATTGAAAAGGGAACTACACAGATACTGATGGTGTGTATTAATTGGCTGGTTTGTTCTCTGTGAGGGTGAAAACAATGCCTGTATCTTCAAAGGACACCTGCCTTCTGGTACAAGACTGTATCAGACAGACCTGATTTTAGATGCCTATTTCCTGACACAATATGTAGGGCAGGGACTTGGACACCTCAGAACTGAATTCATGAAAATGTCAGAAGGAATACTCTGTAAATACCTGCCTGATCAGGCTGGTCAAGAAAAGCCCTCAAGGAAGAAGGCATAATTTATGGGTCCTTAAGAGGACATACATGCAAGCCAGGTGCTCTGCAACCCAGTCAGTGAAGACTGGTTCTGCAGGGCATATGCTGCAGCAGTGCTCTAAAAGCAGAACATGTTAATACTGAAAAATGAGTCAGTAAAGAAGCTGAAGTGTCCTCAAGGCTGGAACCATTTGCATAGCAGTTTTGAGAAGCGTATTTAAGCCCACAGCAGCCCTCTTCTGGCTCTACTGCAGACTTACTGGCATCTTCCCCACTGCAAATGAAACTCTTGAGTACAGTTCTGCTGCCATCTGTTGTCACCACAGAGCTCCTCCCAAGGTTGCCTTTTTGATCATAGGGACCAAAAAGTGCCCAAATACCTCTTATTTCACTTATGTTTTTCTTGTCCCTGACTGTCAATACTAAATGTAACAAAAATAAGGCAAAGAGCAATTATTATTTCCAAATCTACTGCTGTGCTTTATTCCTTGAGCTTATGCACAAATCAACAGATCTGGTTGCTTGTATTGCAGTTTCTGCAGAGCTACAAAATACATCAAATGCTCTCACCTGGTGCATAATGCTTCACAGAGCATCTCTTTTACATGGTGGCACAAGGCAAAAAAATGAAATCCAACTTTTGGTGAGAACTGGGTAAATTTGGGTCCCTTAGTAACCCCAAACATCTCATCTTAAACGACAATTTTAATTGTTTGGATTCAAGTGCCTAAATGGTTATGTTCAGCTGTAGATTTTTATTTGCACTTTGTAAACTTTATCCGTGAACTTACGGGTCTGACAATTCTCCCCTTTTATGACTCTTTTTCTCTACAGAAATGACTGAAGCAGTACTGTCTTGGCTGGTGCATAAATGTGGAAGTCAACCACTGCTTGTTCCAACTCTAATACTCTTAACAGGGCACAAGATAGACACACAGAATAATTTAGTTTGGAAAACACCCTTAGGATCATGGAGTCCAACTGTAAACTTAGCACTGCCAAGTCCCTGATAAGTTTGAGTCTCTCTCTACACTTTGTTTCACCTTGTCTAAAACTCTGTTCTGCCCCAGATGTTTTAGGATTAACTGGTTGCTGTGTATGTAGTGCTTTAAAATGATAAAGGAGTTGCTTAAGAGCTAATCACTTGGTGTGTTTAAGCACTCTTTTCTCTAATTTAATTGCAGACTAAGGCTCTGTATTAGCCCTGCAGGCAGTGAGCTCCCTGCTGTGTATCATAACAGACCCCAAAGGGCACAAACTGCTATGGAATTCTCAGAGCCTTCAGTGCAGTAGCTGGGCTGCAGGGCTGTGAGAGGCAGCTCCCAGTCTGTCCACCCAGCAGAGCAGTGACACCTGCCAGCCAGAGCCAGCATGAGAACAGTGGAGCTGTGCATCCGTGCCTCTCAATTTCTACTCATCACGAACAAAGAACTGAGCCCACACTCCTAATCCAGTAGCAACACCCCAAATCTAGTTTGACCTGGTTTTGTCTGGGATAGAGCTAGTTTTCCTCCTAGTGGTTGGCACAGTGCTGTGTTTTGGATTTAGTACACAGTGTCGATAACAAACTGATGTTTTGGTTGTTGTTGAGTAGTGCTCAGTCAAGGACTTTTCTCATGCTCTGCCAGTGGGGGGGTGCACAAAAAGTTGGGAAGGAGCAGGGCTGTGACAGCTGACCCAAACTATCCAGAAGGAAATTCCATACCATAGAATATCATGTATATAAACCGGGAGAGTTGTCCCAGGGGCTGACTTCCCTTCAGGGACTGGCTGGGCACTGGTCAGTGAGTGGTGAGCAACTGTATTGTGCATCACTTGTTCTTCTGGGGTTTTATTTCTCTCTCCCCCTTTCATTACAATTATTACTGTTGTTATCATTAGTGTTATCATATTTTGCTTTGTTTCAGTTATTAAACTGTTCTTATCTCAACCCACGAGTTTTATTTTCTCCAGATTCTCCTCCCCATCCCACCAGGGGAGGTGGGCAAGGAGGGAGTGAGCTGTATGGCACTTAGTTGCTGGCTGGGGTTAAATCACAACAGCAATACTGGGGGGGGAGAGGGTAACTCTAAATTCAAAACAAACACAAAGGACACAAAGCATCTCTTCACTCGAGATTCAAACTCTCCCTTATTTCCACCAGCCAGAAGAGGCTATCAGCGAGCATGAGTGGCTCCTGTTCCCCTCATGACAACAAAGGGTTACTATGTCATAAGGCCATTGCCCAGCAGAGATACTTCGGAGCACTGGAAACATTCCGTATCTTGTGACACAATGTAATTTGTGATGTCACTGACATTTCTGTCTCTCTAACTATACTGCCTTTCCACCAAGAAATGGAGAAACCTTCTGCTAAAATCTGTACCGGGTTACCGGTACTGTCTATAGAAAATGCTGATCGTGGTGTTTATCAGCCAAGGTGGTACCAGCTCAGCTGGTCAGGACAACACCGGTGAAATGTACCCTGCCACATGATGCTGAATGCCCCAAATTTCTCCATCTCGCCCGGCATCACCGTCTCACTGGCTGAACCTTTGCCATACAATGAGCAAACCCGAAGTCTAACTTTTGCAGTAAAAATAGCGCCAAGAGGCCTCTGGCAAGGCACATCGTGAACATTCCCCTTTGGACGGGTCTGGGGGTGACCCCTCACCTCGCATTCCTTTGAGACTCCCCTCATCACCTTCACAAGCGAAGCGAACGCTGCACTGAGGCGTTCCCGGTCTTCGTCCTGCAACGAGAGACATTCCTGGTCACTCAGCGTGCTGCTCGTCGCTTAGAGGGTGGCGGCGGCGTGCGCGGGAGGGCCCGCGGCCCGTGTGGAGATGTATCTGGCTCTATCCATCCCCATCCCGATCCGCATCTCCGCGTGCCCGTGGCCGTGTGCGCGGCACTGACCGGGGCCGCTCCCGCCGCGCGCCGCCGCGAGCGCTCCAGCACGTCGCGCGCCGGCCCCGCCGAGCGCCCCCCGCACGCCATCGCCGTCCCGCCGCCGCACTGCGCATGCGCCGCCCCGCCCCCGCTTGGGGGCGCTCCGCCCTTCCCGCCCCCGCCCTCACCCCGCCCCGGGGCACCGGGGCAGCCCCTGCCGGGATGCGGCCCCACGGAGGGCTGGGGCCCGTCTTTGTTTTTCCCTTACGCCCGCGCCCTGCCCTGGGTAATGCAGAAGAGGCTGGCTTTCCTTGAAAGGGTCAGTGAGGTGCCCGGGTGCTGCCCCCCGGCTGTCCCCGCCGTGCGACAACGGGCAAGAGCCAAGAGAAGCTGGAGGTGCCCGGCCCCGCCGTGCCCCGTGGTCTCTGGCGGAAAGCGGTGCTCCCCGCGTGGTTTTTCTTCTAAACTTTCGCGGTACGAGATAACAGTGACAGTAGGTGGCGATGGCTGGCCGAGTGACGGGCATGTGGGTCAGAGGGCAGAGCTGCACACTCGCGGCACCCAGTCCGCAAAGGAAAGCCCGTTCGCCCGGCTCGGGGAGGGAACCCGCGCAGAGCCTGGGCCCACTGCGAGCAGGATGTGCCAAACACGGCGGCTCGCTCCCTGGTAGCCGGGTCTGTCCCAGGAGGGCAGTGCCAGGCTGCAGTCACCGCTCGGAGTTACCAGAGCGGCTTGCGAAGTGGCTGTGGCTATGTGTCAGTAGAGCCACTTCGAGCCTTCGCTAACCTCGTGTGCACTGAGGTGACGCTAGGAAAGGCAAAATAAGCACAGAATCTTTCTTTACGTGCAATATGGCCAAGGTTAACATGGAGGCCCTGATCCTGCAAGTCCTTCATTTTTGTTGAGAGCTTTGTTAGTTGTAATCTCTTTGGCAAACAAGAAAAATAATCCTCTCCTAGTTTACATTTTGTTGTCATCTTCCAGTTGCTTAACCAGAGCACCAGCCAGCCCCTGTAATAAACATACCCTTCACAGGCTGCTTGTTCATTAAAACATTGAAAGCCCCCATTCAGTGTTCAAATCCAGCTTAACTTTAAGTTTGGTCTCCTGTACTCAAAAGAAAATTTAGGCAAGCTGCTGGAGTGCTTGAGGTCTGGGGAACTGAAAGCAACATAAATGGGGGAGAAAAATAATATTTGATAAAAGCAACGTTAGTGTGTTTGATGTGGTGGAGAAACAGCCAGAGCAGACTGCTTCCTGCTTAATTGGAAGTTGAACATCTTTGCATCATGCCTTGTTAGCAATGGTCTCCTGGAGAGGTGAGTGGGTTTGCTATGTTGCTGCTCTTGTGAAATATACTTGGAAAGGCCCTCCTATGTCGTTTTCATAACAAGGAGAGAAAACTGTGTTCATTTTTTATTCTTGCCAGGTACTTGTAGCAGTAGCTTGTTGTTCAGGAGGTAAATTATTCCTGTTGTGTTGAAATTTAAACTCCCACCATTTTTTGATGTTTGGTGACACAGTACTCCTTTTGCAGCTGAGTAAATACATCTGTCCCAAGAAGGCTGACAGCTGAAATAGCTTTTGCTTTGAAACACACATTCACATCAGAATCCAGATGAGAGTTACCCTTATTTCCTGTACATTCATTCTTTTGAAATATAATGGAGGTTTGTGAAATGCTGGGCATTTCCACCAGATTCCTTGTTGCGTGGGATGATGGATCAGAATATCTGAAGACAATGTATTTCATTTTTCAGATGAGGTGGCAAAAGCCAAGAATAGTTTATCCTGAGCACTTGATTCTGGGTTCAGAGAAGTATCCCTGTTGTAGGAAAGATCATGAGCATTTACCTAATGCTGAATACCATTTTGCTTCCATTTCAGTCACAGGAAAGAAAGTCAGCAAGTGCTTAAAATTCCCAGAAATGTGAAGTGCTGGAATTTGTATTTCAAGCTGCAGAACACACATGTTGCTCTTTATTTTTCTTCTGTACCTAGTATAATTTGGTTAATCTATTGTGAAGTGACTTGTTTTATAAATGCCTACATAATACTTCAAGATCTAGGAGCAGTCTTTGTATTGCTATATTCATGGTCCTGCTAACAGTTAGCATACTGCCTCTTCTGTATTATTTAAATCAAATGTTTTGGGTGGGTTTCTCATCTGCCAAACCATCAGAAGTCGTGGACACGTGTGCCAGGGAGGTGGCCCACACGGTGCTGTTGGTGGCCTGCGCGGAAAATATGCCATGCAGGGACTTTCTTCACCTCTGGTACGCACGATGCCCTGGGGGGCCCTGGCTGGGCCGTGCCAGCGAGCGGGACACCTCAGAGCATTCCGCATTGCTGCCAGGAGGCGCTTCCAGGAGGCTGGATCTGAACCAAGCTACCCGGCATGAAGTTCAGAGGCACGCCGCTGCCTCCCTCGTTCTCCACAGGTGCTGTTTTAGTGGGAGCTACCCCATGGAGCTCGGGAAAGGCCCGGGAGCTCCCTGGTTCGTAGCTCCCTAGTGGGAGCCATCTGCCCCGCGCCTGGCGCAGGAAGCGCGCTTCCCGCACTCCTCCTTCCTTCCGCTCTGCCCCGCAAGCGGCTCCGCGCCCAGAGGAGCCCAGGGCTCGTCGTGTTTTAAATAAAAACCAAGCGGTATCGCCCCTCCGGGGTAGAGCGAGGAGGAAGGCTGTCAGCTGGGGAGCTCAGTCCTCCCCTCCTCCTCCTCCTGTGCCCATCATATCTCCCCGCCGACCGGCCGGCCCTGCCTGGCTGCTCCCCTCCCTCCCGCCTGTCCGGGACTTGGGTTTGGGGCTGGGGGGGGCGGCGCCCACCCGTCCGCGGGACCGGGGCCGGGGCCGAGCGCTGCCGGCCGGAGCGGTGGCTCGGCAGCCCGGGGCTGCAGCCCGGGGCGGACTGCGCTGCGCTGGGGGAGCAGGTTTCTTTGTTGGCTGCCGGGTGACTGGTTCCCATTAATCTCCCGCACTGGCCGTGGCCGTCTCCACTTCCTGCCTTTGCATACTTCTCTCTCCCTCGATCTCAGTCCCTTCCCACCCCCTTCCCTCCCCCCTTTCTTTCCCTCTTCTCAGCTTCTCCAAAAAACCTACAATCGCCCGGGCTGCGGGACGGGGGCTGCAGGCGGCCGGCGGAGGGAGCGCATCCCTGCGCACCTCGGTAAGGGCCGGGGAGCCGCGCTGCCGGGCGGTGGTCGCCTCTGGGGACCAGGGCAGGGGAGCGGGACTGGGGGGAGAAATTATCGGTCGTGCTCCGAGTGGCCATCCCTGCGCGGCGAGAGCCTCCCGCGAGCGGGGCGGGCCGGGGATGCGCGGCGGCGGCGGGGGCTCGCCGGGCGCTGCGGGTCCCCGGACCGCGGAGCCCCGTGGCAGCGGAGCCGCCGGAGGCCGTGCCGGTGCGGGCTGGCCCCGCGATCGTTGCGGGAACCCTGCCCTGACCCGGGGGAGCGCAGATGGGCGGAGGATCCTTGCGCACGGGCGGAGCGGGGACTCGGAGCTCCCGCGCTGGTGCCGCCGCCGTGCCTCGCGGGACGCTGCTTTTTACGTGGGTGGCGAGGGCAGAGGCACCGCAGAGGGACAGAGCCCGCGGGACCACTTCGGCCGGAACGGGGTAACTCCAACCCGACTGGGGAGCCAGCGCGCCGAGCGTGGGGCTCTCAGCTGGGGGAGACGGGGAGCTGCGGCACTTCTCTTCCTTTCCAATGCCCGCTCGCATCGTCGGTCCAGCCGGCTGCGGTGTTTGCGTGCGTGTTGAGAAGAGTAGAGGAGCCACCTGGACTCCGGCGGAAGACTTCGCGATCCCAGGACAGATTTGGCTGAAGAGCTAAGGGAGTTCTGCAGCAGTTCACTTGGTGGGAAAATCAGATGTCCTGCTCTTGGCTTGGTACCAAACGTTTGCATTACTAAGGTCACTGCAATCAAAGAGTAGCAGTTACATACGAGAGAGCTTTCTTGTGTTTACTCCAGTTTTATCAGTCCAATGTACTCTGAATTTAGTAGTTAAGTTGAATGAAGCTGGGTGCATAGTATTACTGTATGGAGTATGCCAGTAGTAGTGTTTTCTACACCCTGCACTGACTTGGGGAATAGGTTTTCTTTCATTTCTATGCTGGCTAGTTAGACTTTAACTTCAGACATATATTAAATAATCCAATAAAAATATCTAGACTGCTCAAAACCTGTGGAAGACGAAGGATGAAACTGTTAGTTGTAGACTGGTTTTTGATGATAGGATGGGTTGAAAGGAGGTTGATTTGCCTTTAAGACTTAAGAATGTTTTGTTTATACATGATTAATTTATAGTCGGTGGATTAAAATATTCCATATAGTGGAAGGGTAAGTTAACAGGGCAAAGGTAAGAGTATCATGCATTTAAGGTGACATTTGAGGAAATAATTTACATTTTAGGAGCACCAAAATTTAAGTTTCATTGGGGTGATCAGGTTATGCAGGTGAACTAGTGGAGATATGTTACCAAGTTGACATGTAAGAGTAAGATTTATGAGTTTGATCATTCATTTCCCTCTTGCTTTAAGTTTAGTTATTTAAAGTAAAACTGCAACACATTTAAAGCAATGGTGATGACTTCATCAAGTTAGCACGAGTTATAGTAAAGCACCTTTTAAAGTTAGCTACAGTCTCTCCATGTTAACGAGACAGACGTGGAACTGATATTTGCTTCTGGGGTGGAACCAGTATCCTCAGAGAGTATGGAGTGAGGAAAGAGGCTTTTGGGCAGAGCTGGTAGGGATGGTGGTGCTGGGCCTCACTGGGGCATGGAGTCTGTCCTGCTCCTAAAAGTATGTAGCATGTATTTTCCTCTTGTGAGCAGAAATAAGAGAGACCTGCCTGGCTTGGCTTTCTGCTGCTTCCTTCAGGGTGCTAAACTCCCCCAGCCAGCTTGTGCAGCATAGTCACTGCCCTCCCTGGCTCAGGGGAGGGGGAGAGGTGCCTTCTGTCCTCTCCTACCCCTGCAGCATGATTGTGCTGTGGCTGCCAGAATGTGCTCCAAGAAGCTCAGGATCAAGCATTGCTCTTTCCCTTTAGCAAGTGACTTAAGATACATTGTAGCTCTTTAAGGAGTGTGTGACCCCTTATTATTGGTGACCCTGTAAACCATTGTGTAATCTGTTGACTGTAACATACCATGCCAATTTATTCTTGGTTGGGAATTCTTGCCAAGGACTTGATGGAATAGCATGATTTTATCCACTTTATTGTTTTCATTGTGTTTCATAAACATCTAAGACCCTCTGGGAAGAATCACTGGGGTGGCTGGGCCTCCTTTTTCTAATTGCTGGTTAAATAAATGTTGCCAGTTAAAAAAAAAATTGAAGTGGTATGCAGGATCTCAGAATGCCTGGAACTGCTAAACACTCATGTTTAGGAAGCAGGACTATTTTTAGTGTAGGGGCATTTAAAGAAATGATACAAGCCCCTTGTGAAGAGGTCACTGTGAAGTATGCTGAAGAGCTTGCTTTTAACTGGAAAGCAAACCCAAGTTTCCCACAGCTGAGTAAAGCAAAAGATTCGTGTTTCCCCACTTAACTGAAGAGGGACAGGATGGATTTTTTTTGTTAGTTTACAGTAGTGGGAGTGAGGAGGCCCAAATTCTTATCATACAATGACAACAACAACAAAAATCCTGGTCTTAATGACACCTTTGCCTTTCTGATTTCCTCTAGTGACTATCTGCAATGGAGATGTAGGACTGAAAGGCATTTAACACTTTGGGAGCGTGGCTGGGAACTGGCAGCTGAGAATATGGTGTATCCCTTGGGATCTGTGTTTGTGGGAGTTCAAATGTCTCTTGAATGGATCCATGGTTGCCATCCTTGTCTATACCTAGAAGAACAGGGGTAAAACTAGAAAAGAAAAGAGCATGTGTGTTGAGAACTCCAGGTGATTTGAGATCCTAAATCAGTTCTGAATATGGGACTGAGGTTGCCAGATAAATTACTGTGAATCCAGAGAAGTCTTTCCTCAGTTCATCTGCCTGAGAAATGGAAGTCCTTGCTTTGGATGGCTTAAAAGAATGTGGTTTAGGTCAAAGTTGCCACTGTGTGCTACAAACATCATATCGTCTATGAGGTCTTGAGTAATCTAGCTATGTTTAATATAACCCAGGCTCCTGCAGGGCAGAGGACCAGCATCTGGGCTGATCAGACTTTCAAAATGTACCAAATGATAGCGGAGTTGATTTTTGGTCCAAACTTCATTCATGTCTTGTTTAGAATAAGTTTAGATTAAGAATTTGGGATTTTCCTTTTTTTTTTCTTTTCCTGTTGCTGAGTGCCATGTGTGTTAGTCTTGTCTGTGTGCTGTAAAGTGTGTGCAACTGTTGCTTTTCAGATTTTTTGGTCTGCAGTTGCGATTTAGTTGGCAGTGCAGATAGAGACAAGTTTGGGAACTGAATCCAAATATTTACATTCTCAATTTGGCGTAGTTTTTGTGCTTGTAAACATTCTTAGTCAAATTGAACTTTGGTGAGGTTGTAAGTGGCTTTGCCAAACCTTGGAGAGTCACACCCTACAAGACCTGAAATTCCTCCTTTTGGGAAGAGTTTTGGATATGCTTTTTGGGTGTACATACATCAGCTGAGAATTAGTACTCATCATTTTCACCCCTTATTCGATTGCAAAATCTTTTCCTGTTTGTTGCTTTATTTTTTTATGTAGAAATGTCTCATGCTGGTGAGCTGTGTCAAGTTAAATGTCATGGAGGAGAAGTCCTGCCCACTTATGAGGTCCTGTGCAGATTCTGTAAATCCTGGTCTCCTATGCTGCTCTAGAGCTCTGCCCTGGTAGAGAGGGGCCATGGTGGAGATTCCCCTCTCTCTGTAGCTACTGTTTTCCTGGTCCTTGACGTTTCATTGTGCAGAAGTTTAAGGACTGATCTGAGCAATGGGGATACTTGCTTATGGAGTTTTAGATTTAAATCCTCTTCTCATTAATGTAGGCTTTGAACAGCTGTCGGATTTTGTTAGAAACTTTTTATTCACTGGGGACCGAGCCTGAAAGATGTATTCTCTCTTAGCAGTTGAATTTCTGAAGTCAACACTACTACAAACTGTAGGGATGGGGATTAGCTACTACATTAACACTTTGTGGCCAAACCACCCTCTTGTGTGGATGCCTTCCTATTTTGGGCTGTTGCTGATAATCGGAGTTTGCAGTTAGGATAGTTTAGCTGCAGAGAGCTGGAGACTATTCTAGGATGGAGGTGACTGTGTTGCAGTGAGTTACAATAAGAGTTCCTACTCGTCAGCTGAGGTCTGGAGCTTTGAGTCTGGACTGCCTTAGCTTAATCCATGGTGAACATGTTTAGAGTAATGTAACTTGTTCTCCATCTGGAGTGTATCCTCAGATAGTTAAAGCTGTTAAGGGAAATGAATGGTCTAATTCATACAGACAGTGCTTTTGCTACATTCTGCTGTGAGCTTCTGACCTTGGAGATGTGCTTGGTAGGTTGAGGAACACAGGACAAGAGTAAGGTGTTCATTTTTAGTGCCACCTTCCACCATTCTTTGAAGATATGTTTGTTTGAGCTGTGTGTGTAGGCTGAAAAGCTGTCAGCTGCTGCAGTGTAGTTGAGAATTCAGTGAACTTGTGCAAATGGAGAAGTCCTTAAGGACACAGGGAAAGCACAGTGAGTTTCTGTCAGAAGTGCACCCTGTGTGTGTTCACACACAGAGGAATGGGGTGTTATTTCAGTTTGAGTATATCTGTCTCCTAATTGCTCTTTAAAATGAAGATGTAAGAATGCTTAATGTGTTAACATTTAGTGTTAGGACTGGTGCCAACACAGGAAACCAGGTCTTTGAGTTGAAACTTTTAACATTATTCTCTAACTCCCACGTTATTAAAAACAGTCACTGCATAAAGTTTTAAAGCCATAATTAATTTTATCATTTTGATGAGGTTGTCACACTGAATTACTGGTTTACATTTTTTCCCCTTAGGAAAAAGATTAGTTGTCTTCATGGGACACCCAGTCACAATCACAGGGGACAGATGCTAACTGACTAGCACTGTGCAGAGCACTCTGCTCAGCCTGCTATTCCGAGTATTAGGGCAGAGACCAAAGACTTTGGGAGGGCCGGCCTGGAAGATCTTGCAACCCTTCTTCAGTGAGGAGCAGATGTTCCAGACACTGACTCTGCTCATTGTTCTGGGAAGTCCTTCAAGTTAGGAGAGGAATCTGTCTCTTGACATTTTTGCTTTCAACATCGTTATTACTTGAGGGAGTACAAATAGTTTTTGCAATATGGGGTGAAATTAATGAGGAGTTCTAATGATTTTGATCCTTTGTCCTGATGAAAACTCCTATCACTTGGAGTCACAGGAAAGGGCCTAAAGTCATGTTTCTTTTTATGTGGGCACAACATACTAAAGAGAAATGGGACATATTGACTGACTCACTGTGTGTGAAAGTGCTTCTCATTTGTGCTACAGGATTGTAAGGATTGAAGTTTCCAGTTTCCCTTATACCTTAATCCTGGCTCTAGGCTCACAAGATCTGTTATCCAGTGTTGCTCAAATGAGCCTTATGAGCCAGGAATATTGTTTTGAAGATATGGCAAATGGGTAAAGTGCAAAAGCTTACCAAATAATCAGCAAGCTCTGATTATTTCCATTGTTAAGTTGCAAATTGGGCTGCAGTTCCATACCATAGCTTGCATTTTACTGCCTGCTATATCCCTGCTATACTGTTAACTTAATCTTTGAGCAGAACATCACCTCTGCCACTCAAACTGCGTAAGACATGACTGACTTGAAAGAAAGGTGAGATCAGGATAGGAAAGGAAAGAAAGGGATCATAAAGAGGAGGTGTAAAATCATCTGCACCTGCCTGGCAGCTGTTTGTAAACATTACTTACTTAACAATCTCCAAAACTCTTAAAACGGCATTCAGTTCTCATCAATACAATTTGTGCAGCTTTAGTTTAGTGTGCAGATTTCCGTTAGTGTTTTATGGATGTATCTATCACCATTTCTCTTGTGGAAGTGAGTAAATATCTGGAATTATTTCATTGTAATTCAGGGAAAAACAAGGACAAGCACAGGGAGCTCATACTGTCTCCTTCTTGTCACCTCTCTTGTCTGAAAGCCCTTGTGACACTCAGGGGTACTTGCAAGATTTAATGGCACAACCGTGGTTGTCTGATTTTGTTAATATCCATCCTCAGGGTATCCTCCAAGCCTCCCTGCCTGCTTTCACAGGTGCTGTACTTCAGCTCTTCCCTTCCCAGTGCTAAGGATTGGTGCAGAGGTGTTTCCTGCTGTAGGATTGGCTCAGTGTTTACTAGCCTCTGAAGCAGCACCTTGAGCAGAACTCTTTGAGGCTCTTGCTGCTGTAGTTGTAGAGCAGCTGGCAGAGGAACTGCTCTTTCTCTTCATAGGTTTCCATGCGCCTGGGAAGCGAAGGGGGATGTTGCCAGGTGGCAGAGCTACTTTCTCATCTGGTGCCAAGGTGAGCTGGGGATAATTGTCATTTGCCTGCTCTGCTTTTCCTGGGGCTGCGTAACTTGGATAGCACAGGTAACTCTCCAGAAAAAATAAATTCAGGAGAGGCAGGGGCTCTCAGACTCTTGCCATTTTTCCCATAAGTAAGGCTTCATCTAAACCTCTGCGCTTTGGGGAAAGTTGCTTGTTAGCTTCCAGGGAAGTGTTGGAAATTCTTTTCTCTTTCTTGTGCTGCTTTTCTTCTTTCTCCTTTTAGCCCTTAGCTCCCCTCTAAAAGCATTCCTAGCCCAGCAGCTGGGCTGTAATAAACTCTGTGTGTGCCATACTCTCTACTTGTACTGCTGCATCCAAGCTGCAGATGGAAGTGAGACCTATGTTTTGTGGACGCCACTTCTACTGTGGCTTGGGATTTGTTAGGCCCTAGAAAGGGGATAAATGGTGACAGATTCTTCATCCACCTGTGAGCATTGAGGCTTCTTGTCTGTCATAGACAGTCTGTGATAGCAGCTACTCGAGCTGCTGGTGATATATTTCTGTGCTTGCCTGTTGTTCTGATATTGACATTTTTATTTAGTGGAATGCCAAGAGAGGAATCAGATTGTGCTTTGCACTGTTAAAGAGTATCACATAGGATTTGATTGTGATTTCAGCTTTAATTCTGTCACTGTTTGCAATTGAGTTGTCTCCCTGTGAAACAGTTATCTGTGAGCTGGAGAAACCAACAGAGAAGTTGGTGAAAGTTCAGCTAAGGCAGTGTCTCCCAAACAAAGCAGTAAGAGAACCATGAAGTTTTTCGTGACAGGCACATTCTCCAGAGAGAAAATAACAGTGGAAGGTAAAAAGTTCTGATGGACATACACTGTCTACCTATCCACCTCCAGGAGATTGCATCTGGAGGGGGGAATATGGCTGAGGGGAAGTGTGTGTCTTATCTTTTCAGTTGTGTAGATCATTGTATATCGTGATATTTCTGGCAACTGAAAAATGACAGGTGTTAATACCTAGCTTAAAAGCACAGCCTGTGAGAAAGATGGGAGAAGTTTCTTGCTGCTCTGAGTGAAGCCAGCTTCTTTTGAAGACTAATGGTTCAAATTCAATCCATTATCATTATTTTTAGCAGAGAGCATTATTATGTACAGAGAACATATGATGAACCTGACTGATTTTTGGCATGCTAGTGTTGACCCAGAGCTGCTGTGGGTAGACTGATATGACAGAGGGAAGAATCTCACCTATTCTTAAACCTGGAGAGACAGTAGAATGTTTTGCTCTGTAGAACTGTAGCTGAGTTACTGGACTTGGAGGTGTGCTCTGGAAGCAGGACAATTAAGGTTAGTGGCATATTCATGTGAGAAATTCAAATAAGTAATGCATATTCATGAGCCTATGGATAATGGATAAAACAGCAGGAATCCAGCCCTGGAGAGCCTAGTGCTTTGTCTTGGACTAAAAGCTTCCTTTTCCCCTTCCCATGTGCTTTGCAGCAGGACAGGTTGGCAAGCACAGTTGCCTGTCCAGCCCAGACAAATGTAGCGGGAAGGTCAGCTGGGGTGGAGACCACACAGAGCAGCTGGTTTGGACCAGGTGAATTATCCCAGCAGTGTCTGCTCACCTCTTCCTCACCTGGCACTGTAGTTCTGGCTGTTACTTTCCAAATTGTTTCTGAACCTCTTTTTTTTTTTTTTTAAGTTTCCCCTCCTAGTTCGGCAAAGAGTAAAGGGCAAGTACATGTTAAGTGGTTTTTGTTTGTTTGTTTGTTTGTTTTGGGTTGGTTTTTTTTGGAACACTTAAGATGACCCTAAATATTGCATGGTCAGTGAGAGACATTTCGATCCAGGATACATTGACATAAATGAGATTTTATATATATATATATCTATATGTGTGTGTGTGTGTTTTTTTGTTTTCAATACACAATTAAGACATATGTCCGTAACTTCTACAAACTGAGTGGAGTATTCCTAAAACTGGGACTAATGGAGATATGTTATTTTCATCTCTAGGCTTTATCATGTGGATTTAAAAATCTGAATGATGAGGGCCTCTGAATCAAACTAGGATTAGTGGTTTCTGGAGTAGGGCAAATGACAATAAAACCCGGGAGCTGAATTCAGATAGTAGCAGAAAGATGATGAGCCATAGCAGCAGAGTAGCGTCTTTCATTTGTAAATGTAAAAGCTCTTAACGAAATGGGAACAAATGAATAAAAGAGTACATCTGACTTTAGTAGATGAGGGAAACATCAGCACAGATGAGGATCAGGAAGGTAATTCTGGGAACAGATAAACCCTTTTTTTCTTCATTTTTGGTGTCTTAGGAAAATCAGAAATATATTGTGAGGCAAAACATTTTCTTTCATATTGAACTACAGGTACCCAGAGTAGTGCTTTTGAGATGACAATATTGCTGCTGCCCTTCGGTGGCTCAAAAGGCTTTATTTTATTTTTTCCCCCATGCAGAATGTGATTTCAAGTGAAGTTACTTTTCTTCAAAATTTGTATGATCAGCTGGTGAGACTAGCAGGAGGCTTTTAATACCATGTTTCTTAACCACGTAATCTCAAATATTTATTAATGGACTAACGTATCTTTAGAGAGATGATGTTAATACTTCTTTTTTTCTTGAAAAGGACGAGTTCTTCTGTCTCTGCTTATGTTTAATTTTTGAGACTTAGTCATAACCATTATGTCTGGTTACAAGGAGGCAGTTATTTTGTATCTACCATTCCCATCCTTCCCCCCCCCCCCCCCCATTATAAACCTGTGCCAAAAGGCAAAATACTTTCTGGTATATCAGTGTGCAGCTCGGGTTTACATCTTATGTAGAGTATATTTATCATGACCATTCAAAAGTTATTAATTTACCCATTTTATTTCACAAATATTTCAAATAGAGCTTTCTGTACGTGGATTAAATTAGCCCTTTTTATGGATGGAAGCAGAGGTTTGCTTTGATACACAAGTTATCACATCAGATGTTTCAATTATCCCTAAACTTCATTTTGACCAGGGAGTGGAGGACATGTAGACCCTTTCTGCCTTCACAGTTTCTGATCTTTATTTAAAAGTCCTCAGCTCTCTATAAAGACTTAACTAGGTTAGATTCAAACAGAACAAAAAATGCTCTGCCTTTTTGTACAGCCCTGCTGAGATTTTGTAAGTCACTTATGATAGTTAGATGCTCATTTGCCATTAAAGTCAGTTTGAACCAAATACAAAAATCCTCAGTGTGGCTTTGGACTAATTGTTTAACAATAAAACATCCACATGTTCCTCTTAGAGGGAACTCAGGATCTTCACATTAGGAATGTGCAAGCAGAAGGCAGCAACTTATTGTTTCAGTGTTTTCCTTGTACTAACGATACTTCTACATGTCTGTATATATCTATTGAAGCAGAAAAGTACCTCTTTCTTAAAACAATTTGGCCCAATAATAACTAGTTTTCTTCTGTTCTCACACTTGGACGGAAACAGGTTTGCTCTATAATGTTGATGTTTCCATACTTTCTTCCCTTTTATTTTTAACTACTCTGGGAATAATCACCCATGAGGAAGAGCATGTTGATCATTCTCCAAGAGAGAATAATTTATTTTTCATAACAACTAAGTACAATGTCTGTGGAAAGAAAGAAATCTGAGTAAAGAGTTACTACCTAGCAAATCTCTTGTCCAGTTTCTGCTTTTTTGCTCACTCATTCAGAGGTCCTCTTAGTCATTCCATTACCTGGAACCTCAGTTTCCCAGTGCATTTGTAAAGCAATAAATGATATTGCTTCATATATTCCTGGGATCTGTACATTAAAGAAGCAGAAGTTACCAGATGTTTGTATTAAGCTGTTTTTTATGACACATACCTTTGCAGTTTGCTGCATTTCTTTTGGAAAGGTTGTGATGGGCTGAAATTGCACTCTGAAGGGTGGTGGCAATTTCCCTGTACAGTTTCAGTGAGCCTGAGCAGTGCACGTGGCTTGGGGAACTCTGAACTTGGGAAGGCTGAAACTCGTGTTTGTTCTGCACCGACACCTCTGGCCAAGCAAAGAAAAGGTGTTGACGTTGGAAGGAGCTGCAGCTCTGCTCCCTCGCCAAGTATGAGGTGAAGCCCTGAAGGAAGGAATTGCAATGATGTGTGACCCAGCAAAGGGTATTCAAGACTACTCCCTCTGAGTAGCTGGACCCTCCAAGGCACAGGAGGACTCACCATCTGCCAGCCAGGCACTCTTGTGAGAGGCTCAAAGCATACAGGTTTTATAGGCCTGTTAAAGCTGCACTGTGCAAGATGCTACTTTTTGTGATGCAGCAGGATTTCTGACTTTTCTTTTTCTCCTCACATTTTCCATTGTCCAGGAGCTGTAGCATCTATTGGGTTACACTTTCATTTAAACAAAATGCTACCAATATGCTTACACTTAAATGTGCTACATAAATACCTTATTTTACTGCTTTATTAAATGTGTAACAAATCTGTTTGGCAGCCACCTAATAGGAAATGGTGTATAGGTCTCTCTTGCACATTTACTGGGCTCTAAAGTTTTCAGGTTTAGGTTAAATTGGGTTTTAGATATCACTTTCTTTGAGAAAACTTTTCAAACAACCTTATTTCTTTCTCAGTCCTTTGGATTCTGTAGGGACTCTCTTAGTTTTTTATTCATGCTGACTGTTATTGACTTGAGTCCCCCTGAAGCAAACCTTGCTGCAACTTTTTCAAATTTCACTTTTGTGTAAATGGATTGCATTTGGGTCAAATTTTTTAAAGTTATATGCATAAAATACAATAGGGGGAGAATAAGCAGGTAACAGGAGATTTGTTTACATCCTCAGCTGTGCTTTGGTTTCACTGTGTCTTTTTACAGATGTTTGGTACCACAGCTGCCAGTTTTCCTCTGTCGTGGAGGGGATGCAGGCTGGAGAAGTGAACTGCTCTCTTTTCCTCCCCCAGTATTTTTTCTGGTCCTTTATTACACTCATGTTGACATTTCCACGGAGCTTGGAGCACAAGCTGAGTTAGCCAATCTTTCATGACAGCACTTTATTGTAATTACCAAAAGTTTCTTTCAGTACCATACTAGATTTGTTGCTACTCTAGAAACTCTCCTTTCCTTGTAAACTGATGGTGGGAGATAGTTTCATCAGGAGACCAGGCTGGCTGGCAATTTCTGGCTCAGATGGAGCAAGAAGGAACATTAAAGGGACAGAAAATGCTTTCAACTTGTGTATGATGAGGCTGAATGGAGGTGATTTAGTATACTGGCTGCTTGTTTTCCTCAGAGCTCTTCTCTGTCCTAAGGGAATCCCTCCTGCAAACTCTCCTTGGTTTAGGCAGTTAGTGACCTACCCCTGGCCCCACAGCTGCTCCATCCTCAGGCGGTTTGGGCATGTCTTTACACTGGGCCAAATGCCAACTGCATATTTGGAACTGAAACCCCATCTGGGTTTTTGTGGTTTTTTTTTTTTTTTTTTTTTTTTTTAAGCCAGAAAAAGAAATCCTGAAAATGTGTCTGTTTTTTGTATTTTGCAAAGGATGTTGTTCACAATAAGGGCGATGGAAGTCTAAACCTTGAACTACAGTAACACACTTGCATTTTGCTGAGGTAACTCAAGTATTTAAGTGCATGCAAACAGCATGATACTGTGTTTCTTAGAAGAGGATTGTGAAGTAATGATAAAAACTCCCAACAAGGTGAAAGTAGACTTAAGATCTTTCCAGTGGTTTTGTTTCCCATTTGGAAACCTGATCCATTGATTGTTTTCTCTACTGTGCTTAGTAGCAACAGCAAGTGAATTGAAAAGCAGGGACAAGCATCTGTTTTTCCATAGCTGATACTTAACGAGATCAGATTATATATCCTTCTGCAAGGCTGAGTGATGCCCAGTTGGTATCCCCCTGGGAGCGTAGTTGTAGGAAAATCAATGCCTTTAATACACTGGGTTTCTGCTCCACTTGTTTAGAAAGCTGCTCCTGGGGGCTCACTGCACAGCGAGGATCATGCTCCTGGCTGGAATTTGCCATGACCACCTACAGTGCCCTTCCTTACTCTAAGACTGAATGTCAGTCTTTTCTGCAATGTTGTTTGAGAGACCAAAGAAGGAGAGTATCCAGCACCCCACTCCCCTGCTTCTCAGGGTATTTCTTACTCTACTTAATGTAAAAGGGTGAAAAAAATCCCAGTATGATAGTGTGTTACCCCTGTTTGAAGGAGCAGGATGACATTTTTCAGCAGGCTTGGAAGCAGTGTGGAGTCTGCCTTTGAGCTAGGACTGGTGGCTTTGGCAAAGCAAGGCGTGTGATATGAGACTGGTTTTTGCAAGGTCCACTAAAACATTCTGACTAAACAGTTTCTTGTAGGCTAAACAGACTGGGCAAGGCTCATTCTATGGCCACAAGACCTACCAAGAGCCTGCTTGGTTCTGTGATTCAGGGTATGGCATCTGTCCCCTGACCAGAGAAGCTGAGAGCACAGTCCTCTTGGAGATCATGGTTTTCAAATGAGATCTGGATCAGGTGCTGGACTTAACACTTGTGCGTGTCTGTCCGAGGAGTCATTACATCTCTTGGATCAAAGCAATTGTTCAAGGCACTCTGAGCTCACCAGAATGTAATAATGATTGCCCTGTATCACTAAAGTGTCATCTAAAGATAGCGCAAGATCAGCCCACCAACACTGTTAAGCAATCACAAACAGTACAGATTAAGTTAGCCGGTAAATCAAACCCGGAAAACCCTCCCTTCTACCCTTACCATTGCCTATAAAGATTTGTTGCTTTTGACTCCTCCTTGGAAGATTACCAAATTTGGTAATGTGAGCTATTTCTGACCAGTTTGGCATCAAGAGCAGGGTGCTATTTAAGTGTTTTTATTTTATTTTGGTTTACTGTGCTTTTGCCTCCACAAACTTCCCCTCTTGGTCTAAATGGACACAACAATATTTTTTCCTTTGCGGCCTTTATACTTCTGTGGCTTTGAGCTGTTAAGTGAGTATTATGTTTTGCTCCAGAAACGGCTGTATTCCAGCTGATGAAGCAATTTGAGAGTGCCCACTTTTCACTATTTATTTTTCAAGGGTGTTGCAAGGTTTTTAATTGTTAAATGATTTGAAATTCTTCCTTGAGGAATATCCTATGACTTGAAGCAGTGTTTAAGTAAAGGAAGGCATGAAGATGTTGCCTATATGTCTTTTGAAGTCTTTAGCTCATATTTGTGTAGGTCATAATACCTAGCTCTGATATAGCACTTTTCAATGCAATTCTCCAAAGTGCTTTGCAAAGCTGGATGGAGCCATTACTCGAGCTAATGAAAAGGTTTTGATTCAGTGAAGCATGATTAAAATATGCTGTTTTGCTTGTGCTGAACCCTTTCTGGAATTCATTTGATGCTGGGGGAGCTTCCTGAGGAGCCAGAGTGGTCTAAAGACCTAAATGAAACAGAAACAAACCCAGCAGTTGCTTTTTATGGGAGAATGGACATATCAGCACAACTGGCTTATTGTACAACACAAGATTTTTGGTCTCATTCAAACATGAGATAAAAGATGTGGATATGGTAATGTCCTTGAATAATTTTAGCCAGTATCTCAATTTTGTAGGTTAAGAAATCAAAGTGGAGGAAAATAAAATTACTTGCATGACTGGAATTTCCCAAAATGCCAAAGATGGAGCTGGGGCTTTGAGTCTTCTGGCCACAAAGCTGCCTCTTTGATGCTTCACCATAGTTTAACAAGGCACTTGCTTTACCACTTTTGCATGAAAACCATCATTTCTAGAAATTAAAGTTCCAAACAAAGTGAAGTGTGTAGATAAATAATAACAGTGAATTTCTCCTGGTCAAAGCAAAGGCAAGTGAGGTCTAAGTTTAGTTTTAAGTGCTTATTCTGTAAATGAGAACAAAACATGAACAGTTTCACTGCTGATGTATTGCAATATATATGGAGTTTCTTGGAGTTTAGGAGCAGAAATGGAGCTGGAATTAATTTCCTCAGAAGTATAGAAAAATAAAATGGATTCCTGCTGTTTATCAGTGTCTCTAACAATATACCTGTTATGACATCATAGAATAGTTGACAAAAGGATAGTGAGATATACCTGTGGAAAGGTGGATTTCAACTTGAAATTTTTGAAGGTAATTGATCCAGCCAAGTACCACTCTGCTGCCCCACTCTTTGTTCAGGTCGTCCTGGAAGACAATGCTTACTCTGCCGTGCTTTGCTGTTGTGAAGAGAAAACAAGGTACTGCCCTCAAGTCAGAAAAGGCCTTCCTCCAACAGTGGCAGAGATTCAATGCCCCATTTATTGTCTTGAGATTTTGTTTCATTGTTCCAGTTTGCAAAGCAGTCTCCAGAGGTTTCTAAAGTATGCATGAATAAGAGAGAGAAATGAACTCCTAGTTTCTTTTGGGAATTTTAGCTTGGAGACAGGCCTGTCTATCTAAACCCATCTCTTGTTCCTATGGGCTTTGGCAGGAATCTGGATGGCACAGCACCCTCCTACCTCATCTTCTGCTTTTTCTCTATACCTGCCTTCATTGTTCATGCCATGCTGTTTGTTAACAAGACCATGGTCTCCTCAGATTTTTTTTTTCCATTGGCTGCCTTTTATTACCTTTATTCATATTCCAGTGTTGTCTACAACCACCAGTTGGTGATTGAAGCCAGATTTCTTGGTCTTTCTACATGCATAAACTGTGTGTAAGCAGTATCAAAGGTCCCTTTTTGATGTGAAAAAAGCAGATAGAAGAAGTGGGCAGGAAGCAGAGAAATACATGTTAACTTTGATTCATTTATTGGTAGTATACTAAAAAGTGGTCAAAGATGTCACTCACAAAATTCTCAGAGGTTGTGGGCTGACTGGGCTATAAGCAGGTTTATGCAGCACTGGTCTTGAAAAATTATGTATGGGAATCTTCCTCACATATGGGAGAGAAGTTATGTTTATATCCCAGAATATAAATGAGATGCTAACTGGAACAGCTTTGTAGCGTGGAATGTCTCTCTTTCCTTCACAGCTTTACATAGTTCAGTGCTTCCCCTTCTTCATGTCCTCATGCCTAAAGAATGCAGACGAATAGCTGGAAAAGGTTTGTCTTAGTGCTGTCGGGTCATTAAGGTTCCTGGCCAAAATATATCCCTGACCTCCCTGGTCAGAGGAAATTTCATCAATGGCAATATTTTCACTGAGGCTTTAGCTCAGAGTGTCTCAGCTGTTGTGGATGAGGCCTGAGGGTGCTGAAGGGGAGAGATCAAAACCTGCTATAACTCTTCTTAAGAGTGTGTCTAGTGAAAACCTTTATGCATGAAATCATGCCTGCAGATGATACAGAGGGGCATTCCTCCTGTGTCTGTATTTTTGTAAAATTACAGGACACTTCCCATTAAAATCCTGGTAACTTAAGACGGGTCTGTTGGCATCTCCAGCTGCAGAAGTTCAACTCTTAGAAGGACCTGATCATCAGTTATGAACATGTGTAATTAACGCTGAACTGATTGTACCACAAATTTCAGAACAAACTGCTTCCAACAAATCTATGTGTGTGGACATGAAGCATTTTCATTTTTCTGTAGAGGAGCAATTGGCTTTCTGCTGCTGAGATCATGCCTCCAGCAAGCTCTCTCTGAACTGGAGCTGTCTGCAGCCTTGCAGCACAAATGGACCGTAGCAGTGTGATCTGAGAGACTGTTTATGAAAAACACCGAACTGTTGTCAGGCTGGCATCAGGAGGAATGCTAATACCTGGTCAAGGAGAAACATCAAGAGCCAGGATGAATTCCAGCCAACAAATTGGAATTCTGCAGGAAGCAATCCAAAAATCTTGTGGAATATTCTATATTCTGCTCACATTACAGACAGCTGTTTCTATATATCTGAATAAAATCAAATACTCAGAATAGACCATAGAATCCTTTAGGTTGGAAAAGGCCTCTAAGATCAGTGAATCCAACTGTTAACCCAGCACTGCCAAGTCCACCATTAAACTGTGTCCCTAAGTGGCACATCTACATGGCTTTTAAATACCTCCAAGAATGGTGACTCAGCCGCTTTCCTGGCAACCCATTCTAGTGCTTGACACCGTTCTGGTGGAGAATTTTTTCCTTATATCCAAACTTAACCTCCGCTAGTGCAACTTGAGACTGTGTTCTCTCATCCTGTCTCTTCTTACCCGGAAGAAGAGACCAACCCCCACCTTGCTACATCCTCCTTTCAGGTGATTGTAGGAGAGTGAATCTTACAGCTTCATTCGGAAAGGTCACATCAAAGCACTTGATCTTGTGGAAAGTGGAAAACCCTGACTGTTTATAAACTGAGCCCTCAGCAGATATTCCTCTGATGCAGGGAATCCTCTCCCATTTTCCCCTGACGAACATGAGAAGAGTACTTGAAGAACATTCAATTGCAGATTAAATGTGCAAGTCACATCTATTATTTGAAAGTGTAGTGTTTTACCCCTTCTGATAAAGAACCCATGTATGGGGAGTTGACATAATCTTCCTCAAATCGTTAGTAACTGATTAGTTTCAGATAAAGTTTATTTTCTTGCAGTTATTGTTGTTCTTAGTCCCGGCCTTTCCTGTTTTGTGACCCTTGTGGGAAGGTTAGGTCTCATGATGGGGCCAGGCTGATTTTGCCACATCAAGAAATCTAATGGTTTAAACTTCTGGATTCAGTTCCGAATGACCTATGTACCCATATGGCTTCTGCTCATATTGTTTCATGTATTTTCTTTATTATTTTAAAACCTTATGAATGTGGTCTCTGTTATGTACAAGTACCTGCAGAACTGTGTGTCTTTTGGGGAAGCTGAGTTTTGCTTTTCTGAGCAAGCATGCAGTGTTGAAACAGAGCAATGCAGACAATGTTAGAGCCCTAAAGTTGTCCTTAGGGACAGAACATACAAGATCTCTCTTCTTCCTCCGTGTTTCCCTCCTGGAAACTTGGACTACCTGTGGGACCCCCAGGACAAACATTCCAGCCCACTTCTGCTCTTTATTGTCTCATACTGTCTTTGCACATGTCTCCAGAATACGAGTGTGCCTTTTGTAGGCATCTGTATCAGAATAACCACCAAAGGTTGGAGGGCAAAGCCCCCTTTTTAACTTCAGGGCAATAAAAAAACCCAACCACAATCTTTCCTCCCCAAGCCCCTTAATCCTCCCTGCAAAAAGCCCCCAAAATATGTAGGTAGTGACACTGCAAGAGCTTTTGGTTGGCTATTTAAAGACAGCACTGTTTAGGGGTGGGGTGAAGTGTGGGTGGAATCAAACAGTGCAGGTAGATGATTTAGAAAGTAGACAGCTGTATGTAAAATGGTATCCCTCCCAAAACAAAATGATGTCTCCAGAAATTGTATCTTGGTTTGCTGGTACCATATAGTATAGGATGTCACTATGAAGGTGCCTATACAGGTGCTACATTTTGAAAAACCCCAGATTTGAAACCGACCCCTGGTGGTTTTTCTGTTGATCATATGCTTGGTTTTTGGCTTGTATTGGTTTGGCACATCACTGTGCCACTTTGCAGAACCTGCAATAACTTGTGAAGTTCATACAGTGCACCTGGATCTTGGTATCTGTTCTTGGTAGAAATCAGCTCTCTGGATTTCTCTGCCTCTACCTATGAACAGGAAAGAGAGTAAGACTTGTTTATTTTGTTTGAAAGGATGATATGTAAAGAGGAGGAGTGAATCTCCAGGACCAAAAATAAAACAGCTCCAAAACTGGACTCCAGTTTTCTTTCAGTGCCTCCAGCCTGAGCTCTCAACAGGCAGAGAGTAAGGCAAGGCCAGAGTGCTCACAAGGATTGCTGCATATCCTGAGGAAAACTCTCTGGTGCCGTTCTAGTTTTGCTGTGGGGCTGTAAGGATGTTCCCTGCCACAATGCGTTTAGTGCAAATGGAATAAGCTTTTGAAATTTGTTTGTGTGGGATTAACAAACTTATTTTAAGATTTTGTTTTTATCTCAGGCTAGCTAGAAAAGTCTGGATAGCTGAGAACCTTGCTAAGCTTGAATAATTGAATTTGTCCATCAGCCCTTTTTGTGAGCAGGAAATCGTGCATTTCTGTGATACAGTATTTCTGTTTGAAGAGGAATGATTGCTTGCAAAGGTGCCTTTCCTGTTCATACATCTGATTGTATAAGGAGGGATGTTTTGAACTCTGTCTGAACCAGATGGGTATCTTGCCCTGGAATTAATCACCAGGAAAACCAATGACCCAGTTTCCCAAACCTGCTCTGATACCGGGTTAGCTGCTACTTCGTCAGATTTTCCGTGGGTCAAAACCAAGGTGCTGAATCCCTTTGGAAAAGGTGTTCTGATATATCTCCTACTGCCAAAATTTAATGCCAGCCCCTGGCTACCATGTGATGCTTCTCCTAATCATGCTCCGGGGTCTGTCGAGCCAGACAGAATGACCAGGAAATGGAAACAGTGTGGGGTGCATGGCACTGTCAGGGAAGAGAGAGCAAGGGCTGAACGTGAGAAAGGATGAGCCAGGAGCTGAGGGTGACCCCAGCACAGGTAGGACAATGCTCTCACTGACCTCAGCAAAGTCCCACAGTGCCCAAGTGGGACCAGGTTGGTGACGGTGACAGATTTCCCCAGTAGCCCAGCGATCACTGTGCAGATGCACAGAGAAGAGTCGAGACCAAGTTAAATCCATGCAGCGAGTCAGGCCCAGCAAGGACAGGGCTGGGGGTGGGCAAACCTGCAGCATGGCTGAGCCTGAGCTTACTCCAGGCTTCTGGTCTCTTGGGCAGTGGCTTTGGGGGTGCAAGTCCCAGGTCTGGATGGACAGAGCATTTAAGGGGTGTTGGTGCACTTGGGGCCCTGGCAGCTGCTCTGATGTGGGCCAAGCACTGACATAATTAATGGCACATGTTATTTACTATGTAAGAATTTCTTCTGGGCTCTGTGAGACAGCTCAGTGACTAAAGTGCTACTGGGTGTGAGTAAGGAACAGTAGGGCTTCCTTTCTGGAGGCCAAATGGTGAGTTATGAGTGTACCCCGGGCCAAAGCATGGAGGAGTCCAATATTTCACTTCCTGAGGAGCAGACTGAGAAAGTGGTTGAGTCTTGATGAGCGCCTCCCTGTTGATGTTCCCTGCAGTCCCAGGGTAAAGCTGAGGTGGGCAGTTGTCTGCTAAAGACAGGGACATTTCTGTGTTAGTGAAGGGTTTGAGTGAATGTAAGTTTTGGAAAAGGGAAGGGAAAAATTGTTTTCTCCAAATTTCTAGCCCAAGACTCTTCATGGCCAGTTTGTGTCTAATTTTCCTCTGTGTTGGTGAGAAAAAAATGCACACAGTGAGTGCAGTGAATAAGGTCTGCCTTGAGGGCTTACGCAAAAAGCTGGCTGAGCAGGTCACTCTCCCGGCCTTGCAGCAGTAGGGTGGTGACTCAACACTTGCCTGAAAATACTCAGTGCAATTCTGAAAATAGTCAGTGCAGTCCTTGTAAATGAAGGAATGTGGGTCTGGTGCAGAGCTTGAAGAAGTCTGTGGAAAAGCCCACGTCGACTTCAGTGGTCTTGAGAATGAAGCTGTGCAAGATTTGCAAAGAGCTGGCGCCAGATGCGCCTCCCACCCACAGCTCAGGCAATGAACATGTGTGCACAAGGTCGGGGCCATTATAAGAGAGTTCAAAGGGAGCTCTTCATCCAAGGAGAAATGTTCATAGGCTGATCTGTCCCTCAACAATGCACTTCCACACAGCAGCCATCCACAGCATGGGTGGGAGAAGGGAAGGGAACATCGCCCTGTCCCCCAGGGCTGAGCTGTACACACATGTTCTCTGGGAGATGAAGTTACTGCATGTGGGGTTCACAAAATAAACATGCAGGAAAGTCCTGCAGCTTGCTTGCTTGCAGTTTGATCTGTAAGAAAGGTCTGTGGTAGCATGTGCTTTTGCAGTCGGCACAGATATTTTTGGGGAGTGTGGCTGAAGTGTAGGCAGCACGTAATGATTCATGTGGAAACAGTAATTGCGGGAGTCGCTATGGAGGGGGTTACAAGTAAAACTAGTGAATGAGAAGAATATGTTCTTAACCGTCATGACCTCTTGAGAGAAGCCTGATGTGCAGATGGATATGCTGATAATGTGCAGATGAATATGGTGTTATTTGCTCCAGGAAAATACCAGAAAGTTTTGATAGTGTGAAACCTCCTGCCCTGGGTTGGTGGATCTCATCTAAGTTGTTCTTTTTTTCCATCTCCAGATGTGCCATTTTTTGGGTATGAATCCCTCTGGTAGGGCAGGGAAGAGCTGACCTTCATTAGGTAGAATGTGATAGGTTTTGTTACATCCTGAACCCCTGTAGGGACACTACAGCTGTGTCACAACCCCAATGTGGTGGCTGTATCCTGCAAGAAGTAGTTGTCAGCTTTCACATAGAGAGACAAAGCTATAATCGAAACACTGGATGGTTATCAAATAGCTCTCATTTGTATCATTAAAGGTAGCATTGCTCACATTGGGTTAGGGTGTGCTGGTCTGGTCTTCCAGTATTCAAATTCCAGTCTGGTTGATTTCTCTCCTCCTCATCTTTACACCTCCTGTAAGGCTGCCATGTTGTGGTCCAGGTGCTGTTCTGTTTTGCTGGCAAGTGAGGCAGATCTTGTTTGCTCTGTATACAATTACAGTGACTAAGGAATTTTAAAGTAAGATCTAGAAGTGCTGTCACAATGTGCTCTTACCCAATGTTATTGTGTGGGAGACAGTGGGTGGTAAATGCAAAAGAAAAAAATCCAAAGCTTTTCTTCCTTGCTCTTGTCAACTCTGCCAACTTTAATGGAGGATTTTTTGGTTTGTATTTGGGTTTTTTCTACCTTTTTTTAAGGCCTGAAGCTAAGTGACTATCAGAAATCTTGACCCTCTCTGGCTTTTATAGCTACACAGGAAAGCTTAAAACATGAGTCCCAGAGGCTTGAGATCTGTAAACCTAATAGGAGGTGTTTCACCTTTATTTATTCCTAGAATTTTGTGATTTGTTTAGGTCATCTCAGAGTGTCTCAGGGATTTATTTCAAGGCATAAAGCGCTTAAAACCAGTAGCATGAATTTTTTCTTATTTTTACTGTCCACTTGCTTTGTGGTGTTAGAGGGAGAGCAGGAGGTGGGTCTGTGATTCAATGCCTCTCCCAGTGAGCTGAGAGCTGTGACAGGAGAAAATTGTGTCTACCTGGAGTGGTCAGAGATTGTGTTCACTGAAGGGAAAGAAACTGGCGCTTTGCTCAGGGCTGGGGTGAAGAGGGAACTTCCATTATCCTTCACACAGCTGAGTATTGGTTAGGGATGGACAAAGCCACACTTTTTTGTAACTTATTATTTACAGCACAGTTACTTCCCTACTGATGTCACTGCAAGTATATTTAATTGCTGTAACCTCTAAGCATGGCCAAAGGTCAATCAGAAGAGCATCTGGTACTCCAGAATTCTAGCTCTGTGTAAATAAACAAATATTTTGGTAAATCCCTGAGAATGGAAGCTGGGGTCCGTGGCATGACAAGCAAACCCATCAAAAATAGATTTGTTGTTGTTGTTTTGCATTTGATTTTATTAGCAGACCAAATTTTCCAAGCAGGAGGATTGCACACACTGTATGCAATTTCCCTAAAAAGTACTTTCTCTAGAAAGCTGGGGGAAGGGGAAGAGAAGGAAAGGAATAACTTTTCAGTGATATTCTCCTACTACTTTTGTCTTTCATTTAAAAAGAGATGCTAACTCATAAGCTAGAAGCTTTCTCATGCATCAGGATAGCACAGCTTTATGGCCAAGCTCTCCACTTTGCTCCCATTTCAGGAACTGCACCGAAGGTGAGCAGGGCTGTTTGCAACGCAGGCACTTTCCTCCTGTAACACCTGCTTTTCAGAGCAGAGCTTTGCAGGAAATCAGATGTGATTGTGCACTGGGAGTTTTTATCTTCCTGCCAGCCACACAGATGAGGCTAATTTGCTTCCAAAGTTTTTAATAGTTAACAAAGCATTTTGAGGTTTCATTTTCAGACCCTTGGAGGTTTGATTGGTCCTTGGCACCTTTCACTACCTATCCAGTTTTATTTGGTAGAAAACAAACATGTTGAAAACATTGAACTATTAAAAAAAATAAACTGATCCAATCCTCCGCCCACCCCCTGCCTCCAAAACTCTTCCAGCATTTGAAGTTTCACGGAAACTTGCCTGTTGATTCTGACAGCATGGCATGTGGGAGGAAGGTCTAAGCATCAGTGATAACCAAACTGAGTGGGGAGTAGCTAGTAACTCTGCTGCATGTTTTTTGGGTGTCCTGTTATTTGACTCCATTGTTATAGCTTTAAAACAGGGTCCTGTATGTGTTTAAATAGCTGTCTGCTCTTGGTCAGCTTGGGAGCCTAGTGGCTGGTGTGGTGTTTGCATTTTTGTGGACACATTAAGGACAGGAGCAATCACTCGCCTCCAGGTGTCTGTGGATAGAGTTTCTTATCAGTTATTTCAGCTCCTGACTAGCAGGTGCAAACAGGTACTTGTTCATCTAAAACTCTGGCGAAATGAACTATGCCTTCAAAACTACATACCCTGCTTAATGAAGCAGCCTCTGCTAGGTAGGTGCTGTGCCTTTGTAGAGGACTAGATAAATTTACCTTGTATTACCTTAAATTTACAAGGTTAAACCTATATTGCCTAATATGTGTTTGCTTTGTTTTAAATAAGTTTTACAGGGCATAATTTTTTTCCTTGATGATCACAGTGTGCAGGTAGTAGTCACAGTATTATAAGGCATCAGAGGAGCATTAGTCATCTGCAAATGGTAGCAATCTGGTTATTATAAACTGCATCTTTATGATAACCCATGGATTAGGTAAACAAGTGTTATAATCCTGCACTTGAGGCATTGAGATTTTCATGTGACTTTGGGTAGGTCAGTGGTACCATGTTAGAATGAAATTTAGGGTTTAGAAGGTCTTAATCTGTCCATGCTTGTCGCTGGCTGACTCCTGGCTCTGAGCTTGCCTCCAGGGGACCTTTTGAATTGAGGATTGCAGAATCCCTTTCTTCTGACATCTACCAGTTTTTATTTTGGGGAAAAGAGGCAGAAAATCAGGACAGTTAAAAATAAGTTAGATATAGCATTGTCAGGAACCAGAAAGGCTTTACTTTGCCAGAGGAGAGTCATACTTCACATGTGAATGATCTTCTTTTGACCTAAACTTAAACCATGAGTTCGGGGAACAGCCATTTATAGGAGTGGTTAGGTCTGTAATTCACTGTGTGAATAACAGCATGGTCTGAAAGCGAAAACAAAGATCCTTACTTCTCGTCAATGAACAACATAAAGACTATCAAATTCGCTTGGGTTTTCTTGTTGTTACTTGAGTTTTTTTGGCTTGGGTTTTCTTTTTTTTTTTTTCATAGAGTGGAATTGGTGGGGTTTCAGAAATACTTTCAAACAGTGCAAACCATTTCCTATTGTGGCTGGCAGCTGTTCTCTGTGTTTCAGATGAGGGGCACAGCAACTCTCCTGAAGAAACAATTGCTTGCAAAGAACAGATGAGTCTGAGGTTATGGTTAAGGGAGAATGCACCCCCATGAATTACTGCATTATTATATGTCAAGAATACTTTTGTAGTCTGTCACTGAAGCAACCGTCGAGTGGGATTCTGCATCCCACACTTGAAAATGGTCCCAGCTCAGCCAAATACTCGAGCATGTGCTTGAAAGCTGAGCATTGATTTCAGCAGCTTGCCTAAGGGCTCACTCAGGTTCCATGCTGGCCTGGAAGGCTGATGGAATTCTCACAACAGCTCTCATGTGGTGTTTCCTGTGGTGAGAGTGGACAGTAATATTTGTGTGCTTCCTGTGCTTGTGAAATACAACGATCACTCCTTCTCCTTTTGCAAAGCTTACTACCTGGCTGGATCTCTGGGGAGGTGGGTGGGTGACACCCACGGGTGTGGTGGTGTTGATCTAGGGTGAGTTGTGCTGTGAGTTTCTCCGAGTTCACCTGTTATGAGATTCGGTGTTGCCATGTACATGACACAGGGAGCAAAGTTGACACGGAGCAGGCAACTGATGTTAATTGGTGTAGCTGCCCCCTTTAAGGAAGGAGAGTCAAATCAAAAGATACAAAGGTGATCGCTCAGGATTGACTAATGCTCTTGATTTTCCGTGCCACCAACCTGATTCCTTTAGCATGTGACTAGCAGGGCTGATATGCCTTAGTCATGATGTCTCACCCTGAATGGGCTGAGATGTGGTATTACTGTGCTGGGTATGGATATTCCCATAATGATGTTCCCCCCCCCCCCCCCCCCCCCCCCCATATTGTTTTATAGTTTCCTTTTTTTTTAAGAGGGAAAGCAGTAAATCAGTCTCAGCATATTAGTGATGAATTGACAGATGTATCAAAGTTAGTTACTGCATCAGGTAGGAAGCTGGTGATGGTTGGGTCTGTGCAGTTGTAGGGTAGGAGATGGGCTGTAACCTACTGAGCATATGCTGGCTCGGTTTTTGTACAGATTGCTGGGAGATCGACTTTATGCTTGTTTATTCCTTCTGTATCGATTCAGTTCTAAAGTGAAGATAGTTCAATGCAGAGATAATAAAGAGAAAACAAGTCTGACAGATGTTTTGTCATTTTTGGCAAAAGTAAATAACGAGTGTGCAGAGCTGTACAGCCCTGCCTTTGTGTTTGGAAAGTGCACATGATTTACTGCAGGAATCAGTTTGGCATAGCATAGCTGTGCCGATTCAGCAGGACCTACCATTATCTTGTCATGTTTTTTAGCAAATTGACTTTTACAAGGCAGCAATTCAAAAACATGAAAGAGAAATGTGCTGAGCAACCCATCCCTTCTTGTCCCCCATCCAGTGTCTGCTGGCAAATCTGCCACAGTTGCGCCCATGGGCATGATGATGCTCGGCTCCCTCACTCGCTCGCAGCCTTTGGGCGTTCCGCGTGCGTGAGCTGGTGTGGGTCTTGATTTCATTATTGTGTTCTCAAGCTCCCAAGCTGCTGACTTTTCAGCTAAGTGCAACAGTTCACACATGGCTTTCTGTCGTGCTTCGCTTTACAGACTTAATAGGATTTTAGTGGTACAGAAGGAGTAACAAAAGCACCGTTAGCAACATTTTGTAAATCTCGCTGCTTTTCAGCTCTGCTCACCCACAGCTTGCGGTCTCCCACGGACAGAGGGAAAATGGCCAGAAAGCAGCGAGGTTCCTGGGCTTGTCCTGACTAGCACTGCCTTTCACTGCCTCTGAAGGCAGAGTATGGAGCCAGAGGCACTGCTGGTCTGACCCTGAAGGGCATTTTTGGTGTTTTTAAAGTACATCTCTAGTCCAGTCTTAGCACTGAAGTAGCTGTAGATACACTATTTCTGCATTCGCATATGTTTGGCAAATGTGCATGGATTGTGTTTATTTTTAAGGGGTTAATTTAAAATGTATAAAACTTTCCTACCTTCTGGGAATTCGGGATGTTCAGCCCCATCTATGCCTCAGCAAATGGCTTCTATTTAATACCATCTTTGTACGTTACCATCAAGAGATGGCTATCTCACAGAGCTAATCTGTGGGTGTGCCCAAGGGTGAAAAAAGAGCAAAAGAGGTAAGACTGAGGGGAGTGGAGATGAGAGAAGGAACATTCTTCATTAATGCAGGTTTTTACAATGGATAATGTATGGGAAGGGTAGGGGCGGAGATGCTCCAAGAGCACTCTGAGATAACAAAACAGCTTGTTTAGCTAAGCAGGATGGAAATGACAGCCCTACCCATCCTTCTGTCTTGCTCTCCTGTGAACTAGCCAGCACTCAAGCCGCACTGTTCGTTTTTGGGGCAGGACTGTGCACCGCTCCTTCTCCTCTTCCCTTGGGTTTTGAGATGCCACTGCAGGGCTAGTGGTGTTTTCCCTCCAGCTCCTAAGCGTAGCAGCTTCTGTCTGGAAGCTGATGACACTGCCATCTCCTCATGTTTTGACAGGTCCTCTGGCACCAGCGTGTGCCTGTGTGTCACCACATTCCATGAACCTGCTCCACAAACCCTGTCTCAAGCCACAGTGCTCGTTTACTTGAAGCCATGACTATTTCCTCAATAGAACGTTCCTCTGTAGAAAGTACTTGTTTCCTTTCCTTTCCTCTGCAGAAAGTTTTTGTTACTCAAAAGATCCATTTTGAAGATAAGCCAGGCACACCAGAGATGCCAGTGAGGGAGATCCATCCTGAAGTAGCAGGTTTTGGATCATGCTGCAGCCCATCACTTGTGTAGGTTTTGCTTCCTCTCTCAAGTAATGTCTTGAAATCTTTTGAATGACTCACTCAAAAGGAAAAACTCTACTCTGTACTAATGGTTAATGGGTCTTTCTAGCAGATGTAAAATCCAGTGAAACATATACAGTTTCTTTAGTTTTAAGAGGAACAGATGATTTAATAAGCAGCTATAAATCTCTTGGGAATGTACAGACATAGTCAAACAGCAAACTTTTGCCAGATTTTTCACTGACTAGACTTATAGCCTATGAGTCATAGCGGTCTGCTCCACTCTCCACCTCAATTGCCTGTTGTTGTTTTGGCTTTTAGAAGTGCTCTGTGCTGCATATGGATTTTTTATCACCTTCTCCTGTTAATGGGCTTGCTCTTTCATCCAGGAGACAGACTTCAAGGAGTTGACTCTTATTCTCCGTGTGCATGACAGTGCATGACGTTTCTTTTCCATTCCTAGCTCACTGTGCCATTTTAAAATTGTATAAGGAAAGTGTTTCTGAGGAGTGTATTAATGCAGCCTCCTAAATGGGCCTACTAGTGGGGGTCCAGTTAAATTGAAAGAGATATAGCCAGTCTCCTCTTACTACAGTAATGTTTTCCTTCCAGCAGTCAGTGGTTAATGAATTTATTGTAACAGTATTTCTAATAGTTCCAGTTATTATCAGCCCTTTAGAGATAGGGGAACAGGTAGAAAGCAGAAAGTTGTTCCAGTTACCTCTGTCTCATGCTGAGTTGCAGGGGATGGTTGTATTTTCTGAGGTACTGAGCTGCCATTACAAAAGGATGTAAAATGACACCGTGTTTAACAAACATCTTCTATATTGTGTTGGCCTGCTGGCTTTCTATGAGTGTCTGAGATATCTGGGAATGGGGGCTGCAAGCTCTGTTTCATTTTACAGCTGGTTCACAAGCCATGTGAATTATACTTGGGAGCCACTCTAGAGGAGGTGAGGAATTAGAATTACTAAGATTTGCTCCAGGTCACGCCCAGGTAAACCAGAGATAAAACTAGTGATAAGACACAAGACTTTGTGTGGAATATTTAACCACTGTGGAGGTTTTTGCAAGACAGGTGCAGTGCAGCTTATTTTGAATGCAGCTGGATGGAGGGGATTTTAAAACTGACTCACAGCACGGATTTTTTTTTTCTTTTAAATCTCACAATGTAACTACAAAAATCTAAGAAAAATTGTGCAAAATTCTGACTTCATCAGAATAAACAGGCAGTAAAAATCAGGTTCTAATTCTTTCAGTGGCTCAGGACTGCATTTGTATTTGTTAGTCTCTGGGACCATGTAAATGGTGAGGGAAAATTCTTATTTCAGTGGTAAGGATGATGAGAAAACCCTGTTCATATTTGGCCTTTTCCAGGCTGAAAGGAATATCAAAAATGCATAGATGTGAAGCAGGTTAAGAAACTGGAAACAGCCTTAGAGGCTGTTTAATGTACAGAATTGTATAACATGACCAAAAATAGATATTGTTTGAAGTTCATGGTGGGATTACAATTTATTGCATTATTCCAACACCTTCAGAAAGCCAAACAGGCCTTGTGTTACTGGGCAAAGAAAGCCATCCAAGGTCATATGCCTGCATGGGGTCAAAATCAAGAACAGCATTTGACTCTTCTGACTCCTTGTTAGGCCCCTCCACGCAGTGCAGGAGGAAGCACAGAGGTTTTCAACACCATGCATATGTGCAAAATAGCCCTTTCAGCGCTCTTTCTGGCAAACTGAGAGCTTTGCTTTATGGTTTCAGTAAGCACAGAGCTCTCATGTTTGCTGATGAGACTTTCACACGTCAGGAAATCAGAAAACTGGAGACGTAATCAGCGTGTCTCTTCTTGAATGGGGAATTTTCCCCAGAGCAAGTTGTGATGCGTGCTCCTAATGATTTGCATCTTACGGCTCAGACTTTCCATGAGCTGCTTCCAGCACTGTAGGCACTAACTTGTGTTTGCAGTGAGCACACACACACCCAGCTGCAAGGGTAACAGCCATAGCTTACATGTTTAAATCTTGGCATAGCTCTGTGGAACTGATTAGGAATGTCCCGTTCCTTTGGAAGCCTGGCCCAGCTGTGGGGTTTAGGTGGAGATGTCAGTGTAGCGTTCAGTGCTTCCCCAGGTTAGGGGTTAGCTAGAAATGGAGGCTAAGAGAGGTTTCGCTTGCTCTTCTTCACCGGCAACCAGGTCTTCTGCAAACTTGCTGGTGTGTGGTCTGTGCACACTAAATGGCTGATGCTGAGCCTGTGTTGTGGGATTTCACTGCTTCCATAGTATGAACAGCAAGCAGCAGCAGTTGCAGGGAGTGAGTTTTGTCCACCCCCTTAAAACAATGTACATAGCAATGGGGAACATCATGTGACTACATGGACCTTATCCAGAGTTTTAAAGGGAAAATATCTATAACAGTGTCCTGGCCTATGTAAACTGTATAGTTTTCCCAGACTTGGAAGAAAAGCACTGGTACTTTCCCAAGTTCCACCCTTTTTGGTTTGATGTGGAAAAAAAAAGGTTGATTCTTGCTTTCCTTTTGTCTCTAAAATGGGAAGTAATTTAATGAAAATAAGAAATTATGCTTTTTCATGTCAAGAGGCAAAATCTTATCTCTGAGCCGTCTGTTTTGACAAGAATGAAGCAGAATATGTACTTTTTTTTTCCATTAAGTAATAACCTTTACTGTTAATGGTGAAGAAAAGATAGGTAGATGTGTGATTCTCCAGCAGCCTAAATGTGGACATTGGGACAGTCTTTCCTTGATGTGGGGCTATTTTCAGACACATCCCCCAGCTCTGTTTGGAAGAATGCACAGAACTGAAGAAGGAAGGATGACCTTGATTTTAAAGCATTCATCTGGAGCTTGGGTGCTGGGAGCTGAATTTCTAGCCCCGGGACTGGCCTTCTCTGTGGTCTGCAGTGTGTTGCTCAGGGAATGTGTATGCCACACAATGGATGTCAGCACAAAGGGCCCTGGAGCTGACTCCAGGAGGTCTGCACCGCCCTACAGTGCAGTTGGGCGCTGTGTGGAGCCACGGCCCCTTCCCAGGAAATACAGCTGCACTAGTTCAAGCACTGCTTTGTGCTGTTGGAGCTGTGCTGCTTCCAGTTCTGGAGTTAGGATGGTTGTGGCTCATTTGGACATCTCTGTACCACGCTCCATTGGTAAACCCAGAAAGCACTGAGATACTGAGAAACAAACACAGAGTTCATAAAATGTTTTTGAACTGTCTGCATGGTCTGGTTTTGGATTTCTTTTGTTCTGCACAAACTCATCCTAGTCACTCCAATGTCACTGGCTTTCATTCCCTCTGTGGCACTGGAAACCAGCTAGAAAAAAAAGCTTCATTTTGGCTGTTTCCCATGCCCAAATTGTTTTCTGGAACATTCCAATTTTGACTGACTCCAACTACCTCCCAGGTTCTAACTCTGGCCTTGGGGGAAGCAGCAGAGCCTGGTGCTCAGAACACTGTTGGTCACACACAGTTTCCAGAGGGCCACTGTGCAGACTTGCACACAAAGCCATTGAACTCCTTTTTTCCAAGCAGCCACACTGGAGTGACATTTACATGGCTTTGCAAAGCACCCCGAGGGCCTTGAATGAAAGGCGTTCTGCATATTCAAAGCAATATTATGTTTATCTGTTCTATCCAAAGTAGAGGAGAAAATGCTTTATTGTCTGTGGCTTAAAATCTGCCTGCTATGATGTTTATGACAGCGCAAAAGACAAACTCTGTATCCCTGAGAAAACACCACTGGCTTTGATTTCAATGGGGTGAAGGTGATGGGGAGTAGTGCTGGGCCAGTGCTTGCACTATCCATCCTCCCCAGAGATGAGAAGTGGGGCTCACAGGCATTCCCCCAGCATGTTAGCAGCAGTTCACAGGGTCTCCAGGCCAGCTTGGAAGTTCAAGTCACAACTGAAAATAAAGGAAGCCAACTGTGTTAGCACACAGAGAAGTCATTGCCTTTTGTCCAAAGGAACATCGGGCTGACACTTTCTTCTTGGAGTCTCTTGGCTCCTAGCATTTCGAAGATAAGATCTATCCAGTCAGAGGGGGTTGCATAAACTTCCTGTGAACTTTCATAGTTGATGATCAAAAGGAATCACAAAACATGTTGTCATTATTTATCTATTTATTTATCTATTTAGAAGTTCAAAGAGTGTACACTTCTATCGGTTGTGATTTTTTTTTTCTCATGTAAACAAGGTGATATCATAATGGATGCACAGCCTTAGGGGTCCACATTTTCCATTTTGAGTTTAAATTAAGAACTCTTTTCCTCTGGAAAGCATCTTTTCAGGGGGAAAAATGTGAAAAATGCAACCACCACCCATATTCTGCTTCAGAAGTCGTCCCTGCAATATTATGTCCTTGCGTCCCTTGCTTTGCTAAAAGATTCTCTTCCCTGTTAACTTCATATAGCCGGTATATCAATAGAGATGGTTCCCAACAGCATCTTTTTCTTTGTCCCACTTCTTGGATACAAGTACAGGAAGGGCTACCTTGACAACAATTTGAAAAGTTCCCCTTCAGCTGGGGATTTGGCTTATATGATCTGTATTCCCATAATTTATGTGCCCCTCTGTTCCCAGTAAGTCAAAGCTTTGCAGCACTTGCTCAGATTCACACAAGATCTAGTCCTCCCAGAGTTATATTCTTGTGTGTTCTGGTTCCGTGCAATTCCAGGTGTGAGGGGATCTGTTTTTTGAACTGTCTTCTAGTCCCATGTGTATCATCTTGTGTCACAGGATGCGTGCTGTGAACAGGAGCAACAGAAACTTGTCCTTTCACTTTTACTTGAAAGAAAGAGTAGTGAAGTGAGACAAATGGAGACCTTGCATTCATGTAGGGTCAAATCAGAAATCCTGTGGAATTTCAAGCAACTCATCGACATCTCTCCTGATATGGCTGGTTCCCAGAGAAAACCTGCTTGTCTTATTTGCCCTTCTTCTTGGGACATAAATCCACCCTTGATGGGGATATACAGACAGGATATTTGTATCCTCTCCTTGGGGTCTTCTCCATCAGTTTTGGACCTACAGCTTCCTGTCTCTTCCTTTTGGGCATGCCTGGAATATGGCAGAGCCATGCAAGGAAGGGTGTTGACTGGAAGGAAGATGGGTTGCAGACAGGGCTCGCTCTGGAGAGTTAAGGAGCAAAGGACTTACTTACATGAGATTCCCACCTTTGGTTATCCCTCTGGCTTGGCTTGTGCCTTGGCCTGGTGCCATCTGACACAGTTTGCAGCGCTGGGATGTTGAGGGCTGACTGAATTGGCTGCCTGGGCCCAGAGCCAGTTTGTATGGCTTGTTTGGCTTTGCACTGCTTTTCTAGCAGGGGAGCTGTAATATGTGTCTCCTGTCATGAATCAGACCATAGGTATGGATAATTCTCAAACCAGGCATTCGCATGAGTTAATTCCATGCTGTTCATGTTTAAAGTTGTTTTATTAAGGAATTATTCAGCTTATTGCTCAGCAAATTTTCAGCATCATTAGCAGGTTTAGAATAGGGGTTGTGTCCCAGTATGACCAAACAGTGTCTTAAAGCTTTAATTGCCAAATAAAAACTCTTTCGACCTCTCTTTTCTAAAATATACAACATTACTAAACCATCACTTTGGTAAAATATTGTAGCACATGTTTGGTGTATTTTTAAGTTCTTTTGAAGTCAGTGTTTAAATGCTTTGCTGAATCAGGGCCTAAAATAATAATATCCACAAAGTTAAGCCACTTTATTTTTGAATGAGTGTTTGCAGAGGAATTGAATGCATGTCAGCTTCTTGTCATGGCCCTCAGGTACAGATCACCTCTTAGTTTCAGTGAATTAGAAACCTTTCCAAATTGCTGTCTTGCACACAGTTGCAGCGTCAGGGTCAGACCCAAGAATGGCAGGCTCTCATTTGCAGAATGACATCAAACTGAAATGGGATATAGGGCCATAAAGGGATTGGCAGCATCTCAAAGAGAGCGCAGCTATGATTAGTCATTTCCTATATACGTACTGTATAAATACTGGGGATATACACACGCATTTCTTTTTTCTGGGTTAATGAAACCAGTACTATGCTGCAAACGTGATCCTTGCTAGACCATTGAGGAGGTAATGGAAACTTAATTCTCCTGTTAGAAGAGAGTTGTGCATACACTTTAAGTAATGGATCTGAAATGGGGAAAGAAAACAAGTCCATAGCTGACTGATCTTTGTCTTTTGCCTGTGCAGTCCCCTCGCAGTTGGGGAGCTCCTGTGTTGGGTCAACTCCTTTGCTATCGTTTGCAAGGCTACAGTGTACTGTTGTGCTACTTACTTTGATACCACAATCCTAGCAAAACATGCAGTGAGGCAAAATTGAAATTAACATGCCACTTAAGGCAGTGGAAGGTTTAATCGCTTTAGTAGAATGATGCTCTTGGGATCAGAGGTGTTATCTTGTGCCACTTACTTTGTTGTTGTGTTCTTACACCATCATGTTAGAGTGTAACAATAAGGGCCAGTGCTGTGCACTGTTAGTTTAAAGAAGTCGGTGCTGTGGGACGGCTTCAGAGTGTGTGGTGGCTGCTGCCCTGCCTGTCATCACTTTGTCCCACCTGGTAGTCCACAGAATTCCCTGTGCAAAAGTATTGAGTGCTGGGTCTCTATAAAAAGAGCAAAGAACACAGTTTTTGTAGTGCATGTGTGCTTTACATTAAGAGCTGGCTTGGGCTTTTCCCCTTGTTTCCATACCTCTGCAAGTCACTGCCTGGTGATGAGGAAGCGCTGCTCCCAAGCTCCCTGACTCTCCCAGTGAGGTCAGCAGGAGCTGCAGGCACTTGCAGCAGTAGTGGGTTAAAAACATACTGGGACAGATTAATTAAGTTTCACTTTTTGTTGTTGGGTCTTAAATTACGGAATTTCAAACAAATATGTATTTGTTGAGGTCACTGAGAAGATGGTCAGTAAATGTGTAGAGGTGACACGAGGAAGAGCAATAAGGTGGCCATCTTCAGTGGGAAAGGGGCAAAAGCCCTTGTGAAGCACAGAAAGTTATTTGAGGAGGGGAAAAATCCTAAGTAACTTTGCAAGAGTGTTTTTTATCTAAAAAACGCAAAGGAAAATGTTACTGAAGTTGGAGCAGTGATTAATTTGAATTTATACCTACCAGAGGTTTGTGCTGCTGTTGTGGCTGGCTTAGTCTGTAGCTCACCTCTGATGCTGTGCTTTCCCCTACTGAAAGTGATAAAATTTCACGAGGAGCAAGTCTGATTTTTGTTTCCTCTCCTGTTGCTGATGATGGCTGCTTGGAAAACATTCAGTAAAGAATCTCAGACCAGGCAGCTTGCAGAGTGGGCAGCTCATGGTTCCCTTGCAGGTCTCCAGGCAGAGACTGCAGGTGTGCCTGGTGAGGGCTCCTGCTGGGCACTCACCCTGCTCAGTGCATGCCCGCTCCTGCGCCTCACGTGGCTGCTGCATCATGGGGCCAGGAGCGTAGGAAGGAGTGTGTTCAACCAGTCAGAAATGGGAAGTGTATCGGAAATAAGAAACTAAACATCAGCTGCATGTGAGTAATGGATTTTCTGTCTCCTGCAGGGGGTGAGGGTACACACTCTGATGCCTTTTGATGGCAGGGTAGCCATGATGCTGTAATTAATGCAAAACCAGCTATTCATCATGTCCTCTGCTTATGATTTCAGACTCTGTCCTGATTCTAAATTGTGTTCTGAGGTATTGATGTGCTCAGATGAAAGCCCAGTGAGAAAAAAGTAAAATGTGGGAATAGCTCTTGTTTCACTGGGAACAGTCTGAGCTACATATGTCACCTTTTGGCAAGAAGCTGATTCGGGATGTATTCATGAGGCTTAGAATAGAAATGTGCTTGTCTGAGGGCTTCTGTGGTAGTTACCTGCCCAAGACCAAAGCTTGGGTCATAGTTTTACTCCTGTGCCTTGTTCCTACATATTTGTGTATGTGTGATATATTTTAAGGACTTTGTTTGCTTTGCTTGGAATTTTAAACTGTAACAGAGTGCATATGTAATGCACTGAGCATTTTCAATGATTTCTAAATGCCAGCTTGCCTGCTCCCCCAGAACCTTGCCATATATGCAGATGTGGTCACAGAATGAAGTGCCACAGAGCCATGAATGCTGGAGTGGGATGTGATGCAGATGGTTGGTACATACTCCAGTGTTACCAGTGATGGGGTCTATAGAAGATCAGAGCGTGATCAGCCATTTCACTTGTCCATTGATCAAATCCTACGATGTTTTTTTATCACTTCTGTGTCTTTGAACACTCTCTCTGCAGTGATGTAGTGTAAAACATTACTTTCTTGGGAGGAATTAGCAGTTTCCCTCTTTCCCCAGTCACACTGCTGAAATTGTGCCCACTTGCCACATGTGGTGAATTTACCTTAGTCATACACCAAAGGAAACTTTCAGGACAAAACCAAGTTTAAATTTTTTAGTATTTGTCTCTCATGGCTCTGGCTGGGCATCACTGATGCGTTCTTAGGGGAACTTAGTGTGAAATTGCAAACTTAGCATGTGGCACTTTCATATCTAGGAGCTATTTGATATGACGTCATTTCAGCATCTTCTGGACCCTTGATAGCTTAAGCAGCTGTCTTGTTATATTTATCTGCCTGTGAGTAGTCTGCATGCAGTTTTTGGTAACAGTGTAAAATATGCCTCATGTATATGCCTTCATGTGATGTTCTTGTTAGAGAGAGAGGTGGTTTAAGTGTGCAATCTGCTGGGAGCTCTGTCACTCACAAAATTTAGTTTTCTGAAGTACAGAAAACTGGTCTAGTTTATATCTAATAATGGATATATGGGGAGACAGGTGTTCCCATGAAACATCTTGGCTATCTCACACAACCAGAAGGGTAACATGCTGAAACTCTTTAATCTCCTCATCTATAAACCTAGTTATGTTGATTATATAATGTATGTTTTCTTGTGTTCAGCTCCCCAAATAACATATAAAGGATTTCATAGGCTAATGTTGAGTTTTAAATGTAGGGGTGGAATAACATAGCTGCCCAATGAAGTGGTTAATAGATACAGGAGAAATTGATTTCCTATTTAGCTTGGCATAGGCAGCTTTGCAATTTTCTGCCCACTAGAGGGACTGCTGCTTATACTGCTCATTGCAGAGCACACTCATGAAGTCCCTTCAGTATCTTTTATGATGTTTTAAAACTTTGAATGACTGACTGATTAAATGCTCTAAAGATTGTCTCCAAGATATTTCTCAAAGTGTAAAAACTTTGGGCACAGTACTCTTCCTCTGAGTCCAAATACTTTTTAAACTGAATTTTCTTAATAAATGTTCTTTCTTTTTTATAAAGTATTTTCTGTTCTCTTGATTTATCAGTCCAGACTTTCCTATATGACGTTGGTGGGGATTAATTTAGATTTTTTTGTCAAGGAAAAAATGTTGTATGTCTTTATTTATGTTTGGAGTAAGTTTTGTTTTGCAACCATGGTGCCAGTGAATATGGTAAACTAATCAGTTCTTGTATTCGCAAATGTCAGTGAAATGAGTTTCTCCTTTAACTGGGAGATAGCAAGTTTTGGGTAAGAGGCACTTAAACTTACAGTCAGTATGAGAAAACTTCCAGATGTATCTGTGTGTTCTTGTTTAGCTGGGGGATTTTTTTTCTGTTTGTTTGTTTGAGTTCCTGACCTGCCCAATTTTCTTCTTAATTACAGAAACATGAAAGAATACAGGAAGTCCTGCATGACCTTATGAATACCTGTGCTAATTAAGTCACTGGCTTGGTACTGGGAGAACAGCAAGGTAAGCACTCAGGCCATGCCAACAGCGTTTCTTGTAATCTGCATGATTGTATTTCAACAAAGCTTTAGTGCTTTCAGATATCAAATTCATAGCAAGGCAGGCAAAGACAAATAGCCTGCAGGGCTGAATGCGATAGATTTACTTTTAATTCAAAGCTTTGGTGAGCAAACATCTCTGTTTTCCCTTCTGGGGGAAAAAAAATACAGGTTTTGTGGTCGTTTTCCCTTTTTTAGAAGGCAATATCTCTAATTTCGACAATCAATTCCTGACCAAAGCTCAGCTTCCTGGGCTGACTCTGGGGAGGGGCTGGAGGAAGGGTGGAATGTTTCAAAACTTAGCTGATGAAAAGGCATGCTGTTTTGTGGATGCCTCCCAGAATTGTTTAAATCTCTGTGTGTGTGTGCGCGCGCGCGCTTATGAAGAGGGGGGGAGAGAGATCTCCATGACAACTGGCCTGGCCAGTCTGTGTTCTCTGCAATCATTTTAGCTGGAATCAGTGCTGCGAGAGGTCATATGAAGGAGTTATGGGAAGCACAGCAGGTATTAGACACTAAACGACTGGTTTTCTGATTGCCTCAGATAATAACACAGAGTTTTGTCTGGGAAATACAAATCTGAGAATGGAGTGGAAAGGGAAATGCTCCAAATTTCAGGTAACAAAAATTGCCTTTTTAATGTTATGTCCTCCCATTGTAAAGTTTGATTTTTTTTTTTTTTTTCTTACTGGTGGTGGTGTTTACTCCCAGCTGAGAGCGTCGGAGCGAGCTTGGATTCCCTAACTCTGGGGAATGATGTCATGCGGCAACAGTTGGATTCTATTAGCCAGGGAAAGAGGAAACATCCTGCATTTTTTGTTTTGGGGAGGGGGGGCGGGAAGGGAGTTACTTTGGCTCTTTGTTGAATCTTGTGCAAAGGCTACAAGAAGTGTTTAAAAGAAAGTTTGTAACAAATTAACTCCTAGAAAATACCATTTAGGACCTTGGCAGCACCAAACCTTAAACCCACTGCAATGATTACTCCTATATGCAAGAAAATTAATTTGGAAATATTACAGAAATCAGAAGACTTTTCTTTCATCTTGAATGCTCCTATATTCATCTTTAATGAGAAAATTAATTAAGGTATAATTAAGCAGAGGATTTGGAGCCTCCCTGCACTTGGGATCCTTTAGTAATTGTTTGGAGAATGTGCTGCTATAGAGTTTCTTCTGGGTTGGGCTCTGTCTCAAGCGGCTGCTCATGAATAGATGATGCTGGCAGCATTGTTCTTAATAGGGTTTTCAGTCCTAGACTGTGTACTTCATAGCTGTAAATCAGCCTTTTTGGGGAAAGACGCTGAGGAGAGAAAGCAGAAAAGTCATAAATTCAGCAATTTGAAAGGGACTTTTCCTCCCGGCTTTCCTTTTGCTAAATGCTGTATTAAACACTCAATGCAAGGGTATAACGTATAGCATTTTAAGCAGAAAAATACCTAATGATGAGTGTACAACTGCTATATCCTAATGAAAAGACTTAAAAATTTGATATAATCCTACTTTGCCAAACATCACAAAAACACATTGTATCAGCAACCATGATGAATATATTAGGTCACCATTGTGCTGTTTAAATTCCCCTTTGGAGATGCTCGTTTCTACTTTTATGCTGCTTTGTTCCCTTCTATGTATTTCAGTCATGATCCAAAGTTTGCTGGAGTCCATGGGAGTTTTCCTGTCAACTTCAAAGGGCTTGGGATCAGCCTCTGCCTGAGAACTTCCCAGCCTCTGTGTCAGTCTTTTGACTGCAGGACCAGGCCACAGGCTCTCCCTTTTCTTTCTTGAACTTTCCAAACAGAAGGTCTTTTGTGTTGTTCCAAACAATGCCAGGCACTGCTGACTGGCTTCAGCGTGGCTGCTAATAACACACGCTGGAGATAATGGTGGTGCTGATCTCCACTTTCTCCTCATACCTTCCTAGAGGGGAAAGTGCAATGAACGGAAATTGGATCCCTCTATCCCACCTCCTCACCTCACAAATGGCTCTTGTTTACAAGTGTGTATGTGTGTGTCTGTCTGCGCAAATTGTTCCTTGATTAAAGGGCTGTGCTTCAGAGGGGAGTTCCAGGAAGACTTTAGGGAAAAAACGCTGTCATAGCTGTGACCTACCCTAGAGCACTCACAGCAGGCTGTGCCGGAGCAGAACTGACAGCTGTCATCTGCAAACTGAGGACTCATCAGGACTGCCTAACACTTTGTGTCCACCTCTTGCCTACCAGCTTGATTCCATAAATAAAATACTACTGTTAGCAAATATTGATAACCCGGTTTGGAAAAAAAAATTTTTCATCTCTTTGATGGTTGGGGCCAGTTTAATAAGAAATCCTTGTGCTGTTTTTGACCAGAAATGAAATATCTGTGGAGCTGGTGTGCTGATTTGAGCCATCTGCCTCCTTAAGAAAGACCACTTTGATGGTTTCCCAAGTTTAAGGCTCATTTGCAGGAAAATGCTATTAGTCCCTGAAATTTCTAAGACAGAAAAATCTAATGATTTTCAACATCAGAGCCACTGCTTTTAAGCAGTCACATTTTACAGATGATCATCTTGGGAATCCTGAGAGATCTGCAAGGTGTTGCAAGCTGGTCATACCAAAGGCAACAGTGGGTTTTTGGTGTATATGTGTTTGCTGTGATGCAGCAGCAAGCCTGGTGAATTCTCTCCCAGAGTTTCTGGCTGAGTGGCATTTCCCTTAATGGTCTGTGCTGTAGCATTTGCAAGTTACTTTGAAAAGTGATACAAGGCATCATTCCCTTGGTCCTTTAAGATAATTTCCATATGTTCTAGCATTCTGAACGTTTTCAAATGAAGTTTTCATATGTTATGCTATGGATAACTTACAAGTAGGAAATAATAACAACAACAAAAAAAAAATTATATTTTTAACTACAATAATAACAAGCTTGACACATTGTTTTTTCATCCGTTGAGGGAGTAAGCAATTCAGGAGGGCTGCTGGGATAGCTCATAAGGCAGGTGGAGTTCTTGCAGGAGTCTTGCAGGTGTAACAGTTTTGTGTTTAACACAGCACCTCTGGACAGGTCCTTAGCTCAGCATTTAGAGTTTGCTGTAGTCATCACTTTTTAAGTGCATTAATTTCTGTATTTCAAAGCCAGTTGCTTTGTGTTGTCCCGATATAAATATCCTCACAGGTTGTGGGTGTCCACCATGTTTCTGCCAGTGGCTGTATGTCCATACTCTGTCTGTGGATAGTCAGTGGCTCTGAGTTTTCCAGAGACATTGGCATGGTTCTTTGATGGGATTAATTGCTTTCTGTCTCATTGTACTTAGAAGGAAAGTGGACTGACACAGTAGAAATATTTTTTTGTTCTCTCTTCTTGACTGTCTACTGAGTAGTTTTTATATTCTGAGGTATAGTGTCTTCAATTGCTTGTATTATCTTGCGTAAGATCCTGTCTTGTGTAACTCCTCTACCTCTAGGTTGACAGCAGAAGTGATGTCTGTTGAAATGAATTCCAGGTTAATTGCTACCTTGATGTATTTGTCTTTATTAACTAAAAATACTTTGCTTTGTAAATGAGCTGAGGCTCTCTAGAAGCCTAGGGCTGACTTTGTACCATTCAATACTTGATTCTGATCTTACTCCTTTCTCTAAATAACTGCAGAGTCTTTTCTATTTTTCTTCTTAGAGAAAGTCTGTGAGACATTGGAAAAACCCTGTAGTTTTCTCTGTTTCTGCTATTTTCTTTGAAGGCTGATCTTCAGAGCACCTGGTGTTGTGGACAGACGTACCATTAAATTCTTGAACATGAGATCAGTATTCTTCATCTGTAACCTTATGCCCACTACAGGTAGAATTAACTGATTGAAAACAACAGCGCTGCATGATTAGTAGAGCTGCTCATAAGATGCTCAAATATTTCCTGATTTTCTGTATGTTAATTTCAATTCCAGCAGTATGAACAAGGAGTTCTCCATTGTCTCCTCTCATGTTTGGCTTTCTGGTCATGAGTGTCTTCCCAAGGTGTAAAATGTGACACACAAAAAGATCTGTTCTGTGCAGCTCACATTGGATATGAGTATGGCTACCTTTAATTACAGCAAGAACCTCGACATGATGGCACTGTCATTCTGCTCTGCAGTGAAGGCTCTCATTAGTGCTAATCTGTGATCTCTCTTCTGGCTGTGCATCTTTGACCCAGTTACTTTGCTGAACTTAGCGCAGTTGCTAGTGTGACACAAAGCAGACTCTTGGCACAGCCCTGATCACAGAGCAGGGCAAGATCTGGCAACTTTCACACAAATCCATTATAATTAAGGCTTCCGGTCTGGGATTTAAACTGCTTCTTTCTCTTAAAAGCCTGAGAGGCTTTTAAAAGTATTTTTTCAGGCTGAAAATGAACCCACTGCTGGTAGAGGCAAAGTCCCCAGGTGATACTAGTTTTAGGCAGACCTGGAAAAGGCAGATGCTGCTCTTGTTCCTTCATCAGGCTTTGCAAACATGCTTCCAACCTGAGTGTTTTTTGAACAGTCTCCCAGATGTTCTTTAGTTTCATGTGACAACAACAGGGTCCCCTAATCAGTTACAGGAGTGTTGCACAGTTGGCTTTCCTCCAGTGCCAGCTCTTATTCTGAGTTCAAGCCTCATGTAACATTAATCTTCTCTGCCCACTTGGAGCCAAGCTGCTGTAGTCAAGGGGCTGTTCAAAGGAGTCCTATTTCCCCATCCTTTCAGAGGCAGTGCTTCCTCCTAGAACCGTTTTTCCCCATCCTGTTGCAGTCTGATGACAAGAAGATGAATTGGAGGCTAAAACTTCTGCCAGGGGCAAGAGCACAGTCTGGCATACCCTGTGCAGTTGGCATCCAAAGGATACAAGCCATCAAATTATCTGTGCTCCTGGGCCAGCTGAGCCTGTTGGTTTATGACCAGAAACATCCCTCCTGTCTTTAAAGCTTTCTTGAAAGTTAAAAGGCGTCACTAAACGTTTACCACATTTATGGGTATGCTGAGGACAGTTGGGCAATTTTGACAGTACAAAACCTGTTCCCTGCAATGCTGTTTCATGCCTTCTTGGTAGAGAGCAAAAAGCAATTTGAGGGCTGCAAAAGTATGGAAACATTTGCAGCTGCACAGCTCGCATTCCCATGTTTCAGTCTCTCACAGGCTCATGCAGACCTTCTATTATTAGTTTTAAAAGAATAGCTGACAGCTGATTAATTTGAATGGCGTATTCTAGAGAGAGCTGTTTTATGACTGTCAAGAGTGGCAAGCCAAGAAAATATTGACTGAAGTTACAAGGAGAGATTTCTGATGTAGAGCACAATCCTGTTTATCCAAAAGATTTGTAGGGGGACAAAACCATCTTCATACCACCCTGCTGTCAACATGTTCAAGCCCGTGCTGGGGGAGGTGAGAAGCTGAACAGCTCAGCCTGTTTTGCGTTCATTCCCTCTCAGTTTTCTGGGAGAGTACCCGGGGGTTTCCTGGCATGCTGTCAAAGGGCAGGGGCCGTATTGCAACTCAGTCTTTAAAAACCCACCTAAAAAATAATTTCAAGTGACTCATTCTGGTGTTGGTTTTTGGAGAAGAGTCAAGTTGGTTTCAGAGGGAAGAGTGAAAATAAAACTGCTTTTGGACAATGGATATGCTCTGTGTAATCAGCTGATGCTCTGGATTACAGCTGCTCTGCTGTGCATCAGACTGGGTTTCACTGTTGCACTGATCCTGCTGCACTCCGGCTCAGGGCAGCAGATTGGCATTTGGAAGGGTATGAAGATCTAAGAGCACACACTGGTTTTTCAGTACTCTTTTTATCAGTAGCAGCACATGACAGTAGGTTGCAAGTTGAGCAGTATTACTGCAGGACTTGTGTAGGGGCCTGTGTGGTCACCCCTTTCATTTCCTGTGGAAAGCACTGCCCTTGTGTGCCACTTGTAAGCAAGACTCTGCTCACAGCCTGGGCACCTGAGGCGCAGTTACAGTACTCTTGCCCTGATCTGAGGCTTCAGCGAAGGAGAGCCAGTTCTGTCCCTGCAGCTGCGTAAGATGGTCCATTTAGGCTGTCTGCCTCCTACAGCAACAAGCCTCTGCCTCCTACAGAATCAAGCTGTAATGTCACTTGCTTTCATGGGACTGTTCCCCCTGCCCTCCCTATGGAAAGCTCTAGTGTGGCAGGAGTCACAAAAGGTCAGAGTGGAGAGAGGCATGGGGCAAGAAGGCAGAATTCTCCCCTAGTCATGAGAGTTGTTTTATGTAAAGGTTGGGTGAAGGCAGAGGTTGAACCAAGAGCATTTAGAAACACTGACACTGTGCCCACATGTTTGGAGCTCTTCGTGTGGTGCGGGGACTGCTGTCCAAGCTGGTTATGCAGAGAACCCCATCAGCAGGTTATGCTGTGTTTTGCCCCAATCTCAGTGTAGAATGTGCTGTCAGATTTGATGTGGGCATTAAGGTCTGCTTTCTTCTCCTATGGAGACATTACCCAGGTTTCCGCTGAAACCCATCAAGAGCTGAGGTCCCTACTGTGATTTATTTACTATTGGCTGACGTGTACGGACAGCAGAAAACAAATGTAGACATGATTCAGTAAAAATGTAAACCTGCCTCGGTGCTGTGCAATAGCACAGAATGCCTGCTGGGATGTATAACCGCCTGGAAGAACTGGGCATTCAAAAGGCAGCCCAAGGTCATCAGCTGCAGCACCTTGTCAGCAGTTCCCACTGCAGTTCCTGTGCTTGTGACTCTGATAATGGGTGTCCTACCTGTTCTAGAAGTATGGCAAGATCCTCAGGTAGAGGAAGGCAGTGGAGTTATGCTAAAGCTTTCCATGATTTTTCTGGAAAATCTACGCAGTTCATGATCTGGGTAGGGTAGACGGATTGAATGTGGCCACCTGTCCAGGGATTTCAGGAGTCAGGCAATGGCTGCTCCGGCCAGGCTGTGAGATGCCCTGAAATCCTGAACAAATTCCTCTTTCTCCACCTCAATATTCCCATGTACAAAACCAGGCTCCAGTAGGTGAATTCTCCTGTGTATCAGCCTCTTGCTGAGCTGTATCAGGAGTGTAATGTTTTGGCAGCTGCATTGCTGGTGTGATCTTGCCTACAGTAGCAGTGCATGTGGGCTGACTGTCTTCTGAGATCTGGCATCACATGGGTCCCTCAGGGACACAGTGACAGGACAGACTCTAAAATGAACTGCCACTGGTTCCTGAGAAGCCTGAGTTTTTACTACCTGTGTTGGAGCCAAATGATATGCTGGCTTCTGGAAGCATTAAAATGTTTACTATTAAAAAATGATTTGTCATGAGAAAAGGAGAAACCTGTTGCTTGCCGTGAGGGAACAGCCAGCTGCTCCTGAGCCTGGGTAGAAGAGTGAAATACTAGGAAATAGCTGGAGGAACAGGGCAGGAAAAAAAAGCCAGCTGATATTGTGAAGGAGTTAAGAGAACCTTGTTAAAACATAATTATTCTTCTGGATGAGAGGTGGGCTTTCTGCAAGGTGGGCAGAAGGGCAGCAAAGTCAAACCCCAGGCTTCTGGCTCAGCTTATCATTTCAACACTTATCCTTTCAAGATTTGCTTATGATCTGATTAAAAAAAAACTTACCCACCATTGTAGACTGGGAACCCTGTAAAATATTTTTTCACTATCGTGGACATGAAACAAAACAGTCCAGGACACTTGTGGCAGTGGGGTGATGCTGGGACCTGCTGGGCTGTGTCACTGCTGAACAGGAGCAGCAACTCTTGCCTCGGACAGATTGCCCTTGTGACAGTGGCTCGTTAAAGATTGTCACATCACTCATGTTTCCATGACAGCCTCAGGTCTGACAAATGTGACAAAGCTGTGTTTTATCAGCAAATCCCTTGTGGGTCCTAGTCAGGAAAGCACATGGATAAGGAGAGAAAATTATTCTTCCTGCTCTTTGTTACTGACTGATTGTGCTCTTTGTGTGTGAAGCAGCCAACCATGACTGGCTAAATTTCTCTGCAATTTGCAGTACCTCCTTTGTGGGATTGAACCAGTGCTGGCTCCATACATTTTCCATTTGTTAAGAAGTTTTACGTGTTGTTTTGGGGACCAAGTAAGCTCCAAATGTCAGATTGAAGTTCTGGGGATCAAAACACCAGTGGAGGTACAGGGCAGACTTGGGGACCCTTAAATCAAACCGAATTTTGCAGAACAGTTACAGAAATTCAGACAGGTATTTTGGCCAGGGTTGGAGCTGTGGGGTGAGCAGTCAGACTGTTCTCTTGCAGTTATTAAAAAAAAAAAAAAAGAGTAGGAGCATTTCATTTATATTCAGCTAATATCTCCCTTTGCAATTCCTCAGTGAACACTACAAGATGTAGCAGTCTGCAACTGCTTGTTATCTGTAGCTTATCTATATGTTGTATGCCAAATCACACTCATACATAAAACATGGAGAAAACAAAAGGATAAAATTATAGGCATGGAGAGCTCTCTTTCTATCATGAACACATCAATCTTGAAATCCAGAAGGATCTGTAATACCAGTATTTTCCCCTCTTATGCAGGGAAGATAAAAGAAGGGAAATAATAGTAGTATAAATAAGATAGTATGACATAAGCATAATAAAAAGGAGGAGGTCTTTTTGAAGGAGAACATGATTGCCCTTTCCTGAGTAGAATCAGATCTGCTTATAAGCATTCAGTCCATCTCTGAGGGGAATTGCAAACAGGATGCAGCTTTGCTAATATTGGCAGGTATTGGAGGTTTTTTTTAACAGAAGTGGTAGACCCTGGGGCTCTGTATCAGAAGGCTGTGGGTTGAATCCTGGTGCTGCACTCAGGACGCTAAATAAAATGGAATCAGGATGTCTCTCAGACAAAATTTTGTCACGTGCTAATAGCAAATTCTAATTTCTGAGAGAGTGCTGAGACACAGCAACATCTTGCCCAGAGAAGTTGTGGATGCCCCATCCCTGGAATTGTTCCAGGCCAGGTTGGATGGGACTTTGAGGAACCTGGTTTAGTGGAAGATGTCCCTATCAATAGCAGGGGAGTTGGAACTAAATGATCTTTAAAGGTCCCTTCCAGTCCATACCATTTGGTGATTCTATGAGCTTTGTGACACACCAAGTACAGTCAGTGGGAAAATGGAAGACAAGGAATGCAAATGGGTTTATTCTCAATGGATTCTATGTACCTCAGCACAGCTGGATATTTTGTGAAGGAATACTTTTGTTTCACATTTTTAACAAAATCAAATCTCTATTTTGGGAAAGAGGAAAAAGACTTCTTAAGAAAGTGTGTCTTAATGAATGAAGTATTTCTGTGCAAGGTTGAAATTCTGTGGTGTTTTTGGCATTGAAAGTAGAAAAGGCAACATTTGAGAACCGTCAATCAGAAGGAGTTGACAACCATTTCATAAGGTGTGACCTTTGTATGTAGGCTCTGTTGGTAGCAGTGATGTGCAGCATTACCAACCATGTTATATATTCCTTTGCAATACTGCAGCAAAATGAAGCATTAGGTGGCTCATGAAGTTTACTGCAAAGTGTTCTTTGTCTCCTGGTAACAGCCAGTCCCAGCAAGGTACCTCTTCCATTGCACCTTTGCAGGGGTGGTGTAAGAAACTGTGTGGATGACATCACAGCAAACTCAAATTGCCACAGTGTTGGAAGAGAAACTACTCAAGTGAGACCAACGTTTTGAGTTTTCTTTGTATAGTGTTCACTATGCTAAGTCTTACGCTGTTTCTGAGGTAGTGAGTGTAATAATAACTGGGTTAGTAAAGTTCAGGCCACCGTTAATTTGAGTAGAATATTGCCTTTTTCTAGTTGTAGCTCTTCTGAAGATACACACATTTTGATTTTCAAGAGCCATTAAGGCAGCTGGTGTGGGTAGCTCTGAAGCTGTGACGGGTCCGGAGAGATGTTCCTGTGGAGGATCATCTTCCCAGGTCCCGGTGTCTTCCCTCAGCTGCTAGCCGGGGTGCCCATGCAGAGACACTATCAGCTCTTAGTGGAGTCTGCTAATCTCTGGTTCCAGCTCTTGCTCTGCTGGGCAGTCTCCAGGCCAGACGAGGGAGAGAGAGAGATGAGACCCGTGCAGCAGTTCTTCTCCAGTGATTTTCAGCTCGTGGTTCCAGCTCTTGCTCTGCTGGGCAGTCTCCAGGCCAGACGAGGGAGAGAGAGAGATGAGACCCGTGCAGCAGTTCTGCTCCAGTGATTTTCAGCTCGTGGTTCCAGCTCTTGCTCTGCTGGGCAGTTTCCAGGCCAGACGAGGGAGAGAGAGAGATGAGACCCGTGCAGCAGTTCTTCTCCAGTGATTTTCAGCTCGTGGTTCCAGCTCTTGCTCTGCTGGGCAGTTTCCAGGCCAGACGAGGGAGAGAGAGAGATGAGACCCGTGCAGCAGTTCTGCTCCAGTGATTTTCAGCTCGTGGTTCCAGCTCTTGCTCTGCTGGGCAGTCTCCAGGCCAGACCAGGGAGAGAGAGACGAGAGACCCGTGTAGCAGTTCCGCATGAGGTAGCTTTATTAGTCCATACCTGGTGAAGGGGAGGCCAGTGACTGGGCTTTTCTCTCTGCCCTCTCAGGGGCAGGGGGCTGGCTTTTATAGGGATACAGGGGGTGAGTGTCAGAGGGTAAAGGCCAATGGGTTACAAAGGATCTGCATAGGGTCTCCCAGAGTATTCTGGGTCTGTCTTCTTCTCACTGTAGCTGCAAAGTGGTTGCCTTTCCAGGGAGTCCTGCTGGGAGGTTAAGCAATCTCCTTATCTCAGCAGGCGTCCCTCCAGGGCAGGGGCTGGGCATACCCCACAAGCCATTAATTTTCTTTTGGTTAAAGGAAAGGTGAATGAGTCAGCACATGTCAATTTGCTCATCACTTTTTCCCAATCCTGTCACAAATCTGTGGCTAAAAATGCATTACTTACAAAATCTCTCCATCCTGTATCTCGATGATAAGTTTGCATCTCTGTCATTTTTCTACAGCCAGCACAGTCCTGTCGGCAGTACAGGTGGGGAAGTGGAAAACCAGCTCCTTAGAACTGCGAAAAAGTGCTTTGTCTCTCAGCTGTCTCCATCCTAGCTTGCATTTTTCATTCTACCTTGAAAATCTTCCCCCAGAAAAATGTGTCTGAATCCCAGACAGTATTCCTGTAAAAGCAACTGAGTCATCTTCCTTGGGAATTGAGAGAGCACTGTAAGCTGGGGTTACTGTCTTAGTGACTAAGATGAACAGATAGTTAAGAATTTGCTGTAAATCTATATTATACCATTCATTATTGTTTCTTTTGTGTGTAGTTATACAGGGAGAAAGCAGACAACATTGCTGTGAAACAGGTTGGGGTTTTCTTTTTTTTTTTTTTTTGTATTAATTTAGTAGCAGGCAAAACAAAAAATAGTGGGACTCATAAGGAGTAAGGTGGAGAATTAAGATATATTTTTCCCTTTTTTTCCTCTTTCTCCATTATTGAAACATTCCAACCAATACTTTTTTTGAAGCAGTTCATGTTTTACAGCTAAATGTTAAGTTTCCCCCACTTACACTGGTTAGGTGGATCATATATTTGCAGTTTCATAGCTGAGGGTTTATTAATAATCTTGTGTATTCTGGTAAAAGTAAACGTGACAAATATCTTTGTGAGGGAGTTAACTTGCAATAAATCTGTGGTGTACGGAAAGCAGCAGATCAGGTCTCAGAAAAGTGTGTCTGTAAGGAGGTGATTATACAGATTTTTATTCTTCCTCCCTCCCTGGATAAAAAGGACAATATCCAAAGGGGAGCTGCAGGATATTGTATTCAGTTCTCGTCTTAATCTGAAAGCTATTATGGGTGGGAAAGAAATTGCCTGCATTTCCAGCTGTGGGAAAGATGTGGACAAATGCCCTGGAGGGCAGGAGGTGTGTAAGGCTGTCAAGGAACAAGGAAAAGAAAGGCATTAAAACTAATTGAATAATTAGGTCTCATTCAAGTGGTGATTCATAGAACTTGGTTTTGGCTGTCTTTGGACAGAAACTTTGGAAGAAGCAGTAGCCAAGAGATGAATGAAAATGCACCACAGTTCTCTTGGCATATTGCCTTCCAAAATAGATGGTGGAGCATCTCATGGAACTATTAGCTGCTGTGTTAAAAATGTTTCTTATCTTAGTCACAGAGCTACTGAGAGATGAGTTTAAAAAAGATATTCTACAGCAGCTCTAGTCAAAGCAGGGTTCATTTTACATTGTCATCCATGCTGTCAAATAACTGCTCGGTGTCAGTCAATGGGAGGTGGAAGGCTTGAAGGGATCTAGACTGTTTTATTAGGTGACCAAGTAGATAAAACATATATGAATGCAATGCAAAGGAGACATGGTAGTGGCTTTGACTTATCAAATGGAAAGCTTTTTACTGGCACGTGAAAATTTGGTTAACAGATTAATAAATTTTACTTTAGAAGGATTCTGTACCTGATGTCTGTCATAATTTCCTTTGTCTTCATTTAGAGGTTTATGTTAACTGAAGTCTAGTTTTTCCTTCTCCATATACTGTGGAAATCTGATTTGTGGTGTTGTATGAGTATTTCCTGATCAACCTAGAGATTTCTGGTGCAATAAGGTTTGTGAGAAAAATGAATATTTAGAAATGACATGTTAAATCACAGATTGGATTGCTGGAATCTCATCCTTGGGCTGAAGGACAATGCCACCAATTTCCTTTTCCTTTTCCCAGAGGAGGAAACTGTTCTAGCCCAGAAGTTGATGGGAGTTTTTTTGTAATTATTTAAATTGCTTTTACCTTGTTGTATACTGGCAGCAGATGCTTCTTTCATCTTGCTGTATGTGGAGAATTATCAATGAAATATTTTTTAGTTCTGCTGCAATTTTTGGAGTGTTCTTTTTGCCAGAGAAATATTTTAAGACACTGGAAATCTGTAGACAACTGGTGCAAAAAGCAGTGAGCCTATAGATTGAAATAGATCTTACCAGTGTTGTTGAATCCTAAATTCCTTTTAATTTGCATATCAGAGAGTAGAGATTACCTAGAGAACCTAAGGAATTTCCTGAAACAGCTCAAAGCTTAACTGATGTAAATAAGCCTGTACCTTTGTGGCACATCTTGGCTGCAGAATATGCAATGACTGGGAAGCACTGGTTATTTATTTTGGGGTTTGAAGTTGTCAGGGAGCATTACCGTGATCTTACACAGGAGTAATAGAGCTGGGCTGCTGCACAGACAGTCTAGTGGTAATTTAAAGACAAAGCTAAAATCTGAGACCCAACTTATGCTGTTACTGAGCTAAAAATTTGAGATCCCACTTATGCTGTTACTAAGGAAAGGACTTTTCTGATGCCTTTCCAGCTCAGACTGTTGAAGCTGTGTGTACACAGTAGGTTTTCTTTTCTTTTAGCCATGTGGTATATAACTGAACTTGCTCCTTCATGTCTCTGGGTAGTTGAATTCTGCTGTATTTTCCCTTTATGGATGATCCTGGTTGAAAAGTCTGCTAATCTCCATTGGACTTGACAGAAAAAAATGTTAGGGATATGATTTTGAAACTGAAAAGTGCAGCACTATAATAAATTGTGGCTCTCTGGTTGAACATGAGGATAAAATTCATTCCAGACCCTGTGTTCAAATGGAACAGTTTATGAATGGAAGCACAGCCCCTGGATTGTATTTCAGCATTAGTCTCTGGTTTGGAATTGTGCTGTTTCCAACATAGACAAGGATATATATTTTATAAGCTTTCATTCTTCCACTCTTCAGATTGTTTGAGGATAAAATCGCTTGTGCTGGAGCTGGCTGTGGACTATATGCCATAGGAAAAATATTTTAGTTTTTTTGAAAATAGCTTTGTATTTGGCTGAAGGAGAACCGGCTAATACTTAGACATATCATATTTGTATTTCTTCTGCTTTACCTTAATTTCTCACTATCCATGTTGTGTTTTATGTTCATCATCTCTGTCCCAGCTCTGACAGGGATAACTCTGCTAGGTGACATCACAGCCATGTGTACTGTCATTTGAACAATCAGGTGTTCAATGAAGGGCGCCAGCTGCAGTAAGTGTGAATTAGTACTGGTTATATTCAGAGGGACAAGCTGGAATACAGTAGTGGTGTAGTTATCAAAGGAACAACCAAATCAAGAGAAAACATGCTTAAGCAGCATGTATTAGGAAACCAGGAGTCTTGGACTGAAGTCTATAAATGTTTTAGGTCCTGCTGCAGAGAAATAGCAGCTGAATAAGAGATGCTTAAAGGTGAGGAAGGAGCCGAAACCTCCTGTCAGTTAACATACTGTGGTTTCACCCACTGCTTAGAATTGTTCAGTTTTAAACCTCTCAGATGGTTTATGTTACAATGTTGACAGACACAAAAATGAGATGCAAAAAGAAAAGTTTAGGGAAAAAGCTTGAGGTGTGATTTTACATATGTTAACTGGAAACTTAATTTTTAAAAAATGTATTCCTTCTCCCTGGGATATTTAAAGATAATGAGCTCCTATAACTTTGGCTGAGAAATGTGTATTGATGTCTAGCAATTTCTTCATCTCTTAGCTGACAAGACAGGGCTTTAGTCTTGGTTTTACTGATTAATAAGGGGATGAAAGACCTTTGTTCAAATAGGATGCTCATTCAGTCTTTTAAAACATCAGTTACTCTTATTTTTTAAATAATTGGAAAGAATGTAAAGGGGAACTATAACAAGACTTCTTATTTCAAGCAGAAAATTGTGATAGAGCTACAGCAGCTAGTTAATAACATCAGATGGGCTGAATTGGTCAGGTACCTGAATATGAAGGACACATGGAAACAACTGTTCCAGCAAAAAAACCTCTGGAGATATTCAAAGCCCACCTGGACAAGATCCTGTGGAACCAGCTCTAGGTGAACCTGCAGCAGGGGTTTTGAACTGGATGGTTTTCAGGGGTCCTTTCCAACTCCAGTTATTCTGTGATTCTGTGACTTTTATAGCATGCTTGGAAATTGCAAATATAGTATCTGTTGCAGAAGAGGAAAATTCAGGTCAGTGATTATGATCATGATAAGCTAGCTTGGGAGGGAAAGGACATGTGGAGCCTTGGAGTTTAAAAGTAAAACGTAGCTTGTGCTGACTAATCTGATACTTTCCTCAGGTTGCTCTGTTGCAGAGTCCAAGAAATGGTAGACTTGTTCTGTTTGGGCTTTTACTTGGTAGCAGAACCACGGTGGAAACTAAGTGAGAAATTTGGAATCAGTAGAGCAACTGGAGAGTGAATTGATAAGGATGTTAAGACTACTGTTGAGAGAACAATATCATGTTGTATGGAGCTTATTAATGAACTACCACATGAGTATCTTGAGCCTGCTTTCATCCACTAACTCCATAAACATGTTCATTAAAAGGAATATGCAGTTAGATTTGCTCCTTCTATGCAGCTGAGTTGGTGACTTTTCAGGCTGAAATAAAGGAAATGGCATGACAGTGTCATCACCTGAAGATGAAGACAGCCTAGGTGGGCTGAAGGCAAGCAAACACAAATTTAAACCAAAACCAATGTTGTGACAAGAACTAGGGACTATATGAAGTGGAGAGCAAGCCAAGACTGCCATTGTGGTAGATCCTTCAAGTCCCTTATTTAGTATGTAGAAGAAACACCCTTCCCTTCGACTGCTGATTATGATTTAAAATTTTTCTTGTTTTCAGTTTTAGTTCAGCTTGTTTTAATAGCCCTTATTGGTAAGAATATGTGTAGGCAACAAAGTGGGAACGGATGTTGCAAGTCTTTTACTGATGCTTTGAAAGCTGTAACACAATTGAGATAAATTAGTAGTACCAACAGGCCTGTGAACTCTTCTCAAGAATGTTCTCTTAAAACAGAGGATAGGAATCTGGGTCAAATCCATTTGTTAAGTGGTGTTTTAAATCTTTTTTTTGTTGTTGCCAAAGCATTAGTTTAAACAGTTATTTGTCTGTATGTTTCTATTTTTTTGTTTCTTAATGGAAGCATTAATGTGTATTTTTTTAATGCTTTTCTATCCATAAACCATAGCTTGAATATTTTCCAAAAGAATTTTTATTAATAGTTTCTGCTGAAACTAGTTCTTGGGGGACCCATTCGCTGTTTGATAGAGAGGTGTGGGTTTTCTTTGTTGTTTATAGTGCCCAAACAGAACTTTAATTTTCACCCCCACATACCCCCCTAACAAACCCCAAACCCCCATATTTGGCCTGAGTTCTCAGGGAGTGCTCAGTGAGACTCAAATTGCTTGGCCAATCTGAGCAGGGCCCTTGGACCCATTCAATCAAAGTCAGCACTTCTTTTCCCCTTCCCAGTTCCTGTGGTTGGCTTTTTTTTTTTTTTTTTTGCTTGTAGAACTTATTGGTGCTATTTAAAGTAAGCCTTAGAAATAAGGTTCAGACTAAAATACAGTGGCCCTGGGCCTTAAGTCCAGATGCCTGAACTCCCTTTGATATTTTGTGGAAGCAACAGGGGCCTGTAATCATTCAGACAAAACTCTGCTGATTTCAGGAATAGAAGTTTTCAGGATTCAATATGTTGGCACAAAACCTACAGGAATGTTACTCTCAAGTAAGTGTTGAAACCTTTCCTACTTCCAAATTACTATTTTTCACAGACAAAAACTAATAGAAATGCTCCTTTAAATTTTGAGTTAACTGAGCAAGCAGACTTAAATGCTTGATTTTTGAATAAGCTGATTTCACTGAACTGTTGGGCTGAGAGCTTTATCAGTAGGCACAATTCTGCATATTAAAAATCAAGCAGTTCCCAACTGCCTGGACAGGTGTTTCTCTATAATCCTGCTCATGTCCTTTTCCCGTCTTTGGCTCTGTAGCTGTTGATTTCTGAAACATGAACCTGTAATTTTAAACTCAATAACCGATTGCAGAAACAAGGTGCCATCTGTACAGCCCATTTATAGAGAAGAGTATTTCTAATTTAATCTTCATTTCTCCTTAGATGGTTGAGTTTTCAGGTGACTGGACAAGTCAGGTAATAGTAATAATAATAGAAGTTCTGCACTATGTAGTGCTAGATAAAATAACAATCAAAAGTTGATAAACTTGTTGTGTTTATGTGAAACAAGTAAAACTCTTGACTAAATTAGAACTGAGTAAACACTTTTTACCTTGATTTACCTTGACCTTATCACTGAATTTTTCAGACAGCTTGCTGTCTTAAATCTTCTGTATGATCTGTGGACACAAAGCAATCTTGTCTAACAGCATAATGATTAATGGGGCTTGGCTGAAACAGGGTAGCTTTGAAGAAAAGATTTAGCTGGCAAGTATCTTTTACTTCTTCCAATAGAAAAAGAAAATTATCTATTAAAATATATTTTCTTCTCCTTAACATGGGTAAAGTACCTTGCTGACAGTATTTTGAAAGATTTCTGTAATACCTTTAAAGAGATCATTATGGTGTTTCCTCATGTGGAATTTTGGCTCCGTGTTTTTTTTTTTTGTCTATTTTCATTGGGCATTCACTTGTGGAATTACTCTGAAAATGTGCTGTATTGAAACCATGCTGTATTGAATGACATATACTTAAAGTCTCCCTCTTTTCTTGTAAGAAACAAGATTCCTTCTTGCAACCTGAAAGCCACATTGTGTGTGGCAGGAGTGAAACATCTTCTGAGAAACGCGAAGCTCAGCAGATGCTCCCTTGAAGGTCCCTGTGCAGGCATCCCCTGGACTGGCTGCTTAGCTTAATACTTTTGTGTTGAATGAATTGTCTGCTTAAAGCAGCATTGAATATTAATGCTCATTCTAGCACTTTAGTACAGCACCATTAAATACACAAGATGCAGAAGAGACTACTCTTCCTTTCCTACAAATTATGTGTAGGGAAAGGATGAATTTATTAGTCTCAGTACGGTAAAACAAAATGCTGGGTACATCATTGTGCATTGAATCATCTTTAGTTATAGATTTAAATATTGTACTGCCATGTAAGAGTGTAGCCATAGTGAACATCTGAAAGGACTCACTGTCAGCAGCCTGTTGGGTTTCAACTATGTTATTCATAAGATTCTTTCCTCCCTCCAGCTGTTTCCACAAATTGGAAAGGCTTTATTTCAGTTTATAAATGCTATTTCCCCATTGTTCATGCCCACAGATATTTTCCATGTCCAAATATCCATCCTCCCAAGAAAAGAAATCTCGACCCTATAAAAGAAGCCATGTGGAATAATCCTTTGAGGAGAAAGTCCAAAATGGCACAATACTGGATTTGCCATCTGCAAAGCTTCAACAGCTGGTATTCCTCTGTTGTGTATCTGTGGGTGGGGACATGGGGCACAGAGCAGAATATGAGTGGGGTGTGGTTGCATTTCCAAAGAGCTCTCATATTTTGTGTTGTGGCTCCAGTTTTCCCATCCAAATTGGAAGGGCCGAAACTTGCTTCTGTGAGAATTGAATGGAGCAGTTGCTTGATGTTTTGCTACAGCATGAGTTGAATTTATCACTCACAGAAACTCCAACTTTATTGGCTTTTTGATGAAAAGACTGGTCAAAGGGTGAAGAAAATGCCGTTGTCTGAAATAGCAGAGATAATACTTTGAAACTGCCATAAAATTAAACTGTAGTTTGAAAACGAAGCCCTCAAACTTCAAACCATTTTCACACATATATTTTCTGTAGAGTCTCGCCTAGCATATAGCTGCTGTGAAGAATCAGCCAAAGTGAATTTCATGGTTTTCACACCCTAAGGCTCTCTAGGACCAGAAAAAAGATTCTTAACATAACTCTTGCCTCTAAAACATAGGATAAAGAAAACCTGTTGTATATGGGTGTCCCACCATGTATTCTTCTTTAGGTTAAATAGGAGAATATTTGACTGGAGAAAATGAGGTAAGAGTTCAGATTTTAAATATTAGGCACACCCCAGAAAAGAGGCAGTTATTCCATCAGGAAACTTCAGGAATTCATGCTCTGTAGGAACCTGTGAATCCTGGTGCATTTATAACACCTACAAATTTCAAGGCAAATTATCAGTTAAAATACCTCATCCCAAAATCATCAGATGAGCAGAGTCACAAAAGGTAATTGAAGTGGATTCATATCTCATAAATCTTTACCTTTTGGAGTTGCAAAAGGCATTTGTTTCATTGTAGCAGGGAGAAATCTGCTGTCAGTCAGCTTTTGTCCACTGTGCACTAGGCACAGGTACAATTTCATCTGCCTCTATAACACAAATCACCTTCCTGGCATCATAAAAAGGTTTATAGGTATTTATCTAACTTTTGGGGGACTAGGACTGAGTTTTGAATGGACTGGGGCCAAGTTTGTGGTACCAACTGGAAACCACAAGGAATTTGGCAATGCAGACTTCATGCCAGACAAAACTGTTAAGTACCTGTCTTGAATGTTTTGATTCGTTCATTAATCAAACACAGGGAAAAATACATTCACAGGAAGCTGACACCAAAGAGTTTCAGTGTAATTGATTTTTTAACCTTCAAAACATTTGTTTTGGGATGACGGAATTTTTAGCAGGAAAGCATTGTTCATGCTCTGTGTGTATACTTTATTCTACTCAATTTACTTACTGGAAGTTTTATTTTTGAAGTTTATTATAAAATAGTGTGTGCGGCACCTCTGTATCTGTAGCAGTTTGTCTATTTGTAGATGCTCATTTTTAAATTCTCTGCTTACTGGTATTGGGAAGATGAGTGTGCATACAGCTGACCTGAAGGAGGAGCAGTGAAAGAGTAGGAAACAGGAGAGAAGTTTAAGATGTAATTTCCTTTCTGGTATCACCCTCTATGAACAGTAGCAAAGGAGTGTCTGAAACTAGAGTTTAGCTGACAACTGCATAAGCATAAACTCTATGAAAGCAGAATAGATTTGCAGTTTTCCTTTTCACTAAATGAACTATGTGTTATCAGAGAATAAGCTGACTTGGAAAGGACCCATGAGGATCATGGAGTCCAACTCCTGGCCCTGCACAGGATACCCTGAGAGTCACACCATGTGCCTGAGACCATTGTCCAAACACTTCTTGAGCTGTGTCAGGCTGGTGCTGTGACCACTGCCCTGGGGAGCCTGTTCCAGAGCCCAACCACCCTCTGGGTGAAGAACCTTTTTCTAATATCCAACCTAAAGCTCTCCTGACACAATTTCAGGCCATTCCGTGATTGATCATAAAATCTGCTTTGACATTTTTGCTGTGAGTAGACAGGTCCAATTGTGAAGGTCTGGTGGATGCAGAGTTATTGTCTATGGTAACCACGCTTTAAAAGAGACAATAAAAATATTTTTGTATGGGGAGAAGATCCAAATTGGACTTCTGCTGCATTCAGCTTAAATCCGTAAGAAAGAAGAAAAGAAAGATGAATGCCAGCTTTAGTGCCAGTGCCATTTGAAAGTTTGCTCAAATATGGACTCCTGTGAGATTGGGAAGGTGAGTCAAACTGTGCCGTGGGCTCATTCATGTTCGGAGTAGGAGAGGATGTCTGTTCAGATAAGAGATGGCCTGGCCTTGTTGTGAAGAAGATATTTCCATATGGGTGCTATACCAAATTTACCCTACTGTGTGTGGAATGCTCTCTGCTTGGCAAAAGGCCAAAACATTCCCTGCAAGGGAAAAGGGCCTGGAATTGTATCTGATCAGAGTGTTAATTTGTGTCCCTTAGGCTTATCTTGTGGCTGTTTCTGTGTTGCAAGGGCAATGCTGCATATGCCTTTTCAATGAGATCATTGCAAAATCAAATTGCTATTAAATTATATTTTACTCACAGTTTTGAACTCAGCTAAAGTAGCAACACCAGTGCTAAAACTTTGAGTAGAAATGCTGGTGCCGGAGCAACATTCCAAATGCTGTCTGGATAAAATTAATCATTTCATACAAATATTTCAGCTTAATGTTACATGTTTCAATATTGTTAAGCATAAGTGGTAGCACATTATGGCACTTCAGCCAACTTGGAAACAAGAAATGGGACCCTATTCCTGCACGCACTGGCTGCTTGTTATTCCTGGGCACATCCAGCTGACTGTAAGGGCATGGGATCACGTTTTCTTCCTGACATGTTTTTGAGGCTGTGTTCTTCTGTGCCCTCTCTGGCATTACAGATGTTCAGGCTTGGCTTGCAAGCAGAGAAGTGGGATTTGGGAAGCTGGGATCACCTGTGGGAGCATTCTGCACGGACCTGTGTGACGGGGGCAGCGCTTGTCTGATGGCCCCTGGGGGTCTCTCTCTTCCCAACCTGAGAATGAAGCAGTTCAGGCTGCAACACTCCTGTGTCAGGTTTACTCCTGCTCTGCAGACTGTGAAGAAAGATTGTTCCCTCAGCAGAACTCTCCTGCACAGTGGGTCTATTCAAGCCTGCATCTGGGAAGATAGTTAGTGCCTTCATTTATGAAATTCCTATCATAGAAGTGTGAGTTCTTCGGAACACCAGCTGGTCTCTTGAGAAGTCTCCAACATGTCATGTACACAGCTACATGTAAATCATTTTCATAAAAGGAAAGAAGAGAAGCTCTTTCAAATCACCAAATACCATCTCCCAGTATGTGAAGGTTTAAAAGATATGTGATATCATTTACAGTTTGTTTGTGGATTTGTTTCTGTTTGCCTCTATCTAAACCCCTGTGGTTCCCTTCTGCCACTCTGGATACAGCGTACATGTGAACAGAGCTAGAGTTTCTGTGGCTGCTGCTTGGTTTTCTATCTCTGCTGGTAAAGGCTGTTGCTCCAGGAATCCTCAACAGAAACTCCACTGGTAGGAGCCACAGTCCAGAGTGGTTTGGTGGCTGCAATCGGCTCCAGTGGCTAGATGGGGAGGTGTTTCCCTGCCTCCTTCTACAAAGAACATTAAAACAGGTTTAAGTGTTTCCAGTTGTTTCTCTGGCTAGTGGTTGGAGGGCTGATGAAAGGTGATTTATAACACTTTTGCTTGTGGTAGCTTGTTGAAACTCCTTTCATGCAGAGGACAAAGGTCAGTGCTGTGGGAACTGAACTCCTTCCTTGGGAAAAGCGCCGCTGCTGATGGCCGTGTATACCTGTGACTGAGCAATAGGTGGGAAGGTGCTCTCTTCAGCTCATGATCAGCTTGTGATAGTAAGGGAAGAAAGCTTATTTACATGGTTGTTATGAAGCCAGGGGATATCACTGAGGACCATGATATCATTTAATTTTCAATACATTCAGTTCTTCATCATTTTATCTTATAAAAATATCCTTTCTAGGAAGAAACAACTCCTTCGCTGTTAGCTCTTACTGGCATTTTTTACTTTTGTGGAGGGCAACTCTTGAAATCCCTTATGTTTCTTTTACTGGCTTTTTAGTGTAGATTCACACTTTTTTTTTGTTGTTGTTTTAGTGTGGAAGAGTGAAATTCCAGCAAGGCTGACTTAGTGAAAACTGAATTAGTGTTGATGGCTGGAGAGAAATGTAACTTGATCTTCTGTCTCCAGCGCTTGAATCAGGAACTGAAATAATTGTTCTAAGATTCTGGTCAAGTTGCCAGAAAATGGAGCGGTGCTTCTGCCAGATGGTCACCGCAGAAGTGCCAGACATTCCTCCCCTTTCTGAGCTTGCAAGTGTGTGTATTTGAGAAGGAAAATACACACAGGCAGCAGGGAACTGAAATACTTTTCTCCCTGAGATGCTTGCTGAGTGTGCAGGGCCATGCTGCAGACAGTGTGCATGGGGATATCAATGTGTGATGCCTGGCAAAAGGATATAGGCACAAAGAGATGTTTCTGTTGAGCAGTGACATCAGTCACTCTGTCACAGCCCTTGACAGACAATATGAGGTAAATCCACCAGAAACAGGGCAGGAGGGCATGTCATACAGCAAGAGAAGATAGTTCAGTCCCTGAAGGAATCATGGCTCATTGGAAGAGATGATGTTGCCTGTCAACTGCTAAGCCCAGCTGTACTGGTTAATGATTGGTGCCTTTAATTGAAACCATTGTGCACTACTACAGCCCTGCCTTGTAGGAGCTGCTGGTGCAATAAATCTTGATTTTTCCATATTAGAAAGCTGTGTTCTTTGGAGATATTGAAAAGTCTCGGACTTTTTTCCTCCCCGCCCCCCTTTTTGTTGCTATAGCTACGGTAATTTTTGTTAACAAAGGGAATGAGAAGTAGTTTGCTGTGCTTAGTTTGTTTTTGTCATTCTGCTATAGCTGCCAATATTCTCTCAGTCCTTTCTCCTCTTCTTTTTTTTGTCCAATCTCCCTTAGAACCAATTCTGTAAAGAAACTGCAGGAGTCTGGGAACTTAAGTCTCCTGCAGTCACTGCAGAGCTGTATGTGCATGGGGGATGAGGCTTCTACCCACAAATTAGGGACTGAAAACTTGAATTTAGATTTGAGTTTGGGCTTGTGTATTGAGTGACCAGCTATGCAGACCCTGAGCACTTCTCATTCTCATGGACTTGCACCTGCTTTGCAGGAATGCAGGAATTTCTGTCTCTTTTGGTGAAGTCTCATGTCAGGTTACCACAGTATAGCAGAACCATTTTTCTTGAAGTATCTTTAGGAGAATTCAAAGTTTATTCCATGAGGAAGATTTTAGCCACGGAATGAAAGCATCCCGGAGCACAAGGAAAGGTGGGCTGCTTTTTCTGGGGGACACAGAGTGTGTTCCTAGTGTGGAGGAGAAGAAGGTGGGTGTATTTCTCCTCCCACCTGGGATTTCTTATTTCCCTTTCATCTTTCTAAAAAAACCTCTTCACTTTCTTGTTTCCCATTTGTGTTTTTCTCATAGTATGTTAGTTATCCTTCACCTCACCTTTGTTCTACCAGTCTTGAACTCTTCTCATGTTTATCTGGACCTCACCCCTCCTCTCTGTTTCTTCTTTTGCATACATCCTCTGATTCAGAGCGCAGCTAGGAGGGTGGTTGGGGTTCACTCATTTTTGCTGGGTCTATGCTTCTCTCTGACAATTCTTTACTCAGTTGTCTGAGATGGAAGCTTAGGCAGGCAGGGCATGGACTGCATCCTTTCAGTCAGGCTGCTCACACCTAATGGTAGTTTACCATCCTGGGAGCACAGGGGGCTTGGGTTTGTTTCTTTTGGCTTGGAACATGTAGAGTTTGAAGGAGAGGGAGGCAGTAGCCAAGATGTTCATAGACATGAAGGGAATCTGAATCAGAAAACCACTGTGCATGAGAGAGCTGCTCATTGCCTCAAGACAGGCCAGTTTTAGGCCTCTATCTGTGGTATAATAGTGATATTTGGAGATTTGGATAGATTTCTGAGGCAGTAGGAGAGATAGGAGTACCTTTGAGAAAATGGGCCATTCAGCCAGGTGCCAGAATGTGGGTGGTGGGCTTTAATCCCTGGCACTGAATTTGTGGATCTCACCTCTAAGCAGGCTTCCTAAGACTGCAACTGAAATCCATGTCAGAGCTCCAACGCAGCTCAGAGCTCCTGCAGGTGTTACTTTAAGTGCAAGAACATAATTTCTCAATGTAAACAGATACCTTCCTGAAAGGTTCCTGCACAAATCCCTAAGACAAACAATGGACTTACTTGGCATCCCATTTGTTGCTGCTAATGCCTGTGTCCAGGTTCACTTCTGGATGTACTTTGGATACAGGGGAATTAAGATCTTCTCTAAGGGAATTAAAATCTTCTGTGTGCCTTTCTACAGATTCCCTGGGTAACTGCCAAGAGCTAAAGAGACAGACCCAATGTTGTTCTCATATCTTTGTACAAGCCAAGACAACTTTGGCCAGTATTTTCTACTTACAACCAGGAGGTCTCCAGCCTGTACCTCATCCTCCCAGGGTGCTTTTATATCATCATATTGAGACAGTCCATGCAAATTAATAATTTCTTCCCTGGAACCATTAGCACTGGCAGTTTGGGTATCATGGACAGGACCTGCTTCTGGGAGATACTGGCTCAGAACGGTCACTAACACACAGTGATCTAACCAGAAGGAGATCCACGCTATCACCAGATATCAGCTCTTGACCTTACTGAGGTATTCAAAGATGATTGCCCTTCTGCCCATCAAGTATTATTAAAACATTTTGCAAGGCTGATAACTGCTAATAATTTTGCAATTCTCACTCTAGCAGGACTCTGAGTGGGAGCCACTTCCCTGACAGGCAGGAAGGGAAGTATGCTGACAACTCTGAGTGCAGCAGCTTGCTCTGTAGTATGGCTGTGACCCGTGTTTTGCCTCAGATGATGCTCTAACAAATCAAAACCTACAGCAGTTGCAAAGCCAAGACGCTTCTCAGCTGTCTGGCAGACTTTGTCAGTCAGCTTTGGCATGAGGAGGGTTCAGTCATCGCTGTCAGCTCAACCGGGAAGTTCCTTTTAAGACTTACTAAGACTTTAATCTTTGTTTGTTCACTCTGTGAATTGCATTGGGATGTTTTTAGGGATGTTGATTTAGATGTTGCACCCTGTGGGAAATACCAAAGGACACTCTGTTTTCTCATTTATCATATCCTTTGTGACACAAAAGATATTAATGAAAAAGAATCTTTGTTCCTCAAAGCTAACCAACTCTCATTCCTTAGAAAATTTATAATTTGGTTTTTGTGTCACAAGAAACAATTCATTGTTGTGCAAATGGTGTTGATGTTGCTATTAGAGGATTATGACTTCACTGAGGAGTAAGCAACAGGAGCAGGTGATGTCCTGAGACTTGAATGGTTGTTTTTATGCAAAAATCCTGGGGATGAAGGGAAAGAATAAAGGAAGAATAATACCAAAGAATTGTGATATATGTTGGGTACAGCTTCTAAGTAGACTCTTCCTACCCTGGTATCTCAAATCAAGATATTTAAGCTTGAAATAGTCAATGTATTTTTTAAAATCCAACCCTTTTCTTTAGCCTACACAGGGAAATACTAATTTCTGATTCAATGTCAGACATTTCTGTTCATGTCTCCTTTTCTAAATGTCTTCTTCCTTGATTTTCATGTTGTTTTCCTTCTACTTGGAAGCTGTGATTGCCCTAGGACGCTAAGGGTAATAGAGGAGCTTAGCACTGAGTTCTTACCTAGTTTAGACCTTAGTTTTGGACTGCATTGTGTTTCAAGTGAGGTGTGTTCTCTTCACCAGGTATTGCCCATTTTCAATTAAAGGGGTAAAAAAATAGCTTGAGAGAAGATAAATGAAGTAATAAGAAGATAAAGTAGGGCAAGGAAGACAGAATAAAGGCACTAAATAGGAAAGAACAAGAATGTCAGCCATTTTATGTGGCAGTAAAACAGGAAAGGAGGGTGAAGGGTGAGCGGAGAGCTGTCTTTGCTCCAGGCAGAATCTGGTTTTCAACTGCCTAGGGAAGGTAACTTATTTCATCTCCAGTAAGTGCTGCAACATCAGATTCCCAGTAGTACCAGTTCAGTGCAGCGAGGACTGAATGGCTGAGAGGGTGGTTTTGGCATTGCAAGGATCAATGGCAACCAAGTCCACCACCCCTGCTGGTTATAGTAGGAAGTTTGTGCCAGAATTAAACTTGTCATCACTCTGTGAAAGCTTAGCAGAGAGACTGGTCACTGACTTGGTTTGAAACAGGCTGTGGGTTGTAGGGAGGGAAATTTTGGATGAGACTGTGGCGTTAATCCCAGTCCAGAGAGCAGGTATTCCTGATGTAATTCTTGTAACAATGTTTTTGGGACTCTCTACTGACGCCCTCTCAAGGCAGGAATTTCTAAACATTTTATTGGACTTCCCAGCTCATCAGAACTGATGTTGTTCTGGGAGGACACAATTATCTGTTTTACTGGAAGGGAGCAGGCAAATTGCCACAAAGCAGGCTGCAACTCCTAAACAAAAGTTTAACTGTACCTAAACCTACAGCTCTTGACATGTGGGCGAGCTCCCTTAAAGCATCCAGAAAAGCATATTAATGTATTAAGATGACTTCTTCTTTCAACATTCTGTTGCAGCTACCTTCAAGAGAAAAATAAGTAGACACACTAATTATTATTAATAATATATTTATGAAAATTTGTATTTATTATAAAGTAATTTTTCAAAAACATGAGTTTGTTTTAGCAGCCTGTAGTTCTTCCCTGTTATGCCTTCCGGTTATGTCTCCAGGTCTCTGTTCTCTGGGGCAGACCAAAGGAGTAATATTTTCCCATATTTTTCAGGTCCCAGATCAGTGGAATTTCAAGGGAAAAATAATCTGCATGAAAAAGCTTCAGAACTCAAGGTCTCAAGTAGATTTCAAGCCATGTTAGTGATAAAGGCAGGAGAGGGCTCGGGGACCGACATTCAGAGTCTCCCTTCTCAAGTCATCAGATACCACATGTAAATCCTTCTTCTAAGTTCAATAACATTCAGCTTCCACAGAAGGAGAGGAAGGAATCAGTTCTTGGAATGTGCTAACTGATGGACACTGTATATTAGAAAGCAGGAGGTTTTCTTGAAGCTGTAAAGTGATTAAAGCATTCTGGGTTGCCTTGACTTTCCAGGTGCTTGCTCCAAGCCTCACTCCTCGACGCACTCCCATTCACAGCTTGCAATGAAAATAGACTTTCACTTTTTCGGTAGTGGGACTGATAGTGGGTGCTTCCAAAGTGTTGGGATGCTTCAGGAAATGAAGAATAATTTTAAACTGCAGTGCAGGGGGGAGGACAGAGGATTTACCCCTCCCCTGCTAACACCTGTTAATGGAATTAGACATTAGACAAGGTGCTGTAATGTTCATTAGCCCAAAGTGTGATGGCTTTCAGTGCCTAATCTGTCCATAAAAACCTTAGGCCACACTTTAATTTTAAAAGAGTAAAAGTGTATGGATCATTAACAGATGGTCCATAAGGAATATTCTGTCATTGCATCTGCCTGCAATGATAAAGATCTGTTAGGAAGCATCTGCATTGCATTGCAGCAGCCCTTTTCAGTCAGGATGCTGAACCTTGCCTGGCATGAGCAGCAGATCCCACGTTGCCATCACACCATTTTTCATATTTGTCTGTCATCTTTACTTTTTGATCCTGATAAATAGTTTGTGAAGGTTTTAGGCAAAATTGATGTAATGATTCTACCATTTGGGCTCATTAAATTGCCATTTACAGAGTTGTCCTAGTGAAATTAGTGAACCCTTGTCTGGAGCAAAACACAAATTACAGCTAAATAAGAGTTTCAGGTGAATTTTTTACATTTACAAATGAAACAGAATTCTGCAGTTTTTGACCAGGTTTATTAGCTGGTTTACGAGGCCACGCAGAATCTGTGTGACATAACTATTTTTGGATTTGCTCTTAACAGTATGCCACAATACTTGAGAGATTTTGGTTTCCGTTGCTTTGTGAAGAAAAATTTGCAAATACTGTAATGAGGAATGCTCTCATGCAAGCCCAAGGGATGTGATTCTGACCATACAATGATTCAATAAACTTGCAGGGCCTGTCAGACTCATTTGGAGGCTCTAAAATGACTTTCTGCATGACCATAAAACTTAGTTTAGGTTTTCTTTCCTTGTTTCTTTGTCTCTGATTTTTTTTCCTTTATTTTTGGGGGGGTGTGCATTGGTGGATGGGTGGGTGGGCTTTTTGGGGTGATATAAGTCCTTGCTTCCAGGTACCTCTGTAAATGGCTGAATATTTTTCTGCCATGTTCGTGTTGTTTGCATTTTCTCTGCATATGCTGGGATGATACCAGCATCACCTGCAGTGGAGTATTCAACCGAAATAAGCATTAAGGAAAAATTGAATCGAAAAGTCAGTTGATATCACCATATATATCATAGTCTCAACCTCATGGGAAGGAACTCACTTTTTTCACTAAATTTGACATATCTTGAGAAATTGTCTTTAAGAACTCAATTTATCTTTACTTGAAAACAAACCACTTTGTTCTACTTGACATTTAGGGTGGCTTTGAAAGGTGAGGTTTAAATAATCACTTCTTTTAAATATTGACCACAGTGATTTTTATCAAGCTTTGTCATACTATTTTTATTGCCATCTGATTTTGGGTATAGGAAAAATGGACTCTTGAAAAACAGCAGCATAAAAGCACACTATTTTATTAATGTGTCAGGTCAGTGTCCCATCTTTTTGAGGATCCCTTCAGCTTATTTTTGTCTTGAACAGAAAGGCAAATCTCGGAAGATTAATGTTACACATGCATGCTATCAGTTATTGTTCTCCTTATGCCGTGTTTATATCTCTCCTTTTTCTCGCATTAAGTGCTAATAAGTGATTTAGACTTAACACAGTAAAAGTATTGAACTGGTGAGTGGAAAACATTAAAAAACTGCTTACTCCCTGTGGAATGTACAGTCTTAGAAAGCTTGGCCAGCATTAGCATGCTTCCTTTTTTGTCCCAAGCAATCCCTTTTCCAGTCGGAACAGGCAGTTCTGTAACAGTCCTGTAATCTTGATAATGTAACACTAACAATAACAATGAGACACTGGAGGAATTTAGGGCGCTTCAGTGTAGAAAAAATGTTACCAACAAGGGAAAAAAATCTTAATCTGGGAAAATTGGTACAAGACAACGGAGAAGGACAAGTAGACCTGGAGTCAGTGGTCAGCATGATTGACTCTGCCTGGAGCTGCAATCTGCAAAATTTCTGGCTGTGTTTGTGGCAGAACTGCTTGGAATAAAGTGGTTTAGAGAATGTCTTTTTGGCTGTGATAGGTCTGTTAGTACAGGGATTTTTGTGTGTTGTCAGTCCCCAGCTTGCTTTGCAGCATCACGTTACAGTGGCTTCTCAAGCAGTCTGGACTTCCTGTGGGTTTGAGTAAACAAGAAGTTTCATAACACTCCTTATTTTTGCATTAGCTGTGCTATTAATGGTCATAAAAATTGGTAGTTCTGGTCAGACCCTGGGTGGCACTGCTGTAAACCGTGGTAGATAGTTTATAAACCAAGAAGCATCTCAGAAACCACCCAGACTGGTGCCAGCAGACCCGCAGAATCCTTCATGACTCCTGTAGCATCAGTGGAATAAATACTATTCCGTTTCTTTCTCAAGGGACTCTGCTGGCATTTTAGAAATCTTATCATGACATGAAAAAGCATTCCTCCCTCATTTTGAAAAATATTTCTTAAGGGATTACCAGAACAGAGGAAATGGCCACTAAGAGCTGTGCTTTACACCAGAAAAACATGGGATATAGTCAATGGAGGGGCGTGATATTAGGGATTCCTGCTTTTGCATCCTGGGGATGACATCCTGGCCTTTATCCCTATCATCATGTTCTCCCTTCAGTCACAGCATGACATTCCTATTATGACAGCAGAATGAAGGCAAAATAAATCACGGTACTGGGCTGGTTTTTTGCCAGCCATTTTGCAGCAATGTCACAGAAGTGAGACCTATCTTTTGGGCACTTAATTTCAGCCTTGTGTATAAAGTTAAGTTCACAGCTTTTGGGATTACCAAATTGCTAAAAAAACCCTAGGAATTGATAAAGATTCTTTATATTACCTGAGGTTTTGGAAGTGTCCTAAGGCAGTTTTACTTAAAGAATCCTGAGGCCAATAGAGAAAACCATTTGTGCTATTTTCATATCACAAGCAGATTTGAAAATTATATACAAAAAAATTCATAATTGAATAAATTTCACTACTAGAAAATGTTTCCATAATAGAGCTGCACTTTAAAAATGAGAAAGCTTTCTTCATTCCTTGGGATAGCTGTTTTGTGGTCAAAATTCCAGTCACAGCTCTGGTGTTTGCAAGCATCACACAGTGTTGTTGCTGGGATCTCCACATACTCTGATGGATGGAAGAACCACAGCAAGCCTGTGATATTTTGTGAACTTGGTATCGAGCTCTGATCATCAGACAGGTCAGCACCTGAAGCACACACCTACTTCCCATAAATCATTTCCATTTATAGCACTGGGCTCTGATAAACTTGGCTGTGGATGTGCAATAGCAGCAGTGGAGAGGTAGGGTTTAGTTTTTCAGGTTCATGACGACATGGATTGCGTTTTATAGAGTGAAAAGCAATCTGGAGTTCTGCCTTTACACAGCACAGGTGTTCAAGCAGTGAGTTGTCATTTGGTCTTGTTAAGCTTAATTGACTTTTCTTCTCACAGATATCCACACTTCTAGAAAGCAGAAATGACCATGACTGCCAACAAGAACACCAGTGTCAACAGCAGAGCTGGAGGGAGTAAAGTGCCTCAGGACACTCTGGATAGGTAAGTGGAGAACTGCAGGATTTGTAGATTTTGAGTAAAGTTTGTCTGTGTTTGGAAGAGCATCCTCTATGCTGACACAGAGAGAGAGAGAGCTTTGCTGGGCTGAGAGAAGTTTTCTGTAGGGAGAAGAGGAGCCAAGGTATGAGGAGAGGTTGTTTCTTGTTGAGCTTTTGCTGCTCATGGGCTGGTTATGATGGAAGTGATTGCAAGGAAGGACCTGTGCGGCAGGTGCTGTGTAGGGCTCAGGAGTTGTGGGCTAAATTCCTCAGCCATGTGACTGCATGTCAGCTTTTCTCCACTGTCAGTCCCCAGTTTGTGTTTTGTGTTGGTTTGTGTCCCATTTCCTCTGCTCTATCTGCCTTCACAGACTGTGGTCAGAGCGTCTCCTGTTGCAGGTCAGGCAGCAAGTGGGAAAGGGCTGAATGTGAAGTACAGGGCTCATCTCTGTTGCTTTGCTTATTTGTCCTTCTGTAGCATTAAAATAATTTGCAAAGTAGAGCACCTGTATTATTACTGTTAGGGGGAAAATGAAACTTTTAAAAATGTGCAGTCAAATAAAGACATAGACAACCAGCATCAATTCTGGTGTTTTTATTAGGTATATTATGCTGTGGTAGAGCTCAGCAGAGGTGGGCTCGATATCCTTGTGCACTTCCCAGTTTGTGTTTGTCATCTCTTAGTGCAAAACAGTAAAAACATAAAATAAGGCCTGGGTGGCTAAAGGAATTTCTAGAGAGATATTCATATGTAGTTATTAAAAGCAGTTCCCTAATGATCTCTGGAATTCTCAAGTTATTTATTGTCCTTCCACCAGTGCAGACAGATTGGTGCTGGGAACTTGGGTCTGGACTTTGGCAAACTTTGGACAAGTCTTTTGTTTTGAAATCGTTTCCATTCTGAATATCTTAGAAAGTACTTTGGGATACTAAGTTATTGGATAGTAACTGTCAAATAAACTCTTTCCTTATCATCATCATCTGTTTTGAGTAGAATTTGTCAGGGAAAGATTTTGTTAGTACAAGTAAGAGCCTGAAGCTAAGGAAAATCTTTAAGTTGCACTTGCACAAGCGAGGAGATGAATAGGTGGTCATGCACCATTTCTCCATCCATTATTTTGCCTTATGTAATCTTCACCTGTCTCTGAGAAACCCTGCAAGAGGATGTTATTTGAGTCAACCATGAGGTTTCTTCATTTGAGTCAGACTGTAAATCAGTGTAGTAAGTGCTGGCATTATAAAAGTTTAAAGCTTGCAAGATTTATTGCAAACACAGTCAAAGATTCACTTAAACTGAACAGTCACTGTCTCTGTTTAGTGTGGGATTTGACTGGACATTTGGAAACCTGCAAATGTACTTTATAATTTGTGGTAGTAGAGTTTCAGTTAATGCTGATACTGGCATAACACACGTGTAGCAGTCTCCTGGTTGCTAAGATTTTTAGAGTTATTTTCTTGTAAATCCTAGTTTTGGTGGGGTTTGTTGTTTCAAGACTGCTGTTGATGATCTTAAAGGTCTTTTCTAACCTTAATGGTTCTGTGATTCTAAGATGCAAGGTGTGATTCAGGGATATGGTGACATCAGCTGGTTCAACACTTTGTGATTCCTTATAGGTCAGAAGCAAAGATCAGTGAAGTCTGCAGAAGTCTTTGTAATTGCTTTGGCAGTGATTCAGATCCCTGCAGATCATGGATTTAAATTTTAATACAAAAAATCTTCAGTGGAAAGAATGTGCCTCCACATAAACATCCATACAACTGTGTGCTTTGCAAGTATCAAGATTCTTGCAGTAACTAAGATTCCCTTGATCCTTACCAGGGTGTGAATTAACTGGCATGAATCACCAGAGCTGTTTTTCCACCAGAGTTGTGTGAATGTCACTTCAGGAAATTAGGGAAAGACAGAAAGCAGAGTGAGGACATAATTTGGGAGGATAACTGTGAGTTTTAAGAATCTGGCTGTAGGATTCATGGGTTTCTGCTGTGAGTACAGGAGGGAAAAAAACCCTTGGATCTGAAGAAAGTAAAGTGTTTTAAATAAATCCACACCAACACATTATTTTTGAAGTTACCTGAAGTTCATTCACCACTTGTTAAAAATTGAGATTTTTTTTGTGTTAGGAGAGAAAACTGTGCTCTGAATGGGAAAATTGTAGAGTGATGGCAAGGGTGGTTGAAGGTACGAAACATTTTCACTACAAGACAAGAGTAGATTGATTGTGACTCTTCATCCTAGGAAGGAAAGGATTGAAGGGGTAACAAGAGGAGTAATAGAAGTATCTGAAATGATATATGGAAGAGAGATGATAAATAGGGAAAAAATTCTCTTTTGATTTAAGAACTAATACAAATCCAATGAAACTAGAAGACAACAGGTCAAGAATCAGCTGAAAAGAAGGCACTTTTCAGCAGCATGTTTTTAAATCATGAAACTTACTGTTATGGGTTGTTGCAATCAGACAAATTCATGGAACAAAAATCTTCCAAAGCCTTTTAGTTACAGAAACAAAATCTGTGAGTCAACAGACTTTAAGGCTAGTTAAGTTGCACTGTACATTCTTATTCTCTTCTCCAGGCACCTGCTAACTCTCACGGACAGTGACTGAACCTTGGACCAGGAATGCTATTTTGGTCCGAACCAGTGGGAACATTCTGATGTTGTTTGGAACAAGAGTCAGTTACAGGAAGCAAATTGGAGAAATTGCAGAAGGATTGTTATGCTTACAAAAGGAGACTCTGGCTTTCAGTGAATTTTAAGGGTACGACTTTAATCCTTCCTTGTGAGTCACTGAGGTGAACGCCAAGGAATGGAAGGACAGGAAAGCACCTTGTGTGTAGCTGAAAGTGACTTCTTAGCAATTCTGGCAGGAAGCAGCTCTGTGAAATCTTCTTAACCCTTCAACAGGGAACAAAGGAGCCCACAGCATGCTTACAGCTAGTGCATGCCCATGACCCTGTTGCATCAAATGAGTGCTTGGTTTGATTGCACCATAGTTAAGAGGATCAGTGTAACTCTGAGGAAACCTTAGGAGAACAGAAGTCACAGAAGGGCATAGTGGTGTTAGTAGCTCTCTCTCCTTACAATGTGGCTTGCTTTCCCTTAGTGAATGATTTGATATTTACCTGGAGTATCTGTGTTTTATCAGAAACTCTCTTTGTTATTAGGTATTTGTCCAAAACTTGTGTTTTCTCCAGTGCAAACAAAGGTAGATGTAGAAATGGCACTACTGTCTTTGACTTAAAAATCACTTCTACACTGTTCTGTATCAAAACAGACCAATAGTTATGTCTATGAAGTCATGCCCTAGTTAGCAAAATACAGCTTTCAAACTTGTAGGCTGTATAGTATAACAGAGGCAAGGAGAAAAGAAAATCCTGAACAAAAGAATTATATATTCATATATCACTGTATCTTAAAATTGCAGCTCAGTTTGAGATGCTAGATGTGACAAGGACCAGTTCAGAGCTGAAAAACATTTAGAGCTTGTGGCTACAGGACTTCTGTAAATCATTCCCAATGCCTTTGCCACTGGCTAATATGGCATCTCTTGACTCTGCATCTCAAGGCATTTTACACATTTGAGCCTTCTCACCTGCTGCAGTAACTGAAGTACAGGAAGGGTTTGTTTCTGGAGGAGCTCATTGATTTAGTTTTTTATCTGAGTGTATTGCATGAGGCCTAAATAACTTCAGATTCTGGAGATACAGACTTCTTCCAGTGTATTTGTAATTGGCAGAATTTCTCTTTGCCTGTAAAATTTTCTGTGGTGCAGGCTGTGTCTTATATATGGGTCCCACCTTGGAGAATAGGAGAGAGCTTTTGAAAGCTCAAAAACATTTTACAAAAACAATTACAGTGAACAAAAATTAAGTTTGCTGCAAGTAAGTGTTTTACTAGGGTGGTGACTGTGTCTGAGAAAAATGATTCTCAGAGGCTGTGTGTCCGAGGAACCACAGTTTTTTTACAGACTGGATTTTGTGATGTGGGCTGTTGTCTTTCCACCCAATCTCCACAGGAAAGGTGGTGTCCTCACCAGAGGATGTTGGTGGAGGATGTTCTCCACCTGAGCAATCATGATTTAATGGCACTGGGGGTGCTTATGTCAGGGTGTGCTATAGCAAGACACCAGAGATTTGTGCAAACAAAGGATTACATCTGCAAATTGCCATGAGCACCAGGTTGCAAAGTGTCTATTCAAATAACATTCTTAAAACTTCTCATGTCTAAATACTTTTAGTTGAATCTTTGAACCAAATATACTGGGTTAAAACTGAAATCTGATCTCATGAGTTGGATCTTTCTCCTTGCTTGGGAAGAACTGAGCTGGGTACTCACAAACCTCTAAATATAGGCTTTGGTTTTTATCTCCCAGCAGTGTGTGAGGACATTCCTGCTGTCACCCGCAGTTTGTCACCCCCGTCAGCCTAACATGTGCTGAGATATGTTTGTATTGGCTTTGTGGCTCAGAACTTTTTCCTTCTTCAAAATTTAGGTTAGTAGGACAGAATTTTAACTGGTGGAGCTACCTTACCTCTAGCGAAGGCAATGGAGATGCGTCACATAAACAAATCTGGATTAATATAACTCTGGAGATACCTCAGGAGCATTTCAGATGAATTGTTTATAATTCTTTAAATATAAAGTAAAATAATGACTTACATTTCTTATCAAAGTGAGCCCACGGGTTGGTTAATAGAAGTATTGTTTTGGGTTGGTTATCTGTTCCTGTTGTGTGCAGGTCCATGCTCAGCTGTGTCACATGCACATCAAGGTCTTGTGTTTTATTCCTGCATTTCTCTGAAGGCAGAAACAATCTTAGAAAGATCTTAGAAGCTAAGAAAGCTTTTAGAAAAACCTTAGTTGAAGGAAGACTTTGTGCCTGTGCTTCAGCCTTAAAAACCTGAGATGTATGATCACTTCCAAAATCAGTCATATTCAAGCCAAGCTCATTCAGTTTTAGAGCAAATGCATTTATTTATTTATTTAAAAGTGAAATTAATTCTTGGTCCACATTACTAAATCCAACTGAAATCCTTTGTTTCCTTTGAAAGGATTATGTGGTTATGGGCTGGGCAAAGGACTAGAAATATTTTGCCTTAGGAACTGACACCTTCAAAATTCTTAAATAAAACAATGTACAGATAAGTCCAGCGCTGGGGTTAAGCAGTGCTCTGCTGTCAGTGCTGGACTGGGGCTGGCAGTTTTTTGCTCTGCTGGCTTGTCCTGAGAGTGCTCTAGTCTCTTCCCTTTCCACAGTAAATTTTTCATGTTGAAGATGATCTCATGTCTTGAGGAAAACCCATCTGTTTAGGGAGAGGGGTTGTCTTCAGAGAGGCAGTGTCTGTGCAGGACTTGTTTCTCATTTAGAGACATCCCTTCATGGATGCAAATGTAGTGCCTTTTGCTTGTGTTGCCAGATATGTAACAATATGACTTTAAATTAATTCTTATTCATTCAATCCTTCTGCTACTCCTAGTACAAGAAAAAGCCACAAACGAAACGAGAGCTCCTCAGCTCTGTGTTGAACTGTAGGCACTGCCCAAATTTATTGTCGGGTCATTTGTCCAGATGTGATCCAGTCTGCCTGCAGTGACAATGAATTATCTTGTGACTAATGCAGAAGAGCTGTGTTCACATCCAGGGTGGATGACTCCAGGGGCAGATAAGGCAGGACAACCCTCACCATCGGTTACAGAGCCTTGGGAGGGACATAACTCGGCATCCACCACAGTGGAGCCCTGGTCCTACTATAAGAAAATTATTAACAGTAAGATAAACAAAATGTAATTAATTGCATTTATGTATGTCATGTGAATATAAATTTAAAGATTATGAGATTTATCACATGTCCTGAGTTTTCTGAATGGAGAGCATGGAAAGAATGCAATAACTTGCAAATCCAAAGATGTATCTTCAGCTCTCTGTGTTCTAAAGCAATGAGATTTTGATCTTATTTGAAATTCTAATGCATGCAATTTTCCCACTAATTTTTTGTGATTGCCATTGCCTTAGCACATTTATGATAAAGTATTTTCTCTTCTCTTACTCTTTCTTTGCTTAGTATGTGGACAGCATTGCTGTGAGTGATAGAAAAGCTGCTTGTTTCCCTTGTGGATGGTTGCATTTGAACTACAGGTGAAAGGCACTCTCTGCCTGGGCTTACACTTAGTACACAGGAACAGGGAAAAGCAGCAGGTCTAGAAGTGGTTGCTGGTTGTTCAAAACTTTTGGGACATTTGTGCATGGTTTGGTAGGTTAGTGGTTGCTGTTTTGTGCATATTTGGGCAAGCAAGTTTTTTTTTTTTTTGAGGGCTCTGATGAGGAAGGAATGAGACTAGCTTGGAAAGGAGAGTGAGTTATGTATGCCTAAAGCAGGAAGCAAAGGGTTAATTTCATTTTTATTTTAAAATAAAAGCTTCTATTGCCCCATCAGTTGTGGAGTAGCCTGGGCTGAAATATCTCCCAGTTTTGCCAGCCACAGCAGCCATCAGGGACTTTGTTAGAGCAGCAAGAGGCCAGTGGTGTGAGTTGAGCTCACGTGCTCTTGGCATGTCTCAGCCTTTCCCCACTGCCCAGGCTGGGATCGCTCCCCTCTGCTGTGGGAGATCTCCTGGCAGCTGAGCATGGCTCAAGGCAACGAGGCACTCTACACTGAACTGCTGAGATGGATTTTCCTGCCAAAAGTATTTGCCTACTGCTCAGAAGTACTAGTGAGAATATTTATGAGCTCTTTATGAATTTGTGAGAAAAAAACCCAACAAAAACCCCCTGTAGAAAATGTTTGTTACTTTAGAAGAGAATCAAGTTTTAATATTTTGACAGTGAGCTTGAGAATAGGAGGAATAGTGATTCAATAAAATTCTAAGACAAAGCAATATGCCAAGTTATTTGAGCTATGATGAGACAGCTTTTTTTTTTTGTTTAAACCACTGAGATTTAGAAAACAGTACGAATAAACTTCAGCCAAATAACAGTGAAAACTGAATATAACTGACATGAAATCTATTAGCAAATATTGTGCCCTTTCCCTTACAAGCAGAAACAGCCTGAACCGTGCAGCTGACAGATTTTCAGCAGCTCAGAGCTCCATTTGGTTCAGAAGGGAATAAAAGCTGTTCTTTACCCTGTAAGGCTGGAGGTGCATTTGGGACACGAAGCTCTGGCAGCTCAGCTCTGAACTGGGCCAGGGGAGGTGGGAGGGCACCTACTGCCATCGGGAACAGAAACATTTGCAGTGGGAATGACTCAAAGTGCTGGTTCAGATGACCCTGAAGCTGGGAAGGGTTTGAATACAGGCTTTGACTGTACTGCTGCCCTTTATCTGGGTAAGCAGCACTGGTGCTGGGCTGACTTCCGATGGTCCGAGGCACAATGTTCCCCTCCCTCGCACTGCTCGGCACTGACCCCGGTCTGGCGGAGCTGAGGCCGTGCTGAAACCTCTGCAGATCGCTTTGGCAGGGCTGCAGAAACATTCTAATCAGCACAGCGGTCTACAGACATGAGAGGAATGGTTTGTAAGATGAGGAGACAGCTTCTAGTTAGATCGAGAGAGAACTGAAGAAATGGACCTGCTTCTGGATACATCCTTTGGGCATCCTCAAACAGTTGACAGTGGGGGGCAAGGAATTTTGCTATTCCATTTCTATTGCTGGCTGGTTTGTTTCACTTTAGGAAGAATTCAGGAAGAATGCACTTGTCAGTCAACAAATCACTTTTTATTAGGTGGAAGCTTTATTAAAATATCCCTCCCATTTGTATAGGTTCCTAAGAAAAAAAACTCCAACAAATCCTAAAATTTTGATTGAATCTTGCTTCATAAAGCTTCAGACCAAGTTGACTTTATTATTACTTAGAGGCTACAGGAATGTAGTGAATTCCTTCCCACTGTAATTTAATTCTCATGACACTTCAAATGCTTGATGCTTTCATATGTAGCAAATTATATCTTATCATTAAAATTACCTTTTCCCTTCTATTAAGGTTTGTATTTGCCAAAACAACTGGAAATTTAAAAAGTAAAGAAATTAAAAAGAGAAACTAACAAGTCTTTAAAAACCAGAGTTGTAGATGAGAGGTTAGACTAAAAGAGGCATTTTAATGCAACTATTGCAGTAAGAAGACTACTTTGACTAACACTGCAATATTTATTTGTTTAATCACTACATTTACATTAGTGTACTCAGGGGTACTGAGACCTGAACTAAACACAGATATTTTCGCAGAAAATTATTACAAGAGCTCGATTTTGGAAATGTTTCTGATGACTTTCTAGTGCTTTTACTGCACTGAAATGTAGTGAATAGAAGCAATGAGCAAGACACATGTTAAAACACTCACAGGAGTCCCCACTGGTGCAGTATCAGAGCACCAGAGCACAAGTCTTATTTGAATTTGTTTTTTGGGTGGTGATAAGAAGCAAGACTGAAGTCCTCAGAGAATATGGCATAGTAGTCATGTGCATAACATTTTTACATCTTAATGCCAATATTTCAGTTTTTCTGGAATGAAACTCTATTGCCTTCTGGACTGGGGAGATGCTGATGATTTCGCTGAAAAGACCAACAAAGATGCAAATCATGAGCATTGCTAATGATATTCCATGTTCTCTGAGTATCTGTTCATTAGGAGCTGTCTAAGACACTCATCTCTTTACACTTGAGCTGTTGAAAAGCCATCAGTATGGGAGAACAATTTCTGTTCTGTGCCCTAATCAGTCTGGATTTGAATCAGTGGCTTAGAAACGAAAGGGTCTGTGTTGTCTTACCAGTTTCTTGCACTGTTTGGTTACCCTAAAAAGATATTTTCCACTTGAGCAGAACAGAATATTAAGAGAAGACATAGCAGAATTTGTAAAGAGTGAGTTTGAAAGGAAGATCTGAGCATATTAAGCTAGATAATACATGTTTCTTCCCTGATTGGAAAAAAATGCCATTTGTCTGGGAAAACAAAGCAAGAAGTGCACAGACATAGCATCCCCACAGACTTCAATAACATAGTCACTATTCACCAGGCAATGTTGTATGATGAAACTGGGAATTAGCTCAGTGCTTGATTCAGTCTCCGCAGTGAGCATCACCCTTGCATTCACACTTGAGGAATGAACATTGACAGCAAATGACCTTTAAAAGTAAAATAAACTGCAAGAATTTTTCTGCAAGCAGCAAGATAGAAGCTAATGGAAATACACAGGTAGCATCCATATTATTACAATATAAACATGCAAAATGCCCACAGTTCCTGGGAGACTTTTTCAAAGCTTTTGTCACAATTCCCATCATGCACTCTGAGGTTATTTCCATTCTGGCCAGGTCCTGTATATAGAGCTGGCAGTGTGCCACCAGGAAATGTGTCACATTCCCTTGGCACCAGGGAACCCTGGAGCTGTTGAGCAACAGGCAACAATGTGCAGGCATCTGGTAGGATGGGCTTCAGTGCTGAAAGCACGACCAAATATAACAACTATAACAGATATGATGTTCCTAATAACTAAATAGCACTTAAAAAAATTTGATTTATTGAGTCAATCCATAAAATTCTATTGTAGTCAGTGGGAATGCCAGTTCTCATGACAGCCTGACTGCTTCTTTTGAGAGCCTAAATATCCTGTTTGTTATTAGCCAGATAAGGAAATTTTGCCCAGAGTGTCCATATGTTGCTCCTGAAGCTCTTTGTTAAAGCACTATTTTTATAAAGGAAATACTTTATGATTATCATAGTAATGACGAGCTTTAATGCCAACATGTGTTAGTATTTTACTGTGAAGGAGCTGTAGAAAATTGCTGAAGTAAATGAAAAGTATTAATTTGTTTTCTTCTCTCCTTATCTACAGAAAGAAAATGTTAGGTCTGTAAAGCAAGGTGACTTCTTCAGCATAGGTCAACCACAATACTGTGGCTGTACAGCAACTACACCTTTGACTAACAATTAACAGCAGCTAATAGATGGAAATGCTATTTTACATTTTGGATTCCTGGGATAAGCCCATCGTGCATCACAATTTCCCAAAAGTAAGCTTTTTCCAGGTAGCAACATAACTATTTGAGATGTGAAAACAGAATTCATTGCAGTGGCAGTAGCACAGAAATGGTTTGTGTTTCAAATTCTGCTAGCAAAAAGCTCAGAAGGTCTTTGTACAGGGAGTGCTGGCAGGCAGGTGGGCTGCTGGTGAGGGAACCCCTGTGTGTGGGATGGAGCAGTGCTGGTGACACTCAGGTGTGGGTAGGCTGGTGAATCCTCGCGGTGTCACCGCGTGGATGTCTCTGGCTGACTCACCTTTTCATTGTGCAGCGGGACGCTCACCCCGGGAGGCAGCTGGGGCCAAAAGAGGCCGGGTCAGTCCGGACAACCGAACAAATGCCCAGTAATGAGACTGCTCTCACACGAGACCTCTGTCCCCTTGGTTTGCTGCTGAGCTGGGAAGCCACTTTATGTCAACACAGGCAAACGGGGGAGGGCAGACAGCCTATGGCCATTTGCTGGCAGAGACCTGAAAGCGTTTGAATGTGGATTTTTAACCTCTCCCTTTCCTGTCAAACAGTACTGTCACCCGTGTGGGCTTCAAGACAGGGGCTGAGCCTGGCAGGCTTGCTGTGTCTGTGTGCGTGTGGTTTGGTCCCTGACACAGCTTCTATGATTTCTTTCGCATCAGGCAGCCGGATTGCCTCAGTTCAGAGTTTTAGGAATGAATTGTAAACTGTTGCTTCCTGTAACTTTAAAACCAAAACTCAATTTTTTTGTGGGTTTCCGGGAGCAAACTTCTGTCTTGCCGTATTTCTCACACACCGGTCCCTTCAAAGCCAACACGTGAGATTTCAGAGAAAGGCTTTGCTCCTGTTTTGTTAAACATTAATGGCAGTTTCCTCCCCTTAAGCACACAAAGGGGCGCAGAGGTTTGACAAACGCTCTCAGTGTGTCATTTGCTGCTTGACAAGTGAAGCAGGCAGCGTTCAGGGAACACAGAGGCTATGGCAAGACACATGGAACTGCGAATTCCTACATCTCCATTCTGCATCGTTCCAGGAGGGAAGAGCTTCTGAGTAAGTCTGGGTAGGCTGAAGCGATCGCAGTGGCCTGTCAGAGGCATGAGAGGAGGAAACTAAATACAGCAGAAGTGAAGTGCATGAAGTGCACTGAATTCCTTAGTGCCCTTTCCTGTAACCACTTTTGTGGGAGATGAACTGTCTACTGACAGGAACTCAACACCAGCCTTCTGCTTACTGAAGGTAGCTATAGGAGTAGCTTTAATTTCCAGAGTTTGTAGTTCTGGTATAGGACAAGTGACTTTGTGGGACTAAAACTCATTTTTACAGCCCTTCTCTACCCTTCTTTCCTCCACCTCTCTTGCTCTCAGACAGAACCTCGTCTCTCTAAGGCTAAATGCTTGCTTCTTGTCTATTTGATGCAATAACATTTTTTCCACTTTAATTCTTAAAGATGATTTTAAAGTTTTCATAGCAGTATTCATACCCATGCTAAGCTGAATTTGTTTTTATTGTATAGAAAGTGTTGGTCCATTAGAGAGAGACTACAGTTGTTTATACTTAGGCTGAATATGCCTTACAATGACTGTACTTTTCTAACTGCTGAGATGAAAACACGGCATTAAATGAGGTGCTGCTGGCACACTTTTGTGGGCTGTGTTGGTTTTGATGCCTGGTTTCAGGTTTTGGGTTTTTGTGGTATCTTTTTTTAAATGTGCTTTCTATGAAATGTGCTTTCTGGGCTATGAGACAGCTTGCATTTTTCTTCCATTGAATAAAGAGCATAAATCACAGGTTTGTGCTTTTCAGGAAAAAATCAGTATTACGGGTCAAACTCTGTGAGGTTCTGAGGGATGTAACTTAGGGTCAGAATCTGGACTTCAATTTACTGCTTCAAATAATCATTATTGGAGTGCCCACGGGTTACTGTAAGGAGTTTGTTGTCAGTACTGTAGTCTGTGGGGAGCAAATATTTTCCGAGCTGATGAGCTTATAATTTGCCTGTTGGTTTTTCTTGCTGCTGTATACACACACATTGATATTGCCTCACCAGTACCATAACATTTTCATTTTCTGGATGCTTTGCCTGGTGCTACCTATGTAGCTTCCTGTAGGGACATGAAGCTTACTTTTGTCCTGGAAGGAAAGGATGTCTGACAGGAGAAATGTCTTCTTGCTTTTAGTTGCTCTAAGTTAAAGTTTAGTCGCTCTAAATTAAGTAAAACTGGCAGTTTACTGTGCAGCGTTTCTGTTGCATGTCAGTGGCTGCAAAAAGTTTTCATCCTTAGGGTTATACTACATACAAATTCTCTCATAAGAAGTAAAAAGTGAAGTGAAATGTTAATATGTATTGGCTAGCTCCTTATAAAACCTAGTGTAAAACTAAATCCACAGTGTTATAAGAAGCCAAGGTCTTGTGAGAATGAAATGTTTATAAAGGATATATAAATCCCCCAGATATTATCCTGATTCCAAATTTAGACTTGAGATCCCACAGCTCTTGTAGGTGTGGTGCTAAAATCTGCTCTGGGAGGCTCATTTCAGCTGGATGAGTAATGGACACATTCAAGTTACCCTTGATCACAGTGAACAAAGTCATGGGGAGTGCCTTTCCCTGACCTAACTCTGCTCCTGTTGACAGTTATGGGCAGCAAAAGGCAGAGAGAAGCCAATGTCTGAATCTTTTGGAAAGTTTCCTTTAGATCATGTTTCGGAATATTGGTGTGCACAGCGCTCCAGCACTGGCTGATCCTTCTTTTGTTAATATGCAGTGAAACTGAATTAGGGCCAGATGTAGCCCTCGGTCAAGTTAAATTCGGCCTTGTCTGGACTCTTAGGTAAATAAGTATGATAGCAAGAAGCACTGCAAGTCACAGCTTGGCTTTCTTCTTTTGCTTTCTTTTCCCCCTTTTTCTTCTTTTTCAGTTTATGTGTATATGCCAACAGATTGGGGAATAAATAGATCAAAGAGTTTTTCAAAGCTCTGTTCAACTAAGAAAAAACCCCAACAACTTTTGGCTGGCCAATTTTTTGATATGACATTCAGTTGTGGGTATGCCCAACACATTTCCTCATTTTCCTGGCTTGTTTAGCTAGAAGTAGAATGAAGCATACTGTAACCAGTCAGATGTAGTAACCTAATGTAGTTTTCAGTGCAAATGTTATTTAAACTGAAACTTTGTTTTTCATAAGTGTGCATTTGCACCAGATCAATGCCTTAAATCTTCCTGCACTAACTTTTGCATCAGTTTGGATCTTTAGCAACTTCTTTTTAGCAACACTTGATTCGTGCTGACATAAGCCAGAAGAAAATCAAACACTGGTTAATAGATTTTTAAAGGAAGTGAATGAAAAAATATTCCCTCATAAATTCAAGTGAAGTATATAATTTCTTAATCTGTACAAATCCATTGTCTTGGTCAAGGACAAGCCCATCAGTGATGGTGGCAGCGCCTCTGCGATGACGTATTTAAGAAGGGAAAAAAGTTACTGTGCAGGAGCAACTGCAGCTAGAGAGGAGAGGAGTGAGAATATGTGAAAGGAACAACTCTGCAGGCACCAAGGTCAGTGCAGAAGGAGGGGGAGGAGGTGCTCCAGGCACTGGAGCTCAGATTGCTTTGCAGCCTGTGGTGCAGCCCATGGTGAGGCAGCTGTGCCCCTGCAGCCCATGGCAGACCACGGGGATGCAGAGATCCACCCGCAGCCTGTGGAGGACCCCATGCCAGAGAAGATGGATGCCTGAAGGAGGCTGTGACCCCATGGGAAGCCTGTGCTGGAGCAGGCTCCTGGCAGGACCTGTAGACCCGTGGAAAGAGAAGCCTACGCTGGAGCGGGATTGCTGGCAGCACCTGTGATCTTGGGGGGACCCACACTGGAACAGCCTGTGCCTGAAGGACTGCACCCTGTGGAAGGGACTCGCCTGGCACGGTTAATGAAGAGCTACAGCCATGGGAAGGACCCATCTTGGAGAAGTTTTTGGAGAACTGTCTCCCATGGGAGACACCACATGCCGGAGCAAAGGAAGACTGTAACTATCTCCCGTGAGAGAGAACCCATGCCGGAGCAGGGGAAGAATGTCACTGTCTCCAGTAGGAGCGATCCCATTCCGGAACAAGAGAAGAGTGCAACTCTCTCCAGAGGAAGAGAGCCTATGCTGGAGCAGGGGAAGAGTGCAACTCTCTCCAGGGGAAGAGAGCCCATGATGGAGCAGGGGAAGAGTGCAACTCTCTCCAGTGGGAGCAACCCCATTCCAGAGCAGGAGAAAAGTGTGACTATCTCCAGTGGGAGAGACCCCATTCCAGAGCAAGGGAAGACTGTAGTAACTGTCTCCAGTGCGAGTGATTCTATTCTGGAACAGCGGGAGAGTGTGACTGTCTCCAGTGAGAGTGACCCCATTCTGGAACAGAAGGAGAGTGTGACTGTCTCCAGTGAGAGTGACCCCATTCTGGAACAGGGGGAGAGTATGACTGTCTCCAGTGAGAGTGACCCCATTCTGGAACAGGGGGAGAGTGTGACTGTCTCCAGTGAGAGTGACCCCATTCCGAAACAGAGGGAGAGTGTGACTGTCTCCAGTGGGAGTGACCCCATTCTGGAACAGAAGGAGAGTGTGACTGTCTCCAGTGAGAGTGACCCCATTCTGGAACAGGGGGAGAGTGTGACTGTCTCCAGTGAGAGTGACCCCATTCTGGAACAGAAGGAGAGTGTGACTGTCTCCAGTGGGAGCGACCCCATTCTGGAACAGGGAGAGAGTGTGACTGTCTCCAGTGAGAGTGACCCCATTCTGGAACAGGGGGAGAGTGTGACTGTCTCCAGTGAGAGTGACCCCATTCTGGAACAGGGGGAGAGTGTGACTGTCTCCAGTGGGAGTGACCCCATTCTGGAACAGAAGGAGAGTGTGACTGTCTCCAGTGGGAGCGACCCCATTCTGGAACAGAGGGAGAGTGTGACTGTCTCCAGTGGGAGCGACCCCATTCAGGAACAGAGGGAGAGTGTGACTGTCTCCAGTGGGAGCGACCCCATTCCAGAGCAGGGGAGGAGTGAGAGAAGTCCCCTCCATGAGGAGGAAGCAGCAGCAGAAACACTGTATGATGAACCAACTACAGCCCCCGCTCCCCGTCGCTCTGAGCTGCTGCAGGAAAAGAGGTAGAGAAAATCAGGGGTAAAGCTGAGCTCAGGAAGAAAGGGGAGGGGTAGGGGAAAGGTGTTTCTAAGATTTGGGTTTGTTTCTCATGATCCTACTCAGGTTTGACTGATAATTATTTTTTTCCCCCAAATGACGTGATGGTAATTGGTAAGGAATCTCTCCGTGTCCTTATCCCAACCCATGAGCTTTTTTATATTTTCTGTCCCCTGTCCAGCTCAGGAGGGGGAGTGACAGAGCAGCTTTGGTGGGCACCTGGCATCCAGCCACTTCTACGCACATTGGAAAGTGTACCAAGGGTCATGTTTGTCATCACAGCTGCAATTTATTTTGCATTCCATAAGGTCAGAGCCACTAAAGAAGATGATGATAAGAGAGGCTGGGGGTATAAACTTTGAAATCTTTCCTCCTTCAGATAAAGGATGCAATCTCCAAAGATGTTGTATACTCAATTAACATGTTTCCTTCTCTCTTTCTTGCTTCACACCTCCATGAGTCATCTTTTACTTATCAACTGCTCCCTCTCCTTTCTGCTTTTCCAGGTGCCAAAAAAAAAATCCTGTGTTTGATTTCTTTCTTTCAGTTGTTTACATAAAAGAGAGTTATTGTATATATTTGAGAGATATTACTACTGCTCCTGTCCAGAGTCTGTTATGAATGTTGAGTTACTTCTTAGAAAAGAAAAAAAGAAGTGTAACTTTTGGTCAGAAAACTCTTTTGCCTATCCTCAAATGTTGCAATGAATGTCAGTGTGTGGGTGAGAGACAGACAACTTTCAAGGTGCAGTTGCATAACTCAGTGACTGGAAAGTTCACAGAGGACTGTCGTACCATTTATTTTGTTGGAAAAATAGTCGAAGTTTGAGACACAGATCTTTGGTGATTGAAGCAGGTGGAAATCCACTCTTCTAAGGGACAAAAGAGAGAGGGCAAAACTTTTAAAAAGAAGTTAAAGATGAAGATCAAGGGCACACTTCTCCAGCTGTGTCATTCTAAGAGTAATGCAGTAACAAACAAAAAGCTGTCAGACTGCTTTATCCATATTACAGAAACATGTACAAAAGGTGTCCTTCAGGGAACATGTAAGTTTTCCTAGTGTGGAGTGTGCTGTTTTATGCCAATGCTTCAGCTTTTTGCTTACAGAGAAGGTTGCAGCAAGTTGAACTGAGTTGCTACACTTGTCTTGACAACAGGATGGCACCCAGCTGCTGGTCAGAGATGAATCTGCCCCTCAGAGGCCTGAGCACTCTTTGGGCAAAGTTTGAGATCAGAATTAGTTCTTCTTTTCCCCTGCCTCAGATAGTCCACATGGCTTGTGACCCACCTTCCCAGTGCATGAGCTCCAAGCACACAGCACTGGGACAGGCTGGGTCTGATAGACTGTGTTTAGGCAGGGTGATGTTGAGGTTGTTCTGGATTCACAGAGATAATGCAGGAGATTCTATTCTGCTGGTGTTTAAAATTTTATTTTGCTTTTTATTTTATTTCCTCTGCAGTGCAGTAACTCCATAAGCAGCATTCTCAGATCTTTTCAATCACTTTAGTATTATCCTGTGTGACATATTGTATTTTCCCCAGATGTTTCAGGCCTCAGACCTGATGGACTGTGATATTGGTAGTTGAAATGATGACAGAAATTAAGAACGCCTGTAGCATCCATAGCAGACAGACGGACAATGGCTTTCAGTTTTATAACCTGCTCTTCCAGGATACTTTCTCAATGTGTTACATAAACTAATTTGCAAAACTGTATGAAAGAAACATCTACAGAAAGATCTCACTGGACATTGTCAGTACATTGGGGACCACAGCTAAGCTGGTGGGACTGGAAGGATAATGTGGATACTTGTAGGAAAGGCAAATAAAATATTTTATATTTATTCTGAAATGAGCTCTTCTGAGTGGATGAGATTAAGAAAGTTTGTTAAAGATGGGATGGAGTCCTGAATTCTTATTCTTTGTCTGTCCCTGTTAGATAGTTATACTTGAAACTATTTGAGGAGGTTTTGCATGCCCTAAAAGTTGATTTATATGTGAAGCAGGGAAAGCAGGCTTGTCTGTATTCTGGATTAGTGTGCAGCCAGGATTTAGGAGTTTTGACTTCCTGTTCAGTTCTTTTCTCTGTGGATATAGAGTATTTCAGTAAAGTATAGAGTGACCTTGTAAGCTTTTCTGGCTTGTCAGGGCAGAAGCGGGATGACCCTATTTTACAACAACTTTTCCAAACCAGAATTCCAGATTTGGAGGTTGCCAAACCCAGAATGCCCTCAGACATCTTGAAAACTAAGCATCACAATTCATAAAAATAATTTTTAGCCCTTCCCAAATTGTGTGTATGTGAGCATAGAAAACTTTGTCAGAATTAGTTCCACGGAGTTTATTGCTTTGATATTCCAGGACAGATGAGCAAGCATGTTGAAAAATCACCTGTGCTTTGAAAAAGCAAAGTCGAGAGCCTCTTTGTGCACTGGGATTTTGAACAGTCAGCATGTTCAGACATGCTGCTTAAGAACAAGTTTCAAGGACTGGCAGTTCTTAAATAGACAAATGAAGGTTTGTGCTTTCTGCCTGGTTTAAGAAAGTGCCATCACTTGCTGTGTTGCCACTCCCTCTCCAGCAAAACTCCCAAGATCTTAAGAAATCAGGTGAGACTAAAACATACTGAGCCAATTCCAGAACAATAAAAATAGTGGAGCTGTAACAATGGAAATATCTATTGCATAAATTATTATTCAGAACATGTTATGGGAAAAGACTAACTCCAAGGGAGGCTTCCCTTTTTCAACTGTGAATCATATTTTTTGAGGAGAAAACGAGAGATGGTCCTATGAAACCAGTGCAGTGTACTTTGATGGAAAAGAGAGAATGGCTCACTCTGATACTTCTGTTCTTGCTTTTTGATTTTTTCACAGTCAGCTTCTGATCCCTGTGATGGAAAGTACAGCCCAGGCTCATTGGTATTCTTTGCCTTGGGTAGTTATTTGTGTCTGAACAGAGGAGGTGAAAAAGGCTTAAATGGGGAATTGTTTAAAGACCATCCTGCCCTTGCCTTGTAACAGAGCAGAAAACTGCCATAAATCTGGAGTGGCAGGGAATCTAACCCTCTGAGTGTAGATAATTTCACAATTTCCTGTTATCTTCTTCCCCCTGACTTGGCAAAGACACCTAGTGCATGCAGAGTGATGGCATTTTATTTTACAGTCATTCCTCGTGCTCAGATTTGTCTTGCTGTCTTGGCTTTACGGATCCTGTCTAATTCAAGTATTTAGCATCTGACTCATCAACTTTGATTTCTTTGCCCATTTTCTGTACAGTGGTAGAACACAGTTGCCACTTCACGTAATTTACTTTGGCAGAATGACTCCTGCATTTCCCTGGTGTAAATCAGACCTTTTTGCTTCCGAGCCATAAAAACACAGCTCAGCTGCAGTCAGCTGTGATTGTGTGTACTTCTCTTCATGAACCAAATGCAAAGGCCCAGAGCCCTGGGGGGTGTTAAACGCAGGAATTCAGCACAGCACCCCTGCAAATGCACACCACAATTGTTATCATTGACTCAGTACTTCTTGGGAACACAGACACCGGAGCTTTTCAAACCGCACACAGAGCTTTATTTTAATTTCGCTGTCCTATCATTTTGTAGCTAGTTCTGATATGGTTTCGGTTTTTATTTAAATGGAAAGTATCAAAATTCCTTGGGGAAAAGAAATTCAGAAGTAAAAATAGGAAAATACTTGGTGTTTCTATTTTTGTTCTATCTTCAAACATTTTGTGATTTGTTGTCCACTTTGATTTTATTGCCTCATTCTCTCTAAATGCTGGGACTTTTCCATCCCAGCACATGTTCATGAGAGTGAGCCTATTTCAAACAATCCTATAAATGCAGACTAACTGTAAAGTTAAGAAAGTCCAAGTTTTTGTCTTGTTTTTGTCACAATCCCAAAGTCAACAAAAACAGGGGGATGTTACTTGGAATGCAGAGTTTTGGGGATTTTTAGCCATACTCCTGGTGAGAGCTCAAAAATCATAGAGTCTGGTGCAAGAGGGTTTGTTCTGCTACCACTTACATCACTTTCCAAGAGAGAGGCAAGACATGACAAGTTGCACCACTTGCCCCATCACCAAGCTGAATCACCTCAGAAACCACCTTACTAGTGTGTACCCAGCACTTGAGTGTGAAAAGTTCACCTCCTTTATTCACCATAAGCCCTTACTTAGATTTAAGGTAATTAAATATAATCTGTAATTATCTACTTGAGTTATGTAGAAAATGAGAATTCTGAGTGCTGTGAGAATGCAGAATATATATTGTAACAGAAAGGTTTACGGCCAAATGGAAGTGGATTTAAATTCAGTAGTGCAGGAGGTCCCTTTGGCCTTAATGTTCCCATAATCCCTAGTTACAAGGAGTAAAAAGAACATTTTTAAAGTCCTTTTCTCCTCCAGGAACAATTAATACACTGAAAGATTCAATTTGTATTCTTTGATGCAGTATACAAGGCAGTTGTCCAGGCCTAGATGCTCATTTATAATTGAAAAGAAAAAGAACTCGAAGGATCATCAGTACATGGGATCCACCTCAACTAAGCAGCAAAGCCATTTCAGATCACCTATTGTGGTGATGGTTCTACTTTTTACCCTCGTGCTGAGCACCTGGTGACCCAATCAGACCAGCCTGACTCCCTGCATTTGTCCCCTGCTTATTGCAATGCCTTGCTGAGTCTTTGCAGCTGTCACTGTCACTGCCTCTGTCTGTCTGTCCCCTCTGGTGAGGATGCAGCTAGGGGTGAGGAAAGGAAAGGAAATGGCACATTGTCACAAGAAAATAATGCTGAATCCATGCTGCTCTGTGAAATGACTTGTTCCATAACTCATCTCAAAGTGCAACCACACCACTGACTGCTAGTGTTTGACAGCTCAAAGTGGACTCCTCACAGTCCTTTGGAGGAAAGCGTAGAGGAAGTTCATTACTAGCTCTTGTATAGAGAGAGGAAGGGGGAAATTTTGGAGAAGTGTCCCTCATCATCGCTTTCAATCAAAGCCCTTAAAGGCTTTTGGTCTGCTTTGAATTACTCTGCCTTTTTGCACCTGAAGAGGCCTGGGAGATTGCTGTACTGCAGTGGTGTGTTCAGTTTTTGTTTGTGCAAAAGTATTGATTTATACTGGGAGCTTTCCCAAGAATGTCTGACAAAGGCAGGAGAGTTTATGTGCTCTGTTTGTTTGCTCTGTTTGTTTGCTGGGTGATTTCCTGGCAGCACTGCCCTTGGAGGGTGTGGAACTGCTCATTACAAGGAGCTGTGGGTACTGAACCTCTGCAAAAGTGCTGGTTCTGTCACAGAAGGAATGGGACATAAACACCGCTTCTAATTTGAGCTTCTGTTGGTCTATACACATTTTCTCTCCTCTGCCTGCTTCGTCAAATGAAGTGGAAGTTTGATATGAATGAATACCATAGTGAGCCATTACATCTGTTCTCAGCAGCCGTACATCAAAATGTGCACAGTGTAGTGAATGGTTCCAGTTAGCAGGTGAATAGGGTGTGATTCCCTCTCACTTTGCCTTGCTCTGGGAAGGATGGATTCCAGTATTTGCACTCAGAGTGGCTGGTAGTTGGTAGCTGAACATTTCTTAGCATTCTAGCTTACAAATTTCCAGAGAATTTCAAAGTTACATCCTCATTTACCTATCAGGGCAGCTCTAGTGTGTCTATTAAACATGAGTTTTTCTGCCCTTGCAAGGAGAAATTTCTTTTGCTTTTGTTTCAGATCTCTTTAAATATCGGCTAGAGCAACAAGAAGTCTCTAGTGTTGTGTGGCAGGCAAATCTACTCATTCCCAAACTCACAATCCTATGGTCACAGATGATTCTGATGTTATTGTTACCCTGAAACAGGTTAGGTTGTCCTGATGAAATTGCACAATGCCCTAAGAAGAACCAGGGATTAGAAAAAAACCTAAATAAAACACTAAGAAAGCAAAATTTTTCCTAACAAAAGTGAGGAGAAAGTCCTGAGGAGTAAAACTGGTGCTGGGAGTCTTTGCATGAGCTCACCCAATATCAGTGTCATTGGGAAATGATGGCATCTCATCAACAGGAGCCTGGAAAACCCAGTACCTTTTTGTCAGCATGTTCCTTGTTCTTTCACCAGTAAATGGGCTCCCATGCATGAGCATGTTGAAGTGGGAAATTCCCTGGATCAGAGTGCCAAAATCTGTCCTACTATTCTGTATGTGTTGGTTTAAGAGAGCAGATGGAGTTTGCAAAACTGAAAAATTGCTGAGTGGCTTCTTCCAGCTCGCCTTTCCCCAGGACAGGATGGTCTGTGTGGTCACTCCTGACACTTCAGGAAAGCTAAAACAGTGCTGCAGAGTCTGAGCTGCTTAGAGGTCAGAGGGGGGGCAGTGAGAGTTGGGAGTCCTGTAACTCTTTCAAGGCAAGTCACTTAACCACCCTCCAGTCACTGTTAATGCCTGAAATGCAACCTAAGACTTTTTTTAGTGTATATAAAGTGCATAAAGTGTGTGGATCTTGGATGCAAATGCCTCAATAAATGCACATTCTGATTATCCACCTACACTCTGATTTCCAAAAGACACAGAACCAGCTCTTGAGCTGCTCTTCTTTCTAGCTGCCTCCTGTTGTTGAAAGCTACTCATGAAATTGTGGGAATTTTCTACATCCATTTCTTCTCTTTTCTGGAGTTGATGTTTGGCATTGGAAGCAGGAAGAAGCTTGTGCTTGTGCTCTACTGGATCAAAAGGTCAGGCCCCCTGGTTTTAATAATTCTTCCTCTTCTACAAATGGACAAATGTTAGCACCCACATTTTGCAGGAAGAATATTGGTGTCTTGTCCAAAATTAGAGACCTTTTGACTTTTTGGTCAGATAGAGGGCAAGAACTCAGGTACTTTTGGCATGGAGAACCAGCCCTTCTCCATCCCCATAGATTTTTAGTGTAAGTCAGTCTTGCTAAAGGGCAGGAATTCAGTTTTTTATCTTTTGCCTTGTGATGAGTAGGTTGCAAATTATCTCAAAGAAGTGCTTCTGTTCTCTACTTGGTGCAGCTGAGATATAGCTCCACTTGTATCCACATGTGCTCACTGGACCTGGTGAAAGGAGATGCCTTTACTAGAGCAAACTATATATTTGAGAGCAGCCCTTGAGAATTACAGATTTTGTAAGTTACAAGTTTTTTCTACATTTGGGTGAGAAAAAGAAAAACTGGAGAGAAGAGACTGAATCAGAACGTGAAGATCAGTTGTAACTACAGTTCAAAATCCTAGAGAGCATGACTGATATTATCAGTTTCCTCCTACCGTGGGTAACTGCTGATTTCTCAAGGAACAAATCACAACAGCAAAGCTAAGCATGGTCTAGAGAGCTGGAAAGCAACTCTTGGATTCTGTCTGCTCTCCTCAGTGAGCAGCAATGAGTGCAGGCAGAAAGGTGGTTCCAGGGTCTGTGACCTGTTTAGAGGGCATCGTGGGCTGCTTGGCAGCCTTTGAGATTGCAGTGCACAGCTGCCTTGCGAAGGGTTTGGGAACTGCACACCAAAGGCTGCATGTTGGAAGAATGCCCTTAGGGAACCAGAGCAACTTATTACAGTGTCTTTTGAGAAATACTGATATCCTCAAAGAAATATCCTTGCCCAGAATGAAGGTGTTGGTTAAGGGAACTTGTTAAGAAAGCTGAATTTGATTCCATAATCCCTATTTATGCTGTTTATACATGGTATTTGTAAAGTTTATGTAATAATATGCATTGTAAGGTGCTGCACTGCATCACTTTGTATGCAGGAGACTTCAACAAAAGCATTTTGCTTTACAGTCTTTTTGTGGAACGTTGCAAGTTTCTTAATTTTTATCTCTGTCCAGTAATACTGGTTTTAAAGTCTGGGGAACTGTTGTGCCTTCAAGAGAATATTCTTCTAATGGAAGTAGGTTTCTTGGGCAAGATCCAATTTATTATCCACTGATCAGCTTCTGGACTTGTTTTTTTCTCTCATTCTGTTACTTAGCAGCATCCTTTAGGGAATGCATGCTGAAACCATCAGCTTTGTTCCTCTTTGCTGTTGAATTATTCCTATAGATTCTCTCTGGATTACTTAAATTTAGAGTGTAATGCAGTGTAAAACAGAATCTCTTTCTTCACTGATGCAACCCAAGTCCTTGAGAGTAAACCCCTACAGAAGGCCTGTGGCTCTGCAGCCCCAGTCTTGTGCAGTGGAAGTGAGTGGGAATTTTGTAACTGAATTTGGGGGTTTCAATACTAAGCCTTAATTGCAATTACCTTACTGGGGACCTGGAATTTAAAAGAATGGCTCTTACCTCTTAAGAAAAAATGTTTTGCAACTTCTTCTGGTTATGCAAACCATAATTTTCCCCTTTTCCTCCTTTCCTGATGAATCACCAAACCTTTTTCTGACAGTGGAAACAGCTGAAAAGATATTTCTTAGAGTATAAGGACATAAAGGTCTATGCCTATGGTATTTTCTGTGCAGTGTGTCAAAGGCAGAGAGAGGTGTCTATGATTCTCAGATTGTCAGCATATCCTTCACCTCTGCTGTCCCATTCTACTGACCTTACTCCAGTCATTTTGTATTTTATTCTTGCTCTTGTCAATACAGATTAGACTCTAATAAGTAAGTCGTAACATGCTAAAGTGTTCCACAGGGTCTCTTCTTTCCCTATCCTGGAGCTGAATCCTGACAGTGGATTTAGCCAACATGCAGATTCTGAGGCTGTAGTCTTTAGATGTAAAATACACTTCCACTGGGTGATGCCTGTTTCCTTGAGAGAAATGTCACTGCAGCTCTGGGACAGAGCTTTCATGTCTGCATGACATGAAAGAATTAGCAGAATGTGATCGCAAATCTGAGCTGAGGCAGGGTTAAGAATAATATAAAAATTTGGCTTTGAGGTATTAACCTGAAGAGATTGAGACGAGACAGGCAAAAAGAATGAAGAATCAGGGTGCCCCACCAAGCCTGAGGAGGCTGATTCAGGTTTCATTTTCAGACACTATAAGGGTATGTCAGCCAAGGTAATTCCAGGTAATCCACTACAAACTCTGCGCTGCAACAGCCAGCCAAAAGCACTCATCATCTGTCACCTGCTTTTGATCTTCTGAGATCTCTTAAGACACCTGTCTGCAGCTGTATAGAATGGCAGGAAATTCAACTTCTGGGATGCAAAGAGCATATTCTGGCATGCATCCTTTCTCTCCTGAAATAACTGCTTTAGGCAGTTAAGGAGTATTTGCCATCATCTTTGACATGGCATCTCTTTTTCTACAGGCATGTTTATCTTTCAAAACAATAAAGAAATAAAAGTCACCAAGTGGTGTAACTTCTGTGACAAATAGACTTGCTTGTCTCAGACCTCTGAAAAAAGGTTCCCTTTTGTGATAATTTGATTATTGTATTTTTCTGACCAGAACTTTTCCCTTTTGTGATATTTTCAAGCTTTGATTGTGAAGTATTCACTGTAGGAAACTGGGATGAAATCTGATAATTTGGTTTGGGGTTGCATTTGAAGGAAAAGAAAATATTTCCTACGTCACAGTAAATTTTTCAGAAATCACGCCAGTGCTCTGGAGTTTTTGGATTACTGCACAGAAGTTGGCATCTCTACTGTAGGTATTGGCTGGCTGTTGGAAACAAAACAATATAGCAGCAGAGATCTTCTGAATCTCTTCTCCCTTTGCTACAATGCAGACATTTGCTCTCTTGATTTCTTTTGGTCAAGCAGGTCTTTCATTTGGATCTTGTCTGTGTACAGGACAGATGATAAAATCCAGCTTGTTGTCCATAGCCTTGTTGTTCGCACAGCACAAACTTAATTGCATATGCGAGGCATTGCTTAGGGGTCTTTCCTCTTTTTCCTGTACTGTTTGGAACAGAAGGGGGTTAATGTTAAAGGAGTTGTGATTATTTCTGCTATGATTTGTATGTATGGATTTTGGCAGGGCGGCAAACCCCCTTTTTTGACATGGTTTTGGCTTAATTTCCTTACTGCTGGCTCATCACTGATGAGCCGAATGATTAATGTGTTATTTAGTTTCCTTGTGTCTTTTGTTCTTAAAAGTCCTTGCAACAACGTACAAAACCCCAGTAACAATAGCTGATTTTGCAAACCATGGCAAGAATTTGTTCCAAGGGTTTTTTCCAGGGTAACACTGAGATCTTTCTAAGTAGTTTATATTCTCCAACACACAGTGTGGGCAGAAAAATGTGTTTTCTCAGTGTGTAATATTCTTTTGGTAAGAAACTACTTCTGTTTGATAAGGGGAATTGAATCTGTTGGCCACAGCATCAGACTGAAGATGAACCAGGTCTACTCATCTGCAGGTAGTAGATGCTTTCAAGGCAGTGGTTTGCTATGAGAATGTCAGCTGGTTTTAAGTTCAGGGTGAAACAGAGGCGAGAAACCTTGTTTTGGATGTGCCAAGTGTCCTGCTCATGGCCCATCACTGACACCAGTTAAATGCTGCCACCTCCCACCCCTGACTCTGTGGCTGAGTGGTCACTGGTGTCTTAACGATGCTTTGGTCTTGCAGTGTGGAGACTTTCAGCCAGAAGAAATTTGGCAAATAACTCCAGTTTCCCCAAGGCCTTGATTTTTTTATTTCTTTCTGTTTCCAGGTGCCAGTCAGCCACTCCGCCGCCCCTGTTGTCCCCGCGAAGAAGCCCTGCCTACCCTCTCAGCGACAGCGAGGACTCTTCCCGCTCTACTGGGCTCTCCAAAGTCTCCAGCTCCAGACTGTGCCTCAAGGACTGGAAAAGCCGCACCTCTACGCTGCGAAGCACCTCCACGAGCCCATCGGACACCGACTCCCCGAGCCACCCCCTCAAAGCCATCAGTGTGGGTGCTTTGGATAAAAGGCTGTCCGTGTTCAAGGCTGACCAAAAGGAGACTCCAAATGAGGCTCAAGATGGGGAAGCAATAGGGAGCCATCCGCTCACCAGGAGCACTCTGTCCTTGGGCACTGCCACCAAACTGAGGACCCTCTCCATCAGCAGGGTGAGTGTCCGCTCGCAGGCGCTGGACATCAGGCAGAAGATCACAGAATGGGAATGCCGCCGGGAGCTGTCCCCCAGGACGAGTGTGTGTGTGGACAAGAGGGATGCTGGGGAGAGGTCAGGCAGTGAGAGCTGCCCCAGTGTGCTGACCTCTCCCTGCAGCGACAAGACATTTGATTTCAAAGGGCTCAGAAGAATGAGCCGAACATTTTCCGAGTGCTCTTACCCAGAAACCGAGGAGGAGGAACTGCTGGACAGGGATTCCTGCCATCGGTTTGAAAAGAGACCAGGCAGGAGCGAACCTTCTTCTGCCACTTTCCTTAAGAGCCATGTGAGGAAAGAGTCCTCTGCCGTGCTCAACAGAATCCAGAAGATCGAGCAAGCACTGAAGGAGCAGTCGGGCAGAGGCCTCCCCCAGTTACCAAGTAGCTGCTACAGTGTTGACAAAGGGAGGAAAAAGTCTGGGACTCTGAGTACTGTGGAGGGACTGAGTGAAACCCTGAGCGATAGCAAAGGAGGGAGTGTTATTTTGGGGAGTGAACCAGAAACACCTCCTGAGGCTGAGAAAAGCAGTAAAACAAAACAGGGGGTTACTGCAAACGCAGCTGGCCCCAAAGTGCTCCTGGAAAGCCCAGCTAACAGCGCCGTGAATCCCGTCCCCAAGCCCAAACGCACCTTTGAGTACGAGGCAGACAAATCCCACAAAAGCAAACCAAGCAATGGCCTACCTCCATCTCCCACACCTGCTGCTCCTCCTCCCCTCCCGTCCACTCCTGCACCCCCCGTGACCAGAAGGCAGAAGAAAGAGTCGCGCTTTCACAGAAAGTCCCAGAATAGGTAAAAGTCAAGGAAAATCTGCTCGGTTCTCCAAATAAATAAATAAATAAATAAATGGGCTGTATTTTTGTAGTAACAGTATTTTAAGTTCGCCCGCTAATGCAATGCTTTTGACATAAGAAAAGCTAGGAGTTGCCTGCAAGACAAGTGTTTTTCCTGCTGGTCTGCTCTGATAGGATGCACTGGTACAATACCTTTGCATGCCTTCAGTTTTGGAGTTCTACGATCTTCATTCCTCGATCCCCCAAAAAGGCTCTAGGTTAGGTGTGCTAAAGGTTGTCTAGTTCATGTTGGCACAGATGCCCTTAATTGTGATTGTTAATGGGCCATAATTTTGTTACTGTCGGGTAGTGGGACCATAGCTGATCCCTCACAGTCTTTTCTTCCTGTAAAACGTACCTGCAGAGGTTTTCTCTTTCTAAAGTTCATTACTATAGCAGTTGTGTCAGTTTTATGCAGTGTAGATGATTTTATTTAATTCAGTGCTCAGGAATATTATCCTAAGTTACTATTAAAAGCTGTGGAGGATTAATGCTGAGAAAACTGTTTTATCACAGGCAGTCCTTTATATCCTTCCTGAGTTAATGATAGGGAGAGTGTATGGCAACAATTCCCCAGCAATCTCTGGAGCTTGGCTTGTTTTAACCACATGATTTATTTTGAGTTTTAGACATGGTGGAACTCATTCTGCTCATTGCTTAGAAGATTTTAGGCATAGTTGTTGCTAAGCATTCAAATTACAGCATTTTTTAATGAATTCACCTGTCTGTGCCTGTGCATGATACACACCTTCCCTTGATATTTAGTGATGAGGTCTGCAAGGAACTGCTAAACATCATCTCAGATGCACACTATCCCTTCAGTATCTACTGCTTGCTGTTGGTTCAGTTATTGAAAGTTTGTCAGCACAATTATACTGACCTGAATTATAGTGGGGCAGGAAGAGGAGAAGAGGAGCCTTCATATTCTGTCCTTTCCTCTCAGGAGACACCTGCTTCTGAAAGATCAAACAGCTCTGCTGAGGCGTGTTGTTTCTCCCAGAAAGGTGTGGGGGGATGTGGAAACTCAAGCTCTGATTAGCAGTGCTTATCTTTGAGTCCTGACAATAATCTCAGAGGAAGTAAATCTAGTTTTTAATGAGAATTTGTGAAATAAAGCTGTCCTCAGTTTGTTCAGCATAGCACTGGCAATGTGCAGAAGACAAACAGTAATTTTAAAATGTTCTGGTGTAAGTGATACCCTTTATTGGAAAAGGGGTAACTCATCTAAGAACCACAATATTTTATCACAATGAGTTTTTGAGGTAGTTTTGAAGCTGCTTTCCAGAAGAGGTACAATTCTGCTTGCACCTGCTGTTCTGCAGGTTCAGTCTCCTGTCTTAGCAGAGTTAGACAACAGCACAGTTCAGCAAAGGATCTTCAGGCCTGGGTTAGGGCTAGGAGAAACAAGCCTTCCAAAAAGCATTATTTATCAATTTAAGTTGTAGAATATAAATTGTAGGATTAACAGGGTTGTCATGTGTATCTGATGATCCTTGCAATTCAGTTTGACATTCTACTGGGTAGGTATCCATTCATTTGTAACAGCTTTACCCACTGTAGTTTAATGACTTCTCTGGACACACCTCTTGTTAATCATGATCTAAATAAATTCAAATCAACCTCCCAAAAATCTCAGGTTTGCTGGCTATCTTAAATGGTGGGTGGAAATCCTTTATAAAAATCTCAATTTCATTGTCTTTGCTACTGTTCTTCCTTCAGTTACAGAAAGGAGAACTCCAAGATTTACAAAGAACTTAAGACCATACAAGTCATCTAAGAATAATAATATTTGGTTGATAGTAATTACTGAAATCTCAGTATCTAAACTGTTCTTTTTTTGAGAACAGACATAACTCATTGTGTCTGCAGCTTGTAGCTGTGTGTTTCAGATTGAACATACATGTGGTTTGCACTCCCTGGAATGTCATGAGAATGGACTGAGGGTATTTATTTTCCCAATACTTTGGTTGAAAGCACTGGTTTTATTTTTGGTGGTTAATTCAACATCCTAGTAATATGGAGGAAGTCTCTCATGTTTGCCTGCTAGCAGAAAGCCAGGCTGGATCTGGGCAATCTGCTGCCAACAGTTGCTTTAACATTTCAGAGTGATGTGGGCTGGGTGTTCCCTAGCAGTTGGAAATCCTCTGGCACACACAGAGCGCAGGAGAGGAGTGTCACAGCAGAGGCTTGGGACACATGGACCACAGCTGAGTGTCGGTCCACAAAGCCATTCCTGTCATCCTATACAGTGTCACCACTTCACAGTGGTGCCTTGAAATCTATAGGAGCTGGATATTTAACTACTTTAGGAAGTCTCATTTCATACACAGCGATGTCTTCAGTGTGTCAGCATCCTTTGTAACTGTGAGTAGCTGTGGAGGAGCAGTTGTCTGGATCTGACGTGCACAGACTGTTTCTGCCACAATCCTGATGTGAATAACTTGGACCTGGATATTCTGAAGCTTAGGGAAAGTGGAGAGAGGAGGCTCCTAAGCCCGATCCTGAGCTGTAAGCCTGCTCCAGCAGACAAATAGGAAATGCTCTTTTCGAATGTATTGTTCTTTGCAATAGTCACTGTGTTACCTGTAGGGATGCTTGAGCCAATTCACAGGCCAAAGTGTCTCATGAGACTCTGTCACTGCCACATGGATGTGCTGTAACATATGCTTCACTCCAGCTGGGAAGAAGAAGAAGCAGGGTTGATGGTAGGATGATTTATTGTTAATCTAGTTTGGGTCTCAGTGAGTGAAGCATGCAGACCAGCACAGTCCATGCAAGCCTTGCAGCACCATGGGATTTATGCTCTGACCTGAGCCCATTTTTCTCACTGTTTCATCCTCAGCTGTAAATCAATGCAATGAATGCCAGCCCCTGTACTGCTAGCACTGCAAATTGTGGCCCTCCCAGCTTGAGTGTAGATAGCTTGAGAGTGGGAAGAACTCGGCCTCTTCTACCCCTAGAACTGCTCAGCAGTACCTGGGGCAGGTGTGGGTGGGAGACAAGTTGTGTGTGTTCACCTGACCCAGCTGGTCCTCACCTTCCTGCCAGAAAGGGCAAACCTTCAGCCCCCAGCCGTCAGCCCAGGTTGCTCATGCACCCCAGGGATCATTAATTTCCTCAAGGCTTTCTCCTTTGCTGTCAGTGCTTGGCACGGGGTGTGCAAGGGAAACAGGTGACTTTCACACGAGTCTGCCTTTGGCATTTGTACACTGAGCTCTGTGCAGGAACATATCTGAAAGTTCAAGATGTGAATAGTGTCAAACTAAGGCTACATCTCCCAGAGCAACCAGTGCAGGAATGCTTTTCAGACACTGTGTCTTTCTTTAGGAGAGAGGGCTACATGTTTCTTGGGCCTCTGGAAAGAACAAGGTAATTTCTAATCTGAGGATTGTGCTGCTAACTTACTCTGTAAACTTGGAAAAATATCACATATTTTCTCGGTATTTTCTTCCTGTCTGCATAATTGGGTAACAATACTTCCAACTTCATAGAAGTGTCATAGATGATTATACTAGAGACTGCTGTGAGCACAGGACTTATGGTCTGCTAAAAGTTAGTCCTTAAAGCATAATGTGGGATTTTTTTTTTTTTGTTGTGGTTCACTTTATATATATTTCTTAGCAAGCAAATGCTCATCTAAATGTTTGAATAATTTTGCATTCTTGTTACTCATTATTATTGTTTTAAACTTTAGAAAATCCTTTGAGTTTGAGGATGCCTCAAGCCTGCAATCCCTGTACCCTCCCTCCCCAACTGAAAATGGAACCGAGAGCCAGCATAAATTTGGATCCAAGAGCACTTTAGAAGAAAATGCCTATGAAGACATTGTAGGTAAGAAGCTGCTGCAGAACATGGGCTCACAGCAGGATGTTGAGTGGCTGTGGGCAGGCCGTGTATTGCTGAACACATGCCCTGTGCAGGAACATTCAGTGCTGTCAGTAAAGAGAGATTAAATGGAGGCTAAATGGGTTTGATCCTTCAGTGCAAATGTAGCTCTCAGGCTGCATGCAGGAAGTCTTGATTCTTTCAGACTTCACTGGGTTGTATTGGAAACAGACTGTTTGGTCAGCTTTTTGCCAATGCTTTTCAAGTACCAAATCGTTCTTTTTATCGAGATCTTGGCTTGAAGCCTTGAGTGGTGTAAAAATGTAAAGAACAGAACCCGAGACAGTGTTTACAGAACTATCCAATAGCAAGATTAACCTCAGAGGCCTTGTGTGGTCAGCCTGAGCTTTTCAGGACTCCGGTGTGGACTGCCCCAAAGCAGTTATTTGTAGCACTGTTCCTGGTCTCCTCCAAGTCCCAGTTGCTGGTTAAAGAGGAATTAATTTCCTTTAGCTATACAACCATCAGGAATGCACAACAAAAAACACTGTTTTCATTAAGCTTCATAAGAAAAACATGTTTCTTTTGGTCTTAGAAGGAAATCTATGGCCTATGCATACATTCTTTTAACATCAAAAAAAAGTTGTTATAATTACCAAAAATTGGGCAGCCCTTCAGAGGACAGATTTTCCACACAAGTGATGAATATCTGCTTTATTTTTAACTCTTTCAGTATAATATTATTGCAACAGATACAAAGGGGACTTGGTTTTACTTTGGGCAATGAATCTTTATATACTGAAAGCTGGAGGGCTACCAAGATAGTCTGGAACCCTAGAGCACACATCCTCTGAAGAGACACTGACAAGCTGGGCTTGTTTAGTCTGGTAAAAAGCACTCTAATAGTGCTTACAAATGTTTGAGAGGCAAACAAAGACAATAGAACAAAACTATACTTGGTCATATCAGTTGATATAGCAAAGAACAATGGCCACAAATTGGAGCCTGGGGCTCTCTGTCAGACCAAAATTCTGTCTCTGGCTTGTCAGCCTCAGTGAAAACAGGAATTTACTCTTTCCATTCTCAGCTGTATACTTTGTCTATGCCATTCAAAAAAATTGCTTTCGGAACAGAAGCTTTCAGCCCCTGCTCAGTGTCTGTTAAAATGAAAACTTTTGTAGATACTAAAAAGTCATTTTCTGTGTAGTGCATCCTTATATCATCAGCCTTTTCCATGACAGACTGCTGTGCTACTCACACTTGAGAATGTATTGTGTGTTAGTTACAGTGCTCATCTTTGCTCAGGACTTGTCACTGTGCCGCCAGATTTTATGTGGTAATGATTCTTTCCCTTGTCTGGTTTGTTAAATATCAATATAAAAGGTGCAGGACTGGTAAGAAGCTTTCTTCAAATGAGAAGAACTCTTGGGTTCAGTAAAACAAAAATCATAATGGGCTCTTCCAACTCATGGGTACTATAAACCAGCCCCTTGCAGACTATAATTTGGCCATTTTGGCAGGGCAGTGGGAAGAGAATGCAAAATTTCAGATCTGTGGACAAACACAGAACTTCATTGTTTTGTACTGCTTTTTCACAACCTCTTCCCAAGCACTTCATTCAATACAGGCAGTGCGGGGGGGAACACAAAATCAGTATTATTCTTACAAACTGTCAGGCATGATTAAAGACAAGCCAAAGAGGTTTGATCTCCAGCTTTAAAGAAACTATCGTAGTTTTGTGTATCACATCTGCATAATTTATACCAGTGGTGCTAGACCCCAGTCTCCAAGTAGCACTTTTGTGCTCATGCAAACCAGGTGTCTGCAAGAGTGAGTTTATTTTATAGATCTACATCTGCTTCAAAGCTATATAAAGGGCTCTGTCACTGTTCTCTGAGTTTTCTTGGCAAACAGTTGCCCTGGAGGTGCCAGTGGGTCTTTTTTTCCCTATACCTTGTTGAATCTCCTTGCTTCCCTAAAACTTGTAGGCAGTTAAAACATTGTTGCTGCAGTAATAAGCTTAATAAAGTGTCATGTCCCCCCACTCCTTAGAATTAATATTTGTAATGCAAGGAAGTGTTAGAATACAAGGAAAGAAAGCGGTGAATGCTGTGAATGCGCTAAGTATTCTAGTGTGAGACAGAATCATAAAAAATTCAGGTTGGAAGGGACTGTGAAGTCAGCTGATCCAGCCTCTGCTCAAAGCGAGCCTGATTTCAACATTAAATGAAGTTGCTTAGGGCTACATCTGGTTGAGTTTTCAAAATACCATGGCAGGATGGCTTCACTGCCTCCCTGTGCAGCCTTCTCCACTGCTTAGCCTCCATTGTGAATAATGGTTTCTTGATGTCCCTGTGAACAAATTTTTCTTTCCATCCAGTCTGAATTCTCCTTTCAGACTTGAAGGATGTTGTCCTTCATCCTTTCACCTGCAAGAAGTGCCTGGTGCTGTCTTTTTCACTTGCCTTTCTAGGCAGTGGCAGACAGCAGCTGGGTTATCCCCCAGCCTTCCCCAGGCTAAGCAGCTTCTAAGCGTGTAATTGCTAGGCCTGGAGTCATTGGTTTTTTGGTCACCACATGGCCTCTTCATGTGAGGCATATGCACACCAAAGCTTTGTCTTCCTCCTGGTGCCCTTGCACTGCTTATTCTTTAATGACCAGGGCAGCAATGAACTGCTGTGTGTAGTTTATCTTATTTTGAGAGCTGCCTTTATTTAAAAAAATAAGTTTTAAGGTATATTGAAACCAAAAATGATCATGCTCTGAAATCCAGTGACATCACGAACCAGACGCTTTGTTCAATTTTGTAATATTTCTGTAGACTTTAATAGATGAAATACCTGCATGGTAAGTTCAGGACAGGTATTGGATTGGAACACAATGATCCATTCTGCATTAATCAAGCAGCCCTTGTATAAAGGGGTGCACATTCCTAATAAAAATCAGAGCTGTGTTCCATGTGCAAGGAACCATGTGGACTTCATTCATCTTCTGTACTAGCACTCACAGAAATGTGGCAGTCATAGTAAACTTAACATTGTTTTGCTTCTTGTGGTTTTGAATGAGCCTTTAATCAGACCAAAATTGATGTGGCTTTCTGAATCCGGTTGGGGAAACCACGCTTGGCTTTGTGTGAATTCAAGAAACGATCATAGTATTAAGAGATGGCTGAGATTGTTGCTTCTGCTGTGTTTGTGCATAACAGTATTTCCTGTCATATGGACCATACGGTTCCAGTTTTCCAGTTTGCTTGTCTACATGCAGCTGAGATGTTGGAATACTGGTATTTAAGGTCTTGTGTCTCTGCAGCATTGTTGACCTGACATCTAGGAGAAAGAACTTGTAATCACCACCAAAAAAAAGTTGAACGAGTAAAGTGAAATGAAGGTTAAGGGCATAGTACTAAGTTTGACTTGAGAAAATCTAGTAAAACTAGGTGAAAGAAATAGCACTCCATTTAGAAATTAAATTTAGTGGAAGGAACCTCTGACAAGACAAGCCTTCTTACTCTCTAAGTCCCCAGAATGCTGTACACAGCAGAACAGGTGGAGATTTCCTCCAAGAAGACACGACAGATGTGCAGAAAACGCATTGCTCAACTGGGCTCCGTGTGTTGCGTCGTAGATTGAGAATGTTTAATTGAACATTGCATGACTCCGTGTCTGCTTTGGCAGCTGGAACTGAAGTAGTCTAGAAAATAAGGCAACGCCTCAAAAACATTGCTGTGGAATCTCTAAAGCCAGGATGAATTTCTGAATGGGATCTTGCTGGTAGGTTCCCACTGGGAGTGTCCCTCAATTCATTGTCTCAGGGACAGCTGGCCCTCTTGGGGAGGGCTTCTTATGCATCCTCCATCTCTCTGGGCCTGTTCACGGTCATGTTTAGGAGATTCTGAGGCCTTTCAGTAGCTGGACACTTCTATTGACAGATTTTTGCGCCTTAAGAGGACAACATAATCACTGCTTCTGTAGGGGTATATAATATAATTGAATCTTGTTACAGCTGACACCACAGGTGACTGATTAAAACTTGACAGTGGAGTCATACACAATCGTTTGGCTTTTTCCTCTGTCAGTTTGAGTATTGCTTCAGTTTGGGATAATCAGCTTCTTGTTTACTTGTGCATTAAAACAGGACAAGTCACTCCATGCCTGCTGGTAAAGGCACCTCATCTCTCCTAAACCAATTAATTGGTTTGATTTCTTGTGTAAATTTGGCATAGTGCATGTCATGTAACAAAATGAGATTATTTAGCTGTTTTACTGAATCCTTCGCTGTGTGTGATCAGAGCTGCAGCAATGATGACTGAGGTCAAGTTGGAAAATGTTCCAGCTTGACATTGCTTTCAAATTAGAACATTTGCAAAGTTCTTCCAGTAAATGTGGGAAAGGGTTAGAAAGAGAGCAAGTTGATCTTTTGAGTAAAATCTCATCCTCACATGCCACATTATTGCCTGTCATGATTTTGTAGCACATTTCAGTCTGTCATATTATCATCCCATGACAAATCAGGGAGAAATGGGAATTGCTGGGCTGCTGTGAAGCTGAAGCAAACTTGGAGAGATTGTAACTCTGCCAGCAGTGCTGTGCTAGCTGCTTCTCTGAAGACATTTTGGGTTTTTAGTCAGACACCAGCAGGTTTCTGCAACTAGGATTGAAGCAAAATGAGGGCAATGATCACAGACTAGTATATTCCTGTCTTATTCTGCACCCACAGTCTGCCTGTGACAGCCTAAAATGAATGTGAGATTTTGGAAAGTGTAATAGTGGCAAATTTAATAATAGACACTGTAGGGTATTGGCAGCCAGAGCACAATAAATCAAACAGTGTTCATATGGGCCTGTCAAAGAAAGGCCAAATATTCAGCTGATCCTATTGACAATCAGCTTGCTGCTTTGTTGTTACATTTGGATACATGGATTCATTTTTAATAATCATCTCATGCCCTATTTAGAGCTCAGTTTTTCTCTGTAGAGTGTGTCTCATCATGATAACATCCATTACGACTTCTTGTGACAGTCTCTGCCTGGCTTTCTAGTCAGTGCTGCAGGTTAGTAAAACAGAAGAAAAAAAGACCATGAGACTGCTCTCCCAAATCCTCCTTTAAATTCAGAGACTGTGTTGAAGTCAGCAGGGTGAAGCCCCTGAAATGCAGGCAGTTTAGAGGAGCTGTTGCTGTACTGTGCCAACAGTTGCTCATCAGATGTTTTCATGCACATGATTTTGGACTGAGTGGTAAATGGGTGATTTTTGGGGATGAAATTTCTTGTTCATTTACCAGCTGTGCAAATTCTTTTCCCTTATGCTTCATTATGACTACACTCTAAGCTCTTGCAGTCCCCACAGAGATCGCAGGGAGCTGAAAGTATCTGCAGTGCTTCTTCTGCTTATTGCAAGGCAAAGCAGGACTGGAGAAGTTCAGAAAGCACAGGTTGTTGCCTACAAAGTCCATGGACCAGGGCCCAAAAGGCTGATTGCATTTTAAACTTGCCACTCTGCTTGTTGCAGACGCTCTTCTGCTTTTCTGAGCTCGTGATACTGAGCAGATACACTGGGTGATAGGACTAAAAGCAAGAAATGGTCTGGAACTTAGTGCTGTTCAGCAAGAGCTTTTCAAAGCAGTTGTAATATGTGTCAGCTGTAACTTGAGATTGAAATAGTTCCTCTTTCTGCAGATTCTTGGGGTAAATTCCCCAGCTGAGATGCAAAGTTGCAGCATCTCTGATGTTGAAAGAGCTCATCTGTGCACCAAAGATCTAAGCTTGGATGCTTTATGGGAGTGTGGAGATTTACTGGTTTTCATCCATTTGATCTGAACATGCTCATAAACATCCCAGTGGCCCAGTTTTCCTCCAGCACTGGTGGTGTGGATCTTCACTGGTGTAATTTTATGACTGAAATGAATGAGCAATGCATGTGCACCTCGTTTGTGAGGTGGTAACTGTCCTGGCCATGCAACTCAGGTCCCTGGGCTTTCTAAGTAGCCAGGAATGGAAGGCAGCAGGCTCTTAGCTTGGGCACTCAGCATCACCCTGTGGATTCTGTATCTCCTCTGTGAGCATTGGCTCCCACTTTATGCACCCAACTTAACAAATATTTAAGAGTCTTTTCCTTCACTCTATACCTGCTGTTCCATTCTTCTCTCTTCCTGGCAGTGCAAAAGGCTGGAGTTATAATCAGCACTCTGTGAATCACTTAATTCCTCTGATAATTGTTTCTCCCATCTAGAACGAAATGATGCATTTCCCTGCTTTCTGCCATTTATAGAGAAGCGTCTGCCTGCTTCTTTTTTTTCCCCCTCAGCCTTACTTTTCACTCCTTTCTCAGCATGAGACGAGCTCGCTGAGTATGCCTCTGCTTCCCATTTGCCACGTGTGAGAGGCTGAGCAGAGGAACATTGTGTGCTGCCTCAGGACTTGGTGGGGCTGACTCGCAACGCATCATGGAGTGAAGAACTGCAACCCCTGGGGGAAACTCATCGATCCTTAAGCTCAAGGCACTGCATTCCTCAGGACTTTTCTAAACATCAGTGGTTATTTTATCTTTTTTTTGGTTCTCTTTCTTTTCTTCCCTGATGGACTATTCATTAAATTGTCTGTGAGATCTTCTGGAGATAAATGTCGTGTAGATAAATGCCCTGTGTTAACTCAACACTTTGGTACGTAGAATTCGAGAGAATGGGAAACTTGGAAAAAATGCTTATAGAGGGAACTGATCTGGGAGTAGGGATGGTGATTAGAGACAGTATTTGCCAAAGACTTACTGTTTGTGATCATATGCATTCTGGGGGTATGATTCAGCTTCCTTTGAAGTCAGTGATAATCTGCTGCTGTCTTGTGTGGCTGTTGGATCAGCCTCATTAAGACAAGCCTGGCCTCTATACTGCATAATGTTTCTCCTTTTGGCTTCCAATATAGACATCCATATGGCAGGAACAAGGATGTTTCCTTGCTCTTTCATTGTAAATATGTTTTCCTTTTGCAGCAAATCCAAGCACCGCAGCTTGCAAACATTCCTTGCCTGAGACTTAGGACTGGAGAAGTGGTGGTTGAGGAGAAGGCTGTAAACCTCTGAGCCAGCCCAGTGATATGGAAACTTTCCTCCTTTTTTGTACTGCAGTGGCAGCAGTAGCAGCCACCACCCCGGGTCTCCCGCAGGACCTCACTCCCATGTGGGACCCACACCTGCTGGTGACCACCACTTCTCAAATCTTTTCTCCCATGGAAGGGAGTCACTGTGCAGTCAGATGCAGTTAAATGCTGTTTTGAGGCAGTTCAGGGTATTTTCGGCACTTTTAGTTTACTTGACATCTTTGGTTTCTTGTCACTGGTACAGAAACCAGTCTGGGCTGCCTCTTTTTGTGTATCTGGTCTTTTGTGTGTCTACGAGGGAGAGCAAATATACTAAGAATCTGGTAGTTGAAAATTGCTGGGGAGATAGTTTGTGTGTCGCTTCTAGTTCACAGCTTGAACCAAATACTTCCTTCAAAAGTCACATCAGCAAAACCAGGTGGTTTCTGATTGATCAGACTATTTCATTATCTGAGATTTGGGTTGGAAGGAGGTTCTTCTTAAAAAAAAAAAAAAAAAGGGCAAAAAAAATGGTGAGGTGTATTTGGTCTCAAGGTGTTATTTCAAAGTGAAAAAAACCCCCAAGCTCTGAAATAATTTGGTTTTTAAGCAAATGAGAGAAAGAATAGACACAAGAGTTCTAGAACAGCAAACCAGTCATCTGCAGAAGCTCTCACAGCTCTAGGGGAAAGGGTTAAAATCCCTGTGGTGTCTCCTCTGACCTTCCCATTACAATGAAGAGGAATTTGGCCCAAGTTCTCTTTTGGTAGAGACTCTGACTCAGAAAAATAGTCTCTGCTCATGGTTCCTTGCTCCTCCCCCTTCTCTCATCCAAGACTTCTCTGGGCCCATTTCTGTACTTAATATGTCAGGTCGGCATTATTTATGTTGAGTTTAACTGGGTTCAAGCAATTCTGTTTTACATTGCATTTTGGAAAGAGAATCCCCCTAACATTTATAAATGCTTTACATTGTAAAAAAGGGTTTTTTTCACTGATGGGCTTGTTTCTTCTCAGGAGTTTGGGTACTCTGTAGACTAATGCAGTAACATTTGTTTTCACAAGGAAGCGCATGTTTGAGCCCTGTCTCACGAAGCCGGGTATTTCGAAATCTATTAATCCATTCCAAAATGCTTGCTTGACCTATACTTGACTTGGGCTTACAAGAAATTTTATTATGCCACTAGAGCCTAATCATCTGTAAGTAACAGCATTTTGCAAATTTTACTATTTATCATTGTTATGATTACCATTTCTAGAGCCGTAGAGTCTACAAGTAACAGAATCAGAGTGTGATATCTATTTTTCCTTCCCTCAGGAAGAATCAACCACTTCTATAGTCCTCCATAGTATTCTTTTTTTTTTTTTTTAGGGGTATTTGTTGCTTAAGATTTTTCCTGTTCATTGCATTCATCAAAAGGTCTTCCTTCATATACCCCATGCACCTGAAGGTGTTCTTTCCATATGGCATGAGGATTGGCTTCAATGATAGTGCAGCCTCCAGAATCAGATTCCCTCTGGATGAAATAATAAGCTCTGATTGCCAAGTCAAACATTCTTCAAGAGCAGCAGTGATTCAGGCTTCTAATTAGAACAAAACTAAAACATTCACTCTTGTGCTTATGTTTGACTAGAAATCTCAGTATGATGCACTACTGAAGCAAAACTGTATTTTTATTTGTATTGTGAATATGTGAACTTGCTCAGCAGAAGTTCTTGTGGCTGTAATTGATGAATCAAGCAGTCTCACGCTTCCAGGCTCAAAAATAAAGTAGAAAGCACAAACTGCTTTGCTTTTCTTTTGTACAATAAGGAAATTTAATAAGTCTGTCTAGAACAAAATAGCTGGTAGTCACATAGACTGTTAACCCAGGCCTTGCTCTCACTGAAAACACCATATGCCTCAGCTGTAATCTCCTTAAATGCTGTGAATATTTTCTGTAACAGTGGGAATAATGAACCATGCTACAGCTTTCTGTCCTCAGTTCTCAACTGACACAGTATGTAGTGAAAGCTGAATTTCTTATATTAAATAGCCTGTACTACAACACACATATTGTACTAAACTCATGGGTTTTAAATTCGTCTTTAGATATAAAACCAAAAGAAAGTTGGTTTAAAAGCTTTTAACTTCCTGGATGTTTCTGTAAATTCAGGTCTTGATTTTGAGTAGACCACTTTTTTAAGAGATGATTTTCTGTTCAAGATGGCTGGAAAACTGGAATTTCTTTGTGTTTCAAAAACCTGAAGCTCTAAATCAGTTGCTGATTATCAACTGTCTGAAAAAGTGGATACAAAATGTTAATTTTATTGACGGCACTCAGTCATCATCATACTACTTTGTTCAGTGAGAGGTCTGCTAAGTTCAGGAGTTTGAGAAGACGATGGGTATGGGATCTCACTTAAACCTGGACTATAAATTTTGGTTCTGGTTTTCAAATGGTAAAAATTCAAAGACTGAGGTCTGCTTTTAAGTGTATTTTTCATTTAAGTCATATTTAGGGATTAATTGGTCAAGCCTCTATATATTACTAGCAGGATGAGTTTCCTTCCGGGAGAGAGGAGTTTCACGTAACTTGAAATGAACAGCTGCCTAATTTGAAGACAGGATATATTTTAAAGAACACTTTGAGGATGCAGTATGGTTGGGACAGAAATTGTTCTCCTTTTGCACTTTCAGTCTTCTCTCTTGGCACTGCTGAGCTGGAGTGTTTATTCTTTCTTTGCCTTCTCTCAGGAGGAGAGAAAAATGAAGGTTGCATCAAATAAGAATTGTCTTATTGTGTGTAAGGGTGGCGTGTTGAGCACAATTATTTATTGGTCTTCATTTCACCCCGTGAGTGGCTGTTACAGATTTATAAAATCCACTGATACACTTTAAAGAAGTTAAGTGCCTTAGCTTTTATATATCAATAAATTTTCCACAGCTGCAGATGCTCAGAAGCACGTCTTGTGAAATCTTCGCATTTTAGTTAAAGAAAAAAAAAAGGACAGTAAAAAAATCCAAAGAAACTTGTCGACTTCATAGCCAAGTTCTCCTCCAAATACTTCCAGCTGCAGCTAGAGGGATGAGTCATGCTGAAAGCTGAGGAGCTTTTAGAAAAGCCTTTCACTTGGTTCACATGATTTTTTTTTTTTTCTAATTTTACATTCCTGTCTGTTTTTCTTTCCTTAAAAAAAACAACAACCCCGAAACCCCAAACGTGAAGGCGAGTCACCCAAGGAAAACCCGTACGAGGATGTGGAGCTGAAAGGCCGTCACGCGGGGCGAAAATCCCACCAGCTGTCCGAGAATTCCCTAGATTCCCTGCACAGGATGTGGACGCCGCAGAACAGGAAATACCCGGCACCTCCGCAGGTAACGGCGGCGGGCGGAGCGGAGCGCGGCTGAAGGCGCTGCTGGCCCGGGGGGGCACGGCAGCAGGAGCGGCGGGGCACGGCAGCCCGGCGGCGGGCAGCTCCCTCGGCCCGTGTGCGAGCTGCTCCCTCGGCCCGTGTGCGGGCTGCTCCCTCGGCCCGTGTGCGGGCAGCTCCCTCGGCCCGTGTGCGAGCTGCTCCCTCGGCCCGTGTGCGGGCTGCTCCCTCGGCCCGTGTGCGGGCAGCTCCCTCGGCCCGTGTGCGAGCTGCTCCCTCGGCCCGTGTGCGGGCTGCTCCCTGGGCCCCTGTGCGGGCTGCTCCCTGGGCCCGTGTGCGGGCAGCTCCCTCGGCCCGTGTGCGGGCAGCTCCCTCGGCCCCTGTGCGGGCAGCTCCCTGGGCCCCTGTGCGGGCAGCTCCCTGGGCCCGTGTGCGGGCAGCTCCCTCGGCCCGTGTGCGGGCTGCTCCCTGGGCCCGTGTGCGGGCTGCTCCCTGGGCCCGTGTGCGGGCAGCTCCCTCGGCCCGTGTGCGGGCAGCTCCCTGGGCCCGTGTGCGGGCTGCTCCCTGGGCCTCTGTGCGGGCAGCTCCCTGGGCCCCTGTGCGGGCTGCTCCCTGGGCCTCTGTGCGGGCAGCTCCCTGGGCCCCTGTGCGGGCAGCTCCCTGGGCCCGTGTGCGAGCTGCTCCCTCGGCCCGTGTGCGAGCTGCTCCCTGGGCCCGTGTGCGGGCAGCTCCCTCGGCCCGTGTGCGGGCTGCTCCCTCGGCCCCTGTGCGGGCAGCTCCCTGGGCCCCTGTGCGGGCAGCTCCCTGGGCCCCTGTGCGGGCAGCTCCCTGGGCCCCTGTGCGGGCTGCTCCCTGGGCCCGTGTGCGGGCTGCTCCCTGGGCCCGTGTGCGGGCAGCTCCCTGGGCCCGTGTGCGGGCTGCTCCCTGGGCCCGTGTGCGGGCAGCTCCCTGGGCCCGTGTGCGGGCAGCTCCCTGGGCCCGTGTGCGGGCTGCTCCCTGGGCCCCTGTGCGGGCAGCTCCCTGGGCCCCTGTGCGGGCAGCTCCCTCGGCCCGTGTGCGGGCAGCTCCCTGGGCCCCTGTGCGGGCAGCTCCCTGGGCCCCTGTGCGGGCAGCTCCCTGGGCCCCTGTGCGGGCAGCTCCCTGGGCCCCTGTGCGGGCAGCTCCCTGGGCCCCTGTGCGGGCAGCTCCCTGGGCCCCTGTGCGGGCAGCTCCCTGGGCCCCTGTGCGGGCAGCTCCCTGGGCCCCTGTGCGGGCTGCTCCCTCGGCCCGTGTGCGGGCAGCTCCCTCACCGTGTGGCTGCGCACCCCGCGGCGCTTTGTGCTGCCCGGGCCTGACAGTCCTAAGCAGAGTCCTTCCACTGCTGCCTTTTCAGTTCCATCTGGCCCTGAATGAACTCTCTGTGTGGCTGCACCTCTTAGGGAATTGCCTGTGCCTCTTCTGCCAGGAGGGGAGAAGTCGGCTGCTGGTTTTGTCCCTGTGTTGTTACGTGAGGCCTGGTGTGACTCTGCTCGTGGGAAATTTGTAGTGTGGCATGTTTGATTGTAAAACAGAGAATGCCAGGTAAAAGCCCTGAAAAAATACATGAATAATAAAATAGTCAGAAAAACCTGAGTCTCTGCAAGTCACAGGGCTGTATAAATTGTGTTTATAGCATAAGAAAGATGAGGAACTCTGCAGACCTTCCCTTTTGTGGCGAATTTTCCAAAGCAAGCCTGATTTTTTTTTTTTTTGTGAACACCATGAAATGCCAGGTTGCCTTGTTGTTTATGGGATCACTGTGTTCATAAGGAAAAATATAAATCTCGTCACATACTTAATTTTGAGATTCCAAGTATCCTTTAAAGGAACTTCATTGTGCACTGAATCAACAGCAAATTTGCAGTTGAACAAAAAGTCACAACAATTTACATTTTTGTCTTGTGAGACACCTAGAAAGAAAACTGAATGCATTTTCTTTCACTTACTTTGTGTGCGTGCAAGCATCACAGTCCAAGAGACAAAAGAAGCATTACCAGGATTCTTAGTGTGCTCCTAGCACATCCTTTGTAAAACAGAGGAGTGACTTCAGCAAAGCTGCTGGAAAAGGAACAAGTGGAAAGTAGTAATCAGGCAAAGAAGAAACAGGCACTGCAGTCGTGAGGATAACCTCATACTGGGACATGGTGCATAACAATTATTTCTGGCAGTGTGTGTGTTAACAGGAGTTGTGTAGCATTGAGAAGATCCCTGAAGGTGTGTCATTAGACTGGGAACCATACAGGTCTGTAGGAAGATACTGGCCAGTGTTCTCTGTTTAACACAGGGTTACCAAAGAATTTACAGACTTAAGTGGCTTCTGTAAAGTTGTTCAGTAAGTAAGAACTCCCTGGTACCTTTGCAACAGGTCTGTCTTTATTCTGGTCGCTTCTTTTTGAAATGCTGCTGGGAGTGCCTTTCCAGGAGTCAGCCCTGCCATAATTGCACTGTCATTGTGCTGATATTTAAAGTGAGGAGACAGAAGAGTGGGTCAGCTTTGGGCCTGGGTAATTCTCCAATGACCAGAAATAGAAAAGTCTGAATTTCCTGAAGAATGGTAGCTTTGGCAACAATTTATCACCCAGTTTTTCCATCATAGCAACACAGCTGGGTTAGCAACATGACTTTTCAGTCATGGATAATGATAAACAAGATGGAAGAGATCAGAAGGTCAGCAAGCTTCCAACAATCATCTCCACAAAGAATTCCTTTCAATAAAGTATAGACTGCCACCAGTTTTCCTGGCGTGCTTACCTCTGGTATGCAGAGACCTCAGAAACGCTGGTGGTGTGGTCATTTTGAATCCCAGTGTCTTTTCCCATTGATTATTTTCAGTTTTTGAAGTCCTCAGGTATGAAAGGAATGTTTTATGATGACATTGTATTTGTGATGCAGCTCCTCTCCACTGAAACACCTGTGCTTAATCCCAGCTAGGATGGCACTGCAATCAGTCAGCCAGTAAATGGGAGGGACATTTATTGCTGCAGGCTTATAGCTTGTAATAGAGCTGATAAAATATTCATAAATGTCAACTGATAGATGTTTAATCTGGCAAAATAGTACTTTTTCCTGGACATGCTGGTGAAGCTTCTTAACAGTGTTTGTGTTTGGGAGGAGAAGGCAGAGACCTGGAGCTGGGCAGAGCTGCTCCAAGGACTGCTCTGAAAGACCCCCAGTTTTTTAAAGATAGATGTTACTTGGTGCTTAATCCTTCAGAGAGATTTTCCCTGTGTGTTGTAATGATAACAGTTTCGTGGTTTAAAGGGAATTCTTTGGGAATGCAGGACAGAGTTGTAACCGCACCTCTGCACACTGGCAGGTCTTAAAACTTCTTAACACCATGAAAACAGAACAAGCTTGATTTTTCTACTAATTTTTTTTCTTGGATAAAATAGCATGAATTAGCTGTTTTAGTTATTACTATTACATTGAATTAATATTACACTGAATTGTGTAATTGCTCTTGATTTTCACTCCTGCAAGTGAAAGGGATGGACCAAGCTCACTGGTCAGTGCTGTGCTGTCAGCCAAGCCCTCAAGTTAGATTTAAGGGCTCATAGAGTTGATGGGATGTGGATGCATGGAAATGCAGCAGAGTCAGAAGTGGTGTTGTTTTCTTTGAACTTTAAAGTCTCCAACGTTGACTCCTGTCCCTTCACCGTGACCTCAGACCCTCTCTTGACACCCATCCTGCAGAGCAGTGGCTCACCTGGCACGACTTCCATGTGCAGCCACCACTCTGTCACAAGAGCTGCCTCTGCCCCAGGTGTTGCTGAGAGGGGAAGAGCTCAAGCTGTTCTTGTCCCTGCAGCTGCCCTCGAAGGCCAGCAGCCACTCCCTGCGCGTCGGGAACTGGTCAGAGAGGAAGAGCCACCGCCTGCCGCGGCTGCCCAAGCGGCACAGCCACGATGACATGCTGCTGCTGGCCCAGCTGGGCATCCCCTCATCCCCCTCCAGCCTCAATGAGGACAGCCTGAGCACTGCCAGCGAGCTGCTGTCCACACGGCGCGCCAGGAGGATCCCAAAGGTACTGGTGGTGTCATCAGGCTTGTGCTGAGGAGAGGTCACCTGTCTGCGAGAGCCTGTGAATTTCTAGCCAGCCTTTAGTCATCACTGAAAGCTCTTTTTGTACCCTAAAGGAACATTTAGATCAGAGTCCCTTCCCTAGAAGTAATAACTTCCAAGTCATCCAAGAGGAGCAAAGATCTGATGGCCGCCTTCGCACAGAATTGATTTTAAGGCAGTTCTGTTTTCCACACTCTTCTTTAAGCTCTGTGGACCAGAGCATTGCTGTGTATATAACTTTAAGATTTTGAATGGGTGATGGCCCAGCAATTATTATTTATACCATGTAGCAACATCTGAAGTGGTTTATTTCCCCATCATTTGTTTCCAGGAAAATAACTAATTAGCCTAATAAGTTTCCGTTCATTTACTCACAACTTACCCCATCCTGATAACCATGCTGTCTTGATGGATTTGAAGTAAAACTTAATTTTTCATTTTTCAAGGAGCTTTTCGATTCAAAACGGAATGTGGAGAAAACCCCCAAGCCACAGGACAACAACCAAAAAAACCAACAATACAATAGCAACAGAGAGGGGGAGAACTGCCAATATGCTTCATTTTGGCTTGAGAACAAAGTTGATTTTTACTGTGTATTCAACTTTTTCCTGTTCTTATTAGTGAGCATATTTTAAAGTACATGGCTATAAATACTGTGAGTAGAGTGAGATTTTTACATTTCTGTCAATTGGTTGGAAATTCTGTTTAAGGATGAAATTAATCCTATGTCCTTAATATTTACTGTATTTTTATTTTCTTGGAATATATTGTTTCACTGCACAAATGGGCACACATCTCTGGAGGATGTTATAGGGTGACGTATGGAGTAGCTTACTACCTGATTTTGAGTAAAACTTGGAAAGTTTGGCTGTTAGTTTTGTACACAAATAATTTTTTTAAATGGAAGGGACAGATATTCTCCTTCTGTGAAATTATGATTTCAGCATATGAATATTCACAATTTTATTGCAAATCTGTGATAATTTCTGTTTTCTTATTACTTCATCTTTCAGGATCACATACTCCTGGAGAATAGAATTTTTAAAATTGAGATAGTGTTAGTTATTAAAGGGAAAACATAAAAAGGTTTTACTTCAGTCTGTGCTCTGTTACTGCCCTTCTGCTGTGTCTATAGCAAATTGCTTCATTTCACTCAGTTTATTTCTCTCTGCAAGCTGAGATGAAACAGCTTTTGCAAAATGTATTATAGTTCTATGAAGAAATCTGCTATGGAATGAAATATACTGCTCCTGACTTATAAAACATCATGAAGATTAATTGCTACGTATTTGTGACTCTCCCAAAGTTATAGTACTTTGTTTAATGATGAATTCTTGGTAATCCCAGCATCACTATACACAAGTTATCTCATTAATATTTTCGATCATCTCAGATATTTTTGGGGCAGACAGTTATTATCTGCATTAGCCCTCTTGAGGGAAGTCACAAAGATGATTACCAGGGCTTAAAATTCTGGCTAGTGGTGGTTAAATCCATAGAAGTCCACATGGGCCAGATCTTCAGATGACACAATGTCACTTCAAAGCAGTTGGGTCACCTGAAAAAGCTTTAAAAAGTCAGAGCCATCTCTTGTGCTAATTTGAACATGCTAAAATCTCAGTTCAGAGAGGAGCTAGCACACCTTACTCTTGTATTCAAATAAGAATGTGGTCTTCAGGTCCATGAGAGTTTGGCAAAGTTGGGTATGGCTAATGGATTATTCTTATTCAGAAAATGCAAGTGAAGAGAGAAGCAACAGCATAGAGGAATGAGGTGGTAGAGGATAACAGCTGCCTTTGAATCTTCAGGCTCATTGCTTTCATTGCAAGTGTCTACAGGATTTTTCAAAGTGGGATTTAGGCTTCTGAGTTATTTAATTGTTTTTGAAATATATCCATAGGGAAAGAAATGAGATTCAAAATAACTAATTGAAACAAATGGGATTTAAAAAAAAAGCGATAGATAGTAAAAGTTTTGGGAGTTCAGCTGATCTATCATCTGTATTTTGTTTGGATAGGTTAATTAAGTCTCCTGGCAGAAAAATGTTCAGTCTTACTGATTCCTCATTTTCTTATTTTTCAGCTTGTCCAAAGAATCAATTCCATCTACAGTGCAAAAAGAGGGAAAAAGCGCCTCAAGAAACTTTCTATGTCCAACATTGAGACGGCGTCCCTACGAGGTATGGTGCAAGTGACATGGTTCAGTGAATCCATTTGAATGAACAGGATCATCAACTCCCTTCTTTCCTCCACATCTACTCTGGACTTCACTTAGTTTAGAACTTTCTTCTATGAATGATAACTTTCTCTTTGTAAGTTTTGTCCAAAATTCACAGTTTTGACCCTGGAGTTCTTGCATGCTTTTTCCCGGCACTCACACTGTGTAACTCACACTGTGCTTCAGACTGCTGCTGGAAAAACAGGGGCCAAAAAGGAAATTCAGGCCCTGTTTGTAGTAAGAGTACAACAGAGCTTTAATACAAGACCCCCTCAGTAACACGTTGTCATGAGGTTACTTTTGTCTGTTAACTCTAACTCAGTTTGATGAATTCTGGTGATTGGGAATGTTGCCCAGGCAGACAAAGCTCATAAGGCTTTCTTTGACTTCTCAAGTGCTGCGTAACTTAAAAAAAAAAATTAAAAATTAAAACCTGAAAACAAGAAGTGAAAGGGTTAAGACCCATTTTCCAAATGGCCCTTTTGCAGCTCAGCATAGATGGGGATTCAGTGCAAACAGTTTGCTGTAATGGAGAATGAATTTTGCCCTTTCATCAAAATGAAGTTCTTACTCTCAAGCAATATTGAAACTGAATCCAAGGAAAACACAATCTAAGGAGTCATTCAAACTGTTTATTTCAAGATATTTTAAGACTGAGGAGAAGTGCATGTGTGGATCACAAGGCTCAGAGATGTGAGATAGGATTTTTCCCAGTCACAGCACAGTGAACTGAGTTTGTTTGCTCTGGTTTTGCATTAACTGATGCCTCTCTGTCCTCTGCAGATGAGAACAGCGAGAGTGAGAGTGACTCAGATGACAGGTTTAAAGGTAAGGGATCAGCCTTCAGTGACTTCTAGTCAGACCCTGTCACAGACATTATCAATGTGTGTACTCCTGCTACTGCATGTTGTTCCTGTCCATGGTCTGTATTCTCTATAGCTTCCTAACTCCATTATTGCAGAGCTCACAAAGTTCCAACATGGGAGCATGAACGTGGAAAACAAGGACAAAATGAGCTGTGAAGGTCTAACAAGGATTTGGCAACTGTGTCATATAATGAAGAAGAGGAGCTTTGATAGATTGGCTTTGTCAGCCACTTCAGAGATGCTGATCTATTCCAGACTGACTACTGGGTGCAGGCTTAGAGGGATGAGATTGGATAAAGATGCTCCTTTCTTATCCATATGCTGCTTTCTGTGCTTACTGCTGGCTGCTGTTGGAGGCAAGGATCTGGGTCTGATCCAGCATTGTGGTTCTTAGACTCTTTTATAAGTCTGCAGTCTCCAAATTGTAGAAATTCCTTTATCAGCACCTGCACAAACTCTTCCTGAGCCAGGCCAGTATATTATTCTCTCCTTTTCCTAAGTCCTGATACAGAAAGAGACCTATAAAAAAGTTGAAGACAGCAGCAACAGATTTCATTACTAAAAACCCAGCACGTTATTGGTAGGTGAGGGCTAAAAAATACAAGGGTGTGGAGCTGTTACAACATATGGGGCAATCATTCATGTCTATCCACTGCAGATGTCACCTGCTTACTGTACATGCAGCAAGCCTTTCTGGAAAACCTTGTCTTAGGGAAACAGATTTGTGCCAGATAGGTGGTGGTAAGACCACCCAAAACTGGCAATGTGTGTAACATTGTACAGTGATGTGTGGCAGATGACTCCTTGCTCCTTTGTCTACCTGTACCAACCCAAAAGCACTTGCAGTTCTGTTTCTTTGTGTCAGCAAATAGAGGGGTTGCTTGCTCTCAAAGGCCATGAAAGAAGATAGACAGGGCCTGGCCCCTCTCTTATTCCTGGGAGGATATTCTGATCTCACTGAAAACCGGGAGGCTTTCCCCCATTGTTGTGGAACAGGGGATCTTCATTCTGATGTCTCTCTGAGCAGCTATTCCTGAGTGACTTTGTGTTTACATTGATGCTCTCAGGGTGTGCTGAGCCAAAGACCCCCTTGTCACGTGGAGCATGACAGGACTCACTGGGTGCCCATCTGGTGGGGTGGGCTCTTTGGTTTCACCTCTAGCAAACGTGAAGAGTGTGGGGCTGTCTCAAGGCAGGAGCAGGCAGGTTGATTCTGAGGTTTTAGCTTCCTTAGCTGTGCACCAGACCCAAGTGCTTTATCAAAATAATTTTTAAATTTTCTGTTGAACCTGGTGTATGAGGGCCGGACATCAAGGGCTTTCCCTTTATTTCTGTCAATTAATTGCTGCTGTGAATGAGTGCTTGTGACATCTTATTTCCCTGCCACCAGGGCCAGTCAGCCTTCTGGAAGCTGTGGGCAGTGGCAGCGAGTAGAGCCTTAAGGTTTGAGGTGTGCTGCTAACAGTTCTTTTGCCTTTGCCCAGAGATCCTGGTGTGAAGAGTTGGGGAAGAGCATGCAGGGAGCTGCTTTTACTGAGCTGTTTTGTTTTTCCTTCTACCAGAACTGGTAATGATGTTAATAACCAGTCTTCCATAGATATCCAGCAACAAGTCTCTGGATCAAGGCACATCTTTGCCTTGATGAGTGACCATGAATCTAAGATTGTTCCCCAACAGAATTAGCACTAACAAAGCAACCCACAGGAGGCAATTGGCACATCTTTCCTTTCTTCCCTGTCCCCCTTCCTGGAGATTATTCCATGGCTTGCTTTACATGGTTTGTAGCAAAAAGCTGTGCTGTGTAGGGACAGGGCACAGAACTGTTTTTCACCAGGGTAAGCCAGGCCTCCGATGTGTCACCCTGGAGGCCCCAGTGCATTTGCACGCCCACATAAGGGCTTATAATCCAGTCTTATGCGTGAAGAAAAGCCAGACCTTTGGCAGGGTAACAGTTATGATCTGCAAATTATTGCAGTGACTGAGTGTTGCATCACTTCAGTACTTGGAGAAAGTTTTGATTTATGGGTGCAATTAGCAAGGGAGACTACAGAAGGTTTGCTAACTAGGTTTGCTTTTGAAAGGAGAACATGCTTGGAATAATACTCTGGCAAATTGAAAGTCCTTTGTGAATGGCTGTGGTTTACAAAAACACATTGCAGTCTCAGGTAATGATCTGTCTCTTTTTTTATTCCTTTTTTTTTTAAATACCAGCTCATACCCAGCGCCTTGTACACATCCAGTCAATGCTGAAGAGGGCTCCAAGTTATCGCACCCTGGAACTGGAGCTGATTGAGTGGCAGGAGCGGGAGTTATTTGAGTATTTTGTGGTAGTGTCCCTGAAGAAGAAGCCTTCTAAAAACACTTACCTCCCTGAAGTGACATACCAGTTTCCCAAGGTAAAAGAGAAATTGCTATGTACAGTTCATTCTAAGATCAGTAAAGGGAATAAATGGAAAAATGATTTGAAATCCAATTTTTAAACAGAGCTTTCAGAATTGTTCCAAAGCAATCTGTTACAAAGCAAAGGGCATAGAGAAGGTAACTGAAAGCTTTCCCTGTTTTCAAATTTATCTTTTCCAGAGCTGGAGAATTTGGCCTGATGGTGGATGCTTTAAAGACTCTGTTTAAATTCAGTTTCTAAATATTTCACTTTTAGCTCATTTTGGCTATATTAGGATTTGTTCCAAAACTCGCTGAAGGCAATGGAAAGACTTTTGCTGATCTCTGGCATTTCTCTTGTGCTCTTGCAGCAGAAAGGTATTTGAGTTAGGGCTGTGTTTTAAGAGGTCATCGTGCAACAAGGGAGTTTCAGGCAATTAAAAGAAAAAGTAAAACCCCAACAGTGATTATTTCTTTTGTGTGAGTACCTGTAAGCCTGTCCTGGAGTCATGCCTCATTCTGCCAAGCACAAATACAGGACAATCTGATGGGCCTTGGCTCTCAGAGCTCATCAGTGACCCTGCCCCCGAGCAGAGCTGGGAAGGGACGCCCCAGGGACTGACTGAACCTCGCTTTTCTCCCGGCAGCTGGAGAGACCAACCAAGCAGATGCGGGAGGCGGAGGAGCGCCTCAAGGCTATCCCACAGTTCTGCTTCCCCGACGCCAAGGACTGGCTCCCAGTGTCTGAGTACAACAGGTGAGTGCTCCAGAGCTCCTCTGCACGATGCAGTGATGCTGGAATGATGCTGGAGTGATGCTGGAGCACGGCTGGAGCAGCCACTGCCTCGCTGATGCCCAATTAAGGAAGCAGCAGTTTGAGTCTTGGCTGCTTTGTGATCAAGCAGCTGTATTTAATTTTTCTTTCCTTTGAAGCTCTGTGTTCTTTTTCTTCCCTATTCTGCCTGACTCACAGGCCGTGTGGCTGAGAGGAAGAGGCTTGAAGGTTCCTCTGAGTGCTAAACTCTAAAGCATAAATGGAAGTATTTAAAATAAATCTTAAAAAGGATGGGGCCCTTCCCACCCCTGCCCTAGTCATTCACCTCAGAGTGCTTGCCTCACATTGCAGGACACCCCTTCATTTGGCCCAAAACGTTGCTGTCTGAGAACTTTTTGGAGCTGTGCTCCATGCCAGCAGAGGAGCTCTTTCTTCCTTCCATTGGAAATGAATGACTGTGGGAGAAGGGCAAAGGAAGGAGAACCAGGCTTGCATTTTCTTTTTCATTCAAAGTGACCTCAAAAAAATGTATAATTCCTTTTTCCCTGCATTGATATGTCAGAACTTGTTGATCCAAAGGTGTAGAGTAACAGGATAGGCAGAAGGGATGGAATCATGGAATGATTTGGGCTGGAAGGGATCTTTAAAGGTCCTTTCTGCCATGAGCAGGGACATCTTCAACTAGATCAGGTTAATCAGAGCCCTGTCCAGCTTGACCTTGAATGCTTCCAAAGATGGGGCATCTACCACGTCGCTGGAGAGCCTGTACTAGTGTTTTACCACCCTCATTGTAAAACATTTCTTCCTTTTATCTAGTCTAAATCTACCTAGTTCTAGTTTGAAATCATTACCGTTTGTCCTATCACTACAGACCCTATTAAAAAGTCTGTTTCCATCTTTCTTAGAAGCCCCTTTTACATATTGAAAGGCCACAATAAGGTCTCCCCAGAGACAGCTGTAATGATACAAACCCTGGCATTTCCGCACAAGGCAGTATTTTATATAATGCCATTTGATACTTGCAAAGCAGTCAGGAATGTTTCTGAGCCCAGGCACAAATTCACAGACCCATCCCTTTACCTGTGCTGTAATTACAACCTTAAACTGTTTTGCTGCTCTGTCACAAATGGTATTTATCCTAGACAGAGACATAAAATGAGCTGGATTTTGGAAACCTGTGTTGTTTCTGGATTAGAAGATGATTTCTCTACTCTCAGAGAATATCTAAGGTTCTCCCTTTAAGAGAGCTCAGTTGAAAGACAGGATTGAACTAAAGGTAAAGGAGCACTGGAATACTGCCCTCAAAATCTGATTCTCATGTTCCTTCTGCAGTCACTGACATTCAGCACCCATCTCTTCTGATGAGACAGTTGGCTTGTCCTTAACCACACTGCTGACAGAATTTTTCCACAGAGTATGTCCTAATGATGAAGACCCTCCAGTGGGTAGAATCTCTTACTGGATGAGGCAGTGTCCCTTTCTAGGTGATCTACCTTATAGCCATGCTATAGTTCTGATACAAGCTCTGGGCAATTCACTTTCTCCTAGTGAGACCTTCTCTTTCATGCTGACTGGGGAGGACGGGAGCCGGCGCTTTGGGTACTGCAGGAGGCTCTTGGTAAGTACATCACCTTCACCTCAGAGGGCAGAATTCTCTCGAAGAGGATCTCAAAACTACAGTCTGAACTGAGGGTGTTTCTCATGGTTTTAAAAGGAAACAGGGTTTTCTCACTCTGAAATTTGGAAATGTAAGGATATCAAGTACAATGAGAGTTTGTAACGGCAGTTTCAATCAGATAGGTCCCAAGGCTTGTAGTGAATTTCTGAGAATGTAGAGAGTTTTTTGTTTGAGCACTTAATAAATTCTTTATGTTATGTACTTTAAAGCACAATCAGAAATTCTACAACACTGGAAACAAAGGTAAAGCTGGTATTTCTAAACATCTGTGAGTAGTGTTTATCTCTTGGGCAGCTGCTTACATCTCAAAGGGCTCTGCCAGCACTTTCTCATCAGTCTGCAGCTCGGGACCATACAACAGGCTGATGCCAGCACTGGGAAGTCTGGTTTCTCACACTCTTTTTCAGTCCTCATGATCTGAGGTGGTCAACTGGTGAGGTGGGGAGCCTACAAACAGTGTTGTCTCACCACCTGGAAAATCACTGGACACTTGGTAAACTGAGAGCACGGCAGTGTGTGTAAAGCAGGGGGGAGGAATCTGCACAGAGGGTTGCAGAGTGTGTTAAGGGAGCTGGAGCACAGTGCAAACAGGGATTTTGGTGTCCATCCTGCACACCCGGTGGGATGGCAGCAAAGCAGAAAGCAGCTGGTTGTCCTTACACTGGCCTTGCACCTCTTGGATGGGTTTGGAGCTGTTTGTGAGTGACTTGGTGGGGAGCTGTGGCTCCTGTCCTGTTCTCATGACTGTTGCCTACACTTGGTTGGGGAGCTTGTATAGATATTGGAGTCTGGCTGACTCTCGGTGCCAAATGAATGTCCACGGCAGTTTGTAAATATGTCCCCCTCTCTAAGAGTAAGGCACGTTGTCACTTTTCCCTCCCTTCCCTTTCTGGCATGATTTCCCACCTTTTCAGGCAGAAAACCTGTCACTAGAGCAGCAGCCTCCATCCTGCACCGCCGCTTGTGCCTGAGCTGGCTGTTCCCCTGCTCTCTGTCCGTGGCAGAGCCCTTGTCGTGCGGACAGCAGATGTTCTGTCTGGGAGGTATTGCTGTGTGTGGTTCCTCTATTTGTAAGAAGTTTCATTAAACTAACATAACAGAAAACTTGTTTATCAGTTCTGGGGGTGGTGTTTGCCATAGGTAGCATCACAGGGAGTCACTCTGTATAAAAAATGTGTCAGAGTGGGCTACAACAAGGTTTATATGTGGCAGGAAATGTCATTAAAGGCTTGTGCTGCAGTAAATCTAGGGCTGGTCAGAGGGTGATGCAGGGATGAACAAGGAAAGCACCTAGAAATCATCCTTGCTGGTGTAAATTAGCACAACAAGACGTAGGGCAGCATTACAATTCAATTTTTTTTAAATGTGTTGTTATTTAAAAGGCTAATAAGGTATATTTAGAAAAAAACCCAACAAAACCTTAGAAAATGTTGTCTAGAATTAAATTGTAGAATGTTTTCACTCTACCAGGTAAGGGTGGTTTAAGACTTCTATCTTTCTGAGAATGTTAGTAAATTTGTAATCATGCACAGAGCTTGCATTTGTGAAATGCCAAATGGTTGCTCCTGGACCAGGCTGAGACTGAAATAACCAGTGACAATAAAAGAGATTTATACACAGGAATGTTGAATCAGTTTGTCAATGAAACATTAACATAGGCTTTTTTTACTCACTTAAAGCTCAGTGAAATTCACCTGACATTAAGGACAACATAAAAATAGAACACTGATTTTAAGCTGGTGCAAAAGATGGCTGAGCATATTAGGAAATACCAGGAACAGAATGAAATCAATAGTGCACACTTTTATATAATGGTGTTTTGAGACAGCACTGGAGATTTTTATGCTCCATTGGCTAAGGCAAAAATCAATCAAATAGCAAAAAGAAAAAGGGAAAACAAGTAGGGCCTTGCTAAATCTATCTAATAATTATAAAGCCAGTTATAAAGCAGATCTGCTGCTGCCACCTTGGGTGATCACTTAATTCCTGGATTCCAAACCCTGGCGTAGAGAAGCTGACATGTCTCATCCCACTGGTACAGCCTACTCAGCCAAGGAAAGGAAGGAGTGATGCCAGTGCACTTCACCAGCTTTGCCCTTTGTGGGGCAAATCCAGCCACGCCCTTCTGAGAGCAAAACTGGAGCTTAGAAAGAGAGGGGATTTTGGAAGCTGCAGAGAAACATGTCAGCATTTCCTCTACCTGTGGAAAAGGCAAAAGTAGCAGAGACCTCCTTTTATTTGGGTCCTGCAACCTCCTTCTGTCCTGTGGGGAGAAATGGTGGAATCTGGGTGGTTGCCTGAAGTGCCTTTTCCATAGGGCTGGGCTGTACTCACAAAGTGTAACAATTTCATGTCCCCTGCAAACATTGGTGCGTGGTGGGACAGCCTCACTGGTGTGTGCCTCAGTGTGATACATCTCTTTACAGAAAATACAGATTTTGTACAGGCAGCAAGGAGCAGGTAAATCCTACAGGCATTCTTTATATACCAGCGGCAGATTTTTGTGTTTGGGGGTCCAATTTCCTGAGCAGGTTTTGGAAACTTACGCCAGGGTGGCTCTGATGTCCAGGAGGGCACAGCATCTCCTTCAGTTAGTCCCATTCCAGGCCTGCAAGTTCTGTCAAATGCAATAACCATAATTTGGGAACTACATGCGGTTTTTAGCAGACATTATGTAAGAGAAAGGCGAGGCCACACTGTAATATAGAACCATGAAAAATCCCTAAAATTCTTATAAACTGCTCCACTTCAAGCCAAGCCAACTGCTGTGAGGCTAATTCCTTAGAAAATGTTCCCCAGCTGTCCTGGTGAGGGATGCTCTTGTAATACCCAGCAAGAGGTGTCTCACACCTTCTGGTGCATTTGGCAGCCTCGTTTGCAAAAGCTCCATGGCTGGCTGGGCCAGGCCGGCTGATCCTGTGAGGATGGCTGGCTGCTCTTCTGCAGGGTCTGGTGTGCAGATTCCTGCGTTTAGGAAACAATTGTGTTTTGTCAGCCTTGCTCTCCTTTGGTGTGTTGTGATACAAACAAACTGTTCCACTTTTTTTGCCTTCAGATCTCAGATTCTTCCAGAGCTTTTTTGGGGTCTGTGTGCCAAAACTACCTCAAGGGATACAGTGACAATTATGTTTTGTTTGTTCTAAAAATCCTGTACAGTATCCCCTTTAAATGTATTTATATTGTTTTGTTTCATTTTGGAACAAGATTAGAATGGAATGTAACCTATTGTCCCACAGCAGACAGTCTGCATTTCCATAGATAGCATGAAGTTTTCCAGTTACATCTTGATACCTCCAAGGCAATCCTGCAACAGCTTTTCTAGTGAGTGCACACGTCAGCAGCAAAGATGATTTGGGCACCTTTGCAGGGACTGTTTCATCCTGGCCCTCTCTTCCCTGTCACATAAAATTTGATCCTCCGCCACTTTTCTAGGCTAAGAGAAGCCAGCCCCAAGAATCCATGGAGGAGCAGATGCCTGAATGTGAAGTGTGCACCTGAAAACATGGAAAGTAGTTGTTAGGTGGGAGTAACCTAACATCCTGCATTTGCTGGGGGCAGGAGAAGGGAATTCATTACACTGTGAAAGCAACTTTTGTGGGATGCAGACTGTTTATAGAGCTGCAAAAAGCTCATTGGAAAACCTTTTCTTCTCTTTGCCCTCTTCCATCCTGCCCTTCCCCAAGCACTTCGACAGCCCTGTGCACACTGGGTGCTCTGGCACCCAAAGTTCATGTTTCACGTATAACAAGAAGTCTTTAAGAAGAGCTCTTGGATTTACAACACCCACAGTTTTCTCATGGTCAGAATTTGGATTAGCCCTAACAAGGAATCAAGAGCCTCCATAGAAACTGGCTTGTGACTGACTTTTCATTTTAGCCTCCCAGTGTTTGAATTGTTCTGATTCCTGGCACCATTAAGGAACGTCTCTGTTTCTGGATATGCTGGCTAGTGCATGTGCTTTGCAAAGGCCACTTCCTTCACACAGCTCAGTGCTATGGCAGACTGGGAGGAGATCTCTGAAGGCTCCCCTAGATTCCAAGCACATGGGCGGGGAGGTGGGATTTGAAAGAGAAAAATGGCGGGCTTGGTTTTTGGAGCAAAAGCCTCTTGTTTCTCCTGCCAAAGATTTTGGAGTGGGCTTTGGTCAGTAAAATTCAGATTAAACTTGCTATAAAAAAGATTGTCCTGAGCCACGTGTGGACCAGCCCAGATGCAGAGCTCAGCTTCTCTATCTCAGCCAAGTTCTTATCAGTTCATGTTCATCATTTTGGGAAACTGTCTTGTTACCATCAAAACTCATTAGCATTTTCATTTTCTGGTACTGGACTAAGGCTGAAAATATCCTGGGCTTCAGGAAAACAAATTGAAAGCAAATCAAACCCGAAACATCAACCCTCCATCTCTCAGGAGCAGCGCAGTGCACCAAGGCAGAGTCACTCGGGTCCCTCTCAGCTGGGCTACTTTAGCATTTTGCTTTCCTGGACCTATTCTTTGTGTGCAAGAGTGAGCCTTGGGTGGAGGACATGACTCCAAGAGTGTGTAGCTGCCTTGTGGAGCACAGCCTGCAACTTGGGAGAGCTCCATTTTGGGAAGAGAGGAGGTTACACTGGTACTGATGGGCAGACCCAGGGCCTGAGCCTGCCCTAGTGAAGAGAGAGCAGTCCAGGCAGGAGTGTCATGTCCTATACGATGTTCTTTCCTGGGAAAGAAGCAAACTGAAGCACAATGGGTGTTTTAGGTCTGTCTTTGAGGTGTAAACTGATGGCTGGAGGGGAAGTTACGTGAAGGGTTGCCAGTGTTATAAGTTTGAGGAGGTCTGCCCCTCAGAATGGCTCTGCCTGAGGCTTTTGCTTGCTGCTCTTACCACTGATGTGTGTGCATCTGTGAGGCTGTGCTGGTTGCAGGAAAAGGTCTCTGAAGTAACAGAAGAGGATGTCCTGCACAGTGAGTGCAGGGAGGGAAGAATCCCAGCTCTCACAGACATGTAGCCTTTAAGACGTTTGAAAGCAATGATATTTCATAAAGGAGAAACTTGGAGTAAGTGCTAAGCAGTTATTGTTTCTGGTCTTATAGATGACCCAGGAATGTGATGTTTTTACTGGCACTCGGTGAGACAGCTCTTGGCTGGGAGCTGTCCAAGGCTTCTGGCATGGCTTCGGCATTCCTGCAGATTTGACACAATGATTTTAACCAAAATCCCACATGCTTGATATAATCACTCAGTGCCTTTAGAAAGGATTTTATACCTAATATGGACAAAAAAGGGCTCTGCTTTTTCAGAGATGTGACGTGTAGTGAGCAGGTTTGGATCCAGAAATAGACTCATCTGTATTCACTTAGCTTTGGTATTTTTTTTGTGGTCTTTATTATAACAGGCAGGCACCTGCTGACTGTCCAAGTCTAGAGTGCAATATTCAGGTTTAAAAAGCACATCTACTCCTCAGTTTCTCTTGATTGTCATCTCTGTGGCATGTGAATTTCAAACACTCCACGGGGAAGTTGATCACTGTGTCAGCAGAGTCTAATGAAGAGATAAGTGGAATAGGCAGGGTAGCAGAGTCCAGTATGCTCAGGAAGTACCATTTGCTTCTCCAGGACATATATAGGATGGTTATAGAGGATGGTCTTCACAGTTCCTTTTGGGGAGGGGGTAAGAAGGATGTGTATTACTGATTCATACTTGCCACTGTTTAAGTAACGTTTGAGTTTCATGTTTATCATGAGTTGGTCTGAGGAAGTCAATGATTTACTCATGCAGCCTGCCTTTGTTTAGGTTGTGAGCTCGCTTTCTGTAGGTTGAGCTCTCTTTGAACTCCAAGGAGTGAGGAACTAAAGTCATCATTGCCTGCCTTAGCATTGCAGTTCTCCTCTTCCAGCACATGGCCCCAGCGTGGCCCCACTCCTCGTGCTGCATCAGGAGCAGGGGACAGAGATAGCAGAGGCATGAGTTACAGCCCTGGTTCAATGTGCTTTTATGGCTGCAAGCTGGAGCGATGTTGGGATACAGCCCCAACACGCTGTGATTTCCAAAGAGGATAAGCTCTATTTGCACTTTTCGGTTTCCTGTCTTATGGAAGAAATATGATGCTTTTCCAAGAGCAGCTATTTGTTGGAGAAGCAGATAGTGAGAGATTTCACGATGGCCAACTGTGTGGTCAGAGAAAGAAGTGTATTTCCTCATGGCTCCACATTAATATGTAATTCCCATCTCCTCTTTGCTGTTATCAGCCGAATGGAAAAGGCCCGCGCCTACCTGAAGTTTATTGTGTCATCAGCCGCCTGGGGTGCTTTGACTTGTTTTCCAAGGTAAGGAGATATTTTTTAATATTGTTTTTTAATTTGGTTGTTTATTGAGATACATCCACAGCGATGAACCAGACTGGAAGAATTTCTTGCTTTGATGGGAGATTACTATTTTACAGTTGCTGTTTTGGATATTCCATCCCTATTATTTGGTTCATTAAAGAATGTCTTATTACTTCTGTGACTGAGGCAGAAATTGATGCAGAAAACATCTGGGTGTCTGTATGATCTGGCTGACTGAAGTTTTTTCCATTGTTTTCTACAGCCATTCTGTGCTGAGCTGTAATTCTTGGCATCCATAGTCTGGATGATGGGCCAGTACCACTTTTACTCCAATACCCTGTGGAATGATGAGGTTGAGAAAAAAGATTATTTGATATGTGAATTCTATACACTTAACACTTTTTTCTTACACATTCTTATACTTGACACTTTTTTTTTTCACCCTAGGAGTCTAGGATAAAGCACAGATGATCTTTTAATTGGCCCAATTTTAATTGATTACGTTTTAATTTAGTAGAGGTTTTCACTTCAGATACGGGAAATCTCACAGAACTTTCACAGATTTTGTTGTTAATTTTCATAGGAATAAAGTTGAAAAGAACATGTGAATCATTTATGTTAATAAAAATCATAGCATTTCTATTGTTCATATGATCTAATATTCATACAGAATGTTATCTTTAAAGCAGGTTTCAAGCTTTTCTAGATAAAACTTTGTTTAACACAAGCCTTGTGTGAAGAACAACAGCTGGGATTGTAACAGTCAATTGCAATTCTGCTTCTGAGGTCTTTCATAAAGCTCTGAAATCAAGGGTTTATAACAATGTCTCTTAGACATAATATGTATCTAAACACAGATATCTGTGAATTAAATGGAATGCATTGTTCTGGGAGGATCACCCAGCTCACCACACTCATGGTGTGGACAGATCTCCTGAGGCTCTTTGTTTGCTATTATGTTTTTATCTAATTTTGATAGCGCTCTATTTTTCAAAGGAAGACTTAGGAGAAGGAAAAAACCAAAATTAGGTATCTTCCTTACAACCAAATATCAGTGCAGCTGAGGTATAAGGTCAGACAAGGAAGGTCATTGCACCAAAATTGCAAATAATCTGCTTTCCCAGTTCAGTCTGTAACCTGGGAAAAAGTGTGTGATTATCCATCCAGAGTGAACCCAAGGCTGATGTGAATGGATCTTCCCTGGCTCCAGCAGGGGCTGTTCCCACGCACTGTGGCAGGCAGGCCCTGGCCACACACGCCTGGAGATCTTGCTGTGTGTAGGAAGGAAAGCTCCTGCTCAGTTCTGTACTGGGTCCTGACTGGGGCTGTAACACATCTGTGCTGCTTTTCCGCTCCTGGGTGGTGGAGGGGCTGGGCCGCAGGAGGAGCCCATCCACACTGGGGTGTGGGCACAGCAGCGCTGTCCTGCACAGGGCTGTCACCTCCTGAGGGCAGCACATGGGGCTGACTCCAGCCCTGGGCTGGATCTAGCACAGTTCCACAGCACACGCTCCAGGCACTGCATTTGGAAAGGGAACACTTGATAAATGGAGGAGGAAGCACTTGAGCCTTAGCATCCTTGTTGGTTTTGAAGACAGATGAGGTGTGGATGGAGACAGAAGTTCTTGAAAAGTGAGACACCCTCTTTTTCCAGCTAAAGAGTAGGAACCTGGGCTATCCTTACTTGATAAATCCAGTGAAAGAGAGGAAAAAATAATGAGGGTGCATTTTGCTGAATTAGTCAAAACAAGGAATAGCTGTCTTTACAGTACACAGTGAGTGATAAAAAGCCATGGGATATTAAATCTTGGATATTATTTATCACAAAAGCAAAAAGATTCCTCTGGTTTAAAATGTTTATCATTTTTTTTTCTGATAACTTGCATTAATTTCGTTTTCCACAAAGCCTTTTATGCTCACTCACTGTTGTAATACCTATTGCTAAGACAGACTTGAGAACCACAGATATCTTAACTTCCAGCCGGCTCATTTGGTCATGGGTTCAACAGATGTTTCTGACCATTTTATCTCTTGCGATCTCTGTTCAGCTTTTATTTGGTTTAAATGCTCCTTTTATTTGCATTGTGAAGGTCCTTGGGGCAGGCATATGACGCACACATGACCCGAACTCCAGCAACAAAAAGCATCACATAGTGACTGCCGGAGCACAACTGTGTGCTGGCAGTGTGCAGGAGCACCAAGGGACCTGGGGCACAGCCCTGCTTCATTGCTGCTTCCCACTTGGGCAGCTGGGTTTGTTTGCTGAGGATGGTTGTGCTGCAAATTACATCAAGAGTGAAATTCATGTCCTCATTTATGGTTTTCTGCCACTTCCATGGACTGGAATGCAAGTTATGTACACAGGGGCAGCTTTGCTTTAGTTAGGCCTTCACTATGTCACAGGGAGGAAGGAGAAACTATGTACCAGTGAATGCCTCTGCTGGCATTTGGTGTCACCAGCTATTGTCACGGGTCACCAGCTTGTGCTTAAGTGTCTTTCAATGCTCTGCTTCAGTGAAAATCACTTCCAAGAGAAACAAGAGAAAATGCCTGGCTCAGGCCCACTAACTCTTGTATGGCCTTTTGCTCTGGAGTGGTGGTTAAAATATCACCATTGCAGGTCAAACCACTGACTGCTTTGAACCTTGCTTTCTGTGTTCTTTAGGTTTATCATCTATATGCTCTATCTAATGTGGGAAAACTTAGCTGTGATCTAATTTATGTTGCCCCATGTGACCAAAGAGAGAAGAAAATAGTAGTCTTCTCTTTGTAAGAAGTTCCATCTGCTTATTTCAAGACTAGATTGCCTGCTCTGCATCATGTCCAAGAGAAAATGACCTTAATGCAGGCACCAGTGTGAACAGCTGGGCATGCTTCAGGGGCTGCTCGTGGTCTCCAGCTCAGCATAGACTCTGACCTGACAGCCACTGCTGGGAGCCTTTCAGGAGCTCAGTCCTGCTATCATAGTGGCAGCAATGCTTTCTTTGCTACTCTGGCTTTTTCCTGCCCTCTCATTTGAAATGGAAGGAATGCCCATGCAGAAGAATATTTTTCTTTGACACAGATTTCAAGATGTACCACTGAGACGTGATGCTGACCTGGGCTGTGATCATGGCATTTGTCTTCATCTTTCTCTCCTTCAGCTCACCCTGCTGTTCAGGAATAATCCCAATATATGGATCCCTTTAGTCATGTTGAGTCTTCTTCCTCTTTTCCAGATTTGTTAATTCTTCCTTGCCTCTGTGCTAATTACATTCACAAACAGGCTTCATTTTGTAACCGGAAAACATGGATTGATAGTAATGAAGAAATACACAGCAGAGGAGAAATTAACTGAGATCTGCCATATGTCTAAGCACATGTGCATCAAAGGATGCTTCAAAAGTCTGTGTGATGCTGATATGTTCTGTCTCTCTCTCACTTATGTCTTACTAATGGACCAGATCCTGGATGAGGTTGAAAGGAGAAGGGGAATATCTGCTGCCCTGGTTTATCCATTTATGAGAAGTCTGATGGAATCTCCTTTTCCTGCACCTGGAAAGACAATCAAAGTCAAGACCTTCCTGCCTGGAGCTGGAAATGAGGTAAAAAGCAACTGCAAACATTAAAAGTTAAAGCCCTTTACCACTCCATTATCAAAACAGCAAAAGAAAAACAGGAGGAAGCAAACAGATCCTACAGGGAGGTGGGGTGGCACACCTTCAAAATGAGCAGAGCAGGAGCTGCACCACTGTGGATATGCTAATGCTAGTTCCCATTGATGATTATAAGCCAATTTATGGTTATGTATTTATTATTTCATGTTTACTAAGTTGTGTGTAAGAAAAACAGCCAACACAAATGTCTCTGTGTGTCTGGCCTACTGCAGTTCAGAGACTGCAGCATTGCTGGGCTTTATCACAGTGATAAGAGGCAAGTGTGAATTTCCCATGCTGTCTGTACCTGAACGCTTCAGCAGCTGCTTGTTATTTCAAACTTCATTACTGCTGGTCCTGGCATTGGTAGGAGTGACCAGCAGCATTTAAATGGCTCTCTTTGGCCATAAATACCTTTAAACTGGCCCTCAAAGAAAAGCATGTCATGTAAAACTTTCATGTGTGTGCTCACATATAATAGATGTCATTTCTTTTTACTCCTGACTCAAGTAGCTAGAAGCCTAGCTTTAGACAACATATGCCTTACTGGAAAATGGCAGTATTGATTAAAAGGCTTTTGCAACTTGGGGCTGGCCAACCATGTCAAATTCTGCTCCACTCAGATGGGCAAAGGATATAGAAGGGATACATCCCTGAAGATAGGAATAGAATTTGTCCCAGTTAGTGAAAGCAGGAAAAAACCGCTCCCCTTTAGGGTTGTTTTACATTCCTTAGGGTTAGTTTTACAGTGCTTTTGTTATTTTTGCATTGAATCATATTTTCTCTAAATGTAATGCCACTGACTTCAATGGAGTGGGCCTGTAATGTATGGAGTAAGCTGGTATGAAATGTAAAATGTTCTTTGTATAAGTGACCTGCAAGGCATTTTAAAGTCACCTGCATTTTCTTCTGGAGAAACAGCGTCTGAAAGGGTGATTGGCATAACAGGGGAAAGATCTGACAATGCTTTTTCTGTGTGAATGTATCTGGGAGCCACGGATCTGCAACTTCTCTATCCTCTGCTCAAGCTTCTGAACTCTCCCAGAGAAAAACATTGAGATAATTCCAACAAACAAACAACTCTCTTCTGGCTGAGCTTTGCTCTCTGTTGTGCTAGTACAAACTCGTTATTTAAATGGAATGCACTGGCTTAATTAGGAACAGAATCTTGTCCTTCCATTGTGGCTCCTCTTGCCTAAACAAAGATGATGATTAATTGGGAAGCAGACAGTATATTTCTTTGTGATGAGCAGACTGAGGCAGCAGAAAACATTCCTGGTATTTGTAAAAGCTGCCGTAACTTGCATTGCATCCTACCCTGCAGCAAGATTTTCATGTTGGAAGGTTTGCAGTAGAATCAGCTCCTCATGATTTGGCACATACACTTGATTTGAGCTTGCAATCTCAGTGCAAAGGAATGGAAGTGGGCACCTTTGCTGATTGTGAGGAAGAGTTAGGCAGCATTTCCAAGGAGCCATTCCTAGTACAGTCCCTCCACAATTTGTTTCTTACTGCTCTTTGGGGCAACAGCTGAGTGATGGGTGTCTATACATCATAATGTTCCTGTGTTTCAGGCCTAAAAAAATCAAATCTATGCACAGATACTGTTCTAAGAGTGGCTTTCTTTTTACAGTTGCGTGTTACTGATCACAAACAATATCACAACTAAAGTGATATGAACTTACTTTGTTTACAGTATCCTGTGATCTTGAGCATATCCTTAAAAACAGTATTTGTGAGGGATTTTGTAAGGGCTACTCCAGTTAAACTGGATCCAGTACACTTGTGAAATGTGGTGTCATGTGCATGAAAGCATAAGAGTAGTCTAAAGCAATAAAGTGACGGTGATTTTTGGACATATGGAAAGAAGAAGATGCATACATGTTCCTGTTAATATATATTCAGAGATTTCAACACAGCTTCAAGTTGGCCAGCTTTTTCCCTTTCCCTTCTGTTTCCTCAAATTCCTCAATAGTCCATCATTTGCTGTCTTGTGCTTCGTATTTTCTTCCTTCTGTTACTTTCTTCTTCACGTTATTTTTCCCTCTTCTTTTTTCTGTCCTCTGCCTTCAAGTTCCACATCTGAACATGTGAATTGCAGAGTAAAAGGAAGATATAATAAAGGAATCAAGGAAAAAGGCATTTGAGAAAAGGAAGGAGAGGGCCTGAGGTCATGGATGAAGTATGAAAATTAGACTGTAAAGGGATGTCACAACTCACCATCTAAGACCTTGTCCTGACTCCCCAGTTAAGTATATAAAAATATATATACGTACGTATCTTTATATGAAAAGAGAAAGGTTTTGAACACTATCTAGTGAATTACACATCACAGAGGAGTGGAAATGAAGTACATTTGGTTTAAAGTCTTCCTGGCCTTTTAGTTGAGTCCCAGGCTCCTCTCTAGATGTTAATATGAATTGTTAGCCAAGCTTAGAACCCAATTTACCTTGTCTTTATGGCTATTTTATCCCTGTAAGCTTCCAGCTCCAGTGTTTGATTGTTACTTGCTTCATACTCTTGACTCAGGCAAGCTTTGCATCTCTGACAGAATGTTTGGAAGGGAGAATTATGCTTCCCTTGGAGATGACAGCAGACAGTGCACACAGCTGTATTCTGGGAAGAATGGCATGACAGGAATTGTGCAATACACCGTTTTTCTGGAGCGCTGTGCCTGCAGCCTCGGTTTGCACGGGGGGCTGGGGTTCAGTCAGTGTCCCCTCGCCAGGCAAGCACGGGACAGTGCTGGAGGGCCGGGCTGGCTCCCGGGCCGCTGGCACTGCCGGCCTTGCCCAGCGCTGCTGACTGCTGTGTGTTGGGTGTGTCCAGGTCATTGAGCTGCGGAGGCCCATGGACTCCCGCCTGGAACACGTGGACTTTGAGTGCCTGTTCAAGTGCCTCAGCGTGCGGCAGATCATCCGCATCTTTGCCTCCCTCCTGCTGGAGCGCCGCGTCATCTTCGTAGCAGACAAGCTCAGGTAAGTGCTGCAGGCACCTCAGGCACACACACAAGACAGTGCTATCTCTGGGTACAAAGGGCTTTATGAAACATACAGAATGGTTTTCAGATGTAAGGATCCTCTCACTGGAGGATTTAAATGTCTTTTTACATCCATGGATGTTCTGTCTTACTTTCCCATCTGTAAAATAGCAATACCAGTTCTCACCTGCTTCAGTGTCAGCAAATGTTTGCACAGCATTTTGAAGCAATGTAGTCCCAGCAAGGTTTCTTTTCAGGTTTCGGACACGGAGTACTCATAAAGAGTAGCAGAAGTTGTCACTGAGGTGCTTCACCTTGTGCTCATGCAGTGCTGAGAGCTCCCCTGGTTTTGCTCCATGCAGTACAGAGAGTTTATGTTGGTGCTGTCTTTCAGTTCCTGCCCTACCAAACCCATCCAGTGGGAGTGTTAAACTGCTATCACAGTCCTTCCCAACTATTTGGGATATTTTTCCTGGTGCTCACGTGACCTGAAAACATTTCCTTTTGGAAGCTCCATCTTGGGCTCCTTGCTACAACACTTCAACACACCTTTTGCTTCCCTGCCTTTTGATTGCAATCTCTCCTTTTGGTTCCTCTGAAGCATGAACTCACCCCAGGGTGTAAGGACTGAGAGCGACAGGCCACAACTTCACATGGCCTTTCCCAAGGAAATGTGTAAGCTGCACCCCTGCCCCATAGCAAAGAAACATCCTATTTTTTAGATGCTTGTGTAATCCATACAGAAGAGTGTGGGCAATGTAAAGAAGACGTCCTTTGCTGTGGCATGATAAAGAATAAAAAATGGCAAATAAAAATAATGCCTGTAATTTATTAGACTCAGGAACATCCAGCATCTTTTAAAAGGACACCAGAGACTGTATGGGAAGTTAAAAACACAGATGGATCTACCCAAACAAACTCTGTTAAACACTTTATCAGTCCCGACCTCCTCTGAATGACCGCCAGAAATAATAGCTGCACTTAGTGGCCGCCAGTGTATATAATAGCAAAAATACTTCGCATAGTAAAAGCTTTACAACCTTTAGGGGAGAATTTCTTAAAGCTGTAGACCCTTCTCAGGTTATAAAGTTACTTCCTTAGCAGTCTTTTTTGTGTCTAGAACAACAGGAACATTTTATTTCATCCCTTTTCTTGTCAGTAACCCTTGGTTTGAATGACCATTTGGGATGACTTAATTTCACATAAACCCATGATGAGAATTGTGTAACTAGTCCAGGGTTTCTGCAGTACTTTAGTAGATACATGAATCACACCACGAATATTGGGGCAAGTAGCTTTAGAAAATACTGTTGGTGCATTCCTTCTGACTTTTCCTACAGCATGTTTACTTACCTCATTCTGTTTCTGTTTTACCATTCTTTCAGCACCCACAAGTCTGACTGTAATTCAGATTGACACAGGTCTGCATTCCTTCCAATGGCACAGTGATCTGAGTGGGAACTCACAGAAATGGTGCAGCGAAAGTGAGGGCCCTGCTGTGCTGCTGCCAACTGCTGCTCTGCTCTGGAGCTCCCAGTTGTTCCTCTGTAGTGTTCTGTGAACCATAGGCACTGTCCTGCAGGGATGGCTTGCTGTGGGAGAGATCCTCAGCCATGAGGGAGAAGACAGACAGCAGCCATTCCCTGGAGCATTTCCCTGGGACAGCTGGCCTAGCCAATGTCATATAATGCTCGGGGCACTGTGCAGAGAAAATCAACATTTAAACCTACTTTGACAGGCTCGAGGTAGCTTGGCATGGAAAACAGCTGTGTTGCTGATACTGAGGGCTTGTGGTAACCCAGGACTTCATCAGGCAGCCAGGGTTTTACACACATTGCAGCCCTGGCTTGAAGTTCAGGCTTGCCTGTGCAATTACCTTTCTCTTGATAGCTGCCTAGTCCCACAGGCCTTGGAGCAGGGAATAAGAGAGTTCTGCTTACAGGCAGTGTGCTGCTCACCCTTTTGGCACACAGAAAGAGGGCACCAGGACCAACAGGAACCAGAAATGATAAAGATCCCTCTTGGTAAACACATACCCAAACATTGTGCTCTCCTGCAGAAACTGTTACCCAGTGAGCTGTTGATTCAGTGTGAGAGGGGGCCCTGGGATAGGGGCCATTACACATGAGAAAAGAGAGGATTCAGATGGATCTGAGAGGCTTGGGTGGTTTTGTGGTTGCTCCTGTAAGAAGGGACAGAACCTTTCTTACAAAATGGCTTGGATTCATATGCTTTTCTATATCCACATATACCCTTTATTGTATCTATATACTTTGTTTCATTTGATAAGAGGATTACAAAATCTGGTGTGGTAGATAAGGTTCTGGATTCAGACTTCTGAACCCTCTGACCTGCTGAATGTCACATGCTGGAAACATAAGCACCTCTTTCTTATCTTTTGTCTGGTCTGTCTGGGGTCCCAAACACTCTGGGGTGGAGGCTGCTTCTTGCTGTGTGTGCAGCAGCTCTGCTTTATTCAGTGTGGTCCCTCTCAGCATGGGGATCTAGGAGGTACTATAAACCAGAAGCTAATAATGAGTCCTTTGACAAAGGCCTGGAGAAAGTGACAGTGGATTTAAATTCAATACTTACTGAGATTTTCGTGGTTTAAATAGGGATGAAGTCTAAAATGAAACACTCTGGCTTTGAGCTAGTAACTGTCTTCTTGGAACCTTTGCCTTGTCTGACATGAGTTTTGTTTATGGGCATCCTGGCTGAAACTGGAGTTTACCAGTAATGTGGAAAAAAAAAAGTGAAATATCTTACAGGTCCACTCTGTGCCCAAAGAATGAGAGCAGGAAATTAAAATGATTTTACAAGGGTTTGATTTCTGTATGTACCCAAAAACTAGCTTAGAAATAAATGGTGTTGAGGTTTAGGCTTCAAACAGTAAGATGCATTGGGCTTTTGTGGCTGCCTGTTTAGTGGGTCTCCCAGCAATAAATGATTTCACACATTATACAGGTTTGGGAAAGTCATGCCTAGTGGAGTGAGATTCATTCAATAAGTTGTTATTTATGGTTCTTATAGTACCCAGAATGTGCCAAAATTTAAAGTCCTTGGTCTTTGCAGGAAGAAGTTGTTGTTTGTCAACACAGAGAGTGATGCTCCCAAGTAGTGAGGAAACAACAGTGAAGTTCTGAATGACAGCACTGTGAGGTTGCCCTGGTTAGATATGTGCAGTCAGGTTTGGGTATTTTTCCCTCCAATAAGTTGATTATGTATTTTTTCTGCTTGAAATTGGGTGAATAAATCCCTGCAGCTATTTGCTCATCTTCAAAAATGAATGTGAATCTGCCAGCGACCTTTCAGAATTTTGGTCTCCGTGAACAGTCATGAAGACAACAAAGAAACAAAAATAACGATAAAGAAACTTGGAATAATAATAATAATAATAATAATACCACAACTCTCAAAGAGGTAACTCAAGGCTCCAATTCCTTAAAAATCTGCTGAAAGCACAGCTGAGGTGGTATATCCCAATCCCACTTCTAATCCCTGTCCCACTGGGACCCCCTGTTTATGTTCCCAACATTCTGCCTGGTCACCCCAACTCTGGAGCAGTCCCATGCCTGCCAGCTGCACAGGAGGAGCTGCTCTAGTGCCATCCTCTGAGGTTTGAAAAGCAGCAGATGCAAAACCAGTGGGTCCTGGGGCTCAGGAACATTGACCTTGCTGCAGGCACAAAGGTAGCAACAGAAAATAAATAGAAAGCAAACATTGGAAGAAAAATACTTCTCTGCTTGTTCTAGTTTTATGCTGGGGAAACAAATTTGTGGATGTGTTTGCTGAGGAGGTGATGTATCCGTGTATGTGAGAACAGTCTCTTTGCCTTTTCCCCGGAATGTTTGGAGAGGGGGAAAGGAAGGCCCTGGACATAGCAATGTCCTTTTGTTATAACCCCATTTTTTATAAATAAAAACCACTCTTGCTGTATCCACTATATTGTGAAGGACTTTGAGGATATTTTGCTTACATTTCATATATGGGTCCAGTCCAATGCCAGCCACAGTCAGTGGGAATGTTTGGATGAGGCTTGTTTTTTGCTGTGGATCCAAATCCTCCAGTATTCCTCTCAGTGGCCTTTCGAAAACTTTTGGGACTGTGCAAGGCTTCTGTAGAGCCCCTGCTCTTGTAAAAGACAAAACAACGTTTCATTGTTGTGAATTCTGGTTTTATATGAGATATTTCAGCTACTTCTCAGTGAAGCAGGAGCATGGGCCTCAGGGAAAAAAAACCCTAACCCTACCCCTCCTGACAGTATTTTGAACTGCAGGAGAAATCTGTCTTCCAGCAACTGTAGAAAGTCCAGGCGAATCCCAGACCTGACCAAAGGTTATGGGCTGGAGACAGAAACACTGACTAATAAAGGACAGAGCATAAATATGTAAATAGTGGGGAAGTCATCCCGCAGGCATGTCTCTGTTAACTGTGGAGCAAAAGGGGAGCAGAGTGTACTTGTATTCAAGGGCAAAGGCTTTCAGAACAAACAGCAGCGCTTCCCTATTCTCACGCACAGACACAGCTTAGGGCTGTCTGTGCTATGCCCAGGATGTTCAGGGAGTGGTGATGCTTCTCCTCATGTTTGAATCTGTTGTTTTGGGGCCATGCTAGAAACTGGCAGCAAGAGTTGTGAGGTAGCCTGGCCCCCATTTCTTGGTGCCTCCCTAAAAACATCCTTTAACCTAGCAGCCAAAATCATAGCAAGATCTTGTAGCTCAAGTTAAAATATTCAAATTTAAATAAGAGATAAGTGGCAGTGTTTCAGTAGTAAATCATTGCTCCTCGGTCCTGTAGCAAGGTCAAGTGGAAAAGCAAGAGTAGCTAAACTCTGGGGCATATTACTGAAGTGCAAGCTCATTCCCTATTTCCTTATTGTTCCCTTTTTATTAACAAAAGTAGGATTTAATTCTTACAAAAGAATCATGGCAATGACAGGTCTGAACAGCTTCACCAGCTGCCTGGGAATGCTCCTTTCCAGTAGCTGTCATCTTGTAACATTTGTAAAGTCCGCCAACCTGCAGTTTAAAAGGTAAAAACACGTGTATTAGTACAGACAGAAGTGTGCTTGGTAAACAGATGTGAGCTTTGGCCAGTAATAAAGATTTCTTTTACTCTCCCTGTCACAAAAACCTCCACAAAAAGAAGGGTGAGAGAAATTTGACAACAAATACATGCCAGAAGCCAACTTGTGAGGGAGAATTTACTGCTGCCAGTCTTTGACTGGCCTGTACCATTTCTGAGCACAGGTTACAGGGTCTTGATAGTTTTTAAATTATCAACTGTGAATTGAAGAAGATGTTTGGAGATGCAAACTACTGAACCTGTGGAATGTGTAATAGCTCACAGATCTTCTGTCTAAACCTGGAAGAAGTATGGATAGCTGACATTTCATCTGGTGTATTTTTATCCAAAGAACTTGAAGTGCTTTCTTAATACTGGCAGGATGGTTGTGCTTGTCTGGTCTGATATGCTGAAGATAAGCTCGAGAATTTCTTTCACTAATTTCTGCAGTGGAAGGAATGAGCCCTTCTATAATTATCCAGTGTGCAATCATGCCTAGTAGACAGAATTTATTCTAGAGCAAAAACATCCATTTCTTATGTACGTAACCAGAGAGCTTCTGTTTCCTCCAGTGAGAGCCAGAGCAGCCCCTGTTGAGGGGGGCTAGCAGAGCTGTCTCCCAAGATTCTTGAGAGAAATTTTGCAGTTTACTCCCTCTTCTCAAGGTACTTACATTATGTACCACTTGGATTACTTTCTCCAGCACTTAGATTGTGTGATGGCTGATGCCAACAGAGCATGGGCAGTAAGAAAATGTGTGTCAGGCAAAAGAGACAGCCCAAGAAACAAAATGAACATTTGAAGTCTCTGGCTTGTTTAATATTCCACAGTCCCAGAGAAAACAACCTAATAGTGACATTTTTAATGTGCAGTAAACTCCAGTGGCATTTTTAGTATGCCATGTCCCAAGAAGGGTAGAGCTTGTGTAATTTTCCTTTTCTTCCTTCCCTCCTCCCCTATTTTCCAGTGGTATTTATTTATGTCACTCCAGGCTTTGGCCAGTGCTCTACAGTGAGAAAACATAATTTTTCCACTTACAATTTGTGCAAAAAAATTCTGTGTCTTCCCCATGAAAGGAAATGGGATAAGAAGACGACCATGTTGCTTGGTAATTCCTTTCTGGATTGCTTATTGGCACATGGCGGTAAATTGCAACATCTACCCAACCTGACTTCTTGCTCCTTGCAAGAGGATTTAGATTCCCTCTTTTCAGCTTTTAAATGAGAAGGATTAGGGATTGTTCCTCTCCTCGTTTGGTTACAACCTAGAAAAATACTTCATCCTGCTTTACAACTGTCCTCCTGTTAACAGTGGAGAGGTGGCCTGGGAATCTGAAACTCCCAGTGTGAGGAAGGACTGGTGGGAGCAAAGGTCCCAGTGTGGAAGGAACAAGGAGTTAACACTCCTCTGGTGCACCTGGATTATGGATTCGTGCTAACAAACTGACCTGCAGGAAAGGGATTGGGCAACTCTGTGGATACAAAGGATAACTTTACACTTGGAAATGCTAGATTTGTTTTTTCTTGCAACCACCTGACAAAGCTTGGGCAGGTAGCTGATGTGTCAAAGCAATGACTTCTTCCCCCAAATCCTATTTTCTTGAAAAGGCAAGTCCTTATTCTGTGGGGCACTTTGCATGTCTTTCTCCAGGGGCCTTCATGTGCCTTGCTTACACACAAGTATTACATGAGCAAAAAATACTGTCTTTGTTAACACCACATTCCCCTTTAATCAACTGTTCTCTGCTTTCTTTTAAATTAAGTACTTCAAAGCTACTCTCTGAGAGAGAGAGCTCTCCTGACAGTGTGTTCTCTGCTCTGCAGCTCTCAGCTCCATGGCATGCAGCCTGGATCTTTGCATGAGCCAGGATTGTGCTTTGCAGGTTATCTGTGGGACCTCACACTGTCTGTCGCCCAGTGTTCCCGAAAGGTGGGGGCTCGGTTCTGAAAATGCAGCTCTTACTGAAGTAAAATGTGGCAACTTGTGGTAACTTTTGGAAATTTTTGCAAAATTTGGACGAAAACCAAAAAGAATAGACAGAATGAACCTGCACTTCTTGTTTGATAATATCTCATAATGAGTTGTTTAATTATCAAACTTGAAAATCTGAATTACTTTATGTGACTGAAAAATCCATTGGCTTTAAAATAGGCACCTCTGAGGGCACATCATCGTTCATGGTGTCCATCTCTGTATAGCTGTGCGAGCGTGTTCAGTTAGTGTCAGTGATGGATCCATGCTGGGAGGGTAAAGCAGCACAAACCACGAGAGGATGTTACACACTTAAGCTGAAGGGGATGTGACCAGAGAAGAGTTTACCAATGAAGATGTTGCCCACTTAGTTTTCTGTCAAGTATGGGAAGGAGGGACCACAAAAGGGACACAGATGATGACACAAAATGTTGGGCAAGTCTGCTCCATGAACTGTGCTCATTGACACTGCAGCAAGGTAAACCATGGCTCTGTGAACCAAAGTCAGGGAAAACAATTCCAGAAACAGGGTTGTAACCTTTGGTTCATCATAAAAAAATCTCCTAGCAGGAATCATCAGTAGCACAAAGGAATTGCTGCCTGTGTTGTCCATAACTCACCTTCAGTAGTCACTGGAGCACGTCCCAAAAGTAAGTGCGTTACTGGTGCCCTGCTGATGAGGAACTGCAGCACTGCTTTTGCCAGACAGGTGAAGACATACTGGGATTCCTTTATGACAGTTTTACAAGCTTGGCTGTTCTCATGCTGCCCTGTAGAACGCAACAGATAAAACCTGAAGTGTGACTTACTTCTTGTGAAAGAAGATTTGGGTTTGGGCTGAGCTCATTTTCATGGGGCAAAACTGCCATTTGAGTGGTGTGAGGGTTAAGCAGCTACAGGCTTTGAGTTGTAAGCACAGTTAAAAGATTTTGCAAAGGACAATAACTGATAATTGGGCTGATGTGATGTGGAAAATATGCATTTCCTTCTCAGTCTAAGTGCCCCCCCTGTCCCTGCCAGTGTTATCACTTGTTTGCATTCCATGAGATATCACAAAGGTCACTTGCAGCAAATGTGTCAGCACTCAAATTAGGGGAGCCACTGTGGTTGGACTCTGCCCTTCACCCCTGGCAAAAGCAAAGTTTGGTTTTCACTTCTGCATCAGGCTGCTGCTCGCCAGGAGGGGAAGAGCCTGGCTCAGGAGGAGTAGATGGACCTGGAGGCTGAGGGCACAGGGTGCAATGGCAGTGCTGCTGGACTGGCAGAGCAATCACTCACCCAGGGAAGAGTTCACTTGTTGAGTAATGTTCTTGCTTTGTCAAGCTCCTGCGCAGAGTGAGGGATTCTCACCTGCTTCTGGACCGAGTTGTTACCTCACTGCTGGTAATACACGTGAATATATGTCAAGGCTGGGTAAGAGATGTTTCAGCCCATAACACACAGGGCAGATCTGTTGTTTGTGCTGTAGGGAGCTCTTTACCCGGTGCCAGAGATTGACTGTAGCAATATTTGTTGCAGTGTGTATGATGATTAAGTCGTGAAATGTTTGGAACTGGCTGCTGAATTTGAGACAGCCCAAATGGACCTGGCTCACCACGATCCTCATGTGAATTGCACGTGTTCCCATCCATCATCACATTTACACTGGAGAACTCCTTATTTGATTCAAACACTAGGAGCAGAGCCTTCCATTGGCAGGTCTCCTGTGACATCAAAAGTAACCTAAAATATGCACATACAGATTTGTCTGTGTTTCCTGAAAAGAAGGAGATCAGGTATTGATCAGAGATACAATATTAACTGCATGCTTCAGACCAGCTACTAAAGACCTCAGGTTGTGGCTCTTAGTTCACCTCTTAAGTGTTTGCTGTATAAAATAAATCACAATGCAAAATATTACTCTGGCTTTTACAGCCTAAACTCATGCAATTTTCCATGTAATATGAACCCACTCTTTTAAACATCTCATTGATTATTCTAGAGAAGTCAGATTTATTAACAGGAAATTCAGCAACTTCAGAACTCTCTTTTGACTCACATATGCAACCACTCCATCCTAAAATTCCTGCAGACACCCAGATTTTCACAGATTCACCTGAAGGTCAGGTGAGGAGAAGAGCTTGGCAGCAGCAGGGGAGTCCTCCTCCCTGTGTACCCCTACACAGTGTTGGAGCCTTTACAGAGGGATTCTGCCACAGGGAATTCTCACTCCAGGATGTTAAAATCTAATTATTTGACTTTAAAAATAAATTATATTCTAAAAATTAAAAAGAATTTAAATACTAATAATACACTAAAATGAAACTACAATATTTATTAGCTTCAAAAATTACAGTCTCTGGTTCCAACCACCGTAGAAGGGCTTGAAGGAATCTCTGTAGTTTGCCCAACCCCTGAAGGGCTTCTAGAAAAGTAAAAAATTATTCAAATTTCCAAAGCTTCAACATGCCTTGCTGATGAGAGGCTGCCTTTGCAGCAGCCTCTCCCACAGCAGTCAGGGAGCTTGTGGTTCAGAAGGTGCTATCATGTCTTGAGGGCTGGTTTGATTAAAACAGAAGTGGGAAAATAAAGGTCTTTGAGGCTTCATTTCGGCAAAGTATTTCAGCACAATGAAAGTAAATTGAGCCTGAAACTTGTGCTGAAATACTGTGTTGAATCAAAGCCTAAACCATGTCCCCTCATGCTTTAATTGGTGAGGCGAGGCATGAACTGATTGTAACTTCTGCTGCTCTGTAATCATTGGAAAGAATTATTTTATTAGTGCCCAGATAGTTTACTGGATTAGAATTAATTTGGGTCAAACAGTAGTATGTTAAGGCCAAATTCTGGTGTTTGTTTTGGTCATAATCTTCTGCTTCTCCCATACAGGTAAATGTATTTGTTGTGGAGGAAACTTTGCAGTTTGAGAATTATTCCTGATAAAACTGGTTTTGCATCTGTCTGCTTAGCAGCAGTGGCTGAAGTGTAGAGCACTGGTTATATTTGATTTCCATCGTGCCACAAGTGGGCTTTGAGCTTCTGTCACCTTCAGCTGTGCTGGTGTGTGACCTTCCCTCCTGCAGCTGCAGCCCCTCAGCATCTCTGGTACTGACAGAGGAGGGGCAATTGGCATCACACAGCCTCACGTCCTTCCATCTACCTATAGCAACAGCGAGGAACAAGCTTCATCTAATTTGGCTGTGTGTGTGTGACAGAGCTTTAACCATGTTCATATTAAGTGGTTTTCCCTGGTCCTTGCATTGTTCAGCCCAGCCAGTCACTGTCTTGTCCCTTAATTTTTACATCCTGGCCCTTTGCCCTCCGTTTCCTTTTCACCTGCTCATCAGGCTCCTTTTGTCTCCCTCTCCTCCCAGTTCTGCCTCACAGATCTTAATTTTACCTCCTTGCATTTAATTCAGCCTCTTCCCTGCCTTCCTTTTCTTTTCTTCTCTTCCCTTCCCTCAGGTTCCCTGCAGGAAGAAGATGATCTCTTTCTCCCAGAGGAGACTTCATTTCTCAGTACAGCCCAGGGCTACAAAGGGAGGTTCTGCTTAGTGCTAACAATTTATTCTGAAGAAATTAGCAGCTAAATAAGTCTCTTTTTAGTATGCACAAAAAATATTATTTTAAGATGGCTTCTAACATAGCCAAATCAGAGTGAGTTTACACATCACTGGTAGGAGTCCTTGGCACACAGGGCACTCCCTCCTGCCAGCCTTCAAGTCCTTGCCAAAGGATGCCACCCTTTCACAAAAAAGTGCAGCAAAGATGTTTAATATAACAAAATAACATATAATTTCATTTGGTTTTGGAAACGAACTGATCTGATGTCATGCAAGGGGGAATTGGAACAGTTGATCTCCTGAGGTACCTTCCTACCTGAATTACTTTGCTTCTATATAACTTTGCTTTAAATTGGAAAACAAAATGGTTATCCAGAGGCAGACACACAAGCTCAAAAACATCAGTGAAAACAAGTTAAATTTTGAATCCAGATCATGTGAAAATAGTGCCTTACAAATGCAAGCAATCCTACAAATAGGGAGGTATCGCAGAGCCATCAGGAATTGCAGGCCTTATGGGGTAGTTCTTTTTGTTCAAAAAGCTGCAAACCCATGAAATTTCTTTGATTTGATTCAAAAGACACGATTTGAAGATTTTTTTTCCCTTTTAAGTGTCCTAGAAGTGGTAAACAGAGAAACAGCAATAATTTTGTATGGGAAGAAACACCGTCATGTCTGATAGTTTTATACAGGCTGGAAAACTGGAGACATCCTGCACCATTATAGCAAATGAACTCTCGAATTCTTATTTTATTTCTCTCTGCCCTTTTTGGTGAGTAGTTGGTGGTATCTGGGTTAACGAAAAATGTGTTCTCAGGAATGAAGGACAAACCATTGATGTGGGGGCTCAGGGGGTCTCAGGAGAAGAGCACTTGGGGATCAGAGGAGTCCTGGAGCTGAGCGCTCACACTGCAGAGCAGGAAGAAAGCAGCAACATGGTCCCGTTGTCAGCCAGCTCTTCCGACAGGCCAGGCATCCTCAAGGGCTTGCTTCAAAAGCTGGCCTGCAGGAATGCTGCAGGAGCTCCTTACAGACAGCTGGAGTTGGGAGACTGTCACTTCTGATACTGAGAAGTTTTCATTTATATCTTGTCCCTGATGCTATGACTTAGTCTTACCCACCTGATTTATAATGCTGCTCTTATTTATTCTTATGCACCCAGAGAAACCTTTATTTTTTCAGAGCCTTAGAGTGCACTGTATCTGGCACAGCACAGTTCTGCTCCGAATTACTGCCAGTACAGTAACAGCAGTGCTGCCTGCACTCCATCTCCACCCAAAGTGCACCAGTCTGCCACGGTTTTTACTTCCATTTCTCTTTACTTTGATGCTTTTCAAGTTTTCTGCTTTGTCCTTTCCACCTCTGCAGCCTGTATGTGTTGGAGTGGAGATGGGCTGAGTCCTTGGCCTGTAGCCTTTCCACAGAGTCCTTTATTCTGCAAACTTCTCTGATTATTTTATCTTGTAGAGTTGTCACAGACCTCTGTCTCTGTCAGACCCTGGAGTTAATCCAGGATCAGGAGAGGCATGGGAGGGTGTAGGAGGGAAGTGTCAGGGATCTAGTTTTGCTACGCAGTTCATCAGCAGCCCAAGGGTAGGAGCTGCCCCAGAAAAGCAGGGCCATAGCCTGTGGTGAGGGTGTGTAACACCCGTGTGAGTCAAGGGGTTACCCCTGAGGAGGACAGAGCCTCCAGACTCCAGCCTCAAGTGGGAGGAAGCTCTCCTGAGCAGACAAGGGATGTGTGTCAGCGAGGTAACTCAGTCTCAAAGTGGTTGTGGCTGGAGCATGAATGTGTCAACAAGGCAGATGAAAGACTTCTGCAAACATGGACAAAGCAACATCATTTAATCAGCAGCAAGAAATGAGGAACATAAAAAGGTTGTGGAAAAGTAAACAGTGGAAACACTTTTTTGTGAATTTACATTTTTGGCTACGTTTCTTAATGTGAGGAAGCAAGGAGCCCAGATTTGGAGAGTTGGTCCCAGTCCAGGGCATGGTCCAGAGCACTGGCACAGCACAGAGCTGGCACCAGCCCAGGGTGAAAGAGCTGCTGTGTGGCTTGGCCCTGCATGTAAGGGGTGGCCTCCCTCCTCTCCTGGCTGAGGAAGCTTGTCTGTCCCTCAGGAGAACGGGAGGAAGGGAAGGGATATTTTTGGCTTCTCCTTCAATGGAAATGCCAAAATGACTGGGGAGGCGCATGTGAATAGTAAGGTGGGATCAGGAAACCACATCACAAGTGGTTGTCTGTGCTAGAGGCTTAATCCTGGATTTGGGAGATTCTCAGTGTGTGAGGCTCCCTTGGGTCTGTGAGAAATTCTAGGTGTAGAGGGGGAAGTGGGAAGGAATATGACTGTTGGCTATTGTTACAAAGAAAAGAGAGTTACCAAGGGTATTTGTGGAATATTTCCATTGGGAGTAGAAGGTGTAACGGCATATGACTTCAGCAGTTTGAGAGAGTAGGGGACTTGCAGCGTGCAACAAACCACAGTCCTTGAAACAAGCACAGCCAGCACCAACATCCCAGTGAGGGCAGTGTCCATTCCCTGTCCAACAGCGTGTCCTTCTCAGAGTGTGCTAATTGTGCTGTGATAAGATACAGATACAGCCTAAGCTTGTAGTTACTTGCTGGTTGGCCAAACTAGACATTGCTACCAGACATCCTCCCTATCTAAAGGACAAAAAGGTTCTTGTTAAGTCACAGTCATTTGCTTTTTGACATAGACTTAAACCGTCTAAGCAGTCTCCAAAATTCAGCAGAGTCACAGCTATGTCTGAAATTCTGGTGCCTCAGCTCTTAGTCTGAGCTTGTGTCTCCCCAGCCAGCAACACAACAAGGAAAAGGTTCTGTGTGCTATCATGAGAAAATGATTTGGGAAACAAAATAGCCCAGAGGAACGTAAATCAACTTTGAGTGGGAAAGAAGCAATGTCGTATTTTGCCTGTAACATGATAAAGGATCTCTTGAAGAGAAATTTGTCATTAAGAAATGTCTCAATATACTTGTATAATCTTGTATTATTACCTTCACGGGGAGAAGATCAAACACTGAAGGTTTTTTTAATCTAGTGCATAAAAGGCATAGAGAGAACCAAAACCTTGGCAAATTCCAAATAATTTTTTTACAAGATGACAACCATGGAAATAAAGAAGTGTTTTCCAGTAGAACAACAGCTAGAACATTATGCAGCATTCCTTTAAAACTGCACAGACCAAATGGAAAAGCCCACTCTCCAAACCAGCTCTCTGGAACTGCCCTAGAGTATTAAAAGTGAAAATATTTTGAAAATCTAACTTGGACTATTCTGTTGCTTTACTTTGTGTGCTTCACACACCTTAAAGAAAATAAACCATCTGACCTTACTGCTTAATTCTCATAAACAAGAACAGTTGGATAATGTGTGGGTTGCACATTTTGAAAGGAGAAACTGGAGCAGACTTGGTTTCCCAGGGTAGGCCCTTCTTTTTTACTTTATTAAATATGCTTCTCATTGATAATATCCCTTTAAAAGGATCTGAACTGTATTTTAGAGATTTAGGCTGGGGGTTCCCTTACACCCATCATCTCTGAATTTTACCTTACAAAATGTGAAATTTCACTGAAGTGAAAGGTGTGTATCCATTCTAAATATGAATCTTTCCAGCTAGGGCAGAGACACAGGCACTTTGTCCTTTGTGGGAGCAGTGCCCAGGACAGATGGCAGCAGGAGGTTCTGGGGGCTGAAAGCTTGGAGGGAATGTTTGATGGGGATGAGATGTCCCACAGGGAAAGATTTTTCTGAGGCTGAATTTGAAAAGCTGTGTGCAGAGTCCTAAAATTCAGAGGCCGAAATGCTGACAGGGTGGTGGCGTGACTCCCGTGGGGTGCTGCTGCAGGACAGCCCCATCATGGCTGCTCCCTGTGCTCTGCTCTGCCCCAGCCAGCTCCCGGGAAAGCGCAGGAAGAGATTCCAGTGTCCTGGGCCAGAGCCTGAAGCCTCCCCTAGCGTGGGAATACCACGCACAAGAGGATGCAGGGGCTGATTTACGTCACAGCACTGCATGTAAAACAACATGTTACAAAAGGGCATTTTATAGAAAGGAAAAAAATACTCACTGAAGAGCAGAAGAATGTTTGCTTTCCTGCTTTTAGCTTAACATGGCTCTTTCTTTAGTTGCTCAGCTAAGATGACCGAATTTGTAGTAGGTGAAAATGCCAGGGAGTCATTGAAGTGATCTTGAGAAAGTGCTGGCAGTCTGTACCATCCACAGCTCTTCCAAAACACACCGCTGTGCTTTTTGTGGGAGATGCTTGAGACCAAAATATGCCACAATGGCAGCACCATTTCCTGTTATATATAAAAATATAAATTAGAGAAATGCATCATTTTACAAGAACCTTGCGTCAGGCAACGTATGTTATAAACCCATGCTGGGATTGTCAGATCTTAAAGGAAGTGTCATTAAAACCAAACCACAGATTATTTGCAGTAAAAGACAAGTATTTGTTCTTCCCCAACTTTTTCTCTCTTTGTCCTCTAACTCTCACATTTCTCATTCAGCAAACTTTGAAGGTTAATCACTGGAAGGAACAGACAGGTGAAACCTTTCCTCTGGCCTTGGAATAATCCACAACTAAAGTAAAAATGCTCATGAAGGTTATTCTGGTGGAGGTCTGATGCCACCTAAAGTCTCCACCAAGTCTTGCAGTAGAAGAAATGAGCATCTCTCCCCGGCATTTTAAAGCAGTAACAGCTCTGCAGTTATTATTTATAGTTCTTTGTGGCTACATTAAGCACAGCAGAAGTTTGCAGTGTGAGAAAATTAGTTCAATCATACTGGATCAAAATTTCTGTCACCTCAGCCAGCAAGAGGCAGATGTTGTATCTATGATATGGGGAACCTGTCTTTATTTCCCTGATGCTAAAACTCGCTTGGTAATGATGTTCTTTAATTTTTAACATTTGGAAACCATGTGACTGCAAAAGAGAATCAGATTCAGTAGATGGAAGGACAACATATGCATGACATTTTCCATGATAATATCAAGCCTTAAATTTAGGAGATACCAATTTTAGAGTACTCTGCTGGGCAGGATCAATACCTTTATCACTGAAGTTGGTTAATAAGCCCTTTAAAAAGTATTATAATAAAAATATGCTGTTGTCAAAAATACACAATCTTTGAAAATCGTGTTGCTTTTACCAGCTTTCCTTTGGAATAAGTATTGATTACTTTGGAATAAGTATTGATTGTTTTTATTTCTGATTTGGTATTTCTTGAGGATTTTAATTTCAATTTTATTTTACTTTTCATTTTCCTTTGTTCCTGCATTAGCGCTTGACTTAAGAACAATACTATTATGCATTTTTACTACTGATGTGGTCATAACAGGCAAGATATGAAGTTGCTTTTGGATTTTAAGCATTGTTCAAAGTGGCTGCTTTTGAGTGCTTTTGGGAAGATTGAATCTTGACTTCTAAATCCAGTCATCTCCTGACTACTACAAAGCAAATGGATTTGGGGTGTTTACCTTTAGTTTGAAGTCTCCTGTGAACTACCACACTGCACAGTACAGAGAGGGTATGGACTGGAAGGGGACTAAGGCTGTCTGAAGTCAGAAGTGACAGAGATGAGCACTCGTATTTCAACAGGCAGAGTTTCTCAGCAGGTGGAAGGTGTTCTGAACCGAGAAGAGCCTTTGCTAACCTGGTTGTTCCTCTCTCCCCAGCACCCTGTCGAGCTGCTCCCACGCCGTAGTGGCCCTGCTGTACCCGTTCTCCTGGCAGCACACCTTCATTCCTGTCCTGCCCTCATCCATGATTGACATCGTGTGCTGCCCTACCCCCTTCCTGGTGGGACTGCTCTCCAGCTCTCTGCCCAAACTCAAGGACCTGCCCGTAGAAGAGGTAGGAGCTGCCACCACAATTGTTTGCTTGGAGTAAAGCTGGCCTCTCCCAAGAGAGGGCTGCCATTGGCACATAAATCCTCACGTTTAATTTTTAACCTGCCTTTTTGTTTCTTCTCTGCCTGCTTCTCATGGGCAACTGCCTCTTGGCAAAACTGCAGCAGTAGCTTTACTCTTCTCTTTTATTCTGCCCCTCTTCCATATTTGGCACCTTGACAGAGACAGGTGAATATTTACGTGGTCACAAGTAAGGGTGTAAATATGCTGATTTGTTCTGGAACAAGAGGAAGCCATCTGCTATGACACCTCTGAATCCTAATGGAAGCTGTGCATGAAGCCATAGCCCACCCAGGAAACAAAACCTTTAACAATTTTAACTTCTAAGACTTTGTTGATACTGTATTGGAAATCAAATGAGAGTTGTACTTCATCAGCTCTTCTGGTAAAATACCACAAAAATATTCACAGGCACAGTCTTCTCTCTTGCTCCTATTAGTTTCCTGTCATTTTTCTAAGGAATTTTCTTGTGCTTGCTTCCAAGGCCCTGTGTGCCTCTGGCCCATGTAAATATCTAATCCATTTTCCTTCCACTTTCTTAACATTGCTCTTCCACATCTCTCCAGCTCCATCTCTCAGCTTTGCTGCTTTGTTATTTTCAGAAGCCCTTCGGAAGCCCTGCTGCTTCCAGTGACACTGTTTTCTTTAAACCCCTCTGACACATTTTTGAAGTGCATGTTAACAAAAATTATTAGCAATAACTTGAGTAGATTTAAGAAAAAAACCCTTTTAGCTTTTTTTTTATATTAGTCTAGTATGAGATCTGTTGTATCTATGTTAAATTAGATTTTTAGCTCTAAAGAATACCTTCATGTTGTTTCATAAAGCACACAACCTCTTGTTTCACAGTAGGAATTTGATTCATGTTGAGGCTTGTTCAGCAGATGATCTTTTGCTATTAAAAAGCAATGAACAAATGAATGTTTTCTGTATCTTCAGGTATATTTCACTGCAGTGTTTTCTTTTCTTTAGGCTTTGATGGTTAACTTGGGATCTGATCGATTCATCAGACAGGTAAAGTACAGCTCAGAATGCTGCTGTGCAGTCTAGCAAGCTGTTTACTCCTACAGTATGATTGGGTTTCTTTGATCAGAGAGATTTGGCAGGACTTGTGTGTGCAAAGGGAAAGCGATTAGGGAGAAAAAAAGGTTCTCATTTTCTGTTCCACCTGCAAATAAGAACTTCTCAGGTATGCAGAAGGGATTGAGGCTGTGATTGTAAGAAGGAATCAAGAACTGTATTCACAGTGGAAAGAAAACATCCAAAGATAATAACATCACCTTAGCAAGAAAACTCACACTGTTGGAAGTGAAAAGGACAAAAATTGCAAAGAAAATTCCTGATTGAGAGCACAAAAGTGGAGAACAGTTTAATGTGGTAGGAAAAGCAGGAGCCTTGTAAGTAGGGAGATGAGAGATCACCATCTCCTGACAGTCACGTGGCACTAAATAATTTCAAGAACATCCATCTGCAGGTTGGATGAAGAAAATTTTGTGTACAATTCCCTGGATGTGGCTGATGAGCAATGGCTGCTGAGCTAAGGCTTCCGTGTCTACTTGGCTTCTGCTGAAGAAGCATTAAATAAGATGGAGAGACCAACAGGGGCAAGACTCAGAAAACAAGATAAACTGCAAAATAGTAGAAACAACTGTCAAGGACGAAAGGAGCTGTCTAAAACCAGCTACAGCAGCTGTGTGTACACCTAGCAAGGCTTCACTTGATGTGTATTTAGTTAAACACAACTATTTGGACTCTTTGTCATGTAAAGAGCTGATTCCACATTCTGTGTTTACCTGTTCTTTGGATTATCATTCCTGACTTTAATCTTATTAAGAATGACAAGAAATTTTGTTTAGGAGTATTTGTTAGTTGCACATAGATCTTCATTATTTTATTTATGTAGCTGTGACAGTAGCAGATACAAATATTTTTCATCTGAATTTTAAACCTTCTGGAAGTATTTGCTGTAGTCCCTGCAGAGATTAATTTGGCTTAAGGGTTTTCTTTTTTCCTCTATCAGATGGATGATGAAGACACACTATTACCTAGAAAATTGCAAGCTGCTCTGGAGCAGGCTCTAGAGAGAAAGAATGAACTAATAAATCAGGATTCAGATAGTGATTCAGATGACGGTAAGTTCATTTGGAAACAGGGACTTGTGTAAACAAATGTAGGTACAACTGTGACTTTCCATGCAGGAGAAAGAAAAATGGGACTTGACATCTCAAATACCTGGTGACATCAAAGGTTGTCTCTGAGCACACAGGGAATGAGACTGATGGCATCAACCCACAGTAATACCTCACCCATGACTTATTTTCATTTCTTTGTAAATGACATGGACTCCTGTGGGTCCCTCTGAACCTTTGCTCAAACAGAGCTTTGCAGTTAACTTGGCCCTAACTCAATCCAGCTAATTCTCCAAGCTTAGGGGTGTGTCTGAGTTTGGAGTTGGTCTTGGCACTCATATTTTCAGGGGAGAGAAGCAGGTTCCACCAGGAAAGAGTTTTAGCGCAAGGCAGGTTGAGTTGGCTCTGAAGGTTCATATTTCTCTTCAGCAGTGATAAAAACAGCCCAGGGTGAATTGAGATGTCTGTGGTTAAAAGGTATGGAACAGGCCCCTATTTAGTCTTTGAAATTTATTTCTAGTCATATGTATTACATATATAAAACTGTTTTAACATCTCAGAGACTATGAAAACTCAAATTCTACAACAGACCCTTTTGGATCAGTTTTTGGTACAGGCTTATTATCCTCAGGGAAAAATATTTTAATACTGAGTCATTCAGAAGTTTCTGAAGAGAACTTGCTCAAGAGTGAAAATAGGAGGTATAATTTTGATGAAACACCCATCAAATGTTTAATTTTCTGAGCTGTTTCCTGAGGATTTGTAATTGTCGTTGACTCTTGGTCATGGAACACCAATTCTGCAGACTGGCACTCGTGGTTATGGCGCTGTCACCCTCTCCACGTGCATCCAGGTGTGCAGAGAGCCGCTGCAATTCCCCTCAGTTGTTAGCATGGCATCAGGGAACCGGGAAATGCTCAACCTGGCCCTGCGGGGATAATGCTGACAGCTCTGGTAGCAGCTGATTTTGGTGTCTTATTGCCGCCTTATTTTGCAGAATGTAACACCCTGAATGGATTAGTGTCTGAGGTTTTTATCCGATTCTTTGTGGAGACAGTTGGCCATTATTCCCTGTTCCTAACCCAGAATGAAAAAGGAGAGCGTGCCTTCCAAAGGGAGGCTTTCCGTAAATCTGTGGCCTCCAAGAGTATCCGCCGCTTCTTGGAAGTTTTCATGGAATCCCAAATGTTTGCTGGCTTCATCCAGGACAGAGAGCTGAGGAAATGCAGGGCAAAAGGTAAGGGTGGGTGTTTCCCCTGCGGTGCGGGTTTCGCTGTTCCGCTCCTGTCCCGCGGAGAGCGGCAGTGTCCGTCCCCGTGCGCTCGCCGGGAAAGCGGAAACGCATCCCTGAGGTCCTGCCCGCTCAGCCGGAAGGTGGCTGCGAGCGGAGGCTGCCGGAGGCACTGCCCGCGCCGGGGCCGGGAGTCGGGGCCGGGAGTCGGGGCCGGGAGTCGGGGCCGGGAGTCGGGGCCGTGCGCGGGGACCGCGGCATGCGGGATCAGCCGGACACGGCTCACCCCGGCGTCCTTGTCTCCCTCTGCCACAGGGCTCTTCGAGCAGAGGGTGGAACAGTATTTGGAAGAGCTCCCGGACACGGAACAAAGTGGAGTAAACAAGTTCCTGCGAGGCCTCGGTGAGGAAAACCTTTAGAAGTATTTCTGAAATGAGTTTTCATGGTGGTGGTGGGTTTTGATTTTTTTTTTTTTGTTGGGTTCTTTTGTTTTTGCTTTTTTTTTTAATGTAAAAAAGCCTTACCCGAAGTGAAATAAGGTAGCCAAGCAGTTTCAGCATGATAGGAAATACAAAAATGAAAAAATGAAAACATAGTTAAAGGTGATAAAACCAGATTTAGTTACGATCCTTGTTAACACTTTCATTTTCACTTGGGGATGGGGGAACCATAATCGAGGAGTGGAACAGGAAGGGTCTGAGCAGTCGGTGTTCTGTAAGTCCACTCTCCCTGCTGGTGCCGAGTAGAAGAGTTACCCCACAGCAGTTACAAGTTAGACCCATTTGCTGTCACTTTTGATTGACTTTTGGTATATGCTAGAGACTGACGGTGTGCTTCCTTTAGGTAACAAGATGAAGTTCCTTCACAAGAAGAACTAGCTCCTTCCTGCTGAAACACCAGCCCAAAGACTGTTTAATGGCACTGCGCGAGACACCTGCAGCGTTCCAGAGTGCGGAGAGGGAGGAGAGCGGAGCGAGCTGAGGGCAGCTCCAGGCGGTGACTGATGCTGTCAGACAGTGTGCCATGTGATGGCTCCTCCATGTACTTGGGTAGAGTTTGTACATAATGTGCTGTAAGCTTTTGTAACTGATTTTGTAATGAGCGAGAAAACTGTGGTAAATATTTGTATATTCCTGAGAATAACAGGTGCTTGTTTTTTTCTTTAGTATGAGTTGAGTTATGCTTGGTGCAAAAATGAGTAGCTGATAATGTGCAGCTGACTGTCTCAGCAGAACCACTGACTTCAAGGGATGTTTGATGCCTGAACACTGCGGGGTGAATGAGCTTGGGTACGTGGGAGAGGTTGTACGCACGGGGCCGCCCTGGTGCGGCACAGGCGCTTGTCTGTTTGTTTGTTTCCTTCTAATTAATTTTAAAAGAGAAATACAAAGTAACTTGATAATAAGGTACTTGGTTCACATTGCAAAACCTCCACTAGGTTTGAACTCTGGTCAGTAAACTCCTTGTAACCCATTCTGCACTAAGACTGCTAAGCCTGGGGAGATCTCAGCTCTCTGACATGCAAGCTGCAGCGAGTAGGTACAGTACAGCCTTTCCTAATGTATGTATGTATGGATCCTAATAAACTCTGTAAATAGACCTGTTTGTTTATATTCATTGCACACCTCTGCAGTTCCTCATGTGGAGCAGGTACAAACCCAGCAACTTGCCTGTGATTTTTAAATGAATTTCTAATTAAAATGTAAAGTGGTTATTACGAACCTGTCTTTTGGTAGGTTTGCTATTTCATGGCATGTAGTTTGGGTTTTCTTCAATGTTTTTCACTGGGGCTAAGACAAGGCATTTTATATGCCTTTTCAAAAAATTTTATCCAACAGAAGCATCTATTAAAACACTTTTTTCATGTGTTAGCAGCGAATAATTTTATCATATCACAGATACTGCTCTTGAGCTATAGTATTTTCAGGTTGGCTTTGTGTTGTGCATGGTGCTCAAGTGTCACATTCATCCTTGATCTGGAAACAGAACTCCTGTTGAGGTTCTGTAAGTTTTCCCATAGTCTGAAGAAGAAAATATAAAATGCTTCAATATGTTGCAAGTCTGACAGATAATAAAAATTAGCTAAAGCCGCTTACCTTTAAAGGAAACCCACCACGCTTTGTGTTTCGGCATTCGCAGCGATTGCTGTAGTTAGATCGACTTTGAGGCTTGCGCAATTCCTAACCTGACAGTGGTTCTGGTTTGCTATCAGCCTCATAGAGCAAATTTGAGGGGCTATTCACTAAAAAGGTGAAGTCGTTTCCTTTTTCAATTATCTCCCTCACACTCGAAAATACACAAAAGCTTTTTAAATGCGCATGAAACGTCTGTAAAATACCAGGTGCTTTTGATTCAGGGGAAATGTCATCACAACTGGTAACTCCCATTAGTTTTACTCTCTAATGTCACTTGTATAGGTGGCTTCTGGCCTTTTTATAAACAACAGCTGCTAGTAAATGTAGGGGGACATACTTACTCCTCTGAAGAAAATGATGGATAAAACTATCAGGATGTTCTGTGGAATTACTGCAAAGGCAAGACAAAGCCATGGAATGCTGATGTACAATAATGTGGCACTGTAAAACCCATCTCCTGTGCCAAAGCTGTTTTCCTCCATTTGCAATTTAAAAATTTAGGGAGAAAGCTTTTAAACATTGTATTATCCATCAACATGTTCCCGCTTTTGTAATGTGAATCAGAGGATACTACTAGACAAGGTGAGATCATGTCCCAAAAAGACTGTAGGTGCCTCCTTGATCCTCACACTGCAGCTGTATAAAACAGCCCTTGTGTTACCTTGGAGGTCTGTGTCTGAAAGGATCAGATGAACAAAAACCAAGGAGTGCATTATTTTCCCTACTAAATTCGTTGTTAAAACTAATGGTGTTCCTGAGCATGGAACACTGTAAGTGCACCAGGGAAATCCTGAAGAAAAATAAATCCAGTGCAGAGGCCTGTGTTTAAAATTGCTAAAGTTTTGTTTAAAATCTTAACAGTACAAAATCCATTAAAAAAACCCCTAGGAACCAAGCTTAAGAAACAGTAACACTCCAGGAATTCACATTCCAGTGTGGCAAATAATTGTGTTTAAGGACGTAGTTTTCATTTTCCCATTGTTACGGATGTTTAATAAAGTGACCAAACTTGCAAGTGTTCCTAAATTCTGGTCCAAATGCTGCTTTTCCGCGGCGGGAACAGGCGCAGAGCTGTGCCCGGCTGTGGGCGGAGCACGCACCGCCCCTCAGAGCTCCGGCCTGTCCTTCCCGCCTCAGCGAAGCCTCGCGAGATCTCGGCCCCGCCCGCCCGCCCCCGCGCCTTTGCCCGCTCTCGCGAGAGCCGCGCCCTTTCTCTCTTTCGCGCACGCCGACAAGATGGTGGGAGCTGCGTCCGGGCCGGGAGGGGATGGGATGGAATGGGACGGGATCGGGACCCCGCGGCCGCCGTGCCTCGCTCCCGCGGCGGGACGGGCCTGCGGAGTAGCGGAGGGTGGTGGGGAGGCGCGTCTCCGAGCCCGCGGCGGGCGGGAGCGGTGCGGGGAGGCCGGTCCGCCATGGCGCCCGGGTGCGCGGGCCCCGGGGCGGGCGCGGGGTTCTCCTGCCGCTCGCTGCCCCCCTCACTCACGGCTGCTCTCCCCATTCCCCGCAGCCTTCCAGGCTAAGGAAGACCCGGAAACTGAGAGGTCACGTCAGCCACGGCCACGGCCGCGTGGGTGAGTGGAGAGGCGGCCGCGGGTGCGCTTGGGCGGCGCGGCCCTGCCGGGGCTTCCCCGGCACTGAGGGGATGCTGCTACCCTTCCTGGATCCCAGAAAAATGGGGCTGTGGCTGCAGGGGCCCGCCCGCATTGTGCGAGGTAGTGCTGAAGGCCGCAGCCTGCGGGGGCAGCTGCCAGGTGATGGCCTGATCGAGCCTTGCACGTTTTAGACTCCCTGGATTTGTAACTTAAGCAGTGCTCAGCCGATCAGTACTGGATATGCGACATCTTAAACTTACAGAGCAGTGCAGTCTCCCTTTTTAACTCTGTTCATTCCTACCTTGTCACACGACAAGATAGAATAGCTAGTTTAATTAGTTTAAATTGGTATTGAAAGTATCTCTAAGTATTATATGTAATATTAATGTAACAAAATTTTTCTTCTTAGGCAAACACAGGAAGCATCCTGGAGGACGTGGTAATGCTGGTGGTTTGCACCATCACAGGATTAACTTTGATAAATAGTAAGCTAACGTTCTAAATATATACTAGCAACATGTATGCTCCTGAAGTAGAAGCAACTAACTTTTATATGTGAATAAACAAGTTTTCTTGCAATCCTACATTTTTTCTTTTAATGGGAAGTGTGGCATTATAGCTCCTCATGTCCCCACTTACCCTAAAATCAAAGGCCTTTTCACTTGGAATGTTGGAGTTCAGTGCAGATTTAGGTAAAGTTGGCCAAATTTGCCCGTTACAGTGTGTTCCCTGCTTAACAGTGCTCACACAGCAAATTCAGAATGCAGTGTTGAATCCAAACTGCATCCTGTTATCTGCATCCTGTAAAGGTGAGGGATGTTCTCTGATTTCCGAGACTATAGAGTCACATCTGGGCACTGCCTGTGGTCCTGGTGTGCTGGAGTCCTCGGACAGGAACCACTAATCTCTATTCACTGGCTGTGCCATTCCTGGCTCAGTCAGTCACCGGGTTAGTGACAGCTGTGCCAGAACTCCCCAGGCAGGGCAGGCGTCGCTGGGCTCACGGAGTTGGGGCTTCTCTGGAAATACACAGTCACCAGTGAGGGGGATTGAGTTGTGAGTTCAAGGGAGAAGAAGCACTTGGAGTAATTTTTCCTTGGTTTGGATACTAATTGTTACTGCACCTAAGTCCTACATACATTGATATGGAAAAAGGTATAATGTGACACTTGGATTACTTCGATCATGTAAGATGCTTGTTCCAGTGTCAGTTTGTAGTTCTGCTTGTTCAGGATGAATTAAAAATGTGATGTAATGTGGAATGTGTTTCTTCCACAGTCACCCTGGTTACTTTGGAAAAGTGGGCATGAGACACTATCACTTAAAGAGAAACCAGAAGTTCTGTCCCACTGTCAACCTGGACAAGCTGTGGACACTGGTCAGTGAGCAGACGAGGCTCAACTACGCCAAGAACGAGGCCGGACTTGCCCCGGTCATTGATGTTGTGCGCTCGGTGAGTTCCTGCTCGGACTCAGCCCTGGCATTCCTGCTCTCCATGAGTGCCTGAGCTTTGCCTGTCCCACTGGGGAAATGCTGAACTGCAGATAAGCTCCAGTGCTTTAGTTCTCCATAGAGGTTCTTGAGACAGATCTCTTGGGCTGTAAGTAGTTAGAGAGGCACTTAGGCTGTTACATTTTTTCCTGTAAGAACTTCTTCTCCTATTGGTGTGTGTTTGTGGACAGGCACTGCCCTCCTTTGGGTAGGTGGTGAAAGATGGCTCGTTTGCAATGTTCCTGAAGGCATGTACAGAACTTGACATTGTGTGAGACCAGTTCTGCCCCTTGTCCACCCTCGAGACTAGAGTCACATCTCCACATGTGTGGTTGTCTTGGTGTGCTATAGTTCTCGGACAGAAACATCTGATCCATATTCACTGGCTGTGATGTCCTGTGTCTCAGCCAGCCACCGAATCAGGGACACTGCTCTGCCAAGTGCTGATGTTCTGCCTCCCAAATCAAACACCTGCCTTGGCCACTTGGGCCCCACTTCTCACCAGCAGTGACTTCAGCAGCTGTTGTGTTAATGGTCATGTGTCGTGATTGTCCTTTTATGTAATGAATTGACTGGATGAGGTTATGGTGATCATGGTTTTGTTTTTAACTGGTGTGTGCTTATAGACAGGCCTGAATGTCGGAGCCTGCAAGCTGATTACGAACACTGAACTTGTTCTTTAAATCTTTCTAGGGCTACTACAAAGTGCTGGGCAAGGGGAAGCTGCCCAAGCAGCCTGTCATTGTGAAAGCAAAGTTCTTCAGTAGAAGAGCAGAGGAGAAGATCAAAGAAGTTGGTGGTGCCTGTGTGCTTGTGGCATAAAAGTTTTTGTTTTATTCAAATCTTTTGAATAAACACAATGCATAAAGTGAGCTGATTTATAGAAGTTTGGGTTGTTCTGATTTTTCTTTCCTGACGTGTCCAGACACTGTTCACACTTCAGTCTTACCTGGTCAGTTATTTCTGGCAGTTTTTTATCAGTGGTTTCACTGCTTCTCACTTCACTGTGAACTCGCCTGACTGCAGTGTTTGGTACCTTCATTGTTTCATCTTTACAGCGTTGCAGAATAGGTTCTGTATTTGTGCTGCTCTTTTGTTGGTGATCCTCTCTACAGCTCTCTGCAAAAAGGTGACTTGGGGGTTCTTGTACCCTAAAGTGGCATCCAGGGGAAGTCTGGGGGGATGGTGCCCTGGCCTGTGGGAATGGAGCAGCAGGAGTGAGGATAAAGAAATGCAGTGCAGCAATGCAAAGTGGTAGGAGTCTACCAGAAATGCTGTGTGAAAGAGACTTGGCATGGGAATTGTACCAGTGAGCTTTTGGCATAGCAGAAAACTCTAGTCCTGTTTCCACCAAGGTGGGATATAGGAGGGGAGGAAGGGGAGATCCCTGGGTGCAGTGAGGGACAGACGGGAAGAGCTGAAATAGGTTTGAGGAAACAATTTAGGGTTTCTACTTTGTTACTGCTGCAATCTGTGCCCTCTGAGCTGGATACAAAAATCCTGCAGTTCCCTGGTGTGGGATAGAGCTGGTGCCAGCTATCCTCAAGCTTCCTTAAGGTGGCAAAGCAGTGGCACAGCTCTAGAGCAGCTGTGTATGAAGTTCTGATGTATTGGGTTTAACATGACTACCTAAAATGATCCCTGCTTGGTTGTAACATCAAACTAGGACTTCTGGTGTCTGCAAGGCTTTTTGGCCCTTCATGCCAAAGCAGGGTTTAATGGTAAAAAAATCAAATAACTAAAGCCAGTGGTTTAGTTATTAACTGGTTCTCAAGTGTCAGACCAAAAGCTTATAAACACTGTCACTTAATTTATGTTTGCTGCTTTACTGTTGATAGTTGCAAATTACCTTCTACTGTGTGTGATAGAATCCTAGTTAATCAACTTCTAACCTAGTGTTTGGCAATAATTTAATTTAGAGGGCTTTTAGGGTGAGGTTGATGTGCATTCCATTTATAAAAGAGTTCATCTTAGCCCGTGGTACTGCTTCCTGTGAACAGCTCTGACATAAATGAGCAGTTCGTTCCAAAATGCAGAGGTAAGGATATGGGAACTCTCCCTGGCTGCTGGAACTGCTGTTGCCTAGTATGTGATGCTGGGTGTCGCTCCATCCACCACCACTCTCTGGGCCCAGCCATCCATCCAGTTCTTTTAGTGAACAGTGCACCCCTCCAAGCCATGAGCAGCCAGTTTCTCCAGGAGAATGTGGGAAATGGTGTCAAAGGCTTTCCTGAAGTCCAGGCAGGCAGACAGCAGCGACAGCCTTTCCCCCATCCACGAAGTGGGTCACCTGGTCATAGAAGGAGATCAGGTTGGTCAAGCAGGACCTGCCTTTCACAAGCCCACAGTGACTGGGTCTGATGCCCTGGTTATTGCACTAGTGCCACTTGATGGTGCTCAAGATGATCTGCACCATGACCTTCCCCAGCACGAAGGTCAGGCCTGTAATTCCCTGGATTCTCTTTCCAGGCCTTCTTGTAGCTCATTACATACATCAGCCTTCTCCTCCTCCGACTGCCTGCCTACTGCTTTGCACACATGCCTCAGAACAAAATTTTAAACACATTTTTTTCACTCTTATTCTTTCCCTTCCTGCCAAAAAAATTCGACACGTCTTTGTACATTGTTCAAAAGGCATACACTGAAATTCACAGTAACCTGTTGCTGCTCAGCCAGCCCCAGATTTGGCTTTTAAGGTGACAGAGCATTTCCCAGTATCAGGCTTTGTTTGCACTGATTCTCTGTGCATGGATGCTTTGGGCTGTGGTTTCTCTGTGTCAACAATGTGGTAGTTTCAGACCTCAACTTCCTACTGCAGAAATCACATGTTTTTGTAGGTGCTACTTTGTCTTCTTAGTAACAGGAGCTGCAAGAAATGACAGAGATGGAGTGAGCTGGGACACTGTGCTGCTCTAGTGACGTTTGCCTTTGATAGGTGGTCGATGAAGATGCACTGTGAAAAGTAAGCTCGTGTAATAGGCACTGATATGATGTTAGTTAAACCACAGGCCCAGCTGGCACAGCTCATTTCCAAAGGGACCTCTGGTTTTGGAATTAGAATATGAAGTTTTAGTGGTAGGTTTGAATTTATCTAAGTAATTTGTCAGTCACGATGGTGGACATCTACCTAGTTGAATGGGTGTGAAATAGGATGCAGACTTCAACATAGGGTCCATTTTTTCCTCTAAAGTATTTTAAATACCAATGACTTCAGGATACAACACTTAACAAAACTACTGGTTGTTAATTTCTGAGGCATCATTTTTTTGTGTTGCAGAATAAAAGCCCAAACCCAGAGCCACTTACTAACCATTTCCACTGGAATCTAGCAGAAGACAGAATCCCTCAGGAGAACAGATAGCCCTAAGGTTAGAGCTGCTGCTCTTCTGTGCTGTGGAAATCTGGAGATTGCAGCTTCAGTTACATCCTGCTGGTAGCGGGGCCACCATGCCAGGGCAATTGGCAGCTACGTGGGACTCTGGTCCCAGGAGGTTGGATCAGCTGGAAGAGTGACTCCAGAGGAAATGAGGCTTTATTTGCTTTTTCTCCTCTGATACACTTGCAGGAGTTTCCCTTTGCAGTCTGTATCTGATCAACATCTCTCACAATCTCAGAACTGAGGATGAAATATGAACTGCAAAATTCTTAGTTGACCTTGGGGAGCTTAGGCTGGTGGGAGGAACACTGGGAAGCTCAGGTCTGGTCTATAATCTGATCTGTGGCCATCTTGATAATCAAAATTTGATTACTGCAAAGTGCATTTTCTATAAAGATTGTCAGCAGATGCTGTACATTTTTCAAGGCAGCTTTCTAACATGCATTGCTGAAATGATGGATGTATGGGTATTATTTTCTTTACCTGAAAACTGTAAAATATTTGAGTGAAATTGTAAAGGCAGTCAGAGAATCTCGTCATTTTAATTGCACAGTTTCAGTGCTTCTAGCAGGAAATGTACAGCATGTGACAGTTCAGTTTTGTAAGTAGATCAATAGAACAGATTAGTTCAGTTTTTACAGAAGTTGCTAGTATTAGAGATATAGTGGGATCATGGTTTGTAAACCTTAAACCACACTTTCCTGCACAACAATCTGCAAAGATATTCTCCTCTGTAAAGCAGGTATGTGATTTCCAGCTGCAAGAAGCTTCTTTTTTCACGGGGGCTAAATGAATGTTGTTTGTTTGATCGTGCATCCCGTGTTGCCCTCTGGTTTGTGCTTGAGTGATCAAGTGTTTTGTGAACTGCAGGGCTTGTCATGAGCCATTTTGTGACTCTTCGTGTTTTCGGGGCCAGACTTCAGCCAGCAGGAATGGAAACCCTGGATCTGCTGAGGAATTGTTTGGTGTGCAAGTGGGACCTGCGGAGGAGGGACCCCAGAATGCTGCCCTGCCTCCATTCCTTCTGTAAGGACTGCCTTCCAGATTTGGTTCAAGGATACAGCTGTATTCCCACTGAGTATGAAGTTCTCTATGAAGGTAATATTTAAAAATCTCTGGCTTGTGCTCTTTCCAATACAGTATTATAAAAAGAGATGGATTAAGAAGTAATTTTTGAGGCCTATTCTTCTACAGCACTACTTTAAATTGATAAACTAGGAGTCAAGGTTTGTGTGAGCAGAGAGTGGGTTGGGAACCAGCCACCTTCATTATGTTTTTCATCCAACAGCAGCGTTTTGAAGAGAAATGACACAGGGAACATTTTAACATTTTTCAGAATGGGCTGAATGTTTCACTTGCCAAGTTGAAATGATGAATATTTGATTTTCTTAGCTTAATAAATGAATAAATGCTACAAGATAGCTTTCAGACCACATCTTTTTTGCAATCTTTTTGACATGCTGGACTTCTGGTCTATGGTTGTAGTGATAGTTTTGTTCTTCCTTCACCCCCTCCTTCAGTGCCTCCCCAACAACAACACAAAAACATCCAATTCTTTTTTTCTAACAGAGGTAATAATAGTTATTAGAATATGTGTATTCTGGTGCACTGAAACTCTTCCTTTTATCTCGTTGTGAATGTTGTTTCTCTCTACCTGAGTTAGCTTGTGGCTAACTCACCCTAACAAGCTGAGTAAACTAGTGAGGGTGAGAAGCACTTCTGGCTGTGCCTTTTGAAATCCTGAAATTATCTGTTCTGTTTCTGGTAGTGATATTCATAGAAAAAGTGTAACTTTTTTTGGAGTAAAACCTAGATGACAGAATATAGTAATTTTTACTAAATGAGTCTTAATTGCCGTGAGGAAGCATTCCAGACTCATTACTAATTTATACAAGGAGCAAAGGCATATTGATAACTTCTAGTTTCACAGGCTTTGAACTTCAGTTGAGTGAGAGGCAGCATTTATTATCTCTTCCACTGCAGATTTTAGAAATGTGTAGGAAGAGAAGGTACCTTCCCTGAGGTGCTGGTGATCAGAATTGATGAGATGACATAAACTAGACTAGTTCAGGTTTGAGAACAAATGGAATCAGGGTTAAGAGGTGGCTGTTGAAAGGCTAGGAAAACACAAAAGCTAAAGGAAAAGTCAAAGGAAAAAGGCTGTTCATGTGTAGGGTACAGACAGAGAAAGATACGAAGGTAGGAGAAGGAGAGAAGGAGAGTGAGGCAGTAATTTCTAGTAATGTCTCCTTAAAAATTTTAATGCTCATTCATAGTAGGCCTAAAGTCTGAGGGATGTCTGTAATAAAACACTGCTGAAACAAGCACTCCATTAGTTTTTATGCATCTGCATTTGACATCTCAGCCATTCCTCTCCTCCTTCTTTCTGCTTACTAAGTGGAAAAGTGAATTTCTACCACTTGCTGATCTCGGATGAAGTGCAGCTAGAGGTTCTCATGAGTTGTTCAAATATTGGATATTTCTATAAGCTGGATCAGGAATTGTTTGTCTGTAGCAAAATGGAATAAATACTAGTTTATTTCTGTGTTCCTGAAGTTTCTCTGTTTACTTCTTCATTCTTGTGTAGATAGGGAGCTTCTGTGGGAAAGAGCAAGACTAGAGAAAGAAATAATGAGCAGTGATAACCCAGTAAATGAAGTGAGACAGCAGGTGCAGAGACTCAGTTAATCTAGGAGCAAGGGAAGCAGCAAAACCAAAACATCTGTGTCTCTTAATTAAGTCAGTGACTGAAACTGCAGCCACCATAGGTCAGGCAGGATGAATTTGTGAACTCTTTTGATGGCACGGTGTTAAATGTTTGTCTTATCTGCACTGGTTGCTGAATTACAGGCACTACAATTCCAACTCAGTTTTCAGTGTTATCTTTAAGTTTGATCAGATGTAGGTGCCAGTGATAAACTGTAAGTGCAAGTGCTAAGCCATTTTAGCTGAGTAAATTCAAACTATTGCCTGTAAGCAAAATGGGTTCCTTACTCACTAGGAATTCCTCAAGCAAGATGTAAGGGTGGGAGAAATGAATGTATTTGCAAGTGAAGTCATTCTGTGACATTTGTCACAGGAGTATTTGAATGTGCAGGTTTCTGTATGCTTTACTACAAGTAATACTCTGCTAACATAAAGCTCTTTTCTAGTTTATTGTTTTGTACTGAAATTGCTGAAAAGCTGGAGGTAAGCGGTCCTGACATTTGATGGGTGTTGGTCTTGGAACTTTTATTCCTGTGTGTTTAAGGTGACTCATGAATGAAAGCCCTGAGACAGCAGCCAGAGCTCCTATGGAAAAGCTGCACAGACATCAGAATTTATTCATAGCTGTGAGAACTGAGAGTCTGGGAGTAATTTGAGTGGAAAAAGAAAGTTATCTTTGTGAGTTTGGCTCCTACATATGTTTTTTCTATGAAGGGAAATTTAAGATTCTCAAGCCTTTCTTTCCTATTTTTTATTTTTTTTTTTTTTATTCTTTGCAGGCCAGTGTTGCTTTCCTATTTTTATTCTTTCTCTTCCTGTAACAGAGAATCCACATTCTCCTGCTTTGCAGATCTGCATGTTATGTGCTTCCAGTCTGTTTACTGCATGGGAAAGAATAATTTTGAAAAGAGGGCTTGAGTAAGAAAAAGAAAACATTCTTACATCTCTTGAGATGGAAATGTCTCAGATGAGGACTTTCCCAGGCTCCTACCTGTGTGAATTGCTACTCGTGGTACAATGTTGGCTCTTGCATGCTGCCTTGGCTTCTCGGGTCTGGCTCTTTCTCATGAAGTTCTAAATACATGCAAAACCAGATTCATCCAGGTTCCTGTGCTTATCCCTCCTCCCTGAGGTGGAGGTGGATGCCAAAATAAATTGTCCCACTTCTGCAAATCTTCCTTTCTGTAAGATGTTAAATGATATAAATTGATTTAGTACTTTAAATATCACCAACACATTAATTCCAAAAGTAGTCAAATGAGGACTAGTGGAGATGCATTGTTGTGAGAAGTTTATGTTTTTGCAAGACTGTCTCAGCTAAAGGGTTTGTTGGTTTTTTTTTTTCCCCCTTAAAAGAAAAGAAAAAATCACATGTAATTGCTGCTCAATCACAGTTAAGACCCCTGAGAACAAGGTAGATCAGAAAAGATGAGCTGAAACATCTTGCAGATTTCTGCTAACTGATATAAGCCCTGGTATTCTTAACATTTTGTGACCAAATTGGGTAATTAGTCTAACTTGTAAAGTAAAATGTTATTAGTAGTTTGTAAATTGCTTTGTGAAGTGGTGGATTTAATTGTGTTATGTTTTTGTATTGAACTTGCATGCTGAGCTATTACTTTCTGCAATTTCATTTAAAAAATGTTCTTTGCCCTTCTGTACTTCTTGAGGTTGGATAACAGAAATCCTGGAAATTGGCTGCATAATTTCTACCCATATTCTCTGCATAAATCAAAAACTATCCATGCTTGTGTTGTGTTAACTTAATGCCAGGAAATAGACTAGGGATAGGTATTAGAAAACTGCAAACAGGTTGGGTAAAACCAAGAGAAAACTAGACTTGTAAAGAGAGCAAATGTGCCTTCAACTACTGACAGATGTCCACTTGCTGTATTTTATTACTTCCTGCTGAAGTTTTCCTCAGCTTGTATGGTAGGTGTATATATCTAACTCTGGATCCCTAATTGTGAATACTTATTAGTGAGGTACATCCCAAAGTCAGCAAGGTGTTGGTCAGAGATATCCTCAGGGGGGTTTATTTCAGGAAAAGGATGGAGCTCTAGTACTCCTTTGGCCATAGGCTCTTTTTCAGTATGAAGTTTTGGCATAGGAAGTGTGGTGCACTGGCTTCAGGAGACTCCAGGTGTCAACACACAGTGCCTTAGCTTGTATTCAGCCTGTATTTAAATAATAAAAAAATAAACAGGCAAACAAAAAATACCTACAGAGTTCTTTAAACCACAGTTTAGTTTACGGGGAGGCAGTTTGGCTGCATTGGTACAGCTGTGGTATCTCCAGGATACCCAATAACCCTTTTGAGCTTTGATGCACTCTTACAAGGCAAGTGCTGCAATGCAATGGTCTATTAATTCTGAAGAGCACCCTTTTGCTTTATTTAGAGCCACTTAGCACCAAGTGCATGTTTTATTTCTAAAAAGGGAAGTAGAAAGGTTATTTTAAAGAGAGAAACTGTTCATAATGTATATATTTAGTCAACTTAAAATGGGTTTAAAGTTAGTCAGCCCTTTGCACTGTGGTGTTTGGCTGCCAGATCCAAAAGGCAAGTGAAACAATGAGGGGTTTAGTTATATAAATATGAAACTGTAGAGTGGGAAGTTGTCTTCAGAGCTGTTTCCTATAACCTCTAATTGGGTCTCCAAGGAAGTGTAAATTATGCCTGCAGCTGGAGCTGTAGTTAATGCTCTCTGAGAATAATTATTCTGATGGTTGGTGGAGGAAAAAGAGCAGAGGAATAGGTGCAACATGTGGACAGCAAGTATGAATGTAGTGTGTGTGGTAGCTCCACTGTTTGTTTCTTTATGCTAATCGATTCTCATAATAATAATAAGTAAATTATCTGCATTGATTTATTTCTGAGGCAGTCAGCTTGAGGGCTCTTTCTGTTTAAACCTGACCAGACTGGAAGACCTTGAACAAAACTGTGAGCTGTGGCTTTTCATGTACTTGGTGTCTGTGGGTGGGGGAGAGGTTACAGCTGGCACTTTGGAGATGATTTCTGTAAATGATCTGTAGCTCTGTCACTTACGAATTAGATTGCTGCAGTATAAGTGGTGTCAAATCCTTGGAAGCGCTCAGAAATTCTAGTTCTCTCTTTATTTCTGCTTTTACAAAGGGACACGCTGTCTGAGTGCTATTATTGCTGGGTCCAATGCAGTGTGGCAGCTTCCATTAACAGAAAAAGTGCTGTGGGATGTGAGAGATCCGGCCTGTGGGGAGCTGGGGCTTGAACAGGATAAGGCAGAACCTTGTTGTTTTCCTGAAGGCTGATTTTGGATATCCCAGGTGTGGAGTTGGAGTATCCAGACTGGGCTTCTGTGTCTGACTAATGGATCCACTGCCTCTGAAATTCCATTTTTTTCCCCCAACCCTCTGTTGAGTTACTCTTGCTGATGGGAGTGTGAAACTGGAAATAAACATGGTGGCTGCTGAAAAAGGGCTGCAAACTAATTCAGCAAAGTAAACATCTGCTGCTGGAACTTTTCAGGACTCAGAGGTGCCTGTACATGTGTGTGTGGCTGTGTTTATAGCCACACACAGAGTTACACATCTCTTTTCCAGTGCTGGTGCCTTTTGTGGTGGTGTTCAGATGCACAAGCCTGCTGGGATGGAAGTTACAGGAGCAGTGGGGCCCTGGAAGGATGTAGGTGTAGGACTGTTCCTCCACATCCCTCACGTGGTGACACTTTGTAGGAGTCTGTTCAATACCATGTGGTCTCCAGTGATTCTTCAGTACTTGCTGATAACTCAAATACTCTGGGAATATCTTATATGTGGTTTAACCTGCATATAATTCTGAAATAGGGCTTTATTCTGTGCAACACAATGAAACTGGGCTTAAATCCAACATTAGGACCATTGCTAGCCTTTCTAAATTCGTGGTCGTCTCTTTAGCAGTGAAATGGGATGTCACAAATAACAATTTCAAGTGCTAAACAGCAGGAGGCATTGAACTTCTAAAAGATAGTTTATGCAAATGTTCCTGCCTCCTTCCTACCGATTTAATTTCCATGCAAAAATAGAATGTGTCAACATCTCTGTCAGCTTTTTGCTACTTCTAGGGGTTTTGATATCAATAATGGCCTCCCTTTAGGCATCCTGACTGTACCATAGCTGAATTTGGCTCCTGATCTCTTAATATGTAAACTGTTGTTTGGGTCCTGTAATTCCTGGTTGAGTTGCTGTTTAGCTCCAGAAATTGCATCATTCTCATATGTACAAACAGTGAGTCTCCAGGGCTTCTGACTACTCTTGCCTTCACCCCCAGTGCTCTAATAATGATATATTTAAATGAGCTGTCTGCAAAGTACAGGTTCTTAGATTAACAGTGTTGTTTGGAGGCAGTGGTAAGGTGGGAAGGCAAGAAAAATATTTAGGGAATGGTCTTGCAAAAACTACTGTGGGAGTGAATGGCATTGTAAGACCTGCTGCTACCTGGATCTGGAAAAGCTCCACTCTTTCCTTCTGCTCCAGCCTTTTCTGAGGATTGAGAGAAGACCCAGGCAAGAAAGGAAGTAGGACGCTGCCGTTCATTTTGACTATGAGATTTTTATCTGGGAAAAATACAACCAAGGCAAGCTTTCTGAGGCCTGAATGAATCCTAGAGGCAAGGGCAAGAAAGAAGGCAAGAGGAAAAAACCTCTGCACCTTGTAGTGGCTCAGCACATCTTTCTTCCCTGCTGATTTGCCAGCATTCCTGGCCAAAGAAGAGGGAGCAGCCCCAGGTAGCCTGTAAGAAGTGGAGTGACTGCAGCCTGTGCCACGGCACTGCCTGATTCCAGGGAATTCCTGTGTGTGCAGTCCTTGCCACCCACCTGTCCCCCCAAACAGGTGACTCTCTGGGCACCTCTCTAGCTCTTTATCCAGAGCCCAGGTAAGGGGTTTCCAGGAAAATGTGCCTTACTGGTGGTTTGCACTCTGAGCATGAGCACAGCGTGATGCTGCTTGTGGCTGTTTGTAAATATGTGTGTAAGGTTTGCTTAATTTCAGGTTAATTGCTCCACAAACCGTTTTGGAGTGTATTTATTAAGCCAAGCTAACTTTTGATTCTTTGGGGACTTCCTATTGAAAAAGGTTGGGCATTTCCAGAGAGCACAGGTTTTTATTAAGTGGAAAAGGTATCAAATCAGCCCAATTAGCTGAACAAGTGTGATCTCCAAAGCCACCATGCTCAGGTAATCCCTCTTTTAGCAAGATAAAAATTTGTCTCCTGTGTTTTTAATAAAGTTTTAGATACAGAATTCACTATTAGGTGTTTTTGATTAGCCCACCTATGAGTAGGAAATGACTTCCAATACTCTCTTACTGTGGTGTCCCCATTATTTTTCCTATTAACTGCTCTTTTAAAAAACTTAAAAAAATTTTTTTTAATTAAGCCGATGACTCTGCATGTCTTATGTTCATCTCAAGGGAGTTTTAGATTTAAAATAATTATAATTTACAGTTCTTTGTATAGTTAAGACACACTGTGACATTTACACAATCAAAGCTGTACTTGGTGGTCTGTGGTAGTCAGCCTAAAACAAAGTTCTGACCCGTGCAGCTTGCTCCATTTGTGTCTCTGGAAAAACACTCATTTTAGTAGCATAACTTGGATCTAAAACCTGGGAGAAAATTCTGCTGTGCCATCCAGGGCATCGCTTTTAGATATCTCTTAATATTAATCAGCAGTAATGGCATTTACCTACAAACTGTTGATTGCATTTCTCAATATATATAAGGGAGGCTTTTGTACAGAACTGAAATCCAAGCATGATTTGTGTTTTCTAAGTGTGAAAATTATCAAAGATTTCTCTGAGTTTTTTTTTTTTAATTTAAAACCACTATAAATGTTATCTTGCTCATTATCAAATGAATGCATTCTAATTACACTGTCCTCTATACTTCACTGGTTTGTAACAAGCTAGTAGAATTTAAAGCTCACATGAATGTGCCTGAGGCCAAAAAGCATTCCATGAAGTATCATTCCATTGGTATAATTTGATTTAACATTCTGCACTAACAGAACAGTGTTGGAACATAATAAAATAGTAACTTCAATAGTAACTTTTTTTACCCTGTGTAGTGTGCCAGTAGAAGTTGTCCTTGCTGTGACAAAGCCCCGTGCCTTTGTTTCCCAGTAAGCAGCTGTTCCCAGAAATGTTTTCTGTGTGCTCACCCATATGGCTCATAAATGAGAGAGTACCTGTGAGAGTCATGGGTTTCTTACTTCAGAAAATAACCTGTTGGCTATTTCCCTTTTGGTCAATTTTCAGAGTATTATGTAGCCTCAGTATGGAGGTTTTCTCTCAGTGTTAGCCTGATCAAGAACTGGCAATGCTGTTGAGGGAGAAAGAAACTGATTCCAGGTCTCCAGGGGCTCATGGCGACTCTGTGAAGTCAGGAGCTGGTTTCCTATTGACTGCACTGGGAATTAGAGCATGTCCCATGAGACTTATTTGAGAAGCTGCTTGCAGAGTAGGTATCTTGCTTATCAATCAGAATGGGTCTGTCTTTTTATTCCAACTGTGTCACTTTGTACAGGGAAACTTGAAAAGTGTTTCAGCTCCCAGGAATTAGCACTGCAATTCACCAGTGCTTGCAGTAAGCACCATTTACAAAGAGTAGGAGGCACTGTCAGTGTAACACAGCTTGTCTGACCTCCTGCTGCTTTTACACATCTCCTGAGGACAGAGCTGCTAGCAGGCGCCTAAAAGTCTCACACACTGTAATTTGGGAAAGCATGGAGAGATTTCAGTGCCACCAATATAAAAGAATTGTGTTGTGCTAGGGTATAGTGTGTGAAAATGTGATTAGCTACAAAAATTTTAAGTAATTCAGATGCTTTTTCAGGTGCAGTCCTTATATGAAGGATGCAAAGTAGAGGAACTGGCTAAAAGACTTCCTCAGCTTTCTGCCATCTTGAGCATCTTTATCAGATAATTTTTTAGCATCTTTGTAACTCCTGCCGGCGAACACTCTTAAACAAGGCTCAGCTTACATGCCTAATGAGCAGAGCATTGGAAATTGCTTGTGTTGCCCTTTTCCCTGGGGTGACTCATGGCTGAGCAGCACAGCCACCTGTGGGTACAGCCTGTTCCTTCTCATGTCTGCTTAACACTCAGGGTTGTGTGAAATGCACAGTTAAATGAATAGTTTAGGCAGATCATGGTCTGCTACTTGGGCCCCCAAATCACAGTTCTGTTGTAAATGCAACCTTGAAAAATAGAAAACAATTATGCTTTTGCTTTTTTATAAGATTAGGGCTAAAGAAGATCTAAACCTCATGGAAGTGGTTCTTAGTAAGAACCTTCAAAGGAGATGTACCAGAACTCAGAGTTTCTTCGAAACATTTGTGAATGGAAGTGAATCTGTTCAGACATCTGAGTGAGTGCTTTTGTCACAAGTGGAAATGTAGGAATATTTTGGGGTCTGTGTGTCCCTGTCAATGTAAAATGCTGCTGGTACAGTTACAGCAGCCCAGGTCTGAAACTGGGAGACATTTGGAATTAGCATTTTCCCTCTGCAGGAGTCATGTCCCAAGGGACAGTTAATACCAAGAACCTGGAAAACATGAGAGTCTCTGATAATGGTGTAATGTGAAGAGTAATAGACAACTTAAGGTTTAATTAACTTATAGGCCACTCTCCATGTGCAAAAATAATTTTGAGTTAAGGAAAAAAAGCACATTGAACAGTAGAATGTTGTCATTGATCTTGCTTTAAAACCTTGCTTTAAGTGAGTTTAAACTAGTTAGTCATAGAAAATACTTTGTTAGTTATCATAAATAGATGACTTGGCAAGGTGAGCACTGAAATTCTGTTCTTGACAGAATGGAAAAAACTTGGATTAAAAAAAAAGACACACCTCGATAAGGTGAAATAGACTGACACACCACCACCCTCTCTAAGGGACTGTTTTCACATCTACAGTAGTTTGCAGGAATGTGGCCAGAAACATGCAGTGTCCTTTCACAAAAAACCCCAAACCAACACACTGGAGCTTCTAGCCAAATATAATAGAGCTGCTAGCCCAAAAAAGTCAAGGAATGAAATAGCAGAGGTGCAAAAATGCAGGTGTTCAGGTATGGACAGCTGCTTGAACTCTTGGTTCTCACCCAGTTGTGCTCAGTAGTTAACGAAGGTGGAGCTGGGTTTTGCTGCTCACTTTGCTTTGCTTTAGGGGTGATCTTATTTTGCCACCTCTGGATTTACTATAATAATTTTCCCTATGAAACTTTTTTTATCTTTTGTCTTTTTTCTGACTCATTGCTTCTGCTAGCAGCATGTTACTCCCTTGTCACTTCACTTGGATTGCAGTCTGCACTGTGAAACTGGTATTAAGGAGTGTGTGTTTTATGCTTGGATGCACCCCTGGTGGGTAAAGCTGGTCTAGAACTGTAGAAAATCTCAGAAAGCACAAGTAGATCTGTAACAAGGGGATACAGTTTAAAGTGCAGCTCAGTTTTAATCATTTCTAAGCCAGGTGAGAATTTGGACATGCAGATATTATCAATAAACACCGAAATAAGTCCACTGAAAGATGGTGTTTTTCTAGGAATTGTGTTGCTTTTCTTTTCTTTTCTATGTATTGAATTAGGCCTAGCCACTTAGGGCTTGAAGAATGGCTTAGTTTCCTGGAACTGCCCATGTGATTTGAAAAAGCCACAAGACTGAAGTGTGATTTCTATCATTTCCGGGTTCGCATGGCTGGTGTGCATTGCTTTATTTGTGGTGGTTTTCTTTTTCCTTTTTTTTTTTTTAAAATTCAGGTATCCTTTCCTGCCCTGTGTGCAAACAGACCTGCTTTGCAAAGGATGTAGTTGAGAATTTCTTCCTCAAGGACTTTCCCATTGGTGATTCAGCTATGGCAAAGGTAGGTGAAAGCCACCAAGTTGTGGGTTGTTGAAACACTGCCAGATGAACACTGGAAACAGACCAAATCTCATTTTGAACATCAGCTTCTCTTATAGTTTGCTTGTGCAGCACTGTAATCACTTCATTACTAGAGGTGGACATACTGCCTTCATAGTAATTTTAAAACTTTAGTTGAAGAATGAGTTTTCCTCTCTGTATTTTAAACAGTCCATTAAAAATATTGATACTAATGTATCTGTGATGATTAACATATTAGGAAGGTACTGAATGTCTTGGATTCCTCATTGTCCCCTCTCTGCTCTCAACACAAAGTAAACAATCCCAGAATTGTCAGGATTAGAAGGGATCTTTGGAGATCATTCGGTCAAACTCCCCCACCAAGGCAGGGTCACCTGGAGCAGTGACACGGGAACACATCAGGTGGGTTTGAGGGTCTCCAGAAAGGGAGACTCCATGATTTCCCTGGGCAGCCTGTTCCAGTGCTCTGTTCCAGTGCTCTGTTCCAGTGCTCTGTTCCAGTGCTCTGCCATCCTCAATGTAAAGCTTTTCTTCATTTTGGGGTGGAACTTCTTGTGTTTCATTTTATGGCCATTGCTCCTTGTCCTGTCACTGGGCGCCACTAAAAAGGGTCTGGCACCATGCTCTTGGCACCTGCCTTTGAGATACTTACATGCACTGATGAGATCCCCTTTCAGCCTTCTCTGGACTAAACAGGCCCAGCTCCTGCAGCCTCTCCTCATTAGAGATGCTCCACACCCCTCATCATCTTTGTGGCCTTTGTTAGACCCTCTCCAGTAGCTCCTTGTCTCTCTTGAGCTGTGGAGCTCAGAACTGAGCACAATACTCTGGATGTGGCCTCTCTGGAGCTGAGCAGAATGGGAGGATCCCCTCTCTCTACCTGCTCAGAAGCTGACTCTTGACTAAATGGTTACACCAACATCACCCATTAGGTCATGTGAGCAGTTACAATTTTCTGATTGTCTGATTTAATGATGAAAACCCCTCACATCGTATTGCAGTTTCCCATTGGGGAATGGATTCAAAGGAAGATGTTGGATTACTGCTTTTGCCTTGTATTGACATTGTACATAGATGGATTCCACTTCTGTTAAATACCCACTGAACAGGCAGGACTGTTCTCACAGCTTTGCAGTTGCCACTAACTTGAGTGGACAAGAGGGACAGAGAAAGTTGGGTGTTGTTAAAAAGTAAAGAATGTGTAACCTAATCCACCAAGTGTTCTGGGGAAGTAAAAATAATTAAGGCAAGCAAAGTGTATTGACATCTTCAGGTGTACATTGCTTGTAGAGTGCAACATAAGTTGATCTAAAACAAGAAGGGGTGTATTCACATGCCCTCTCCAAAGAGGGGAAGAAAACTCATAAGATACTGCTGAGTGTTTAAAATGCATTTATTATACTGGGATTTCTTAATTACTGTGACTTGCATCATTTACTTTTCAATGAGAATTTGTGTAGAAAGGAAATCAAATGAGAATATCTAATGTCTTCAAAAGCATTAGATTATTTTTTCAAACCATCCTTAAAAGAAGGTTTTTCTTGTCTGTAATCCCTCAGGAGTCCTATGAGCAGTTCAGTAATGCAGATTTCTCACTGGAGCATATGAGTACCCTAGAGCAACTTGTGAACCTTCATAGCTTTTGGCTTCCTTTTTATTAAGTCAAGTCATGTAGCTTTGCTCGCTTTCTATCTTTAACCACTACCATCACACCCCAAATTAAAGCCACAATTTCACCATCAGTGACATCAAAAGGAGAAAGCACCAGATCATCCAGCTGAGACATAGCTGAGCTGCCATCATGGTCTTAATTTTCCTGGTGTGCTCAAATGGGAATCTGTCAAGGCTCATAACAAAGTGTCTGGAAGCAAGATGTCTCTCAGTGTGTGAGAGAGTGAACCATGAATGATAGGATGTGCTACATGCCAGCAGCAGGAGTTTCAGAAATATGCAATTCAGAATCTCTTGCCCAAAACCCAATTTCCACATCATAAATAATGTAACTCTGGCAACACTCGGCAACTTAAAAGTGATGTTAACACAGTACAGTGTCAATATAAATTCCAGTCACACTGACAGCTGAACTGTTACAGGTAAACCTGTGTTTAAGCACTTTTGGTTATGGCAGAGCATCCCTCAGCTTTATACCTGACTCCTAAGATGGACCTAGGTGGGTACATTTTAGCTTAGACGCTTCTTTTTATATACAATCTTTGTTCCCCAAATTAAATATCCTTGCATTTTGGTTATATAAGTTTTATTAGGCTTTTTGGTTTAAATTTTTGTATGTACCTTTTGGAAAACATTGTTGATAAGCAAATGGCTAAAATACCATATTGGCTTGCACAAACAATTCACTCTCTACACAATGAAACACATTTAAAACTTTGCTTTGTTGTCTTATTGTCAAGAATTGCCCAATCTGTTTGAGAAAGATTGTGAATATTTAGAAACTCTTGAGTAATGGCTTGATAATAGACCTGTTGTGAAATGCCAGACCTGCAGAAGGGAATGAAAATTTGAGTTAATTTTAGCAGAACAAAAATTTTTCTTCTTGTGCTGAAGTGAGTCAGAGCTTGACTCACTTGTGTCTCAGAATTTAGGTGATTTATGGATGTTCCACTAAAGCTGTGATTTAAAACTGAGACAACCAGCCGAGAACTGCAATAGTTCTTCCTTCAGACTTTCTATTTCCTGATCCACCAGGAGGAGAAACTCTTCCCTTACCCTCACCAGAACTTGCCTCAGGGGTTATGAGCTGAGCACAGGCTGCTATATTCTTCTCCTCGTGTTTCCTATCAAATACTTGGGATGCAATCATAGCTGAGTTGAAGATAAGCTGATGCCCAGCAGAAAGGACACCATAGGAAGTGATTTTGCCATCTATTCTTATTTGCTTGAGTAGCCCTGAGTAGTAGCAATACTGAGGAACAATATTGTGTGTACAGTAGATAAATTATAACCTTGGAGGAAATGCTTCAGTTTGATAAAATGGTGCTAAAGCCTTTATGCTTTGATGATGGTAAATTCACATCACTGTGCTCACTCTGCCCATTAGTACCAATTTGTGGCTGTGGTGAGAGAAAACCATGAAAATTGGGAGTTTTGAAACAAGGTGTTTTATGCCTAGAACAAATCCTTCTCAAAAGAATTATCATTGTAGCTATCGTGAAATTACTCTTGAGTTTGTTCTGGATACCAAAATTTTGAACTACCCACTTCATTTATGTGCTGCTCTCTTCCTTTCCCCCTTAGTGACATGTCCAGCAGCATGGCCTGTATAGCAAAGGGCATTCCCTAAGCTGTTGAATCAATAGAGAGAATACTTAATTAAGGTTTCCAGTTCTTCTCATGTTGCTGTGCTTTGTTTCCAGTTCACACCATGTGATATCAAGACATAAATTGAGTTAATTTCTGATCAGCTCTTTAGAGGATAGGAGCTAAGTTTTTCATTAACAGTATGTGGGTGTCCCCATGTTATTTTCTAAATTGTCTCACCATTAGGATGTTTTATGTATTTTTCTGAATGTTACACAGTAACAACCAGACTCTTAAAATAACTTGAATTGCTTTAGTCTGAGGACAAAAAATACAAAGCTTAGCAATCTGTATCAGATATAGTCTGTTAAAGATAAGAGCTTGTACAGCTGATTTGTTATGCATGTATGTAATTGCACTTTTTGTTCTCAGAGCTGCTCCATGTGCAAAGAGAAGAGACCTGCCCACAGCCTCTGTACAAGATGCAACAAGTGGCTGTGCAGCTCATGCACAGAGGAACACAGACATGGCAAGGAACCTGGAGACCGCTTCCTGTCTGTATCCCTGAAAGGCTGCACAGGTACTGGGGACACACTGTGATTTTGTTTCTTCTCCTATCAGTTATTCAGCTGCAGAAGGAGCACTTGCAGGCTCTGTGCCACAGACACCAGGCTCTGTCTGTGTGACTCAGGATATGTACATGTCAGTGAGAGGTTGATTTTTCTCCAGCTTTAGGGCCATTGCCACAATCAGCATTCCACAGTATTGGGAAAAAGTTGGATATTTGTGCTTCACAGATAGGGTCTTCTCCACGTCTTTCCAATCCGTGGAGTTATGGGACAGGGTTGGGAGGGCTACAACAGCAGCAGGCCTTGCCCTTTCAGTATTTCTGCCCCAATTTGGGTAACTTCATTGAGGAAACCATGGTAAAGCAATGCCTGTGCATATGTGCAAGGTGTGCGGGGGAGTCACAGACAGCAAAAGGCTGTGATCACTACAGGATATTCCTTTCCTAAGCCTGGAATGAGAAATGTCTCCTGAGTGTATAATGAGAAATGTCTCCTGAGTGTATATGAGCAAGCACAAATTAAGCTGACTGGCAAGTATGTCTCAACCCTATACAATGGTGATCTACAGAAAGTATTGCCATCTCCTATTATTACTCATTATTTTCTTTCTCCTATGTCGGAAATCTGCTGCAGAATATGCTAACATGAACTTATATAAGCAATTTTTCACTTAAGAATTTGTGCTGCACACTCATTCTTCTTCATAAGGAAAATGAAGGACAGAAAAAGGAATAAAAATAGCCCACTGATTATTCTTTCTCTTTTCTTTTCTTTAGGATTTTCCTTTTGTAGAAATCTAGACTTGCCATAGATGGAGTTTTTAAAGTACTGGGTGGTCATATCAAACACAGTTTGAGGCACTAGAGACAAAATATGCCAAATAGAGCGTAAGCAAAAGAAGTCCATAAGAATGGTATTAATAAAAAGCACAGATTACATTTAAATGTTTCTTGGGTCTTTTCTAGAGAATAATATAAACTGAAGTTCCCCAGTCTCCCCTCAAAATGTCCTGATTGAATGGACAATGTTTTTCTTCTTGAGTTGATGACAAGATAAGGACTGTGGTTTTGAGGCTCCAACTGTTTATAATTTCATGTCAGTTTAGGTAAGATTACCAGCTCATAGTGTTGACAAATGCTGGTGAGACGTTATGCGTGTGGCTCAGCTGTAGGTTTGTGTGTGCTATATGAATAAAAAGATGCAGACACATAAAAACATGAGAAAGAATTTTAGTTCAGTACTAAATTCCATGTGCTGAAAAGACATGAACAAGGAGGTTGGTAGTTCATACACAGACTAGCTAATATAGAAATTATTTGGAATGTAATTTGTGCTTTTTTATTATTGCTGTTATTATTTATGTAGGTTTTATCTGTTTTTGGACATAGATTTCCCTCCAGAATAGTTCCAAGAGAGCAAATACTAGGATATACTTGAACTCAGACTGGCTTTTTTTCTTCTGGAGATACACACACACCATCTTCAGTCTGTGTAGGGTGTTCTGAAAACAGTCACTTTCTTTGTAAGCCCTTGCAACTGTTAAGAGATCTTGCACCTTTAAACTGCTCTATCTTTTGCCATTTCCCTTGTAAGGGTCAGACCTCCTATTTGCATCTGACAAGTGTTAGATTTCTTGGGTCAGAAATGAAGCAAAGTAGCAAAACACCCTCACCAAACACATGAAATCCTTCTTATTTCTATTAATTTTTTCTATTAGCTAAGATGAGATTGCTTTTCCATAGTTGGCACCAACTGATCTGAGGAACAGAGATTTAAAACTTTCTGTTAATTATTCAAGAGATACACCTGAGATAAAGAAAATATAGGCTGTAGAAAATGTTGACTCAAATACTGAATTTTCGGAATTTAGGGCAACTGAGCTTTCTCTGGTCACCAAGTGAGCTGCCTTTTAGGAAGCTGAAATGGATAGTTGTGGTTAGATATCTGCTTCTAGAAAAAAACAGAGTTGTGCCCTTGTACCTGATTTCTAAGTACTAAACTTACTCCAAAACTGACAAGTGTTGCTCTGAGCTGAGTAAAAAGTAGGTCAAGAAGAGCATGGCTCAGTGGCAGTTCTCACTGATATGTCAATTGAGTCAGGGGATTACCAGCAGCAGAGCCTGTGGGTCTGTGCTGCAGTTAGATAATATTGATTTTATCATTAGTTTGCATTTGAAATCTGCTTGTCTCTTAAATCTGACATGATATTAAAAAACCCCAATGAATTGTCTGGGATGATTGCAATCACCCAAAGGCTGAAGAACCCTTCAGAGAGAGAAAAAGGGGGAAATCATTTTATAGGATTGTGACTTCATGGCACATGGACCTTAAAGGCCACATCTCATTATAAGTTTGAGTTTAATATGGAAAACTTGATCTTGAGTTTACAGAAAAACAGCTTGTATGCTCTGCAGATACTGAACACTTTGAGAGGCTTTTCCAGTCCATAAACCTTCAGAAAGTTATTATGGTGTTTTTTTCCCTTTTGAGATGTAACATCTGATCACATAGGGGATGATCTTTGACATCCTCGTTGGATATCTATTGGTTGTACAGCCTCCTTATTTGCTTTGTCAGCTGCAGGTTTTAGTACAAAAGTACATATTTGCAGTATAACCAGAAAAAAATTTGCTGTCAAGGTGAGTTCAGTTTGCTCCTTTCTAGTAGGAAATATTGGAGTTGGTTAAAAACCCCCTAACCTAATTTCCTCCTTTGTTAATACTATCCATTAGCATTTGATTCAATAATGATATAAACCAATAAACTTCCCTGAAGAGTAAAGCATGATACTGCAGTAAATAATTCATAACGATGTAAACTATGTAAAGCTGTTACATAAAATCTTGGCCTAATCTGTCACAAATTATCTTCTTGCACATTGTTGAGAAGGTGGAATGAAAGTCAATTGAACTGGAGGAAATAAATCAACCTCCTCAGAAATATTTAGAGTAGATAGCAACCTAAAAACTGGGCAATTTGACATGTGTTCTTCTGGAGAGTGGCATGGATTTTCTCCATATTTGTATTGTCATTGTTAGCTATGAGATTTTCTTAGCCTTTCTGCTTCTCTGTTGGGCATTTTCCAATTTGAAAATGAAGTGACTGAGCCAGTATAGCTTCCTGTACTCTGTGGGTCTGTGCCATTGCAGTAGTTGTCACTTCAGAAGCTCGATTCTATAAAAGGCTTCATTTTGCTACAGGATGAGAGCATGGTCTCTGCCACAGGTTGGGTTTTTAAAAATGTTTAGGTAAGTAAGATTGGTTTGCTGTTGGAAAATGGAAATATTTCTTCTCATTTGATATGAGCAGATAATAATGTATACATAATTAATGCTTTTATATAATTTAAAGTTTTTATCCATATGTGTTATCTAATAATGATTTTGTTTGATTTCTCGTGTGTTGGTAAAGAATAACGGGATAGTGTCTTTTTTGGAGTACTGTGAGGAAGCAATTGAGCTTTTCTTTGGTGGTAGAGGGTTTGTTTTGCCATAGTTTAGTTCTGTCTTTTTCTGGCATCTTTAATTGACAGTGTTCCTTCTTTCTAAAACAATTCTACCATTCAGGAAAAAAGGCAAGAATAGATTGTACAGAAGCAATGCTTTCACTTTGCATGCCCACTGTCCATTCTTACTCTTCATCACATTATTCTTTAAAAAGTCCTTTTAAAAACAGATTTTAGGGCCTAATATCAGCCCCAGCTGCTGAAGTTTATGAACTGCCTTGCAAAAACAACAAATTTGGGAAAAAATTGCTCATGTGACATTTTAAGAACAAAGGATTTCCTTGCTTCTGCTGTGACTGCAAGTTTGTCATATAGTTGCTATTCTATGTTTTAAAATACAGTTGTGTAGAGTGGTTTACCAGACCAGGGCATTTAGAGTTGTGAGGCCGATGCTCCAAATCATGATATTTAAACTTATGAGAGTTCAGAGGACAATATGATTTGTTTTGATGGCTTATTCCTGAGCCCCTCTGGTGTGCTCAGTTTGTAGGATGTATAAGGAAAAAATTCAAACAAACCCAGCTTCACATAATCAGATGGTTCCAGGTTCCATGCCTTTTAAAAATATCATCGAGACTTTCCATGAAACTGTGAGTTTGGTTGCTCTTTTTCTGAGCTCTCATCCTTGTCAATGACCCCTTGCTTTACATTCCTCAGCAGCTGAAGGTGAAGCAAGGGAGTTTTCCTTGTTTTGTCCCGTGCACCCCCAGGAGCCCCTGAAGCTGTTTTGTGAGACCTGTGACACCCTCACCTGCTGCAGCTGCCTCCTGTCAGAGCACAAGGAACACAGGTACCTCACTGCTAATGGAGCTCATCGAGATTTAAGACTTTTCGTCTGTGTTTTCCAGCTGATGGTGCTGGCTGGTCTGAATTTAAAAGCCACAGCAAAACTCAGTTCAGTTGTCTCACTCCCACATGATTTAACACACGGCTCACAGCCCTCCCAGAGGCTCTCCCTGCTCTCACCTGTTCACTCATGAACATGGAAAACCATGGGGTGAGAATTTCCCCTTCTTTCATAGGTTCAGGCATCTTGATGAAGCTCTGCAAAATCAAAGAATCATCCTGGAGAATGTCATAACTAAAGTGGAGGAGAAAAAAAATGGGATTCAGGTTTCAGCTAAACAGATTGAAGACAGGTAATTGCTATGCTTTTTTTTTTTTTATATGAAAGTAGATGATCTATAAAAATAATATTTTCACTAAATGTAGGTTAACAGAATTAAGTGCAGCTGCTGTATTTTTTTTTTCTTGGAGGGTAGAAAATAATAGGAAGATTAAAAATATCAAATTCATGTTTAAGTGGTACTGACAAGTCATGGCATTATAAAACATGATTCCATAGTCTTTGTAAGGCATGTGACAGCTGGCTTCAGAGCTAAGATTTCTTTGTATAATCTGTTTCTGAACTAGAATTTGACAATATTAGAAATAAAGATAAATTTTAAAATACCTTAGTTCTTCAAGAAACCTCAAAACAAGCTGCAATTGCAGTCAAGGCTAATAAAAATGAAAATATCTAATTATATGAACTGGATTTTGCTACTGATTATGCATTTAGTAGCTGTTGGATCTCTCTTGTGCATTAATAAAACAGTTTCTAGAGTACAAATCTATTTCTACTATTTACAATCTAGTATAAATTGGAAGTTTTGGATATATTATATATGTATTTGTTGACAAAGAACTAAAGACTGTTCTTGGCATGATGCTTGAGAGAATCCATCAGCATTAGCCCGTGACATCCAGAGAGGGGTGGTCAGGGTTCGGAGAAGTGGGGGAGAGCTAATGGGAAATGATACAACTTTCACTGCAGTTCTGTCTATAGGTAGGTCTGTTCTTGTAGCAAATAACTGCTGATCAGTGAATAAATGACTAGAGCTGGCTCACCCAGGGGTGTGTAACTCTTACCCACAGGTTGCTTGAAGTAAAACATTTGTACAAAAAGGTGGAGAACCAAATAAAAATGGCCAAGATGGTTCTGATGAATGAAATCGATAAACGAACAAATATCCTCCTTGAACAACTTGAAGTAAGTATGGCTAGTTTATTTGACACCTTGGGAAATTAAACTAAATTAAATTTAATCCCAGTGCCAGTGGAAAGAATGTAGACTGTGAGAGCTATTCTCCCATTCCTTATATTTTCAAATATTTGGGTGTTTTTCTGCAGAGTTTTTTGTGGAATCAATGGTTGACAAAGTTTCAGGGTGAAGTTGCAAAATGTTTATCGTTAACTCATGATAAGCAATTTCTAATGCATTCACAGAGAATATGTGTGCACCTTTTGAGTACTTAGAAAACAAATCAGCTTCTGATTTTAATGTTTAATTTGTAGGAGCCCACTAGCAGCACAATTAAAACCCTGTTTCAGAAATGATTCTTTGGTCTTATCTCTGTAGCAGACCTTTCAGTTTTGACTCTTCAGTTTTTGGATGTCCAGCTGAAGTATATAAGTTTATTTTGAAATGTGCTAAGGAGAAAAATTGCTAATCAGAATTTCCAGACAAGAAAGTGGTCCAGGTGCAAATTTGATCCAATTTCTACAGCTTTCTGGGGTTATGTTATTCTGTCAAACCAAGGCCAGAATGATGCAGATTGTTTGCTCCTGGGGAAGCCATTGCTCTTCCTGAATTCAGATGTATCTCCTGAGTTGGATTTGATTTCTTTTTATGATTGGTGTTTAAAGAGACTCTGAAGAACAGTGTCGCTGCAAATACTGCATAATGTAGTGCCAATGATTGCATGCTTTATGTGTGTCTGAAGAATGACAGCCCTTTTCTACTGATTCACATTATTAACAGAAAATCACCAGCGAGAGGAAGCAGAGGCTGGAGCAACAACTGCAAGGTGTTGTGGTTTTAGGCAGACAGGTAGAGCATGTCCAGAACTTCATCAGCTGGGCCGTGTGTAGTAAAAAAACCATCCCATTTCTCTTCAGTAAGGAACTGGTAAGAGCAGTGCTTATCGTGCAGTAATTGTGAGAACTGCTTTAAGGATTTGATGTTTCTCAAATAAAATATTTTCATGGTCTTAGAACAGTGAATAAAATCATCGTCCTTTAATGTGTCACCAGATTGTGTTTCAGATCCAACGCTTGCTAGAGACAAACTGTAACACAGACATGGGCCCTCCTCTGAAGATCAGATTCACTTGGGATCCCTCCTACTGGACTAAGCAACTCTCCAATTTGGGTAAGAAAAATATAATAGGCAAGAGGCCAAAGCTAGGCTGGACAGACACAGACAGTACAGTACCACCCCTAAAGGGCTCTCCTTTTGTTTTGACATCCAGTTTTGAAACTCTTATGTTCTGAAGAAAGGTGGGTGTGGCTGGACTTTGCTGTTTTTCTCTCCACTTATATCCATTCACCAAAAGACCACTGAGGTGTCTGGTGCTTTCACTCTCTTAGTGGCCAACAGACCTGAGCAGTGTTGAGGCACTTGCAATTGATAGGCACAAAGATGACTTTAAGACACTGGCTGCACAGTGATTACAGTGTTATCTACATAACATATAAATGTGTGTGCTGTGACTTTGTTTCCCAGCAGCTACAAATTTCCCAACTGCAATGGGTTCTTGCAGTAAATTCAACTCAGTGGGCTGATCACTCATCTAAAAGATCAGTTCTCTTCCCATTTTAGGGTATTAAAAACTAAAAGGGCTGAAACACTATCAAAAGTGTTGCAGGGAATAATCTCTTGATGAAAAGCATGGACAGGATAATTTCATAGGTCACTTCTATTTCCAGCCTTTATGAGTCTCACCTACGTGACATTAATCTCTTTTATTTTTGTCACTGGCACCCTGGAAGCTGTCTTTTGGACCTGTGCTTATGGATGAGAAGATAAGCTCATACTTCAGTAAAAAATGGAAGTATAAGCTATATTCATCCATTAAGACAAAATAAGGCCGATTTTTCAAAGCGTTTGCTGGATAATTCAACCATGAGCTCCACTGACATCAGTGGCAGTTTGGTGTGAATGGAAATAACTAGATAAATATTGGAAAATTTGTCTTGAATGTATGTTAGCAGACTGTTTGGATAGGTTATTTTAATATCTTTTATATTTGAAATGTGAATGATGGTAATTTCCTTGTCTACTGTTTTCATTGTGTAAATTTGTCAAGACCATAGGAAGGAGTAAATTTGCTGGTTTTTTCCAGGGGGTTTCACCATGGAAGGTGGACACATTTCTCACCCAGATGTGCTACTCTGTGGAAATATTCAAGGATTACAAACCTCTCTGTACCACGGGCACCACTCCGCAGCCTCACAGCTGGAGAGCAGCCAGCCACACCAGTTCCCACCTGCGATCCAGTGCTCCGCACCGGTGTGTTGCTCCCACTGCCTCAGCATTCCTCACCCAAACAAACCTCAGCCTTCCTACCAAGACATGAACCACCATAAAAGCTTCCACCAGCCTCCTGCACTTCATCAGCAGCACTTCCCCGTGCAGTACAGCCTGCAGCAGCAGGACAGAGAGCTCCGGGGTGCCCCCCAGCCCGTGAAGCTCCCGCAGGCTGGGCTGGAGCAGCAGCCACGCTCAGAGCCGGAGAACGTGACCGGGCGGGTGGGAAAGCCCTTCCCACCCCAGCAGCTGCAGCAGGGTTGTGCTGTTGTGTCACACGAGGCTCAGCAGGTCCACACGAGCCACCCACAGGCTTCTGTGCAGGCATCAGCTGTGGGAGTGCAGCTGGGCCAGCTCCAGAAGATAAAATCTAACCACATGCTGCAGCCACCCCTGCAGCAGCAGCAGCAGCTGCCACTGACACCCCCATCGCCAGGGCACGACGAGGGCACCCACAAGCAAGTCATCCAGCAGAGCCTGGACATCATGCACCACCAGTTTGAGCTGGAGGAGATGAAAAAGGATCTGGAGCTTCTCCTGCAGGCCCAGGGACAGCCCAGCTTGCAGCTAAACCAAGCCAAGCCACCTCAGCAGGTTCAACAGACCATAGTTGGTCAGATCAACTACATAGTGAGGCAGCCAGCCCCAGCACAGCAACAAATCCAAGATGAAGCACAAGTAAGTTCTCTCAAAGTCATTTCCTACTGCATTTAGTGAGTGCAAGTTCAGAAATGGGACAGACCTTTGAGATTTCATGTATTTCTCTGAACATGTATTTTTCTTTGTGTGTTGTCTGTGTGTGCAGCAGAGAGGCTTCGTGCCTCATGTAGATTGGGGCAAAATTTTCTGTAAAGTGCTGCATAAACACCCTGGATCCCAAAGATCTGAATCTCTTAATAGACAAGGTGAGCAGCAGTGTGGGAGAATAAAAGCACCATCATTCCTCCTTTGTAAACAGGTGACTGGAGGACTGCAGTAGTTTCACTCTCCATTTCAACTCTCTTTTTTTACTGGAAGCATTAAGCCTTGAGTCCTTAAAAAGCATTAGATTCTGAATTATTATTGAAGAGAGTGAAGCCAATTTCTTGGTCTGAGAGTTATTTCCCATTCCAGTAACTGCTCTTGCTGCTGCACCATGTCATTTAAGATTATCATCATTACCCAAACAAGTTGTTGTGCTACAGCTTTGTCAGCAGGGCTAATCTCTTCCCTTTTCCTCTGTTAGTAAGAATCCTGCTTTTGAAAGAGGGACAGAGCTTGGTGGTGAGCATCCAAACCACAAGGCAGATCAGCTGCAGAATAAGGTGGCTTGGAAATTCATTTAAAACAGTGGAAATGTGGCTCAGACTTCCCATCGTGTAAATTCTGTGGAGCTGCCACCTCGAATAGTTCTCAAAGTGGATTGCAAGGGCAGGCTGCAGGCTTTTGGTATAGCTGTACATTTCAGCAGCTTTACTGAGTATTTTTTAAAATAATTCATTAATGTCTGTGAGAAATCTGTCTCCATTTATCTCTCTGCTTTGGGTTGCCTTGAACATCTCTGTTGTTTTAGAGTCTTTTTGGGCTTGTCGTAATGTGTATGCTGTGAGTTGATGCAAATTTGTTACTGTTTTTCTTTCTGAGCTGTTGCAAAGACAAATTCTCATTTGTGATTTGTAGGTCTGTGAGAGCTCCACAGAACCTGATGACCAGAAGCCTGTCATTCCTCTTGACAAAAGTGGCAGTCCCTCCCTGTCACAGTCATTAGATGAAGAAGCCAGTGTCAGGAGCCACTCCCCTGAGAGCACACTGCAGCAGTCAACTTTCCATCCAGTGAGAAAGGTATAAAGAACTTCTTAAAAAAAAAAAAAAAATTAAGGGAAAACCTGATTTGATAATATTGAATATGGCATTGGAGTTTGCAATGAGGGGGAAAAAATTAAAATGCAGTAAAAGTCAGCCAAATGGCTTGTAAATTTTGGAAGACAATCACAGCCTAACCTTGTGTGCATCTTCCAGTCAGGTGCCAGGATGAGCAACTCTTCTAGGGGCTGATAAGTGTTTAGGTCTGGCTGGCATGATTGGTAAGCGTGAACTGGCGAATAAATAAGAGCTCTATTTCTTCACTTCTTAAAGTCTGTCTAGCTCCTATGTCTAGGGATTTAATTACTAGGGCTTGCTAACTACCATCCTAGAGCAGTTAATTTGAAAAAAAATAAATAAAGCAGGAGTCAGAGATGCTGATGAAGTCAAGCCTGAGAAACAGTCTTCAAAATACTTGCCCCAGAAACAACACCACTAGTTACTGCTGAAGGTGGGGTTGCCTGAAAGGGATATAATTCTGTTATACTTCTTCTCGTTGCTCATGTATAGGCAGAAAAATCACAGTTTCTATGTATCTAGAATATTTTATTACATAATAGAGCCAGGCTTTGGTCTTTCCACCGACTGGGAGGCTCTGACTGTTGAAGAAGCAGCAGGAACTGTACCAGGAGGGCCACTACTTATCAGCAGACCCTTGGTGGCTCTGGATATCACCTCTGCCTTTGAAGAGGAGAAGCTGCCTTTTACTTCTCTGGACAATTTGTTTAAAACACTCCAAACAACACATCATATTCTGCTTTTTCAAGTTTGTTTGTTACTTCAGTGCATGACTCATTTTGTGTACCCTGTAGAAGACTTTTGCATATATTTTTTTCTTGGAATTTGTCTGTGGGATATTGTGGAAGTATTTGTCTTTCTATCCTCAAAAAGGATGTTATTTTTCCTTCTTTTGTACATGACTGTGTTGATGCAACGTATTTATGATGCAATACCCATCCAGAGAATTGTTGGAGATCCCTTTGGGAGTTGCAGACATACAGGCCTGGAAGCAGTGTGCAATTCAGATTTGAAAGCCACAAAGAAATCTGCCTTATGGACCTGTAATAGAAAGTTATTCCCAACAGCTTAAGCAAGAAACGTCAGAAAGAAGAAAGAAAATGGAAGGAGATGTGCAGGAGAGAGAGACTAGTGTAGTCTGGTGGGAAAAGCAGGAGTAATAAAGGAAAATTGCTGATTTGTTGCTGTAGGAGTTGAGAAGGTGGCGAGAGGAAGATATTCCTAGGAACTAAAAAAGGGATTTTTTTCTAATGGTGCTGAGAAGTGTATGCTCTTGTGCAGAAAACAGTTTGGTTTTTGAGGTGCCTGGTAGCTTTTCAAGAAGTTAATGTTCAACAGCTACAACACCCCATCTTTGCTTGTATTGATCTCTTCTAATGAGCTCTTTGGGATGAAGACATCTGGATGGGATGAAGATATTTACATCTCTGGCAATGGAAAGTTAGAAATCATGAAGGGAAAAAGCACAGCAAGCAAACCCTTAAAACATATTCTTCATGAATGCTCTTTAAAGATGTCTAACTGCTTTTGCTGAGAGTTGGGTTAAATCTGGGTTTAAATGGGAGATTGGTTCCTGTTTAAGAACAAGGGAATGTGTCTATTCATTCTCGTCTGGTTCACCTGATTAAATGTTTTCAGACTCATCTTCAGGCAAAAATCTCTGCACAGGTATTTGCCCATGTGCTCTCACATGGCCTGTGTTCAGAACATTTCATCTCTCTCAAGATCTTGGAAGACATGGAGAAAGTGAATGTGGGCAAGTCTGAAACACGTGAAAAATATGGTAGAGAAAATGGCTAGAGAAACCTGCTGCCTGAAGAACAATTGTGTTCTGTCTTTTTGGAGAATAATTGTGGTTGGACTTCTTGGCCTCATGTTGCATTTCTGCTGAACTCTGACAGCCTTCAGCTGGGCACAGTATTTCTAGTGGAGTACATAATTCCCTGTCTGCTGAGATTCTTTCATTAAAGAGAAAGCAGTGTGCACCTGAATTTACTGTTTAGTGATAAGGTTGCCAAGATGTGTCCAAAAAGTAAAGAGATAAAAGCTTTCTTTAGCTTAGTGGTTTCCTTTATTTTGGAGTGGGGCAAGGCTTGATTGCTCATATAATTAAACCTCTGTGCATTAATTTTGAAACACATTTATGGTATGAATTTGATATTATTGATTGGTAGCTAGATGAATTGTCCTCATGCAGAGTTACATTTATTTGTAAAGCAATATAGATAAGATGTTATTAATAGTTTGGGATAGTTTTCATTTGTTTCGCTCATTTTGGAACATTAATGGTGATATTTTGTCAGTCTTTCTGTCTTCCTGTATATTCCGCTAACTATCCTTTTTCTGTGAATTAATTTTTTTGTGCAGAATAAATCTTTCTATACTTAGACAATTGATTGTTTGATATAAGTACTGCACTTTGCATAATTCTGGGCTTGATTAGCACCTTTTAGGAATGCAACACTAGGAATGAAACTTTTCTGTTGATGTGGGAAATGGATATAATTTTCTCTTCACGTTCCCCTGTCAGAATACTTCACTGACATAGCCAGGACCTCTGTTTTGGACTGTGGAGCTGTTCTGTCTCCATGCCTGTCAAACACCCAACCTCTCCAGTAGGAAAGCCAGCAAGATAGAGAACAAATTTCAGCAAGACAGGAAACAAGTTTCTGAAAACCTTTTGTGTTACCTGCACTCCATTTCCAGGGAATTGTGCCAAGCTCTAGCAAACAGATTTTACACAAGCTGTGGAACTGCTCAGTTGCAGTGTGAAGGAATGAGTGCTCAATTAGTTTAACAGTTTTGTGGAAAGGGTTACCAACCTTCACTGATGATATGATCTTGCTGCTTTTACACAGTATGATATCAAGTTATTAATTTGTGCACAGGACTAGAGAGGTCACCTATTCTGGAACAAAGGTGAGAATAATAAGATATTTTGGGCCTAATTGTGTTTTCAGGAGTAATAACAGGAATACAGTCTCTGTTTTTTTTGCACATACCTAATTGTCATTTCTGGCTGTGATGAGCAAAGAGGTCTAAAGGCTGCATCTAGCATTTGAAGAAATGTCATGATTACTGCACATCTAGAGCACAAATTTGTAACTTGAACCTCAGGCACCACTGCAACAGACACTGGTGTTGATGCAGGACCAGCTGTACACCTTTCCTCCTCACACTCCATGAAGTGCACCCCCTTCTGTAGTTTGGAGCAAGACCCTTACTTCTGTTAGTTCACCTGCTTAAAGTGAATCTCTGAATATGTTGTGCACTGTATTAGTGAGTTATCACTAGACAGCTGCATCTGATCCTTTATAAATATAGCCAACAGCAGGTCCTTAGGAGAAGGGCATCAGAAAAAGACAAACTGATGGTCCACTATTCCAGATTCTGAAAGCCAGCACTTCAGAGACTTTCTGACCTGAAGGTTGTACCCAGACAATTATGTTTTGGAGCTCTTTATGGACCCCTCCTCTGTGAATTTGTCTATTTTGTGTCCATTTTAATACTAGTGTAGAATACTCCTCAGCATTCAGCACCGAGTTTTGCATTGCATGAGAAGTTCTTGGTTGCTTACCTCAAGTCTGTTACCTGATCGTGCACTCAGATGCCTTCTAGTTCTTGTGTTAGCAAAAACAGTGACTCTGTATTCACCCCATTCATAATATCTGTTTTATAGGTCAATATTTAATTCATTCTCAAAAGTTTCTTTTTGAAGCTTAAAAGTGACCGCTTGTCTCTTTAAAGAGTTGGCTCCTCCTTTCATGATAGCCATTCTGTACTTTGGTCCTTCATGTCTTTGGCCATTTTCCCCATACTTTGTGGTTTTGATAAATCATTTTTGAGTCACCAGGATTAGTAATGGAAGTGTAAGCATGTGGAAATGTTGTATAGTGCATTATATTTGTTGTATTGTTCTTTTTGATTTGCAACAAGTCCCAGCTGCTTACTTCAAGAGCTCTGTTTGTCTCAAGCACAATAAAGTACCTGAGATGGGGAAATCCTAGGAAATGTTCTGTGCTATCCAAGGTGCACTCTTCAGACCACTCTGAGAGGCTTCTGTTTTATTCCAAATATATGCAGTGTGGTGGCATTTAATCGAAGCCTAATATGATGACAGTTTGAGGTGGAACTTCTTTTTTTTTTTTTTCTTTAAAAACGTGTGAAATTTGTGGAAAGGGGGCTGGAGGACAGAGTACAGATTTTATTTGATGGTAATATTGCACAGAGCATGTTGTGATTACTTAGTGACTGAAAGTAATAATTATTTAATATCCGACACTAGAACTTCAAATCTGAGCTTGGGACCAAAGTGGGTTTGTTGTTGCTACATTTTTCCCTTAATTACTATTAATTCTAGGGCAATTAGGGATGAGGGAAAGAACAGCCTGTAATTTAGGGTCCTACGAATTTCTAAAGTAACAGAGTAAGTTTGTTACTTTACAGAATTGAACTGCTCACAGCACGAATTCTTTCATGCTTAATGCAATTAGGTACATTTCCCAGAATGGTGATTTAAAAAAACCTTTTTCCTTTGACCTGAAAAAAGAAGATAAATAAAACATGATGCTGCTTGCTCCATGCAATCTCTTCCTCCTTCCGCTTTAAGCCCGCTCCAGTTTATTCAGACAAATTGTTAAGGAAGATTTAGATTCTTTTTTCTCGTGAAAGCGGAAAGGAAATCCTTCGGATTCTGTTCTGAAACTAGGAATGGGAAGCATGTGCAGCCTGTGTTATCAGTGCTGCTGTGTTAAGCAACTGGATTGGAGTAGTACATTTGTTTAACCTTCCAGCATAATGAGCTGCCAGGGGGATTGCTCCACTTAATAGCAGCCGTTCATTACTCTGCAACCATTTGCAGCGTGGTGTTTCTCCCATAGCAAAGAGAGTTGGCGGTTCCCAGTTTTAGCTTCCTTTATCAGTGACACTTAATGTCAACAACCCTGAGACTTTGCCAAAACAATCCTAACAAATCCTAATCCCTCTGTTTCAAGGTAAGTATTTGCTTCTCAGAATTCTTCTGTATTGGTGCTGCATGTTTACACTGGACCTTTTTTTGAATGCAACAGTGATCAAAGAAATATTTGAACTGAACCATATATTTATTTTTTTTATTCTCTGAAGGCACTTTGCATGTTCTTTTTTCTTACCTTTCACTACCATAGCTAAGAAAATTGTGGTAGAAGGCATTTTGGGGTGGTGATACTGCTGCCATTATATTATAAGGATCATCAGACCAAAATTAATTATGAGACAATGAGAATTCCATTTATAGTGACACAGATGTAGTTCAATGTGCCAGACTGTACATTAAAATGTCAAAAAGTTCAAAATTAACCAACAGCTGAAGCCACTTTCTGCCCAAGAGCATAATTAATGCTTGTTGTTCATATGTTGCAATGTAAAAGCAGTAGAGCTTTTGTAAAAGAGATAAATCCTTTAAAGGCATCCCATTTGCAAAAAACTAGCTGAACTGTCAAGGGAAAAGAGAAATTTTTGCTAATGGCAAAAGAAATGATTATTTTAGGGAGTGAATTAATAGTCTATTAATGAGTCTTGTTCCCAGTGCATTGTTCACTTCACACTTGACAGCAGCTCCATGATCAGGATGGAATGTGTCTCTTCTTAACTGTGAGTTTTAATATTTTGCACTGAAAGATCATAATGTTGCTTCATCATTAAAATAACCACAAAATTAACTTTTGCCCCAAGGGAAAGACAGATGGCAGTTTGATGGCCTCATTATTCTTTTTAACAAGAGTAAGGTTTTACACTGGCTTATATAATCTAAAAAGATCTCTGAAGAAACTGATGCTAGCTAGAAGAGTAAAAAGGACATAGCCACACCATGCAATTGAATTTCATCTTTCTGAAAATTATAGCTGTAACAAAATCTTGCATGTGCGTGTCCGTATTTTTTTTCCTTCAGTAGGAGTCATCCCAGTGACAACTCTCAGTAAGTAAACTTGTCTTACTGGAGCCAGGAGTAATCCTGTGTTGCCTTAGGAGGGGTAGCATTTCACCTGACTTGCACACAGAGGGTCAGGTCTCAATACATGAGAAGATGGCACGTGCTTGTAAACAACTAAAGGAAGATGTGGGTAGTGACTGGAGGGACTGAATGGCCAGAAGGTCTCCAGTTAACCTGGGAGAAAATTTGGGTGGTGTGCCTGCCACATGTATGCCTCAGCATGCCCATTCCCGATGGAGCACAGCTCTAGGTAGTTCTTATTGACTCAGGAATTTGTGGATGCTTCATGCTTTGGAGAACCTGACTAAATAAATATTTAACTACCTCACAGGGGCTTAATTAATGCTCACAGTGGACTTTGAAATAAAGAGAAAAGGCAAGGGCTGCTTACACTTCATCTTCAGCTCAAGCACGAATTCTGCTTGTTTTATTTTTTGTAAGTGATATGGGAGCAATTCACATGTTAATTTTGTCATCTGTAAAAGGCTTGTGATAGAAAGAGTGATGGAATGAAAAGGAAAATGTGTATTTGGTAGGTTCCACTTGTCACTGCATGTACAGGAACCTGTCACAAGCAAATTGCGATGGTAAATAAACACTTTTGATCCTTGTGGACTTTAGGATGTGTGGCCCTGAAAAGTGGATTCCTTGCTGACCTATGGAGATAACTTTGGTTTGAATTCTTGGGAATTGCTTATCAGACAGACTATATGGCAAGCTGGGCCTCCACCAGTGTGTTTCCACTTTGGCTGGGTTCTAGTTTTCAGCTCAAATGCGAGGTGGGAAGAACATGTGTGGCTAGTTCCAGCTGCTTCCAAAAAGTTATTACATCTCAGACAGCTTAGGTTCAGGGGGGGTCCATTTGACTTAAGAGGGGAGAATGACCAATTCCCTGGCTGCAGGAACCCAGTGCTCCCTGGGATGCCTTCTACATGGAGGGACTGTTTAAAGCAGGGCTCACTGCAGGACTGTGTGGTAGGAGGGCACAGACCTTCCCTGACTCTGCAGAGGAGCTGACCGCTTTCTGTCTCAAATGCAGGCTTATTTTGTCTCATCAAATTAAGTGGTCACTGTTCAAGCAAAGCTCCTGTTGTAGTGTCCATTGCAAATCAACAAAAACAAAATTAAATTGCATCCTTAGGTGGAAATTTGTGTCTGTGGGCAGTGTTCTCTTAGCACAGAGTTGCTGTGCATTGGAAGCAGAGGAATTCAAGACTGACTTTGGCATGATGTAGGATTTACACAGACACATCTGACAGCTCAATCTAGGCTGCAGTCTTTACCACTGTGGGGTTAAGATGGACAAAATGATGAAAATCCAAAACAGAGTATAAGTTCAGAAAAATACTAATTAAATTTAGGAAAAGGGTCCTGTCTCAGATTCACTTCTGAGTCAGAGGCCTCTAGCAGAGAAAAAAGTACAACAGTATATTTAAACTCTAATTCAGATGCAATGGACACATTTCTATTGTCTTGATTTATATTACAATGGGTGCTACCTACTGTATTGCAGTTAAATGTAAAGGATGAAACACCAATGAACTGTGATGAAATCAAAGCACAATTGCATATTCAAATGATACAAATCTGTACACTTCCTAAAACTGCTTCTACTTGCTTCAAGATGCAAGAAGAGTCTTGTTTTCAATACAGTCACACATTCTTGGATGTGAGGCAGCTTAGGGAAGTCACCTAGATGGGTGGATGTGCTTTAGTTTGTGGAACAGTGTCTCTATGGCTTTGGTAGTGACAAATCATGACAGTAAAAAATGCAAATTGATACTTTGGTAAATATTCCCTTTCTTTGGAACCTGGGCATGTTTCATCATAAGTACACGTAGGATGTTTCTGGATTTACACTACGATATTTAAAGGGGAAATGCCTTAGGTTTTAATGGGACCAACTCACTAACTAGCATAACATTTTCAGCATCATTAACATGAACAGTAACTTCACCCACTTGTGTCAGAGTGAAATCTTATTTCTTCCGAACCTTCTCTCTCAATGAAGTGAGCTGATGATTTTTTAATAAAATGATAAAATTTCTGATTTGAATCTTATTTTTTTCTGGGAAAGTTTAATGGAAAATAATAGGGTTTATGGTAAGGATTAATTTGGTACAGTGTTCTACATACTTAGATTTCCCAATCATTGTAGGAGTTAAAAATCAGAATCCCTTGAACTGATCTGAGGAAGACATTTTTTTATAAGCCACAGAAGAGTAACCCAATTGTCTCCTTTTCCAGTTTTCAGTTTAAATGGTGGAAAATCTAAAGCTTTTGGAAATAGTATAGGACTACAATAGATTCTTAAAGCCCTTGTGACACAACTGTTTGATGATGTCAAGCTGGAATCGAGCATCTCATCTATTATAGAAAGAACAGTAGCATTTTGCTGCTGAAAAGCTTATTAATATATTGGATTTTATTTTTTTTTTTTCTTTTTGCTTTTCCCAGCGTTCAGCATCCTTAAGCTTTGTGGGCTTTCCAAACTGTTCAGAAATGGAATTATCTCCAGCAAGGTTATCCAGCTCGGCTGACCCACAGGTGAAATGTGCAGCTGCTGTGACACTTGGCCCGTCCCCAAACACCCTCTGTGACTGTGATACTCCACCAGAGCCCCTGCCCAGCTACAGCCTGGCACTGGGCAGAGCTCCCAGTGACCTGAGCCCTGGGGCTCCTGCTGGCCTCACACCAGGTGATGCACTCCAGGGAGGCACCAAATGCAAGGTAGGAATCGCTCAAATTCCTCTGCTGAGAGCGAATCCACTTTCATTTACAGCATGTTGTTGTTGTTAGTCAATCAGTCAAAGTAAGTTATGGTTTCAAGGAATAAAGTTTTCCTTATCTGGTATTTGAGGACTGATTATAAATTATTTTTTTAACATGAAAAGAAAGATAACTAATAATAAAATTCTGCATTTCTTTTCCCCCCCACCCCCTGAAGCTGGAAAATGAAGACCTCAGTGCTGTGGATTGTCTTCTAGAAAACAGCTTGGCTACTGCTGGGCAAGAGGTAGTTAATGAATTAACTCTTTCTATGCAAAAAGTGATGGAAGAACCTATTAATCTTTCAATCAAAAAGTCTCAGCATTGCACTTCTCCTTCTGAACTGCTCAGCAACACTTCTTTCCTGCCTGTGAATGCCAGAATGAGACAACCTAGAAGCAAAGAAGGTACCAGGCTTTTAATTATTTCCTTTAGGTTTTGGGGTTTTGTTTTCTCTTAGCACTGTGCATTGGAAGTACAGCAAAGCAGTATGCTTATTAATATACTTACATGTAAATGTGTTTTTCCAGCAAGCTTCAAATATTATCAGAGTACTTAATCCAATGGAAAATTGTGTTTGATCTCATTTGTGGAGGAAAAACATAGAAATGATATGCTTTGAATTTGTAACATCCCTCATCTGCGAAGCAGAAACGAGTGTGACTGTGTGAAGTACCTGGAGTATTAGTTCTCTTAGAAGCACTCCTGTTAATGAGACCTGCAGTTATGACTATTGAAGAGCTGGTTTGAAGAGTCCAAATTCAATTAAAAAAACCCACATTACTTCCGAAATGTAATGTGCCTTCTGCTAAGTCTTTCACATCTGTAGCATACCAAGTTTTTGTTAATACGTTGCACAGTGTGTGCCTTTGCTTGGCTCTGTCTACTGTGGAACATTCCCTTCAGCCAAGGCCTATTTCTTCAGCCCTCATGGAGAATTAGACTTTACTTAACTCTTTTCATGGGCAAATTGCCAACATCGTTGTGCTGCACTGTAAAGCCTCATTCCTGCAAACTCTGAAAGTCAATGGGACTATTCATGCAAGCAAGGGATTGCAGGATCAAGCTGTTATCCCGTGACTTATGCCAATATTTGGCTGCATTTCTCTATAAAAGATGAATTAATATTTCTATCTCTGTGCTGTATTTTTGTTCAGAGAATTCTAATTAGAACAAAGGAGGCCTAGCCCAGTGAGCCAAGGAAATGTATTTGTCTTCTCTTCTACATCCCATGCCAAATCGTGGCAATTATGCCACAATCATTTGTGTGAGTTGCAAGAATCAGGAGCACCCCTAAAAAGCTGTGCCTCAGTCAGGCTGAAGTGGCTCGGGGAGGAGCAGCTGTGCAGTGCCTGGTGTGGGCTGTGTGACACCACACACAGAGGCAGCCCCAGTGTTCAGAAACTCGCTGTCAGTAGTAGATGCTACACATTTGCTGGGTATAAAGTGCAGGCCCTGTTGTGCAAAAGGGTGGAAGGCTTTGAGTGTTGAATTCAGTGCTGCTCCCTTTTCACGAGGAAGGATCAGGAGTGAGCAATTCCCGTCCTGCTGTCCCTGTTTAAGGGCATGCAGTGAGGGGAGACCTGAGGAGATACAGACACTAGTGCACCATAAAACATGAATTGTGCTGCAAAGGCAATGTTAACTCTGCTGGTGGCTCTCGGTAGGACTTGCTGGCTTCAGCATTGCTGTGCTGCCAAGCCTCATTCCTTCTGGTATGTGTCTCCAGTGACTCATCCTTTTCTAATAGCAAACCTAAACATTTCAGCTTAATTTAAAACAAAATAATTCTTATCCTAGGCACAAGGGATGTGGTAAAAATTGTACAAAATGTCATCATTTTCCCTCTTATGGCCGCTTTTTTTCTTATGACTTGCATAAACACCCTCCCCTCCCCTCCTCTTTTCTAGACTAAACAAATCTGATGGTTTCAGTCTCTCCTCATGGGTCAGGGGTTTGATTTTTTCAAAACCACCTCATTCCTGCTGTGCTATTTTGGGTTCTCTGCAATTAAGGAGTGCTGCCCACAGCCAAACGCAGTGCTCAGTTGAGGCCTCTGGGGTGCTGTGCAGAATCAGGGTATCTGCTCCTTGTGTTATACATTCCTTGCTGCTGGTAATACCCTGCAGGATGGCATTCCTCTCTTCTGCAGCAGCAGCATTAGGTGGTTGACTCATGTGTAGTGTACAGCCCACTTTAACCCTTAGCTCTTTCCAAGAGCATTTTCGTAGCCAGTTGTTTTCCTTTGGGATTCGTTCGACCCTTCATGAGCACAATACAGTTATCTCAATTTAGTCTTACTGATTTAGGAGATTTTTTTCTCTGATGTACTAAGGTCTATTTTTAACTGAAAACATTCTCCACAGTGCAGCCCCTCTAGTTCAGTGTTTTCCACAAATTTTATAGGCACTGTTGTTTGATGGGCCCAGTTGCTGGTGGACATACTGGTTAATGTAGGAACCCAGCATGACTGGAACATCCTCTGCTGTGACAGTGTGCAATGAGAGCCGCTCCTTCACCTCAATGTGCAGTCTCCCTTTAGAGATTCTGTCCATGACAGGGCTATCCACCCTTCACCTGAGCAACAATCACAAGTGAATAATGCCTTAGGTGTGATGTGAAATGCACCTTTCCTTGTTAGTCTTTATTTTATTGTGTTTCCTGTGGTGGGAAAAACCAGAGTATCCTAGAGGCACATTGCTTTCAAGCCATGGCTGATGTGCAGTTGACCTGAGCTAGGTTTTCTTTTTAAAAGCATGTTTTCCTGGCCCTCTCTTATCTCGAGATAACCATGATATTACATTTGTTTCTTGTTAGTATTGGCTACGTCAAACTAATTCCTAACAAGAGAAGGTGAGATTATGAAATTTTTCAGTGGACTTGTATTTATGAGGGCATCCACTGGGACATTTTTCTCCACCCTGTCCTATCTCCCCAGAACTGTTATTACTTGTGTTTAATGTCAGTCAAAAACTACAGCTATATGCTGCTAGAGCTACATAAAGCTGCAGCTAAATGCTTATATAGCAGACAGTTCTGAATTCATGTGTTTATATGTTACAGAGGTTGGAGGAAAGAAAGGAATTATAGTGTAACTTTTGTCCTGCGGTGGCAGATGGGAGACACAATTTTCTTCCTGTTTTCAAGTAACTGGAATTATCCAGAAGCTTCTTAGCATGGAGCTGGATGGAGAACACAGAGATTTCCTGAGCCTTGGGGGTTCAGACTTCAGTAGGTCTGTTTTCCTCAAGCGAAGGCTGTACAGCAAAGAGGATTACCTACGTCGCTCCATGTATATGGATGAATGTGATATGGCTGTGTACATGTATAATTCCCTGGGAATAAAGCCATTTCCACAAAATAGTTTGTAAACGCTCCTCAGATTTAGAACAGAAGCTGTGGTTAAAAGTAAAAATGAAAGACAAAGGCTCTGCACCAGAACAGAAAATAGCATACACATTTTCTATACATATAGATGAAATGATTCCGTAATTCACTTATGATACCATATTAAACACCAGTCAGAAGTACATGAATATTGAAGTACTTTCTATCCTAATCTGCCTGTGATATTATAAATATTTTATTCGTTTTCTTATCTTCTGTTCCAGATTCCAATAACTGTGAAAAGGAACATTTTGAAATGGATATGAAAAGCAATCAGAATGTCAGGTAGCAGAGTCTTTTTTTTTTTTTTTTGTACAAAAGCACTGGCTGTGAAATTTTATGCATGCATTTAGAAAATTTGTCATACTTAATGATGATGGAGAACTTCAAAAGAATTCTAGATTCCTTATAGGTAATACTTCTGAAAGTTGTAAGATGGTCTCAAACTTGAAAAAAACAATGAAAAAGAAGTGGTGAATTAATGTATTTCTGTGTAATTTTCCAGAATGAATAAATGTTTGAAAACTTATCTCACTTGAACAATTAGGAAATGTTAAGCCCCGATGAAAACTAAAAGATATAATGGGAACAGGATTAACATTACGTCAACAATTTTATAAAATTTAGTTTTCAGCCACTGCTGTGATAATATGATAAAATTGATGATGTGCTATGTTCCTGTTGAAGCCAGCCACACCAAAAAGTATCAAGTATGACTTCAGTTGGGGTAATTAAGACAAGAATATACACAGCAGGGCAAAGCTTTAGCACAGAAGTTAGTAACGTATTTACGCATATGATCAATTTAAAGCGATTGCATTCACATTTCTTAAAGAATTGGTTTGTGAAAAAATGTCCAGATTTTCAGTGTTTGGCCACCAGAGTCACAGTTACAAAGGAGAAGGAGCAGAAATGATGGTGCATGAAACTGAGTACGGAGGAGAATTTTGTGGAATACGGATGAATTTAATCATGTGTCCTTTTGTCTCTAGAGCTGCCCCTAAGGAGCAGAAGATCCCCTATGTGCGACTGGAACGTCTGAAAATATCAGCCTCAGAAGTGGGGGAGCTCCCAGTGTTTAAGCTCCAGCCACAGGACAATGAGCAGGAGGGCAATTTCCTCCTGGTAATTGAGTGTGGGACACGGTCCTCAAGTATGTCCATAAAGGTGAGTGGGATTGCCTTGAGGTTTTACCTGCCTTCTCTCCTTTATCCCGCTGGTTTCTAGGCACAGCTTCTGGAATACTGTACACTAAACAAGTCTGTTGTTTTGTTTCACCCTCGGGTACTTCTGTGGTGGGTTGAGGTAAAGACAATACAGCTTTTAGCTTGCTGTGGAGCTCCCTGCATCTTCCATTTCCAAGAAGTCTGTAGTGTTTTCATACTCCAAGAAACAACTTGGCTTACCTGTCTGGTTATAAATACAAGATAAATAGCTTAAAACTGGCATGAATGTATATTCTAGTGAGAGGAACCGATCCCAGAAATCACAGTGTAATAGATTTTTAAAAGCCTTTTATTCTATTGCTTCAGTGGAGTCTTGAGTGTGAACTTCTTTCCACAGAAGGAAACAGGAATTGCTGGGGGGAAAAAGACCTATACTGGGGCTTTTTAGGGTGGGGGGTTTGAGCTGTTTACAGTAAAATTTGCAAGTAAGATTGTAGAATATCCTGTTTCTATCACCTGTGGTGTAGAATCTGCACAGCTCTCTCTCAGTGCTACTACACTGTGGTATGTGGAGGAAATGACCTGACCAGGGTGACCTGGCCAGCCAGTGGCAGATGCCAAGACCGTGGGCCTGCTGAACCCCAGTGCCCTCCCCAGTAGAGTTCACTGCAGAGAAGTACTTGGAAGTACTTGTTGGAAAATTGTTGGTCGTTGTATCTTCCAAGTACAGGAAGTACTTGGCTATCTGCAGATAACCAATGATGTTTTATGCTGATGTATGAACATGATGATTGTGTGATCCCAGATTTTTCTTTCTCCAAGATAAATAAAGATAGTCTAGCTGAAGGACAGAAGTCCAAGGAAGAGAACTCAGAGGACAGAAGATTTCTTATCTCCCAGGCTGCAGGACAGACACAATCTCCTCCTGTAGATACTTTGTCTGTTGATCAGAAACTCAGCAATGGCATCTCCAGCATGAAAAAATCCCCAGTTACTCAGGAAGTCAGTCCAATTGAAAACGAGGATTTCTGTGCTGTGTGTCTTAATGGAGGAGAGCTGTTGTGCTGTGATCATTGCCCCAAGGTCTTCCATCTCTCCTGCCATGTTCCAGCCCTGCTCAGCTTTCCAGTGTGAGTATGGACGACATTTCACTATCGTGCTGTTCCTGTTCACTGCCTGGGGGCAGAAGATATCCTCAGGGATGGATGTTTAGCCTTATACAAGTACAAGGACTGCACCTCTCACTTGCCTTTTTTGATGCTTTTTTGTCTTACATGCTAGGAACCAGATGAATTATGAAAAGTAGCTGTTTCCAGCCACCATGCCCTTTCTGCAGTTAACTGGCCAGTACAGCAAAGGAGGTGGCAGACCTGAACTTAAAAAACTTTCATATGACTCACTGGAGAAAAATAAAATCCTAACTCTAATGTAACATCTGGAGTGTAGACATCAGCTCTTCTTGGCAGAACAGAGACTAGCACAAGGGCAGGGCAGTCTGTGAATTCCTGTTCAGTTTGTTAGAAATCTTATGGGAGATGTAGGATTATCAGGGCTGCTGTGGAAATATTTAAGTCATTGGTTTCCCTAAGATATGTTCTCTCGCAACTTGTCGCAGATGGATTGTATGCAGTGAGCCAGAAATACACGTCCACATACCAAACTCTAAAGTGAAGCTGAATAATGTACATTACTGTGGTGTACAATTCTGAATTCTGTTATAAATCATTACTAAGTGGAACCAAAGTCTGCTTCATTTGAGCCAAGCCCAAATAATTGTCTCAGCTGAGAAAAATATATTGTAAGGTATTAATTTGGAGATTCTGGTTTGTCCTTTCTGTTCAAAAACCAGGACTTTTCAGCTCTTGGCTTTTCATTCCTTTCTCTAGTTAGTGGAGTTATTATTACCTTCTAGTTTCAAAGCAGTGTGAAAACTAAGTTTTCCTGTTAGAGTAAACTTTCTAGACAAAATTAAACTCTAGTGAAGTAAATTAATTCCCTTAAGTAAAGTTTTATATTCATAGTTCTTTAATATATCTTCATCTATAGTTATTCAGACCCTGATATTGCAGAAGTTGCATCACTGCCTTCCCGAAATTCTTCAAAGAGATTCTGAAAATGCATCTGCTAGCAAGGACACACATACCCTTGCAGAATTATGTCTGTTTGGTTAGAGGATCTGTGCATTATCACACCTTTTCTGACAATGTTGATTTCTTAGAGAAATATGTCCATTATCATATCAGTTGATAATAAATATCTCGAATATCAAAGGGGTCTGGGTTTGTGTTATGAACCAATTGCTGCCTGTTTTTCCTTAATATTTTTTTTCAAAGCAGCACTTGAATCAGTGCAGCTGCATACACTGCTGGTAGATGATTTCAAACACAATTTTGTCATTTTCTTTTCCTTTGTGACAGAAAAAGAGCTGTGAAGAGAATCTGAAATGATTATACTTCTAACTGGATTCAAATCCAATGAAGAATATCTAGTACAATGGGCTTCAGATTGCCTGCTATCGTAATGCTAGTTAAGGATGAGACTTTCCAAATAGTGATTTCTGAGATTTGCTGTTTGACAAGGTTGTGGAAAAAATTCCCCAGGAGTTTTTTGGTTTCTTGTTTTGCAGGGGAGAATGGGTGTGCTCGCTTTGCCGCAACCCAGTGAAGCCAGAGGTGGAATATGACTGTGAAAACACACGCTACAACCACAGCTACAATGCACAATATGGCCTTGGTGACTGTGACCAGAAGGTGGGAATCACTATACATTGCACTCTTTAGAGCAGGCCACCTGATCTCAGCATGAGGCTTTGCCTTTTCATGGGAGAGATGATGGTTTTGACTTGGCTGCTACTCAAATGTTACACACAGTGGTAAATACAACAAAAGCATTGTTACCATTTGGTTATACCATTCTCTTCTTTCTAGACATTGCTGCTCAATTTAAAAATGAAAGTCATGTTATAGAAAGATGAAGCAGACAGGTGTGGAAATCTTTTCTCCTTTGAACAGGGAAGACACGCTCAAGAGCAGAGCTTCCCTGAGTCATTTTTGCCTGGCTTTTTGACACTGAACCTTTTTCTTTTAAAACCTGGCATCTTCTCAGACTTGGGCCAGTGCTGTGACATTTTTGTCATGAAAGCATTTTTTGAATTTCAGTTGGACTGAAATAATCATGCAGTGTTCATATGTCCCATTAGTTCCTTTGAAGATGACATTCAGCCTGTTAACTCAGCCTAGATGAAAACTTATCAACATACACACCTATTATCAGTTTCCTCTACCAAATCTTCCATGAAAACAGTGTCTTTTCTCAAAGTCCTCCTGGTATTTGAAAGACAGAAATTCAGAATAGATGTCCTGTGTATATTGGTGACAACTGGACAGAGAGGAGGAGTCCACACAACTGAGTGCAGATGCTGAGCTGGCCCTGTTTCCACTGGATTTGGTACAACTGGACAAAAAATTTTGGGAGTTATGTCTTGAATAGTGAAGTCCTATTTAAAAAATTGAGTTGATGAAAAATTCCTTTGTTTGTGAGAAAATATGGCTTCTAATATTTTTGTAGTGCATTTTTATTGAAAGAGCCAAAGACAAGAATAAGTGTTTTACAAGTTAATGGTGAGTAAAAGGAGCTTTTTCATACAGTACTACTGACTTATATCTGTTTGCATGAATGAATATGAGCAGTGGGAAACATTGCCCATTTACCTCTTTCCATATGTTGCTGCTGTTCTCTTAGTTGAGAGCCAAGGAATAGATTTGGAGTGCAGAAAGTAAATAATGATAGTGATTAATTCCCAAGAATTTCCAGGAAAATACTTATTTTCTTTCATTTCTTGACTATCCTTATTTTCCAAGGTATAAGAATGCTATGAGGCAAAATGTCCCCCAGGTTAGAGTGAAGTGTTCAATTTTGCATCAGAAATGAACACTCCACCTGAGAATTCTCTTTTAACTAAGGGAAAAAGTAAATTCACTTGTTTTGAATTAAAATGTATTTTGATTCTGGCTTCCACAGAAGTGTGAAAAGCTGGTGCTTTCCCTGTTCTGCAGCAGTATGAGCCTCCCGTTCCATGAACCCGTCAGTCCCCTGGTAAGTACTGCACGTGCACGGATCAGAGGGAATCCAGAGAACCTCACAAGTTCCTCCTTTGTCTTCTTGAAAGATATTCATGAGGTTTTATTCTGAACAGTATTGCTTCCTAGGGATGGGTGGGTGTTTTCCTCTTGCAAGTGCCTTGAAGGTGTGAGGCCCAAGGCAGGTAAATGCTGACCAATTTTCAGGCCACATTTGGGGGCCAATTTAAGATGCTGGTAGAATGGTAAAGGTGTATGAGGGGTTCCAGTGATTAAAAAAGTTGACTTGCCACACACAAGGAGATTGTTGTACTGTCATAAGAGAGGTCTGCTCTAGAAGCAACCCCGAACCCCCTCTTTTCTTGTGCTGTGCACAAAGAGGGTGAATGTGACTGCGTGCAGGGGAAGATGTAGAGATTTCTGCTTCACCCATGTACTCAGCATTTGCAGTATTTAACTGTCTGCCTTAAGGGAGATGGAGACTCACACTATTGTAACAATAGAATACAATGTGCTACAAGTTGAAGGGGGGAAAAATAAAGGTTTTATGTGAAGGAGTAGTCCAAATAATGATATAAACCCCGTTCCACCTAATAAAGCTTGCAATGAACTTATGGAACAGATTACCTAACATGTCGGCTTGGACCCAGAAAGATGTAAGGAATGGGATATCCTGGTGGCTGGTGCCCATTGAAAAAGACTTTTGTTGAACTTTTAAAAGAGTGCACAGTACCATATTTTGAGTCACTCTTGACAGACTACTTCCCACGTTATCAGCTGAAAGTATCGCAGCACATTCTTTTTGTAATTGTTTAGGGAAAATGTCAGCTAATTATCAGTGTTACATATATTATTGATCATGGCAAAATCGAGGTTATTGTTATCTGGGGATAAACTTTACAAAGTGCAGGCAGTAGAGTTGTCACTGAAGCATGCTATTTTCAAGATCAATCTTGCAAGCAAATATGTTTTAATCAAACCAAAAAGCATCCAGGAAGATGTGCAAGTACAGGAACTAAAAGATTAGAGCTCTCTGCCCTGATGCAAGGACTCCTCTGCAATGACTTTTGTCCAAACTTGCATAGTCATCGCTGGAGTGGAAGTGTTTTAATTAAAAATGTCACATACCTGTGTTTTATTCTTATTGCAGGCTCGGCATTATTATCAGATCATCAAAAGGCCAATGGATTTGTCCACCATACGAAAGAAGCTGCAAAAAAAGGACAAGTCCCACTATTCTGCACCTGAGGAACTTGTGACTGACGTGCGTCTCATGTTTTGGAACTGTGCAAAGTTCAATTATGTATGTTTCTAATATGCATGGGTGGGGGGTACACAGCAGGGGGTGGCTCCTTCAATGGCTGTCACTCTGGAGCAAGTACTGGTTCTATGGAAATCAGATATAGAATTGGGATAAACAGAAGTATTAATCAGTTTTGTTCTTTGGAAATGATGTTAGGGTTTTTTTTAATGACAGGAACGAAGTTTTATGAAGTTATATGTGTGTCTGAGAACTTGAGATACATATGGATCTAAAATTAAAGAGGGACATCTTCACAGACAACTCTGTGGAATGTTGTTGAGTTTGCTGGGAGAGGCCAGTCACAGCCAGCAAAATACCTAGGGAAAATCAAATGCATAGAAATTCCTAAGCAGTGATGACTGCTGTTCTTCCTAGTTCACCGCACATCTCTTTTTCTTAGAGGTGCACAAATGTGTTCCTTAGTAGCAGCATCTGGTTTTTACTTACACTGGAAATGCAGAGGGACTAATGGGCTGTAGAAAGTGTGCAGGGACTAATGGAGATGTAGCAGACAGAGCCAAGGTGAGATGTTGGGGTGGGGTAGTTATTTGGGTTTGATCCTTGATGATTTCTGCCTGTGGTAGCACTGAATGGTTATTCATTCCCTTACAGCCAGATTCCGAGGTTGCTGAGGCTGGACGATGCCTGGATGAGTTCTTTGAGGACAAACTGAAAGAGATTTATCCAGACAGGCATTTCCCTTCAATGCAACAAGATGACTCTGATTCTGAAGATGTGGAAAGCCAGAACAGCCAGGTGCCATGCCAGGATTTCCAGTGGCCGTCGTACGGGCAGGAGTGCGTTCAGCCCAAAAGGAAACGGCGCCACGCTGTAAGATTGCAAAAGCAAAAGCATTTGGTTGCTAAGTGGCCACCCTGCTAACTGTTTACAGCTACTGATGGGAAGTTTTGGCAGGACTGTCTAGGAAAACTGTCAAGCTTCTATCACGGATGTGTGATCAGTTCTACAATTTTATGTCAAGGTCCCTTGAGTGGAATAAAGTGTCAGATGTGTATAAGTGTGCGAGCAGGAGCAAATGAAGCCTCTCAGGCTGCACAGCTATCTTCCTAGCAGAAAGCTCTGTCAAGGTTTGTAAAAAGACTAAGCCCTTTAGCTATTCATTGTTTGTTTCCTTTGTACACAGGAAAGCGAAAAAACTAAAAGAATGATGTTTCAGCCAGCTAACAGCCTTCCTCAGGTATGACCTCCTCAAGATATGAGATTTGAGGAATCCAGCAGCGTGACTGGCAGAGTTAAGGTGTGTGGGAGGAAAGCAAAGCACTTGGGCTGTTTATTTAAACTCTCCTATTCTGCTGACCATATGCCTTATTTCCAGATCTTGTGGATAGACAACAGATCCAAAATGTTTAAATCTGTCAATATTCCACCTGTTAAATCACGTGTATGTCTTGCAGTGTTTACACTGAAGTACTAATGTTTTGGTCATAGGTAATGATAAATAATAATATCTCATACTGCAGTACTGTTTCATAATCTGTTGAATGTGACATCTCTATTTTATAGAGCACAGGTAACCATGTAATAATCTGGCAATCTCAATGTGAATGTTGGCCATGCTTTGTGACAAATACAATGTGTAGCCGTTAAGGCTGTAATCCTGTTGTTTTATTCAATGCTTCTTCTGGGAGCTTGGCTGCTCAAAGCCTATGAGATACAGTATAATGTGATTATCTGATTAGCTGTTTCTTTTGAAGCACAGCATTTTCATTAAATCATGAAAGAACAAGTGCTAATAGTGCTAATACAAGGGCTCTGTGAGAGCTGTTTCTCAGTGCGTACTGGGTGCTCTGTTTGCAAGGCATGATTCTTCTGGAATCTAATTCATGCTTGGTAAAGCAGTGTGGGATTTTGTAGCTCTCAAAGGCAGCATTTTTATACAACCCAAGGCAGTTGTTTTTCTATGAAGCAGATATTGGAATTCACTAAATTAACTATGCAGTGAATTACATGGTTATAGAAGTGCCTATAAAATAACGTCATTTATTTCTGATTTTCTCTTTGCTTATTACCTGTAGTTGTGATTACCAGCAGTACTAGAAGATGATGATGCATATATATGTAGAAGGTCAAACAGAAAGAAAGACCGTCTAAGCCTTTTTTTTTCTTTTTTTCTTGCTGAATTTCACAATGTACGGGCAGAACACCACCAACAGCAGGTTTAGAGTTCCCTTGAACAAAGGTTGCATGTCACCGTAAAGTCTGAAGGGTGGGATGGGTAACAGGACATCACACCTGAGCAGAGTGATAGTTTGCAAGCTGCTTCCCACCCCTTCCAGCAGCAGGTGAGCCAGATCTTTGCATGGCCAGGGCTTTCTTCACGTATGTGAGGGACATCTTCCTCCTTAGAGCTCCGCCCAGCAGAATAATCTGGGCTGGGGTCCAGCTCTGGGAGAGGAGGTTGTTGCAGACCTCAAACACAATTAAAGGTCATTTTAGTTAGGTTCCTGTAAATAAAGATGATATTTTCAGCATAGTTTATATAGGCTATTTTGTCTGGTAACCATGTATGTTATTTTAGATAACACTTTAAAGTAAAGGTTTATATATGAAATAATAAGACATGAATGTTATATTCTGCTATCCGTGTGACTTACTGTTTGCCCTTAACTTGGTAGTGAGCTCATCTTTTCTTTCCTTTGAAGAAATGAAAATCTGGATATTAGAAATCGACTGACAAACTGTGAGATGAGGGGACAGAAAAATGTACATTTTCTAAATGTGAATCCATATATGTTTTCTTTCTGTCAAATTCCTCAAAACAGAGTCTTGGCACAGGGCAATGAGTGCCGGTTTGTCACTGAATTAATCACCCTTATCTGTGCTACAGGTATCCCTTTTTCTCAGTTCCTCCACCAAAGACCTATCTTTTATGATGAATAGTGCAAAAATTATATGCTCTCTAGATTTCATCTAGGGGCAGTGGTAGAAATGTGAGAGATTATTGATGGCTTCCTCTTTTCCTGGAAGAGCAGAGTCAACAAGAGCCTCTTTCTGTTTCTTAAAGGCTGTAAGGTTATTAACAGTACCATTAATTTTGGAGAACACCTGTTGAAATAAAATGTATCCAGGGTATATTATGCCTTTATTAAAAACAGAAGTTTTCCAATTTGTTGTCATAAATAAAACACCTTTTGGGGGGTGTGTGCTGGCAGGACTGAATGACCTGAGCACTCTTAAGGCTAACTTAGATTCTGATTAATACTCTAAGACTAGTAACTATTTAAAAAAAACCCTCATAAACCTCATGTCATGTTGGTAAGCAGAACAAAACCTGAAGTCCTATGTATGACTTCATATGCTTTCAAACGTGAATCTGTGGTCAGCAATTCGCAACAGAGTGCAGGTTATAAGAGCAATGTATTTTTCCTGCGTGTAATAGGTTACATGTAGAAAGGGAAAATCCTTTCTGTGTTTAGTTGGAAAAGAGATTAATTGCACTTTGATAATAGGTCTGTCAAAGAAGAAACGGCAGCTACAGATTTGGCTTTCATTCCCCCCTCCCAACAATTTCAAAGACCTGCTTGTTCCAGTATCATGACAGGAGAATGGCATCACAGTTAATACAAACAGATGTCTAACCATACAGATTAACCAATGACTGCATGTTTATGTGTGTAATGTGCACTGCTGAACAATAAAACATGTGAAATATCTTCTTGCACATTAATCTGAAATCTTTGCTCTCAGTACATCTGCTTTCAATTCACATATGGATCATATAATACCATTTTAACAATCATTAGCTAAGTTGCTCGTAACTTCTGATAGCAAAACCGAGCAGTTATGAAAGCAGCTATGCTAACACAGGAGACAGCTTGCTACTTGTGCTAATATTTTCAATACCAACTAGATATTTTGCCTTTTTGTTTTTCAGTTGCTCTAAGTTATTGGGAAACAAACATGACATGAACAAGTAGCAAAAAACATTTTTAGTTTAAATGTCTGTACGCATAAAGTGCCAAGGAACATGCAACTTATTAGTGAGAGGAAAACCATATTGTAATGCATTAATCTGGAGGAATCAGAAGAGATATTCTAAAATTGAAAATGCCAGAAATTGGAATAATTTACCAAAAAATAGAACAAAAATCCTCTATTGGCAAGAAGTCAAGCAGACACTGCAAATGTTTTAACATTATCATTATTGGTTCCTCTCTGTTTGGTTTATGGGAAAATAAAACTATCAGCATCAACTTTCTGACCTGGGGGCCTATTGGCTTGAGGGGTAAGGAATCCTCCTCTCAGGGTTAAAGCTGTGCTGTTCTTCAGACATAATTGGGAGATGATTTATAGATAGAGGTAACTTTTTATTGCATAAATGGGAAAATATAGAAAAACTTCTGGATATGCAATTCCTTCAAGTGTTAAATGTAGACAATGAACTGTATTATAGACAAAAAGCTAAATACCAGCTGAGCTTCTCTGATTTTATTTAGATATCAAATGAGATAATCTGTGGGAAATAAAGATAGGCAGTAGTCATAGGCTGAGGAGGATGCATATCTTTTGAAGCTGCATTTGTAGACCAGGAGCAAGAAGTAAAAAGTAGAGTGGTTGTTTTTTGAGAAATGTTCTTGTCCATTAGTAAACGTATGTGAAAGTACATTTTGGTGTGTAGTTATGTGTGTTTTCATGAGAGCATTTAGTAGACTGGTAGGATTTAGAATAAGGAGACTTACATAGAAGTTTATATTAGGAAATGTAACAGCAGGAACACAGTATTTGGATGGGTTTGTTGGGAAAAGTGTTTGCTGTGGTGGGAATATTACTGTGGAGATGGGAATTCGCAATGTTCAAATTTGTTGTCAAATATCCAGGTCCAGTTGTTCCCTTTTCATTCCAAGTGTCTGAAAAGAGGTTCTTGAAAGATAATTTTCAGGTAACTTCTTCCCGTTTAGGGTGTAGTTTGTGACAGACTCCCTGTAAATTTTCAAATCAGAGCTAATGTTTGGATTGTACCTTTAAAATGGTGAGATTTGCACATTGCAGAATTAGCTGTTTGCCAAGTCTTGTGCTGACTACCTGCACCAGGATGAGCGTTTCTCCTGGCTGAGTGAACAAACACAGCACCCTAACAGGGCTTCAGATGTTGAACTATGCTCAAAGAAACTCACAGAGCTTAATCTGGTTTTGTACTGGGCCCAGCAAATGTCAGCGTTTAGAGATCATTAAAAAGCATCAGAATTGTGATATCTTCAGATGATGACAGTAAAACAGATAAACTGTGTTGTGCCAGGGTATTTTATGCTGTTATTCCTGGATTGTAGGGTAATTTATAAATTAGTGTTCATTCTGTAAGTAATCGCATTTTTGCTATTTGCTACAATTTTAATGTTTCTTGCAACAGCATTAAAGCAGACCTAGATTTAAGTCAAGGAAATAGTTTATGCACATGTCTATGCCACACTGTGTAGCCTGTGGTGCACAGTGAAACTCTTCTGAATTTACAGCCCACTGGGCCAAGCTAAGCAGTTCTCTGCTGTAGCAGGACAGCAAATGGAAAACACCCTTAATTTCTAATGCTGAAAATATTAATAGAATGGGATGAGCACCACAGAACCAGCAGACTGTGCAAGTGTTCTGTATATCACAGAAATTAAACCAAAACCTTATAGGATATTTTATTCTATGGTATAAATAAAGTGAAAATCAACTCAAAATTAATCTTTAAGTCCTACCCAAACTCTGTCCTGCATCTTACACATAATTGTGAATACCTCAGGCATCTGCAGTGCAGTATATTAACATTTACAGGTGGGCTTTGGCTTGTGAAAAATAACATTAAAGAATTCAGTGCTTTAAGCAAATACTGGACACCCCTCTGTTTCCTTTTTCCTGTGGCCTCTGAGGGCTTTAGAAACATTGGTTAACTGGCTCTCATCCGTGTTTGTGATGTACTTATAAATATTTCCCATTTATAACTGTGGAAAACAGCATGACAAGCTAATGGAATGACCGAGCAGCAGAGATAGGAATTGAATACAGCCCTCAGACTTGGTTGCAGGATTACCATGGCGCAGTGTTAAATGGAAGCATTGTGAGACATCTCAGGTTTGGGATACTGAAACCTTTCATTATGGAAGTGGGGATTTGGCTCTGACAGCATGATGCAAATGATGCTCGAGCTTAGCACCTCCTGGAGCAGTGTCAGCAATCACACAGAGCTTGTCTTACCTACAGGGCAGCTCTGTTCAGTGAGGGGGAATGGGGCAGTGCTCAGTCCTCTGCTGCAAACTCACCACTACCTTACAGCTCGGGAGCAGCGGCAGTGGCCTGGGCAACGCAGGTGCTACAGCCATAACCTCTGGCTGAGTGGGGTTATCTCACGGATGTAACAAACAGCACGGATTTTCTCCAGAGAGTGAACCACATAAAGGCTCCCCAGAAGTAATATCCCATACCATTCAAGAAAGCAGAAAGTCTTAATCTTTATTTTTGATCTTTGAAATATCACAAAAATCTCTGCACTCTTAACCGCAGTGGGCCTGCCGGACAAGGAGTTCACAGCAATGGCCTTTTGAGGCGACAGTCTCACTGCGTGTTTGTAGCTCTTGCATCATGTTCAAAGCTCTTCCCAGCGTGCTGTGTTGCATCATACCAGCCTGTGCCATGGGGCCGGGAATCCCTGGGGGCAGGGAGAGACAGCCTGCGGTGGACACGTGCTGGAGAGGTGGGAATACCCTGGAGACATTCAGCCCCTGAGCTGGGAAAAGTGTTGCTCCAGCACACCCTTCATCTGCTATCTAGATGACTCATATTGTGAAAGAATATTTAATGGAATGAGAATATGCAATTTCCCTCCTTTCACTGGTCCTAATTAGGGCACACTGTAAATATATGAGTATATTTATAGCCACAGAACTCAACCTTTTACTCCACTCGTGAGACGATACCTGCAGAATTAGCCTGATTCTGTGTTCATTGGCTTTTACTGCTTCCAAATAATGCACAATTTACAAATAAATTTACATTGGTTGCCCCACCTCCTCCCAGATATCAGTACTGTAACGCCCTGCTCATTTTGAGTCAAGTTCTCTTGCATTATTAATTCAGGAGTTTGTAATTAAATGATTAGCTAATCAAATTGTTTCCTCCTGAGTACCTGTGCAAATGCATTGGAGACCGATTGATTTAACCGGGGTCACTCAAAGATAAATTGAGCCTTAACATTATGAAGTGTGAGAAACAAAGAGGAAGAGGCTTTCTGAGAAGAGTAGGAGGACTTGTGTCTTTTAGCCTTGTGGATGTTTTCTTGTAGTTCCAGGGGGGAGAAAAAAAGACCGGTTCTGGAGCTAGAGAACCAAAAATTAAACGGAGTTCTGTGTTACTATTTTACCTGATAAAACTTAGGGTCAGATTTTAAAATGCATGTGACAATATTAGCTGTTTTCTCCTTTGTTTTACACTGTCCCATCATATGGGAAGAAAATGAAAATTCTTTCAATGGAATTGAAGGTGAGTAAACACCAAGGGCGATACTGGGCGGGGGCACTGGCACAGCAGTGTTGTTGCTGGTTTTGTCAGAGAAGTTAAGTTCTGCGTATAACTTTCCTCACTGATTTGAGCCGAAGTGTTTCTGCAGCTCGTATGAAAAGATAAAATGCTTACACAGATGTAAAGGTGTGGGAGATAAAGAGAAGGTTTTTATTTCTCTCTCAGTTAGTTTTGCAACCAAACGGGTGTTCTTTCAGGTTCCTGGAAAGCATTTAGGTGCTGCTCACTGCCAGGGGTGGTGGTACAGCCTGAATGGGTCGGTAAACTTTAATGATGCAGCAAAGCTCAGCTTTTCCCGATATTTCCTGGACAACGACACAGCCTCTGGGAACGGGAGATTCACTGCCTTGGGGTAAAGCAGGTGGAGGGTCGGTGCTGGGTTGGCTGCAGGGCCTCAGAAGCGCTGGTTCCTCCAAAGCAAGGCAGCTGGCTCCCTCTGCTGCTTTCAGCACGATTTGAGTCGTTTTGAGCAAGAAGAATTTGCCTCCTCCGAGTCCTCTGGGTTCCAGTATCATTGCACCTTCTGGTTTTGATATGGTTTCCTTCCCTGGGAGGTAGCTACGAGGCTGCATGTTCCCCGTTAGCATAAAATCTGTACAGACCTTTACAAAGATTAATATATGTATTTATAACCGAGAATCAAACTGCAATGTGGCAGCTGATTGTAAGCATTTTAGGTAAGACCTCCATAAAACTGTAATTACACCCATCTGTTTCCCTTAAGTACCCAGTAGAAAACAGTTAGCACTTACATATCTCTTGATAGCTCTCTCTCAATCTGGTGTTATGGGGAAAGAGGGAAGTTAATTTTCCCCTTTATTTTCTTTCTAGAAAAAGGTAGTGCTTAAATTCAAATTTATGAGAAAAGCAAGCTGAAAGTATTTGTCAAAGGAGTTTAATTTGTAGATGGAGAGTGTCAAAACAACAGTTTTTCACAAGTCTCTCTAACCCTTATGCACCAGCTATGGAAAAGACAGAACAGGCACGTTTCTAATAAAGCTGTGGCCATATAAATAGATATTAACAATAAAACCCCCCACATACTATTTCTTAAAAATATGAGCAATGTCATCAAAACTTTTGGCCGTAAAAAGTGCTTTGCAAATAGCTGTAAACATTGAGAAGATTCACAAACGAGCCTTCCCCTTATGGCCTGGATGTTCTGTGATTATTTGACCAGATTCTCACCTGGGGTAAATGGGTGAGCACCTCAGTGGAGGAGGGGTGTGAGAAGCCAATTTGCACTGTGGTAGGGCTGATGCACTGACTCTGGAACTGATACATTTATATAGCAAAAAAAGACAAAATAACTGATTTGAGAAGGGAAAAAAAATGGACTACAAGAACCTGTCTGCTTGTGGGGCTTTTACCACTTGTTGATAACCATTTTGGAGACACTAGAGTTAGGATATTTGATACTGCACACTTTAAAATAGGGTTACCTACAAGAATTTGCCGACCTGGGTGCAACCGAGTTCCCTAAAGGTAAGCTCCTCATGCTTTTTGAAATGTCCTCACGTGCCATAGCACCTCGAAGTCGCTGTGGAATCTCGATGCCATCTGAGCTCATTTGAAGGAACTTGAGACCTTCCACTGTTGAATGATCCTCGGACACTCCAGCTGGGAGTGGGATGAACATCGGGACCAGGCGGTGCTGTCGCTCCGTAGGGGATGATCTGACCCTGCAGCAGCAGCTCCCAGGGAGGTTCCCGTTAAACTTGTAATGCCCGGGGCAGGGTCTCCTCATCCCGAGTGTGTCCCGGGCAGGGTCTCCTCCTCCCGGCTGCCGCCTCCTCCACGGCCGGTCCCGCGGCGCCAGTAGATGGAGCTCCAGGATCCCGATTGCTGAAGGGACCGTGAAATCGGTGTCGAAGGGGCAGGCGACACCTTGGTATTTTCCGGGATAGCTGCCATTTGCCCTTTGCTATGCTAATGAACTTGCACTGAGAAGTGAATACGAGCGCAGCACTTCCCAGGATTTGGGAAGTCAGGTTGGCTAAAAAAAAAAAATTCTTTTAGCATTTCATAGAATGATAGAACGATTTGGTTTGGGAGGGACCTTAAAGATCACCTAGTTTCCATCCCCCTACCAGGTGTAGGGACACCTTCCACTAGACCAGGTTGCTTAGGGCCCCATCCAGCCTGGCCTTGAACACTTGAAAGGATGGGGCATCCACAGCTTCTCTGAGCAATCTGTGCCAGAGCCTTGTCACCCTCACAGGTAAGAATTTCTTCTTGATACGCAATCTAAACCTACTGTCAGTTTAAAGCCATTCCCTTGTTGTCCTGCCACCACCTGCCCATGTAACCAGTTCTTCTCTGTCTCTCTTGTAGCTCCCTTCAGGTGTGGGAAGGCTGCAATTATGTCACCCTGGAGCCTCCTCTTCTCCAGGCTGAACAATCCCAGCTCTCTCAGCCTTCCCTCATAGAGGAGGAGCTCCATCCCCCAGATAAACTTAGTGGCCTCCGGACTCACTCCAACAGCTCCATGTCCTTCTTGTGCAGGGGAACCAGAGCTGGATGCAGTGCTCCAGGTGGGATCTCACCAGAGCAGAGGGGCAGAACTCCCTCCCTCACCCTGCTGGCCACAGTGCTCTGGATGCAGCCTGGGATAGGGTTGGATTTCTGGGATTTCACACTGCTGGGTCATATCTGGTCTTTCATCCACCATTTACTGCTGTGTGTACCTGTCCAAACATGGCTTCCCAAATTTCACTCACTGTCAGTGACACTGCAGCTCTTATTGCCAAATTATCACTGTCAGGGCAATTAAAGGTACTGGCACTTAAGAAGCCTATTCTGCATATTGTATCTATGGAAGTAAAAGTTTCTGGGCATCCATATTTAGGCTCTTGCTAGAATCACACTACTGTATGATAAAAGACATCATTTTCCATCTCAGGGAACCTGTTTCCTGTGGTGTTGCAGGGGCAGGGTGGCTGGTGGCACTTTATCACCTGTGTATTTCATGCTAGACCTATCCAAAACAGAAATAACCTTCTTTAGGCCCAAAGGAGAGGGGTAGGTGTACTCACACATCACAGGATAAATATTTAGATAAATAGCAAGGATATCTAAAGCCTTATCTAAAGCTTTCCTGTTGGTACACACTTATGCTGGATCCTGTTCAAAGTGCAGCTAAGTAGCACAGAGCAGTCAGAGCTTTCTAAATTCCCCTTTCAGATAAAGAAGTTTAGATGTCACATGTCAAATGTAATGTGACCTCAGGGGTTTCAGCCTAGTCTTTAATAGGCATTTCTCACCCTTGAGAAAATGCCTGGCTTTTGAAACAATGCCTTCTTTCAAGAACTTTGGCTTAATATTGTGGCATGAAGGTCAAGATTGTCTTGTACTGACTGAGAGGAGCACAGCAGCTTTCACAGTGGTTCCTTTCTTCATATGTGGCTTTTACTTGTGCTTAACATTTTGAACTAGAAAATGAAGAGAATGAGAAAGTAGCATTTTCTGCGTGAGGCTTTGATGTGTTTTGTCTTTTAGCCTCACTATGGTTGTTGTATTGTCATAATACTGAATTCTTATTCTCCTATTAACTGATGCCCTTTATTTGACAGGACTGTTTACTTCTGTTGGTCTTAAGTTTCTGGCAAGGTACACAGACAGTTTCGACTTGAACCTTTCTGTGGAAGGACACAGAGACAATTCAGTCTCTGGAATAAACAAAGAACGGACCCGTACGAGCCAGGTCAGCTCAACCCAGACACAGTGAAGGTAAATTACAGCACAGGCAGGCTGGGAGCAACCACCAGAAGGCCTAGAAAAGGTTATATTGAAACCTCTCAGGTCTGAATAGAGGCTGTAAAAGGAGCCTGCAAACTGTATGTGTGCAGTTGAGCCCAAGGGGCAGGCAGCCAGCAGACTGCAGTCTGGGGACAGTGGGGCAGATTCCCCAAAACAGCCCTGCTTAGGTTGGATTACATGTCCTTGTCATCACCCACCCTGTAGGAAGTCCTTTCCCTCTTACCCCGGGTGACTGGCAGGTGGCTGTGTGAGCTGGCTCCTGGCCTGCTTTCCTGGGGTGGGACAACGTGCCAGGAATAATGCACTTGTTTGGCAGCTTGGATTGGAACATGAATCTGCAATGTGGGTGTCTTAGAGGAGCCCGTGTTGCTTCTGATTCACAAGCCACAGTGGTCAAACAAGCAATTTTTATTGATGTAGCTGGCATGTTATGTGTGACCTCTTCTACTGGAAGTGGCCTTTTCTCAGAGGTACCTGAGTCACTCACTGTCACCTCAGGCTACACTTGCTGTGATGTGTTTTTTTTCTCAGACTGAAACTGAAGTAATTTAGAAAGGATGCCTGGAAGGACAAGAGAGAGATGGCTTAAGTAGTAGGGCTCTTCCCAAACTCTCAGGGATAATGAATGTTGAGGAATTGAAGTATACTTATAACCCGTTCCTTTTTTCTTTTTTTTTAAGTTGCCTTTTTGCTTGAAAGGCGTTCCCTTTTATTAAGTAAGCCTTTGCAAAAGCTCTCTTAGCATTGGTACTTGTGCTCACAAGCCAGGAACAGAACTGGAGGTGCTGTGCCCGAGTCACCATAAAATTGTAACTGGGGACTCCTTCCTGGAGCTCACTCCATGCAAGGAAAATTTCAATACCCCTTAAGAAACGAGAGCACAAGTGGTCAAACTTTAGTGGTAATGCCATGAAATAGTATGCAAAACAGGAGAAAACCCCATTTTCTCCCTAAGTCACCACAGGAGCCACCTGTTTTCAGGTTATTCCAGGGCTAAGAAATAGCTATGTCTTTATGTCTAGGAATTTCATAATCTTTCTTCAGGAAAAAAACCAGTGTCAGCTACACTGGCATATGAGGAATGCATAACAATCTACCTGGAGAAGCTGATACATCTGTTACCTGAGTCTTTAAAAGCTCAGTTCCTAAATGGGTGAATATCTGAGATCTAACAGTAAACTTTGGAAAGGTGGCCTGTCTATTTGAATTATGCTGTTTCAAAGTCCTGTGTAATATAGTGATACCAAGAGTTGGGGAGAATATCTTTTAGCCTGGCTTTTAAAATTTCTTTTCTTTAGGTCTAATTCTTTCTGAAGCAAACCTGGGGATTCAATAGTGGGTTTGGTAGGAGATGCCAAGCTCTTAAAAACACAGCGGGAGAGGCCACTGGGGTGAGCCCCTTCCAGTTAGCATGAGCTGGAACTGAGTGCCCTGAGGTAATTGAGGGAGATTGCAGCACCTTCAGATTCCCATTTCATAATGTATAATGAGCAGAATAAAAGCACTTTTTAAAATAGAACCTTTTAAATTTTTTTTCTTTTTTTTCTTTTTTTTTTTTTTTTTTTAACTGGAAAATCAAATATATTTCAATCAGGTACTTTGGGCATTGGTACTTATGAAAGAGAAATGACAATATTTTTGGCATGGGAAGAATATTGGAAGATTTAGAAAAGAAAATGGATAGCTACTGCATGAAGAGGTAGCTTTTAATGTGCTGATCCCCAGAGGTACTGCCTCTTGGGCTGGGAGCTGACTCCAGGCATGAGCATTGAGGTGATGTTTGCTGCCTCTCCAGTGGTGATTTGGGGAAACAAATGTAATTAATTGAAGTACCTTATAAATCGTGTTCTTAATGAATGTTATAATTTAAGAATAGTACTTACATTTATTAGAGACACCTCTATTTAGGAGTATTCCTTTGTTGTTTTTTTTTTCCAAAAATAAATTTATCTGGGTCTTAATAATTCCGGTGCCAAGGATTAAAGTCTCTGTTACAGGCAAGCCATGCAGTAGGTCCTACTGTTCCCCTTCTTCCACAGAGTTTTATAAATAAACAGAATGTACAAGTACACAGCACCAGGCATGGATTCACTTGCAGGATATGTCCTGTGTGCAGGGAGAGCCTCGTGTCTCCAGTCCTTGAGCACCATGGGTGGATTTCCTGGATGGTTCTGAGTGTATTTATGTGTCAAAGGTGATTTATGGGTCATGGTGTTTGTTTTAAATGAGTTAAAAAGCAGAGAGTTAATTTATCTTAAAATTAATAAATTGTAAGTATCTAGATTTTTCTGGCTTACCAGCTGAAGATTTTGGTATTCTCTCATATTTAACAGTCTGTCTGTTTTCATTATGAACTGAATTTGCAGTCAAGTACAGGGTTTAATTTTGATAAAATTATTATTGAGTAATGTGCATTGCTAACTTTCTCTGTTTGCCCATAATGATCCAGTTTATCCAGAGACTGCAGAAAAGGTCATCTAAGAGTTACTTGACTGAAGTACAGTGTGTTGGCAATATGAAATACCAACTTTCTAAATCAAGACATAAATAAGTCCTTTAACTTTACTGCTACTTTCCCCCTCTTTCCCAATAATGTAGCTATGTCCTGATTGTACTGCAGTGCAAACATTCAGACTCTTTGATCAAATCTACTTCATAACTGTGCAGACCTTGATCCTACAAAGCCCTTGCCTTCTTCACACAGAAGCTTTGTTTTGTATTATTCTTTTAAAGGCAGAGTGCTTTGCAGTCAGTTTATTTTGATATTCTGAAACCAGTAAAGTGTCCATGGCAGGGCTAAGGCACAAAGGTTAGCTGCTGAGTCTGGCTCTGTTGCCATGGCTGTTCTGGCATTAAGATATGTATTTAGTGTTCCAGATTTCTGATATTATTCATAATTCTAGGGAAAAAAAGAGTCAGTTAATGAAAAGCAAAGATTTTCAATTATGTAAAGGTAGGATTGCATCTCAGTGTTTTCCAACGCTGAAAATGTGGCAGAAGCATTGTTTCTCAAATGTAATGTGCTCTTCCTGAATTGCATTATTTAGCAGAAACATGGGAGTTGTGGGGATTTGGGTTGGTGTGGCGGTGATTTTAATTCACCATCTGCCTCCCTAGACCCTAATAGCCTTTCATTTATTTCATATTCACTAGGGCATAGAAAATGCTCAGGGTGTTTAAAATATTATGTGGTTTAGAAAGAACTGGATAAAAGAAATGATAAATATTAAGTATAGGTAGAATTAGGGTGAAAAGTTTTTGAGTGCTTTCCAGGAGGATGCACAAGCTCAGACTTGCCTGATCTACTTCCACATATGTCCCTTCACAGTCTCTTCTTCTGAGCCTTTTGGGAAGCTTCCTTATCTGCACATTGCTCTGTAAGGGGTAGGTGTGCCATCTGCATATTATTGTAAATTAGAGGATCCATCCATCTACTATCTTAGATGAGTATGGCTTTCCTGCAGGAATTTGTTAAATTGTGTAAATTTAATTTTCATATCCCTTCTGGAATATTGAACAAAACTAATTTTGTGACTGTAGGGTTTGAAAGCAGAAGGGGCAGTAAGCTAATATAATTAATCATTGTGTCATTGCTGCAGAATAATGGACTAATTCTCTTCCTAATTTCCAGTTACTTATCATTTGAAATCTCACAGGGAAAACAGCACTGTGTTAAAGAACAAGGAACAACCAATTAAAGTATGTGTTTTGTTTCATCATCTTAAGCAACTGTAACAGAACTGAGGAAACTCTGCTTGTGATTTATTAGTTGCATTTTTTGAGTTTTCATATACAGTTAGATATTTGCCTGAACTGCTTCATATGGAAAATGTAATGAATTTCCCCATATTGACATATTTTTGTGCATCAAATTTGCATTTTTTTAAAAAACAATCAAGTACATGGAATAATTAGCTTGAGCTAAAATGAACAAAACAAGCCATCTAAAACTATTTGTTAAAAATTCTAGATTTTTTTTTTATGCCAACTCTGAAAAATTAAAACCCCTTGCAGTTATAAGAATACAACTGTAATCTGACACTAAGTCCTAATTTGGGCCTCTTGAACTAAATACTTATATTTCTCTTACAGGACTGTTTTGAGTATTTATTTCAATGCTAACCATTTTAAATTTACCTACTACCTGTCACTCATTTTGGTGTGGGACTGTGGGGTCTTCTAAATCTTTGCAGGTTCAGGTTTAGACTGGTGCAACAAAGATGACCAATATTTCTGATATCCCCCACTGGGTTTGGAATCTGGGTGATTTTAGAGAGAATACCAAGAAGGTGAAAGAGAACAAATAGGAATGAAAGAAAAATTGGATCAGAGATGGAGCTAAGGGAGGAGCTGGGAAAAATAAAAAAAGCATGACAGAAATGACTGTGTGGAGCTCATAAAGAAGCAGCTGAGTACCAGATGAGGTGATGGAAAGGTAGAGTGGGAATGGAGGAGGGAATAGGAAGTTTTGGCATGTGTGAGATAAGGCTCTGTGGGATAGGTAGGATAGGAAGTGAATAGAAGATGAATATAATTTGGTAGCTTCTGTTGCTGTACAGAGTTCAGCATCATTTCAGGCTGAGCTTTCAACTAAAAATTCTCATTAAGTAGAGGCCCAGTAACCCTGTCAGAAAGGTTACAGCAAAAACACCAAACAAGGTAGCATTTCCCCCACCGTTTTTATATAAGTCCAGCTAATTGAACTGAACTTGGAGGAAATACTAACTTGAACATTTTCATTTTCTTTCCTTGGACAGGAATTCAGCATGAACTTTTGTTAGTTTGAAGTTTTATTAATTTGGAACTTTAGTCACTGCTGAACCCAAATGAGAACCAAACAGAATAACTAACATATTTGAGCCTCTAAGTAGATAGAAAAATTCCAAGATTAGTTTGTGGCAACACTGTTTTCTGCATTTTTTGTTTTAATCTCACTTTTCATTTATCCTGCCCAGATTCCTTCCAGGCTCCTGCTTTGAATCAGGTGGTGCTACAACTTGTAGAAGACCTTCTGGTGGGATGAGTTGGAGAGAATTCATGTTGGGGTTTAGACTGTGTGAATAGCATTGCTCAGAGCCCTCCTGTTTTTGGTATTGCTTGATTACTGCTTCCACCCTCACAACGAGCTCCAGGAAAGGTGCAGAGGATTGACCTCCCTGCCTGCCAGACTCTAGGGAGAATACTTCTCCATGTTGTGGTGTGCTGCTAAGTCAGCTGTCCTCGCTGCCTAATTGTCAGAGGAGCACTGCTGCGACAAGTCGCTTGGAAAAAGCAGGGATTGTGTGGCTTTTCATCTAGAACTGACATCAGGTGTTTTTAAGAAAAAAGCTGGGAGATTCCTATAGAAATTGCTGTGCGAGAGTTCATGCCAGTTATGTTGTTAGCACACTTAAATGCTGCACAAGCAAGCTTTTGGAGTTTGATTTTTGTTTTCCTCTGTCTGGAGAACATGGTGTCAAGTGCCCATTTTTTATTTTAAGAATAGTCTCAAAGACTTGATTGTTCTTTGATCCTAATGCTGTGTTGAAGGTAGTTCAAAGTTATAAGGAGTTATGTATGCTGTGTCTTAATGAAATGCTTGTCTGAAATTGTACTGATAGCCTGCTGTGAAAAAATCAATTTGCCATCAGCAACTGAATGTACTTGATGCTCAATTTAGTTCACCCAACTATTTCACGTTCGTTCCCTGTAGTAAAACAAAAGGGTCCTGAGAATTAATTACAGTGTTAGCATCTGCTCGTGGCAGCTTTGCTGATGTACTTGGTGCAATAACACACTTAAGGTGGGAGTGAGATGGAGTGTAAAGTTTTTCCCACTGCCATTTCTTATGCAAATATCTTTTAAAGGACAGGCTCCTCTGGTGTTTCCTGTACTTTCTCTTTTGGCAGTAGAGCACTCAGTTGTGTTTAAAACTAGCAAATACCAATTGCTTCCAGATAATTTGTGTTATGTCACGTTTTCGTCGTTCATATTTCTATAGCTATTGTTGGCTGCACAGTGGAGTATTGTTTATTTGAATGCTGGTAATAACATTTCTTAGTTTAGAGTAAATCCCAAGCATTTTGGGGGATCAGTAGATGAATGAGAAGTCGCTGGAATTGCAGGTTCCTGAGATTCCCAGCGTTGAATCTCGTGTTAGTGTAATTCCAACCTGCTGTGCCAAGCACACTGTGGAGCAGCCTTGAATGCTGGACAAGGATACTTTTGTCTTGTGCAAAATCTTAACAGTTTCACCTTTTTTAACATTAAAAATTGTCAGTGTGCTCACATGCCAACCTAAATTGAGGTTTCTTTGTGCTGAACATATAAACTGAGCTACAAAAGAGGCACGCGAAATACCAGTAACTTTAGGATTTTAATATTTCATAATTTTGTATTTTAATGCATATTCAAGTAAATAAATCTTGATCACTTGGTCTAGAAGAAGGATCAGGTCCCCTACCTTTTGCCTGGGCTTTTTATTTCTTTTTGCTGAACCATCACAAGGTATAAATTATCTTTCTTGGAATGCCTGAGAAAACATGATCTTTCAAATCCAAGAGATTTCCATTATTTGTAAGTTGTCTGTAAGTTCTGTCATGTCAGATTTGAAATGTGTTCATCCACATCACTGTATTTTGGAGAGGATCATAGATTTCTGTGAGAGAGTGCTTGAAGTTTAATCTCGTCATGGATGACTGTGATACCTGTTAATGGTGGTAGAGTTTGAACTGTTTGCATTGGAGAATGATTTCACTTCATGGAATTATAATAAACTCCCTAAATTTGGTGAAGTAAGACCAGGTTCATTTTAATTTTCTGTCCACTAGGTTGCCATGTACCAAATGCTTTTAACTTCTTATCTCATAAGAAGATTGTTGAAGCAGTGCCTGACGCTGGTCAGGTGCAGTGGTGATTAATACTGAAGTGAAAAGAAAAAAAATATAAATTAAATATTTAAAAAATGAATATTCTTATAAAACTGCAGTAACATAGTGTGACATTTAATATGCCCACCTGCATATCTTGTTTCTTCTATCCTCTAAAATTTTAGCTGAGGGTTCAAAGAGTTTTTCTTTGCTCCCCATTGGCTCAGGAATGGAAGAACATTTCTGTATTTTGTAGATATGCTTTATTAGAACATCACATGGCATGAAATTTAGACTCTCTGCATGTAGAACCATTTTTTGAAAGAACATTTGCTGCTCCTCTACAGCAAACCTGTCCTCTAAATAATTATTTTTGTATCTACTTAGCAAGGCCATCTTACTTAGGAAAAAAGGGACATATTTCTTTATAAAAATAAGGTGGTTATTTATTAAAAGTGCTGTGGAGAATATTTGTGATCTCTTTAGACATGAACAGATAGGTGAATTGAAAACTAACACTTTTTATGGTTCTTGAATATAGTTCTTATCAAGATATATGCTTCATGTGTTGTTGGACAGTATTGAGGGGAGGGAAAAGTAGAAACCTCTTCTATCATTCTATAATTTTTATAGTACATGGTTATTGTTACCTTGAAAATACATTATACTTATTTACATAAGCTGTAAGGCTTCTAAACCAATTTTTTTCTATGTTATCTTTGGTCCATGAGGCATGCATAGTCTTCTGATCTCCATTCCTTGCATGAGAAATAATTGTCAGAAAAGAAGTGGGTTTTTTTTGAATACTTCAACAAAACAGAAATGGGAATTTGTATGTGCTTTCAATTTGATAGGAAGGAAAAAATAATTTTTTTTCCTTTGGTATGGGAAAAGTATTCCTGATAGCCTAATACTTAATACAGCTGGGAGGAAAACTGTAGGTTTTGTACACCACTTAATTTCTCTAGACAATGAAATGTCTTCACCTGGAGAAGCAGCCTATTTTGTGTCTAGCATTTTTCATTAGAGATACTAATTAGCAACAGCTAACAAATGATGCTGTTATGCATTAATACTCAGAAGTGCATCCAGGATGGATGGATCCACATTGGATCCATCACTGAAATTGGGGACACCTGCTCTCAGAGCTCCGGGCACGATACCAAATGCAGAAATGGTATTGAAACAGCACATATAGAATATTTAATATATTTTAAATAAATTGTTCAGTGGATTTTTTCAAAGTAAGCATCCTTTGTGTGGCTGCCTGCATTGCATGGAATTAGACTTGATCATTCAGATTGTGCCAGGTAGAAACTCCAATGAAGGGGTGAGGGGACTATTGTCTCTACTCAGGTTTGGTGTTGGTGAAATATAGAATATTTTGTTACACTCCTATTTAAAATAGATCAGTTTTCAAGCCAGATCATTGCCTTAATTGACTCTTTACTACACTTGTTTATCTCTGAGGCAAAAAGACCTTTCCTTCAGCTTTGAAAGGCCTTCATTATCTTTGCTTGATTTGTGGGAGCTTGATACATCACATTGCAACCCTCACCTTCTTTTATAGTAGCAGAAGGGTTTCAAGTCCACCTTAAAATACTTCAGGAACTGAACTCCTGTGTGTAGTTAAGAAAAATAAATTCAATAGAGGTCCTTCTTTCAAATAACCCCTCTCTGTTGACCGTGGCTGGACACATGGGGCAAATGCACACATAACAAACCTCTTGTTTCTTCTGCCCTCATTTTAGTCCGGCTCATAAATTTGGCAGATACTGATTTCATTTTCCTAAATTTTCCTAAAATAATCAATTATAAACTCAGACTAAAGTTATTATTTATGAGGTTACAGTACAGCTGCTAATTTTTTCACGCTCCTGTACCCACCAGAAAACCAACCAAAAGGACTTTTTATTTGTGGGATATTTTTATTTTGTTGTTTTCTTGTTTGTTGGCTGCTTTGCACTGAAACATGTTTTCGTCTGCTTCCTTACCCAAGGCAGAAAAGTCTTGTCTAATTTCTCATGTTTTTAGCGTGTAGGTATAGAAAGGTTACAGGGTTGTGCTTTTTAGATGATTTCTCTTTTCATGTACTGTATGCCAAGCCAGAAGTTTAGAGGGAAGGTAGGAACTTATATTAGAAGAAGTCTTTAATAAACCATAACAACAGGTACATAAATTTTATTGGAGGCTATTCCATTGACACATCCCAATGCCTACTAAGATAAATATTTATGTAAGAGGGTGATTTTTACTGGTATATCTTATTTCACTTATATTAGTTTTTTTAACTGCAGAAACAGTTTCATATTCATATTCACAGCAGTCTGTGCAAAAATTCTGCAATAGCTTGTGTTATAAGTGAAAAACCTTTAGGGGTCTTCCAGTTGAAGAAGTTTGGAACAAGTGCATTAAATTTGATGGCAGGCAACCTTTAAGGAGGAATATAGACAGTTGTATTGGATGGGAAAAGTAAAGTAACAGTAAGAATTTTACTCTTGACATTTCTCTTCAGTAAATAACTATCTTACAACAGTGCACATAATTCCCACGCCCCTGTTTGTATTCTTAAATTTTGATAGATTTCTGCATTTTATGACTGTTCAAACTGCATGTTGATGGCAGTAAAAATGAATGACATTTAATTTAGTACCACTGAGTTTTCATTTTCAAGGAATATCTTAAGTAAAATGCACAAATGTGATATACTCTGGGAGATCCTAGGAACAGTTTTCTGTACCCTTTTCCACCTTGCCAATCTTTGAGATTATAGATGTTATTTTGAGATTTTTGCATAATGTAAATAGCTGAGCATGTGTTTGTGTGCACTCAGCCATGTGTGTTCCTGGGAACTTTTTTATTTAATGTAAGAGAGAAATTGGTACCTTCCCAGTTCATGATAACAAAGTATGGAATTAAGGAATACATACATTTTATTGTGGCAGAAAACCAAACACAAAAGAACAGCACTGAAAACAAGACAGCAGGGTTAACAACTTTTAGGGAGAAAGGCCTGTTTAATTGCTCACCTTTTTCTTCTTAAAATAATTACCTGATTTGTGACTTTGCATCAAAATCTGCCTTACTGTCACATAGAAAATTAATTTTTAATTAGTGTGACCTTGGGTGCATTTTCACAGACACAGTGAAATCTGCAATTACTTGCAATTTTAGAATTAATTTAAAATACATAATGATATAGCTGTTTATCTATGTAACTTCATGCAGAATAGAATGCTTTTTCTTTGGCAGGCTCGTGTTTAGCTGATGCCTTATTTAATTTTTTAGTGATAAACCGTAGATAGCTTTTAAAATTCAGATTTTTGTGGATAAGTACTGAGTGACTGAGCTGTTTTGATTGGTATCAGACAGGTTTAAGGCTGGCTTTACATATTTAAGCCAGCTTTATACATGTCATAGAGCTTTCATTATGAAAGCTTTAATACTGAGAATACCAAGTATCAGTACGCAGAATACCAAGAGATTTTCCTGCAATCATGTCTAAAGCACTTTCTCTTTTATATTTACTATGGGAAAAGTGTTGGGCTGGATGCCATGACTCCAAATTGATTCCCATCTCAATGGTAAGATCAGTAAATGTTTGATCTGAAAGGAAGAAATATTGATGATTTCTGAATATGAATTGTAACAAGTCTTTGTACAGTGGCCTCCACTTTTCATCTGAGGTCACAGCACCTTTTATAAAGGATAGGTTGATCTTCTCTAGGCTATTAAAAAAGGAAATGTAGAATAAAGATGCCACCTTGTGGGTGAACTAAACGATGCAGTAGATGATTCAAAATGTTTAACAAATAGATTCTATGCATTTGTGACTGGCTGTTGGAAATTGAGTTTATGTTTTCTTAAACATTTAGAATTACTTTTGGATTTTAAGTTCGTGATTTTTTTACGATGTCTCTAAGTAACTGCAGTTGAACCATTCTGGTGTAGTTGTTAACTGACTGCTAAAAATCATGCTTGTAATCACCACATGATTTTGGCATCAAATTCAGTGCATTGTTCCTAGTGTATTAAAGCACAATTTTAATGCTGTCATCCTAACCTGATTGGGTAACAAAAAACAAACAATAAAAAAAAGATTTTGTAGATATTCCCTGTATGAAAACAGCATGGTGATGCATTCAGCTTCCTGTGCTGGAATTCTCACTACATACCAAAATTAGCATGTATTATACATTACATGTATTAATTAGTCATTCTTAACTGCATATCATGGATTTCTTACAGCAGTCAATGAAGCACCGGGTGTCTGTAGCCTTGGTGCTATGGTTTTGAATCACCTTTGCCTTGGGCAGGTGTATATAGAGTGCTCTGGATTTTTAGGATATTATTTCAGTGTTTTTTGACTCATTAGGTGGTAATGGCCTCTCAAGCTGCTCTATATGGGGAACAAAATTGAGAGAAATGGTACTAATACCTCTATTCTTGTCTAGATTTTCAGATATTCATTCATTTTGGATTTCGCTTTGGAAAATCCACGTTTGCTGTGCAGCCCCAGTTTCTTGCATAAGAATCTTGCAAACTCTTCAGGATCACTGAAGCTTGTTTGTGGCATCATGAATCTTTGATAGGATACTGGTGTGAGGAACACTTCTCAGTGTTAGGAGTTTTTAAAAAGTGTTCGTATGTCTACATGTGACCTCAGGTGAGGCAAGAGAGAAGCTAATGTGGGCTCTACCAAGGCTGGTGTCAGGTTGTTATGGAAGCCAACCACATATTTCCTGGGAAAAGGCTGCAGTGTTTTGATATTATTTTTCATCTTACAGTCTACAAATGAGGTCTTATTGCTAGCACTCTTTCAAAGGGTACTAGTTTGGGTTTTTTCTTTTATCTTAGAGATTTTATACCTCAGACTGGACTCCATGTAAAAAGTATCATGTGTACACAGGTATCTACAGGTAACCAGGTTGCTGAACTTTGTGAGTATCTTATTTAAGGTACTATGAGCAACATCATGTTCCTTTGGCTTTGGATTTATTTCTTCCTGGTTTGTCTGCAGGTTTCAGGAGGATTGTTGATGTAACCTACGTAAATACCTCGCCAGGATTCTCCTTTTCCGTGACTAAATTTGGTTCAGATCAGGCAAAGGCAACTCCTGTCCTCTCCCTTTTGTATGGACAATTGGAGTAATGCAGGTGGGGCCTCTGCTGTGCAGCTGAGAAGTCATGGCTGGTAACTAATTTCTCCACATCTGGCATCAAAGATTATTTTATAAAGGCATGGTTTTACTTCTAGCCAAGAGATGGAGTTAGACCTTTGATTTGGTAGCTGGAATGGTAGAGGAATTCCTGATACCCCGTCACAGCTCTGAAATCTGCTGCTTGCTCACATGCTGTCCCCACGAGCTGCTGAGAAGACAGTGGGAGGTTGCAGTAGCACAGAGTCTTCCCTGTAAGCCCTGCTGCCTTTGGGGTCTCCTGGGGGCTGAATAGTAGTGTGGTGGCTTTTCTTGGCTGATGTTGACCATAAGAGGTCAGGTATTAAAACAAAAATCCATTACAGCATATGGAAAAATATTCCTAGCCTGAAGAGGCTTTAGGCTGTTCTCTGTTATGCTCTGAGTTATCTGCCTTGGGCACCCTTAGGAAATAATCACTGACACAAGAATCACCCAAGAAGTCAAGCAATAAGTGCCAGATGCAGATTATTTTTTGTGTGTGGTGGTGCACACCTTTCGAGCATGCCAAGTTTTAATAACCCCATGCCCTATTATTACAGTGGTGTTTATGTATATTTAAACAATAGTGCAAGAAATTAACATCATATTTACTGCTTCAAAATCTATTACTGCAGCTATTTCTAACATCCTGTAAGAGTGCTTTTGATTTGAATGATTTTTCTCTTCTATGGCAGCTGAGTATTCTGAACTTACTGCTTTGTGCCCTGCTCAGAAATTACAGGGTATACAAAATATACCCTGAAATTCATTCAAACTTTTAAAACTTATTATGTCTAGCAGAGACAGATTTAAGATTACTGAGGTTTCTGGTTGAAGTACTCCAAGCAGAAATCCATACTCCATTAGGTTCTGAAACATTATGTGACCTTAATTTTCCAGGTATTTTGCCCTTCAAATTGAAGACAGTATTTTAATACTATTTAAGTCTCCTGAAGAGCCATGTAATATGGTAGGCTTAAGTTGTGAAACATTTGAACAAAATGAAAGATAAAAAAGTAATTTAGGATTTTGTATTTTTTTAAATGTATAGCAACATAAAGATATGCATCAAATAATATATTGAAATAGGTGATAAAAATTGCATTTTTTCGGTGCATTTTCCAATGAAATTATGTGTACATGCAGTCAACCATATTTCTTGTATGAAGGTCTTTCTTTGCATTTGACTTTTTTAGGCAAAGGCATTTCCAGTGATTTGAACCTAGGGATTTGTCTCTTATGTTGTGGTTTACTTCAAATAAAATTCTACCTGCAGAGCAGATGTAGGATCACATCTCAGGAGATGAAAGAGAATTTCAGAGCTAAACTTACTTGGTGAGGGAAAAAAAGAAAAATTATTTTAAAAAAATCTTGTAGAGAAAGTTAGGGGAGAAATTTGTTTTCTTATTAATAAAAGTGATACATTCTTTCAGCAGCGTTAAATACAAGGAAATGAAAATTATCAGCAGCTAGTGGTATGCCCAGCTCCATGAGATGTTAGAACTGGACCTAATAAATTACAGCAATGGCTTCTGATATTTCATCCCCTCTAAGATAATCTTTGAGCACTCCCATGGCTATGCAGTATGACAGAGGCAAAATATATCAATGCCGAAAAATCCCAAAAAAAGAAGGAACCGTATGTAATTGAACTGTAACAGCTCTTATGCTGGATGTGAAATTATATATATTCATGTGTGTATTTGTATATTTCGTGTGTATCTCAATGGTTACCCCAAGTTTTGGTGGTTTGGGGTTTTTTTTTGGTGTAAAAATCACATTTTATTCATATACACCAAAAAGGTGGTAATCGCAGGGTTTTCTGTAACTGCCTACAACACTGATTGTTATTATATACTGTAAAAACTTTGTGTAGGTTGCCTTAGCTGAAGATTTTAATTATTTTGCTGATAACCCCAAAATGTTATTGAATGGAACATCCTTTTTACAGGCCTGTGTGCTGATACCTGCTGTCGTGGTGTGACACTGGCCCAATGCCAGGTACCCACCAGAGCTGCTCACTCACCCTCCCCTGCCACAGCTGGGCAGAGGAGGGAACAGGAAAAAATATTAATGAAGGCTTCATGAGTTCATAAGGACCAGGACAAAACACTTCAAGGGCAAAACAGGCTCAACTTAGAAGTACAAAGTGAATGTATTGCTAACAGAATCAGAGGAGGATAATGAGAAGTAAAATAAACCCTCAAACACACCTTTTCTTCCCCCAACCCCTCCCTCCTTCCCCCCGACAGCGCAGGGAGACAGGGCATGGGTGTTTGGTCAGTTCAGCACCGAGATTTTCTTCTGCTGCTCCGGGAGAGGAGTCCTTCCTTCCCCTGTGAGCCTGTGGGGTCCCTCCCACAGGAGACAGTTCTCCACGAACCTCTCCCACGCGAGTCCACTCTCAGCAGCAGCAGCAGCAGCAGCCACCCCGCCCCTGCTGCAGCGTGAGTCCCTCCCACGGGCACACAGCCCTCCCTAAACTGCTGCGCCGTGGGTCTCTTGCACGGGGTGCAGGGCCCCAAGGACAGGCTGCTCCACCTGGAAGCGGGATCCTCTCTCCCCACCGGGTATTCCACTGGAACACAGCCTCCTCCAGGCATCCACCTGCTCTGCCACGGGCACCATCTCCCCCAGGGGCTGCAGGTGGATCTCTGCATCCCCCGTGGATCCCCATGGGCTGCAGGGGCACAGCTGCTTCACCATGGTCGGCACCACGGCCTGCAGAGGCACCTCGGCTCCGGCACCTGGAGCACCTCCTGCCCCTCCTTCTCCACTGACCGTGGTGTCCCATGTTGCTTTCCTCACATGTTCTCACCACCTCCTCTTCTCTGACTAGAAGGCAAAACTGTGTGACTTCGATTTTCTTCTTAAATATGTCATCACAGAGGTGTTACCAAGCTCTCTCATTGGCCCAGTTTTGGCTAGCAGCAGGTCCATCTTCAGAGCCATCAGCCATTGGCTCTGCCGGACATGGTGGAAACTTCCAGCAGCTTCCTCACAGGATCCATCTTTGTGGCCTCCCTGCTACCTAAAACCAGGCTGTGCCAAACCAGTACAGCTGCCTAACAGATTATGTGAATGCCACGATGTCAAAGAGAATGGCCTGGGATGTGGGTGTCAGCACTGAGACATTTTCAGTCACAGTTTCAGGTTGGGCATTCTAGTTCCTGAGCACAAGAAGGAATGTAAAGCACAACCCAGCAGGCAACCATTAATTGCATTTTTCTTGTCTGAACTGTTCGCCTGTTCTAGGCTGCCAAACACCAAGCGTTTCCCACGTGTTTCATTAGCTGTTTCCTGGCCCTGGGGCTTAGCTGCATGTTTGGGATCCTTCTCTGAGAGTTGCAAACACAGTGGTTGGTGGTGGCTACTGAATTGGGTCTTAGTGGCTGGTCCAGTTTTGGTGAAGTCAGAATAAATTCCTTTTGCTGACAAGACTGCCAGTTCTGGTTTTTAAGCATTGCAGGCTGCCTTGGCACTTGGTGAGTGTGAACATTCACCCTGTATTTCTGCCAAGCTAGGAGTAGGACAACTGTGAGTGCAGAAAGGCAGCCAGAAATCTTGAATCAGAGCTGTGAAAAATGATGTCCCCTTTTGTCTGTGCTTGTGGGTTTCATTTTGCTAAGAACTGCAAACTTGACCTCTGATTTGCTAAATTTTACTAACTAGCAACTGCAAGTAATCTAAAAAAGACTGTTTCAAATGATTCAAGATTGTATATTTGCTGATTTTTTTTGTTTCATCTAGAAAGCTGTGAAGTTTTGTGTCTACTTTACTAAGAGCAATTAACCCAGCACTCTGAAATGCACGGAGTGAAGAGAGGAAGTTAGGAAGGTGGAAGAAAGGAAAGGAAAATGCTATCAGAATAGGAAAACGTTGAAAACTTGTAAAAATTCCCAATGTCAGTGGGGTTAAGGAAAGATCTTTGTTAGATTTCTAGAAGTACTGAGTATATACCATATCACATCCATTTACTACTTAGAATTTTCATGAGCCATAATTTCTGTAATCCCATTAGTCTTTATTGAGACAACAAGCTTCAGTCTGACGTTGGAAGGATGAATCTGTTTTTACATCTTATTATCAATGAGAACTAAATAAACTTTTGGCCACTGTTTCTGCTATTTGCAGAAACACTTCACAGTGTTATGTCAATTGTAATTGTAATCTTGTAATCTCTGGTGGTTCTGCATGGCAAACACTCTCTGGCTTTCTTAAAAGAAATCCAGCTTTCCTGTTCTTCACATTCCAGTCACAGATAAAAATGTTTTATCTCATAAAATACCAGGCAAGAATGTTTCTATCTATCATCTTACAAGAGAAGAATAAAACTAAGTTTTATCTTTGAAGAAACAACATGATCTTGTCCTTTTAATTGAAAGAAGAGATCCTTTGCCTGTGAAAATTAAATCCTCCACAGTTTGTAGTTGCTCTTCAAACCCCTCAGCCTGACAGTGAAATCATGTAATCTGATAATAGCATGCCTGAGGCTTATTGCGATTTTTTGGGCAGTGGTATCAGCAGATGCTGTGCTCTGTTGATTTTAGTCACTTAGGGTTTGATTCTGATCCCACTGACCTGGGTGTAAATGTAGTGTGACTACACTGACTTCACTGGAATTACCATGAACATCTTTGGGTAGCTGAAATCCGCATTTATTTAATCACATTTACAGTTCTGCTGTGGGCTTTTCAGCAGTCACTAAAGAAAGAAAGGTACAGATGACTTTTCCCATCTCTTTGTGACAGCTTTCTTAATTCAAAGAGTGTTTGTTGCTGACCAGTTGTTAAAATTGCCATGTATCTCTCTGTGTGTACTGACGGCTCAAGGTCGTTGTGCTAAATGCAAACACTGGTTGACTTTCCCTTGTCTTACAGGCAGTTTGAGTTGCTTTAAGATTCCTGTGCCTTGTCACCAGAATTTCTCTTTATTCATGAACCTTCACGCTGACTTTATAGTCAGTTTGAAGCTGATATGAATATATTTGAGTCTGTGGTTGGATGGAGTAATTTGACATGTTCTAGAAGTGGTAAGTGGTTGGTGTTGGTAAGTGGCCATAAATAAAAACTAGTGAAATGTAGGATCTAATCCCGCAGTCATTTTTCCCTCTCTGATGCTGTCAATGGGAGATCTGTCTTTATAACAGGGACTAAGGCGTCAGGATTGTACAGAACAGAAATTGTAGCTTGTTCACAGCAGATTTTATAGCGCAGATGTCTTCAGTGGCACAGACGTGAATGTTTCCTATTTAGTGAAGACTTTTTCTTAACTCTGGAGGCTTTTCAGACTGGCAAGCCAAACTCTCCACAGCAGACCCTTCAGTTTTTTCTTATAATAAGACTAGTTAATTTGATGCTGAGCCTCATGTGCTTTCTTCCTCCTTTATTTTACTGACCAAAGAAAATTAATGGGAATCCTGTGTCCCTTTGTTTCTTGTGGTTCTCAAAATCTCCCATTTCAGTATTTTAAAACTCCAAGTAAAAGATGCTAATTGATGAAGGTGTTGAGATATCTGTGTTAATAACTACTGACTGCTACTCATAACTGGTGATTAAGTTAGTAACCAGTGTCTGTAATCTCTGATTATAAACTGGTCCACCGTATCTTTCATATATCCTCAGTGTAATTTAGGGATAACACAGAAATGTTAAACGAAATCAAGAGGAAAAGGAAGGAGGAGCATGAAAAAGGTTTTTGAGCTGGTTTTTTTTTTTCCTAGTACAAGGGGACCAGTTTGGGGCACATGTGAAAGCAGGATTTTAGCTGTGTCCAGGCTTGGAGGACCTGCAACACACAGTGAGGAAGGGTTACCCCTGTCTTCTGCCTCCTTTCCTTTGTGGTTCTGATTGCAGTGGCCACAGAAAAAAGCAAATGTGTTGGTCTAGAAGAGAAGGTCTCCAGAAGTGTCTGACCTAAGCCACGGTTTTCTCTTGGCTTGGACTGCCTAGTTATTGTTAGGTTTTGTCACTGGGGGCAGGGGTGACCCAGTATTCCAGTCCTTCTGCTCCCTGTTCAGGCAAAATCTGATGCAGCTGTTAAAGGGCTGGAGTGCTGCACAGGACACACCTGGCTCTGGGAGTCTCTAGGAAAGTGCTCATGTGTTTTCTAGGAATTCCTAGCCTGCTTTCTAGGAATTCACCTCTCAGCTTTCCAGGCATTTGCACTGTGCTATCTAGGAAATGCCAGCTTGTGCTTTCTACTTATATTTCCTCATCACTTTCCAGGATTATTTCCCCACGCTTTTTTTGGTGTGTTTTTTCCCTGTGGTGCATCATAATAATTTCCCCTTAATTCACAGGAATTGCTATGTGCCTTCTGGAAATTCCCTCTTTCATTTCCAGGAGTATATCTCTGGTGTTCAGTAATTCTCCATGTCTGCTTCCTAGGAATTTAACCTCTTATGTTTTGTGAATTTTCTTTGTGCTTTCTGAGGAATCTCTCCTCTAGGCAGGTATGTTTGCTCTGTACGTTGTAGGAATTTACCTTGCATGTTCTAAAAAATTTTCCTTGTGCTTTCAAGGAATTCCTCCCTGCCTTCTGGAAATGTTCTCTGTGCTGCCCAGATATTTTCTCCTGTAAATTCAAGTAATATCCCCTCTGCTTTCTAAGACATTCTATATGTATTTTATAGAAATTTTCCACAGTTTTTGAGGAATAACCCCTTTTCTTTGTAAGACTTTCTCACAGGCTTCCTCGGATTTCATCTTTCATTTTCTGGGAATTACATTCTTTTCATTTAAACTGAGGGTAAAAACATACTACTTACAAGTCATTATGTATTAATTTATTAACTAGTAGGATCAACTACTTATATGGTTTCTATCTCAGGCCTTTTGTGTTGAGCCTTTACTTTTTGCAAGAGCATAAGATTAGTTCTAGCCTTGCTTTCTAAAGGATGGTGCACTGTCAGATTTTGGGAGACCCCACATAACATGAAAAGATATTTGCTGCTTTAGTAGAGCAGTTTGAAGTAAGCTCTGTGTAGGTAGAGACTGTCATGTTGTTTTTGTATGACACGTTGCCAGCTGCAATGAGGTCCTGGCCCTGGTTTTTTTCTGTTCTAGGTGCTGCTCTTTTATAAGTAAAATTGTAGGAGGAGGCCTCAGTGTGCATTCATAGCTCTTGCAGTACTTGTCTTCCTGTAGTTTGCAATGTAATAATATTTTAGAAGGTTAATTGTGATAAGTGACATTATCTTAATTTAACAGATAAGGAAAATTGTAGCAGGAGGGTGATGTAGCTTCTCAGCTCCCAAAGGAGCTTAGAGAAGATTTAATTTCTGCTTCAGTTTAGAAGCAGATATGCCAAAAGTAGAAGTGAACAATTAGTAAGGGTTGAACCCCAGCATTCTGATCTGCTTCGTTTTTTTAATCAAGTTCAGGTATTGAAGATGTTAAAAATCATGGAGGAATTTAAATAAAAGAGGATTTGGAATGTTGGATTCTAATATATTGGCCACATAGCTCCTACCTTTCAACAGCAGAAAGTTCAAAGTGGGAGCTCCCAGTGTGGCCATTTTTTATCCATGATGGACACCATGTCTCTCGGCATGTCCACGTTGGCCAGCAACAACTAAATATATAGATGTGAGCTCACATTCCCCTTGGATCCCTCACCATTTTAACTTTGGTCAAAAGCACCTAAAAATACCTGTGGGTTGGGAAAACAACTTCAAATTGCTCTTTGCTCACATTATCAATTCACAAAGGAAAAGAAAAAACCTGCAAATATGTTAGAGAAATGCCTCTAGGTGCCCAAAGCTGTCACATAACAATTCCTCCTCTATTTCCCTGTTTGTGTCACATGATATTAAAAAGAGACAGATATTCATCTGCTCCTCTTGTACAACTTTTAGTTGTACCAAGTGTGCATTTATTGTAGTTACCTCTAGTGGTTAAAGCAGGTAATTCACTGCTGAAGTGTTTGAGATTTTTATCTATCCGTGGGGCAGTCTGCCACATTATTTGTTCATTCTTTAATTGGTTAATTAAATACGTTATTATAGTTTCTAGTTTAAGAGATTAATAAAACCTTGCAAAATAATCTGTTAGGTGCACAGAGATGGGGTTGGCTTTGCCTGGTGTCTTGCCCTATGGTTCTGATACCCACAAGGATCTGAGAAAGACTACATGATTCTCATGAGGTGATTAAAGCATCAAGAATAGGAAATCTTTATCAAAAGCTAATATAAAATCAAGGATTTTTAAAATCCTTTTTTAAAAAAAAATATTGGCAGTAATCTGAGTTAAAACAGCTGTAGCCTCTCCCTTATTTATTGCTTTGTTGATTTATTTATTTATTTTGAACTAGTAGTATTTTCTTGTGCCTAAACAAAGGGTTCACAAAGGTGTTAGTGAAAAAGTTATTCCTCTTTTTTCTTGAATTGTCATATAAAGAGAAAAACCCATATCCTTCAGTTTATTGATTTATCAACAGAAGACTTTACTCAGGTCAGAAGTTTTTAATACAAAAATTTTGGTCAGAAGTAAAATGTAAAACAAATTCAGGATTTTAGCAGTTTTTTAATATTTTCAGAACCTCTTCAAGAGAACAAAAAGATTTCTACATATCATTAAGCTTATCTCTTTTCTTGTGTTAGTTATCACTTTTTTTTCCTGGTACATTTCAGAGAATCAAGAACTGTAATAACTTTATCATATTACAGTTAAAAATTTCTTAGATAGTAGGACTAAGAGTATTAATATTGTCAGAGACTTAAATATGGAAATAGGGTATTAATCACATTTCATGTAAATTGCAAAACGTAGGCTACTGAGGGAGATTAGAAGTTATCTCATGATAAAAGCACTCTATCAGAAAAGAACATTCTCTTAAGTAGTTTTTGTCTCCATGTAAGTATTTTGTACTATTGTTTTCTAATAAGTCATCTGTCATTCAAATAGAAAAGTCCTAGATCTGAGAAATGAGGGGCTAGGATGGAACCAAAGGGCTTTAGGATGTTCAAGTGACATCTGAGATTATCTCTGAGGTGCATCAGAGGCAATGGAGCAGAGGAGATTTTGCAGAATGCCAGCTGAAAACCTGGTCCTTGTTTTCTGCAGGAATGCAGGTTGTACGCTCTCAGCTTCAGCCAATGTTTTCCAATTTCTTGCAGCTTGGATCCTTCTTTTAGGTCAGTGATGTCTCGCTATGTCTAAAATGCCAACACCCTCATGGTGTCCAGAGACCGAAGCCCCTGTTTGCCTGAGATGAGCGGTGTTGCTTTTCTCACTGCTCAGGGCAGCAGCTGCCTCAGCGTGGGGAGTAGGTGCTTGCTGAGGGGTGACCCCAGCTTTCGGCACTCTGATCCCTGTCCTGCAGGAATTGAGCCAGTTGGAGGCAGTTTCCAGTGCCTCACTTGCAGTAGCCATTTGCAGTGCTAGAATGAGTCTCTTTTTTATAAAGTTGGGCATCTTGGTGGTATTCCAAGAGTTAAAGGCTTGTTAACCTCCCACACTTCCATGGGTTGCTTCTTCTCTGTTGTCTGCTGTGGAGGAACTGAGCTCTGGCCTTCTTGCCTGGAAATGTTTAGCTAAGCTTTCCTTCTTTGGTGCATTTTAACTCCCTCTGAGCCTCTTTGTGCAGCTTCTTGTTTGAGTAAAGTAGACTTTGAGGAATCATGTGCAAATCAGCTCTCCAGGGGAATTGCAAGGGTACCCAGAAATCCTTGCTTTTGTTATCCTTGTTTTGGCAGCACTGCTGAAGGATGTCCTCACATGATGCCAGTTAGAAGCAAAAGTTCATTTTTACTGGATGCTCCAGATCAACAGCTTCCCAGGTTTATTGAAGTAGTTTGAAATCCTCTAAAAATGTATTGTATACCATTTGCTTTGAAGGAAAAATCTATTATAGTTCTGTACTGTCTGGTGGAAAAAAAGTTTGCTTTTTCCATCTCTGAATGCACCCAGCGATTCTGTAGCTAAAAAAGCCGAAGTACCATTTTTGACTGTGTATTTTGTTTTTTGCAGATCTGCTGTCCAAACCAGCATGCTGTGTTATGCCAGTCTAGTCCCTTGTCAGCGTGGCAGACAGCTGTAGTTAGAACACAAGGCTTTTGTGTTCCACCCGCCCCCTCATCTCTCAGGTTTTATTCCACTTCTTTGAGCAGTGGACACATTCCTGCCAGTCTCAGTGTTTTAATTTAATTTGGGCATGGACTATATAAAATTGAACAGATGTCTGAAAGCGGCGAAGGGAAGACCATAAAATGCACCACGTGCTCAGCTTCATTTGAACCAAGCAATGCTCTATTTTATTTTTTTTTTTTGCCCCTGTTGCCACAACGATCACATGTGATTTGGAGGTGTGTGACAAGAGGATTCAGCATGGGGAGAGGAGGTAAGGAGACTGGAATTGGACCTAATTTTCTTTGTTATGTATTTTTTGAGGTGTGTTTTCAAGACTGGGTGTTTCTTCGTATTCTACAGTTATCAGTGCTCATTTCTCTAAAGTAGAGCAAAGATTTTTTTTCCCAATGAATTCTATAAAATATTAAAGAAAAGAGTAAAATCTCTTCCACAGAGAATGTTTTTCAACTCCTGCCCCTGATGACAACTTGACATTGTTTTCAGCCATCAGAGAAAGTACTGGTTTGCAAGAAATTCCTGGAAACACAGGGTGGTAGTTCCATCCAATAGGCAGGCCAGGAATTCCACAGCACAAAATTTCACTGCCTCACATAATCCATTCATCAGAAGATAAGTTGAACAAATTAACTTGAAATAGTGAACTTTTAAAAATGGTTTATTTTTGAAGACATTTAACAGTATTTTTTTACCTCAAGGTAATGTAAGAAATGAGACTAATTACATAATGTTTTGAAATGTTGTCATGGTTTCTAGTGATATTCATCTGTGATATCATGTCTTAAGATTGAGCCAATTCTTGCAGAAGGTTTGTCTGCATGAATGTCTCCAGTAGATGTATTTTCTTACCTCTGACAAAGAAATAATTGCTCTAAAGGAGTTATTAAACCTATAATTAACCTAATGCACATTAGATTAAGTTTACAGGCTTTAAAGGTATTGTGTTTTGAAATGGAAGCTTTTGTTTCAGGAGTCAGAGTTTGCATGTGGTGGGCAATTTTCTGGTTTTCCTACCACCCACTTGTACCTCGACGGCTTTCAATTATGGTACCCTTCAGATGCAGAAAAGTGTGTAAATGGCAATACTGTTCTAAAGATAGTAGGTGAAAAAAATGAGACTGAAGCTGGATTTGAAGTTGATTGACTTTAATTTCTCTGTAGTTCACACTCACTGATGTACAGTCTCTTTTCTTATCATTCCTGCAGTAGTTAACATTGATAAAGACATATTTATCCTGTATCATAATCTGTTCTTTAATGTCGAAGGCTTCTTTAAAATTGTTCAGTTATAAACTTTAAAAGCTTTTGTTGTAGGAGTTCTTTACATGTACATCTGAAAAGAAAATAGAAAAAAACCCCACACTGAAACTGAAATTTCAGAATTAAATGCATTGGAAATGAACATAAATGGGTCCCCTTTCAAGCAGCACTTCTACGCATAAATGTCTTTATATTCATATACATGGATATAAAGTGACTATCACCCTAAATTAGATATATCTGAATATGCAGCCAATTTTTTGCCCCTGTGAATTATGTGGAAAATGTGGGTAGGAGGAGGACACACAAAGTCTCAGCAAGGAAGCTGAAGGTGTGTAGCCATAGATGTTGGTCACTACTGCAAAAGTAGCGTCAAGTTATACTGAATAGTCAGCCCTAGCAATTGAAGATGTCATAGCTCTCCAGATGTGTTACTGGCATCTAAACACTATCCACTTTTAGATCTCCCAGTTTTATGAAAATGCATGAGGCAGTTTGACTAAATGACACTCTTCTCATAGAAAATACTCTTGGGTAGTTGTGGGTTTTTTTCAGTATTATATTCAGGAACTGCCACTTCATTAAGGAGAGTTTTTAACATGTACATTCTCAGCTACAGATAGTTTTTGCAATTCCCAAGCCATAGGCATCATGGAAGGTAGCTTTGTTTGTTTCTTTTTTTTTTGTTTTGTTTTTTGTTTTATTTACCAATAACATTTGCACACTGAGTATCCACTCACTTTGTCTAGTTTCCTAGAAAGCACCTGGAAATTCCTGGAAATCAGTAGGAAAATGCATGGAAAGCAGCTGGGAAACTGGGAAGGCACTGGGAAATTTCCTAAGAAGCACTTACTAAATTCTTGGAAAGTAGGGACAGAATTCCTAGGAAACAGAGGGAGATTTTCTAAAAAGCACATGGGGGGAAATACCTGCAGAGAAAGGGGAAATTTCCTGAAAAACAAAGTGGTAAGACCTAGAAAGTAGAAGGTAGAAAAAGGAGGAGAGCAGCCAAAATGAATGCTTTAGACAACGCATTTGAAATTCCTAGGAAGTTGGCTGTGGATTCCCCAAAAGCACACAAGCAAGCAAAGGGGGAATTCCCAGAAATCTTGTGCGAAGTTATGGACATGTGGAAAATTTCCCAGAAAGCTGAGAATGTTCCTTGAAAGCAGTGGAATGCACTCCTGGAAGGGGGTGTGGATGGACACTCCTAAAAAGCAGAAGGGGAATTTTCCAGGAATCATATGGGAATTTGATGGAAAACAAAGAGAGGAATTGCAGACAATGACTGTTGGTACTCACAGTACTTTTCAAAGTGAAGTAGAAAACTTACATGAAACTCAGCGAGTTGCTGATCTTAACCCTTACAGCAAACATGCATGAGGACTGAAACATATTCAGCAGAAAAATCTGTAAATATTTTTGTTGGAAAAAATCAGATTGCTGCTCTGGTAGTAAAAACACCTTTTGAACATATGATTGTGAGGTTTAGATTAGTTTATATTAATGGTTAATCAATATATTAAGACTTTTTAGAAGTTGCAGTATTTTTCATGGTTGTCTGTTTTTTGATGAAATTCATCCATTTGGAAGGAAACTAGAAGGTAGCAGCCTTGGGATGAAGGTAACTGAAGTTAAACACAAGGCTACTGGCAAAAAATAAGCCATTGAAAAAACTTCAGCACAAGAGTAAATATCATGTAGATGTGTGATATTCTTTAAATTATTCCTAGCTTTCTTACTGTCCGATGATTCTCTGTTTCCAATATCTGTTTGAGCACCAAGATGTCATATTAGATGCAGAATTTATCTTTGCATTTATGTAGATGTTTATTTTTATTTTTCAGGTGTTCCTTTGTGTCTCAGTCATTGCCCCTGTGGCAGAAACCTGAGCCAGCATAAGTTTTTAAACCACTCAAACTCTACTGTCTACCCATGTAATTTAGGGTTCTTTTTCTTTCATGAAAGAATAATTGAAAAGATATTTGCATATTAGATTACAAAGTAACCAAATCAAAGAATATATGCAATTGAACACTGTTTCTTGTTTAAGCATTTATTTGGATTTTTAGCAATAAAGTAAGGTAAAAATAAGGAACAAAAAGTGTTCCATTCACAAGTCAGTATGAATACCATGGTGCAAATTTCTGCCTAAAGTTTTGTGGCTGAGCTGACTGATAAGATTTCAGGACTTTATAATGGCAGCACATACTATAAATACTACAGTAAAACAATATTATGTAAAACAATATTTGCTTTTAGCTGCATGTGCAGGATTTTTTTCTTGGGGTATTGAATTGTTTGGAAGTCTTATTTGATTAAAGTATTACGGTTTTCATTCCTAGTTATTGAAAAGTTGCATTTTACTTTTTTCCAAGGGTTGTTAATTAGGCTTTCTAAAAGTCATTTTTAATGCATTAAATGGAAGAGGCTTTAAGGTAAATCCATACTTAGCCTTTGTTTTGAAATCACAGTATTTTTGTACATTTTTAAAATGCATATGTTTTGAAAGCTTGAGGGATTGTTGTAGTAAACACAATGCTGGCAATATTTGTGGCTCGTAAATTGTCCTTTGCTTTCTGTCCATAAAATATTAAGTGCATTGGGGTTCCAGGTCATCACTACAGCTGGAGCATTGCTATTAATCATATATTGTTATTACATTAGAAGAAACTAAACTCAGAGAGAACAAAATAATTACATTCTCCCTTTTATTAATATTAGCAGACATGTCTTGTAATGGAGCTGTGTGAGGGTGGAGAACTTAAAAAAATGCTTTGTGGTAAAGGGCGTTTTACAGAAAATGAGACAGGACACATCATTCAAAGCCTTGCTTCAGCAATAGTGTGTCTGCACAAAAACTGTAATTACATTCCTCTGTCTCTCCTGTATGTTCATTGATTTCGAGTGTTCATACATTTAACAACAGTTACTGATTGATATTTTATCTATTATGTATTTCATAGGATAAAAATAGTCTGTTAAAGAAAAAGTAAAATACACTACATGAATGCTTTTTTAGAACTTTATTTTTCTCACAGATGCAATACCTGCTGCCATTTTCTTTTATTTCTCTTTCTGCACCAGCTATGACAATAACTGTGTTATTATTTCTTAGCTTGAAACTGCTTTGCATTATAACTTTCATTTAGTTCAGTTGTTATATGTATAGTGTATTACAGGAGGTAAAAAAGCAGAACTGGATTCTTCCTGATACTTCCTAACAGCATATGTTGCATTTAGGGTTCAGTAACATCAGCATTTTCATCCACTGTAAGGAACCATTGCAATCCTGCACAGTCCACAACAGAATTAACCTCTCCAGCAAAAAATTTAGATTTTGTAGATGGTGCAAGACTAGCAATTCTTGAGTTTTTTGCAAAGCAATTATTAATCTCTTTGTTATACTCTTTCTATGAACCCTTCATTTCCTCTTTTTCTGGAGAGTTATATGGCATTATGGAATGGCATCTTTTATAAGGCCTTGTTTCTTCTATGCCCTCATCAAAAGGGCAAAAATTGACTGGTTTGATATGTAAAAATGAATTTCAGGTATGAAAATATGTGCAAATTCGGTAAATATAAAAGATACACTCTATTTTTTTGTTGGATGATGTCAGATGATCTGATTTTAAAAGACTGAACCAATATGTACTTTTGCCTTTCTTACAGGATTGTGGTGAAGAATGAGATTTCAAAATTTGAAATTATTATATGACTCCCTGGAAGAAGTGGGGAGGATGGTTTTTGTTAGGCTGCCACCAGTTTAGAGTAAAATGCACAGGAACTGCTCATAGGAATTAATCAAAAGATTTTAAAGTGTTTCTGTCAGAATATATTCACTGCAACTGATAACATTTTATTTCTTACTCTCTCTTGGCAGGTATTGTTCGCAGAGATCTAAAACTGGAAAACATTTTAGTTAAAAGCAGTGACATCAATGAAGTAAATGAAGTGAAATTAAATGTAAAGGTAAGATGACAATTGTAGCAGTTCTGCTTCAAGAACCGTTTTTAATATCCAGGTATTACTGGGAGACCTGACTTTGATACCTCTTAGTAGGTTTTGAAATGAGTTGCTAAATGGTGTTATTAGGGAAAAAAAAAAGTCATTTGGAAGCTAAGAGCCACTGTTGAAGAGAGAATTTTTTTTTTTTTAAATGGTAAGTACATTTCTTGGTCAATTAAAAAAAAAATTCCTTAAAATAACCATACCTTGTTCATCCAGATCTATATTTGCATAGTCCCAAGCCATTAGTTACAGGAAGCCAGCAGATGCTGTGAGATGTAATTAATATTTAAATTAAGAATGTTTTCAATTTAAAGTAAATCTGTTAGTAATTTAGCAAAAAAGCCTATTTAGACTGTATCTTGATTGAAATACAAGTATGTTATAGGATTCTTTTGATATTAATAAATATTTTCTACGTGAACACAATGTTCCATATGCTCACGTCTTCTTTTCTATTGAAGAAAATAGTCTTTGATGCTTTATAAATCATGTGTTAATTATGCATCACCAATTTGCTATTTTAATTCTAGTTACTGTTAAAATGTAGGTATCATCTTGTAGAACTGAATTATTGGATCAGGAATTTACTGTCTGGAAGAGAAGACTCCAGGCTGAGAAGAATTTTAGGCACTGAAGTGGACAAGTCAGTAATTTATGATGGGATAAATCCAGACTGCAAAACTCTGTTTTCTGTTTCATAGACCTGTGTATTTTATATAATCTCATGCTCATTTTAATAAACATCGTTTTGGATTTCTCTGTACCCTTCAGTTTGGGACAGTTTGTGCCTTCCTTCCAGCAAATGCCAGAGCTAGGTAAGACATTGATAAATCTTCTGTCTTTTCCACAGGTTTTCCATCCTTTCAGTCAACTCACCACTTCCATCAATAGAAACCACCATGGCCAGCTGTTCTTTTTTCATGGCCTTGCTTTTTATATCCATTTGGAACAGCAACTAGCGCACTCTGTCATCTCTCCTGCAAGGTGTGAGCATTTTTCCTAGCTTCCATCCTGTGAATGAGGTCAGATCTTTCCTCACTTTGCTTGTTCCTCCTCATTTTAGAGGAGAATAACTCTTAAATGACTTTAATGGAAAGAGTGGAAAACACAGAACCAAACCCCAAAGCTGGTGTGGCCGGCAGCAATTAAAGTGGCTGCAGGAAAGGAGAGGTCCATCACACAGTGTGAGATAAAAAAACCAGCTAAAACCAACATTTAACTGCTTCAGAGCTTTCAGAGCTCTGAGGTAGCTGATGTTACATGTCAGGCTGAGGTTCACACCCTCCTATTTTTGGCTGTGAGAAAGTCTTCCTGGATCTTTATGATTTTCTGGTTTTGGGCAGGACATGCAGACAGAATTATGGGACAGATTCAGACGTGGGTTGCTCCTGATGAAAGAACAGAGGTTCTTCCATATGGCACAGGTGCACACTGGCATGGGGCTTGGATGAAATTTTGGTAGTATGTATAGAAAGACCTTCTTTTTCAAGCCACCTCTCAGTATCAGGACATTCCTTCCACTGATATACATACACACATACATCTGAAGATATCAGGGCACTGACACAAAGTCTCACAGACTTTGATATGACAAATATAAAATAGCAAATATACTGAAGAATTTTTCTCCAGTAAGTATTACACTCAAATAAGGTTTTACATGCAGGATAAAATGCTATCTTGTTTAAAAAAAAAAATCAGCATTTTTTTCCACCCTTTGAAATGTCCTCTTCATGGACTGTTGATGAGTAGTTCCTTTTTGGTAAGACTTCTTTTAACTCTGTATCACTCTACTGATGACCTCTGATTACATAGACTAGTTTGTGACTTCTGATGTGCTGCAGAAAAATATAGGAATCTCCAGCTAAACAGTGGGAATAAATGATAACCAATTTTTTTTAGACATTTGCCATCCAAAAAATGTGCCTCTCCCAGTGTATGGGACTGATTAATATTTGATGCTGAAATGGAAGTTGGAAAACCCCCACACCACAAAAGCAGGTAATCACGACGTAAGGAGGATGAGCCCAAAGGAGATGCTCTTCAGGGCTTTTCCCTTGTCCATTTAGGCAATGAAAACTCGGCATTCTGTAATATAAAGATTTGTAACCCTTTCTGATTTATACTGCATGCTATAATATACTTCACTCCCTTATCCAATATAGCATTCATTTATTTAATTCTGTGGAGTCTTTTCCTCAATAGTTTATACCAGCAAATTTCACAGCTTGCTCATAACAAGTGGGAGCAAAAAAGAAATCCTTTTTGGGGGAAGATAATTAGTCTTTCCAACATTCTGATTTATTAAATACTAGTAACATTAAATACCCTTTAAGTGAGGGGGTTGTATGGGATAAAATTACTTTCTAATTTACTAATCATGACAGAAACATAGACTATTATCACTGCGAGGGGCTTTGAGTTGTTTGATTTATTTCTCTGTCCAAAGGAAGAAGCAGCTATACTGAGGTCTTTTCTGATGAATATTTGTGTAAAGTGTACTTGAAGACCTCCAGTAATGGAGACTCCATAATCTTCCCAGGCATTCCATTCTGATGCTTCATTATCCTCCTAGAAATTTTTCCTGCTGTCTGCCCCAAACCTTCGGTTTGACAATCAGCTCAAACTTTTACCTCCAGGCCGTGATCTAATCACTTTTTTCATTATAAAGTTTCAGTTAACTCACCTGCAGCCACATAATTGCTCCAGCTGACCTAAGGGAGGTGGTGGGAGCCTGTGTGTGGGGCTAAGGAAAAGGGTGGAACTGCAGTTCACGTTTTCAGACTATTATTTCCTCTCCCTATCCATCACAGATATGAAGAACAGGTAGGCACCTTCCTGTTGTCAGCAATCTGTTATTTCACTTCTCTCGGTCTCTTGTTCTTTATGCTGAAGAGGACAGACAGCTACAGAACATGCCTTGATGCAACTTTCCACTTTGGCAACAAACAAGTTACAACTGAGAGGCATTTTTTATGGACCTGTGCATTGCTCCTGCGATATTTTAATGTGTTAAATTAGTAAATTAAACACAATAATTTGGATTACAAAATAATTTAAGGGAAATACTGTCAAAATCCTTACTAAAATAGAGATGTGTGACATTTTATGTTCCTCCTCTAACCCCAAAGCCTGTCAGCCTGTGCTGCATGGAGATTTGCTCCTGACAGGTGCATAATGTCTGTTACCCACCTCTTTGTTTTCTTCTAGGTGCCTATTAATTCCAGTATTTTCCTGGGAATTAAAATTAATGGGCTACTTTATAATTCTTTGATGCCAGCTTTTCCAGTGTCTTACAAATAGATACCATGATTACCTTTTTCAGTTTTCAAGTATTTTATCTGCCTTCCCCTAATGGTTCTTGAAGAGCTAATAGCTCTGAAAAGTCTTGTAATTTTTAAAATACTCCAGAATGAATTTCATCGGTTACGGCTGATTTTAAAATTTCCAACTCAAGTACTTGCTAACCTTTCTCTTCTCTGTAAAAGACTGAGGTCTTGCCCCATTGTCACTGATATTGATTGGACTATCCACTGCTTGCACTTGACATTTTGGTTAAGATTGATGCAAGAAGACATTAAATACATTTGCCTTCTAAGCATCATCTATCAATTGCATTCTTGGTTGAATACAACACTGATGTCTTTATTCACTGTCTTCCTACCGTTCCTTATAGATGATTTCATTTCGAGTTACATCCCTTGCTAGTTGCTCCTCATTTTTTCTTTTTTGATTTTGCCCCTCTATGCTTACGTTTTCCTTTTGGTCTTATTTCCATTTTTTGTATCCTCCCTTGTTCTGTGTGAGACTAATGGAAAATCAAAATTTAATCAGACTGGTTTAGTACTAAAGAAAAGGTATAAAAGTAATATCAACGTTCTGAGTTGGTAATTTTATTTTGTGTAGGACATGTATATAAGGATATAAATGTATGTAATTTTGTAAGCTTTCCCAGTATGTTAATAGCATGAATTAATGATAGTTTAAAATGTTATCAAAATGAGTTGCTACAGCAGATTTGGCCAGTTTGACAATATTAATGATAAGGATCTCCCTTAAAGTATTGTTTTACCAGTTGTGGTATTATCAAACTATAAGTTAACTATTTCAAGATCCTTGTCATAATAATTAGATATTTGAAGCTTGTTGTCTACCTAAGGCATAAAAAAATCTGAGATCACAGTTCAACAGGCTTTTTTGATTTGGTGGGGCAACATCAATTAAAATATTCACTGTCAATCTCCCCTTCCATTGTGTGAAGGTTTTATATTTTGTTCCTTACTGGTGCTAAGTATGTCACCTCCATTGGTTCTGGAAATAAAAACCATAGATCTTGCTGTGAACTCAACCACATCTCCCATGATGCAGCAGATAAAATCTCACTGAGATGGCCCCAAACCAGCATCTTTCTGATATATGACTGAAATAATATAAAGTGAGTAGTGAATATATTATAATTTATGAGTTTTTAATCTAGGACTGAAAAAAGTGGGTTTGAAAATTTTTATCTGTGAGTATTTTGGCACAGATTTTGTTCATCATCTGATGTGTTCAAGCAAACAGAGGCTTTGTGTTTTGCAAAAACCCTGTGTTCTTATGTGCTACCCTTATGTCTGGGAGAAAACCAAGTTTGTGTAATGTCTTGCAGTACTTCAAGTCAGTGTGTCATGAATGCTGCTTTAATAACTTACTGTGGAGATGAAGAGTACCAAGTTTAATCACACAGCTAATGTCACAATGTCACCACCCCCTTAACAGCTAAATGATAAAAGTGAGGACACATCAGCATGAATTGTTAAGGCCTGTACATTATTCATTTAAACATCTGCTGTTGGTTCCTCTTTACATATGGGAATAAATTATACCACATCAGCACATTCTTCATGCTTTGTGTTTAAGCATTTAAAAGTTTTTTTTTCTCTATTATTAATACTATTTTTTCTGCTTGGTTGGCAGCCCATGAAGTTATCAGTGCTTGTGACTACAGCCAACAGCGTGACATTTGGAGCACAGGTGTCATTATGTACATGCTGTAAGTAGCTTGTAAAAGTAATATAAAATGCACAGACCCATTTATAATACAAGTACTTATCATTTTGCACTGAAATAAAAAATAAGCCTGTGTGCTAAATCTTCACAAAAGAGTGAGCTTTTATAACTGCTTGTATGTAAACAATAAAAATTTCTATTCAAAATGAGGTAAAAGATGTCAGTGTTAAAATTTGAGTATTTGATTTATGGACCACTAAATAGTCTGGAAATAACAGAATATTGCAGTGAAACACCATAAAATCAAACTGAGAGTTTAGGCCTCTCTTTTTCATTGTTGTCTGGATCTATACATGAGGACTGAGTCGTTGATTTACAGATTATTGGTCAAATCCTGTCATGGACTGAACAAACTGTGCAATCAGGGTAAAGGCTTTTCTTCTCCACCTCCGACTGGTAACTATAATTGAGATGTTCCAGGGCTGCCAGGTCTCCCTGTATGGGTTAACTGTGTCTTTTGAAAGTTTATTAGTTTGCTGGTATAGGAGGAAGAAATGGAACTTTACATTTGTAAGAGTACATGAATACTTACATTGAAGTCTTTCATCATTTATAACATTTGTCTTAGCTACAAAATAATTATTCCTCTCTGAAAAATCTTCACCTGCCTATAATAGCTAAAAAGTATTAAAAGGTACCCCAGTAATTGAAAATTAATTGTTTCAAAGTATGTAAATTACTGTGCATATGATGCAACTAAAATGTCACATTTTTTTCAGGGATGTTTTTCTTTCATAAAGCATTTTCATGTCTTTTTCTCCCTACCTTGTGTTTTTCTTCTCTCAGTTGCCACCAGATAATGCTTTAATGCCAGTGTTTCAGAATACCACCACCATCATTTCATTTGTTATTATTTCTGTTCTGTGATTGTTTTGCTTTTGTTACATCCAGCTGAGTTCTATTATAACTTAAGTCTTTGTACGTGGACGTGTGGACACAGACACACACAGTTTCATAACCTCCTCTTCTGTGGGTTTTCTTGGTTTGATTTTTCTTTTCACTTTATTTTGGTTCCTCTGTTTCTTTTCTGTACAATTAGCTCACTTTTCTTCTCGTGTCAGCATGATGAAGTGCTCATACCTTTATTGCCTTTATTTTTATTCATCTTTTTATTTCTAAAATCCATGTGTACAATTTATGCTGATACAGATTGAGTTTTATTGTTTTACTTCATGATATTAATGTCTGCATCATAGTAGTAGGATCTGTACAACTTAGCAGAATGCATTATAAAATGTTTGGTAGAACTGGGGTGGTTTGGCTGGCTAATAAGAATCCAGAGCTGTGCCTGCAATCAGCACAATTCACAGCTCAGAACCTGTAAAATTCAGAGCAGCGAACTGTGTTGATTGCAGCTGGAGCTTAGAACTTCTGACCTTCTTCCTTAATTAGCAATATAAATATTTCTTAAAATTAGCATTTTGTAATCACAACACTGTCAGAACAAAGTAGCATTAATTCACCGCTTGTTGTGTTGACTACCCAAGAATGAAAACACCGTGTATGAATTAATAGAATGCAATTCACGCTCCTTTTTATTGCTTAATTTGGAAACAGTAATACAAAAGCCATAAGATCATCTTCTGATTTTAATTCTGCTTTTGCAAATTGCTTTTCTTCCCACCCTGAATAATAGCTTGTGCTCCTGGTGCTCCTCTAATGGAGGATACTGGATACTGTGTAAGGACACTGTTAGAGCCATTATTGCTGCCATCTCCACTTTGACCCTTCCTGGCTCCAGCTAAAGCTTCCCTGCTAAATTCCTGGCTGTCCTGGCTCCTGTGGCTGTGCAGATGGCATGTCCCATCTTGGCACCAGGGCTGTTATTGCCACTACAGGCTCTGTCTATACCTAGGTGAGGGACAAAAGTCTTGAGGTGACTCAAGAACTCTTAATGCACAGTTTCCTCTGCACAGTGGGGCAAGGCTGGCCTGGTGGATTTTTACATGCACTTTAAGGTGTACTCTAGACTTCCCATTTCATTTCTATCTTAACACATACTAATAGAAGCATCCACAACAGTAACCAGCAAAAAGAAAATCCATTAAAATACAAAAGTGTGTCAGCACATTGAAGGATTAGAGCAGCAAGGGTCCCGCTGCCTGTCATGCTCAGAGAGTGCGGCCCATGTGCTGCTGTCAAATAGGAAAGGGTCAGAGGCTTCTTTTTCCTGGGCAATCTGCACTATTGGATTTCTGGCTCATTCTTCCAGGTGTGCTCAGAGGCTCTGGCCCCTGCAGTAGTTCTCAAAAACCTTTGTGCAGCTGAAGAAGCCTGGGATACCTAATAAATTACTGCCTGCATTACAGCAGTAAGAAACCTATTAAGAAAGTGTGGTAATTCTTGCTCCTTTCTAAAGGCACAGAAAATTTCTTCACAGATTTTCCAGGTGCCATGTGATATGTTTCACCTACTTGATTTCTTCAGCTGAAGTTATCTGTTGTCTGTCACTGCCTTAGTCTGGAGAGATTTTAGTCCTATCTGTGCATAGCAGAATAATGGACATTGTCACCAGCCAATACTTAGGGTATCATGTCCTGAAATGAATGCATTCTGCCCCTTTTCTGTTCCTTAAATTGAGTTCCATGTGGATTTAAGTCCTGAGGGAGATTGAGAAGGAGAACTGGAGCATAAAAGAAAACAGCAACTTTTGTCAATGGCATTTTGAGATTAAAGGTTTTGAGGAAAAACCAAAATATTAATTTTATGTTTTACCTTAAAAATTAAAACCATGTGAATGAAACAACACAGTATTTTGCTTTGATATAAAGTGACAGGCATCCTTCACCAGGATGTGACAACTACATTTTTCAGTACCTATTTCTGTGTTTTGGGAATGGAACTAAAAAAAATTATTTGTTGCAAATAATTTATTTGATGAAGTTAGTGTCTTTTTTTTGTTTGTTTTAAATGGTCACAAAAAGGTGTACTAGTTTCTCGAAACTATTTGCTACGTAATCTTTGCAAGTCAGTTGTGCATGAGTAGTATGATGTAAAATGTATTGGGAATTTAATCTTTGTTAGTTTTGATTGAAAACATAGACCACGTGATACGGTTTTCCATTCTATGTGATTAGTAAAACACAGATCAATATTTACTTTCAAAGTACATTCTCTAATAATAATTTAGAATTGATGTTTCTGGTTAATACTTCTGCTGGTACATAGTCACAGAAACCATATACCAAATGTCTGTCATTGAAACCTCTTTTTTTATAGGAATACATTTGTTTTTATTTTAATATATATATTTCCTTTTTTATTTGTTTCCACGTCATTAAGAATACAATCAGTGTAAAGGAAGCTGGAGATACAGAAAAATTAAATTGAACATACAGATAGCACATTTATTCAAATATTTTACTCAAAATAACAGAAAATAGATACAGGACAAGAATGCAGCTGAGGTATATTTTTGTGAACATATGTACTCTTAATATGGACACTTTTGGGTAGGTCTTCACATTTTTCTGACATTTCTTTTTTATTATCCTAATTTTCTAATGATAAATAACTTTGGATGAGGCCAAACAAGGCAACATTCACACTACATAGGTAAAGGAGATACATCTACATACCAGAACAAAGAGTGAAGAATTAAAAATGATGCTTTGTTTCTCCCAGTATTTCCTGCTTTATTCTTTTGTTCTGAAAAATATATCTATTGGAGCAATAAAAGGATTTTCTAGACTTCCATAATTTTCTATGAATCACAGTTGCTTTAATTAACTCTTACTCTGTGAAGAGTAGCACCTTAGACTGAGAATTGAACACATTTCATAGATTTTAAGAATTTAGAACTGAGTTCTAACATCAGTACATTTGCCTTTAGGGGTACAAGCACCTACTATGTATGACTAATATGACTTATATAAAAAAGTCTACAGAATAAAAGCATCTAGTAATTCTTATAATGCATCCATGGCTTTTGTTTGAAGCTAACCCTGTTTTTTAGCAAGACAGCCGATTGGGGCAACAGTGCCTAAATTGAGAGTGGTCTGTTTTGTCTTGTGGCTGTTGTTTCAGTTCTTGTGGCTGTTACTAACCCACCAATCTAAAAACCCTGGCCTGTGAATTACTGACCACTGCAGTGTAGTGCTTGTTAGTACAGAATTGTTGAACTGTTTGATGGAAGATACTCCTTGGACACGGAATCAAAAGAAATGGTTAGTACACAGTGTTTGCAATAAACATTACTTCTGAGACAGAAACGCTGCACATGGTGGCAGCAAGTTGGCTCTCAGTTAGCCAAGGGATTTGGGTGGGTGAATTAGGCACTAGCAAAATACTCTATGTGTTCAGTTTAATATTTCCTAGCTGATACTTCAGTTGTTTCTTGGTGAACCTTTGGCTGCTACTTAAAAAATTCATATAGTAGCAATTACCTTTCACTTATGTGGATACCTAGTGACAAAGATTAAATCACCTCTTAACCTCACAACCTTTTTCCTTTAAATCTCTCTGAGAGACATATTTTTAGAACTTGAGTCACTTTTGTAGAGTTCTCTGAAGTTCTCCCAGTCCTGCCAACTTTTTGATTTCAGAGTGATCCCATAATACACAGTTTTTGCCTCACCAGTGAAAAATAGTAAGTATTCACTCACTGACCCTAATTTTCTTTTACCTTTTATAGCAAGTTTGGAAGAAAAACTTTTGAACTAATAAGAAGGGAAGACCTCTGCTTTAAAACTTTGGTCTGGGAAACAGTTACCAAGCTTGGTAAGTACACAGTGCTCCCACAGAATAAATGCTGACTGCATTTCAATGAATTCCACAAATAGTAGTTGTGATATTTTTCTTAGCTTTTAAGTAGTACATGTTTTCTGAAAAGCAAAATTGATGCTAAAAATAAATTAATATAAATGATATTGTGAACTAATTTCATAGCATTGTAAGAAGAAAGGTCTCTGCTGAATTAAAGCACTCTGTTGAAAATGTGTCTTGTTGTTAGTAGAAGTGAGAGGTTTAAAGTTGTGGTTTTCACTCTTAGAAGAAAAAGTTTTGAAACTACTTGTGAAAGTTGATGCTGTTCAGCAACTCACAAGTAATGAATTACTGGATAATTAGTGGATAACAGTGAGTTTTGAAGAGATGCAATGTCTTTCCCTTGTGTTGTACCTCCTTTATGGTACGTAAAGTTGCTTTATTGCCTCAGTGGAACCCAGTAGGGTGGAAAATTAAAAAAAATGCAGTCTAAGCAGCATAACACTTGCTAGGGGTTTGATCCAAAGCTCCCAAATCCATTAGCATGTTTGCTTGTATCCCATGGGCTTCTGATCAGTCTGTTAATGAAGAGAAGCTTTACACTGTATTCCTTGCCCAAACCAACTTTACCTGATTTCCCATAGGTTTTTGACATAATATGGAAGTATGGATTTGGATCAGGTTTGATTTAGTCAAAGATTTTTTTCCCCTTTTTTAATTAAAAAAAAAAAAAAGAAAAAAAGTAGAACTTTGAGCTACAGGACCATTCTGAAGGCAAGTGGAAAGTAGTGCTGGAAGGGAACCTGTGGGGTCCCAGCTTGCTGGCTGGGCTGCAGATCTTGTCACTGTGAGAATACTGAACTTTCATCTGTCTCGTGGAACACTTGTGCTATTTTGCAGTTGAAATTAAAGCAGAGGGAATGGACATAGCTGTTACTTAAAGATAACTGATGATAGCAAACCCTAATTTCTTCCCTAGCTGGCTTCTGCATCATTTAGGAAGAGAAATGCCTGTGAATCATTGCAACATATTCTGGTATGTGGGAGGATAAATAGCTCTCTCTATTCAGATGGAGCACTGGTTTTGCCTCACACCTTCATCTACAAAAGAGCTGTTCTGGACAAGCTTGCAGCTTTCCTCCTTCCTGCTAATTGAGTAGAGCTGAACAGGAAGCTTTTTTTCCTAAGGTTTCATTGCATTCTTGTGTGTGGGAGAATAGCCACAGCCAAATGTGTAGCTCTGAAATGGCCTGGAAAATGAGGCAATTTTCATCCAGCTCTGCCCTGCCATACTATGAGCACCGTGCTCTCTTTGCTTCCTGAAAATGAAGATGTGGAAAGCTGCCACTCCTGTGATTTCATGACTTCTCACCATGTATATTCATGGAGCTTGAGACTAATTTCCATGTGAACATCATTTCATGTAACAAGACCTTCCTATCGTTCATAGCAAACCATTGCATCTCTCCAAACTACACAACATTTCAGGCACAGTAGATTTTAATTTGCAGTACTTTTCTTCTTTTATGAGGTAGGCAGCAGTCTGGATTTCTTAACTACAAAATACCTACAAATGCAGCCCTGTATTAGTTGGCTTCAATTTGCAGTTCACAGTAAATGTGCAACAACTTTAAGCATTAGTTTCAATGCAGAACTGTGTTTTAAATTTTTTTCATCAAGTTTGAATGGTTTCTAAATGTTGAGAGGTGATCCTCTTAGGCTGATGACAGAATTCCCTCATGCCAGGGAATGCACTCCGAGGCCTACAGACATTCTTGGATCAGAAACCATCAGAAATAAGCTCTGGAAATACACTGAAGCCATTTGCACCTCCAGCTGATCTGCTTCTAACAGTTTTAACTGTTTCCTTAAGGGAAAATTTTCTGGATGAGACAGTGCTCTAAACAGTGATTATGCCTTTATGCTTCAGCCTTTCCTTTAGGTGATCAGCCACTGTTGTCTATCACTCAACCCTTTGTGCCTCACACTGGGCACCAAAAAGGGCTGTCATGGTTTAACCCCAGCTAAGCACCACTCACCCAATTCACTCCTATAAAAATTTACTCCTCAGCTTCAGTAGGCAGACAGTGAAGGAGAGTCTTCTCCTGTTCCATACCTTCTGCATTCCATCTGCATGTTCCATCCAAAGCCCCAAGTTGCTTTATTTGCATTCTCCTATGCTTATGGTCTTCACATGTATCACATATTGCAGTATTGAATATTTTTCCATTTCTAATGAAAACTCCAGGTTTTTAGAGGAGCATAAAAATCAGAAATGGGGACTTAAAGTGAAAAGTGTCACTATGCCAAATTCTTAAAGAAATGCTCCTGAAGTTGTCCTAATAATGGCCTGGTTTTCAGATCTATGGAGCACCTGTGGCTCCCTCCTTACTTCAGCAGGAGTTGCAGATAGTAAGTACCACTGAAAATCAGGACACTAGTTTCTACTTCATGCTTGTGCCTTCACAGCGTCTGTGATTTTACAATAGCCAGATGGGGAACATGAAAGTGCATTATCATGTAGAGAATTCTGTGTGTAAAAACATTAACCCCTTGGAGCCATGTGACACCTAAGCTTCTGCATAGGAGAAAAATGCATTTGGCACCACAGTCTCCCACCAGGAAATCCCTGCCATTTGTACCAAAAATTTATGAAGTCACAAGTCATTCTCTATGATTAAAACTGGCATTTCAAACACAGGTGCAGCAATTTTATATTCCAGAACAATACTTTAGCAAAAAAAAAAAAATTAATTTAAAAGTTACCATGTTCTTACAGCTAAACAAATGACCTCAAGCTCAATTCAAGTTAGTGGATACCTCTGGAGGTTTATGTGTTGTCAGTTTGAGACCATATAGAGTTTTGGCCGGGGGCTATGCAAAGGGTTGATGATTAATTATTTACCAGAAATACTAATTAATGCAGTCCTGTTACTAGTTTTGATTATACTGATCTCTGTACCAGTTAAAATTTTTCCAGACACATTTAACTTTTTTACATCTGCTGAAATACATGACAGGATAGCAGAATATTTTTAAGTTTCTAAGAAACACAAAGATTGTATTACCACTATGTATTTTTTCTGCATTATCTGCACAGAACATTACTTATACAATGAGTATAATATTAGTGAAATATAGAGTAAATCTAATTTTGCAATAAATACCTTTATGGATACATATACTTTGGTTTGATTCTATAATTTCCAATTACTTTAAGCTACATTTAAGAATTATGGTCTTTTCCATTTTTTTTCCTACCTAAATGTTGTATGGATTGTGATATATTTTAACTGTAAGAATATTCTGCATCATATTCTTCACTTCTCACTGTGGGAATCTGATATTTTCTTAGATCTGGTTTAAAAGTTGGTGTTTCCTTTCAGGTATGGGGGCGGTTTATTTATGTTTTTTCTTCTATATTGCTTTTTGCTCCTATCAGAAGAACTTTTGAGTGCATTCATTGCGAGCTCTTATTTAGAATTCTGTATTATTGCTGTGGTTTTGGTGAAATTTAGAGGTATGTAAGTATGCTTAACTGAAAAGGAAAAGCAAAACCCTAAAATATAAAATTTATGTGTACAGCGTGTGAGATTTCTTGTTTCTTTTCAGATTGACTTTCACAAGGAAGCCAAATGCCTAAAGCCCAAATCCTCTTGTGTCTGAATTACAACTCCAGTTCAGCAAAAAGCTTGTGTATCTGTTGTGCAAATTATTTAAGCACGTTTCCGAAAGTATGTGAGGACTTGAAAAATTTTATTCAATGAAGCACTGAGATCCCTAAGGATGCCTAATGATTCTGAGAAGAAATCTGCTTAGAGCTCTTACTTCCCTAGCTTAAATTTTCTCAACTATCTGGATATGAATCTTTTTGTGCACCAGCACCTCCATCCCCTGGCAGTGCTGGGCAGTTTGGACAAGAGGCTTTTTTTTTTTTAAATTCCATAGTTATATTTGGTTTGTTTTTTAGACTTCTCTGTGCACATCAAGACTTTTCTCTGGCTCTGTCAACTTTCCCCATAGTATCAAAAGCATTTTTACTATTTTCAGGCATCTTATTCTTCCATTTACTGTGTATCTTAACTAATTTGAAGGTTCTTCTGTTTACCTCTACAACATTTTAATTCTTTCAATGGGATGATTGTTGTGTTCTGAATGTCCAATGATAATGAATCAAGAATTTAACAGTTCTGTTTCCTGCTCTTGGTGTTAGCTAAATTTTTTTCCTCCTGAATTGATAACTGAATTATTGTCCCCTAAAATGTCTATTTAAAATATTCCAGACCAATGCATTGAACAGTTCTTGCAAATGATCACTTCAACCAGTCCTTCTCCTTGGTATTTAATTGGTGTGTATGTCAGTGAGATTAACAAAATATGGGTGCTCATCAGGCTTCAAACTTTGCATGTTACATGTGTTTATGGAGAAAATACTTTATTGTTTTCTCCAAGATGAGCTAGTTATCTCTGTATGTTTGCCTTGAATCCTGCTAAAGTTTGCTTACTAAAAATTGGGTAGAAAAAACCCCATTGAAATAGAAAAAAACAGAACCAACATAATCTGTCACTTAGTGACCCCCAGGCCTGTTACCCACAGTTGGCACCAGGTGCTGATGAATTAAACCCAACAGGTGTTCGAATGAGCCAACACAGATAATTAACTTAAATGGTCCCATTTTCTTAAAAACTGTCACAAAATAAACCCTGTCTTCTCTTTTATGGGGTATGCAATTATCTGGCACTTTGTAAGGCCTAGTCTTTTAGAAAGGCCTAATCGCAGCCTCTGATTTTGTGGGTGCAATTCGCTGCACATTTAACTACATAATAGTTCATGCAAAGGAGGTAGTTAAAATGTGTGCCATCAGTTATACCCACAGTTGTCATAATTGCAGATGTAAATCAGCTTGTTCAGCAAATGAGGTTGTTTTGCACAATCCAAACCCACCTTTCTAATGGCTGTGAGTGTTTATGCTTCAGTCATTTGCTACATAAGTGACTTTGCTCTCTGTTTCAAAGGAAGGAAATACTTTCTAAATACCAGTCCTCATGTAACAGAAAACAAATAGCTTGAAATGAGAATTGTCAGTTTAATGAGATGGAGGAAAGAGCTTTAGAAACCATCTCATCTGTGACCTCTTTCCTCTGCTGGATCCACTGTGTGACCTCAAAAAAAATATTATATTTCCTGTGTTGCAGTTTACCAGTCTGTACAGTCTAGATAAACTGCCTAGTAACTATATATTGTTAATTAATATTAGAAAAATATATCCCAGCTGTTAGTGAAGTGCTCTGTGTCAGAAGATTGATAGTATTAATGTCCAATATTATCTCTTGAAAATAAGCAACAAGACAACACTAGTTTTCAGAGTTGTGTATAAACTTTGCATATAGCATGTGCTTGCCTTTCTCTCCAAACTTTCTGATATGTAATTGCCAGCTTTACTGAATAGCCAAGGTAGCAAACCCAAAACGATTTCAGATCATTCATTGTGAGGTGAGAGGACAGATGCCTGATCAGTTTAAAAAGAATTGTTCCTTTGCTATCCATAGATTGTTGCACTACTCATTATGGATTGGGCTCAATAAAATGGGAGTGTGGTATAGGCACATTGATTTGCTCAGTAACCTAAAGAAACATGGATAGATAGAGAAACAGGGGTAGTGGAGTGTCTTGGTAATCCTCTAACTCTGGGTTTTCTTTTTATTTTTACAGAAAGAGCTAAAATTCCTTTCCCAAAATCACTGAAAAGTACTCTTTCTCAGAAGGAGGAAGTAGAGATGGTGATGGGTCTTATAAGTAGGAAGTCATATCAAAATAGCAAAAACCCCTAGAAGGTAAGAAATTCCTGACAGAGTGATGTCATCTATGTCAGTGCACTCTCTGACAGTGATGACAGGAAATGCTATTTAGGGAGAATATTCAAGCCTGGCTATTTCTTCCATGTAGCACCAAGCCTGGATATTTCCTCTCATTTAGTACTCCAGAATTATCCTTAAGGTTGTGAGAAGATACATTCCAACATAATCCTGTTAGCATTCATTATGGCCCTGTTGTCAATGAATATCCCGGATTCCTTGTTGAATATGCCGATGCCATCTGCCTCTGCAGCTGCCCATGGCTGTAAGATCCAGAAATGCACTATTTAATGAGTAAATAAATATTTTCTGTTTTAAAATGATCTCCTACTCTATTCATCAGCTGGCCCTTATTTCTAGGAGTACAGGATGTGGCAAAAAGCTCACATTCACTACTAAGTAAAATCTCAGTTATATTCCTCCTCAGTCACCTTCTCACCAAACCGGTGACTCCAAGATTGCTTTGCTGAGTGGTGACTGTAACTGCCAGTTCGAGTTGAGCATTAGTAAGACCTGCTTTGGATTACTTTTCCCCAAGTGTACAATTTTATTTGTTTTCCCTCTCTTGTTTGAACTAGTATTTTCATTGGAGGTGACCAGGGTGTTCAGAAACTTGAGTTTGTAACTGTATATTTAGGAGTGGGATTTTCAGCTTTAAAACTATCAGACTATTTTCTCTGTTAGTACTGAATATTATTTGAGTTAGGAGTAGTGTTCAGAGGATGACATTTTTGAAAGTCAAGAAATTGTCAGTGTACTGAAGAAAAAGGCTTACCTTCATAGCAGGTATAAATCATTATTATGACTATTACTTAAATCACTGATTCTTATCAATTAAAGATCTCTTCCAAGGAATATTCAGCTGTTTTGCTAGCTTTGTCTTGCTCTCTGAAGAAATAAATCTAGTGGCAAAAGTTGAACTTCACCCCATGAAGACCACTGATCCTGTCTTGGTTGAGTTTTGACAACAAAACAGAGCAGAGATAGCAAAGAATATATTTTTTGTGAGAGATGAAGGTATAAGTCTTAATTTCTCATTTTTATAAAATGAAGATACCTTTTTCTATTGTGTTTGAATATTGTGATGAGGTAATATCTGTCATTTTGATTAAGAAGCCTAGTTAGTGAAGATTAAAATCAAGAAAATGGTCATATACATTTCTTAAAGCAAAAAAAGTTCTGTCTTAAGGATTGGATTTAAAATTTAAAGACAAGAACCTTGTCTCTGTGTACTGTAGGAGAGATTTAAAATTATCTGTTATAATTCTTTTATTTCTGCATGATCTTATTTTTGCATATTTTATGATAATATATATTACAGTAGTTACATTAGAATAGTATTTTGTAATTGTTCTCTGTTATGATATTTTGTTCATATCTGTATTCTTTCCCCCCCGTTTAGTGCATTTATAAGGTTGTAGTCTTTAATTTTTTTAAAATTGCAGTCCCCTGAAAGTAGATAAGAATCTCTTGTATCAAATTCAAAGCAGAACTTGTATTTCCAAGAAAAGAATGGAGAATTTAACATGTTCTCAATGTCTTCCACCCAGAAACTGGGACAGAAAAGCCTCCTGAGCTCTGTTCACTCACAATCAGACAGAAATCATAGGACATCCATCGACTTTGAACAACTCAAGAGTAAACAACTATTACTTGTGCCAAAATGAGCAAACTATATAAAGATGGACAAATATATCCTGAAGTGTTTTGTCTCTTTGCTTGCCTGAACCCTTTAATCAGAAAGCTTTAGCTTTCCTTTAGCCCTGAAGAAAATCTTACAGCAGTGTGAACTCCTAACCTGTAAGAGGACATCTGCTGATAGTATTTTTGTCAGAGTACAAATTACAGAATTGTCTAAAATGTATGTAATTTATTTGTTCTGTACTAATAGACACCATGCCAGGTAGGCAGTTTTCTTTCACAAATCCATTTTGTTGTGTTTTCCTTGCTTTTACTTTCTTTACTTTTGTTACAAACATTGGGGGTGGGGGGGATGTGTGTGTGATGAGGCCAGAATCTGCAATAGGGGCTCCTGGTAACTGCATGCTTCACACTCAGAGAATATTCTAGGAAATTGCTTATAAATTTGCTTGAGGCACTACAACACAAGTGCTTCAGTCTATGGAATTTGTTACTGCTATTTTAGGTTGCTTTCAATTGCTTTTTTTTGAGCAGAACTTATTTTAAACTGCACAAATAAGAGATGTTCTTTAAAGTACAGTGAAATTTCTGTGGTTCTTGCTACTGTAATTCTGTTGTGTTGATTAAACTCTGTATAAAGCAGGTGTTAGAGTAATGGCCTTTACAAGTTAATTAATCTTCATTTTCAAAGGATGAGCTACCATTTGGCTTAGGTTTATTATATGTAAGTGTAAATTACAATGTGATTTACGGTCCTAAAGAAAAAGCCACTCTCTAAGGACAGGTCTTGCCAGTAAACTGGTGTTGTGGCACAAGGTGTAAGCAAATTATGTGCACTTTTCATTAAAAAAATTTCCTTAAATATATGTACCATCTGATTTATGGCTTATTCAAGAAATTTTGCTGAGAATATCAGTTTTAGGAAGTACCTTATAATCTCCAAAATAGTATTGAAATTCCTCTTACAGTCATTACAGCATTGATTTTATTTAGGTGTGAAGTATTTCTGTTAGGGGGGCAAAGTCTTTTTCTGTACATATGTGAACACTTGGAGAGATTTTATTTACAGTAAACTAAGAGCTTTTTGACATCATATAATATTGAAAGGGTAATATATCCCTTTCATTCTCACTGAAGAACACAGCTATATGTATAATCAGGCACCTTTTGGAAAAATTGATCTAGTTTCTGTTTTTCAGATTACATCAAAGTCTGTTGAGGAGTAAAAATGTATGTTTTACAAAATGCAGTGAGTATAAGCCACAGATTTCTATATTTTTCTGACAGAATTCAGTAAGATTTTCACTTTAAGCAGAAAGTTGACCTTTTTTTCTCTTTTTGTTGTGCACCTACTCAGTAGCAAAGTGAACTTCACTTATGAGCTCTAATAGTCACACTGTTTTTATTTGATGTGCTTCAAACCTTTTATAAAGTCCCAAGTGCTTTCTGGTTCTCGTGACACCAAGATGGTAGGTCAGAGTGTGGCCTGGATAACTATCTCCTCAGCTGGCAGGTGACACTGCTCATTCCTTTCATTTAGTGAGAGTCACTTGGAGGGCACATCTGGACTCTCCATTACCACAGTGGCTGCATCACCAGCCCACCTTGTGGCAGTCCTACCCGATCACTGCACTTGCAGAGCAGTAAACTTGAGGCACAGTGTTGTCCAGTGCTGGTATTTGGTTGTCATGTGCTTTTTTGGAAGAGAGATGAAATTTTCAGAGGCCCAGCAGACACGCTGACATTTTGTACCACCCTTGCTCTTTGAAACCAAGGGAGCTTGAAAATGCACTGCTTCATATCAAAGGGTTATGTAATTTTTACAGCACTAACAGAACACAACAAGTGTAATTTGCCTTTAGAGGGTGACGTATTTACTTGTCATGGCTACATCCTCCTATCCTGAGGTGTTAAATCATTTCCCGTCTCTGTTGATTTTAAGATATTTTGGTTAGAGCACAGCTTTTGTGATTGGCTCCCCCACGGAATTAACTTTGATCTCACCTGTCGTGGCTTCTCCTTTCCTCTGTGCTCCTGATTTATTTTGTATGCTGTTCTGTTTTGGCTCAGTACAATTCTGTTCCTACAACTCCTCATGCTTTTTGCCACAGACCAGATGCACACCCTGCATTACCCTGTGTAAATCTCACATATGCCCAGTGCTGCCTTGACATATCAGTGTGCTTTGGTGAGGTGCAGTGGAGCTCTCTGGAGCTCACAGGAAAGAAGGCAGCAGCCTGCCAGATCCATGGCTGTGACCTGTCTCCTGCCCAGAGGTGAGTTGTGTCAGGCAAAGAAGGGAATGAGGAATTAGAATACAGGCTGGTTGTATCTCAAGGGTGATGGTGCCAGGATGGGAACAGCTGGGAGGTGCTAAACAGTTGAGCTTGTGTAGGAACTGCAGAAGAGTAGAACATCATCCTCCCAGATGCTGGAGAAGAAACTTCCATCATGTCAGTGACTCCTAGCATTAAACCTCTTGTTAAACAAAACAGAGCTCTTACAGTAAGCTCCATGCATTTTTCCTTTTTCTTCCTTATCCTCTTTTTTCCCTTTATGGCTTTTTCACTCCTTTTCAATACCTTCATTTCCTCAGTTGATTTTTTTTTTTTCATTTGTCAAAAGATTTCTTTTTTTCTTCCACAAATCCCTTTCTTGTTTCTCCTTTTAATGTGGCTTTTCTCTGTGTTTCCCTTTCAACCCTCAGAGCTTATTTTAGTCTCTTCTCTGTATTTGTTACATGGAGGAGTGCTATTGAAAAATTAAAAGTAGATTGCATGGGATTTTCTTATTTCTTTTTTTCCTCTAGAGGCCTGTTTCTCTTCCCTGCTATTTCTATGAAGCTTACCATTTCCAAATGCTTCCTTCCTTTTCTTCCAAATGATTTTACTCATCTTTTGCTCTCTTACTCTGTCCTTCTACTTCAACTTCCCCTTCACTTATTATTGCTTGATATTTAATTTCTCTGGCAGAGTGAGGCTTTGTGGAAGCATTCTGGATAAATACTCCAATCTGTACCTCAGCTCTGCTGACAAACACTAACTTCACAACTGTATCTATACTGGCTTTTTGTTCAATTTTTTTCCTATTCCACCCCCAGTAGCAGCAGCGAGGTTGGCAGTGTTAGGTGCTACAGCCACACTATAACCACAGCCTTGTATAACCCATTAAAGATCAGGTCTGTATGACATTGTAATTTTAATAGCAGTCGCTGGCAGCCTATCTCTGCTTGTTCTCCTATTATTACAACCACCAGTAGAGCTGTTCTTCTGGGAAATTTCAAGTATAGACAAAGCTTTAATCAACAGTAATCTGATCCTTTAAAAATGCAACACCAATTCATTTATTTCTCATTTCACATATGAAATTTTAATAGGTACAATCACCCTTAAGGATGTTTCAAATATTAACATTATGCACAATTACAAAACAGAATCTTTTTTCTGTATGAAACTATCAGCATCTTTGAACCAAGTAAGTAGTTTTCTGTGCAGACATCAAGTTTACTATCAATCAGAAGCTTATTAACAGCTGTGTTAGTCCTAATTAAGTGCAAAGCAATGGCAGACTTTTTAATTAAGTCTTATTTTCCTAAGAGGAGTCTGATGGGGTTTTTTTTCCCTTTCTCTTCCCCACCTCCATCCTTATTTATTGTGTAAAGTCGGCTTTAAAAATAACTGGGACACAAGATGGGGCCATTGACATGGGGCCAAGGTGCCAGGAAATATTTCCTTTACAGAATGGCTGTGTTGTGATTATACAGACCATATTTTATTCCTCTGGTTTTGTAAAATAATTCTGATTTTTTAAGCTTTTCTGCAATGTTTTTCATTTTGTCATCTTTTTTAGTTCTCCTCTGGTCGGTAGTGTATTTCCTGTATTCTCAGTTTCAACAGAAGTCCAAATTAACTTTAGTGTGTAAATCCTCACGAGAGAAGGTGGAAATGTGTGACATCGTATACACCAAAAATGTCCTTGTTGCCTGACTAGACCTCTGTGCATGTAGTACAATGCAGTAAATACTCAGTTCTTATGAGAAAGAATTGGCCTCACAGGTAAGTTGAAATTTGAAAGTCTCTACAAGTGTTTGGTTTTCTTAGTCCTGAGCAGTGCCCAGTGGTGTATGTGTACAAGTGAAGGAGGGAGAGAAGTGCCCTGAAAACTCTCTTAATCTGCACTTTCTACCCAGCACTCTTTAGGCTGGAGAGCTTCTGTAACCACAAATAATGGCTGGATTGTTACTTTGCTAAGAGGATAAGCAGTGAGTACATGTAAGAGGGCAGAGTAACCTCTTACTGCTCTTGACAAAGTATTGCCAAGCACGAATATTTCTCTTTGCCATTACAGGTATAGAATGCCTTTGCCTGAGCTCTGTTCAGTCTATATTTTAACCTGGGATAAAATGTCTTGAGACAATTCCTGGCCTGGATGAGCTCACAGTTACACCAAGGATGCCTGTGAAATGCTGACAGTTTGCAAAGGGTGAGGATCTGTCCCCTACAGTTTAAAGAGAGGGTGGATCACCACATGAGATGAATTTCAGGGTTTACTTCTCTAACCAGCCCCTGAACTCCTGGGTTTGCTCTTGCACATTTTAGGCTACAGACTGTTTTCCTTTGGATAACGTGTTCTGCAGAAAAAACTTAACATGTTCCTGTAAAAAACTGCTCCAAAGTTGCAAGGAGGGAGGGATCAAGGCATTGGCCAGCAAGTTTGAAAGGAAGTGGAGCCTAAAAGCCATTAAACCTCATGGTGTTGCCTAGCTAGGCTTAACACTGTGGGCTCCAAGGAGCAGGAACTGTCATGTTCTAAGGGTTTGCAGAGCACTTGTTGCAACCTGAGCTGGCTTGAGCCTAAGGCACTAATGTAATGTAAGCACTGAGGTCAGTAAAATCATAGTAACCGTCGTGGTGGCTTTAAAATGCTCTGGCTCAATTAAGGCAGTAAATCCAAGTCTAGATATAGCAGCTCTTCATTTATGGGCACACAGGTATGTCATAATTATCTGTAATAAAGGATGATGGAAATTAAAATGGAAACCCTTTACCTTGTGCTTTGTGGAGCAAACCAGTGAATCTTTTTTTCCTCTGCACCTATTGTGTGGTTTCTGTGCTGTTTCCAGCACAGGTTCTGGGTTTGTATATTTAGAAGTTTCTGTTCAGTAATCAATACCTGGTACGCTCTGGTTCATTACAGCCACAGGGGTTAATGAATGACTATTGTTTATACGTTGTCTGATGTTAAAGCTTAATCCATATTTGAGTCTAATGCCAGCTTTATTTCCAGGAAGAAAGAACTGAGATAATGGCTAGGCATATTTTAAAAGAGAATAGGGTTTTTATAATGGTTATGGATCATTTTTATACTTTGGTTATCTTGAGTACACTGGACCGGTATGCTTCAGGATTGCCCAAGTCTGATTATTTTTCTCCTCTTACTTTAATAAAAAGCAGAATAAGCTCATGAATTTCTTCCACTTCTTTTCTCTGTCTCTCATCCACTTATATGAGGTTTATATTTGTATAAGAAACAGTTATGTCCTCTGAATAATGAATTTTAAAAGCACATTTTATTTTACTTGTTTTGATCGCAACAGCTGTGATAGGTTTAGGTGGGAGCCTTGACATCCAAACAGGATGCTCTAAGGTCCTCTGGACAAGGCAGCTGCTTGTAACCAAATCTGTTGGCAACTGCTGTTAGGAGTGCTTGGAAAGGGTTGTCAGACATTGGAATGGGCTGCCCAGGGAGGTGGTGGAGTCCCAGTCCCTGGAGGTGTTCAAGGAACAACTGGATGTGCCACTCAGTGCCATGGTCTGGTTGACACAGTGGTGTTCGGTCAGAGGTTGGACTCGATGACCTCAGAGGTCTTTCCCAACATAAAAGATTCCATGATTCTGTAATGAAGACCTTGGAAATGACTTCTTAAAAACAGTATTCTAAGATTCCTGAACTTCTGCCTGTTTTACATGTAAAATATCTGCTTTCCAAAGGTGGAAGTTTGTTTTGGTAACTCCTAGATTGCCAAGAGGTCTGCAACATTTACCTTGTACCACTCTCCTGTGTCTAGTGAGGATTTTTTAACTGTTGGCATTTCTTTGCTTTTCTGTCCAAATTAAACATATTAAGGAATGCTATGAATGACACCGTGTTTACTGGGTTAACTAGTGTTTTATGGCAAAAATTGAATTAAGCTTTACCAAAAATATGTGATAAAGGTGAATTTAGCTTTTGTGTTGATACTATGAAGCAGTGCAGCATAGGTTTTCATGTCTATGCTTACAATTTCCAAGAAGAATAGAAAAGTATTGTGCAAACATTACTATATTCCAAATCAGAGCCTGCAAATAAAAGATGGTGCTTAACAAAAATATTACTCTCTTTCCATAAGTAGATGGTTTGCTAATTATATAAAAAGATATAAAGGATAGGGCGGCCATAAATGTTGAAGACTGTATTAGGGAGTTGTTGGAGGCTTCTTAGGACTAACTAGGAAATGTTTTGCAATAGATGGCACTTTAAAACCTACTGTCAAAGAAAAGGAGACTGTGGGCTGAAAGAGAAGGAAGTGGAACCAGCAGCACAAGGGTGACTGCCATTACAGGTCTCTGATAAAGAAAGGAGATTGCACCTGTCTGGAATGAGGAAAGTCAGCAAGAACACCTTTGAAAGAGATAAAAGGACTCTCATCCTCCTTTTCTCCCTTTATTTATTCAGTGAACTTCAGCCGTTGCAGAAAGCACCTGGCTGACAGCTCTGTACCTTGTAGTCCTTGGTGTATTCCCAGCAGGGTGTATGCTCCAGACGTCTACAGCACCAGTTTCCCGTTTGCTCTCCTGATGGGAAATGTGGGCTATGCTTTTATTTCCAAAGTGTGTCCCGTCATGGGCCTGTCTGCCCGCCTCTGCAGCAGCGTGGGCACAGGCTGGGGTGTCTGCAAGGCTTGGAGGCTGGACTAAAATGAGGCAGCTAATGCTGTTAGTGCTCCAGCCATCATCCCCGCCCTTTGGTGGATGTTGCCACCCCTGAGGCAGTGATGTCTAATCCACTCATGAATCAATTATTGAACTGTCGCATTTTTCAGCCTGGCCTATTAAATTAAACTGACATCAGTCTCATCTCACAAAGACATTAGATAGTGATGAATTTCAGGTACTGTTAACCTGGTTTTGAATTGGCCAGCTAGAGACAGACAGATTCATTTTACATTCCAGCTGCCAGAACCACTGTCATGTCCTATCTTGCTGTTGTGGCTTTTTGATCAATGGCCTTCCTTGCTAACTCCTGAGAAGGAGCAATATCACGAGAAGAAAGAGAACATAAGAAAGCCAAAAAGGTCAAAGCCTGGATTTTTTTTTTTCTGTCTTTGGTAGCACTGTGAGGAAGAGGGCGCATGTGTAAACAGTGAGGTTGGCTGGCTGGTTAAAAAAGCTTCACTGAAAGAATCATAGAAGGGTTTATTTTGGAAGGGACCTTAAAGATTTTCTGGTTCCTCCTGCCATGGGCAGGGACACCTTTCACTAAACCAGGTTGCTCAAAGCCCCCATCCATCCTGGCCTTGAGCTCCTCCAGGGATGGGGCATACACAACTTCTCTGGGCAACCTGTTCCAGTGCCTCACCACCCTCATAGTGAGGGAAAAGCATGATACTGCCTATAGGGGTTTAAAGAGGCACTGTGTGCAATTAATGCAGTCTGGGTTAAGGGAGTTTATGTCCACGGAAAAATGCAAAAGAAATATTCCATGCTGCCAACAGCATTGCTTTGTACCTGCAGTACACCCACTGTGGGTAGGCCCTGCTTGCTCTGTGCTCTGCTTCATCTGCTGGGTGCACCTGGTCAGAAAAAATGTGGAAACCTTCAAATGTGGCTTGTTAAGAGGTGGAAGGTCCTTAGTCTGCTCTGAGCTGAACCTGCATGTGTTTGGCTTTGTAAGTACTCATTCTCTTCTTGGATTCTGGTTTTATTGGTAACTGAAATATAACAAAAAATGTGTTGCTTCACTGCTCTGACAGTTTATCCTCTTTTCTCCACCCAGGACTTAGGGGGAATTGATGAGTGTCTGTGTGTTTCCTTTTGATTCCTCAAGGCAAGATGGAGCCATGGGAGACCTGTTACAATGGATGGCCAAAAGGGCAGCCTGTGGCTTTGCAGGATGCTGACCTGTGCTGGTGCCCTGTAAAGCCTGTGTGAGTGCACAGCTCTTCAAAAGCACTTGTCTTTTTCACTGTGGGAAAAAAAGTCAACAAGGAAATGCTGGCAGATAATTCCTGCCTGCTGGAGCTGCGGATTCATTACTATTAATAGAACTCTTAATTGTCTATTTGAGAGCAGCTATAAAAATTGATTAGATGCATATGAGGAAATAAACATGGGTCAGTCTGTAGTGGCACAATGATATGAATTTGATGACCTATTAGGACACTTTTGTGTCTAACAAAGGTTTTTTTTTTTTAATAAACATTAAACACTTCACCCAAATTCTTCCCTCTAGCACTTCTCCCAGTCTAATGAATGCATAATGAAAGCAAATATTTGGTATAGCAAAAGAATCCCATTTTTTTAAATCTCATTGCTGTACATTTTTAAGAGGTTAGGTTACTTGACATGTAAAGCATCTATGAATTTTAAGTGAGGCCAGATTAGTAAGGCTCTGTAGTTGGTCTTTCATCTTAATGTGACCAAGAATGTCCTCTAGCTCACTCTATTTACTAAGAAATTAAAAAATAGCAAATTGCACATCGTTGCAGGCCATATGTCCATTCCTCTCCTGGGCTCTGCTCTACAGCAACGTTAATTGACTTGCCCAAACCCTCTTCTCCTGAGTTGTGACCACTGCTAATGAAACAGTCCTGAGCAGAATTCTCCTGAGCAGAATAGGGAATGAAAAAACAATGTAAAACAATGAACCACATTAAGAATAAATTCATTTCTGCAAAAGGATGATAAAAATTTAATACTGACATATAACCTAGGCTTGCAAAGGTAAAATCTTGTTTGAAGTTCACTTAAAAAGCAGGGGTTTCAGCATGGCCTGAGATTTTTAAAAGCTCTTTACACTGAGAAAACAAAACCAGTAATATACAAATCATTGACTGTTACACACACATTTATTTCTGGTTTAGTAGACTTTGAATAAGGCACACAAAATGAAAAAAAAGTGCAAGGGCTGTTAAATAAAGGCTATATATTCTTCTGTTGGGCAAATAATTTGATAAATCTGTATGTAAAATGTAAATTGTATTAGATCACATTGAACAAAAATAAAAAGGACTATAAGCTTGTAGTGTATTAATGAGCTTACTTTTTACCTTTTCACTTGGGTCTTCAGAAAACCTCCGTTAAATCACAAGCTTTGTCTTTGGAGCTAATACATAATATTTAGATGAGGATGCATTACTCCATCTCCACAGGCAACCCTCTGGAGCGTTAAGGGACACACCTGAGTGCAGGACCCAGCTGAAGCCAGTTTTCCCCACAGCCTGTGGCAGGTGCTGGCAGTTGCCCTGGGCTCCTTGCCCAGCCCGTAAAGAGGTGTTTGTGGGCTCCCCTCCTCTTTGGGCAGCCGAAACTTTGTCTTCAGACCTGCTTGGCTGTGGGAAAGAGAGAGGAAGAACCCAGAAGAGCAGCCAGAGCCTGGCAGGAGCCCAGGCTGCAGCCCTGGAGCTGCCTGCACTTTCTTGTGTGGCTTTAACTCTACCCCTGCTCACCCCAGCAGAGTGCTCAGTCCCCTACCAGCCAGGGGAGATCAACCACAGGTAATTTTTGTGACTGGTCCTTCTAATGCTCACCTTGAGGGTGCCTGTGGGGCAGTTTTTCAGTGCATTTCATCCAAACCTGATGCAGAATGTGGGATTTTCCAGTTTCTCTGCAGGTTTATGCAACCAATTCTTTACTTATTGCCTATACCAAGCTTACTTTCTTTTCTTCTTTTTTTTTTTTTTTTTTCAATTGTGTAAGGTAACATGATCAGGTCAGAATTCCCTGCACTTTCCTTCTTGCACTTTTTATAAAAATAGCCACCTAAAATAGTAGGTCTTGTGGATGTAGAGAAAATACTTCAAATATGAAAACTGAAAAGACTCAGAAATGAAAAAGCAAATATAGTGAAAGCTTCATTATCATTAATAGCCTGATCACTTTCTCTAGCAGTTTTGTAATTTTTTTTTATTCCTTGAAGCTGGCAGTGCACAAAAATGGAATGTGACTATAGTAGGCTTATTCCAGATTTTCTTTATAATATTATTTGTTTAGTAGCTATGAAGTTAGAATTTTAATTTTAATAGCACTTTTTTTTTTTTTTTTCCTAAACACGATCAATCTATCTTTTTACCATGACAAGTTATTTTAAACTACTTAGTATTCAGGATATTTGCAGTTGCAACGAACGAGTTCATTTAAACACCAAATCAATCAGTATTTTCACTAGAGAGAAATTTTTAAGTACCAATTAAGAATGAAAAAGTGATCTACATTCTCTAATACAATATTAATGTGCTGAGAGGGGTGATCCCAACTGCATGAGAAAAAATGCAGCTGTGCATATGCTTGTCTTAAGAAAGGGGTTTTTTTCTGTCGCTTAGAATAATTTAATGAATAAAAAGTGGCTCTTTTATTACTACTAATGAAAGGAAATCCCATCAAATTGCAAGGCATCAACACAAGGACATTACTCTTAAACTAAAAGTGCCGTAGATTATCCCAGTGATAATGGAGGCCACGAGCACTTTGTGGGGATGGATGGACTGTTCTCGTGGTGCTGTGCTGGAGTTACCTTTCAGCAGTGCATACATCAGTGTTAAGAGTTATGCTGGGTGCTTAATTCTGTTATTCTCTCTTGAAATACCAACCTATCTGCTCATAACGAGACCATTCAAAAAAACATAATTACAGAGGCTGCGGGGAAATCACGTCCTTTAGGTTGATCAGGGTGTGCACTGATCTGCTGAGGGGAGTGGTGGAGTCTTGCTGATTAAGCAACTCATAGATGTGTTGGTGGATCAGTGGGACATGTAATGGTGGGAAGGATACTGGCCTGGCTCTGTGTTCCAGTGGCCATATTCTCCTCTGGTACCTGCAGTTTGGGTATGGTATGCTTTGAAGTAAGGGGAACAGCACATGAAACAGCCTTGGGGGAAGGGGACCTGAGCTTTTTACAGGAATCAGCTGTGGATGGAAGGACCCTGTTTAGGTGGGGATTAGGTTGCATGGAAAAGGATTTTACAGGCCTCCAGCAACTGGAGGGCAGTTCAGGAGACCTAAAAGAGAAGGAAGCAGTGCTTTAACCAGAAGAGGTTCTATCACCTTGACTTAGATAGCTTTGTTTCAGCTTAACACCCACTTGGCTCTTTAGAGTCGATCTGCCAGGAACATTGCTGAACCATTAGGTGACAACCTCACCCTATCAAAATGACATAAAATACATTTTCTTTTAAGTTGTGTTTGAACTTGTCTTACCATAAAAGTATTTTTAGAGCACAGGCACCTTGGGGGAACATCTGAAAATGTGAACAGGAAAAAAAAAAAAGAACCTGAAGTTGAATTTTTGAACCAAAGATTGCCTGGCCTCTCCAAGGATTTCATTAGTGACTTTCCTATGAAACAGTTTCAGGACCCTATTTACAACAATTTTGGTTTTTTTGTTCTAGTGACTCTCTTGCATTAATTTGTATAAATGCTTTTCTTTCCTGTGATATTTCTGTAAGTTTTATCTAAATGTATCATTTAAATTACTGTTGGCTTAACTATTTTAAGATAGTATCTTTATGAAATAGACTTTTTTTAGGACAGCAAAAGATATATAATCTCCTTCTGATTATCTAGGGGAAAAAAGTATTTATTATTCATAAACACAAGAATTTGTGCATATAAAACCAGAGCCACTGAAGTTGGCTCGATATACACAAGCTGAAATCAATCCATGTTGTTCTTAAAGTACTTGTTTTGCAGTTTTCGCATGAAGAGTCTGCAAGTAAAACAGTAAAGCTTCTGCTCCCTTGCTGGTTTATAAATAGTTTATGTATTAGGCATTTAGTATGCATTTTTTAATAAATCATTACTTGTCCTGAAATTCAGGATGCTTTGATCTGTGCATATTTTCACAAATATGTATCACCTCTAGGATGACCCCAGCGCTAACAGCAAATGGTGTGGGAGGGCTTTTCACAGGAACATTCCAAGTTTCTGCAGTTTGGTGGGCAGCAGCCTTGGCTGTGTGCCCCCCATCACCCTTTCCCCGTGCACCACTAAGTCGGTGTTGTTGGAGACACCACAAAACCAGGCTCGAAGTTACTAAGCACAGGATGAAAACACCTTCGTGGGGTATTGCTGTGATAACCTCAGCCTAGCAAGGTAAAGCTATATATAAAAGATCCCTTCAGAAGAGAACAGGAAAGGTAGTAATTGGGGAAGTGAGTGGAGTCATGGGGGAAAATATTTGTACCAGATGACTCTTTTCCAGTGCTGCGGCTGTTACATTAAAGAGCTAATGTGTAAGTTAATGCTGCCTGAGGCAGGATTAACTTCTGATGTGTAGGGATTGAAGATTGCTAATGGCCTAGCTAGCATGAAAGCCAGCTTGCCTGGGAAGGTGACTTACTGTACTTCTCCTATTTGGCTATTGCTTGGCTTGTTGTGCTGAGCACCTGGCACTGAATTTTCACTGTCTGCCCAGCTCTTAAGGGGGCACAAGAGCTGTTGCCAAATCCAAGGCAGGGCAGAGCCATTGGCAAGGCGATTTGTCCATGAGACAAACCAAGGTGCATGACTGACTGCTTTCCTCATCTCTCCTCGGGCTGCCCTGTTGGCACAAAAGAGCTTGTGCTACTTCCCAGGACCAGACTTGTAGCTGCTGTCAGTGAGTGAATCCCAAAGAAAATGGCAAACTTGCATGCTCTGGGAATGTGATGCTTGCGCTTAGGTGATCCACTTTGCTGTGCTGCAGCTTTCCAGCATGAGAGAAGGTGCTCCTGCATTGATGGAAGGTGTCTCTGAGGGTGGTCTCGTCATGCTGTGATGGATGCAGATAAGAGGATGCCCTCTTCCAGGCCTAGCCCCAGCTCTTGCTTTTCTCCCCTGTTGTGGAGGGGTGGCTGGGGTACCTCTGGTGCGTGCCAAGTATTGGATGGAGGTAAATTCCCTCTCCAGTTTGGGTGTGAGGCAAAGAGCACACAGCATTGCTTCACACACACACACAGCAAGGTAGACTTTGTGTGGCTGGGAATTCTCTGGGGTCGCTTGCCATGGAGCTTTGTGTTTCTCATTGGATGATGTCTTTGTAGGGATTTAGTCTTTTTCATGTTTCTTCCTCAAATATGCTCCCAAGCTCTTACTCTGCTCCCAGCTCCTTCTCTGGAAAACTACTTCAGTGTACTCAGCTGTGCTGAGGGCACTATTTCTTCAGCTTCTGGCTGCTTTCTCACCTCCAGTGTTTTGCCTCTCCTGGTGAAAGGCAGAGCACCTTTATGTATCCCAGCTGCAGTAGGTTCTGTTGACTTGTCTCTCTGTATTGGCTGTTGTGCAGTTAATCCACTTTCTTATTAACATGCATGCTGTTTCAATACTGCTATCTAACTGCCCTCTTAGGATAAAAGGGAATTAAAAAAAAAAGAAAAGCAAGAGATGGGGTAAAACAAATGACTTTCCCTCCTTTTTATAGAACGTGTTAATTGTGGGTGGAAGTGCTTGTATAGACTCAGCAGCCTTGTATTGGGGTTTTTTCCTTGAAATTTTTTTTTCTGAATAAGACCTCAACATTTGTACCTAGAAATAGTATTTCAAATACAGTATCTTTTTATAGATGTCATTCTTTCATGAATATACTACCACTCAGCTGTTGCAGAGGTAACAAGGCCCATCAGCATCCGTCAGTCTGAAGGTGCCTCTGTGGTTGCCGTGTTAGAGATTCCTGCCTGTTGTGCAGCTTTCAGGCTGAGTGCTGAACATAGAATATTTCTTTAGCACACATGTGCACAGTGGCTGTGTGAGGAAGCAGAGGGGATGAGTGGTGTAGGTGAGAAATCCAGGAGTTCCTTCAGCAGCACCAGGACATATTTTCCTCTCAGTGAACATGGATAACTCAACACTAATGGGTGTAACGCACAAGGGAGAGGATCTACCCCATTGCATGCTCTGGGAAGAGCAATTTAAAGCTTTCCTGAGGCATGGTTAAATTAAATTCATTGGAGTGTCTGTCTCTGAGTTGTCTCACGTGCAGAACTCCCACTGACTCAACAGGGCTTGCTGCACACAGATCCATGGCAGGAGATTTCTCCTTTGTTGTATCTTTCCAAGAGATGTAAAAGAGAGGTAAATAGCTCTTACTGGTATGACAGACAGGTCATACCTGCCTCACCTGTGTATGTGCTAGTGATTCACTACAAGGCATGCACTTCTGGGTTATGGGAATGTGAAAAAACTGGAAAAATAAGCCAATTAAAAAAATGGTCAAGAATATCCCTTCCTTCAATCCAGAAGAGCCTCCTCTACTGTTGACTGGTGACAGGAGCTGAAGGAGGGTAGATTGGACAGATGACCTATAAAGACTGGATGTTTAAAATGGCTAGCAGGAACATATAGGTTTGCTGTGAGAAGAATTATACAAACCAAACCAAAATCCCCACAGCCACAGGACTTGGGTGGCAAAGAGGTGTACCCATAAAAAGGAGGATTCTGTAATAGCTGTGTCAGGGTTTTTAGCATCTTCCTCAGAAACATCTGGTATTAGTTGTGGTCAGTGATTGCAATGTGGGGTTTAGCTGACCTCTGCAGCTGACCAGTTCCCATGTTCTGGTTTTATCCAGTAGAATTCAAAGAGCCTGGATCCTTTTAACTCTGCAGAAGATGGACTTCTGTTATCATAGTTACACAGTGTTTGGCCAAATCCCTTGCATTTTGCTAGTGAAATGAAGGAGGCAGCATGGGGATTGTTCTGCTGAAACCAGAAACATCAGACTAACACGTGATGCTGGTGTCTGCAATGCCAAACTGCTGCTTTCTGGTCTTACCTTATTTCTTTTTCCTTCTTTAAACACAAGGGAAATTTTGAAATGATATCTTTTTCTTAAACAGATTTTTGAAATCAGTGGGGGTTAATTAAAAACTAAATTTGGAATCTACAAACACCCAGAAATTATTTACACTGTTGTTAATTTCTTCTTTAATATTCATAAGTGTTTTCTGTTAATTAAGAAGAGAGGGAGAACATGACGAAAGGCTCAGAACAAAAGCAGTCTGCATACAGATTAGGGACTGAGTTCTCAAAGAACTGGACTAAATACATACTGCCAGCACTGAGTGAGGAATTTATATGCAGTGAATGTGTTTTGCAGCTGAAAAATTAGGCAGACTTGTGTCTTAAACTTACTGCATCAGAATTTGACATGATCCTCTTACCACTGTGGTTGCCACTTTCCTGCTTTGTGGCGTTGGACGTTCTGCAGTCCTGGAGCAGTTTCATAGAATCATTGAATGACCAGGGCTGGAAGAGACCTTAAAGATCTTCTTGTTCCCACCAACCTTTCACCAGACCAGGTTGCTCAGAGCCCTATCCAACCTGGCCTTGAACACTTTCATGTATAGGGCATCAACAACTGCTTTGGGCAACCTGTTCCAGGGCCTCACCACCCTCAGGATTAGCAGCAGGCTCAGGATTTTTCACAGCAACCTATTCCAAACTATGCAGCCTTATTTTCTACAAATGCTTTCTATAAATCGTTATATATTTATAAACCTGTCAGTGGTATTACCCAATACCTTAGCAACACCTAGAGGCTGTTGGTCAAGATCAGGTTTCGTCACGCAAGGTGAGATGTAGAGCCAAATCCTTGCTATCAGCAGGCATAAGTGTTGCAGCTTTCTCAGTGAATATCCTTTTCTCACATGTGGAGATATTTGCAGCCTCTTCCACATCTGAGATCTTGACCAGCTTTGTTCTTTCCAGTTTGTAGGAACACCTGCTTAGCTTCATCCCTACAGTGTATTTACCTTCAGTATTGAAACAACCTCCTAGTGTAAATCTTTTTTTGAGCTGTTTTGAATACTGGCCTATTGGGCTGCAATTTTTCAACTCTGTAGGATCTGGGTGAGCTTTAAATAATGTACTTTAAAATATACTTATGAATAAAAGTACTGTATTTCTCAGCAAGATTTGGGAGTCTTGTGTTAGCTGTAAATAGCTGGACTTGATGCCTGTGTGGATTCTCAGTATAGAGAAGAGATTGAAAGAATGACCTTGGTTAAAGACATATTTCACTTAGGATATTGAATATACCTGTGTCTAATCTGTTTGACAAGTAGAAAATACAAAAGCCTAGGTCCCTAAAATTCCCTATGTAAGTGGGCTCTGTGACTGGCATTCCTACACTGATGGCTGCTGTCTTGCAGTGCTACCAAGATAGGCCTATTTTCAGGTTTCAGACTCTACCATCCCTGCCTAATATTGTGGCAATCTTCTAAGAATGAGCTGTGGGGATAATAAAAAGCTGGAAGTAAGGAAAACAGCACTTTTTAGAAAAAAAAGAAATTAATTGTATTTCTTACCTCAAATCAAAGGTAGAAAATTATTTGTTTGGTTGGGTTTTTTTTGTTTCCTAAGGGTGGAGAATCTGGAATGTTGCTGAGGGAAGAAATAGAATTAAAAAAGAATATGAGTTCCGCTGTGCTCCAGGGAGGTTGTTGTATGCTCTGAACTCATTGTACACAATATTCTAAACTGTGACAGTAAGTCTAAAGCTGCACAAAAATTTATTTTGGCAAAGGTTTATGGAAGAAATGCAGGATATAGGGGAGTCTGGAGAGTAGAAGCAGACTTCAGACTTTGGCAGCTTGAGCACAAGTTAGAGACCTGGGTTAGAGATGAGTGAGCTGTATGTACAAATACATTTCTGTGATCTGTTTGATAGGAAAAAGATCACAAATTATATCAGAAAATACAGGGTCAACTGTAGCAAGGACATCTTGGGGGAGATGGGAGTTGCAGTAATATCAGAAGACATCTGCTAATGGGGCTACAGCAGATATTTTTTCCCCCTCAGGGGCGATGATGGAACAGTAATTACCAACAAAGCCAGCAACCTGCAGAGTGTAGGAGTGTCTTGCTTGTAGTTAGCGATACTGAAGTCTGGAATATATAGGAATCAAAACTTGGTCTCTGAACAACTGAATCTGCAGATGGTGACAGGTAAGAAGGCAGTTGGAATTGGGAAGGGGGAGAAAGAACTGACTTCCTCAAAGACCTAATACACATTAGTTATGTTCTTTAAGGGTTCATCAGATAATGTAACTGCACCTCCCTAAGCCAAATTTTATCTAAAACTGAACCCATGAAAAGGAATAATCCAGGTATAAATGGGTGCAGTTGGATCAGTCCCATATGTCACTGAAATAAAAATGTGGCTGTGCTTTTTATTTTCTGTTGTTCTCCCAGCTGCTCTACAAAAATGTTGTGCTGGTTTAGCTGGTGATTTCTAACCCTTCGTGTTGGAATTGCAAACAGCATTTGCATGGATTGTTGGTGTGAAGATGAAATGGAACTCTGCTATAAGTGATAAGCTGCAATGTAAAAGGAATAGACACACACTGTTTGAAGTGACAGTGATTTGAGATGCTTGAAGCTCAGTGTGAGAAATCAGAAAAGAAACTGAGATCTTGGGACTGCTCAGACACCTCTAAAGGTCAGCCCTCTCGATGCTATCCCAAGGAGGTCACTTAAAGCTAGATTAGGCAAAAAACTGTCTCCCAGCAGGACAGTTAAAAGTGAATGCCTGGAAAATAAAGCTTGGTACGTGTGTGGTAGATGGTTTCTGCAATACTGGTTCCTGAGGCTAGAACTTACCGATGTCTGTTTCTGTCCTTGCCAATACTTCTGTCTCCCCTACAGAAGTACATGCAGTTTCTTCAGGGATCTTGTTTTGCTATCGGTGCCCATGAACTCCAGAGCAATCTGCAGTGTCAGAGGAAAAAAAAAAACCTAAAGGTTTTCAGTGGGAAATTGCCTATTCCCACTTTTCCTGCAGGTGCTCTCAGGGTTGCTCATCTCTGTATCAGTTGCTCTATTTCTCTTAAAAAGACCTTCAAATTGCTTGGTTTCTGCTTTGTGCTACTGGAGCCCTGTGTGACTTTGATAAGTCGTTAGACTGTATTTATATGTAAGTATTAAACATTCTTCTCTTAGCATAAGAGGTGAAACAAGTGGCAATGAAAATGCAATTGAAAACAAAATCCTACACAGCTGAATAAATTATGTCCTTTGCATATTAATGAAGATCTGGTGGGATCAGCAGAAGGTGCAGTGGTGGTGAAGTGTTTGAGTGGGTCTGCCCAACTCCCATGTGACTGACAAAGGAAATAGGAGTTAAGTCACTGCAGAACGGAGTTTAAAACCCACGGTTTTAAAAAATCATAGATGTTGTTTTTAAAAGAAATAAAGCAACAGATACTACTTTTCATTTTTTATATGGACAGAAATAATTTAGCACATACATTTGTCTGTCAAGAGACTACTGGCTGCTTGTTTGTGTAGTGGAAATCTACCAATATAATAAAGATTTTCTGTTTCTGAGAGTTAAAACATCAAGCATTGAGTAGCTTTGAAATGCATGTTTTTTAACTGAGGTCTTTCTCGAAGTAAAATTAACTGCACCTCACTATTTAATGCGTGAAACCACGATTTACTGTCCTGAGAACTAATTTCAGCTTGCTGCAGTTGTAAACTTGCCCTCAATTAATGTGCTACTGGGCCCAATTCAGAGATGGGTGAAGTCAGCAGGTCTTTCCAATTACTTTTATGGGTATCAGATGAAGTCTTTAATTAATGCATCACTGAGTGCTCAGGCTCATTTAAAAATTTCTCATTTCTGGATATAATGCAGATCTTTCAAAATGTCATTGTACTTTAAAGCTGTTCTGCTCTCTTGGATGAGAAGTTATTTACACTTGTGTGACTACATCTGATATATTCCTTCTTTCCTCACACCATAATATGCCTACAGTATGTGTTTTGATATATTATGTGTATCTTTGAATACATAATATATTACCAGATGGTATGTGATTAGCAGGGTACACTAAAGTAGAAAGATGTCTTCTGCCCTGGGTACATGTACACAGTCTGGTAGTGTACGTATTTAAAGCGAATATTTCAAGATGTATTTTTAGGAGAGAAAATAATCTGTTGGTATATGCAAAAGTTCTCTGTGTGCAGTAAATGAGCTACCCGGGAAAGTTTCGTATCTAGCATGCTACTGGAAGTGTTGGAAAACTACCTCTGGCTCATGAGGTCATCCTGGTGAAATTTTGACTGAGAGGACTTAATGTTCAGATGCCACTGGCATATTTGCAACTCCAGGAGCTTAATAGTTCAGATTTGGAATATGGCGTAGCTGTTCTTAATTTGTACAGGAGCAAACATGTTTCTGGTGGGTTACTGCCTGCTTGGGTGGAAGCATGTGAAAGCCATTGTTTTCTCAAAACAAGTAAGCAAAATGCCAGCTTTGAGGTTGAGCTCCAGTGTCAAGGAAAATTTATGGATATGTTTCAGACTCATGAAAAATCAACATTTAAATCAGAAACATTGATACAGCTTTGCCTGAAATAATGTAACTTGCTGTTACAATTCAGGCTGATGTTGTGAGGACACCTGAAGTTATGGTCACCTGTTCCTTGCATAGATTTTAGTCATCAGAAATGGAATGCCATTGGCCAGACTTTCAGCTCTTAGCAATAAAAATTACACAGTGAAGAGGAATTATAGACATTCCAGAAGTGCACTGTTTATGGGTCGATTCAGGTTTGGGGGTAGGTTTAGGTTGGTAACTGATAGAAAATTCATGTAAGGGACTTCCCTCACATAAATCAATAAGGTTTCCTTGATTGTAATGAGCTAATGCCAATTTATACTGCCTGAAGAGCTATTGCCCAGATTTACAGTGTAAGTGTAATTACTATGACATAGATTTGCTTTGGTTCACTGAGCTGGAAACCAGCAAGGTTTCCCATATCATGTCTTTTTGTTCTTGCTTAAGTTGCCTTTCTAGAGGGTGGCTGGAGTTAGAACCCAGACCAGAGTTTCTCTCCCAGTTTGCTGTTTTGTTGGTATTACATAAAAAGTAGAAATCCCTGCGGAGCTTGGGGCTCATTCCTGCAGGCCCTGTGTGCTGTTGGCACAGCAGGGAAGGGCCATTCCAACGTGGTGCTTGGCACAGCAGGAGCCTGCTGGCTCCCCAGTACCTGCAGGAGGCTCCCTGCCTTTCAGAGGTGGCTGCTGTAAGTGGCTGTGATTTCTGTATTCTTTTGTTGAAAATCACTTCATGTCTTTGGCCACGAGCTTTCCTGGTCTCCAAAGTGTGTCAGCACAGGTCTCTCTCTGCCTGGTTAAAGGCTACCGTTCAATTTCCATTACTTTTCCCCTTTTCTGTTCATGACATGTATTCCCCAACTGTTAATGTCAGTAAAAAAACAATAAAGAATTATTAGCAATAGTTAAAGCATGAGTGGCCCATTATACCAGGTGAGCTTGGTCCCTCCAAGTGTAGATTCTGCGCTCAGCTGTGCAAGTGCACCTGGAGTGACTTGGTGCAACCGCAGAGAGCTCTGGATGTAACTGAGAGCAGGATGTGGCCCCTGGCTCTAGGAGATATTCTCTTAAGCTATTGTTAAATGCAGTAAAACTTCTGATTTTAAGTGGTTGAAGCGCCAGGTAAATCAGGGAAAATTGTGCAGGAAGGAAAGGAGCTGGAGTGAGTCAGTGAGCAAGCTTTTTGTGCTTGGAAAAGAGGGGAACTTGTTTCCAAGTGCTCTTTGTGTCACAAATAAGAGTACAATAGTTTCAATGGTGGCATGTAGCAGTCATTTCCCACAGTGCAAATGCACCATAACTTAGCATGATTTCTGTGCTCCTGGGAAGCCATACACTTAAATAATAAGGGTGCTCCAGGTCACAGCCGAGATGCAATTAACCCTGGGATTGAAGAAATACCTTCCCACCTGCAGGAAGGATTCTCATTTTGAATAGCTTTCCATTAGTTTTCCTGTGGGAATTACACAATATTGGCAGCATTTCTGGAACTAATATGACAGTGCTAGCCAGGAAGCAGCTTAGCTATAGGTCCTTAATACTTCTGTGGTCACAGAGATTCTGTGGGCTTTCAGTTAGACTCTATCTTCTGGCTATTGGGAAAATTTTTTTGCCCTTCTTCAACTAAGGTAAAAGAAATGCCATGCCTGTATTTAACAAGGGCTGTGTTAGTGTGCATCTGAGATGTGATTTTGGTTGTTTGTTAATTCCTTTTGCTCCCTTGGGTGACCTGTAGACCTGAATATGGTGGTGTTTTAAGCTGACCAAAAATATTCAGATGTTCAAAAATCCATGAAAGAAATTTATTTGTATCTGAGGAATAACCTGATAGATAAATTGAGCAGGCACATTTATAAGAATCAGAGCTTCTGATGATTCAAAGTTATATAGCTAAGGTCACTAGGAAAAGTTTAAGAATTTAAAAATGGTAATTAATGGTGGAAAACAATTTTTTTTTTTTTTTAACTTACTGTGCAATTTTCACCCATGAGTAACTCGATGTGTGTCTGAATTCCTCTGCCTCTTTCTCTTGGAATTGATTGCATGTTCTCTTCTTCTCTGCTACAAGGTTTTTAGATAAACTTATATATCCAGACTGATGCTGTTCGCTATTCAATTACTTAAATGTTTTTTTCATCTCTTCTTTAAGTTTCATATAACTCTTACTTTACTATAAACCCACTTCTGCAGAGGGACAATAATAAACATTCAGTAAAAATGAAACAAACCAGGAAATGTTACTGTGGAAGAAACTTGGTTAAGGACAGGATGTCCTTTAAGTCTTATGGAGTGTGAATGCTTGAGATGTCCAGCATGAGAGAATCCCAGAGAGAAGAGCTATGTTCATCTGGGGAGTAGGTTTGGGATGACTAATGGTTTGGTTTATTGATACTCCTGAAAATTTTTGCGTCTGGACTGTGGAACATCAAAAGCCACTGGCTAAGGGAAGAGACTGGCTTAAGCTGGTTCTTGTGAAATCTTTAGAGGACATGGTCAGTGGACTAGGTCACTGATACATGAGAGCAGGACTGCAGTGACACTGAGGTGCGTGTGATGCAGGTGTAAAAGAGCCGTTGTGAAATCAAGTGTTCTGCATAATCTGCTTTCCTGCCTCCCCTGCCCGTGGAGTCTGACCTGTTTGGGTCCCTGGGACTGTGGCTTTATAAGTGCTGCTGTCACCCACAAGGAGATGAAAGGCAGTGCTGCTAGTGGTTCATGTTATCTTTGAAAAGTCAAACTTGCAAGATCCTGTAGAACAAAAGGCAACAATATTGAAAGCAGTGAGATATGGCTGCAGTGATGAGGAGAAAAATGATAGCTGTAAAAGCATCTCAGAGGCAGTCTGGCTCATCAGTGCTGTCATGTGTGTGCTTAGGAAGGGATTATTCCTAGAGACCAGTTCCCACTCTGTCAGATGACTCAAAAAGTGGAAGTACTTAGCGGCATAATAAAGCATAGAGGATGCATATTTTAATCACATGAAAGTGAAAAAGTCTCAATTTTCTTAAGGGGTCATGAGACAGGTAGTGAAAATTAGGAGCATTTATTTACATTATAGTGATTATTGAATGAACATCAAATTTGGGAAGTGGGGAGATTTGGACCAGGTGATTTTTTTTAAGGTCCCTTTTGACCTAAATCATTCTTTGATCATCATTTTTGATGAAGCCAAGAAGCAATAAACTCTTAAAGGATGTTTTGGCCTGTAGACCCCCCTGCCATATCATACTACTGAGTCCATGATGTTAAATAAGAAAAAGAGGATTAGACATCAGTATAGATGAAAAAAACCCCCAAACCCAACTCCATTCTTGGGTTGGATGAGATACCTTTTGCCAAGGGCTGGATGTTGTAAGGCACTGTAAGGAGATTTCCTAAGAGGTAAAAAGGACTTTCCTCTCCTTTCCCTAGTGTAGTGGATGTGGCCATGGACAGAGACAGCTCATCTGGCTTGTCAGGACATGCTCTGTGGAGAGTGAGTTCAGGCTTCAGCTATGAGAAGACAGTTCTCATAACCACAGCATGGGAACTTCTTTGTAAGGCAGTTTGACTTTCATACAAAAATTATTGGGGGGAAAAAAAATTATGAATAATTTTTCCCTGGATTTAAAACTTACATTTTGCACTGGGACCAGATCTACTCTGTTGCACAGGATGGAGAGAGGGTCCGGTTCCTCATGTATGCATTCAAGGTGCTAGGCTAAGAAATGTATGAAGGAATTAAGCAGGGAAATGTTGAATCCCTCCCTTGCAGAGGGTGCAGCCAACCTTGTTACATTGCTCTGTGACCCCTAAAATGATGTTACCCCAAATGAAGCCAGTGGTTTCCTACTTTTTGCAAACTAGGCCAAGAGATTCTTGAAGTGTTAAAACACTATTCATCTCTTCTTGAGTAAAAGCAGATTAAGAGAAGAGGGTTGCCTCTTTTCTACAATAAACCCACCAACCTGTCCTTGTCCAGAATTTATTTCAATAAAATGCCGTCTTCAAGAGTGGGTAATAAGAGGATTATTTTTGAAAAGTGAGAGGAAAAGAATATAAGCCTGAAACCCACTTTTGTTACTGCTGCAGTGTGTATTTGTTGCAAGGTTAATAATAGAGTTATCGCTGTCAACAAAGGAAAGAGCCTGACAACAGAGGAGAATTCCAAATGGGTTTGAGTTCCTTGCATAATTGTTATTTTAATTACCATGTTCAGAAAAGGCTTCAGAGGTTCCTCAAACACTGCTCATATCCAGATGAAATTTACCAGAGCACCACTCACAAGCTTTCTTTTGAAAAGTCACTTTCTTGTTTTATCGTGTTTACAAAAAACTGAAGTGAGAGTTAGCTATGAATCTTCTGTTATTTGAGTCGATGGCAGATGCTAGGAAGGCTTTGCTTTGTGATAGAGTTAAACTCTCTGGGACTGATTACAAAGAAATTCCATTAGCAATATTTAAATGCCATCCTTGAAAGGCACTCAATAATATGTGTGTTGGCGCTGATCAAGAATAGTACCTTTTAAAAATGAAAAAGTAATGTGACTGTTAGTTTAACATAAAAATGTCAAACTGTGGGCAGTCTCTTGTCAATTAAAGAATCTGGGCTATTCCTAATGGGAATAAGGATGAAGGGGCGGGGGGAGAAGTGGGTACTAAAAATTGCAGATGTGCAGAACTACTTAGAGATAATTTGTGCTGGCAAATAACACTGTCAGCCAGTTTGAGAGTAATACAGGCAGCTTGATACTTGTTCTTCCTGAGCCACCTTTTTCGTAGTATCTTCTTTAATAGCTAGCAAGGCTTTAACAGCAGGCAGGGCTATGGTAATGGTGTGCTGAGTGGAGGTGGATTTGTCCAGATTTAAAGAATGTGCTTGCTAAAGTTCATAAAATGTATTAAATAGTCAAACTTGCTTGTTGCTGAACTGAGGGATATACCTGTGAGAGGGGGAGGAGGATTCTTTAAACTTTGGATGCTGGTGGAGCTGGTGCTCAGATAGGAGATAAGGGAAGAGGATATGCATCTCTGTAACCTGTCACTTCTTGTTAAGGGTATGTCTCTATAAATAAAACACCACAGTCAAGTTTCAAACTTTGCCTCATCTAAAAGTAGCTTCCAAGGAAACAAAAGTCTGGTAAAATTTCACTTGGAAGGAATGCCATACAACAACTCTCTTTATTAGCTCGCATGGGTCTGTTGCTTGCTTCTGGAAGGCCAGTGCCTGATTTTTTAATCTTAAATCAGTGTTATTTCCATTGTAATTCACACACATATTTCCTCAACCATCTTTAAACTACTCTATTTAGTGTTCCCTCTTCCTTGGCATGTTTCAAATATCTTCGCAGCTTTTAGAGAGTTTCTAAGTATTTGCTCCAAAACTGTCCCACCTAAAATGAGGCCTGTGTAACAGCTGCTGCTGTGGTAGTGTGTGGATGTACATCCAGAGCTGTTTTATGATCTAAATGTCAATTAGAATGGTAGCCTTAGCACCTCTCTTTTGTGAGGTAGGAGTGGATCATGAGAGTGTGATGTGACCATGGTCATGCAGGTCTGTGGCAGGCCTCAAAGCTGAACGTCCCGGTGTGTCGTCTGAGCCCTGAGATACTCTTTCATTTTAATCTTTGTATCTTAATGGCAATTTCTGTTTTTCTATCTAAACAACCATCCAAACTGTAACAGATTCTTTTTATTCTTCACCCTGGGATCTTTTCTTTTATTCTTTCATTTTTTTCAAATTCCTCTAACTGCTACTTGTAAATTGCTTACCAAACTTTGTAACCCAATCGTTTGGATCTTTCTCCTTCATTAATTTGTTGCTCTTTGCACCTTAATTTTTTGGTGTAATGACTCTTATCCCAACTTCTTAATAACATTTCATCCATAGATTTGATGGCTTTTCATGTCAGCTTAATATTTTGTCGTCCCTCAGGGCTCACCATTTTTGACATTACTAATTGTTATACTTCGTTTTATTGCTCTGTCCTTCTATTATCCTTTCCCAATACTTTGCTCAAAGTGCTATATAAATGACTAAAATATAGTGTTACGGGCCAGCTGTAAAGTAAATTAATGGACAATCTTGCTGTGAGGCCAAAACCTGGGATCCTGAAGAGCTATGCTGCAGAAGGTCAGCTGAAATTTGAGCTCTGGTTACTCTTAGCACCACTACCATCAGAATTTCTCAGTGTTGTTAATCACCAATATTAATTTTTTTTTTTTTTTCATACAAGCACATATCTTTCCCTAAAAAAACAGTAGGTGGCATGAATTTTGCATCTTTAAAGGAGCTGTGGATGTTCAAATGACATTTTCCCAGTGTTTGGGGGTTGTTAGAGCAGAGGTTGCAAAGTGAGGAGAGGATGCAGCGTGAGCAGACACAGGGCAGGCAGTGGGTGGTGCACATCTCTGGCAGATTGGGCTTCTACCCGAGCCTAAGACAATTTTCTAATTTTTGCAAAACCCATGTAATCAGTAAAGTGAGAATTTTTCACATAGCTGAAACTTTGGACAGCTTTTTAGGAGAAGCAAAATGTACCTTGTTAATTTGATGTAGGAATGTGTGAGCCTTTAATTAGGGACTCTCTAATAAGAGCAGCAGCAGACTTCCCCTCATGCAAATGCTGTGGAGGGAACTTGTTCTCCACAGCATTTGATGAGTTTGATGAGTGCACTTTTTTTTATTATTACATTTTGTCTTTAAAGACAGAATAAGTGTGTTTATTAAGGTGGTTGTATTTAGCCTTAATGCAATGCATTAAGCACCTATTTATTTCTGAGAAGTCTGCTTTAGCAGAGTGTGTGCCTGTAGGAAAGCAGAGCTATTGATTAGACAGCGTCTGAGGCACTTTACTGTCATTACAGTCAGAGCAGATTTGATGTGGTGGACTCTGTTTCTATAAGCAGTGTGCTATGCATGCATATCTTGTCCACTGCATGTTTAATGGTTGCTGTTGGAAGAGATTTTTGCTCTTACATGGCATTGGTATTGGTTGAATGGTGGCATTTCCTCTTCCTTTCATTTGTTCTGTCTATGGTAATAATTAACCATCTCTGATTTCACTTTTATTTATGTATTGATCTCTCATGTATCATAAAAGGAGCCTCAGTATCTGTACTTTTGCATGAAATGATGCTCTGAAATTTATTGCAAATAGCTTTTAAGTACAAACAAGCAAAAAGAATCTTGCAGCACAGATGTTCCAAAAATATTTAGGAAAACAAGGTTCAGAAATTGGGACACCAACACATTACTACAGTGATTTTTGTAATTCTTGTCTGTGATGTTGCAGAGATATAAACACTTGTCTACAATTTGTGTATGTTAGAGCTTTCACACACTGTAGTTGAGAGTAGGGTTGAGCTAACTTGGGTTTTCTGTGTGTGTGTGGTTTTTTTTTTTTTAATTTTGTTTCTATTTTTGAGAAATGTGAATGAAACTTTGGAAACCAGGAGCTCTTGAGCTAATTTTTGTGAGGCTTCTGCTTTCCTTGCCCTGAATGCAGCATGAGCAGAAATGGCAAAACCTGTGTTATTCATAAGCAAGAGAAGACATGAGTTGGAGAGGTGGGGAAATCAGAAATATAACATTAATTTCCATACCTAGGAAACTTATTTCTTCGTCCTTGTACTGATCTGGAGTGCCAACATCAGAGACTGAGGCCGTGTTTCTCGTCTTCAAGGACCTTCACCTCATTTTTTGAGACAAGTCTGGGTGATTTTGAGCAGTATGGTGTCCTATCACCGTGCATTTAAATTCTTGTCAGCAGTCTTAGGAATGCTGTGGGAAAGTTTGTAGACAGCAGCAACAAAAATTTGGGTTATACAAAGTCTGAAAAGAGGAGCTTTGGACAGATTTCTCTAAATTAGAAAATAAGGGGCAGGCTTGAAATAAAAACTGTTTCCTTTTCAATCCTTTATTTGCAAGATGTGTGTGGATTTCTGTCCCGGGAAGGTACCTGTGTGACATTCTTCCCTTGGCATGCCTGGAAAGTTGGGTGCAAAGGTTCTGTGCTGTGTTTCCAGCAAGGCAAGTGCCAGTACTTGAACCCCTGCAACTTTGCAAGTGCTCTAGCAGAACTGAGGCTTCTTGCAGAATCAAGGCTGATCATAGAATCAGAGTTGTACTTCTGGAGAGCAGTTTAAGTTCCTGTTGTAGAAAGATAAACACATTTGTTTTGTTCTTCAGAGAGTGGAAAAGAGGGTTTTTTTCCAAGTCAGGAATATTTTAGTTAATAGAAAAAGTAGATTTACACTAGATGTATTAACATGGGTGGATGTTTTTTCTCTAAGTATGTCCTGCAAATTTTTAGTCTAGGATCCTAAAAATTTCAGAATGTAGGAATTTCAGAATACAATGGTGGGTGCAGCTTCATCACAGTGGTTGCTGCCTAGGTTTCAAACACTTCAACGAGAGAGGTGTGAAAGAGGCATTGGAAAATAAAGCAGTGTAAAAACCAGATTCTAGGGGAAAGTAAACCCTGCCTTGTGATTTTATCAACCAGTGCCACATATTGAAGCAGTGGAAGAGGATGCAACTGTGCAGTAAGCCCAAGGCCAGACTCAATATTTGTTTTTCCCCTTTTGAAATTCATCCTTTAACCATGTACAATTGCCTGCCTTGGCCTGAATATTACTTTAAACCAAACCCAGTTTCAGTATGTCTGGGGAATGTAGTAATTGGAAGCAGATTGTAACAATTGCAAATAGTTATTCCCAGCAATTGTATCCCTGTTGTGTTCAGGATCTTCATAGTACTAAAAAAACCCTAGGTAACCAAGGAATGGCATGCAAGAGACTGGACAACAAAAAGTGGTCTTAGACCTGATACATCTTTCTGATGATCACCATTACTTACTCTTTTCTTCTTTCTCCTGTTCCTGAAATTGTATTTATTAAAAGTGTTAATATTCCTCCTGCTTTGCTGATCTTGAGCACTAGCATAAGGCGGGGCAATTGTGCCAGTGCCCCGGTGAAGATGGCAGGCGCAGCTGCTTCCTTCAAGCAGGTGTGGCCATTTCCTTGGAAAATGCAGAGAATTGGGGAATTCTGTCTGCCAGTTTTCTCACCAGAATCCTTCATCATTCCCCAAATGATTTTTATAGCCACATTCCTCAATTTAGCCAACCTACCATCAGCAGAGGGACCAGAACAAGTAGAAAAGGCTGTTCCACTCAAAATAATCTTTCCTAAATTGAAATATCCTTAAGGACTTTGTCCTTTCTTCACAGGCAGGTCTGTACTCATGAGTGTGGGGGTTTTTTGTAGCAAAATCCCAAGTGGTGGATGTGTGTTGAGCAGAGTGGTGTGGTGTGTGGAAACGCAGTCCTGGGAGGGTACCTCAGCTCAGGTTGTTACTGTGCTTACACACATAGTTAACTCACTAAAATTGAGAGTGCTTGCACATGGATTTACTCCAGTAACATTCCTTCAAATCCCATTTGTTTGCTCTTTCTGTGCTTGGCTGGACTGGGAGCCCTCCTGCAGCTGCTGTTGCTCTTCCCATTCTCTCCCCCAGAGGCTGGCGGTCATTTGCCCACGATGGAGTTGCTGCTGAAACCTTCCAGTGGTCTCCTTTCTGCTAGTTACTCCCAGTTTCCCATACCAAATGTACCCCCAGGGCCAATATTTTTCCTTTTGGGTGGAAAGCCCTCATTTTGGGCCTTGCAGCTGCTTCCTGGGCTGCCTGAGGGGTCTGCCCTGCTCTGGAAGGTTCTGTGGAGATGCATAAGCTGTAGGTGCCTTGGGAAGGTCACCTTGGGCACAGCATGTGGCCAACAGCACTTCTGCAGCCCTTCAAAGGATTAGAAGAGTTGGAAACAGCCTGATTTTTTGAGGGAGAAGTGTGCTCTGAGGAAGTGGGGGTTTGGATTTGAGGCCCGTGTGCTGCTGTAAGAGTGGAGTCTGATGGCAGTGGGGCTGCCTGTTAGCAGGGCAGGGATGCAGAGAGGGGATGGGATGGACTGGGCACTGAGCAGTGCCAGGAGGGGAAGAGATCTGTTTGGGAGCAAAAAATCTCTGCTCCCTGGCTATGGTATGCCAGTGATGGGGGGTGCTCAGTTATCCTGGGAAAGGGGAGAAATCTCCTGAGGATACTCCCACACCAGTGCTGCAATTGAAATGCCCTCCAGCTCATTAAATCAGGGCAATACTCTGTCACTAGATGGCCTATCCTTGCCATTTCTTAGATTAAGTTTTCCTTACTGATTTTTCTAAAATGTTAAGCTTTTTGCCTTTTCTCTTCCTCTTTTACTATCGTGTTTTTGAACCACAGCTGTGGAACTGCTTCTCTGCCTTGGGCCTCAGGTAAATGGCAGCAAGTGCCTCACTGTAGGTCAGGGAGCAGACAAGGGAAAGGCTTTCTCCTGGCAGAATTGTATTTTATTCCACGGGGAGACAACATTTCTTTGCAAAACACTCCTCTGACTTTAAAATAATACATAATAACTATAAAATTACCAAATGTCAGGTAAACAAAAAGTTATTAAGGATGACCTTATTAGTTCTATCTGCAATTCGCAGAGCGAGGTAATTGTCAAGCCTCACTGTTATTAGGTTGAAATAATAGTTTGGGGACCATCAACATTAAAATTTCATTATGATGGGACAAAAAGGCTCATGTATAATCAATAGTAAGAATCCATTATTATTGACTTGGAATGAATGAAGCATGAACACATTTGTGCAGATATGAACAGTTAGCAATCTTTTGAATAATAAAGAATGAACACTACACAGATAATGCCATTCTGGGAATTGGACTCGATCTCAAATCGGTACATGTCTCTTTGTTATAAAGTCGGATCCACATCCCTGGGTAACTTCCATTAGGCATTTTCTCAAAATACTCAGTGTCTACAGTTTTGTATTCCCCAGCTCTGGTTCATGAGGGATGTGGGCATGCAGGCCAGGATTGGGGTAGGAGCATGCTTTGCCTGCCATGTTTGGTGATCCTGCTGGGAATAGCACTGCTTTGGGACACAATGAAGCGGGCACAGGTGGCTGGGAGCAGGCTGGAAGGGTGCAGTTGCTTTGTGCCATCATGAGCCTGGCAGAGCCATTTCAATGAGGCAGTGTTGCTGCTTGAATCACAGGCACTAGGCTGGAATAGGTGAGGGGTGGTGAATACAGAGTAGAGAAGTACAGAGCCTGTGGAATGTGCCGGGGATGTGGCCAAAGCTGAGGTTGGGATGTACGACATTACCTTGTCTGTGTGCCGAGACGAGATGTTCCCAGCATGTTCTGTTCTGTCTCTGTGGGATGTGTCACACTGGCAGCATTGCTGGGCTCTTTTTATCTGCTGATGAGGTGAACCCAAAATACACTTCATTATGTACTAAATCTGATGCATTTAAATTTTTTTCAACCTCACTTTGAATTTCTATGTACTAAGTGCCTTTGAAAAGTGTTATTTAAGTGTATTGTAACCCTCTTCCATGCTACCATCTGCCCCTCAGCATTACCTTCTGGCTGTGGTTTACCTGTTCCCTCATGCTGACTCCCAGCTGCTTTGACATCCAAGGGACTCTGAATCTCTGTTGACTTAGACTGCATTTTTACACGGAAGAAGGTTTGGGTGGCTCCAAACCTGCCTCTGCTATTACAGTGAAGAACCTCAAACGTGTTGTGTTACTCATGGGTTATGGAGTGTTCTCCAGTGCTCCTAATCCCACATCTTTCACATTTCCAGTCATGTAGTCTCCCAGCACCGCAAGGGGGATTCTGACCTTCTGCTCTGAGGCATCTCTGCTCCAAGTATCAGATGTGCAATAAATGATGAAGCACTCCCTACAATTGCAGGTCCAGTCACAGAGAACCTAGGAATAGACTCCTCTGGAAATTTGCCTGTTTTCTTCCTGTGGCTTCATTCTGTAGCATGCCATACTCCTAATGGAATTGGGGAAGTCACCTGATGTCTTAAAAAGAAGTAAAGGGATCTTGTGGCTCTGGCACTTGACAGGCTCAAGGAGATGTTCTGGGGAATCTGGGAAATAATTTTGTTTTCACCTGTGAAGTGGGAACAATTATTTTCTTGGTAGAGATGGGATCATTATTTATTACTTGCGTTGCAATAGCACTAAGGGCTGGTTAGGCTAAATGCCCAGAAATAGAGAAAGTTATTTAATGAAGTAAGTGTATTTTATTTTTTTTTTCAAAAGCACTCATAGTACTTTAGATGGAAGTGGGAATGAGTGGTGTATTGCAGTGGCACCTGCTTTAAGCCATTAGAGTGAGTACAATCATGAAAGAATATGAGTGTTATTTCCTTTCAAATTTACTAACAGTGCATTTCTTCTTCCCAATACTTAACTTTCAGATGCCTTTCAGGGGTAAGAAAGGAAAATAACCAAGAGACAAAGGGGAGTACAGCAAGGCAGAGAGAAAAATCTGACCTAGTCCTGGGAGAGAGGGAGGATTATACTGGCTCATTTCCAGTGTCCTCGTTTCCAAGAAGGGGGCTGAAAGAGGGGGAAGCCCTTGACCTTTCCAGCAAGGAAGGCTGGAGACCCAAAAGTTTTAGAACATATGGATATAGATTTGATTAGGCTTGATACCCTAAGCCTGTTTGAAATGATGGGCATACCTAATTTTTTCATAACTTTTCTCTATGAGACTGGAGGTTATGGGCAACTTGAGATGTTTTCAGTGAGAAAGGCTGAGGGGAAACCTGCAGAATGGAGATACACTGAAAATTGTTGTCCTGCTGAAGGCATGAGTCTCTCCTTGTTCTTTTTAAACCCCCCCTTTTTTTTTTCCCCTTGTTTTTCTGTTGACACATGACATAAGCCATTGATGTTTCCTTTACTTCCCTGAGGATGAAGAATAGGGAATGAATAGGTGTATATAAATTTATCAAAAAAGATGCAAGTTGTATTACCTTTTTTTTGTGCTGAGTTTAATTTCTGAAACTCTTCTCAAATTTTTACTATTTTTTTTAAAGTGAGAGATACATGCAGGGCACATAAAAACATATAAAAGATTTTACAGAGCACATACCATAAATCAATGAGTAAGTTGTTCAGAACAGCACAACAATGAATATAACTGAGCATATATAAATCTAGGGAGAAGGAAACCTTTTTTTCTCATCTTGTCAAGTCTCCTGCTGATTTATAAAATAGGTGAGTAGCCAGCAAAATCATCAAAGTGTGCCCAGAAATTATACAGTGATCTAAAAATACAATACTATTGTATTCACAACACAGTATTCATCACTGATACTGTTCCATAATTATAATTGTTAAATATGAGTCCACCATACCAGATCTGATACTTTATTAGAGTGATTGATCACTGCAAAATTTGTCTATAGAGAAAAACCCTATTTTTCTCCAGTGAATTGCATCAGCCTATTTTCCTTTCAGTGCTAAAACTAGTTTCAAGTACTCCATTTCAAAGCTGACTTTTTAGCATAACTAAGTTTTCATTTAAGCTGAAAATTTAAAGCCCAAGTCTTTCCAAACTTTTTCAGAGCTAAAACCAGGAAGCACTATAGGCTATAAGACTTATGAATCTTGTCTTCTGCTTCTTTTGGACCTGCTTCCCTGCAGTGCTGCTTGGATCCCTTTTGGCTTCTGTGCGAGTGTTTGTTTCCATTTGTATGTAAAAGTTTTTCTGATATCATACATGTAATACCTTGGAAGGGGCTTAACATACTTGAATTCTCTTCATGGGAAAAACATTTTGGTTCTGCCTTCCTTGCAATCTATTCCTGAAACTTGGAGGCGAATGATAAAGGTAGAGTGCTTTCCATAATGAGTAATATTTCAAGTAAAAGCATTTACTTATGGGTCATAATTGTTTTTAAGTAGTATTTATAAGGGGAAAATGCAGTGCAATTTACTGTAGTTCAAACCAGCCATGAGAATACTTCATGCTCATAAACCGCATTTCACTTTAAACTGTTACAAATACCCAAGAGACCATGAATTTGCATACATGCATTTTAAACCCTGCATTTTCTTTCCTCTTTTTTTTTTTTTTTGTGTGCATGGTGACGTTTTCCTTGCTGAATTGCTGCCTTGTGTCTCTGGCCTCGTTTCTATTCCTGTAGCATACCTGCCACAAAATAATTGCAAGTATGGGCAAGGTCTCATTTTATTCCTCCTCCTTCCTACCAGTTGGAGAGCACATAATATTACGGAAGAGACATAAACAGAACTTGTGGTTCTGTTAAGGCATGAGCATGTCTGAACTCTATAGAAGCCCTTTTTGTGTGACCTCGCCACTAATGCAGCCCTTTGCATTAGAGGGAAGGATTTCCCCTCCCTAGCAATAAAGGAACCTGCACACAGAGCTGTTGGTACTGCTATTTCTACTTCTGGATAGAAGCCAGAATAATGAGAGAAAATGTGAAGTTGTTACTTTTAGGTGGTTTGCTTTGTATCGGGTGAGAGAAATAACTTTACCAGTTTTACGAGGCCTAGTAGCCTTCGTATTCAAAACAAATAATGACTTCCTTATGTTTGTACCAGCCAGAGTGTCCAAACCCAGACAAAACTAATTGGCTTGTCCAGTTGACTCTTTTAAGGATAATTCATATCAACTGACTCTTGTCATTAAAAGGAGATGGGGCAATTGAATTGATTCAGTCTTAGTCTGTGCGAATGGTTCTAAAGGTTTTGTAGTCACTCCAGTCAAGTTGGCGCATTTGATGTCTATCAAAAGAAGAGGTGTGAGCCATTGAGAAATGAGTCTCGTCTTTGAAACAAATCTGTTCAATTTTTTTTTTCTTTGAGTGTAAAAAGCATCTTAAAAAAATTTAACTTCTGTTTCTTTGTCACTTTTATAGCTCCAAAATGCTAGACAAGTGTTCTTGAACTTCAGTAGAGCTCTGTGAATGTTACTGAATTTTGAGTGGTGGAAGGAAGATTCTGGTGAGAAATACTTCTGCTCACATCAGCTTCCAAAAGTTTTGGTCCTCATTTAAACCTGCTCCAATCTTTGATCTGGCAGATGGACTGGAAGTCTCTTGGCATCTGATATTAAACTTTTTCTAATTTCTGCCACTGTAAAAATTTTCTGAGAAAACTATCTCACCTGGCTTCTTTCCCTTCTGCTGTAAGAGAGAACACGTTATTGTGAGACCTCGACTTTAGTTAGGACCTAGATCTGGACTTCAAAAACATGGAGGAGTGGGAAATTTTGAAGCTGAACTTTCCAGAGCATTTTGATTGCTGAGAATGTTGTTAGCCAAACCTTTTTTTTTTCTTGTTTATACAGGCTTGTCCTAGCTAAAATGTATATAATTCTGTAGTAAGTTCTTAGAATAATGGAGTCTCACAAACATTTCAATTTTTACATCTTTTAGTTATAATTCAATGAAAAATGATTCTGCCTGTCACAGGTAACTATTTTCCCTGTGATGTTTGAACTTCCATTATGACACTCATTATATCATGTAATACGGAGAGTTCTTTGTAATTACATTTTGACAAATACACATTTCATGTTCATGACATTATACAAAATAACTTGCCTTTGTTTAACTCTTCAGCTTCTGCCTTGTTTTTACTTCACTGCAGTAGGATTTTACTATTCCTGAACAACCTTTTTATGGAATGTATGTAAAAAAAGAGTGCATTTTGGTAACTTTTGTGTTCATATTTGTCATATACACAGGTCGGTCTTGTGGTTTCATTAAAGTAGTCAGAAAAAGCGTGAATAGGTGCAATTGTGCCATATAATGGTTTATGTACAATTATAAATTAGTGTAGAATTGTAATGAGGGGATTGATTAGGCTTGTTAATCTCAGAGGTATTTTCCATCTAAATGATTCTATGATCAGAACCTCCTCTTTGCATGTCAATTCTATCCAAGCAAACCAGTGTGAGTGGAATTTGTGTGTCTTAAGCATGAAAGATTCCCATCGATTGAGATGGGTGTCATGCGGAATCAGCTGAAGCTTACCTGGTGTTTGGCCATCTCTGGAGAGTGCTGGACAGCAAAGCTTGTGTTCTGTATTTAATCCTTGGAGAGTTAAAAGGAGTTTATTCCTCAGCTGAGCACAAGGCTAGATAAAACCCTGTATGAGAGGAATCCCTTAAATCCTTATAAAAGGAGAGGTGAAATAGGGCAAGTTGCCTCTAGTATCCAGTGTTGTTTCTTAGCATTTCCTGCTCATCAGGATCAATTGAACTGTTCTATAACTGGTGAGGCTTCACATAATGTTTCTTCCCCATTTATTTAGCAGGAAAATATTGTTGTGGCTTCTCTGCTTCCAGGTTTTAAGGTTGTCCCTTTGCTTTTGTGGATTGCCTTCCACTCTGCAGATCATTGACTAGTGAGGCCTGATACCTCTGTGCTGACAATGTGTGAGCAGTTCTTGTGTTCAATACCCTGTGTTTGGTTTTGAAATCTGTCTTTGTTCCCAGAGAACCAACTGTTTCACTCAGCTCTGTCCATTAACAGTAGACCACATTGTATCATATTTATTTAAAAAAACCCGTGGGAATATTGCTATCCAAACTAGCAAAATTGGAATACATTCATTCCAAAGAGATTTTCTCCTCTGCATTCAAGGCATCAAAATTTTTCTTCCATCAAAACATAACATTTGTAATGAATGATATCATAATACTGAGAACTGCTTAAGAGCTTCCACTTTAAAACTGTAATGGGCCATGCAGACAGAAGAGAAAAAAAGGCTAAAAGCATAAATTGAAGATAATCAATGTGAATAGACCTTACCCATTGTGCAGTTTGAATAGGATAAGCACATATTATCTGGCATAATTGGTTCATGTGATTTTCTAATTGAAGAGAAGAAGTAATTAGAGCCTAATTGAAGCAAAGTAACACAATGTCTGTCAGCATTTCTCCTTCTACCGCACATTATGTTATTACCTGTCATCTTTTACTTTAGTCAGAGTGAAAAAGTGAGGAAAAAACACCAGTATGAAGCATTTGGAGTTTACCTAGCCAAAGCAAAGGTACAGATAAAAGGCACTAAATAAAAGCAAATAGGGCTGACATTAACTGGGTACACTCATGGGTGCTTCTAAACTAGGAGTGCTCCGTTTGCCTAATTAAGAAATGAATTGCATTTGGTAAAGTGATATTATAAATTCAGTCTAATTAAATATTAGGAAGAAGAATATTTAAATCTTGTTTGATTTGATTCAGGGCTCTGTACTTGCTGCTTTACATTTCTAAGTGAAGAACGTTGCAGTGACAAAGTGTTTGCTATTTTTTGCAAAATGGTGGAAAACATCTGATTTTTTTTTTTTTTTATGAACTACATTATTCCAAAACTGTCTAACATGAGAAGACCAATTGTTCTCAGTGCAGAAAACAGAATGTACTCAGAAGTTGTTTGGGAGATGCTTTGAATAAAAAAGAGAGAGGAAATTTGCAGGTTTTCTCTGTCTTGGGAGCAAAAATATGTTTTAAATATTTTTAATTATTGGAAGAGAGAAAAGAGCCTGGATGATGAATTAGTTTTTATCACTCTACACCTATAAATTCAGGTGAAACTTGAAAACAAGTTTCTTGACACAATATGCAGCAACTCTTATTAAGGAAAGGTGATGTCTTAATGGAATAAGAGGTTACATTAATTAAAGATGAAATACTATTTTTGGTAAAGAAGCTGTAACTAATCTCTTCTCCCCTTGTTACTGTCACGTATTTCGCGTTGAGTCACTGCCAGTAGAGCAGTGTAGTGAAAATGAGAGATCAATCACCTTCGTATTACAAGGCCTCTCAGGTTTCTTGCTGGCCATCCTGACATTAGTAACTAACCTATAATGTTAATTACAGATCTGAAAACTTTTTGGTGGAAGCAGTGAGAACAGCACTGTGAGACAAACCAGCTAACCGTGATTAGAGCAGAGCAGCCAGTTCACAGCCAGCAAGTTCAGGAAGGCTCACTCAGGCATCTTTATAGAGTCTAGAACAGCTACAGACCAGAAAGGCAGAGGGATTGCTAAAAGGATTTTTTAGCTTCTGTCTTTGAAAGGCCTGAATTGATTAAATTGAGTTGAAGTGAGTTTTGCTATTTGTCCTGATGCTGTTTGGGTTTCAAATAAGACATTTCCCAGTATAAACATGTTACTGGTGAAAACCGTGCTTAATCCTGCCTTGGTGCTGGGTAAGTTTGTGCAGCCCATTAGAAAACTGAATTTTTTTGAGGACAGTGAGAGATAGAGGAGGAAAGTCTGAGTAGAAAAATGGGTGAAGGTATGCAGCCTTATGTTTAACTTGAGAATATATAGAATGCGATGGTTTTGCTTGGAGCTAGACTGGCAAATAAAACAATGGTTTGTTCAAAAGAAAGAAATTAAAGTTCCCACCTAGTTTTTTTGGTTCTTGTTCCTTAAAAATATTGGAAAATGCCTCTGCTTTTGATGAAATCTGAGGCAATTCCTAGCTCTGCTTATGCCCTTAAAGAAATAATTTTTACGGGAAGGCTTTGTGGAGTACCTTTTATATTTGTTCTCTGTGGTCACAACTTGCTGGGCAGCTGCCTTATATGTCCTGGAAAGGCTAGAAAGACGTGACCTATAGACATTGTCCTTAGTTTGGTGCTTTCTGTAAGGGATTCTGACATTAAAACAAAGATATCACGGGCAATGAAGGAGAATAATAGTCTGATAATGAGTAAAAGCCAGAGCTGCATAAATTGTTTATATCTGAAGCTTTGCCTGCCAAATTCCTTAGGCCAAGGAAGATGTGTTCATTTGGGAAAGCTGACATAATATTCTTTCCTTGTGTTTGAATTTGGTTCACTTCCCATGAGAGGAAAGATTTAAGTTAGGCTCTCTAAAGTCTTGGAAAAACTTTGAGTTTAAATTTGGAACTAAAGCTTCAAGAGATTTGTGGCCCATAATGTCCCTTTCACCACACAGCATCCAGAGCCTTCCATCACTGCCATCAGGGCTACCTTTTAGCTTGTCACATGTACTCACTTTCCCATTTTCTGGTGTGACATTGTGGGTAGAATCTGTTACCCTCCCATCTGCTGCTGACTACCACTGGGGCCAGGCTCATTCCTGAATGGCATTTACTATTCTGAAATACATCATTAACAGTGAGGCTGTAAAAATGCTTTGCTACATTATGTTGGGTTTTTTTAATGGAGGTGAGAAAGAATTACATTTTTTAAATAAAACACTTCATATGAAAGTAGATATTAAAATAGTAATGCCTCCAGATGCTGGCACTGTCAGAGAGGCATCCATTCCATTTATCAGTCCTTTTAACATGTGGGCTTTTTTCTCCTGTGTTGAGTAAATGTGGTGCACTTTGCCTGCATGGAATAAAAATTGAATGTAATGACATGCTTTGCAAGAGCTGATGAACACAAAGGAATTAAATCTGTCACCTAGCTGGGTGGAAATTCCCAGTGTGAGAAGCTCTAGCACTGAGCCAAACACCTGACTCTTGCATCACCTCCTGTTTGCTCTGATGGAAACCATATGTTAGCAGGTGAATGTGGGACATGGGCTTCCCAACCTGGCCAGCAAACACATCTTGCCAGCTGATATCAATTAGCCTTTTCTGCCTGCCTTCCCCCCTCCCCCCTCTGTGGAGGGTACAGAACCTCCCCAAGGACTGAGGAGTTGCAACCATCTCTCTGACACCCAGTACTGGGGAGGCAGGGATGAGATGTGTGGGCTCACTGCTTACCCTCAGCTTGCATTAAGCCTGTTCTACTGTGTCTTCCTTTCTGTTGATTAAATTAGTTTGATTAAGCCTAGCACATGTGACTGTACACTGCAGTCATACATCCTGGCTGATTGCAATGCCAATATGTGTGTAGTTAAATTCCCTTTTGCTTTACTTAAGCAGTGTGAAACTTTGAGTTCTATCTTTAATAGCTCTGCAATTTATGTTCATTGATGATGGATGCAAAACAGAATGAAATTCAAATCGTAGTGAGCAGCCTCTCTCAATCTCTGTGCTTAATTAAATGGTTCTTCTCAGGAGCACTAAATATGAAAAACTTGTTAGCACAGGAGACGAGGCTACCAATGTATTATGTAGGCTCTGCACACTGCCAGCGAGGTTCTGATCTTTGTGTACAGTCTTCTTTTTGTTTGACAATGCATGTCAATAAGTTTTTACCACCAATGCCTTCAGTTCTCCTTGAGGTATGCTGTGCTGATGCTGGAATGTCTGCTTACTTTAAATGCATCTCTGCACTGTTGGCCTCAAGCGTGAGTGGAAAAGTGTAAAGATCAAATGGGTATCATCTGAACATTTTTCATCTAATTCTTCCAAAGCCTGAAACTCCATTGTTGAAGACATTAATGTGGAAGAGTAATCTCCGGCAAAGTCAAAGGCCAAACTGTTTTTATTTTTCAATACAATGAGCCTCATTCATTTAGAAATTGATGGAAGAATTAAATTAAGCATTTGCATGTACTGTGGATTGATGGAGGTCATGTTTCTGGCTTGCTTTACAATTACTTACATTGCAGACATCCTCACAAAGCAGACAAATACTGTAGGTAGTATTGCTTAGGGCAAATGTGACAAGGGGAGTTATTTGCATGTATCCATAATATTTAAGTTGTATTTTTTAAGTGTGAAAATGCCAAGGACCAAACCTAGGCCCTAGGAGCAGCCTTTTGCTCCACACAGACTGTCTTTTCATGCAGCTGTTTCTTATGCCTAGGGAAGGCTGGTGGTATTTTGTGCTTACTCAATTATGAGATGTTATAGTTTGACCCTGCTCTTTTTGTTAATAATTAAAAGGGGAGAGAGTGACAGAACCTAATAACAATGATTGGATTATAAAGATCTTCTTTATGAGTCTTTCCCGTCTCTCTGTCCCAGCGCAAAAATTAGGAGGAATTAATTAAAATTACCAGGAAACAAACTGGATGAAAAGACAAATGAACAACAGAGTTTCTTTGCATCTCTGAAGTTGTTGTGTGTTTGTGTGTGAAGGAGAAAACTTGCAAGCACATATCCTGATTTTATCTGATTGAGTACTCATCTTGTAAAGCTTGAGACATAGGAATTCTGATAGTATTGCATATTGTCTGTCATACTACTTAGATGTAATAAGCTGAAATAAGTGTACTAATTCTAAATTGGGTTTTTCGAGGCTCTGGTTAGACCTTTCGGAGTACAATTTCAACCTAGCCTCTAATAGGCCACTGTAAATTATACTGAGGTACAGCTATATATTTAGCCATCTGTATGTGATAGACTGTGCTAGCAAGTAATTGCATGTGTAAAAAAATGAAAGCCAATATCTGAAAATTAAGCTCTATCTTACTCTGAATAACGTTCCATTTGTGATATATAGTAGTACAGTAGCAAGTTAAAATGCATGCCAAAAATTACTTGAAAAAAGCATCTCAGTTTTGCTTAAGTTACCATTGTTGAGGAACTATAAAATGGTGATGTGAGGGAGAAAGAGAAAAGAGAGTTTCAGTGAGGAGACAAGTCAATGCGAAATAGAATTCAAAGTAAATGTGTTTACCTGTGTAGACAAGTTAAATGTGTTAAAAAACAACTGGGAGCAAAATTTTTAGGAGTGATAAACCGAAGCCGAAAGCATGTGCTACAGCATTTTTCCAGCAGTGCTGTCTAGAGAAGGAAAAGGAAAAAAAAGCCTTGAAAACATCGGAGTGCTATATGGCTGCAAAACCTAAGGCAAATGGATGCCAGCAGGCATTACACGAATAGGACAAGATAAAGATTCAAAGATGTTTGTATGTAAGGTACGGGCTGGAACTAATCTAGAATCCTACTGTGCAGGAAAACTATTAGAAGGGATGCTTAAAATGGCTAGTGGAAAAAAAAACCCCACAGATGCTGACCATTAGCAATATTATTAACAAAACAGTTGTTCTCAAACAAGATTAATTTATAATATTTGCATACCTTTGTTTAATTTGTGTTTCCTGACACTAGGACTTCTTGTCTTTTGGCTTTGAAGACTTTTCTTACCTGAATCTGTTCCCCTTTTATGTACAGACTGCAAACACAGTTTACATGTTAACCCCTTGTTCAGGTGCAGATTCAGCTGTACATTAGTGATCATGTAGTATCTTCCAAATTTTCTTTATTCTTGAGGCTCTTCTCATTTCTAATTTATTAATAGCATTTCTGGACCATGGATATTAAAACTAAAGCCTGTATTCCAGTGCTAATTACCTTAATGCCAAACTAAGGGAAATAAAACTTCTTGATTCCATCTTGCTGTTTGCTCCTTTCAAACATTTTAGGACCAGATACTTGGCAGCAGCATTGTTTAGGGTCCATACTTGGCTGAATATGACAATGACACTGAAGGTCTAGTCACAACTTGTGCCCCACAGCCTGCACATATACACACTGTTCCCAGATAAATTGCTTTAATAGTAACATAAGTGTGCTCACTGGGCAGCAGGTTGTTCAAAATCTCTGCAGCTCCAGGAGGTGTAGGGTAAAGATTTCCAGGGGTAAAGGTTTTAGCGGGTAAAGATTTCAGTACTAGATAATATGAAGTAAGGTGATGGAGACCTTAAGCTTTAAAAGCTGAAAATTTTCCATGCACAAAGTCAAGGTGATGATACATTGCCTCTGTGCCAGTGACTGCCTAATTAGCTTGCAGAGTTACTGTTAATGACTCCCCTTCCGCTCCATTTCAGGCCAATTCGGGCTGCATAGTGGTGCCTCACAGCACCACGAGGGAACTTTCAAACAGCATTCCGTCAGCAAATACCTCTGAGCTGCCATTTCACAAGTGAAGGAAGCAAAGGTTGCTTAAGAGATAAAATAACACAGCACTGTAGGTAATGTTATGCGAATTGACTTAAGCTCCATATGCTCCCAAGGATTTCCTGGTTTGTCTTCCGAGACTGAAGCAGATGCTTCTTGTGAACGTGTTACCCTTCCTTGTTTCAATATGAGGTGCAGCCTTAGCTTTAAAATGCAAAATTAGGATGATAAACTGTGTCCCAAACTTCACAGGAATGAGAGGCTTTAATAAGGTTCTTACTGATACTTTTGGAATGTCTCACAGTAGACTGCTGTTGTTACTGTAACTTGTCTCCTGTACCCCATGCCTTAAGCCTTTAAAGAGACAGGCTAAAGACTTTCCCAAAAGGTCAGGGGTTTTCTGCAGTGACAGACTGCAAAAATAAACTGCAGAAGACTGCAGATTCAGGAATAGGTGTGATCGAATGCATTTGGACTGCTTTTTTGCAAGCTCATCTTGTTCCCTCCCTCTCTGTGATAGTCTTCCAGCCCCCCAGAGGGCCGTGTGTTGAGCTGGTCTGTATAAACCTTTGAGGAGCATGCACTAAAAGCAGCTAGAGATATGAACTTCTTGATACTTAGCTCCTGCCTTTTGTGAGATTTGACTTTAATAGTAACTAAAATAAAGAATGCAAGTCGATTGCTGTCTCTGGATATGAAGTCTTGTTGCAAAACTCTCCGGCAAGCAGAAATACCTTACACCCTTCTTGTCCTGAATTATGTTAGAAGGTATAATCTTTCAAAGAAAATAGAACAGGTATTGGGCAGAATCTTTTCCCAAGGTCTTTATTCCTGATATGAGGTTGCATTAACAGCACTTTGGTACTGCTTTCAAAAGTGTGACAATTTCTGTGAGTAAATAGAAAGCTGGACAGAACTGTCTATGAATTTACTTTTAGTTTGTGTTATTTTATTATATAATCTAAGCTGCATGATTAAAGGTAGTATGTGTTATTTGCTATTTCGTATTTGGCAGTGGCTCAGAACAAATACAGCACAACTTGAAAATACAGTTTTATGGGTTTGTTATTTTCAGAAAGTGACAGAACTTGCATCTCAGAAGTTCAGCCTCTGTATTAATGAATACCTTTTTAAAAACAGGGACATCTTTGTATGGTGTTTCAGAAACCATAAAAAGGCTAGGGGGTCTGATAAGGCATAGAGGGTGCACTCATAAGTATATAACCAGGCACTTACAAAATGGTCAAAGAGAACATATTTGTAATCATGAATTCTAAAAAACCAAGGAAAAATTTGGTTTAGATATATGTTAATGAAGAATCAAAATCACAGCATTTGGATTTATAGCATTTTGTTTAATTGCTCCCAACATGCTGAAAAGCTAGAATAAAACAAGAATACTATTGCTAGTATTCTTGAGCCTTTTTCAGACACAAGTCTAGGCAGCGCTGATCTTTAGTCTCCTTTAGAGAAATATGACCCTGGGGTCAATTACTCAGAATTTAGATTTAAACTAATGTAGAAGAGAACAAAATGTGTCCCCCAATGTGAGCCAAATGATACTTAAAAATAGTTTAAACTTGATAAAACCATGATATTTTTCATCTACTGCATTATTAGCATTACAATCATAGCGTTTTCTCATATGCTATATGCTATTGGAAATTTACAGCTGGATCTGGCTTTAATTTATTGTTATTTAACTTACTCATATCTACAGGTGGCTCTGAATTTGGCCATTCTGTGTTGTTTTTACTTCAGTAGCTGTTTTTTCTTTTTCTCTGTTTCCCACTTAGCACTTTTAAGTCTCAAACTCCCTTTCTCTTTTTCCGACTCAAGTTTTTCAAATCATTCTCCTCTCTGTCTTGATCACTTTGTTGCCTTGAAATACAGGCGAGCCAGTGATCTTTTTTCCTTTTGACTCATAAGTGAAGACTCTGGGGACAACAGAGGAAATTATGCTGGCAACTTAATACGGATCCATCAGTAAGGCTTGGTATTGATAGTATGCATGGAATGAGTCTATTAAAAAGTCAAAGAATAGCATTTGTGAAAATACAGCATTTACAGCAATATTTTGCCTTAGCATCAACCAAGAAATATATTCATGTAGAGCGACATAACATTCAGTGGAGTGGAAAATAGTTTATGTAAAATTGTCCTGACTATGAAATTGTATCAATACGCAGGAAAAAAGGAGATATTTTTAAAGGTAAGAAGCAAAGCTGTTCTGTTGCTTCATTAAAAGGCTTTTACATGTGATAAAAATTACTTTAGACAGCTAAGCAAAAAAGCTAATTCACAGGAATTACCAAAGAAAACAAGTCATAGGCACTGTGAAGAGAGGTTGCATTAAGGTCAGAACCTCATAAATGATCATGACAGAAAATCGTATGCTCCTTTTGTCTGACCTGCATGAAATATCCATGTCTGCCCTAACTCATAAATGATATTAGGTCTGTAGTCTGACTCATTCATAAACCAGTCTCTGATAATCCTCTGATGGATGGTCATGATTCCCAGTGATGAGAAGATATTTATAGCCTGGTGTTTTGGGTACTCCTCATGCAGATACTCTCTTCCCATGGAAACAGGGGAGTGCAACAAGACAAAACTCTTCAGTGAATGAGTTTGATTCCTGCCCAATTCTTTCAGCCCCTGGGAATGTGTGGGAGGCCAGAGATGTCTTTCAAGCCTGAGTTCTTACTGTTCTTCCCAGTGCCATTGGACTGTGGCTCTGAGGTTCTCACCAGCTGTTGTCATTGGTCTTCAAGAACACAAAAAAGAAGATATAGAGTAGTTAATGCAGCCTCAGGCTTAGGCTGTGTGGTTGTCAGCTCTATTCACTTGCTTTTCCCTTTTGACTGGGCCTAGAGCCAGATCCCCAGACTTTCATCTCTGAAGAGATGGTGCTGGAAGGGCATGGATGCAAGTGTAAAGGATTATGCACTCAATTACTTGTAGCCAGATGGTTTCTGTGAACCACAAAATCTCTTCCAAGAGGAGGGAGGGAAAGGTGGCTGTGGTTTTTTGTTTTTTTTTAATACCTTTTAATATCAAAGATCATTGCTTTATATCTGTAATTATAATACAGTTGTCTCCAAAGAGATTTTTACCTTAAAAAACCCCAACCAACCAACCCCCCTAAAATCATACCTCTACCTTTCTGGCTAAAAAGTTAAAATTCTTTGGTCGACTACAAAAGCTAAAACTGTCGGGAAGTTCTGAGTTCAAGCACTATGCAGTTTGCATTTCCTGTTTTTTACTGGCCTTTACCATGCATAGTTTACAGTAGATAATTTTACTTGGAAATGCTGGTTAGCTTAATGTGGAGCCAGATTTCCAAAGTTTAGGACAGGACCCTGTGATTTTATACAAAAGATATTGTTTCTGGGTTTGAAAACAAACCCAAAAAGATCTTTGAACTAGAAACCCATAGAAACTGCTTTTCCCTGTTGTATCAGCCATATAGAGAAGATGGTGTTCTACTGATGACTTGTCTATGTTCTAAATCTTTCTTTGTTGCATGAACATTTACATGTGTCCTATTATTGCATAACTTTGTTGGGTATTTGACCTATGACTTTGGATTACAGAAGCACAGAGTCCAAGTTATTCCTCAGTAGAGTTAATTTCACAGTGTTCTGATTATTTCAAAAGGGTTATATTAAGAAATGTCTCATGTTGACATTTTCTCTATTTGACCAATACATGGGAAATCAGAGGTGCTCAGTCTGAGTTTAGATAAGTTATTTGTGTGTTGGGGCCCTCCCCCTGCCATGTGGCCCTGGGAGGAGACACGGGGTTTCCCTGGCCCCTGGTCAGCCTCCTTCCCCGTTGGTTGTTTTGTGTTCCCCTGTGCCGGGAAGGACCCTCGGGTCCCGTGACTGGAACAGTTCCTCAGCAGATCCCGGCCATGCGGCTGGAGAAATAAACATCTCTGAAACATCTAGCAAGAATTGGTCCATATATATTTCTTTTCCATGGGCTCCTTGTTTGATACGCGTGTTGCAGCGTCCGCACTGTAACATTTGTGTGTCTCGGAAATCTTCAGTGGTTGCCTTTCATTTCAGTGGTTTTCTCCAAACTTCGCAGTTTTTCTATGCTGGCTAAAAGAGAATAATTACCTGTAGAGACACCAAATGTCTGGGCCAAATGTAAAAAAGGCTTGAGGGATCAGTATTGAGTCTCACTAAAATGGTGGATATGCTGCATGGAACTGACAATACTAACTTAGTTTTTGGTGTAGAAATAGAGTGCTCAGTGAAACTCTAAAGTTTTTTATTCTGAGTTCTGCAATCTTGATACAGGAAAGTTACCCTCCATGAGCTGATCTCTGGGTGCATTTAATAACAGGACTTAGAGGTGGCTGTCCCATTACATTGAAGTATTTTCTATTCAGGTAGTGGCCAAGTCTTTGAATACCTGGACATAATCTCTGTTTGAAACCATGCACTGCAGCCATCAGGACTGAATGATTCAGCAGTCAGCCCATTGCTTTAATTTGAGACAATATCATCCCTTAAAACAGAGCTTTATCATACTGCTTTAAATACTGCATGCCAAGTATTTTTATCCAAGAAATCTTTTGTAAAAATGTGATAATCCTTTACTGGAAGCTTTGGCAAAGGGATGGGAAAGTGGACTCATTGTCTGTGCCCACACGGCACCAACTTTCATGTCGTAAGAAGTACTATTGTAACTTAAAATCTGCCTCCAGTGAATGCACATTCTTTGCATGCTGCTCCTGGATATGTCTGTATAGTGCAAAGTAATTTTTTTCTTAGGCATTGAATAGGTTTTTATATATGTAATTTCCTTCATTGCACATACTTTGTGGATCTGACATTATTATGTTAATGCTAACTTTGTTGTACCTAATAGTGCAAAGAAAATGCAAAATTCTCTTCCCACTTATCAGTATGGTCGACTGAGAGCAATAGCTGGGTTATATACAAACAACCTAGATTGTCTTTCCCTTCAAAGGTCTCAAGCCAAAGGCGGTTTTAGTGAAGCAGGTGTGTCAGTCAGTAGAGAAAGGGATTTTTTTGCCTTTGTTTTGCTTGTTTTTAGAGGTTGGTTGGTTAGAGGGAGATGAGAAAGAACAGGGGAAAACATGGACATGACAGTCGTTTTGTTTTTGTTGGAAAATAAGAGGCCTGCTTACACCCTCAAAAATGGTGTGATGGGGTTGGGTTGAAGTATTTAGAGTGAACATGATACAGCCATCCTTGGGAGCAGGACAAATGATGTAGCAGGAATCAAGGTGTCTCCACACATTGATTACATGAAATTTTCTGTTGAAGGGAAGGTGGGAAATGGAACCAGATCAATAACACTGTTAGGACCTGACTTTTCAGAGCTGCTCAGCACTCTCTGTACCAGTCCTACAGAAATCATGTCCTTCATCTGGTAGCTGGGGCACATCAGAACATTTTCCTGCAGTCTCTTATTTGCAAACCCACAGACTAATTATGATGACTGCAAGGAACCAGTTTGGTGATGAATAACCAAGGGTTTGAAATAGTATGGAGAATTATGAAACAACCAGAGGAAATAGGTTGTTCATACAAAAAATTGGTATTTACAGGATGTATAAAAAGTTGTCCCCAGAGAAAAGCTAAGACTGATTCACTCTTGCTTTAACCTTCTGTGCTGAATGCAAAAAAGCTTAAGGTACAAACAGATTGGGAATTAATTGGTATAATTAACATTTTGTGATTATAATTACTTCTAATCAATACTTTATGCAAATAGCCGTATTGATGTGCTGAAAAACGGGTTCTAGTTGTATTTGGACGGGAAAAAAATGCAACCCACTTTAAAGTCCTAATGAAATTCAAACCTTTCAGCTCAGGTAAAGTCTTGACCACATCTTTTTCAAGGTAAAAGGAAGATCCTTTAGTGACCTATTTAATTAAAATGGCTCTGATACAGCTGCTGACTAAACTTCATGAAATGAGGTGGCTGGAGGATGAAGCACATCCTCCTGCTGACTGTTCCCTCTGTTAAAACACTGTGTTTTATCACGTTAACAAAGCAAAACAGAGAAACTGTCCTGATCTGAGCTTGCAGCAATGAAACCTCTTCCTGTGGTGGGTGTAGTCTGGGGGACTTGGTTCAGATGTCAAAGAAGTGAATGCGATATCAAGTAGCTTTTCAAGGGCAGGAGAAAAGGGATAGAAGTCTTTTTTTAGATAAGTGAATGGTATCTGACTTCTTTCTCTGTCTCTAGAAACCACCTTCGAATTGTTCCTCAATTTTTTTCCTTTCTAAAGTTCTATTTAGAATGGGTAGTTTAGTGATCACAAAAGGTTAGATAGGAGCTGCCATTGTTCCCACACTCCAACCTTCAACTTTGTGGTAAACCATACCTTTAGCACACCTTATTTGCCAGCGCTTCCATTTCTTTCCTCTTTTGAATATGAATTGGAGATTGGGAGGCATAAAAGTGCAGTCACTGCTTAAGTCAAATACTTCCTGAATCATCTATGTAGATAAATGATGGAATGAAAAAAATACGTCTTTGAGCCTTGGTTTTCAGAGGTAGCAGGAGTGCTTTTGAAATTGTGGTTTGTAAACCTTCAGACATAAGGAGGCCTGAAATGTTCTGGAATTGGCTCTTTGCCATAAGAGATCAGCATGCTTTCGTGGTTGGACTTAAAGACCTTAAGAATTTTTTCCAACCTAAATGGTTCTATGGAATATATTTCTGGTCTTCAGTTTGGGTCTTCATGGATGTCTTCTCGCAGGGGACAGGAGGACAGGCCTTCCTCAAGGCAGCTGAGGACTGTGACAAATCAGGATTGACAGATCTTGGAAAATACTATGTTGGGAAGACTATATAATTGTCTTTTGTGATAAGTCTACACTTGACCAACAGAGAAGAAAACTGTGACAAAGTAAATGAGCAACCATTTTACATATACAATGTTGGTCTTGTTTTTAGAGATGGAATAAAAATGCTTTTTGTTATGGTTTTTGTGTTCTCAAAGGAAAAGTCACTGTTAGGAATGCTGGTTGCTGGAGTTTGTCAATAATGTGATGTTAGTTTTGTAAAACTTGCAAGCCTTTTGGCGAGTCATAAGGAAGCATTAAACTTTTCAAGAGAGCCTGATAAGCAAACTCCCTAAGTCCTCAAAGAGGAAGCAGTTCATGCCAGGTATTGGCCAAAAATAGCAGTTGGGATTTCACACAGTAAGCATGTGTCTCATCAGCATTCTGCAGCGCTGCCAAAGTTTGCTATAGCATGAAGAAGAAAGAAACAAAGAAACATAAGGAGAAGGGGGGGGAAAGGAAGCTAATGAGAAGAAAAATTGCATTTTAGCTGTTCGTTGCAACTATTTTGGTTTCCCAATGAACCTGAACAGCATCTTAGGTGATAATGTGGGGAAGCTAGCATTTTTGGCACCTGAGCAGGACACATTTGCAGTTTGGGCACTCTTGAAAGAACTAGTTTAAATGTTTTGCTGAACAGTGACAGAATGGAGTTTCTGTACTTTCCTAATGTCTTGCTGAATTGGGACCTTAGTCTGACTCCAGTGGTAAAAGTGCCCTCAAAAATTGTGGGTCTTCAGCTTGGACTGCCATGGACCACACTCCCTTATTAATGAAGGGCTCACACTTCATATGTGCATAAATGTCTGTTTAACTGCCCTGGGAGTATAAAGGGACCTTGAAGTGGCTGTAAATGCCACATGGTACAAGACTTTCTTCTTAAACAACAATCAAACAAAAGGTAATTTTGTTTGTACAATTTGGTGGGGTTCTTTTAGCCCTGGACAACATAAAGTGTAGTTGCTTGAGAGAGATATTCAAAGGAAATTTGAGAAGACCCCTGCTTGTGATGCCTTTTCCTGGTCTTAAATTTGAGAGTCAAACAGAGTTAGAAGGAAAAAAGGGATTTTACCTTGGTATTTATTTTAAGGATCTTTAGGTGCACCACATCCAGGTCGAATGCACCTCAATGCACACCACCATGCACACCCCCAAAAGATCTGGTCTAACATTATAGGTCTTACTAATTAGCTTATCTATCAAAGATTCCCCAATGAGAGGCTCAGGTGAGCCCCCCTCCCCAAGGAACCTTCCCCTGGATGGTTCTATCTTGGTTTGCAGAATGTGTTCTGGAGAGGACCTTGGGGTCTGGGGCACACTGATCGCTAACTATGAAGCTTCTAAAATGTTTAGTCTTCTAGCTTGACAATCAAGTCCAAGAATGTAGGCAAAAAGCACTAAAGAATACAGAAGTTGTAAAAGGTATAAAAGGGGTAAAAAAGAAAAGGCAAAAAAATCATCATGGCTTCACTTGGGTCTGCCTTCATGTGATAATTGTTTTCACTGTGTCATTTAGAATAGCAGATATCTCCTCTGCCTCTGAAGAGCTCCCCTCTCCTTGGCAGCTGACATCTTTGCAACCCTGATTTGCTGGGGCTGACAGAAAGTCTGCTGAAGTCAAGGTGTTAAACTCCAATCATCAGAAAGTTGCCAAGGTGTGTGCGTCATGCCTTTTGAAGATGTAAAGCTGAGAAGTTCAGGAGGACACATGGCACACAGGTGGCAGTGTGGCTGCCACCCTCCTTTTCCTAAGGAAAGAATCCCTGTGAGTTTTCCCCCTCAGTAGCTACAGCTTTCTCTATACACTTGTTCTCTCACACCTCACGTCCTACCAATAAATTCTGAATTAAGTGGTTAGACGCACAATGGTCTCAAAACATTAGGTTAGATATTTCATGAAAACAAGCATTGTTAGAGCCCTACCATACACCAAGACTAGTCTGCCATGCAATCCTCACCACATAATGAAGAGTCTTTATGACCTCTAGGAGGAACTTGTTTGGCACATGACCTAAATGAGCAGGATACAAATGTTTGGGAACATTATTTGACCTCCTATTTCCAGAACTGCTTGTCTGTAGATAGTGGAAGTGTTGTGCTGCTTATTGCAGGAAGAATAAATTAATTTTCTGGCTTTTCTGTGTTGTAAAGGTCCTTCACAGCTACAGCTATGATGTTTGCTATCACACTGTGTCCTTGAGTGATGATAATACAAGTTCTGAAGTTTTGTCTGCGGTTATGGTTTAAGAAAGATCTGACTGAAAGCAAGATTTACAGGCTCTAAAGCATGTATGCAAAAATTCAGTTGCTCAAGGGGCTCTTCTGCTTTGTCCTCAGCACAGCATAAATTGTCAGGAAAGATGGGATCCAACTGAAGGCTCTAATGTTTCAGCTTTGTTGAAAGGGAAAGTACAAAAAGCTAAAAAAACCTTTTCTGGGGATGCCTTTGATACGGCTAAGGAAGTGGAGACTGCTCTGTATCTACCTGAATTCTACTTCTGAAAAAGATGAAATATTTCTACCCTTTGTACCTGTAACAGACACAAAACTGAAAGCTAGGGAGTCTCTATAGGCTTCAGGAATATTCTTCAGTCCATTTACCAGCTTAGCCTCTTATTCACTTTCAGACTTGCTTTGTATTTGGCTGAAAAAAAAGGTGGCTTAAAATCAAAATACTTTACTGTGCCTCAGTAACTTGCTGTGTGAATGTTGTGTGCAACTTCCCTTCCAGAGGATTATGGCCACATGACGGCAGGCTGGAGTTTCTGCTGGGTTGTGTCATGAAATATCTTTACTTTGTGTAACTCTTTTGACCACCAACAAATGACTTTTTTTTTTCTGGCCTGCCTTCTGCTTTAATGTAGAAGCATGTAGTAAATATTCTGAAGGCAGGGCTGGGAGTGGGGCTTCTAAGCCATTTTGGTACTTTTGATATCTCTAAAACAATGTTGCTAGGCTGCTGTTTATTCCAGCAATGCTTATCTGTGCTGTGGTCAGAGCCACCCTAGAAATAATAGCCATATTAATGGCATCAACACCTTTTCAAATCAATTAATCCCCTGGAATTCTCCTGGGAGGAGGCAAAAAGGAGGGGAAGGACAGCAAACTCAAAAAGAGACCTTTGAAAATGGTTAGCTTGAGTCCATAAGGTGAGAGAAAACTGACAAACTGTCCAAACATAGAGTATTTTGCAGACTCTAGAGAGGTGTCAGGCTGGAACATGGTGCTTATGGGGCAGAACCAGGGATTGAGTGTAGGTTTAGCAGACAGAACAGAGGGTTTCTTGTGACCTGGCATGAGGCTCATAGAAGCAAATCAAGGCAGTTGGCCGGAACAAGTTGTTTCTAAGAAATTGTGTATGTTTGTGTTCTGTGAACCTTTGTTTCACTGAGCTGCAAAGCTGAGAGGAACCACCAGGCGTTGAAATGGAGACAAACGTGCAGGAGAAGCAACAACTGGGAATCCCAGAAGCTGATCTCACCTTTAGATTCCTTATAGCTTGTTGTAGGTACAAAAATGCTGTTAGTGAGGATCTTCTTGTTATTTTTCTAAGTCCGTGAGAGACTTTTCTCTCTCACAGAAGAGGTAGCAGGGAATGTAAACAACCAAGCCACCTGCAACCTTGGAAAGTCTTGTTTATGGTATAGTAGAAAATATTTTGATAATGGATGTTTTAGGATTTTGGCCAATCACCCCCAAGGGGTGGCTGGTCCTTTGTCCAATTAGACTATGAAGAAAAACGTCTATAAAAGAGTTTGTAAAATAATTAAATAAATCAATCTTGCTGCACAATTCCTGCCTGCTGGATCTTCTTCTCCTCCTCCTCCCTATAGCTGCGGGACACGGTGATATACCGTAGGAACCAGGCCTGCGGTAATAGCTTGTAACCAGGCAAATCTGTATTTCTGCTTTTTTGTTCCTTGGCCTTAAATTGCAATAGCAGTAATGAAACCTTCACAGTTCACTTTATGCTGTAGGTTCCTTTATTTGTGTTTGGTTGGGCTCTGGGAAATAATTCTTAAAACTTTTATTCTACAGCGAACCTCTGTTTCCATGTATCTCTAAGAACTCCTCTTTGCACCTTTGTCTTCCAATACTGGTCCAGCTGAACTGAATGCATTTTCCCTTTCCTCTTTTCTGATGAGTGAAGATGAGAACAGGCTGAGCTGGTCCAGTCCTGCTGCTGCTCAGGATTCTCCTCCCACATCTCTATGTTTGTTGCCTATCCCATGTCAACCTGATGTTTAAAAAAGTCTCAGACCCTGTCCTCTCTCCTCAGAGCAAGAGTAGTCACTGCATATTTGAAGAGGTTTCAGTGACCCAAGGAAGAGATTTTTTAGGAAGGCTGGGGTTTGTTTCCACCTTATGTGGCATAAAATGAAGTCAGGCAGGAACAGCAAAATTTAGGACTTTATAAATGTTTATTACCTTGGCCATGTAATAAAGATGTCACTCTGTTTCATTAGCTAAAGGTGTGTGGGACTGTTGTCTCATGATACACCACCTCCACTAGCAAAATATGCTTTGAAATGTAGAAATTGATTCAAAGTTTCCAAGTGATTATGTCCATTGCCTTGTTCTACAGTGGCAGTTAGTCTTGAAATATCTTAAAAAACAATAATGATTGACAATGTATGAATTCTTTCCTTCTCCTTAAGTGTTTAGTAAATTACTGTGTGCTTTTCTTCTTGTAACAAATATGTGAACAGATCAGTGATGATTAAATACTAAGGTCTGCTTCAGAGAAAAATAACATTAATATGGTGGACTGTTTTAGAAATGGATATCTTCTGATTGATAATGAAACCAGACAATGCAAATCAAGTGGAAAAGAATTAGAGCTGATGCCTGGCAGACTAGTTGTTTACAAGATTCTTCTGTGTGCTCTAATGTGTGGAGTATTTTTGCCAAGATTTACTAAATGATGAAATGATACTGCAATTAGAGTTAAGACTGGCAGGGACATTTGTTAAAATTCTGCTATTTCTTCTCCAAAACATAATCAATTAAAAAAAGGCCTTTGAAAATAATGAGAACAAATGAGAAGTCAGGAAGAAGCCAAATAATCACTTGGCTAGTTCTGTTTGGAGAAACCGGAAAATTCTTCCCAGTCACAACTAAAAATTAAATTACACAAATTATGTCCTCTATTCTGCAAGTTCATGGGGTAGATGTGTCTGAAAGAGAGAAATAGCTATAAAACTGCCTACTTCTCTGCAGGAGAGAAGCCAATAAAGGTCAGGTTTAACCTTCCCTATAACCAAAATCAACATATTATGAACAAATGATTAAAAACCCATTTACTTCTCTAAGTATTCACTATCACCAAGTGAGATCCTTAGAGATAGCTGATGATTCTAAAACTTATCACAGACCCAAGTGTATGCTTATAAATATTATTATCAAATTATTGATTTGCATAGCCTGAGCACACATCTACAGTCTGAAAAGGGAAATGTGATACCCCAGGTAAGTAGAGCAAAACTCTGAACGAAACCAGGTGGCTGAAGAGAACGTAGATGGGTTGTTAGGTTTGGTTTGGTGTCTGTTTGTTTTCTTTTTCTGTGTGATTGGATACTGAGGCTGAGGGTTCCACTGGCACATCATTCCCTACTTCCAGGTCACACAGATTCACTTAAGGATTGAGCAGCCTAGCTGCCAGTAATGAATTTTTGAGATGTCCTCACAAGCTCATCTGAGAAAAATAGACCCTCAGTTTTCTGTAATACCTAAAAGTTTTAGTCATTAGTCCAGAATTTGAAGTCTTGCTCTGGAAAGAAAACAAACAAATGAGCCCCCCACCCCCGACCTGCAATTCTTATGCCTAGATACCAAAAATTGGAGAAGATTCAACTAACTTTGGGAAACCAGACTTGAACCGAATTGTCTATTGTAAAAATGGGAGTCTAGAGCATTTTAAAATGAGACTTCTAAAAGCTCTTTAATTTCATTCCTACTAAACTTATATGCAAAGCTTTTGAGGCTAGGACGAGTGGCAATAAGATGGATTATTCCATTCACACAGTATAATAGTAATTAAATGTACAGTGAAAGCCTCTAGAAGATTCTGCCAAAATTACTGAAATTATATTGAGCCAAACTCGTGACTAGTGCAACTCCATCTGTGTCAGTGTTCCTGCTCCATCTAAGCATGGAGAGATGATGAGTCATAAGGAAAAGTGTATTTCCAAGGAAAGAGAGGGAAAATGGGTAATTGTAGTACAAATAGGAAGCAAGTTTCTAAAATTGTGCTTGACAAAAGACAGCGTTCTTTGATATTTTCCCAGCTGGTTAAAATTTAACTAGTTTCAGGAGGCAGCGTACAGAGTTTGGTCAGAACTAGTGTAGGGAGGGGAAGCTTTTCATAAAGAATTGCTAACAAATGGGATTCAACACTCAAGAGGCTTGGATGGCCTATTAATTCTGGTCTTGGCTTTCTTCCAAAACAACTGTGCTTCTCTTAATTCATGGCTAATTTCTATCAGAGATACCAAGAGACCATTTCTTTTTTCGACAGAAAGCATCCACATTGCTTAAATGGATTCGTGCGAGGGGCTTTAGCGAGCAGACATTGATTGGCTTCTCTCTGGGGCCCAGTGGAGGCCCGACGGGTTCTGCTTTGACACAGGCAGCAAATGAAATATGACCTCCTGTAAACGGGCCTGAGCTTTTGGGCCTTTGTGGAATCTGGGAGCTAAGGACCTTTTCAATCCCTTTTAATTAATGAAGTGATTTGACTTGACTGAGATTACTCTTACAATAATGAATTAAAAAGTAATAAAAAGAAATCTCTTAACAAATATGCAACAGGGAATGAGGACCAAATTCAGTGCATATCTGATCCCCACTGTATATCTCATTTCTGTGTGCACTTCAGATCGATAGTTTTAAAAGGGAGGCTCTTATTTTCCAAGCAGTGACATCTGCATATTTCATTTTTTTCAAGTGCTTTTGTATAGAAGATTAAAATTATGATGATCTCATATGCTTGGATGATTAGTCCTTTCTTATCTCTGTTGTGCTAAATCTCTCCACTTCTCAGCTTTCTTGACATCTTATCCCAGCCACCTCTGTGCTGTATTTTCTCCTGTGGTATGGCACGATTTTAGCCACATTTTGCTGCATACCAGTGAGCAGTGGTCACTGTGTATATTTTGTAATGGGAATGCAGTCACTCAGTGTCACTTCTGATGTGCACATAGTGAGTGTGAATCTGTGTCCAGCCAAATTTAAATGATTCCCCTCTGTATTATGTCTGAAATCACGGTTGCATTTTTCCCCCACCCCGTTCTTTGTACTATAAAGAAACATCCTGTATAAATGATCCTAAATTTTTTTTTAAGAACATTACATTCTGACTCTGGTAGGTATGCCATAATTTTGGAGATATAACTCACTGTCATCTCCTTTTTTTCCAGTCTGTTTTGAGTTGAGGTGTGATTTAAATCAGTGCAAGTCTAGAAAAACTCCACAGTAATAGTTTGGGGCCATTCCTGGAACTGTGGCTTGGATTTCTCCCCGATGTCATGTTTCAAGGTTGTCAGAAGTGTCTCACCAGCTGAGAGGGTGCTTCATTTAAACAGTCAAAGCAGTTGCTGAAATGGAAGGAAAATATAGGTTGATGGAATAAATCGATCAAAGCCTCTGTATTCTTGGCTGAACTTGTGATATCCAGGGGCTTTCAAGAATATGAAGTGTATTTAAGTGCATAGATGAGGTTAGTTAGGAAAAAACATGTAGAAAACTTCATTCCAAGAGTTACATTTGTGCATTTGTATTGTGTGCTTGTTCATGGACATGCACAAAATACTGTGTGTGAGCACATCACAGTGCAGTGTGACACACAGAGGGATCTTGGAACCTTCCGCTCACAGGATTTCCATTGTAAAGAAACTGCAAGGCCACCATAGTAATCAATCTGCTTTATTATATTATAGGATGTGCTTGAAGTTCAGTTAATTCAGTTTCTTTCCTTTTATCACAGCCTTGTTGTCTTCCTTTGCTACAGCATAGATTTATTCTGTTTTAATTCTTCTCACATATATTGTCTATAGGAGCCACTCTATTTCTTTTTTCTGCTATAAAAAAGAAATGCCATCAATATAAGGTTGAAGTAGAAAACTTAAAATTGTCAGATTTCTAAAAATTGTTTCATCATTTGACAGACTAGAGAAAAACAGGAGTACAGATGTCATAAAGGCCTTGTGTGTGATCCACTGGGAGCTCATTAAAAAGCAGTTACACTTAGATACTGTTAGGTTTTTAGGATGAGAAGCATCTTGACATGTAGAAGAGGAGGATTTAGAGTGGTAAACACTGAGCAGTAATGTAGCAATTGTTTGAATAACAAAGCATAATTTCTATTACAACTTCAGTTTTCAGCATTTACAGCTTGGTTAAGATGCCACTTAATTACACAAATTTGTAAGAAATATCTCCTTAATTGCTGATGTAGTGGGAGAATCCACAGAGAGGTGGTTATCATCTACTTTAATCTGCTATCTATTGCTTAAAAATAAGTGACCTAAAATTAAACCCTGCTGCTCTCTGGAGAAGTCTCCTTGCAGATTGAAGTTTGGAACTACAATAGTTTTAAATGCACATTCAGACTTTTAGACTAATTGGAAATTAGAATTCATCAGTGAATGAACGATCAGCTGTTTTTAATAAACGTGATTTTACTGGCTAGGGGTACCTAGGGATACTCTGAAAGAGCCACCCATGGTTTATAAAGAGTTAAACCTACCGAATGCAAGGTTCGTAACTACATTTTCCTTTGAAACTTTTTCCCGGTACTTTTAAGCCGACACTACCCATTTGGCAAGTACACTCTGGGAAGATTTAGTAACTCTCTTATTCTCACCATTATTCTACAGTAGCTGCTGCAGCTGGGAGCTTGAATTACTGCGGAGAGCGTGCGGCAAACACGGACGGCTGCGGTGCGGCTGTGAGCAGGGGAGGGATGGGTCCCGGTCCCTCGGGATGTGCGGGGAAGGAAGGGTCCCAGTTCCTCGGGATGTGCGGGGGTTCCCGGGGCTGTCGGAACCCGCACCCAGCGTCCTGTAAGAGCTGCACCCGAGGCGAGCGTGTGCTTCGCGGCAGGTGCGGGGCCGTGCGGGGTCCGGGCCGTGCGGTGGTGGCACGGCACCAGGTGGCAGCAGCGCACCGGGGATGCGGAGCCACCCGCGGAGGAAGCGGCGGACTGGGAGCGGGCCCCTGGAGGGAAGTTTGAGCTTGGATGGAAAGCTTCCCCTCGGAGAAACGCCATTAGTGAGGGTGGTTGGAGTGGTCTTGGTTGTATGGGAAGTGAGGCAAAGTAATATATTGATGTCTCAACTTAGAAACGTCCGAGTCTGATAGCTTTATTAAGCTTCTGCTTATAGCTGTGTGGCAGGTGACTCAAAGAAGAAAATCACCTAGGAGGTATCTCTGAGGGAGGTGGCAAGTTGTCTGGAGCACAGGAGGATGGAAGCTGCCCATAAGTTACAGATGTAAACACGTACATGCACGCGTTTACTGCATATGACGGTAGTACCTCAGTTCAGTTATCTTAACATCCCGGTGCCACGAACTTACTGCAAAGTAGATATGCTCATCTTCTGTAGGTGGGTCTGCTGTACTTGGTTTTCAGAAATAGTTTGAATTAACTGGAAAATAGCCTTGAGAACAGAGATATCAGGAAGGAGGGGAAAGAAAAAGTAGATGTATTTATTTGGCAAAATGTGAAGAGGTCACTGTGGTTGGCTGCCCACCAGAGAAGGCAGTGATAGCAAGAAGTTTTCTAAAACTTTGAATACAATCAAGGAAAATGGAGGAACGATACTGGGGAAGGTATGTGAGTGAGACTATATTCGAGCATCTTATCAATAGGTAGACAATCTAGATATGGGGAAATGACTGTTTAAAATAATGCAGAAGGAAAGATTCAGGAGGACACAATGGATGAGTAAAACCTATTTTCTCTTCCAGAACTTGGGAGCAGTGGGAGGAAGAAGGCCGTGAGGCAGGAACAAAATTTTATGGAATGGTAAAAACTTTAGTGTAATGGAAAGGAAAATTATTTGGAAAAGAGAGTTGAAAGATTATGCTGAGAATGAGAAAGAGACAACTGAGATCTCTTTTAGGACAGCTGGAAGAGAGGCAGAATGAATTGGAGAGGGCCACCCTCAAATATAAAGTATATTCCATCCTCATCAGTACGTTAGCAGGCGAATTGCTGAGAGCTCAGAGAACCTGGCAGAGTCTGGCATTTGGAAATTAAGTTCCTCGTTGGAAATATGTGTGTATTATTTTCTAATGTGGAAACTTTGGGCTCTGTGGCCCATTTACCTCCAGTTTCCCTTAAATCAACTCTTTGGGTGTCACTAGTTTGATATTATATCTGAGATTTATTGGTGAGATTTGTGCTGTGCTGCCATATTCCGGTTCCAACGTGCACTGTGTTCCCTGGCAGTACTCATTTCTATGATCCCTCCAAAGTCCTATGAGGAGGTGATGACAATATTTCATAAGTTTCCCTCCGTGGATCCAATAGTGCTTTATGATAGCCGTCAGCATCCTGATTCTCCCTGTGTAAACAGAGACTCTGTGCCAAGGATTAGGGGAAGACATGAAAGACAGGTCCATTTAGTCACTGCAGCATGACGGGCTGCATGTACAGGAATCCCCCTTGGAGAATTTCTGCCTTGGTGTTTGCCAGAAGGTGCACCCAAGGAAAGGTGTCCATGCTATCCACAGCCTCTGCTCCCCTTGCCTGATGGAGACAGCTCACTGGGCTGTGCAGCTGGGCTCTGGCCTGGCACACCTATCTTTGTGATGTGTGTGGATTCAAATTATGCACATTTGCTTTGATTGACAAATTAAACAAGAATAGGAATTCGGAAAAGCATGATTTCAGAAACAGTATATCATCCTAAATGCACCACTAGGTCACAGTGTTTAATGCAGCACTTACCTGTGGCAGTATTTACATTATGTTGCATCTTCCCTGCCTTGTACTGTGTGATCCTCTCTCAGCACATTGCCCTCTAGTATTGTCTAAATAAATACAAGACGAGTCAGCTATAGAAATTGAGTTATTTTTACTATTTTCATGTAATAACTGTGAGCCCTGCAGGCCTAGTGCTGGCAAAATACCACAGATTTGTCATTTGGAAGCAGAAATTTCTGTATAATTTCCCAAATAGAATTTTGGTCCCCTCTGCTGCACTGAATTTGTTATTGTTGCGTGTTTTTGCTGGTGTTTCTAATGAGCTGTTAATGAGCTGCTAACTATGTATGTAAATTAAATGGGGTTAGACATTGAAAGGTTATCAGGAAATAAAATGCCATATAATACTTCAAAGTGATATAAAATAAATTAGTGTATTTAATTTTGCTGGCACAAAGCTGATATTTAATAACCTATGGCCTCAATTCTTCTAAATGATGTTAATTTGAAACATTTTCAATCTGTACCCTGAGTGACACAGCAAACAAGTTCTTTCATTCCCCCTTCATCAGAAGATATATCTGTAGTGTCGGTGTGGGTTCCTCTGTGCTTCAACCGAATGATCAAGTTATTAAAGATAATTTGAGACCAGTGAAGCTTAATGTAAATATTTTTGTTATGATTTAATACAGCAGGTTAAGGATGTGGCAATGGTGAATGCTTTAGCTGTGGTGATCTTTTGGAAATTATGATGCTGGCAGCTTAGCTGTCTTTCTTGTCACTTGTGGTTGTATTTTAGCACCCCAATAACAAAGTGTTGTGGAGCAGGCTTTTCACAACACAAAGCTGCTGTGGTGGAACTGCTTTCACTGAAGGTCTCCACCACCTTGCAAAGAATGAACAGCACAGCCTTTTCTTTAGTGTCACAGCCAAAAGATCTTAAAGAGCTGGTGAGGTGCAGCTCTGGAGGTTCACTAACCAAGATATCTCCTGTAAATATTAATATTTCCATTAGAGGTATGGGTATCATAGGACAATCATAGGCTGATCTTCTCCATGCATCTGACTGGGCAGGCATTAGTTAGGCTGAACAATCCATGTTTTAATTCACTCTTCACCTGAACCTTGTAGATATGCAAAGCAACCAGGCATCAGCTCCAAGCTATATTGCTCTGACTGTGGTAGGTACAAAAAAAAGTCCAGGCTAATTTATAGTTTGGGCAATTAGGAAGCTGAGAAACAGTACCAGAGTGAAAAATCTAGGGTTCTGCATCACAAAATGTAATTTAGTCATTTGTTTGACAAGTGTAGTTTAGCTTAAATAATGTAAAAGAATACTTCAGAGTATGCTAGAAAATGTTCTGCAGTATGTATTGTGAAATTAATGAGGTTGTGGTAATATGAGATCTCACTACCACACTTTGCCATTAAATGTTTGCTAAAAAGTAGGACAGGGCACAATTCTTTATGGTGGCTGACTCGTGAAGAAGTCTGGTTAGTCTACTAGGAATCTGCATTATTCTGCCAGACTTCAGTGCAAATAGGTATTTACTCCCTCATGTTGAATACTACAGTTATGCACAAAATGTTTAAATCTGGCTTTTCTTTGTCATGATTTGAATGTTTATATTTTTTGCAGAATGTTATGCTTAAGTTAGTAGTAGTATTTAAATCGTCTTGGAAACCAGAAGAATTGGTAGACAAAAAGAACAACATATATAACCATGCTGCTTTTGCTTCTCATAATTTCCCAGAGTAGCTGCAGGAATTTCACCATATTTTACTGCCATATCTAGGTCAGAAAGATGGACTTTTTCTCAGTTTCAGTCAACGTAGAGATCTGGGATAAGATCCTTAACTATACTTTTTCAGTACTTACATGGAACCATCCATTGTGTCACTGTGTGATGCTAAAAAAAGGCAATTTCAATTTTTTTCTTTTTTTTTTTTTTTTTTTTCCTTCTTTTCTGGACTGAGCCATCCTTGCTGCTTGCAGAAAATAAGATATATAATTTATGTTCATTTCCCAGAAGACTGACAATTTTGTCCTAAAAGCCTATAGGGACTTTAGTTCTCCAGAGTCAGCACTCCAAAGACTAGTAACATAAAGCAGCACTCCACTGCAGACAAACTAATCCTCCAACAATGTTTCATTCAATCAAAAAATGCTGCAGATTGGAGGTGTTATTGCATGCCTGTGTTTTCAAGAGATTATTGTGAATGAACCGTATTTTCCACTGAATAGTAACAGCAAAACAGCTTACCCATCTAAACATTTCCCATGATAATTTTGCCCTAAATGAGCAAAGATTGGGAAACCAGCAATTTTTTGTTTTAACCTTTCTCCCTTTGAGTATGCAAACAAAGCTGTTTTGAAAAAAATTAATATTTGTGGTTTAAATTCTAAAGTGAAATTTATTTTATGTGGTACCTGTTTTTATCTTTGACTAAATATGAAAAAAATTACTGAGAAGCCTTGTTATAACATGTTTGAATTTATTTTGCCACACGTACATCTAGATACTTTCCCCATGTATGTGTTTTGTTTTGCAAAATCAAGACCTGGTGGATCTTTTCCAGTACATGCAGTTTTCTACAAAATTTGCATTAACTAAATGTTCTGCTTTGGACAAAATCTTGTTTCTGATGTCATGATCTTAGTGGACTGCCCATATCCTGTTTTTCAGATGCTCAGCTATCCTGTGTCTGATATCCTATATTTTGTGTCTGAAAGCATTCACGTGTGTCCTCATGATAGAGCTGAATATTTAAAAACCAAGATCTGTCTGCAGAAGGAGAGAGTGTGGCTAAAGCCTGCATGGCTGAGATGACAGTTCAATTCCCAAATTTGCCATTCCCTTCATTAAAGGCTTGAGGCTGATCCAAAGGGGCTCACAAAGGGGCATAGCCTTGTGCCAGTCTTAGGACAGTTTGAAAGTTCCTCAAGTCCTCCCCAAAAAACTCTTTGGTCAAATGCACAAAGATAAATGATGGTCCAAATGCCGTTTTTAGTGAATGCATTTTTTAAATAGCAAAACTCTCAAGTCCCTGCAAATTATTGTCAGATGTGGCAGGAACTAGTAGCGTGGCTCAGGGGCCTGGTTGTGTCCCTCTTTTCAGGCCTGTTTGGGAAAAAATGGGCCTGTTCAGGCCTGCCATGTGTGCCTGCTGTGATGAATATCCAGATATTGGAGTGGGTATCTGTCAGCTGGATGCTTTTCCACAGTCCCATAGTTTATTCCTAAAAGAAAAATCCCAGCAAGGTAATGAAACCACCTGAACTGTTAATTGGAAGCCAGGGATGGGTCGGTGCCCTGTGAAATCCACATTACCAAATAATCTAATGACACAGTGACTGCTTTAGTTATGGGCTGCTCTTTATTTCTGTTCATGTCTTATTGCTTCTTAGCAATTAAATGTTCTGGTTTTAAGGCTCAGAGCCAAGCTTCATATAGCAGAGATGAAGTTTCCACCTAGATTGAGAAGGTTTTTGCTGTGAGTTGCCATCAGGTACTGCAAGAGTACAAATGGACACTTACAGTTTATTAAACAGGGAACCACTCCACTGATGCACACCATCCCACCTGGCATTTTATATGGCTGAGATTGAAGATCAGGGGATAAAGGTGTGATCATAACAAAAGCAGTGGGGGTAGGGAAGTGGTGGTGATGGAATGTTTGCACTAGTAATCGCTTTATGAAGAAAACAAAACGAAGAGGGGGGAGAAAGAAGAAAAGAAAAGTTAATGCATGGGGGGAAGTGTGTGTATTTATGAACCAAACCTTCTTTCCATAAAGTGAGGGGGAAAGGGTCTTTTAGCCAAAGGAGGTCATTCCATGCAAACCTCTAAAGTAAAGAGGATTTTGGAACAATGAAAGAAGGGGGGGGAAAGAGTCTTTTTCTTACACTTTAATGATTTTTTTGCTGCTCATAGATAGCAACTGGAACTCCACACTATTAGCCACAAATGGCATTTTGAAATGACTTTTTTTTTTTTTGGGCAAACCCAAAAGACATTGCTAAGATTTACATTTTCAAATATATGCTGACCTTTTTTTCCTCTTTCTTTTAGTTCATTTGTCATCAGTATGTAATTGAATCAATATATTTCCTGATCAACCCAAAGATTGAATAAGGTCATGGGAAGCCATGTGTGGACATTAAAAATCATTATTTTACTCAAAATGAGCAGAGATGGCATAGACCATTCAGAGTTCCAAATGAAATTCTATTAGATTCTATTACACTTTTACAATTATAGAGACGTTCCAATATTACAAGGGGAAATGAAGTCATAATAAAAAAGCCCAGAGGTGTATTACAAAGAAATGGGCATACTATTTTTCTAGTTAAAAACTTGATGAAAGGAGCTCTGCTACTTTTCAGTTGCTGAGATGTGACCTTGTTCTTAAAAAAAAGAAAAAAAAAGGCAAAAAAAAATACCAGGAGCCAGTTTTCTTCTAACCATTTATGCTTCTTGTTTCACAGCATGTTTCTAAGGAGTATAGAATGTTTAATCTGATTTCAATTGTAAAAATATTTATAGAAAGATGCAAGGAAATAGGTCTGATACATTTAAACACAAATCATTTTAGTGTCTGATACTGGAAAAGTAGTTTTGGGGAGCTGCTTGCCTGTTTGTGGAAGCTGGAAAGATAGGAGCTTTTGGAATATAACAGATATGAATATGATCATTTTATATGCTTTCCCTGACTGGTCCTCTTTACTTCATCTCCCCACCCTCACTAAAGTGTTTGGTCAAGCTGCGAGTTTTGGATTTGAGGCGAAATTCTAGAATTTTTTGGGAAACCCAGAATTGGTGTCTGACAGGGAATCATTCCTACATTTTGGAAGGCAGTTGTGCACTGACATGCAGATAAGGATAAGGTTACTTCAGAGTTTTAAAGGCACAGTCATTTTATGACCAAGGACTTGGCATTCCATGGAGAGGAGTGGAAGAAAACAGTTTGTGGAGTTCAAGCTCCATCCCAGATCTGCAGGAATGGGGAGGGCTTGTGCATCATCTTTTTTTCAAGATTCCTGCAGGCTGTTTGCATTAGTTCTATACTTAAATATGGTGGCCTAGGTGATAAGGAGTTTCTCTACCACTGCATCCAAAGGAATAAGGCAAGGAGTATTGAGACTGTTCAGAGACAAGTTAATTGAAAAATGAGGCAATGAGTTGTTGCCCGAGATACACAAGGAATAGAGGAAAATGGTGTGGCATATTCCAATCTCCTAACTACATAATGAAAAGTTACTAAGGAAATACAAAACTGAGGAATGGAGATGCAGAAACAGTGAAGATCAGGCATTTGGAGTCCTACTCCTTCTGTAAGGTTTCTGGATATCTGCTGAGAAAACCAGGGTTGTGCTGGGAAATGCTCTTTGGTGCATATGTGGATGTGTTTGTGTACAGGATTCTAGACTGACACAGGCTGCAACGGTGTCTCAGTTTCTATGGGGGCATGAAGAAGGAAACAGGGTCTTCCACACAGTTTTTCTGGTCTGTAAGTCAGATAGCAACTTTAAAGGCATCTATTAAACCCTAGAATAATGTGTATTACCCATCACAATAAATTAGTCATTTTCAGAAATAAACACTTCAGAGCTCATCAAGTGGAGCATGTGAAGGGGTAAGATAAGAAGCATAATCTCTTCTTTCTAAGGTGTGAGACACTAGCAGAGCTGCTCTGGAAGAATTCCTAGTAATTAGGTTGCCATTTGTTTCCTTTTTGCATGGTGAAAGGCAGAAGCTGTGATTCAAGACAGAAAGAAGTACTTGAAGAGCCCCCTGGTAATGCCAATGAGAGTTGGAGCATTAGTCTTCCCTAGAGTTTCCAATGTTACCTTTGACAATATTCTGTTGGTACCTGAGCTTGTTTCTGCAAGTTATGAAGTCGTCTAGGGTCCCTCCAGGTACTTTTCAGACAGTTTACTCAGACAAGTCAACAAACTGTGGTTATATTTCCAAAGGTGACTGAGCCATGCTGCTGGCTGAGTGCTTCTGAGCACATTTATGATTCAGCCTTTATTTCAAATCATTGCATAAATGGAATGAATTTGTAATTTCAGGACATAGATCACATGTGGCTCTCCTGGAAGCTGCCAAGAAGTCTGTTTAAATGTGCAACAAAAGATAGGCTTTCTAATATGTTCTGCTGGTACCATTAGGGCTTTTCTCCAGACACTTATTGTGGATACATTAAATATCACGGAATCATAGAATGGCTTGGGCTGGAAGGGACCTTAGAGAACATCTGGTTCCAACCTCACTGCCATGAGCAGAGACACTTTTCACCAGACCAGATTGCTCAGAGCTCCATCCAACCTGGCCATGAATGCTGCCAGGGATGGGGCAGCCACAAATTCTCAGGGCGACTTGTTTCAATGCCCCAACACCCACACAGTAAAGAATTTCTTCTGTATATCTAACCTAAACCTACTCTCTGTCTGAAACCATTACCCTTGTCCTATCACCACATGTTCCTGTAAAAAGTGCCTCTCCAGCTTTCTAGCAAGTTGCCTTCAGGTACTGGAAGGCTGCACTTAGGTCACCTTGAAACCTTTTCTTTTCCAGGCTGGAAAAATCCAATTCTCTCAGCCTTTTCTCATTGGAGAGGTGGTCCAGTAGGTGTTGTCTTGGTTCTGGATAGCAATCCTGCATCTGCTATTTGGACCTCATAAAGGGCAAATCTGGTTTTCTTCATTTTTGTTTCTGTACAGTGTTGATCCTTTTTTCACCTGGGGAAAATACTTCTTAACAGGTTGATGTTTTTTGGCACCTTCTCATGACTTAGACAACTTGGCAGCTTTCAATGAAATAGTTGCAAAACATGTTTTAGCAATATGAATGGCTGCTGAATATTTGGTAAATGAATGCAAATCTAGATTCTTTCATGTCTCTCATGGAAGTGGTAATCCTGAAAATGTATCTTCGCTTGCCTTCTTAAAGCACCTTGCTGGGATAAATATATTTTGAACTGGCATATACCTTACAAGGTTCTGTGTTAGGCCTGTGAAAGGAGTTAGTACAGAATGCAATGAAGAGGAAGAAAAAAATCTCTTAAAGGATTGTGTGGTCTGTACTAAATCAGGCTGAAGTCACCTCCAAAGCAGGAGACTGATCTTGAATCTTGAGCACAGATTTCTACCTGCTACCTTGAAGTCGTGCGGTGAGATTTGTTTTAGGCCCATTGTGTAATGAAAATATGTGCAAGTGTCCTAGCAGCTTTTAAATGGGTAAGTAATAATTGATGAAACAGTCAATTGCTGCAATGACCTCCCCACACCCTCCTAGCAGTTACTGAGACATTAAAGTGACAGAGATGGGATCAAGCTAGCAAATGGGAATGTGCGTTGCCGTCTTCTCTGGATGATTTCCAGTCACTGCAACTATTTTGAGCCCAGAACATTGTGTGATAGTTTTGAAAGCAAATGCCTAATGAAAAACTGAATTTAAGTGCCATGACTGTTTAGTGGGCTTTTTCTCCTACAAATACTTACAGTTTTGCCATTATTCTTACCCTCTCTGTTCATTTGTCAGTGTATTTTTTTTCCATATGGATAAAATAGAAAAAACAATAGGAAAAATTAGAGAAGTTTTTTTTTTCAGCCTAAACCTTTGTCCAGCCCTATTTAATATTCTTCGTTCTTTCACAATTTGAACCACAATAATTCATTTTGGCAGTCACCTTGCAAGAAAACAGGTGAATATTTTGCACTAATTTCACAGAACTGAATCTGAAGGGCAAATTTTGCTTTCCTGTCTTGTTCTGCAGAGTACCTGCCCTCCTTCATGAGGAAAGCTATTTGAGTCTGACCTTAAATGATTTGTTGAAAGCCAGAAAAGCAGTCAGTGTTAGAGTGGAGGAATTTTGGCTTCTAATCCAGAGTTCAAATGACAAAACCATATATCTGATAAAATGAAACTTAAACCTGTGATACTGCATACCATACAGCACATTTAAAATGCATTTGCTTCCCCACCCCAGGAGCTTCAATAGCTCCAAAATAACTTTTAAAAATAAATTGTTTATTGAAAGATTAAGGGCATTTTATTGACTTTGCAGTTATGGCCAATTTCACTGCATTTTTGTGACAGTATCTAGTCACAGATAGTCTCTTTGCTACGTGTGATGGTTTTATTATGTGAAAGAAGTCTACCTACTGTTTATCCTTCCCTTGCTCTCATCCTCAGAGTCTCCCAAGTTCCTCCAATGCTTTGTATGTCAAACGATCTCCCAGTCTCAATACAAATCCCTCCTTAAGAGATGACTTCTGTGCAGATTTCCTATAATGATTCCCCCAAGATCTCCATACTGATTTGAGACAGGGCTTTCATCTATTGTAGCACGTGTGGTTGATGACACAATTTCTGAACCTAATACTTCTGTGTTCAGAACAGTTTTGAAAAAATCTTTAAGAGAAAAAATCAAACACTCTTTTTTTCTTTTGCTTATCTTTTTTTTTCACCATGCCTCTCTAAGAAAAAAAGCTTACTTCAAAAGCAAGGTAAATGAACAGATCAACTCCTAAATATGCCGAATAAAAGTTGGTTCACAAAAAGTTTAAATATGAGTATCTTTATTAAAATCCTGTAGTGTCCCCCACATCCAAGTGTGCGTAGAACTCCAGTGAAAGTGAATGCATCTGTAAACCTTTGCACTTTGGTGGCTCTTGCAGCCTTCCTGACCTTTCCTTTCCTGTGTGTGTGGGCTGAGCAAGGATTTGGGGTGCTTTTTTCAGCCAGTGTCTCCCTTTTGAAGAACAGGGGGAGTCTGCTCCTTGTGGGAGGTTCCCAACCTGGGAGTTTCTTTTGTTCAGATTTTTAAAGCTAGAGTTTAGTACTGTGCAGAGTGGTGCCAGTTCTACCTTTGCAGCGGAGCCTTTGCCCAAACATTAAGTTAAAACATCGCTTTCCATTCTCCCTTAGTTGACTAATTTTTTCTTTCCCTCCTCCACTGACTTCCATATTATCACAGATGGATTTTTTTCAAAAAAATCAAAATAATATGGGCTGTGCCCATTTGGTGGACAAGGAGGCACAATAAGTTGTGAAAGTAAGGGGTGTATTGTGTGGTAGTTGCACATATGATGGTATTGAACAGCCTTCTAAAGCACCTGTAGGCTGCTAATCTCTGCAAATGAGACAATTAGCTGACCTTTGGTCTGCGCTGGTAAGACAACTAATATGTTCAAGGAACTTTCTGGTAATGTTCTACATGAAGTCATGGAAAATGAAGTGGGGGGAAAAATACTTGGAAATGTTTTTATTCTGTAGTTTCTAAATTGACTTGTTGGGTTCTTTTTTTGAATGTTTATTACATTTGGAGGGGGAAAATTGACCAATAATGTAGTGATGCAAAGGACACTTTCTCCTAGCAGGGACTGGATGGATATTAAATCCCCAGGAGCCAAATAAACTCAAAGGAGTTCTGTAAAATGACACACTGTTGCAAGGGATTTTGTGACTTATGACCACTGTGCAAGTATGAACCAGCAAGCACACATAAATATAGACTTTGTGGAATTGTGGTAATTTTTAATCATAAGCCTAAAATTCTTACAGTATTTCTTCCACTCCTGTTGAGTTTTTGACTTATGTCTGTCCTGTGGCTTCTGCTTGGCTTAATGTGCTCTAAAGGTGGAGTCATGGCTTTTTAATTTCAGCCCAAGAGAAGTTAGCTTTTGACAGGTGGTCTGAAAACATGCAAACCAGAACAGTTTTTCAAAAAAAAAGATACCCCTTCCCCTTGTATTTGTTTTGGATCCTTTGAACTGGAACCTCTGAGATAATAGGTGTATCATGGATATAGATCTATAATCCATGACCTTATTACGAGTGATAAATTAATATTTGCAAACCTAATTGCCTCACTAATGTGCACCCACACCTGTCCTAACTCACTACTTCCATTTTTCAAGCTGCTGGTGAAAGCAGCTGATCACCATTCTCTACTTAAATAAATCTACATTTAGTGGGCAGAGTGAAGAGCAATATCCTACTCACACCTATTAAAAAAGGTGCCATGTGACATGTAGATAGAAATAGCTTGGAAAAAAATGTGGCTTAACCTAAAAGCTTTGACTAGAAAGCTGTTTAACTCACAGGCTTCACAGATGTACCACCTCGAAGCTAATGGGCCGGGACCAGTATAAATGAGAGGAGAATCTGGACACTTGTGTCAAAATACCCAGGACACTTTTTCTCTTGGGTGCTGGTTTCATTCCCCTGTATTCCAGTGCTTCTCATCCTTCCCTCTAGCACACTGTCTCTCTCAGCCACAGCCTCTCTGATTCCTACCTGTGTCTCACTTGGACAAGCTCACATTATCAGTCAGCAGGCACCTGACCAAGTGGAATTTCAAACAATAAATGCTCCTCTGTCATTTAGCAAGGCATGCTTCTGCAGGATCTGGTCCTGTTAGATTGCCTGGGTAAAGTTGAATTAAATCACAGTGTGGCCTCAGTGTAACCTTTTGGTGATGCAGCAGGTTTAGTATTAGTCATATCTCTGGCTTTTTTTTTCAGTATGGTCTGAAATATTGTGGTTGAAGGGAACAAACAAATACTTTTCTTGCTGCTTCTCCTCCTGGACTCTAGTCCAAAAATCCAAATTACATTTCTTTTTTGTATGGTCTAATAGCTACTCCTCTAGGCAATGTTTGTTTCCTCTGATCATCTTTGTACACCATGTCTTAATCCCACTTTGCACTGGTTTCTCCAACGTGTTTTATTCTCCTAAGTAGAACTAAGTGTCCAGTATGCATATTGGTCCCAGTGCACAGGTGTTTGGAACAAAGTGATAAATGGGAATATATTGATTAGGAAACTCAGCTCTAATTTCTCAAATGTCACTGAATAAGAGATCACTCTCATGTGAAGCAGGCTTGTCTAGTTTGAGTACTTCTAGGATTCTTCTGAAATCCCAGCCTTCTGTTTCAGAAATTATTAGTGGATTGCCAGTAAAAGAGCAGGGTAGAATGTCTTCAGTATCTTCAGGCTTCCTTCTCAAAACTAAACATGGTAGACTTAAAAAACAAACAAATAAACATAACCAGACAAACTCCCTTTCCCCTTTTCCTGTTTCCCCTCCCCCCCCTCCCAAGAGAACCCGAAACCCCCACAAAACCACCTTCTGCAATATTTCAGCCTTGTGTAACAGTCCTTAAAAATTGAAATATCCTTAGAAAATCACAGCAGATATGAAATTAGAATTTGTTTGGAAATCAAGTGCAGGGTCACAGTGAAGAGGGTAGGGAATTGAATGAGAATTTCCTTAAAGAAAGTGAGTATACTTCCAGAGGCATATAATGGGCTGATTTAAAATCTGATGTTGACGAAGAGAATAAATGTGGAAAGTCAGAGCAAGACAGTTAGAATCCTGTGTGTAAAAGCCACAGGTGACTCTTAATAGGCAGCAAATTAGCAGAAGGATAGACATTGCCATTCTTGTGACAATAGCAACACTTTCAGTTTTTATCAAGTTTTTAACTTAAAAAAATTAACTGAAGAGTAATGCAAAGAATAGGAAGGTAATTGTGAATTAGGAGCCAAATTATGCCAGGCACAATTGAATAAGTTCTGACTTTTCCTACTGACAGACATGTATATTAATAGTTGGCACTTATTGAACCAAATATGAATATTCATCTTCATTTATATTTCAAGGCCTTTCATTCCTCAAGGACCACAGTGCTTTTGACCAATTTTCATCCACATTACTAAAATGACAGCTTTCACTCCTGGGCCCTGACAGAGGTCTGCAGAATTCATTGGAGGTCCTGGGAGGAGGGAACCAGCTCCCGCTCCCAGCTGTCCACAAACACTCATTAAGAGAGGCAAATATCCAGCAGAATCTCTGTGAGAATTTTTAATCACGCAAAGGCTCTGCTAATTAGGTAGCTGATGGGGCATAGAGAGCACAAGGACGAATTCTTTAAACAAAGGACTAGAAACTTTAAGAGCTTTAATTACTTGGGCACAGAGTTCATTTCAGAACTTGGGAGCAAATTATTCTAATAACAATAAGACCAAGTAGCAGGCCATATTAGTGAGAATTGTGTGGAAAAGTTCAATCTTCTTGGGCTGTCACAGCTGTGATTAGAGCGTATTGGAAACTGAGGGGGCTATAAAGGTATTAATAATAAACTTTATTGTGAACTGGGTTTGGTGCAGAAGTTTCCTATGCTCTTCTTTTCTGTGAGTTCTGCTTTGTCAGGGAGTACTGCCCTGTGTCCTACACCTCAAAATGCTGGCCTAGCTCAAGAGGTGGATACTTTTACACAAACGAAGAACAATGCCTATTTTCAAAACAAAATCCCCCCTTTTGTTTAATGCACCAGACTGTCGCCAAAACCTAACCGCTGGAAGTGTGTTGCTTTCTTGTAGGCTAGAAGAAAATCCCTTTCACTGTCTGAAAATTATGGGTTGGGGTTTTTTTGCTTGTTTTATAAGTGCATAAAGAGCATGGCTGGGTTGTATGGTTTCTCCCAGGATACGGTTCAGGCTAAAACAATTTCCAGGATCCCTTTCTCTGAGATGGACTAAGAAAGAGTGAGAAATTGCTAAGGAAAAGGAAGATGCAGAAGCTTGAGGGATCCAAATTAGGGAAATTGTGCTCTTCTACAAGTCAAGAAAATAATATAGAAAATACACAACTTTCTTTCCCTTGGAAAGTGGAAAACAGCTGATGTGCTACTCTTGTTATTGCTGCTGAGAAACCTTAGCAAGCTCGTCTGTAATTGAGCACAAGGAGCACATCCTGCCTGCATGCTGGATGAAAGCCGATTTTCCTTGGACAATATTTGGGGTGATGGGGTAGGAGAGGAGATATTTGCTGTCAGGAGCCTTGGACATTTACTCAGTCAGGGTAGGGGGAACCACTGTCTGCTACACTTGCTGTAGATTAGAAATCCTCTGTGAAGGTACATTTGGAGTGTTCTTCATTTTTTTATGAAGGGATGGTGACTTGTCTGGGTTCACTCTGACAAGGCGAAAGCTGATAACTTTTAAAATGTATTTATATACATTTTAAGAAAACTGTTCTAAGCCAAAGGTTGCTCTTCAGTAGTTTTAATGCAAAACACATGCAAGCGTTACTCATATGTTAAATGCTGGTGGAAATGTTAGTATCCAAAACCAACTTCTCTATCTAAAAGACTGCTGGGAAGATGGGTAAAGAGACAGGTGAAAATGTAATTTGTGATAATTGAGGGCTAAATATTCTCCGTGAATGATGGACTGGTGTTCAGAGTTGCAGAAAGAAATTGGAGAAGAAATAAAAAAAGATACGTCTGCACAGAGAATTGGTCTGAGTTAAAGCTTCACTATCAGTTTTGAAACTTGAACAAATATTCTGCTTGTATTTGCTGTTGAGCTTGCTGCATGCTTTATCCACTGCAGAGGAAAGGCACTGCTAAAAAAACCCACTGCAGTCTGTGGCTATAGACAGGCTTTCAGTTTGTGTGGACTTTCCCCACATGAATAACCAGAGGTCTGAGTGCAGTGAATATAGAGCTGAGTCGTTCCATTAGGAAGTTGTTCTGCCCACTGTGGTCCCCCAGCCATTTGTGGGAGCAGCTAGACTAACAAAATGTGGTACTGACAGAAGAGCTTTTGCTTTTCATTGTTGCTTTTTGGTTTTCTTTTATTTCCCCAGACATCAGGTTAAGCTGACATGCAGGAGTAATTCTGTCACCTAAGATCCTAATATTTCTGACAGCAGTAAGAACAGAATAAACAAATAGGTATGGGAGAAAATGTGAACAGAAGATGGGGAGAGAAAAGTCCCATATAGTATCTTCTTTTAAAACAATCCTTTTGTAATTTTGAAAAGTACTTAAACTTCAGGTATATTGTGCTGCCATTCTCTCCCTGGATCCTTTGGGGGAGTTGGGAATATTGTAGTTTGATGCTCATTTCATGTGCTGCTCTGTTTCTCTGGCTGTTGCTTTTACCCACTTGCATGTCTGGCCTTGGACATGCAGCACACCAACAGTACTATCATCAGTTTGATTTAAACAAAAAAAAACCAACCCCAGACCAAAACTTTGTGAAGACCAGAGTCCAAGAGCATAGCTGAAACTAATTGGGGTTTTTTGCATAAGAATATATCTAATTTATTTTTATTTATAAGTACTGTCATAAATGTTAATATTTTACTCTTAAAAATTATATAGAGCAAGCTTTTCACAGTTATGTTTAACTTTTTTTTTGGGGGGGGGGAAATATAATTTGTGGCAAAAGTGCCTGACCCTGCTGCATCACCTCAGCTGTTAAGACTCAGATGAACAAAGTTCCAGATTTTCAGCAGTTCTTTCGTATGTCAGATCTCTTTACAATTTCTTTTCTTTATAAGAGTAAATTATGTCTTTTTCTTCTGTCTTTTTTAATTGTAGATATTAATTGCCCATTTTGTGTGTTCTGAAACTATGCTCTTTCAACTTGTACAGAGATCCTTAGCACAATGTGTAAGACAAAAATATATACAAAGTTTTATCAGTACTGTGCTGAAGTTTTAAGTAGATCCATTTTAGACAGATTGTCAATATCAAGATCCCAAAATATGAACATTTTTGCACAGAAAGATAGCTGTCTATGCACATTTGTCAACTGTTATGTTCTGTTTTCTATTGGAAAAAGAGTCATTCATCATGTTACAATCACTGTCCAGTGCAAAGCTGATCAAGAGGCATAACCATTAATTCATATCTGCCCATAGATGTCAACTCTAAAGATGTATGCAGTTTGTATGAAAATAATAAGAAATATTCAAGTAGTTGAATACAAGAGTCTTTAGAACCACCCTCACGTCATTTTGAGGGATTTTACCCTCTAATGGGAATGTGAAGGAGCTTGACTTTAGAGTTGATACTTAAGGAAAATAATCTTGGAACTGCAGAAACTGCAAATGGCTCTTGAGTGTGGTTTCTTATCTAGAAAGGGAAATAGAAGAGAGAGAGAGATTTCTACTGATAATGTATTTTGATAGGTTTATGTCAAGAGAAGCTCTGAGAAACTTTTATGATGCAAAAATATTGGCATTCCTAATGCAGGCAGGAGAGCTGCTTTCACATTCATATCCTTACCCAAAGAAAAGAAAATAAGTCTTTCCCCTACCTTTCAGCAGTTAAGAGTTAGATGGGCTGTGTTCAAGCAAAAAATGCTGAAATTACAGATATCAGCAAAAAGTCATTGTTTGGTGGCAACACTGGTAGAGATCAGCAGGTTTCTATGGATGAGGCAGACCTAATAGATCCCATACTGATTACATGGTTAAGATGCTGATTGAGAAGAACTTTCACCCTAACTGATGGGGTAGTCCTATTCTTCTCCTCAGTAGGATTTTCCTCTCTCCATTTGAAGCTGTGGCTGGGCCTTTGACAAATGCTCAATTTGGAGTACTCAGGCTTAAAATGGAGACTTTTAAAAATCTTTAATTGGGGCTAAGCGCTAGTTTGTCATGCAGCCCATTGTTTTGAACAAGGAGGCAGGACTAAAGAGTTAACTGCTTCCAATTGTAAATACATCAGTGGCAGGCACATTACAAAGCTCTATACAATCCTGCAGAGTAAATGGTGGACAGCTCATCACAATTAGGCACAGTCATAATGAAGAGCCAGAAGAGAGAAAAGGGGGCATGGGGAAAAACAGACCTTTTACAAATGTTTTATACGAAGAGAAATTATAGCTAAAAGGGATAGTTAATTAGTTTAAAGAATAGGTGGTAATGCCTTCTCTTTGCAGAAAAAGAAAACTTTGAAAGCATGGAAAATGAGTGAGTCTCTAGCTGCTGATCTGGAAAAGGAGAAAACAATTCAAAGCAATACTGTACGTGGGTGTTTCTCAAAAGATGCTGTGGTGGGAAGTGTGTGATCTGAGTAGTTTGCTCTTAGCAGAGACAGTAGGCACTCCTGTGTTTGACAGAGACCCTGCATGTAGCCTTGTTTTCACTGGTGTGTATCTGTGTTATTGCAGGTGCTCAGCAGAGACTGGGATGCTCTTGGTTTGCTTCCCAGCTTTGCTTGCCTCTCAGGAAGGCAAGACCCATCTGTCTTGAGCTGAGAAGGACGCAGGGAAGAGCAAGGTTGCAGCCAGGCTTGTGCTCTGGCCTTTTTGCAGTTTTCTGGCTAACCAGTCACCTGTAAAAAAATTTTTCATTCTGAGATACATTGTTTGGGGAAGAAATGAAGAATGGCAATAATCTGTAGCAGATTACTAAAGAGCAGTGTAGGTGTAAACTCAAGTACTGTAGTGCCTGTGAGATACAGGCTGTGGGACACTACAGGCTGTGGGAGGTGAAGCTTTTTCCAGCATCATTGAGTTTTTGTGTGTCTCTTCCTAGTACCAGTCCCACTGAGTGTATCTTGGGTAAGATGGATCTGTGTGTCAGTAATAGAAACACATTCTCCACGTAGTCTTTCTGCTGTTTTGATAGGTATGAAGTGCAGTCCTTTCCCACAAAGCTGGTTGTGGGAAAGCTAGCTTCTTCTACAGCTGGCTTGTGTGTTTCTGAGTTACACCACAGATTCTGAGAACTGCAGAATAGCTGCAATCTTTATTTTTTAGTCAGGGATTTTGGAACCGTGGTCATCACTCCCTGTGACAGCTATGGAATCAGTGTTGGTGTTAGCACAGTCTGCGTCTGTCACGTGGCACAAGACAGATTATGTTATAGTAGTGAATGGGATAAGGTTATTATTTCTCAGCTGTTCCTGCCTGTAGTAGCATGGGTACCACACTCTGTGTTCACAAAGAGGAAACTTATTTGTAGTAAGAGCCTGATTCTCTATTAGTAAATGGGCAACTGCTGTGGGACTGCTGTGGGACTGCTTTTGTCTCTTTTGTCCCAGGGAAAAAAATTGGTATTGCAGCTGTCTCTAATTTGTCACCTGAGTTCTCTTGGAAGTTGCCTGCTTCCACAACATCCATCAGTCTCCAAGGATAAGTAATATCCAACTGCATATGCCAATAGTTGTGGTATTGCTTCAACAACCCGTAGATCCTACTGTGGTTTTTGTGGTTAAAGTGGAGACACACAAGACAGAATTTTAAGATGCTACTTTTCCTGCTGTTGAAATCAGTTGCAAGACTTATGAGAGAATAAAGTTGGGCCTGCTTTTGGCACTTCAAAAACCCTCCAGTAAAATATTTGATTTTTTCCATTAATTGTACATATTTGCTTGTCGTGCCTTCATAGAGAAAGCTGTAGCAAAAAGATTGTCTTTCATCATTGCTCTCTGCAGACCCAAAATCAACATTTCTGTGACTCCCCTTTTCTTTAAACCATCTCTGATAAGGTCTGCTTTAGCATTTGAATATGTGCAAATAAGATGGATTCATGCCCCCAATTACATTTGTCTTGTACATGAACAAACAGTATGGTTAGAAATTTAAAGGATAAAACCTGTACCAGTGCCTTCATCAGGAGTTATGTGAATATAAGCCCTTTGAAAATTACATTTCATTGGTAAAAATCGATGTAGAAGGGAAGGCAGAGCCATGGAAGGCAGGTATTCTGCTGCATGCTCAGGAATGCAGGAGTGTAAAAATGTAACTAGTATACAGATTAGATTCTTCAGGTCTCCCCAAACACTTCTTAAAGGGTTTTTTTTGAGTATAATATATTTTAAGAATGAAGAAAAGTAACGTTTTTTGTGTTTGTTTAGATTTAATATAGGGCTGGATGTAGACTGTGGGATATTGAAAGGGGAAATAGAGAATTGAGGATGCTGCTAGAAGGATAACAGACACACAGCATTGTTCTGAAAAAACTTGTGTCCTTAAAATACTATTATGCAGATAAAATATTGGGAGAAGTGCCTGCATGAAAATCTTGAAAGAATTAATAGGGTTTTGCATCACATTAGTACACATAAAAACATAGGGTAAAATAGGAAGTTGGAAGAGAATTTATTTTTCCACTCAACCTTCTAAAAGTACGTTTTTATTGCTTGCACATCTATGCTTATGTAGAGACTAAAATTTCAATATTTTATTCAGTTTCTCTGCAGAAAGCTATCCTCAGCCTGTAAAAACATCTCTGTAACTCTGGTCTTTAGGTGGGTAGTGAGCCTGTAACCGATCAGTCCATTCCTGTCATTTTATAGAAATACCCATCTTGGAAGCGGAAGACTCTGAAGTGTGGTACAACAGAAGGAAAGCTCTTTCATATGCTACCCAGGAGCTGGGTCAGAGAATTAAAGACCTTGAGAAAATTGTTTCTGTGAGATTGTATTTTGTTTAACCATTTGGCTAAGCAGGGAGACAAAGTTGGGGGTGATCCAAGCCCAAGAATATGCGACAAGGCAAGATGAAGAACATATTTGAAAAGAGAGAGCAAGAGGTGGGCCCAAATAATGAAAAATTCTAACATTTTTAAGGATCATATTGACAAGGAAAGGTAGCAATTGATGGGAGGCCAGGCCTACAATACTTTCTTGCAATTTTAGCAAAGTTCTGGTGACTTTTTCCATCAGTCTGTGAAGTATAAATGAGGCCTTTTGTAAAGACCCTCAGTCAGCTGGCTGGTAGAATCCCAGTGCAAAGATGAATGGATCAGGACAAGACTGTGAGGTCTGTGGATAATAAAGTCTCTGCAGAATTGCATCTCAGCCATGGGCAATTGCAAAGCAGAAGTCTCTTCATTACAAAGGTTTTGGTACTTCTGGAGGGCTATCTGGTAACAGTGAACACAGCAGCCTGACCACCCTGCCCCTGTTTAGTGTGTTCACATTGCTGTTTGTATCAGACTATGACTATAAATCAAGCTTTTTCCTGGGCTGCCCTTTACATAAACACTAGTATTCATGCTAAGCTTCAGTGTCTGCAAATACTTTCTAACATTTAAATGCTAGCTTTTAGCTAGAAAATGTTCTTTGTGACCAGATATTTTTGTCACATCAAAACCTACCAAAATTCCCTTAACTGTAAGATTTATTGATAATTGGAAATTTTTTATTTAATCTAGTGTTCAAATGTAGTTATGTATGCCAACTTAATACCACAAAATAGCCTAAGAATATTCTTAAGCAGTATGTCAGCTAAATTTTATTGCAGTTCCATTAGTATTACCATTAAGCAGCTGACTAAAGGTCATAATGAATACTTACTATTTTATATCACCCAGGAGGTACTAAGCACAGCTGGAGTCTATTTCACTACTTGAACACATATAATAGTCGACAAATTGTCGATCAGTGGATATGTCCATCTTATCAAAGTACTTTGTCTGCCCAAGTATGTAGCAATTCTTCTGGTGTGCATTGCATAATAGATGGTGGAGGTTTTTTTAAAAAAGGGAAGTCCTTACTAAATGGCTGGTTGTTGCAGCCCTATTTTAAGTACTGCCTATGATTCTGTGCTTCTACTGATATTTCAGAAATGCTGTCAGGTCTTACATGGTTCTTGTTAACCAGTTTAGCAAGTGGAGTAGCTACTATTGAGATTTCTGGTGTTCAAGATGATGAAAATGATTCCAGAGGTTTTATTTTATTGATGCTTTGTTGGTACTGCTTTTCATATTTTTTCTGACCATATAATTCCTCCTACTGATGCCAAGTTCTGCTGGAACAGCAAGAAGATTATGCCCTTATTGTAATTTTTTTAACACCTGTTGCAAAATAAGCTTTGGCCCTTAACAAACCAGTTCTGTGCATTTAGAATGGATTTTTTAGAATAGTTGGTGGAAGAAAAAATCATGGAAATAGGTGGCTTGATTTATGGGATGATTTGAGCTTGCTTTATTCTTCTTTATTGTGAGAAGATAAATATAATGCAGAGCTGTGTGGGCAGCACGGACTTGGGATCCTTTTAACTGTTTTATCCATCTAATGTAGTTCAACAATTGTAGTTGCAATAGGAAAGCCCTGGCTTTAAGTAGAAGTACTTAATATTTTCAATTAGTGCTTTTTCCTGTTTCAAGTGGATTTTATGAGTACACGTAGCTACACAGGACAAAGGGACAACTTCTTTATGAAATATGAAAAAATATTCCACAATCCTCTTGGCCCTATTTCTTTTCACTACAGAAAGTCTATGAAACTTCAGACTGCATTCAATTTCACATTCATTTTGGCAGCAATGGTACTGCAAACCTACTCATTTCCTACAGGGCTTTTGCAATATGTATTTTAGCACACACATTCAGCAAGGACTGACTTTTGATCTAAAATGAACTAAAAATACTTTATTATCAAAAACTGTGTGTGTATGTGAGTGAAAAAGAGAGGTTAGGCCTCAGCTGGATTTTGCTTGTGTGTCTTTTGACACTAACTTGTTGAAAACAGAATAATTTACACTCAAATATGATTATATTGACAAGCAAAAATAGGATTCTCATCTAAAAGTTTATGCTCTAAAGCCTTCAGGTGAGTGAATTTATTTCCTTTTCTTCATAAACACAAATTTTCTTCTTTTCAGCAGTAACTCTTTCTGCTTTAGTCTATTAGTACTGGACACTCTCTCTTACTATTAGTAGCAAATTGCAAGATGAGAAAGGGTTAAATTTTTATGTCAAAATACCTTGTTGGCCTTAGCAGTCTGAGTAATTAGGTAATTCACCAGCCACAGTTCAATGGGACTGGATCTTCAAATGTTGCTCTTCTCCACACTTCACCCTGGCAGAAGCTGGGAATGTAACTGAGGCCACAAAAGAAATGGGTTATCTCAGAAATGTCCCAAACCTCATGGTTATCACCAAAGTACGTGCTTGTCAGGTGGTCAGCATCTCTGGTGGGGCATAGCAGAGCTGCAGGTTGAGGTTTTGCCTTCCTATAAAGGGATCAAATAGGTGTGTCTTAGACTTCCTTGTCAGAGTATCTCAATCTGCTGTGAACAGTGAAGCTGCATTTGAGATTCAATGGAAATTGAGAAATGCAGACATAAAAAAGGGGAAGGAAAATTGAGAGATATTTTAAGAGTATCAGAGGCTTAAAAACCCAAAAGTCCAGTACTGTATCAGAGAGAAATAGAAGCCACACTTGTAATAAGTGGCTTTTATGCTCTATATACACACACATATCAGTTGTTATCTGCAAAGTTCTTTCAGACTAGAAATAATGGAATATAAAAATTCAAAAGAGAAGAAATTATGATTCCTGCTGACAGAATCAAGGACTATGACTTCTGCAGCATGTTTAGGGTAAAAAAATAGTCCCCAAGTATCCACAGACCCAAAGAACTGTATCGATCATTTACTAGATGGAAACTTCCAAATTATTTATAGTGCAGAAAAAAATCCCATATATGAGTAAATAAACACTTATCTTGCACTTGGACAGAAACATGGTGGTGTGTCCAAATATTGTATAAGTGCAATGAACAACTTTAAAATCCATTAGTTAGTTAAAGAAGGTCTTTAAAAAATAAACGTTTTGGGTTTAGTTAAAGCAGGCTTAGTTGACCTCAGTGCAAGAGTCCTAAAAGACTTTGCTGAGATGATTTCTGGTCAACCTCTTTATTTTTATTAACAGGTGATTTTTTTGCATATTTTAAAACCTGAGTCATAAAATTGTGCTAGTGTACAGAACTGTGAGCTGAATGGTTTTGATTTGTATAGATTAGTCAGCTTGCTATTGATTGCAGGTAAATTAATGGAAAAGCTGATCACAAATTCAGTAAAGGATTACAGAATGGAATAGATCATGGCTGTCACAGCTTTACGATGAAAACACCTTGTAAAACAAACTTCCAGTTTTCTCATGCAGTTGTAAGTCTAATGAATGTACTGTTTAGACAGAAGGTATTTAGGCTTCAAAAAGCTCTTAATGCCACTGTTGAATTAAGAGGAACAGCAGGGCTGTCACAGCGCCATCTAACAAACAAACTGAAATTGGCCTCACTGGCAGATGCCAAAGAGGAGATTTTACTGAAGAGTGCTTGTTCTGTGGGATATTTCCAATGGCATCCTGCTAGGACTGGTTCTGGCAGCGTTTGGTGTCATCACTGACTGGACACCAAGCCACAACATCTTGGCCAAGAACATTTTTGGACAAAGATTAGTGGAAAATTATGAGGGAGGGCATCTTCAGGTTTTTATTACTTCATGTCACATAGACTCTACCTTCTTGGAATAAAATATATTTTGACACACTCTGGTGTAAGGTTGTACAGAGGAGACAAGAGTCTACAGAAATGGCAACTGCATCCTGTGAAACAGTCATGGACTTAAAAGATTTTGAGGTCACAGTGGCAAGAGTGATGAATTGGAGCTCTTAGGGAAGCATGCTCAGAAAGGCCAGTGGGATTCCTGGATGTGGCAGTAGTGGGCTGGAAAGTGATTTTTACCTCCTACAACTGAGTAACTAAGTGTTTCCCAATCAATACTCTGCTAACTGTTCTCTTACAGACCCTTTGTATTATCTGGGGAGGCAGCTTGTCTTTGTCATTGTCGTTCATGCTTCCTTAGCTCAATGTTATAGGCAGAATGTTATGAAGCAGAACAGGTACACAAGCAATTTCTTGGATAAAAGCCCCAAAGTACAGAACTTTTTCACCTGAGATGGTCTGTGGTCAATGCACTAAAAGAAGACTCATGTGTCATTGAGTTGAGTTGAGTTGTTACTGGTTCCATGCAGCTTTTCTGTACGACCTAGAGCTGGTTTTGACAGCATCTGCAGTGGTGGTGAGAGAGAGAAGGTTGTGATCCCTACTCTTGAGATGCATTTCCTCTGGGACATCATAGAAATCACGCTCAGATTCCATGACTTGAAATCATGCCCATCTGCAGAGTAGGGCCAATGCCTCTTCCCAGTCCTGGAGGCAATCTGAGGGTGAGCACATTAATGACAGTGTGAGGACACTGTGCAGCAGTGAGCCCCTTGGGGAGAGCTTTGGAATAAATGAGACAAACACCTTGTGTAGGGGGATATAAAGGAATCTGCTCGGGCAAATGTCTTCCTCACAAATGCTGTGCAGAAATATCAGCCAGTCTAACAGAAACCTGACTGCAAGTTTGTTTTAAAACTATTTTTAAATGTTTAAGACTTAATATAAAATGTGTTGGCATTAGTGTATTTGTAGAAGTGCTTCAGTTCCATTTAAGCACTGGATATCCATTTACATTCAGGAATGTATCACTCCTTTATTAAATATATACTCCAAGGCCCTAACACACTGTCTCCAAGTAGCAGTTCTACATTCATGTATTCTTTATCACTTCTGAAACATTTAGTTCTGTGTAAAACATTTAAGTTCCTTGCTGTCTCTAAGTACGGTGGCAGCCGTGTGCATGGCCAGAGAAGACAAAGATGAACTGTTTATTAACATATTAATTAATGTTTTAAAATTCAGCAAGTCATTTTAAATGACATAGATACAAAGACATCTTCATACAGAAATGGTTTTGGACTAAATATAACTTACTTGAAGACAGTAAGCCTAAATATGTGGGAAGACCAGAATACTGCTCAAACTGGTCAAAAGAAGCTACGTGTTTGTCTTAAAAAAAATTGTTTACTGGCAAAAATTTTTATGTTTTTCTTTTAGGTAGCCAGACTCTTATTAACACTTTTTCCAAATTCTTTGCAAGGGGTAGCAGCTCAGTTATTCGATAGCTAACTGACAATAATTAGCCTATTATGATGATTAATGCTTATTCAGGACATTTAATTTGCATGCTATAAGCACGGTGAGACAGCTAATTTGAAGTTATGCCAAATACAGTATTTAGTTTTTATATACAACATTTGTTTGCCTTTCCAAATATAAAATAATTGACAAGAATAATCATAGCTGAGGATGTTAGGTTAGCAAGTTTTCATTTCTCCTTTTAATAACAATGATGTGTTACTTAGTGAACCAATTAGCAAGGTAAACTTTACTTGCATTAAAAAATGCATAAGGCTAAGGAAGAATTTCTAAATTGTAGTTAATGGAATGTCAACAAAGATGCATATTCTGTCATTTTTGCCCAGGTGAGAACCATCTGTCCTAGACAGATAGCATTTCTCCAACTTTCCACAAGGAAGAAGGATACAAGGTCATTTTTATGCACCTTGTAATGAGGATTGACTTTATGAAAGTCAATTAAACTACTAGGCCTTAGCCATAGTTTCAAAGAAATAGCCAGTGAAAGAATAAATGTCTTTAATCACGGTTACTAGAAGCCTTCACTTTTCTCCTCGGTAAATGCCTACATATTCATGTGGAACTTGCATCTTGTTCAGGATATTTGGAGGGGCAAATTTTCCTTGCTGCTTCTGATTGCTTGGGTTCTTTGACCCAGACGGCAGAGCACACTTTAAAACGTGATGCTCTTCTCCAAAAGCTTCAGTGTCTCTGGATTTGAAGCTTAAGTCTCCTTAAGTGTGCTTCAAAAGGAAAAGCCAAAAGGGGAAACATGTAGGGGCTTGTAAGAGAAAAAGAATGTCTGCAGTGTTGTCTGGAAATTGATGTGGTGCCTTTGGAAGATAAGGGCAAAGACGTGTTTCTTTATAGGAAACGTCGATGTTTCCTTCAAAGTCTTCCTTAGGCTTCAGCCTTTGAAGCAGTATGCATTGCAAAATTCCTCCATGGGCCTCATATTAGATAGCACATCTACATTCATGTACCAGTCCAACCAGTCATCTAATCATCTCTGCTTAATAAGTATTTCTGCTTGTTTTCTGCAAAAGGCACTTCTGGCTGTTCTCTCCAGCTAAGCGAACATCTGGACTGCAGGTCACTGATGGGAAGCAGAAGCATCTATCTTCTGTGTAGTGCCCTAATTTATTTATTTTATTTTATTTATTTATTTATTTTTACCATCTATCAACCTCAGATTTGAAATACCTGGGATATGTTGCAGTATATTTATTCTCGTTCATGCCATTGTTTCCTCAAACTGCTGAGGAAGCAAAGTGTCTGGATGTTTCTGACTGCGGAATAAGAGGGAGAAGAAACAATTGTTCTCCTAGAGGTGATGACAAGACCCCAAGTCTCTGTTGCTTGCCCAGACTCCTTTTAACCTTTTGTTATTTGGAAGAAGCTGGCAGTCTGTATTAATCTGTGTGAAAAATAGTGGACCTATTTCCATCCATTTGACCTTCCCTCCCCTGAAATGATCACAAGCCAGCCATGCAGGTCATATCCAGCACTTACTCCAGCACTCCCACTTTCTTGCTGAGGCACAGTCATAGCATTTACCACGCTCTTACAAGGAGCCAGTTAGTGTGCCCTGAATCCATTAGAGTAGAACAGAGCAGCTATGCCTGCACTAGTAAACTAAGCAAGACCAGGCACGGACTTGTGTGCATCCACAGGGCTTCAGTGCCCCACGGCCATGGCACGATTTTTGTCCTGGCCCAGGCTGGCCCTGCCCTCGATGATGCCCAGGTGTGGGGCAGGGGTTTGCTGAGGTCCTTTAATGAGCAGGATGAATGAGGGCTGCTCCCATGGTGGGGGTGCAAAGAATTTGGCCCACAGACAGGAGCCATGCCGCACCTCTTAGGGCTTTGTCCCTTTTGTTTACAATTACAGCCATAGAAAAAGGAGAAACTGTTCACAGTTTCTCAGTAAGAATATGGGGAATCACTGGTTATCCGCCACCTACTTAGATCCTCTTTATTTTATTTTTCTATTACATCTCCCAATACTTCATTACCACCTTTGTAACTTAGAGGAGTGCAGGGACCAATTTAAAATCCATTGAAAGGGTCTTGGGCTTTCTGTAGCGGCTCCTGGATCAGGGCCAGGGGGTATAAACTGCTAGTGGCAAGTTTACGACAGTGCTCCCTTTGTGGGTGCCACTGCTGGGGCTTACTGAGGTGGCTGAACACTTTAACAAAAGTGATTTTGCAGATTAACCCTGTGACAAGCTGTGTGTTCTCAGTGGGAACTCTTCCAAATTTTTAAAAACAATTATAATTCTCTATCCATGAACGCTGGACTATCACATTCTGCCAACACATGGAAGCTTCAGAGAGGATTTTTTGGGCTATGCTGAATCTCCCTCTGTACTCTAACTAATCTAATCAGAGATTAATTTGCGACTTGCTTTATTATCCCCATATTCAAACACACACAATGCAGTATTTTGTGAGCTTACTTCTGAAATAGATTCTAGAAAGCTTAAAAAAAAAATAGCCTCCTTGCACTGCATATATACCCACTTAGCACTATGCTAGTCGCACATTAAAAATACTTCTGATCTGGTATTACCAGGGAAAATTAACTGTAAACTGAAAGGAAAAGTGGTGCACCACACTTCAGTCTCAATCCTACTCTTTCAGTCTTGTATTTATTCAAATCAAGTGTAATATAAATACATTAGTCAGTAATTTGGTTTTTACTCATTCACAGGCAAAAATCATCATTTCCTTAGTTTGATAAAAATTGTTCTGATGGAAATGCAAACCTTCAGGAAAAGTTCTGACACGGTTTAAATGGTCCATTGCATGTTTTTGATCACTTATATGAAGTCAAGGACTACCCCACTTGAAGCAAAACTCTCAGTTAAACCAAAGCATGAAACACGTTCTTGGGAGAGCAGCTGCCTAAGAAAAGTATTGTGTTAAATTTTACCTATGCTGGTAGTTGGAAAGCAAAGAGGTTGCATTACTAATGGATAAATCAAGCTGATGAATTATTGCAACAAAATCTTTTTTAAAAAATTGAAACTGTTCTTAGTTGAAACATGTTGAAGCTCAGAGAGTAGGTTCACAGTCGGTTTTCTAGTGAGGGATTATTTTTTTTGTTACAGATGGGATCATTTGTGGTTAGGGTTCATTTTTACTGTTGTTGAAAACTTAGCTTAAACTTGTCCTTGTGAAGCTGGGAAGTGCTTGATATATTTGTGCAGCCTTGAATTCACCATGCACAAACAAAAAATCCAGCCATGTGGAAGTTGCAGTGACGATTTCCCGGCAACCAGTGGCTTGTGGCTTGCAAAGCATTTTTTTTACTATTTCAGTTGTGATTTCCTACATTCTGCTCTTTTTTTTTTTACATAACATGTAAAGGTCCCTTGTTGTTTGTGTATCATTGATACAATTCTCCTGCTACCAAAAGCAAAGAAGGCAGTAGTGCTTTGAATAGAGGGTGCCTGATTGATAAGCTAGTTGCAGCCAAACCTGCTCTGGCTAATTGTCTTTCAAATGCCCTCATTAATCAAACAGAGGAGTAACTCTGACAGGAGGGCTGTCACTGTTTTCATGATTTCCTACCACTCACCTCGCAGTGTGAGACCTGGCTGCGTACCCAAATCATGGCCTTTAAAGCAGTTTTAATGCCTGCTCACTGCAGAGCACACCTGGCTTTGGTGGGATGGGGGCCTGCCCAACTCTGAGGCATGATCTATCCCAGGAGACCAATTTAGCAGTTATTTAATGATTCATAGCTTGATGTCTGGAAATGAGTGCTCCACACGATAACATACATAAACAAATTTAATTAGTTTTTGCCTTTTTTGCATAAGTAGCCACCAGTGTATTAAAGCTGCAAACAAAACAGGTAGGCTGCCTGGAAAGTCATTGAAGCTGGTTAACAGCAGATCTTTGTAAAAGGCTATGGTGCTTTCTTTCATCTGCTGATAGTCACTGATGACTCTTTGGTCAGGTCCTGAAGTTGCTGGGTTTGCTTATTAAGGACAAGGGAAGCAGCTATCTCAACTATCTTCTGCCTAGGTGCTAGCATTACCTATCTACAGCAAAACTTGGTAGTCTCTCATCTACTTCCCTTCAAAGCTGCAGAACATAATACTTTTTGGAACTGTTTTAAAAGGATCTGCTTCATATATTTCCTGTTTCCAATCTATTAGAAATATTATTTAGTAAACATCAACCTGAGTTATTGTTCAGAGATAGGGATTTATATATTTGCATTTTTATTGAACGTACATGGAAACGTTGCAGAATTATTTCTAGTTGTGCACACTACAAAATAGGGCAAAATATTTAATGCTTAAGAAAGCAAATTGAAAGCTTAAGGGACAGAAATTTTTTTTTACCTTCTTTTGCAACATTGCACAATTAACACTGGTGATGTATGAAGTGAATGGGGGCTTGTTTCTCTGCTCTTAAGTGTTTCATATTCTCTGTGGAGCAGAATTCTAGAATTGATAGTCCAGAATAATATCTTGTCATTCTCCTAAGCAATATAAGTGAATATATTTTGCATGAAAAAATGTTGTATTTTGCATATATTCATATTAAGTGAAATTCTTACTTTAATAACATTTCAGGGCTGAAAATTATTCAGCAAAACACATGCAAATATTTTATATTGGAGAGTTTCTTTGGACTCTAGACAGCAGAGCAATATAGCTTGTCTTTTCTTCTCCATCTGGGAATAGCTTCTACCCACCGAGTGGAATATTTACTCCTATGAAAGGTGCCTTTTTCTTTAATAGGGAAGTTTGAGCATAATTTTTTGCAGATTTTGGTTTTGGATTAAAATCTGTCTAAACCAGACACCTTGTTTTCCTGAGCACGCAGAGGAAAATCTTAGCATGGAACATATTGGTTCCAGGAATCCTGCAGTCATCACTTTATAAATGTGCTTGATCTCAGGCTTGAACAAGGGGGACCAAGCCATGATTTAAGATCATATTCTGCTATCCAAAAGTGAAATTCTGTCTCCAGCAAGTTCAGTGGAAACTTCGTTATTGGTCTCAGTGGGGCCAAATTTTATTTTTGTTGAAGTATTGAGAACCTTGAAAGCAATTTAGACTGGGAGAGAAGGTGGGGACTGGGGACAAATTGCTTTTGACCTTTTTATTTTAGAAATTTAACAGAGACCATTGGCTCATTTCTGCCAGTACTTCCCAACACCTATCAGAAAATGTATTTTCTCTGAGTCACTATTAATTTTATATCATGGCATTTTATTTTATTATGAGAGACAGGGTTCCAAGTGGTGTGATTTATAGGACATGCATACCTGGGTAGATACTGCCTCCTGTTTTCTCTCCTCTATAACCCAAAACAAAGAGCCTTAAAGGGATATATTAAAATCAAGGCACCTGCTCCTAAAATTTGACTGACTTTAACAAAACCAGAAGGAGGTAGGTAAACATTTCCAAAGGCCTATGATTAATTTGATGAGCTCATTCAATGCCTGTAAGTTGGGCTCTGCGGACACTCATAAGGATTTCTGATTAGTGTCATCGTGCCCCATATAAATCTATTTTCTCAGGAGTTTATATCTCGGTCATAAAAACTTGTCCTGCAGTGAAAGGTCTTGGCCTACTGGCAGAATTATTACTATTCTTACTCCATTCGAAAAGCAATCTTTGCATCTTGTCCCCATCCTCTAGAAGCAATCTTTTTTTCTTTTTTTCTTTTGTGTATGATGCAGCCCCAATCCATTTGTTTGGTAATTTAATTAGGTAATATTAATCAGTGTACATATCCTTTCTTACACCGATTGTTGTGGACTGAACAGATATAACCTTGTTACTGTTACCTGGCTGCTTGTGTTGACCCCTGGCAGACTTAGTCCACAGGGCCCTCACTTGAGAAAATCTGTCAGCATCTGCCTGAATTTCTGTTTTCGGTTTCAGATTTGGGCTCCCTGAATCAGGATGACTCTTTAAGATACAATGAGGAATCAAATTTTGTATTTAAGTGTCTTCCCAAGAGCTACAAGAGGTCACACCATTTTAAGACTTCACATACGGGTTCTTCAGCTGTGGCCCAGAGCCTTTTCAGGCCTGGTTATCTGAAGTTTTGTATATGTTGAATGTGGCCCACAGGTCTGTTAAAGAGCACAGATGATATTTGACAGGATCTACAAAACAGATGAAAGAGTGACTAATTTATTTTGAGACTGGCCAGAGCCTGCTGCTTAGAGTAAGTACAGGTACCACCTTGACAGCTATTGCTGTGTCTGCTCCTCAGGGAAGAGCAGTACTGGACAGTGCTGCCTTCCGTGTAACAGGTGATGTCTTTGCTGTCCAGGCAAATGAAAACTTTGTTTTTGTTCTGACTGGCCTCCTAGTGGCAGTGATTCCCCTCTGCAGCCAGCTCATGGGAAATAAATTGTTAGTGATTTATGTTTTGGGTTTGTCTATAGAATATTCAGTGAAATTGTTGTTGAGAAAAGCGCTCTGCTATTCCCATTTAAGATCAAGCGTGGGCTTTAGCTAAACCAATGCTTTATTTCTTTGTGGGACTGTTGTGAATCATGCAAAAAAGAAAAATTGCAGAGTGCTTCCCTAAAAGAAATGTAGTGTAGTATCTGATTGCAAGTAGTTAAGAGCAACAGGGTTGAAAAAGTGCTAAAATTGAGGAAGTGAGTAGGAATTGGTAGATGACAATTCCTGGGACAGTTGGGCGTCTGGAGGCAGCACTATTCCCAGCCTGGCCATGCTGGGGCCTGGCTTCTGCCTTCGCAGGAGCAGCAGAGGAGAATCTGCCACGGGGCAGCTGCAGGAAGATCAGTAATCAGATCCCTAATAACTTGAGCGACTGCTGCAGGCACACTTTGGAACAAATAGATTGCACCCTGGCGACACAGTGCAAAGTGATGGTGTGGGTTAGGCAGACCGAAATAACTGGATAGAGTTGAATGAAACTGATTAGTTTTTCGATGCTTCTAGCTGGTCGTGTGCCAAAACTTATTTTCTTTTATCAAGCAATCATAGTTGTGATATATTAAGAATAAACAGTATTATAAGGGAGTTTTCATTAGTAGTAAAAAGGCTATTTCATCTTACTTTTCCTTTTGTTTTTCTCATGTATAATTTTAACTATGACTAACAGTTTATTAGCTACAGCTTTTTTAAAAAAAAAAAAAACAAGAAAAAACCACTCAAACCATACAAAACCAAGGTGGTAATACAATACTTAAATGACCATTTTGGGTTTTTGTGTTGCAGAAAAAATGTTACTCGTTCAGACCTGGTGAGGAAGAGGTGGGAATACATTGGTGGAGAAAGACATACATGGTAAGAATTTGTCACTAAAGAAAAAACATACAGGTCTGTCATCTATGTTAAATGCTGATGGCTCATGGATTAGACTTTATCTGAGGGCTTATTTAGCCTTTGGGTATGGAGTACATCTCTGAGTACAGTGCTAATGGTGATTATTGCTCTGATGGATCATCTGCCCAAAAATAATAATTGAAAGGACTTTCCTGAGTTTGTAACATTAGCTTATCCCATGGGAAAAATGCATAGATGAGAAGATCTCCATTATGAAATGGAGATGTATGGAGCAGTTTCTCTCTTGTTTGGTATTGTCCAGTATTTTGTTTGTTTTTATGAAGGCTTAACAGTAAAACCTGAAATTTTATATCAAACTTCAGCAGAAAAATATAGTTACAGGTGCTTATTGGATTTTGGTTTATAATAACAAAAGTATTTGGCCTGGAAGTGCTTTAGTGATGGATTCAGAACAGCTATCTGGTGGAAGTCAGCTCTGGCAAGGACATAAGAAACACAAGAGTTATTACTGCAGCAAAGTCAAACTCATTTTTGCTTTTTAATTGTTTTTACTGTGTGAACTTACCCTCTTGAAACTATGACTGATAAAAACAAAGGTGTTGTTTCTATAAGGGACAGGATTGTGAAAGTCAACTGAAATATAACCCAGGAGTTTGGTATGAAAATTTTCATTTCAAGGAACAGACACCTAACACTGCTAATTTGTCAGAGATGCTGGGTCTGACCTCTGGTGAGTGAGATCTTTGTGGGTGACATTCAGATGTCTTCACCAAGACATAAGAAATGTAGATATCAAAGGCTGGGGAAGTCACCCCAGATTCACTTTACAGTCAATTGAGGAAAAATGGGCACCTTCAGAGAGTGATTCATCTCAGCCTAAAATAGGCAGGTCAGACAACTTGCCCCCTGGAGATGCCTGTTTCTTGCCATTGAGTGTAGAAAAGCCTACAGTGACAAACTCAGAATTAAATGTGTAACCTTTCCGCGTCTAAAGCTAGGTTAGATGAATCTCACCATGAGGCAAAAAGGACAGGCTCTGCCAGCTGTGCTAGTGGTGAATAACAGCTTCCTGGGGTGCTCCAGTGGGACTGTTTCTGGAAGGAATTGAAAAGGTCTGGCTGAGAAATTCTGGGGGGGTTCCCAAGACGAATGATCCCAATGATGAGTTTTGGGGTTTGTTTAATTTTTAGTTTCACTGGCAGTAGGTAGTTTTATTTTTCTTTTTTTCCCTCCCCCTGTGGAATCCTAAAAATGAAGGTGTGCTTTATTCTGAGTGGTAAAAGTTGCTGTGGGATTTTTTTCAAAAGCCAATGGCTGTCTATTATTTGCTGTCCCATTTCCCTTCCCCATTTGTAGTGTTGCAGAATGTAGATAGACAGTGGCTACCCTGTTAATCCAGTAAGCATAGGGGAAGTGGGTAGAAGCTTGTTAAAGCCTGGCAGTGTGCGCTGGTCTTGGAGGATGTCTGTGAGATTGAAGATCCAGCTACATTTGTGATCAAAATCCTTGCCTGTTTAAAATTAAAAAGACCCAAAAATTCAGAAAGACAGGGGAATGAATTGTTGTGGCTGTTTTATACATTTGCTATTAACAGAGTTAATCCAGGAAGGATATAATATGAAAATATTTAGAGAAAAATTGTGGTTTTGTGTAGTTCACAAACTAGAAAAACAAGATTGCTCAGAAGACCCTTGCTTTAAAAAGAATTGCCCTGAGCACTGAGCTATACTGTGATAGAATATGTTCAGCCTTTTAGGTCACAGGATACTTTCCATGCTGAACTCCTGTAAACACAATTTGAACATAACAGGAGCATGAGGGTTTTTTGCTCCCCAGAAATCCCCAGAAGTGGGAGGACGGAAAAAGTCCCAATAGTATTTACGACTTTTATTTTCTGTTGTTCAGAGAACATACCAAACATAAAATAATTAGAACTTTGTGCTCGAGGTCATACTGGTTCAGTGAATTTATACCTGAGCTGATGTTTTCGGTTACAGAGTGTTCTGAATTTCCTGACAGTCATGGACGTGGTAAAGTGGCTCAATAGTTCAACATGCTTGTAACCTGCTGTTATTTGTTTTTTATTGGGGTTTTTTCATGTCTTGACAAATACTAAAAATAGGACATAGATTGTCCCAAATCTTGACTGTACCAAGTGACTAAAAAAAAAAAATATCTAAGAGACATATAGGAAGGAAGCTTAAACTTTTACAACTTCTTACATCTTCTCTTGCTCATATGTCCACAAACTAAGTCCCTTTTTATTTAAATATTTCCCTGTATAACCCACCACATCAAATGTTCTATGAGTTTAGCTGCTTGTAATTTACCAGGAAAACAAGAGGAAAGTGCATAGAAGGCAGGCTTCTTACTTTGAACTGGAATTGTGCACTGCCTTCATTAATAGTGGTAGGATCTCTAAACAAACAACATCAACGAGTGTTTGTAAATTTAAATTCAGCCAAGCATGTTGTGTAATACTCTGTATCCCTCTTCAGACAACTCAGAAATGAGGTAGTTCTGAGCACGTGCTGGCAGTTGTGTGCATGTTGCTTAATCACTCTTGTGTGTACAACTTATGGGCTGCTTCACCTACATTTGCTTTTCATTTAGCCCTTTTCAGTTACCCATTCAAAAATCTTTGAAGACTGTTCCTCAGTCCTGTAATCTCTCTTCATTGAAAATGAGTAGACCCACAAAGAGAACTTGAACAGAATTCATTCTCTTCTGTGTAAAAGAGAATGGATAAAAGCTTGACTTTAATACAGGTATGTGATAACACTGCTGTTATAAGGCACCTTTTGACTGCATAGCAAATGAGCTGAAATAATCTGTTCCTTATCACACAAGGCCTTCCTAATTAATGGGAGAAATCTTTCATCAGAAAGATGAGCAAAACTGAGTAGAACTGAGTACACTAATGCTGTGAAAGGGCAAATTTCCCTGTACTTCTGTAGTACTGTTTGCAATCCGGAGGCAGGTAACACTTCTGAATGCAAAGTGAAATTAGGGGAGTGGGATAATTCTTTCAGAAGTAGAGAAAAGAATTTTACCTTCACTAAAAATCAGGGATTGTCTTTCTTGTATTGGGATGGCTGGAAAGTAATTTTATATATCTATTTTTGATTTGATTTGCTTGGAGTGTAACTTATTTACTTGAAAAATATTTATATGGAAACAGATAGTGGAGCCTTCCTAGCTGCTGTGATTTTCCTCACAGTGGCAGTCTTGATGGCCTTCTTCCAGGACTGCTATGATCAGAATATAGTCTATATTTTGAGTTTTACAGAATATCTTCCTAAGTTCAATTTCAGAATAATTGCAGCACTGTTATACTTTGAAAATAATAACTATTTGTGTGGGATTTCAGAGGTGTTTCAGGGCCTGACATCCAGGGAAATTTCTCAGGTTGTCGAAAGGATGGTTTGAGTAACTCTTCTGGAAGCTCAGTTAATGCAAGGGCATGGTAATTTTTGCCCTCACAGGACTGATGACATGATTAGCCCATTAAAAAATCTGTATCACTAGGCAGGTATTCTTTGCTATGGACCATCCAGGAGTTAGAATATTCATCATTTTGAGAAAACACTTATCACTGTTGGATTTCCCAGATAGTTCCATCTTCTTTTGGTGTTATCCCAAAATTCTGGTGATGGAAGAATTGTGTTGATTCAGTGACTGCATGTGATTATTTTCCCATAAATCTCCCATGGAATTCTTTCCTTGTTCAAATGGATTTATCTCAATCAGTTATAGCAAAGGATAATGCCTTCTTATTTAAAAGTCAGAGTATTCTGTGTGTAGAAATGGAATGCTCAGACTTGACAAGGTTACCCTGAAAAAATTGGATGTGTCGTGGCTGCTGGCCTAATTACCTTTTCCTTGTTGAGTTCAAATACTGTTGTGAATAACAGACAGTGACTCGAGCAAACACAATGGAAATTTTCTTGAATAAACAAGACAAGAAGTGAAATGGAAGGACATGTAGCTGTTTATGCTAGTTGTTCTAGTGAAGGCATTATTCAAATGATGGCAAGTTTCTTTCTAAGTCTCATCATTTTCTCTAGGAGTACACTTGCATTAGTATTTTACTTCAGGAGAAAAGTGCACTTGTTCTCACTTGCCCTGCTTTGGTAGTAGCGTGGCAGTCCTGGAAATGCAAGGCCCGACATATCCATGTGGGTACAAGGCCTGGGAAGCTGAGGTGAATGAATAAGAACTAATAAATATCACCTTGCTGCATGGGTACTAACCGACATACATCATTCTCTCTGTGCTTAGCAAATAACCTCTGTGAAAGACAGACAGTTTTGTCAGTACACTTGGTTATCTTTAACCAAAGTGGTCTCCAAAACTCACATTGCCAGCTGCATTGGATTGATGTTTTCTGGACAACAGTCCCTTGTGTGCCTTATAAAGGGAATGCAGAATGAAGTGAGTTTCTAGTGTTGCTGACCTACCAAACATGTTTTACTTCAAACATGACTTACCTTGGTTTTACTTTCTTTATATCATTCTCCCCATCTCATTGGATTTGTCTTTCATTTTATGGGAAAAATTTTGGATGCAAAGTTGATCTGTTGAACTGTTTTTCTTGAAAGTCGTTGTGTAATTTCTGTGTAAGGTTGCTGCCGCAGGTACTGTAAAATTTTGTTGCACCTTGCCATGATCTTAAATATAATAGGTCTGCCTATAATTAGAGAAATGGAAATGAGCAAAGTGTCAATACAGACAGAAACGAGTTTTTGCCTGGGAAGAGCAGTAAATCCTTTCAAAATAGAAGTTTTAGAGATTTAAAGACCTCTAACTGGTGTCTAACTGACAAATATAATTAGTGCTGGGTAGAGCTCTTGACCACCTTTGCTGTTTGTAACAAGGGAGGATCAATTCCCTCATCCATTGGCACACTGTGAGTTGTGAAACATATCGGTGCCATTGGAGAGGCCCTGGCACCTCAGCACCCAGCTGAGGTGGTGGGGTGTAGATAATCTTAGCACTGAAATGGCTCCGTGACCTTTTCTATAAAGCACTAAACTTGCTTAGGTTACATAAGTGATTAAGAATATTTCCAGTTTGTTGGAAGTCAAGGAGTCATGACAGCCATTCCTCCATTTTCAGTGTGTGTGGACAGTTTGGTTAGGAACTTTTCTTTCCAACCACCTCTAAAAGTTCTTTGGAGAAAGAAAATAGAATAATAGGCTCTAAAACTATTGTAAGGATTAGAAAACATAAGGATCAGAAAGCAAACAGACCAGACTCTCATAAAGATACCAAATTTGAAGACTTTAGAAATGATATTCTAGGCTTACTGAAGTCTGCAATAATTTTATATTTTCAGAATTGGCAAACTAGCATGCTATTTCAGACTTCATTTTGAAAATTAATTTTTGTATTTTTTTTTCCTAAGTGATACCATATTTAGCTGAAGTTCTAAATCACTTCATGATCTGTGTTTGCCAGGGAAATGCTAAGTGTCCCATTTTGTTTCTAATGAAACTCTTGTATGTGTTTGTGTGTAGCCTGCAGTTTTACATTCTGTCCAGAGATGGAAGCTGCTTGCTCTGACAAGGTCAGGTTGGGAAGGAGGCCACATTCCCTGAATAGGAAAGCCAGGAGGACAGAGCATACCATTTCATTAGACAGCCCAGGACTCTCTTACAGAAAAGGAGGGAGAATGAATGCTATGGAATTTAACATAACTATTTCAGCTTTTCTGTAGCCTGGAAAATGTTACTCTTGGGCAGTATTCTGTTAATGATCACTATTGGGCCAGATGTTCAGCACACGTAAATGAGTGTATTTCCATTGACTTCAGTGGAACTAGGCCAGCTTACGCCATCTGAGAATCTGTCCCCTCAGCTTTCTTTCTAAACCAGTTGTGATTTTAGATAAGGACTTGCAGTATTATCTGTCATAGTTGCAGTCTCCAGCAGAGGAGAAGAAAATTAATGTTCTTATTTGCCTCATCAATGTGAGAACAGAATAAACTGTGACAAAGAATCAAAGTAATTCAAATAATCAAATTTAAGAATGTGAAATGTAACAGACTTGCTTTGTTTTGCAGTGGGTGTTTTCTCTGCCAAAACAAAACTTCATAATTTTCTAGATGGCTGGCTAGTTCTCCAAGCTTCTGCTGCCACTTAGGCCAGTGACGTGGAATAAATTGAACACATTAACCTGAAAAAGATCCCGAAGTTTTGTTCTTTGTTGTTGAGGTTATTTTTTATTTATTAATAAATTAAGACAGACTCATGCAGGGGCTATAAGAAATGGGACAAGACCTGTGAACTGGGTGCATTCCTTCTGCCTTTCTATTCTGCTCTCATTCGGCACTTATAATGGTAATGAAGTCTAATTACAAATGCATGTGACTGCCTGTTGTAATCTGTCAGTGTGTTTCTGAAAAACCTTGTGCCAGTTCAGTATTGGTCATTAGATAATAAGGATTGATAAAACGTAAGGGGCAAAATGTTAAAAATGCTACTATCGATTAGAACGCACCTTAATAATGAAACCATGGGCCTGGGGACGAAAGCCATGGATCATTTTGACAATTCGGCCTTAGATTGTGGATGAGACAGAGTGGGGACAATTAATCCCTCAGAGCCACAAATCACAAATAAAGTAGTTGCAGCTCATTACAACCTGACCTTGCTAAACGGCCTTGAAAACATAAGTGACCTTCTAGTATTTGAAAAGATTACAAAGCTCTATTGAGAAATATATATATATATATATATATATATTTATATATATATATATTTTTTTTTTTTAATGCTTGGGAGCCATATGGCTTAATTTTAACCGATCTTGATGAAAGAAGCTTTTAACTTCTCCATCTTTCAGGAACCAAATTGCTAACATCTCGTGGAACTGATGGTGGTACTGCAGGGGAGTGTTTTGGAAAGGTCTTAAAAGTCAAAAATCTTGATCTGTGCAATTAGTCAGGGGAAGTTTGTGCTACAATAGCTTTGAAGAAACAAGAGTTTCAATGAACTATCTAATGATTCTAGTTAGGGCTTTTATAAATATTATGGTATTATTGGAGCGCTGCATAATTGCAGGAAAACATCTTTGTGCATTGTAGCCAAGGCAAATCCCAAAATTTGGAAATATGTTCCGCAAAGCATTTCATGCACTCTCTTTATGTTCCCACCTTAACTGGGAACAAGGAGAAGTCATGTATTTTGCATTTCTGTCCTTAGACATGCACTGCAGATGCTCTTTGGCTAACTGACTTGAGTGCCTTGTCATGGGCTTGTGCATATAGAAATCACAAAATATTATTGCATGACTAATCAAAGATCCTGTGATAAACAGCTACATTCACATCCCTCAATATAGTGTTTAGAATTGAATTGTGCACAAAGATCTGAGATTCTAATGGAATAGTCTACCTTAATTTGATCCTTAATGCTGAGTCAGGCTCATCTTCCCACTGACTGTGGTAGAAGGGGATTCTTTCAGCTCATTTGTGAGAAGAGGTAATGACCACAATCCCTGATGTTGTCTTAAATGTGCAATGAATTTGGAACACTTGCTGATTTCATTGTGCTTTCAACTAGGCCTATGTGTGACTCTGCCTATTGCTCCTTCCTTGCCATGTGCCTGAATGAGGTGTTTCTAAGTGTCCTGGTTGTACAGAAATTCCAGCCTCTCCCAAAGTACTGCGTCCCTAAATTACATAAATGAAATGTCTGTTAAGAACTACTTCTCTGTAAATACAAGAGACTTATGGTTTAGTAAAAGGGTCAGTGGTCTTGATGCCTTTTCCTGGTCTTAAATTCAAGAGTCAAACAAAGTTAGAAGGAAAAAAGGGATTTTACCTTGGTATTTATTTTAAGGATCTTTAGGTGCACCACATCCAAGTCGAATGCACCCCAATGCACACCGCAATGCACCCCCCAAAAGGTCTGGCCTAACATTATAGGTCTTACTAATTAGCAGATCTATCAAAGATTCCCCAATGAGAGGCTCAAGTGAGCCCCCTTCCTCAAGGAACCTTCCCCTGGATGGTTCTGTCTTAGTTTACAGAATGTGTTTTGGGGAGGACCTTGGGGTCTGGGGCACACTGATCGCTAACTACGAAGCTTCTAAAATGTTTAGTCTCCTAGCTGAACAAACAAGTCCAAGAATGTAGGGAAAAAGCACTAAGAATACAGAAGTTGTAAAAGGGTACAAAAGGGGTATGAAAGAAAAGGCAAAAAATCATCATGGCATCAGTCTGGGCCTGTTCCATACAATAGATGGGGTCTGCTCTGGTGCTGAGGACATCATTAAGAATGCTCTACATGCAGAACTTGTGGTTGTGGTAAGAGTCATGACTTTCATGATGTCAGTGATGGCTGTGGGGATGGAGGGAACAGCTCCAAGCTTCCCAGTTCTTTGATGTTCAGACAAAAGCATCAAACATCTTATGGTAGTGTGGAACCACTATATTAGATCATAGATTACTGAGGCACGCTGAGTCTGAGAAATGGCACTGGATAGATAATATTTTCTGCAAAAGTGGAGTTTTCAAGATAGCTCTAAAAAGCAGCCCTATGTAGAGGACATTGCAAAAAAACTCTGTTGAATGTATCATGAGAACAATTATTTCAGTCCCCTGGCTGTGTGGGGAGCAAGGTTAAGGAATCTCCAGGCTGCTTCTAGAGAAACTGTGAGAGCCTACTCTGGATTTAGGTTGTTTCACCCTGGCATTACCAGGACTGAGGTTTAACCATGGTAGAGCTCTCTCCTTGACACTGGGCTTGGATGACAGTGCTTTTGGCATTGGGAGTTTTCTCTGTGTGATATCACTGTTTGTAATACATTGATACTGGCTCTCCCTTTGCTAGCTTGAAACAAAATGGATTAGATGAACAAAGGGGATTCCTTGGAAACCCAATACAATTATTTCACAGTGACAGCCAGGTAAAAACTCAGTCTATCTCCTGGATGTAGCAGTTTCTGGTTCTGGTCAGAAAGCATTGTGACATTTTCAACTCATTGGTGGCAGAGCAGTCACTTCACAGTTTGAGTTAACACTTCATCTCCTGACCTTCCAGTCAGCAGTCCCAACTGCTTTCCAGAGACTTCCCCTCCAGAGATTCAGCTGTACTCAAGGTCTCATAACAGTGATAGTCCTGGCTATGCACTTGTAGGGATATACCGTGGGGCACAACACAATTACTGGACATAGGATTGGGAAACAACTGGAATAAAATGACTCCTTGTAAGAGAAAAATCATTCAACCATTTATTAAGTAGATCAAGGTGCTGAGGTTAGTCCAGTAAAGAAATGGACAACCAGAGTTATTACTTTGGCACTTCCTATTTTCCTTTGTGAGTGGGAATTTAAACAGCATTTCTGAGAGCATCAAAGGTGCTTCAAGAATCAACCCAAAAGTTTCCTTTACCTTTCCTACTTTGTAGCTTCACTTAGTGGCTACTGGGATAACAAAGGATTTTCCTCAGTGCCTATGTTACTGTGCTGTGGTGCTCATCCTCCTTCCCTCCATCCTGCCGGATCTTGCGGGGAAAATGGCCACGGATCACTCCGGGTGTGTCAGAGACTAACAAGTGCATTAATTGCAGAGTGGGAAAGAATCCCTGCTGATTCTCAGCTGAGCTATCTTTGTAGAAAACCTTACGTCTGAGACTGTTTCTCTATCGAGTTCTTGTGTAGTTGTGGTTTCCTTTGGAAATTCATGGGTCCTACAGAGCACTGAATCATAGCAGCTCAGCATGCAGCCTTCCACCTTCATGGGTGACACTCTTTCTGCTTGGATTCAGGCAGGCCTCCTCTGCAGGCTTTCTGCTCTTTGAATCCTCATTCATTTTATTTCTGCCTTTTGGGGATGAATTTGTCACCCTGTGTACTGTATTTACTAGGGAATGTGATTTTTCAGGAGATATTAGGCATGCTTGAAGAATACTTTAGGAGACAAATTCTTCAGAGGAGCAGAGAAATCTGGCTTTAGGAAGGTGAGATGCCAACTGTCCTTTATATAAAAGCTCAAAGTACTACCCAAAAGATAAAAGCAAAAATAACTGAAGCAGCGGAGATATTTTGGTGTGGAAGGAGCAGAGAAATCATTGTCAGTGCATAGCTGTGAACATAAATAGATACTGGCCTTTCAAGGGTGTAACATCTATTTTCTCCAAGCAAGGCAAACTCCTAATAGCTGTCCTTAAAAAGTGGTTATTTTGGAGAATGGAGTAAATGTTGTAGGTGTGCATTTGTAGGTGTGTGTGTGCCCTGCATCTGACTTTGTCTAATCCAGGTGATGTTCAGCATGCTGGCTATGTAATACGTGCAATATTTGGGCATTATGTCAGCTCTGTAAGTTACTGAGGTGAAACCCAGTAAGTTTCTCCTTCATAATTAAGCACTTGTCTCTTTTGTGGCTGCTGAAACAGCGAGGTAAGAAGTGATTCCCAGGTCCAGTTGTGTAACCATGGAGCTGTTGTCTGGATCACAGATCAGAGGAGCACAGGGCTCACCGGAGATAGCTTCCCTGGATAGCTGTGGGACCTTGCTGGGTAGGGGAGAAGCAGAAAGGATTGATACACTGGGAAACGGCACATACAGTTCATGTGGGTAGACCTTGGAAGCAAAGAGGTGCCTGTTTCTGGGGCATGCATTTGACATATACAAAATTTCCAGTATTTAGCTGCAGTTTTTCTGTCTTTCTTATTTGGTAAAATCACATCTGTTTGTATCCAAAGAAATAACCTGTTTTCTTGGTTCCCTCCATTTTTACTAACTACAATTCATTCATATTTATGTCATGAGTTCCCAAGTATCCACATCCAGTGATCTTTACTACTTAGAAGTCAAATGATGTTTTTCACAGTGCAAGTCAAAGGTGGTACTTCAGCTTCCTTTAAGTTGATATTTTGGGCATTGACCTGCCTATTGGATCTCAGACTGGGACTAAATTGTGTCAAATATAAGTTCTTGTTTGGGTGGTGCTTCAATTTTTTCTTCTGTAAGTCTGGAAATGCATATACAAGCCCTTCTCTCCCCCTTCATACCTACAATAAAAGAAGCTAATAGCATAACAGTTAATGTCACAAGTGACCTATTTTAAAACATAACTTAGAGTTACTTATTTCAGCACTGTCTGTGCTGAAATTTTCTATTTTGGATGCCTGCCTGAGCCCACTTCTGTCTGTTTGAAATGAAAAAAAATATCCTATTCTTTTCAGAAAGAAAGAAGGCAAAGTAAACTTTGCGTGTTCGTATACATGTTTGATCAGTTCCATCATACTGTTCTTCAGCCTCAACCTAAAAGTTTTGTAGGATCATTATCTTTTGCTGTTCCAGTGAAAATCCCTTAAGGAAAACACTGAAAAATCTGTTCTTTCACTTGCTCAGTAGAGATTTGGTACCTGAAATTACTGTCTGTACAGCACACACCAAGCATGGTATTGCAGGCATTGAGGAAAATCTTGCCAGGGATCACTTCTTGTAAAATTTTAGGCTACTGTGGCATCAAGCACTGGGAGTTTCAGCATATGCTGGCTCAGAGTAGTGCAGCACTTGGTGCTGGAGATGCTGAGGTGGGGGATTCAGCTCCTGGTTCCAAGTACTGTGCAAGCAATCAAGGCTGAAAGTGAGGACATGCTCCTGGGCTTTTGAGGTTCTCTTTTTGCAGCTGCTCAGAGCAAGGTGGAGGAAAACGTCCTTAGCTGTAGAGCTGAGGAGCTGTAAAAGGACTTGGGTAGGATGAGACCTCAAAGGGAGCAAGAAAGAACTCATGTGGAAGTAGGGGTGCTGCCACTGACATAAGAGGTGGCAGAAAAATTGGAGGAGTGTGGATATAGTTTGGGATAGGAGTCAGAAAGGAAAGAGAAACCTGACGGTAATATGTCGTAGAGAGGCTGGGACTAACAAATAGGGGTAAGAAGAGGAATAGGTACTCCTAGGGTGAATCTGAACAAGCCATAGAACACAGCACTAAATAGAAGGTTAGAATGGGAAACTCAGACTGGAGGAATTTAGGGGCTGCATTTGCAAAAATATTGGCTCAAGGCAACGACTGGGAGTGGGAGGAAGAACACGAGAGAAAAGTATTTGCAGTGGAAAGCAGCAAAAGGCCACCAAAGACAGACCTGAGAGGCAAAGCTGAGCTACATGGTGCCCTGTGTTCCAGTGCTGCAGTATTTCCAGGGAAAGCTGTGTGCATCCCAGCACAGCCTCCCTTCAGCCTGCTCCACGTGCAGACTCAGACATTGCTCTTTCCACTCACGTGGCCAAAGCCTCTGCTGTGGACCATGAAGTGCCAGCCCTGTATTTCAGTATCACTGCCATTGCATACAATAGATTTTTTTCAGGCTTTCTTTTCTCTCCCTTTCTGTATTTTTTTTTTTTAAGCAACCTATGAAATTATAGATAAAAGGGTACAAGACCATGAACGTTGCAATAAAACCAAGCACTATTAAAAAAAAAAGGAAAAGGAAAAAGAATAATGCTGTCCATGAAGCCTTAATTGGGCCCCCTTGTGTGTATACATTTTGATACTGTCTCTAATTACATGGTCACACACTGCTTTTCCCATGGACCCCTGCATTGTTCTGTGCACTAAGTAGAAGGTGATTGCTGAATGAGTCCAGCTTTAAGTTGTTTTATTCTCTCTGTTGCACGGGTAGTCCCAGGCCTGCCTTACTGCAGAATGCTCAAGACCAACACAGAATCACTGATTTCCTCATGGGTTTTTCATTGCTCTCTGTTTTGAAAACAATAACATTTATTTTCACTTGCTCCAAGATGTGTGGTAAGGCTCTCTACTCGCACATGTGGAAAAAGGGGATACAGGATGGTCGAGTGTGATGTTTTCCTGGCTCTCCATAGTGTAGGTCATGCTATATGTTCAAACCAGAGCACCCCTGACGCTGGTTTGCAGCTGCTAGGCACACAGTCTCTTATGACATGAACCTCTTTCTCAGGACACAGAAGGTGAAGGTACTACAAATAATGAGTGCCATGAGAAGGTGAGCTTGTCTTCCACGCTGGAGACCAGCTATAATCTGCTAGGGCAGAACTGCAGAGAGTTAACCCTGTGACCATTCATTACTTTAGTTCTTTGCCTTATTGCTCTCTTTTCTCCTCGTCTTTGACTGAAGATGGGATATGCAGGGAGTCTCCTTTTACTGATGAGGACAAATTCAGAGTGTGGGTTTGGTATGGATGGTGTTGAGATCATCTGGGGAAGAGCTGTGCAGTCATCATGGACGTGTGCAGGGTTGGGGACTGAGTTAAGGTAGTGCAGAGGATCTCAATTATGGCAGCTGAAAACTTCTGACTGCTTTGCTTTACAGCCCTAATGTTCTTATTATAGAATTTGTGTGTACATGTGCTTAATATATATTGTTTCTTCACTTATGAAAAGATGTTAACAGGCTGCACTCTTCAATACTTTTATAAAAATTCTGAATTTAGCTTTCTGAACAGGTTTTTGAAATCAATACAGAGAGAGCTGCTAACAGGAGGTAAACTACAAACCACAAACACTTTCAATAGGATAGCTCTTTTTATATAACATTTGATATCATTTTCACAGCATGATCTCTACTTTCATACTGTGATAGCTTTTACCTGGAGTTTAGATGATTCATTTTTGTAGTGGATACTTAACTTTTATATGAGCAAAATGCAAGAGAAGCCAGCACAGCATTAAATGAACTATAGTTGCAGCATTAAATGAACTACAGTACAGTAATAATGTCAAATGCTCAGATCCTTGCCATGGCACAGGGCTGGATTCATGAAGGCTCTATTGATTCATAAGTGAGGAGATACGGAGGCCTACAATTTCTCTCTCAGCTTTTGGCATATCTAATTCAAATTTTAGGAAGTAGATTGGGCACTCAGTGCTTGTTTGGTAATTGTTAGAAATCTGTATAGGATTCTGCTTGAAAATTGACCACGATTTCCTGTTGGTGTGGGTCTCAGACAGCCATGTGGCTGTGTTGGTGGCTTGTCCTCATGTTTTCTTTCTCTGAAGCTCTTAAAATGAATTTAGAAACGTTAGTTTTACACTGACTTCTACAGTAACCACCGAGACAAGGACTAACATTTTTGTTAAATTTTCATGTTTATGATGACTATTCTTTCAAAGAGATCCAGATTTTTGTGTGGCTTATATAGACTGCATGGAACTACGTCTGTTATTTCAGCTTTTCTGGTAAGTGATCGCAGTTGTTGAGGCTTTCTGGGCTACTCTGCCAAGCTTCTGTTTTCACACTCTTGTAACTTCTAAGAACCATTTAAAAATGAAGTTTTCTATATATACAATTCCCAACCAGTTTTTGTGTCTACTTGGTTCTGAATAATGCAAAAATGAGAAAACTAAAAAATATTGGTTTGATACTGTTGAAAAATAGTTTAAAGATAAAAATTGAGTATTTGCCTTATTTCCTCTCTTCAGCCCATCACCAACCTCTTCTCTCTTTCTTCAGGTTTCCATCACACTCTCATTCCTCTTTTCCTCTCCAAGAAACCTATATCTGAATACAAAAATGTGAAATGGCCTGACAGTCACATGCTATTAAAAATCTGTCAAACTTGAGGTTAGTCATCAGAAATCTTCTCAGAGTTTCTGGATGGAAAAAAGAAATCGATTAATAATATTAGATGAGGTTGAGCTGGACTAATTCTTGAAAATTCTGGTTAAGATTTTTGTTCGTAATTTAGTTCTTGCTCTAGAAACAAATAATAAAGGAAAGCTTTCCTCCTTACTACAAGCCAGACATCCCTCGCTCACTTTAAAACAAAAATCTTGTAGGTCTTCTATTATTTTTATAAACTGAGGATCAACCTGATTCAATCAAGAAGTTTCTTGTAGGACCTATCTTGCACCTGGTCAAGATGAAGGTGTTTGACCCTTTCTACTCTTGTCACAAATATTGTAAAGCTATTTTGAAATGAATGAGAAAATTGTCTGAGCCTGGCTAGCTTTGCCAATAGGTGATGAAAGTCCTACCCTGGCGTTTCAGGTTTGAAATCCCTCTTGGTGGCTATCTCCTGTACTTTTCTGCACTGAACAGCAAACTGTGTCTAATCAATATTTCTTCTGCTCCCTGAGGTTCTTAATTCACATGCTCAGAAAACTTCATGTTTTGTATTCCTTGAGGTACACCCTACAAAACCTCAGATACACGCAGGAATGCACATTAAAGGCCCCCTGCTCGCACCCCATCTGTCTAAGCTTATCACCGAGAATGATTGAGTGAGCTTTGCTTTACAACTCCAACTTTTGTGTGTAGGCACTCTCCTCTCTCTTTTGATTCTCCTGTTGGAGCTCAGGAGACAGGTTTTACCTACAGCAGGTTTTACAGTGCATGCCTGACTGTCGTGCCTGGCTTCTCCCTGCTCCTCTGTTCAAGAATTGCGTATCTGAACTCATTTCTAGGAGGTTTAATTATACCTAACCTGAAGCAGACTAATGTTATTTCCAGTGTCTCCTAAGATAATTTTTATTTCTAATGGGGTAGGGATCCTAGCTGAGGTCACAGCCTGGGCATGCTGGCTGCTGTACAAACATTTTATGACAATCATTCCCCAGAAAAGGAGCTGTAACTCTTGAGAAGATGGCTCACTGTGCTTTAGGGTTTCTGTCCCCTAATGTCAAGTTTCAGTGCATTTGCTGAGAATGGTGAAGCAAGGCTGGTTTACACCTTCTGAGGACTCTGCTTAAGAACTCTGTTAAATTTGAGACCCTCAAATTCAGATTTAGTTGTTTAAAACAATAAAAATCTTGAGGATCTTGCAGGTACTTAGACTGCAAATTTCTTGAAGTGGAACTGAATCTATTTCCATGAATGTATGTTTTTTTTTCTGAGCCGTACAAGTTCAAAAAGATCCTTCTACATAGCTGAAGCCTGCTGTATGTTTAAAACATTAAACAGGGTGAGGGCAAACTTATAGGATAAGCAAATACTGGGTTTTCTGACAACCTTTTGGAAAATGCAGCCAAGTACATATTTCTGCTTCAAGAAATTACTACGTGCAGCAGCCTTGATGTTACAGTCATTTACCTTCCCCTGCACAGAATCTCCTTTTCAGTCTAGCTTTCAGTTCCCTACTGTTGCATCTCAAAACTGTAGCCAAACTGGGTAGTGCTCAGGACAAGTACCTGGAGATCTCCCTCTTATGTTTTTGCATGAGGTAGGTAGGGAATCCAATAAGAATCAGAGGTGGCCAGAGGGGAATCCCAAAGCTTTCAAATCCTGGGATCCCTACGCTGAGATTTCAATCACTGGTCTTGAATTTGAACAAACAGGTCAAAGACACTCCCTGTGAAAACCTTTTAATTTAATTAGACATCCTCATGTGATTAAAACTCTTTGATATAGTTTATTAACAGTTTCAATCCCCAATTAACATTTTGCCATTAAAAATTTGGACATCAGTCTCTGACCCCACCTTTTTTTTTTTTTTTGTTAGGGAAAAGATCTCTCTTGTATTACATGTAAAGGCTCAGAAAATGATAAAATTATGTTATCAATGGAAAAGTTTGCCTTTCTTTTTTTTTTCCCCCCAGTGTGGACATTGGAGCATACAGAGATTATTAATTGAATAAGAACTGTGTCTATGCTTATAAGACCCTTGTTATGAGGATTTCAATTGTCACTAATCTCTTAAAAAAAAAAAAGAAAAAAAAAAGAAAAAAGAGGCAGTAGATAACTATCACAACAGGACCACAGGTGAAGTTATTGAAAAGCCATAGAGTTTAAGTCTGAAGATCAATGGTGAGCCCTAGCACAAGATTTATGCCCAGTGAGAATCTACATATTCTTGTAGTCCCAGGCATCCTGGTGAGATGCTGTAAAGAGAACCAGGCACAAAGTCAAAATCAGATTAATTTCCTTTCATCTTCAAAAGTAGCATGGTGTCAACTTCACCTTGAGCTAAAATTTGTCCTCTGATCTGATAAAGTCATTATTTGCCAATAAAATATGGGACAATTCTGCTACTTGCTCCCCCACCCCTGCTGTGCACGGAGGCACTCTGTCTTCAGCTACAGCTCATGTGGAGTTGTACCTTGGTGTGAGAGCAGCTTTGATTGCAAGCAGAAGCTGCTGTGTTACCTGAGATGATACCTCTGATTAACTGGCTGGTAGTTGTGGCCATAAAGGGCTTGACATCACAAATTAAGGGCAGTGTTTCACTCTCCTTCTGGAATCTGCTGCCATTTGCTGACTGCATCCCAGAATTAAGTCTTGTTTGTAGAAGTTGCCAATAAGAAGAATAATTAGGCATCTGTCATCAAGTGAGACTTAATAAAAGTGCACCAAGAACTGATGGTCAGGCTGATTTTCAGTCAGAATTAGAAAAATGATTGTTACAGGTGCTCATCTTTCCACTTGCCTCATGTTTTCAAGTGCAGACCCTCATCTCATGATAAGGAAAACCCTCCCTCAGGCAGAACAGCTGACAGCAACTCTTTAATCTACTGATTCTGATCCCAACAGCATTATAAGTGAAGGGGAAAAAAACAAGTGCTTTTGACCCTTGGCAAACTGAGCTGCAGTATTTACCAGTATTTTAAATTATTATCTTTTGAAGGATTTAAGTATGAGCAGGTATTTATGTAAATGATGATTCTTTAATTTGTTTAATAGTGTTGGGTTTTTTCCCTTCCACCTCATTACTCATTTCACTATTTTGCTTGTGACATCCAGCTGTGATCCAGGTTTACAACCAGACAGTGTTTTTACTGAAGTTCAGTAGCATTGTATCTAATAAAGTCCAATAATGATGTTTGCATTTTCTGTGTGTAAAACTTGCTTGAAATCAGGCTGCATGCGCAAGCTGAAATAAGTGACAGAGGAATGTAATGACAAAGACAACCTGAATGTGTTCAGTGAAATAAGCAGCAAGGCATGTTGGAAAATAAAGAAGACTTCTAACTACAATAAATTACTGCTTAGAGAAAATGCCTTTCAAAGTTACTTTTAATATTTGTAGTGGGCCTATATATAAAGATTTTGTGACAAAACACATACGTGTTACACATCGAACTGAATGTGTCCCCATATCCCAAATAATATCAGGCTGTATATCATATAGACAGTGTGTGCCCAAAATAGAGTAATAGCTCTGAAATAGCTTATTTGTAACTGGTGGTGTCGTTATAACAGAGGTTGCTGGGCTGTCATTTTGTGTTCTTTTACCTGAACAGCAGGAATTTCTTTGTTTGGCCAAGCTTGCCTTGGAGCCACAGAAAGTGCAGCTCAGGAGATCGTGTGACAAAAGCAGCTCCACAATATTTTTTAGTGAACCTCCAGCTGTGAGGCATATCAGGGGCTTGAGCATTGCTGCTCGTCTGTTGTGTCCTGAGGTGGCCCCAAACAAGCTCTTGCAGGTCTCCAACACCACAAGACTTTCCAAACAGAGTTACTCCTTGCTACTTGTGTAAGTCCAAGTCAGGCACGGCCACGGTGCATGTTCTGCTCTGTTGTGTTCTAAATCTGATTTGGCTCCCTACACCACTTAGCAGTGGATGTACAGGAGCAAGGTGAGCAGGCAAGGTGGGATCCATGCTGCTGTTCCAGGAGCCATTCAGAGGGACATTGCCATGATATCCCAGGTCTAACAGCTATGCTGAGCTGTCCAGCTGCTTGTGTCATAATCGAACCCAGTCATCACGGTTAACTTTTTGGCGAGGGTTTTTATTCTAATACCCAGTTTTGGAAAGTAACATAAATATTAATAGCAGCTGATTGTTGTTGTGCTAATGTGACCAGACTACTTTTCACTCCCTTTTACCAGGAATATTTTCAAACTTTAGTTTTCAGAGAAACCCAAACTGCTGCTGCCCAGAGAGATAGGGAATACAACAGAGGATATGACCTTTCTGAATGTTTTCTTATCAGGCAGCATAAGTACTGTATGTCCCACTAAGCTGCTTCAATAGAACCTTGTCAAGTTATCACATTACTCGACATGTTGCTGATAATGAATACATAAAGGCTTTAGATATTGAGGACTCGGAGGAAATAAATAAGATTTACTGAAAAACTGCTCAACATATATCCCAGGGCCATGGGGTTTTTTTCCATGTGGATTGTGTGCTGCCTTTAGCTCCTTAGATAAATGGGACGATGCAAGAGTTTCAGCTTGTTGAAATGTAAAGTGCAGATGTGAGCAGATAAATGAAGAAAGTAAATGGTCATCTATCTCCATTGTGGAGAACTCAATCACATTGTAACCGTATCAGTCGTCTTCTCCAAAAGTGCCTGATATTTTCCTTTTCTACTACCACATGCTCCTCTAGCTCTGGTTGATATCTGCAATATCTTTTCTTGTCCTGTATTCTTATGAGTGTTGAGTGTTGGGGAAGAGTTCATATTCATCTTTGCAATTTTGCCTTAGATCTCTTCTGGTGACTTTGAGGAATTAAAGCAACAAACCCGAAAAACCAAAATGCAGTAGAGAGAACCAGGATCAACAGCATTAACCCCTTGTGTTGCTGTGGTAGGAAGTGGCCTTCAGGCTTAGGAATCAAATAGCACTTGCTGAGAGGCTGCCCAGATTTTCTCAGCTGGTTCCCTCCCCAGCAGGAAGGGAGCACACGGGATGGGAAACTCCAGGTGCTGTTGACGAGGAATAGGGTGACTTACCCCCTCACTCCATTTCTGAAATGATGCACTGGTAGTCATGTGGCTTTGGAATGGTTTTGGTTAATTAATTCCATGTTCTCCCTGGGTCTAGGAGGCTGTGTGTCTCCCATCTGTCCTGAAAACAGCCTGACACTGGCCGAGATTTCACGTTTGCTTTATTAGCAGTCTCCCAGTAGAGTTGGGCAATAAGAGCTGACAGTGTCGACATGATTTGTTGCAAATAAGCATCTGAACTTTGGATGCAGCTTTTGATAGCTATCAAGGATTTATTCAACAAGAACTGTTTGTGAGCCTTTGACTGTTGAAGGTAAATTAATACCTCTGAATCTGATCTCCACAAATTCTGACTTGGAAGAGCTGTAAAATTCATGACAGTTATCTTCTTTACTAAAAATACTTGATTACGTATTTATTTATCTCTGCTTCAAAAATATGCATTCTGTTGCCTGTCTAATTCCTCATTTTTCATGTTTAGATTAAACGGATCAACTCCTATAGAGAAGATGACTTTGAGATTTACTTCAAGTTTACTCATTTAGTAGACTAGTGTATGCTTTAAGCATAGAATAATAAACTATTATTTCCCCATTTTAAAATGACTCCAAGCACCTGCAATTTACTAACCTAAGAAAAGACACCCATGGAAGTTGTTCTTTATTTCCATCCAATGCCCCGCGTGCCGTCTTTCTCCAGAAGACTGTGTTTTCATTCTGGGCTCCTGTTGTACATAAAGAGGAGACATTCTTACAGCTGGTATCTTGGCTGGTTGAGACTTTTTCTTGTGCTTAAAGTCACCTCTCGTGTTAGACTGATCAGGAGGAAGTGGGAAGCACCGCTATGGCACAGTGGCTCGCAGTGGCTGTAAGCAATGATATCTAACAATGCCCTGAGGAGCTAGTTAAAAAGTGCCTCTCACACTCAGGAAAGAGCTTTAATGGAGCTGCATTAGAAACCTGTCAGTTGCTTGTTGGGCAAAACAGAGGGTTTTTTTTGTGCTGTAAGGATTATTGAAGCATTTGTTACACAGTAATTTGGAAATCATAATAAAACATTTCTAATTTTGCTTCCCCCAGCAAACAACTAATGGATCTAGTGCACAGGAAGAGCAGACAGCATGCTATAGAGCCGTGGAATCTTGCTCATGCTCCTAATTGGGAGGGCAGGGGATAGAAGCTGTAGCTATTTTTTTCTAAGTGTCCTTCCCAGAAACAGATTTTTCAAAGGCAGAGGTAGGAAATAACTTGGTAACTTTTCCACTTGCCTTAACCTCTTGGTATGCTTGTACAAATAGATTTTAGTGTTGTTCAAATGGCATGTTAAATGCTGATGAAGTGTCAGAACTCTAGTAGGTGACTTAAATGTTGTCAGTACTGCCCTGTAACAGAAACCTTGGTGAAATGGTAACACACAAATAGAGATTAGATTTTACAAAGTCTTAAGAGGGGGGCTGGCAAGAAGTGCTTTGTGAAGGACATTGCTCAGTGACTCTCTGCAGTCTTACATGGTCAGAGAGAAATGAGTATACTTAAAAAGGAAAAGAAAAAAGTGATTTGTTTTTCCAAACTGTCTCTTTATGCTTGCTAACATGTCTCTTTACCACATTATGGTCTCCGTCATGATTTCTCTCTGGAACTGGAGAAGTGGAAATGTGATCCAAAAACTGTGCACAAGCTTTTTGTAACTGTGATGGAGCTGATGTTGGATATTTTTAAGTCCAGCTACCCAAAGATTCATTTTGATATTCTTCAGTTAAACTTTAAATGCAGATCTATAATTAAGAAAAAACCACCCAAAAACCTGATACCACCACACCATAAATAGCCTCACATCAAAAAATAGAGAAAGTAATGAAGTGGGATGGTTTGCTGAATTTCAACCTTAAGTCATAGTTAAACCTGATCACATATGACTGAAAATGTCAACTGTTATTTTTTTTGTCTTTTTGTGGAATTGGCATTCCCACTCACCCAAAATGTCACAGGCATAAGGATAGAGTAATGATGAAAGTGTGTTAGAGAACTCATAAATCTATGGAATGGATCTGCAATTGAAAATCCAGAACACTTAGCTGCATCTGAGCAGAAGCTGGTACACCCAAAAATTTTAGTAAAGTTCTCCTTTAAAAACGTTTTTCCAACTCCAAACATGAAAGAACCCTATCTCTGGAAGATATTTAAAAAATAGTGATATCTCTTTCTCTCTCTTTGTTTGTTTTTTTTTTTTTTGGTCAGCTAAGAAAAAATTGATTTATTGCACCATATATTCCAAATGATATTTGCATGCAAACTTGCTTCCATGGATTTTGTGACCAAGATGAAAATTATCTTGTGTTCTCCATCTATCACACTGACTGGAACAACCCTTGATGAGCTAGGGCTTACATTGTTCAAGCCTGGATATTAGGTGAGCTGTAGTATAGTTTGAGTCATAGATTTGAGCACGGAAAACTGTGGACAGCATGATTTTAGCTTAGGAGGACATGAACCCTTTGCTTCAAAGGGAAAAGCATAAATACCTAAGATTAAATCTCTAAAAAGCAGTCGATGGCATAAGGGACAAAATTAAAATCTGAGACTGGGAACCCTACAATTTCTGACCAATACAAAATCGCTGCTGTAGAAGAGCCTTTTATGTATTTTAGATTCAGAACTCTTTAGCTGATTTTGTCATTCAGATTGCAGTCCATATTTTGCAGTATGGAATTCCAAGAAAGTTAGACTTGAAAAACTTGAAATTATTCTCTTTCCCCACTTGCTTATGATTCTATGTCAAATATAAAAGTGAAACACAGTGTTGGATGCATTTATTTTTTCTGTTATTTTCAATATATGCTGTTAAACAGTGGCTGTTAAGCTAACAGTGCAACATGTGACAGAATCCAGGAAAATGGAGAATGAGAAGGAAGTCTGGACAGAAAAGATCAAATGCCAGACTTTATTTTTGAATAGCAACACACATTAGAGATTTCTTTAAGAGCCCATTGTGGCAGAGAGGAGGAGGAGAGGAAGATAGAAGGCCCTGGAAGAAAGTGGAATCAAGTTTCTGAAAACTGCAGCCTTTACAAAGGATGTCCTTTAGATACAAATAACGTGCAGGTTTATAAAAGAGAGAAGTGGGTTTAGAATTAGGAACTCAGAATACCAGTGAGCGTCCAACAATGAATCTTAGCAAAGAAAAATACCTGTTGCTGTAGGAGCTCCAGTTGTGCCTTGAAAGTACAATGGAGAAAGGACAGAAGCGAAAAGACAACTGTTCTTCTTTCTATTCAGGAAAGGACTGGCTTTCCCTTCTGACAACTGTCATCTCAGTTTGTGCAGTGCAGCCCTTCATGAGACCTGGAAGGATGCTTGATGGTAAACTGTCTTCAAGAAAGAACAGTTCATTACAAAAAGCTTTAGAATTTGGGCCTCCTTAACAGCCTTTCAGATAAAAGGGACAGACCAGTCTTTCTTACATGATGTAAGTAAGAGTGTGATCACTGAATAGATCTGCAGGATGGCCACAAGGACAGAGATTTATATAAGAGCTTTAAGAAGAGAGGTTTATAATTAATTAGTCAGCGGTGAATCGGTGGAGCATTGGGAAGGAGAAGTAAAGGAGAGACCCACAGTGCTGCTTGCAGGTTAGTCTGAAGTGAAAGCTCTTGGGGTGTGGGCCAGACTGACAGAGTTCTGCTAAAAGGAAAGAAAAAGCATTAACCTGTGTTCATGCCTGGATTTAATTGCACAAGACACTGCAGGACCTAAAGCAAACCAGTTGGGACCTAAGGTACATCAAGTAACATTTAACCAGTTGTATGTTCTTTTTATGACTTCTGTTTGTGAGGGAGATAAATGCATGTCTTAGGCAATAAAACATTTCCCCTGATTATAGCAAATGGTGTTTCTTTTCCCTTGTGGGATGTAATAGGAATATCAATGTTTTATATCTCTTATTAAAAAAGCCCAAGTTTGATAAAAAATGAAACACGTTTGGTAGAGTTGTTATCCCAGGTAAGGAAAAGTACCATTATACAGTCACAGGCACAGAACTGTGAGTGCAGCAGATTCCCTTACTGTGAATCCAACAAACTTCTGCATACTGCACCCGAAACCCTGACAAGCCTGGAAAGAAAGGAGAGTGACCAGGCTTTCATACAGACCAATAAATCTCTAAGCAAAGCCAGGTGATACCTTTTATCAAAGGGAAACACTGTCTTCATAAATGCAGCAAATGGATTTTTAAATTGGGACACAGTTATATAAGGGGAGGGGTAGAGAGGAAAGGATCTGAGGGAGTGAGAAAACAGAAGAGAACCAGCTCAGGAAAATAATCCTGGGAAGTGTGTCCAATTTTTCTAACATTTCTAATCACCAAGTTCTCCACAGTTGTGTGGGCATCTGTGAAAGTAGAATTGGTCCCCAAAAGAGTTTGAATAGCGTGCTGAGCAGATGTTTTATTTCAGAAATGTAAATATGTAAAGTGGTTATGCCAAAATATTTTCTTTGATGTGGGATAATAATATTAAAAGAAAGGGGGAGGCAAGCTTGCCTTTCCCTTCTGTGTAGTGAGCTGCAGTTTTGCATTTAGTGGTACGGTTTCTGGGGGAAACCTTTTCAAAGCCTGCAGTTTTCAGGGACTGAGCTCTTTTCCCTTTCTGTGTTGTGGCAAAACTAGACTCTCCCAACATTTGCTTCCTGTCTATACAGCAAAGACACCTGTGCTTGTGCAGCCAAAAGCCTGCCAGCTTGGGAGTTTACCTTGCAGGAGGAAACCTCTCCCTTAGAGGTTTCCCCAAACCATTCCCTCTGGGTGGTTTGGAGCAAGGTCCTCACCTCTGAGATACACACCTGCAAGTGCAATGCTCTCATCACCAGCCTGCTGTGCTGGTGCTTCTGGACATTTCATCTTGGGCTTTAACAAGCAGACATTTTCAGAAAAAGGCAGTGAAGAATTGCCAGTGTTTCTCCATGAAGACAGCTCTCCAACACCCTAGAAATGTTGTCCCTCATTGCAGGAAATAAGAATTTTTCTTTGTGCTTCTAGGGGTGCATGTGCTATGTTTGGCAAGTTCTGCATGTTCCTTGACTTCCCAATCCTGCTAGCAGACTGGCTCCTGCTGCTTCCCAGGACACTGCTTACCTGATTGTAATATACAGCTAGAAGCAGACAAGCAGACGTTTTGTGTACAGTGATGCAGTGTTTTCATGGCTCCCTACTTCTGAATGGAGGGGCTTAATGTGGTTTGAACTGGGATTTCGCCTCAAAACTATGGCAGAATAGTTTTCACATTTAATTCTTGTGAAATAAGACATGTTGTAGTGGGGTTTTTTGTTTATTTGTTTGTTTAGGTTTTTTTTGTAGAATTGCATTTATAGCAGACATGGAGGAATTTTTAAAAAAATAGCATGTTAGCTCAGTATTGAAAGAGATCATGACAGAGTTTGGTTAGGGGCTGTCTGGGATGAAGCACATGCAAAGGCTGAGAGCTGGGCTGATGGCAACTAGCTCAGGTTTGGCATTTCATGATGATGCTGTCCTTTGGGAGAAGTCCAGCAGGCTGTAAGAGATTTGAGCCTGCCAATACTTTCTCTGCATTGCTTTTTAAGGTCTAAAGTACAATATAGTTTTTTTAAAAAATTGGATGGAATCTGTGTTTTATGGAATATGCATGAAGTTCAAGGAACAGATTTCAGGCTTTGTGCATTGGCATGATTTATTTTATTTCATGTTTTATGTACGCATAGAATTCAGTGTACTGTGATTTTACACGTGTTCAAGTTTACATTAACTATAAATGTGGCCTCAGAGTGTTTATATGCAATATATTGAAGCCTCTCAAGTTGACAATTACCAGGGTGTTTCTCATGCTACAGTACAATTGCGAATCACAATTAGTGCAAGATAGATTTGTGTAAATTTTGTTTATCTAGACTTGCAAACCAGCTCATTGAGTTTATCTCTTGTCATGTTTTCTGCTATGCCAGTTGGAAGTTGTTCATTGGCAAAACTTATGTCTTTTCTAAGAAGTCTGTCTTCCATTTTTCTGAAAATGAATAATTGCTTCCTGAAGATTAATCCCACAAATGTTTATATTTAATAAAGTTACTTCTGACCTCTAGTTTCATGGGATTTTGCCAGTAAAAAATGGAAAACCTTACAGAACTTGAAAATCCTACAGAAGAAACCACAGGAATAAATTTTGACATCTAGAGATGACACAGTTATGCAGAAGTACGGAGACTGGTTTTTTTTCAGTTATGTTATTAAGTGCTTAAAGTTATGCTCAGCTTCATCCCTCCCCTCCAAATTCCAGAACTGAGCTAAACTAAATTTTATTGTATTTTTAAAAATACCGTGTTTTAATGTACATCATAATTTTCAGGTGGTCTAGCCTCCCTTTGAAATACTAGTCCCCTAAACTGTGGCAGTGATAACATGCATTCTAAGAGAACATACCCTAAGCTGCAGGCTTTAATGTATTTTACTATACACAGTTTGAAGGGTATTTTTTTTTGTATTTTAAAAGATAACCCCATTTGTTAGCATTTTTGCACATTTAAATACCTGCAAAAGTCTAGGTGACAAACCCCAGCCCTTTTAGCCGTATTAATTTCTCACAACGTCCTTGAAAATGCCTTGTAAAATATTTACAGAATAAAAGGGATGTAATGTTTTTGCAGGGTTACTAAGCCTCTAGAATTCACCAGGACTGTTTAAACACTGGAACTTTGCCTTCAGACCGTGTGTGTACCTATAAATGCCGAGATAATGCAGGAGACTGGGCGTGACATCGAGGCAGTGCCACAGCTACGGCAATAAAGTCACCTCAGAGACTGGAGGTTTGGTGGTGCCTTTGCAGTCACATCAGAGTCACGACAGATCATGGCCCATCTGCAGTCACAGCACACCACAGGCACTTCACATTCATGATGTAGCACACTCACCTATTAGGATGGTCACAGACAAGCCACAGCATCATTACTTACCCTCTAGTAAAATTTTAGTTGCATCACATAGTACTCGTGTCATCCTATGGATTAGAAGATTTTACTCTAATTTTTGCTCCTCTGTAAATAGAGTCAATAGTGCCAGGTAGGAATATCCTCCTGTATAAATCTGTTGTATTACATGTCAGTTCTGGTTAGGTTTACAGAAGAGACATTTCTATTTCAAGAAGTCTAAAGAATACTACAGTGATTTTTTTTGTTGTTGTTCTGTCTCCATTCAGATTTTCTTTTTGTTTGTTTAAAAGGAAAAAACCCCTCACGGCAAAACATATTATTGGAAATTGCACGCATTATAATCATTGGTACTGAAGTCCCGAGGTAGAACATTGATATTTTGCAATTTTATTCAGAATTTAGAACTAACAGTACTATATCTAAACATTTTGCATGTTTATTAAAAATTAAGATATACCATCATTTTTTCCTTAGAGATCTTTTAAAACATTTATCATTGGACAGTGCCCACCAGAATGTTTGGTGTTTTAATGGCAGTGGAACTTTCACTGGCTACAAGTTCTGGAATATCAGTATGACTAATATTTGAACCACACACATTCGACCTAATTTAGGATTGCATTCCTTTATTTTTTCTTGTAAGTACATGCAAAGATGAAATAGCTCCACACAAGGTGTGTACGATGTGCTCTGTCTCACAGTGTCCATCTGCTACAGGAGATGTGACATCTATAGATCAAGCATTGTTTTTTTCAGCTTGGGGTTTTCTTTCGGCCTTGCAATGACTTTATATCAATCTGTGGCTGAAATTTTAGGAACTCAAGTGTTGAGAAATCAGGATAAAAGTAAATTTTCCTGTTTTTCAATGTAACTAGTGCACAGAAAGTTATCCAAGGGGAGCAGGATGTGCAGATTCAGAGCTTGTAGTGCATTGAAACAGGGTACTGAGTTGATAAGAAGAGATGGAAAGCATGTGTTTTCTGGTTTTTAATTCATGTTGAAAGCTTGACACTAGTAAGCTGAAGCTGCAAATATACAATATCACATCTGACCCTCCAGAGTTCCAGCAGGCACCTCAGCACCTCTGTGGGCCACCTGCTTCAAGGGTCGTCTCTACCTTATCTTTCCTGACAACAGGCAACATTTGTTTTCCAATAGCATTTTTTTTTTTTTTGTATTGACTGCATAAAGTGAAACACAGTTTCCCTGGCAAAGTCACAGACAGTTGAGAAAAACAGTGATAGCCTTTGTATAAGGTTTCAAAATCTTCTTAAAAATGTAAACCAGAGCAGCATATCTGTTAGAGCTCCACAGGACAGGATAAAAAATTCCTAGAGAAAGGTCATCCTTCTTTACTAAATTGCACAGATCTTGGAAGTCGTTCTGTAGAAGCTGATTGCATTGTGATGAACCCAATTTGTGGTGTTGCTCTTTAAATCCTGTAGGATTTTCCAAGAAGTTTGCTGTTCAGTGCAAAGAGCCCAGTTGTTGTTCGCCCCGAGTGTGAGGGTTGCTCTCGCCCCACGCTCTGTTTCCCCATTAATGACTGGGTTTTCACATCCCTTGCATCTGTCCCAAGGGAGGAGCTCGTGGGAACGAGGGGGCAGGTCATTCTCAGCGACAGGCTCCTGGCTCGGCATCCTGCTCCTGCCAGAAATCTGTCTGAGCCTGAATCTGGCAAAGTTTAGGAAGCAGCGTTAAATGCACCTCTTTGTTCCAGGCTTCCATTAACGGCAGGCACAGGAATTTCACTTGGCAATCGGTATCCTGGCTACCCTTTTCAGGGTTCTTCTATAGCTGTTTCAATAGCTGGGAGGGGCAGGGAGCAGTTTCTGTGGAGATTTCAGTCAGAGGTGCATGATGTAAACTGTGCCCAGGTACTGCGATAATTTCCCTCAACAATTTAAATCCATGTGTGTGTATATATATATATATATATATATATAATATTGCTTGACTGGTTTATAATTTAGTTTAAAAATAGAGCATTTAGTTTATATAATTTTAGAAAAGTATAAAGCCTGAAAAATAGGCAGTGGAATAAGATCTGTGTGCAGGAGCACTTTGCAGACTTTTTATCATGGTGTGTTTTCCTTTATTACTTCGGGTAAGTGCTATAACTCAAAAGTAAGGAGAGCGTAGATACTTTTGAAAACAAAATTTATTGTTTAGCCTTAGGAACAAATGTGAGAATTGGGCATTTCATGTCAATTCCCCTTTATTTCCCTTTACAGAATATGCTCTGGATTTAGATGCTGACTTCTGTAGTCAAAATGCGTTTAAGTTTCTGCAGAGGAGATTTTCCTATAGGCAGAAACACAGTAGTATTTCAATACTGGACAAAAGCTCTGAGGGTGCCAGCCCTGCCTTGGGCATTAGCTAATTCCACTGCCAGGAGGAGTGCTGCTTTAGCCCTTTTCAGCAGGGAGATGATGTCTCACCCAGCAGGCAAGAGAGCACTGCCTGTCGGAAATTTGCTACAATGTGGAGTACACTGGGGTCTAGGCATTAAAAGAGACCCTCATGGAATAGCATTTCCAAATTCTGAGCGATTTTGTCCATTATGTTGTTATTTGCTCGTGTTTCACAACTGCTGGGTCCTGTTACCTGTGCACTTAGTGCTTTCACCTCAAAAGCTGCTGCTGCTGAAGCCAATGCGAGTTACTTTTGCATATTGTTGTTGCTCGCTTACTCTGCTGTCACTTTGGTGCATTAAAAGGTGTTCATGCATGAGCAGCACTTGTTCTATTGCCCTGCACGTGTGTTTGTCAGCATAAGGTGCTCTGACCTAACACAGTGAGCACTGAGAATAAAACCCTAGCTCATATCTCTGGCTAGATAGGAGTCTTACCATTCCACATTCCCCAGTGTGCCTATCGAGCAATAAATGGATAATTCCTTCCAGCTCTTGTGGCTGGACAAGATCCTGAAGAGAGTGTGGAGAAGGAGAGGGAGAAGATGAGACAAATAGGGGAACTTCAATACTGCTGGTGTTGGCAGAGAGAAAATACCACAGGTAGTGCTGAGACAGAGGTCAGACAAACAGGAGAAGTGCTTAAAATTTCCATGATGCCGAGGAGCTGCTTGAACTTTGTTGTGTGGGTAGCAGAAGAGTCAAGTAGGAAGGAATGTGTCTGGGTGGCAGTGGGTTGGCATGTCTGAAGTGACAAGTGAGCAGCTAAGTTAGTGTTTTGATCACTTAGGGTGGATGGAATCAATTTTGTTTTTTTCTAAAGTTACAGGGAAATTGTTTGGAAAACAATGCATCTCCTGCAACTCCTTTTCCAGCTTAAATCATAAAAGAAATCAGAGAACAGGCCCTTGTATTGTACTATTTCCAATATAACTTAAACTGCAGAGCATTTGCGTATGTGACAAATCCTCTTGAGATTGTGGCAAAATTGTTCAGAATCCAGTATCTTTCAATGTCTTTAATCTTGAAACATTCACCCATCAAGACACAACTGCTGAAATCCCAATTTCTCACCATGCTTGCTTCTTCTTTTAAAGAACATTTTGTCCCATGTCCTACTGCTTTTTCAACAGTTTTTTTTTGTGAACATTACCTTGTCCTTGCATCACAAGAGAATTGCTTTGCCTAATTCCCCAAAAACATCCCTTCCCAAAGTTTGATCCCATCCCTACTGAGTGCAGGTACTCCGAGGATCACAGTATGAGGAACCACTTCTTTTAGTCTGTGCTTGTCAAAGATATTGTGCCCAGTCCTACTGAGTTAAATTTTTGGTCACATTTGCCCCCAGGCTGTGCTGTCCTGGATTTTTCTGAGGAAGAAGGCCTCGTGTCCAGGATAAGGGATTTCTGTAAAGGATCCCAGGTGTTTAGCAACCAGCAGCTGGGACATTTCTTACTGCATTACTCACCACTGGCTCATGCCTTGTTAAAGACAGAGTATGGTTCAAACTCTCTGCCAAGACTTTTAAACCTTTCTGTTGACACGTGCTGTCTGCTTTGGGAATGTGTTTTCCTGTGCGAGTGAGTGGGATCTTTCATTGTGCCCTGTCACAAGGAGACAGGAATCAGACTGGGAGCCTTGTGGCTCTGGGAGGCAAAAGCTTCGGAAGAGCCTGGTGAGAACTGCAGAACACTTGGCTGGGCTGGCACTAGCCTTTCCACAGAATGGCTCAGCAAAGTGCCAGTCTGCTCCTTGTTGGAGGAAGGAAGATAGAGAGAGACATGGGTGTGTTGCCATTGTGTCTACCTACCTGAGTTAAAAAATGACAGAGATATTCTTAAATGGCAATACTTCTATTTCACTAATTTCAAAGAATTTGGGGAGGTTTCTTCTTTTTAACTCGCTGGTACCTGTTTTAGATTGCTTCTTTTACTAATTCCTTTGCTGGCTAAAGATGGTAACAAAGCTTTTTACATAAAGCAAGCTGTCTTATGATGTGATTTTTGCTTCTTCTGAGTTATATATTTAAATTATTAATAAGTGTTTTGAGTTAGGATAATTGAAACATTTCATCACTACATATTTAATCTTTAGATTTGAGATAGAATCTGGGGAAAGAGTTTACATCTAGACCTAATGGCATAAACATATCCTTGCTTTAATTGTCAGAAAATAGTTTCATAATTTCTGTTTTAGTGAGTCTTCAGTTATACACACATTTAGCAACCTTTTTATTTGATCAAAGGTTGTATGTGTGACAATGCAAGTGTCTTGTTACATGCATTCCTATCCTCTTCAATTTCATATCATTTCTGTAGGATCTCAGTCTAAAGGATTTTTTTCCTATTGTTCTTTGGGCTTAATTTTGCTGTGGAAAATCAGGCTCTGTGCTCTTTTTGTTTCATACCCTGTCATTTAGAATCAGACAACAATAATTCTGGAATAGGAATGTGCTTTCTGTTATCTGGCTGATTTTGATGGATTGTCATGCGTCGGTTTGACTTTGCAGGGGTTGAACGTAGCATTTAAATGTTTTGAGCAGTTAACTGAACAAACATGCAAGGGAAACTAGAGAGAAAGGTCACTGGCACAGTGTTTGGTGAACAAAGCTTTGCAGGTTTTTTTTCGTTGTTTGTGAGTTTGTTGGTTGGTTTTTCTTTTTTTAAACTTGGGAAAAGCTTTGAAAGAGTGTATTGTAACACAGTTTGCAGATTGCTGAATTATGTACTGTACACATGGTTAACGATTTATGGGGCCATGAGTTATTTAATCGGGTAATGCATATGCTTTGTACGACAAGCAAGCAGATGAAAACTCTGAATGGAAGAAATTGCTCATCCTTTGGATGACACACGTTATACGCTATGTTATCAGGAAATAATATGACTTTTTCCAGCCAGAAGCTGTCATTTCCAGTGGTCATTGTCTCACCTGAAGATATCAATTAAGCATAAAAGTGTAATAAACAGTGACTTTCATTTGGGGTGTGCTAAACAAGAGCAAGGCAGAATAGAGAAACCTCAGGTCTCTGGCATCAGGGTCTTGTGTTGTCATTGTTGTGAATTCTTGTTTTTTTGCAGAAAAGACACAGCCTACAACAAGGCACTTGGTTTTAATGCTGAAACTGAAATGTGTTCTTGCTGCAGAAATTTTAACCCTAATGAATGAGAAGTGGCAGATAGCTGTAACGATGTGTTGCAGCGTAGGATATAAAGGGTAAGGATAACCAAGGAAAAAGCATTGTACTCTTCGCAACAGACAGGGCTTTTTTGAAGTGTTGGCACAGCTTTCAGCACACTGGGGCTCCTAATTTGGGTTGGGCTGTGTTGGTTACATAAAAATAAAAGGAATAGAAAAGGAAGAAAGAGAATGACAAGCGTGATGAGGTAGGAAAATAAAGGAACCCATTAGAGGCAAACAAAGATAAGGTGCAGATGAGGGAATCAAAGCAAGTCTCAGAAAAGAGATGTGATTTGAGGATGAATTTTGAACTTTTTATAGTTGGGGAAAAGCCTTAGTCTTCAAAACTGTGTGGGACAGAAAGTGGGGAGTAGGAAGTTTAGATCAGCTCTGACTCTTCTGGAGAGAAGAAGTGGAGAGGAGATCTTGTTGCAATCTACAGCTTCCTCATGGATGGAAGAGGAGGGGCAGGCACTGACTTCTTCTCTCTGATAACTAGATACAGGACCCAAAGGAATGGCCTGAAGTTGTGCCAGGGGAGGTTTAGGTTGGATATTAGGAAAAGATTCCTCACCCAGAGGGTGGTTGGACACTGGAACACACTCCCCAGGGCAGTGGTCACAGCACCAGCCTGACAGAGTTCAAGAATTTGAACAATGGTCTCGGGCACGTGGTGTGGCTCTTGGGGTGTCCTGTGCAGGGCCAGGAGCTGGACTTTGACAATCCTTGTGCGGCCCTTCCAACTCAAGATATTCTATGATTCTGCTACAAAATGGCCCTGTCTTTTGACATGAGAGTGGTGGATCTGAAGGAGCAGGGTCTTGTCCCGCTTACTACATCTCGGTGTCCATCCCAGTAACCAGAGCCACAGATCAGATCAGACAGGAATGACAAGAAGTCCTTTCAGAGTAAAAGCAGAGGCGTTGTGTCACAAAGGCATCCCTAAAGGAAATAAAGCATTGTGACAGGCCTGGACCTTTCAATGTACCCTAGAAGAGTGCTCCAGTGGACCCTCGAGGGATGATCACACTCGAGAGCCATGGATATAACTAGGCATTCACCCGTCTACAAGCTGAGACAGTCTGAATGGCATGTTCTAGGCATGAGTAATGTAGCCAGAGCACTGCTGAGCACCTGTGCTCGTGTAGAAGGCTAGAAAGCTGCACTGGAGTGACTGACTGTCACACGTAGCCGGGATGATATGCTGCCTCTTCAGACATGCGTTCTTTCCCCTCTACTCAAAGCCTGAGGACACTGCAGAGCTTTCTTGAGTTGCTGTTCAAAGCAGGCTGAGTGTGCCCCCCTGGGTGAGTGGGAGATGAGAGGGAGCAGTGCAGACAGGCTCCTTCTCCTGCTGCAGTGTCCCCTCCATGCTCAGCTCCCTGGGCTCTGCCACGCTCCCTGCACCTTTCTGCGAGCAGCTCTGGTTCCTGACAATCCTTTTAGGTCAGGTTTTCTCTGAAAGCTGGAATGTTGTCTGGGAAGAGACGGAGATGCCCCATCCTGTCAGAATGGCATTGCTTCATGTGTATTCCTGGAATGGCTAGGCTCCCTTTATGTTCTTCGTAGAGTTGGGATTTATTTTTATTTAACTCCTGAGAAAGGATCTAGCTTTGAATTTTTCCCTGATTATGAAGATGTGTAAGTCTTCCTTCATGTTTTCCAGCATCTGACTTCAACAAAAGTCCCCTAAGGTATTCTAGTTACAAACTGGACTTTTGTGAATAATGGTGACTCAAATATTCCAAAGCAATTTTAATATTCCCTATATCCATCAAAGTACTACAGCTAGGTCCATTCAACTAGCTTCAGAAAGCCACGTGAAAATGCAAATGTTTGCTTTCTCAACCAGAACTGAAAAATACTAAGCATTTCTAAAGGAGAAACAGAACAGTATGTTCTACTTTCCTTATGTATTTTATAAAAAATGCATATATAAAAATGAATATAAATTCTTTTAGGAGAAATTGTTTCATAAAAGAAACATGAGTTTGCTTTGGCAAAGATGCTTATGATTTATGGTTTATTCTGTAAACTTAGCCAAACAATTTCCTTCTCCTTTATGATTGGAGAGCAGAGCTATCGGGGGCAGGGAGTTACAGGATGGCATCTGTTCTTAGAGCAAGAGAATTATGTTTATTCATGATTAGTTTATGCAGAAAATGCATCAAAGAGTTTATTTGAATTTTTGATAAATTTGCCTTGTAGAAAAGAAATATTTTTCTTAATTGGACCTTATAGGAAAAATCCCAGTAATGACAAATGCAAATGAGAAATAATCTGAATTTAAAGAGGCTTTTTTCCCAGAACCACTAGTACTCAAAGTAGGGTGAGGCCACTGTCTTTGCACTTTTTAATAAAATTGTGGCTTTTCTTCTCCCCTTTATTTCCATATGCATATTCCATGGTAGTACAGTAGTGGTTTAACATGTAGCTTCTTCATGAACCTTTACTGAAAGCAAGAGATAAGTTTATCAGTATCGTGCTCAGTAGCCTTCTTTCCCTGCTTGCTTTTTAGTATTGAATGAGGTTTTATAAAGCGCCACCAACCATGCCAGTTTTCCATATTTTTCACTCTATGTAAATTTTTGCAGAGAGGTAGGAAGAGCAAGTGAAAGATTGACACTGGTATCTCCTGAAATGTTCTCTGTTTTTTTTTTTTTTTAAGCAGCTCAATTTTCCTATAGCGTTGCCAAAAACGTAACAGATGATGTTTTCAGGATCAGAGACAGGAGATTGAAATGTTGCTAATGTCTGTAGCACTTAAGTCATAGAATTCTGTAAAGAAATGTGCCATGATTGATCTGATTAATCTTTTAGATGGGTGGTGAGAGAGAAAGAAGCTTCTCCACCGTGCAGAATTTTTATATTTATATAACTGCTGTTTAGACGCTGAGCTTGGGTGTCCTTGTAATATCCTGACACGGGTGACTTGTACTCGGCAATTCCAGCTGAATTGAGTGCTCTGCATCAGAAAGGAAAAGTTTTCTGTCTGGCTATAATAGAAACATTTTTTACAATTCTCTCTCAGGTGCAAAGTCCTGTGGGATCCTTTGGGGAATGTAAAGCAGTGTGGCACACAGGCATGCTGTCACTGTGCAGAACCTGTGCCCTTGCTGCAAGAGGGTTCTCCACCTTAACCCAAATTGAGGGGTCGTGGCCAAAAAGCTTCAGGTTATATCTCATCATTCTCAAGATTAACTGGAGTTTTGGATGAACATGGATACTGTAGCTGAGCTGGAGAAACTCTCATGCAACCAGCATTTGCCCTCCCATCCTGATCTGCAGCAGATTTGTGAGTCAGCCTTCCTTCGGTCTAAGAGAGCTACAAGACCTGGTGCTTGTGCTGAAGGATTCCCCAGCTTCTCACGGCTGTGCTGATGAAGAGAGCAGGTGCACCTTTTCCTGGTGCCACCAGTCATGACACAATTGCTACAGTAATTCTGGTTTCTCTTTGAAACTCACGTGAGCAATTACCTGCTGGTTATCTCGTGCAGAATTGGGTCTTTCCAGCCCTGTCTTTTAGCTTCAAAGGTGCAATACTTGATAAGTGGAGCTAAAGACATTTTCCTTTTCATGTAAATTCTTGTAAGTTCTCAGTCTCTCTGGGCAGGAAGCAGAGGGCAGTATTAATGTGTTTGTGTAGATACACATGCACACAATTCATTGTTTCTTTAACAAGAGCATGGAGCTTTAGCAAAGATGTAAAAAAGCCAACATATAACGCACTGCAACCAAGGAGCAGAACTGGTCAGGCATTGCAATAATATAGTTTTATTTTGGGAGGAAAAAGAAAAAAGATAATCCTGTTCTCTAAACTAGACAAAGAGCAACAAATAATTTTTTGCCAAAATTCAGAAAATTTAAATAATTTGATCAAGTCTATTTGGTCTTCTCTCTTTGGGAACGTGCTAAGTGAACACCCAGAACAACGTGCATGAATAATAGACTTCCATAGGGTCTGTGTTCCAACTGTTATTTGTTCAGTGCCTATAATGCCACACAGAACTTAAAGAACATTTAATACTACAATTAATTATATCATGTTGGAATAAATAATTTCCTAAATATACACTCTGTCATGGTGACCACTGATAAGGAATTTAATTTGAAACCCAGCTCTTGGCTTCTGAAAATCAGCTTTAACTAAATTGTCGCAGTCATTACATGTTGTAAAGCCTCTATATTTCACACTTCATTTTCTATCCAAATGGATGACAGCCTACTTCAAAGGGAAAGAAGTAAACCTGTGGCCAGAGTGTTCACCTGAGCAGCATGCTCTCCCCAGATCCTACGTCTGGCAGTTGCACGCATTTTGAATTCCTGCAGGTCTACAATTTAATTGGTCAAAAATCAAAGGGTGTCCAGTTGAACTTGACCTTATAACAGGGTCAGAGATTGGGGGCAGTGTTTGATGCTCCACCTTTCCTGACATTTCACTGTTGCACAAAAATGGGAAAGATGTTTCAATGAACTTCCCAGGCTGGAAATGTTAACCCCAAATATTCGGAGCTTGTGAACGTGAATTTTATATGGAAGAGAGGCAGTTTTATAGCCCTATTTGTGGGCCTAGTAGATGCTATAAGAAGTGAAAATAATGTGCTAGTTTGTACCTTTTCACAGTCTGTAACATCGACCCAAGTACTCAGATCCTCATTCAGCCACTGTAAAAGGTTTCAGTGTGTAAGAATTTGCCATGGGAAACATACAAATATTTCAAACTCCAGCGACAGGATCTACATGACCCTCAACATTGTCTTTTTCATGACTGGTCCAGGAAGACTGGTGATGTTCCTTGTTACACACACATCCGTGGGCAGTGGTCCCTGGGTACTTCCTCTGATTTTTTTTGTTTATGTGGAGATTATTGAGGGAAATGCTCAGAGGCAGAAGCTGGGAAGTGTTTGGAAGAAGACCAAAAACAGAGTTGGTCTGAATCTGAATGGAAATTTAAGGTTTGTTTGCTACCTCATTGCTTTGGACAGTTTGCTTTAAGTAACATCTTTTAAAGCAAAAGCATTTTTGGGTATATTCTAATCATGGATTCCTGGACAAAATGAATGGGTGTAACTGAACCCAGGGGCTCCAAACTCTTTCCTCTTTGCTCTCCTTTCTCTCCTACTCCCTTGGGCAGTCCTGGTCTAAAGTGAGCAGAAGGGAATCATGAAGCCTTGCTGAACTTTGAAGGAACAGTGAGCTCTGCCCCACTGTCCTGCTGCCTTTGCTGGTCCTGTCACCGGAGAGGGAATGCAGCAGGAATTTTTGCCAGTGGTGACATCGTAACTGAGGCAGTACTGTGTGATTGCATTGGCTTCATTTCAGCTCATGCAATATTTGTGTCAACACACAGAGCGTGCAGCTCACAGAAAGGGAGATGCCCTCTTGCTGTTGGAGATGTGCATAATGGCTATATAGATTGAATTTGTATGGGCACCCAAAAAAACCCTATGCATTTTTACTTTCTTCTTTTTTCTTTCCTTGAACCAAACTCAATATCTGGGGCTGTGTCACAGCAGATAACAGTGTTTGGGGGCCTCAGTGTCATGTACAAGTAATAAGAACATTGTCACTGTTTATCTGACCAGAGATTGGTAGTTCAATACCTTTCAACTTGACTGGGAAGGTAAGGTGCAAGAACTTTTAAACTGTGTGTTTTCAACAGGGGACTGATTTGAGCTGGTATTGGTGACACTGTTCATGTGTAAATGCCTGCTTTTAAAATCACTTGTGTTTAGATAGGACCCATTTGCTTTCTGTTGGAAAGAAACCAGAGGACATACATCTAGATAATCAGAAAATGAGTGTTATGGTAGAATATAGAATACTTAACGCTGTTAATCAGCATTCATGCTAAAAGCAGTAATGTACATTTTTAAAGTATGTACCACAGGAAGAAATTTTAAATATCTCTCATTTACAGGTAAAAACATGTTATTTTAAAAAATTTAAATTTTCTGCTCAGATTTATAGTCCCTTCTGCTTTACTCCTCATTCAGACTATTCATGCAAAACCTGAGGGGTTACACATGCTGGATATTCCAACAACAGATGCTGGATATTCCTTTACTTATCTATTTTTCATGTTTGTACCCAACACATTTGGTCATTTTCAAGCTATCACTGTGTTATTTGGCATAGCTTTCAAAAATCTAACCAACTAGGGGATGGAAAGTGCATTGTACAAAGTTGTCCTCTCGTGTACCCCCCCCTTCCCTCTAGCTGCCCATTTCACAAACAGGTTGATAAACCTGGCATGGCCCAGTATCATTATTCTGTAGCAGGTGTCAGTTGGGAGTTTTTTTATATTTCAGGATCCCTTGACCTTTCTTTTGGGCACACGTACAGTGTGTTAATGATGAGCAATGTCCACACATCAGCACTAATTCAAACTTGAGCTCTTCCAGAGTTTGAAATATGCATGGATAAAGTCTGTGCAGATGGTCCTGAATTTTAATATATAAAAGTCACACTAAAACAAAGTTAACTTCTAAAATTCTGCAATAAATCACAAAAAGCTGAATATGATCCTCTAGATGTCTTAATTAGATGAATTTCTTTCACTTAATCAGACGTTCAAAGTCAAAGGGACAAAAGACACTGCCTTTTTTAGTCACTAAATACTGAATAATGGCTTAGTGGTCAGAAGAGTTGGTCAAATTACTTGCTGCTATTCATGTTTATATTTGGTTGTATTCTTTTTTTGATTAAGTTGAAAATCACCGTTTCAATTTTTTTTATCAGACAGAATCAAGAATACACTTCATCAGGAATTGTAGTGATAGAACAAGGAATAATGGGTTCAAACTGAAAGAAGGGAAGTTTAGGTTAGCTATATGGAAGAAATTCTTTACTGTGGGGGTGGTGAGGCACTGGAAGAGGTTGCCCAGAGAAGCTGTGGATGCCCCATCCCTGTTCAAGGCCGGGCTGGATGGAGCTTTGAGCAACCTGGTTTAATGGGAGGTGTCCCTGTCCAGGACAAGGGAGCTGGAATTAGATGATTTTAAAGTCCCTTCCAATGCAAACCATTCTATGATTCTGTAATTCCTGCCAGCTGTATTTCCAGGCTTGCTGCCATCCAAGAATTTGGCATCATGGCCATCTGCACACGAATGCATTTAAGGAACGGTTAGTTTGCAATCTGACCTTCAAAGATGGGTAAATAGCAATAACCAAGATGATCCCCACAACCCAATTTTTAGGTATCTCAGATAGGAGCCAGCAGTAAGAAGGGCAGGGGTTGAGGACCCTGGGTATCCTCTGGGCTCGGAGAGCGGCACTGCACCCTGTGCGGGTTGCTCGGAGCTCAGCCCCGTGGGTGTCCCAGCTCACACAGAGCACATGGAGGCCGTCAGACTGGAGCAACCCGACTCTCAAAGACTCCTGTTTACCACAGGCACATGGCACTTTTAAGAAACTTCACATATGGCTAAATTAACAGGATTTTCTAATGAGGAAATTAGCAAATGTCCAGCTGCTTCAGGGTTAGCTCTGTGCTGAGTTCCCATGTTTTTTCTCCAAATCTTAGAAGTGTTATATTTGGTTTTAAAAAAGTGATTTGTTCTGGCAACTTCTCCAGATTTTTCTAGCTTTATTGAAAACAGCTGTGACATTTTTGATGAAGTGGGATGTCCTAGGTTTTGTGTGTTTGGTTTTATGTTTTTTAATTAAGACAGAGGTAGAGCTGGAGCACGGAAACATCAGTTGCAACTATAAAAAAAATTTCTAGAGAATGGGGAGGAAGAGAGAGCCCGAGAGCAAGGATTTACAATGGGGAAGTATTAAGATTGACTCTAGGTGTCACTGTGAGCTGTGCCTGTAATTCTGCAGCTCCATTTCCACTTTTATTCAATGACCCCCACTTTCCAGCCTTCTTCCTCCTCTCTCGTTCTCGCATCTCTCCCTCTCTGACTCTGTAACACACACACACGTGCATGCAGAGAAGTCTCTGACAAATAATAGCTGGAAGCAAGGAAATTACTGTGATCATTAGAGAACATGGCATTGATATAAATTAATAGATGTTTAATAAAAATGCTGATTAACTGAATAGTTATGATGTGTGATATCTCATTTCTGTGAAGCTCTGGAAAGAAAATGAGTTAAAAAAAGTAGCTCAGCTTTCTTTTGCCCATTTCAATACTTCTATAGGTGAAAGCAGAAGGCAAGCACCAAACAAGATACTCCTAGTTTTGCTGACTTGGACTGGGCAGGGCTGGATCTTTTTAGGCATTACAGATTTGATTGCAGGCATGAGGGGTTCTGGCAAATTTTGAAGCTGTACCCACCCACAAAAGCAACCTCTACCTCTTAATGTTTTCTGTTCACTAATATTAAGTTAACTTCCCAATTTATAATTTAGAACGCTTTCCTGTTAGATCCACTTAGAGAATACTAACTAATGACATAGAGCAACATCATTAAACACTTTAGTGCCTCGGGGTATCAGACTACAATGCATCCTGCAAAGTAGCACTTAGAGGCTGTATGAACATATTCTGTCACCTTGCAATCTTTTATAGCATAGCCCTGGGAATGTGCAGGGAGATAACATGCAGTGGAATAGAACAAAGTCTGCTGGAGTCACACTCTCCTTAATGTGAGGAATTATCAAGATGCCGTACGCTTCCCAGTTAGGTCCCAAACAGATGAACTTTTTTAAATGAGCAAATTTAAACGCCTTCTTATCACACATAGGCAGAACGCTGTTTTCATGGTGTTACTGAGAGTCTGATGTTACTTTTAAGTGACTTTGTGCAGTGATCAGTACTTTGGTCCTAATTAGTAAAAGTAGTTACTGCCTTAGATTTAAATCATAAACAGAAAAAATAGGTCATCTAATGTTTTAATTCACCCCTCTGCCAACCTGAAATTATTCCTTGCGGTACATATTCTAACCTTTTTCCTGCATCACTTTAAATTTCCTAAGCAGCTGTTTGCATGTCTTCATGGGTTTTTTTCTTCGGAGTTTGCTTTTTTTTTGCTGGAATTTAGTCGGGTTCTTCTGAAGGACAAAAGCAATTTTTAAAGCAGCTTTGTAGAACTCCATTTCCTTTTTGATTCGGGTTCCTCTCACAGTGCTGAATCTTGAGCTTTTGTAACATCCCATGGAAAAGGGTGGGCAATCTGCAAAGTACAAATTCTCCTGGTGAAGGTTGCTTGTTGCTAGATGGAATTTCTGAACCACCTCTCCTTGGTTTTCATCCTTGCCTTGCAGTGCGTCACACACTGAACGTTCAATATGGCGATGACTCCGAGATGCACCCTGTCACTAATCTAGTCACTCGTGGCTGCTGTGATTATCCAGTCCCTATAAAATTACTCCTGGACAATGTCATCAGTGTAGTCTCACCTCTGAATGGAGCAGCCCTTTTTTCTCTCCTTTTTTTTTTTTTTAATCGGGATTAAGCAGTCAGATCTGATGACACTTCACACAAGTGCAGTTGTTTGAAAACATACTGTCCTTTCAATCACAGTAAGTGACAGTGTGCACAGTGTGCACTCTGCTGATGCCACGGCTGCCTTTGATGCCTGCTCTTACTTGCTTTAAGATAAATAGTTCAGAGGAAAATTCTTTACAGTAGCAAACTACTTTTGCCAAATGTTTAGCTCTGTATAGTTCTTTTTTTCCCCTTACTTTTTTCTTTTAAAAGGAAAATATAACAGGGATTAAATCGGGGGAGAGTTGAGGAGCCATTTCCCAGGATGAATATTTTTTTACTGGGGACAGGCTTAAATTCCTGTATATTTAGAGCAAAGGAGTGGGTGTGAGGAAATATGTCTAAGCTCCTTGCTCCGGTCTCCATGCCCAGTTTCTCTCTCATGGATATTATAGACGCTTGAGTGGGAGTTCGGGATTTTTCAGTATGTGGGAGACAGCTACTGGCAAAAGAAACCTGCAGAGCTGAGTAAACCCCACATGATTGCATCTCTAATTTCTTCCCTCGTGCTGTCCTTTGGGTGATGAGATGGGGGAGATGAGCCTTACAGAGTGGAGGACTGGGAAGGGACGGCGGCACTCAGCTGTGGTGGGGCCCTGTGGGCTCCGGCTGGCAGGAGACAGGCAGGGAGCAGGAACAGAGCACCTCAGAAGGTCACTCCCGAGATCACTCCTGCTCCACCCCTGCCCTGTGCAGTCACTGCCCCCGGAATCAGGGGGACACCAGAGTGCAGCCAGCGCTGCCCTGGGGCAGATGCCAAAGGCTGAGGCAGTGCTTGCTGTACCCATACCAAACACTGGCTGCCAGGCTGGGGCAGGAGGAAAGATCCCCTTCAATACCTGCGAGTCCTAAAGTGTCAAGAAAGAGCCATCATGTATTTCAGGAGAGATCTAAAGGTGGAGAAGACCTCTTGCAGGTCTGGTGGAGTCTTCTGTGGCTTTTGTTTGCTATTTCTGGAAAGTTTGAGGAGTGTTTTCAGCAGGGGAGAAGGAGGGAAAGAATCTTAATGGAAAACGTTCTTAGTCATAGCAGAAATTTTCAGTAAGTGTTTTTTATCCATTTTTTTTTCTGTAACATTTTCTGGTGCTGACTGCAAGTCATGCAGTATTTAAATTCTCTTCATTTTGGATGATTCACTGAAGGTCAGGTCTCTTGAAGTAATATTTTCTTTCTTATCTTCACCTAATCAATCATGTCATATATAAAAAGTCCAAGCAGTTGTATCAGTGCTTTAGGACAATGTAACAATATTAGACTAATCAAAACAAACCATTCACATATTAGAAATTATTTTAAAGTGATATGGCAAAAAAAAATACTCACAAGCTGCCAAATAAAGCTGATAAAGTGACACTCACTGGTCATAACAATGTGGAGGAAGTTGCAGGGTTTTTTCTTCTTCTAGGATATTTAACTGCTTGGCTTCTAATATTTCTTTTAATGTTTGCTTTTGCCTGGCAGGAATGTGATAAAATTATGCAAAGCTATGATTCACATAGAACAAATACAGATTGCAAACTATATAATGTTATCCTGGCCTGCTGTTTATAAAGCAATGAATACGCCTGCTAACTCTGTATGCTGATGGATTTTTTGCAGCCAGGTTTAAAGCTGGATGAATGACCTTTACTTTTTCTAATTACTATTTTACACAAGCAAATAATTTACCTTTATAATCATAAGCAATCATCAAGACAGACCCTTGGCAGGTGCAGGCATATTGTACTTTTCATATTGTACAGTAAATAGCCTTTTTCTGGTTCTGGTATGGTTTCTGTGCCTTGTGTGTTGCTCTACACAGAAATAGTGTGAATTTAAACTTATGGCAAATTATCTCAGTTGTATATCTATGAGTTTGCATAAAATCATGGGCTTTCCTCATTGTGCAGTCAGGCCTGTTGGGTAAATGGCCTAATGGTTCTGGTGCAGTGTCTGCTCAAGAGTGGCTGAAGAAATCAGACTTTTCTCACCAAGCAAACAGTTGTGTCAGCCTGACACAGAGCCTTAGGACTTGGGGAAAATCTGATTGTCTCGTGGTCAGTGTGCCCAGAAGGGTACGGTCACCATGGCCAGTTTCTCAGCCATAGCCAGCTAAGCAGAGGCATATGAAAAGGCTGGCTCAGTTTCTTCACTGTTGGACTCTTTCTGAGCATCTCAAGGGTCAGACACTGTTTTAAAGCACTGACAATAGAATGGCAGTGACTGAGTTGCTGACAGCATAGCATGCAATCTTGCTCAAGGAGTGTAGCGTTAGTCTAGCGACAACATGGGGTAGTTCAGAGACACCTGAGCTGTTTCAGCACTAACACTGAACTTTCATGCTTCAGCTCTTTCTGATACAGCTGCTTGTTTCACAAACAGGTGTCTAAAACTGCTGTGAAAGTCACTTCACCTGCAGACTGAGCAAAAGTCTACTGACTTTTCATATAATGGTGTAGTGTCAAGTAATAATGTGCACATTTTGTCTCTTGGGAATTGCAACTTGGGCACCTGTTGTCTGTGAAAATGAGAAGAGACTCATGCTTTGAGGGAGCTGGCAAAGAAACCTGCTGGAGGCTGCCCTTTGTTTCACTGTGTTTTCCCTCTATCACCAGTTGTGCAGCAGAGGGACTAATTCTGCTGTGCGTGTTACAGGATTTTTCCCATTTGTTTTCCATCTCAGGAACAAATTAATTGGGTTTGGTGTTTTTTTGTTTGTTTGTTGGTTTGGTTTGGTTGTTCTCAGTGAATTCATAGAAATGCCACAAACCCCATTCTTTCTGCAGAATCTTCTGCTGCTCTGCATTGCTGCATAAGAGTGACTGTAATAGCCATGTGACATGTTGACAAGAGTAATTATACCCAGAGGAGTTGGTAATTTATGTTGGGTAGCAGGTGGTATCATTTCCTGGTTAGTCTGTACCCTAACTTGTTATTATCTATGGCCATCAGCAGCTGGAGTGGCACCTACGGAGGAGCCCTCGGAGCTCGCAGCAGGAGACAGAGCTGTTCCATTTGCCTGTAGATCGAAGGAATCCCTCCATCCCTCACACTGAGTGCAACACAACCTTTGATAACATGGGCAAGGCCAGGCATGACTCATCTCATTGACTCTCCCCTCTTGTGCATGACTTTTTAACAGGTTATGCTTGACAGAGAATGTGTTGCTGCTCTCTTTTGGCCACCATCATTATGTCCCTGACTCACTCATATGTAACAGGCTATCTAAATAGCTGCTGTCCCTAAGGGAAGATTTTTTACCACAATATTTCTTTGGTTTGGCAAGTGACTTCATTGCTCGTTTCTGAGATGAGCACCCCATTGTTTTGGGAGTTGGACACACACATAATTAGGGACAGAGTCTTCATCCGACAAGCTTTTGCCCTTAAAAGAAAAGAAAGAGAGGCAGATGGAAAATGGATGTGACGCAGAGGTAAGAATAAGTAAATTCTTATTTACTTTATCTCAAAGAAGGTCAGGCCAAGGATCTGTGACAGAGCAAGGAGCTGATCAGGTTCTTGGAAAGGCCAAATATAATGGCCTAATGACACACTCATCCATACTTTCCTTCCCCCACCCCACCCCTTTTTTTTTTTGGATCCCCAAGCCTGTTGTGTTGTTTTGGTTTCTTTAGAATTCTCATGTACTGTTATATTCCAGCTCAAGCAATTCATTGCTGTCCTAAAACCGTGGTACAATCTCCTCAGTCTTGTGAAACTCTGCCTGAGCACATGTTGAAAATCTAGGTGTATAGTCTTTAATCTTTGAGGGTTTTTTCAGCTCCTTCCATTTCCAGTTTTTAGCTTTTTCACCTCATTTCTTTCAGTTCTTCAATCCCTAATCCTTGAGATTCTCACTTTTTCCTTCTTCCTTCCCTTACCAGCCCTGTTAATGCTGACTTTTTCCTTGTAAGTGGTATCATGAACTTGTTTTATCTCCTCTCAGATCCCTTTCCCCTGTGTCCTTCTGTTCATTTTTTAAACATCATTTTCTGAACTGCCTCAAAATGTAGCCACTGTTTATATCATTCACTTATTTTACCAAGTGATCTCAACATCTGAGGTTCTGCAGTATTTTTCTAAACCTGTCTACTCATCTGGAATCAACCAGCAGGTCCACATGTGTGATCCTGACTGGAAAGCATTTACAGGAGCTGTCTTCCTGTGTGGTTTCTGTGCTGGGAACATCTCCCGTGTAGGGATATCCTAGGTAGCTCCAAACAAGTGCATTCTCTTGGCGCTTCAGCTCTGCCAGGCACCACATATACATGGCTAGAGTGCCTAAATTACCCTGTAGGTGAGACTGCAGATTCCTTAGGTAGTTGCAAAAGCATTTACCCTACACTTGGATTCTTGATGTTTACCTTTATAGCTGTCCTGATCCTTCAGGTGATCCTTCTTTTAATCCATGGGCTAGAAATATTGCTGAATGTGTTATATATTTCACAGGGGTTTTTGAAGATTTTTTTTTTTTTTTTGGTAGAAGTTGGGTTTTTTGGATGTTATTTTTTTCTTAGAGAAATGATAGTATGTTCAAAGATAATGGCAAAGAGCTCACAGTGCTTGTCATCGACACCTTTACTTTTTTCCTTTGCAGTGAGAAGATGACATTACCAGAGTATTCACTGTATTACTCTGGCTAGGACATGGAGTATTTACTTTAGTGTCATCTTTTCTCCTGGTGTTAATTAATTGCCAGTAAATCAGTGACTGGTACATACCTACCTAGGGCCTTATATCCTGAATGCTGTGAAAGCATTTTACAGAGTGCTGTAGGACAAGAATGTGGGGCACCTATAACTAACTCACTAGGAGCACAAGAAAAGTAGTGGCCAGTGGGAATTATGCTTGCCCCAGCAGGAAGACAGTCAGGATGGTGGGGTTCATGTCCCACTCTTCAAAACAGTGCCTTAGTCTTTGTAAGGTCCGTGTGTGCTCATGGGATTTCAGTGTTATGCCATTGGGCAGAGCCAAGGGAACAATCCATGGCTGGTCATTGCAAGGTCTGCCACGAGGGTGAGGTGTACCCTGGGGATGTTCCCATGCATCTTCAGTTGTGCTGCAGGAAACGGATTTCATACAGAAATATACAGAAAGGGCTGGACCATCTTTGGAGAATTGGAAATTAGAGTTAATTTGTATGACGTACACAAGACCAAATGTAAATTTTTTTTTTCTATTAGGCTCATTAAGTGGCTCTGACAAAGCAAAAAAGAAATGCATAGAGATTTCACAGGACACGCCCTGGGAAAATGGTCATCTAAAAACCAAATTGATGTATTGATGATAAGAAAGTGTGAGGGTAATTGTATGAGTCCCAGGTATAATTCTGGGCATTAGTGTTAGTAATTAGTAATAAAGGTGGATGTAAGTAAATGTGGACTCAAATGATAAAAAGCCATTAGAGGAGCACACTTTTTGAATACCTTGCCCAAAGGTTTTCCCTGGTGAGATGTTAGTGGCAAACAGTGAGCCAGTTTTGAAAGTTGCAAAGTAGTTATATGAATTTGCTGCTGCTACTGGAACCTCAGCTCAGCATCCCAGGAGAAGCCATTCATTTCTGAATTCTAGTGCCATAAACAATTTTACCTTAATTTAAGGAATTCATATCTCAGCACTTTTTATTTTCTGTTTTTTGGGGTTTTTTTTTAGTGGATTGAATAATCATCTTGAATTCTAACACTGCTTTAAGTGTTTTCAAGCTAACTTCTCCCTTCCAAGGTTCCCCAATTTACCAGCAGCAGCTGAATGAGCCATTTGGTTTTCTCTCATATTCTGCTCTACTTTTCACATTAAGAGTACTAATTTGTGTCCTGGAATCAGTGAAGGCATCCTGAGTACTTACTGGTAGTACAGTTCCCCACAGGGGCCTCTTGTACCCCATCTAGCTGAATTCAGCTGCTATTTGTTTTTCAGCTTACATTTTTTAAAATTTGATAAAACCTGAGGGAATTAGTTGCCTAATTCTCGCAGAATTACAATGTGAATTGTATGAATAATTTCCTCAGACTTGTTTGAAAATCTCAGATTGTTATTCTAATATTATTCGTACTACTGCATGTGTTTTCGTAGCTAAAAACCTGCAATAAATAAGCTCCTGGAATCACATTAATTACAAGAATATTCACTTACAGAGTCATTTGTAAACAAAACTCATACCTGAATTAGGTTGTATAATTTTTTTAAAAAGTAAGACTGAATATTAAGAACCTGAACACACTGGCTTACATAACAGCTACACATCCTACTACAGCTGTAATTTCCATAGCACTGAACTTTAAAAAAGACAAGAGTTGTGACAAAAGACATGCTTTAAAGTTTCAGAGCCTGATTCTGTAAATTGGTCAAATAAAGGTGAATGCCATTTATCATAAAGCAGGCTAAATTTCTGTCAGGTTTTTCCTCAATTAATGGTTCTTCAACCTTACAAGTGAGAATAAGAAGTGTATGTGTCAAGGGAATCGTATTCCCTTAACAGAAAGGGAACAGATGCCTAACCTGTAAGTTTGCATATCTCTCTTTTATTGGTGTGGGACTTGCCAGTTCTAGGGTCAAAGCAGAGCCCCAACTAGTGGGAATGGAATGGAAAAGGAAGGTAAAAAGGTAAAAGAAAGAGATGAAATCGATAAGAAAGGGTTCAAAACATATGTCTGATGAGTTCTTTCTAGTAGATAACATTGTCCAAGAATAAAACTGAGCTGGAGGGTAACATGCTACCTTTCTGTCCAGTCAGTTCACTAGAACAGACTATTTGATTCAAAGCTCTGTAGAAACACCTGAGAGACACTGTTTTTTTGTTTTGCTGGTGATGTGGAAGAAATTCTGAAGGAATTAAAATACTTTTAGTTAGCTAGCCTACACTGCATTATTCTTATTAACAAGGGGACTGGCAGAATTTGATGGTCTCTCAGTCTTTAACTTTTCTGGAGATTTCGTATCATTTGGTGTGAAAATAGTCCTGGTCTCTTTAAGGGAGGATAAGGCAATGGATAAATTGCCACCATGTGCTAAGAAGCTTTGGGATAAAGCCTTATTCCCCAAATGAGAATTGCTAACAGAAATTCCAAAAGGATTATTATAGCCCTTTGCTTCCCACATTTTTTTGGGTGATCAAATCTTTGCTAGTTCATGTAGCTTATGAGCATTCAACAAGGCCTCTTGTAAAATGTTCATCTCTTAAATCACATTTTTTGTATCACCTGATAGCATTTTCAGATCCAGAGAGTACAACAACTTTGTTCTGGATTTGGTAAGAGGGTGATTAGTTTTAAAAGGGTGCTGGAATTCTTCCCACCGAATTCAGGGTGTTTGTGGAAGCAAATTACTTGAGGTCCCCTGTTGTCAGTGCAGAGCACAAGACACTTGGAAAGCAGCACTCACATTGCCTGTATAAGCACTGCTTTTAAGAAGAATTACTTTTGGTGCTCTTCAGAAAATTAGGTCAGATTAGACACTCAACTTTCAGAGGGTTGGAGTCAGGCAAGAAGAGTCTGCCACTTCCAGGCAATGCCTTGGAGACCCAGAGGATGAGGACCAGGGAGCACCCACCACACAGATCTGCCTGCTGGATATAACCTTAATATATCTGTCCTTTATTGAAGAAAATTCACCATCCAGACTCCACTTGGCTTATGAATAAATCTAAGACTTATATATCCTTGGACTTTTTTTTTTGTCTCAGTCCTTTATTCTGCACAGAACTCTGTTTCTCAGAGTAAAAGGTTAATGATCTTTGGGTCTGAGCTGACCCAGGATCAGAGCAGCAGTTTTTTTCCTTGACTGCAGTGGGAGGTGAATTCAGGGCCTGTTTGAAAACCTGGCTTTACATGCAGCTCAGGTTTAGACAGGGGAACCTTGTGTAGTGCAAGTCCTCTGTGAAATTAGGTGACTCTATGTTGAAAGAGGCAATTTTTTGATTAAAAGAAAAAAATCTGATAAAAGCATGTGTTTGTTTTTGGAGAACAGCACGACAGTGTGTATCGTTTTTATCTGTCAACAGCCATCACCTTGTCAGAGTTTGGCTGCTGTTGATTTATTACAACCTATGTGAATGTATAATTGGTAGGCTGGTCCTCAGATCTGTGAAGGAGAGGCACAAATTTGGAAGCCAGATGTCCCATGGTAACGCGCTAAAAGAGAGAGATAATCACCAAAGAGCTGAGGAGCCCTTCAACTCATTACTCTTACATACTCTCTTAGCCTTAAGATTTATCAGTGTTTGTAATGAAAGCATCTAAAATGAAAACAACTTATTAACTTCTCTAAAGGCACCATCTTCCACTCTCCACAAATAAATCTTTTATCGGGATCTGCACTACAGGAGTCCCAGCCTCTGAGTCAGAAATCGGGGGCAATTCACTGAGGCACACTATTTAGCAATGCTGCTCCAATGCCCAGAATGACCTTGACAAGGAGAAAAGACTTTGGAGGTGGAAATTTCCTGGCACAATAATGCATGCAAGAAAGTATTACTCTCATTGTGGAGTTCAGGGATGATTCTTGAAGCTGTTTCATCAGGGCTATTTCTCTGCCAGTACTGAAGGTGTGCAAACTGTGCCTGCGGAGGTGTGGTCTGCCCTTAACCTGTGTATGGCTCAGCCTTTAAGTCCTGGCATCAAAGACCATTGGATCTGAAAAGTGTATCCTGCCAGAGGGAGGACAGGGCTGTAGTTCTAGTAGAGCTGTTCTCCAGCTGAGCTGAAGGAACATTACGTTTTAAATATTGATTTGTGCTTTTAATTCGCTATTAATCACAGTGGGTTTCAGAGCATTTGGGTTTCATGAGGAGGCCGTGGCTCTTCAAAGGTGATGCCATTAACACGGACCTCCTTCCTGGTGTTGGAATGCTGGCTGGCAGAAGGCAGGTTATTGAAAATCTTCTGGGGACTGCAGAGGACTTCTATAGGGGAACACTTCTTTTGGACAGGAACATAGGGACAGAAAGGCAGAGCTGTAAAGCCCCTGTGTAAATTATCATTTGTCTTTTCTCTCTAATTCAGTCCTGATCTGGAGAGAGGGAAAGCTATATGTCATTAAAGGAGTCTTAGTGGGTTCACAGACTAGGTGATGTACATCCTCCATTTGCCTCAGACAACTACATGTACATCTTTCTAATGTGATTAGGCCGTCATACAGGGCACAGATCAATTTATTATTCTGCCTGAGAGCACCGTGTTCCTCTTTAAAAAATTGTTACTCCTGAAGTTGGCAATTACTTTAAAATAAATTTACCAAAGACAAAATTGTGCCTCTTGGGTCAGTAAATGACTTCCCTGTTTTTTCTTGACGAGACAAGGTGTTTATTAAAGACCTCCTTAGTTTACTGTGTTGGGTTTTTCACTTTGAATAATTGTCCAATTAAATATAATTTGGAAGTCCATGCTAACCTACTGCTTGCATTGTATGAGTAAGAATATCTCTGAAAGATGTGCATTAATAAATCCCACTGAGCCCTATCTCTTTTAAAAAATGGCTTTCTTTGTTTAATTTTTAGAATTCTTTCACAGGGCTCTAAGCCTTACATTTGGAAATGCTGCTGTTTTCACACAAATAATTTATACAGTCCATTCTTTCAGATTCTTTAGAAAACATTTTTATCATTTATTGTGAGATAGCTTATTTTTAAAATTATTTTTAACCCATTGTTTAGGTTTGGAGTAGGTTTTACAGTTTAAAACTTTACAGATTCTATTTTGTCTGTGTATCTAGCGATTTCTATTCCTAATTTGCAAGGGGGAAATAATGCAAAGTGGATAAAAGAAAAGTAATTAAATGTAGCAATTAGATGAAGTTCTAGAAACCCAAGACGGAACTGGTCAATAAGAGATACATAGAAGGATAAAGAAAAATGATGTTTCCTGATATAACATGTTCCACAGAGATGTAGTCATGCCTGGCCTTGAAGTCTGAGCATGAGGCTGGCAGCAGGACCTCTCACTTTGACTCAAGCACAAAGAACATCAATGTTTCTTTATCTTACCAGGATCTAAGTCACTCCAACTCATTTACTCCTGTGGATAGAAGACTTTTATTCCTAAAAGGAATATAATGGGTATTGATTAGCTAATCAATGTAATTAATAAAGATTTTTTTAGAACTGAGGAAATAACAAAGCACATGGGTGAATTTTATCTCATTTTGCTACTTCTAAAAAAAACTGCCACAAAATGAATTCCAAAAAATATTTTACGCTGTTGTAATTACACTTTTAATTGAAATTATGATTGCTCTTACTGTACTAAAAATGTATTTTTGTTATGCTGTAAGTAGGAAAAGACATACACTAAATCGACATTAAGATTGAAATTAGCTGTGTACTCTGTCCTTTTTATTCTGGTTGTCTTCACCCTCCAGTGAAACACAAGAAGCTGGAAAGCTTATTTGCCTTTCCTAGTCTATCAGTGCACAGAACACCTAATTAATGTTGAGGTCAGTAACACAATCTGCTATTCCTGGAGAGTTAAGATCCAACAACTATCCAGACACAAGAATAAACTCCAGCCAAGTGTTTTCAGCCTGTGGCATCCAAAATGAAACACAAGTTAATTGGTGCTGCCCTCTTCACCGTAACACCATCCACGGGCAGAAGGGTGCATGTATCTGTATGTGCATATAAATACCTGTAGAAATGTGAAGGACACCATTCAGTTCATGCTGAAATGGGGAGCTGCATGACTTCCCTGGAATTAGTAGAGTGGTGGACTTCTCTAATCCAGTATTTTGATAATGTAATCCTTTAGAAAGAGCCTTTACAGATTAAATAGCTTTGTTGCACCATGGAATCAGGAAGATTTGGGATAGCAGGAGGCCAGAGGAAAGCAACAGGAGACTTCAAAGGAGTTGAATTCCGCACCTGAAAAGTCACATTATATACCTTTTTTCTCGCTTTAACTACCCATGAGCTACATGCCCAAATTGGCTGTGGCATTCTGCAGGTGAAAAACAACCCGGTCTTTACTGGATCTCATGACAAAATATCATGCCTTGCTTTGGACAAGGGGGCAGTAATTAGTGCTTACTCTTATCCAAGCAGTACAGAGCAGTTTTGGGAATGGGCAAAGTAGACTTTGAAGGAGTGGTTCTTTGTTTGAAGAGGATCTAAAGAAGAGGAGATATGGTAGGGAAGTAAAACAATACGTAAAACTCTCAAAATCAAGAGTAAGAATGCCAGAACTTCCATAAATTTTTAAAAAACCCAAAAACATACAGGCAAAAAGGGGTAACTATACCTGTTCCACCTCCTTTGCTGCATGCTTACCTATATAGAATCCCAATCATCCATATTCTATTTTGGAAAGATGTATTGATTACTCTAACTGCACTTGCCATGCAGGTGGGCTCTAAGGATACTCTTACTTCTGCAAGAGTTGTTTCATTTTCCAGAAATAATTTTTTATGCTGATTCAGTAGAAAGCAAACCAAACATAGCTCCCCCAAATCTAAGCAGAAGGATTGGCTTAAACTATGCTCCAATTATTTTTTGAAAGATGGAACACAGACGCTTTTGGAACAAAGTACTTTCCTGACAGGCAGGAGCAGCAATGGCACCCCTTAAAAGCATCCATATCAAACAGCACCTGCAGTGCATCCCTGCAGTGGCCAGCATCCCAAAGACCTGGTTTCCTGCTGGGAAAAAAAGTGGTAGCAAGAAGTTTGTTGAAATTATGCCATTTTTTGAAATAGTACTGAGGTGACAAATCAGAAAATTCAGACAAATTTTTATCAGTATTTTCCAGCCAGCTCTTATTTGCTCTCTTTCATGAGCAACTTTACAGAATGCAGTGCTTAGCTCATGCCATGGTTACTCAGTTAATCACTAAAACTTGCCTTTCTTCTCACTTTTCTACATAAGCATCTACTTCACAGGCTTAGTGATGATACTCTGGGGTTTGCCAGAGTACATGAGCAAGACACCATATCTCTGTTTATGCTGGAAAAGTCCTGCTTGAGCTGTTCTTACATTAATAAGTTTATCCAGGTTCTCCAAGTAAGTTTAGGTGGATTCTGACAGTACTCCTCTGAACTGAGCAGCAAGTTTCTTATTGGAAGCAGAAAATACATACTGGTGTCTCATGTCAGTGAGATGCACTAAGCACTGCCTGAGGAGGGGGAGCAGAGTCCTAGAATGGATTTTTGTAACGTTGAGGGCTGGGCCGTGCTAAATTGCTATTATGGACTGTAGATCTTCACTGTCCTTCAGTGTGTGGGGTCTCACAGAGGTGTGTGGGAACTAATAATGCCCAGCAGAACTTTTATCAGTGCCAGGGAGAGAGGAATTGGAGTACAGTTTAATGCACCACTTACTTCTCTTAAAGTACATTTTGTTTCAGTGATTATTAGCTCTTCAGGACCACTGTTGTGCCAAACAGATAAGCAGTTTGCTACTGGAGACAAGACAGGTGCTTGAAATCCTGAGGTTGTGTGTGGTGATAATTGATAGGTTTTAACATCTGGGCTAGTTGACAACTTATAAAAATTCTTCAGTTTCTGAATAAGCATAGTCTGAGCTAGTCTAGGATACCTTAATGGAGAAGTGAATGGAGACAAAATTCCAGTTGTTGCTCCTTCAATTTTCAGATCCACTTATATAAGGCACTGATATAATGTTAGGTTTGATTATAATTCAAATGATTTTATAATCATTTTAACTTCAAGTACAGACAGTGATTAGTAGCCAACAGATGCAGCAGTTTGTACAGGAAAGGGCCACACGGATGATTAAGGAACTAAGCATTTGATGTGAGAGAGAACTGGGATTGCCTAGCCTAGAGAAGAGAAAGCTCAAGAGATCTTCCCAATGTGAATAAATACCTGATGTGAGGGTGTAAAGATGACAGAGACACACTCTTCTCCGTGGTACCAAATGATAGAAAAAAACAATGTGCTTCAAGAGAACTACAAGAAAATCCATTTTCACATAAAAAAGTAAACTCTTACTGTGAGGATGGTCAAACACTGGCACAGGTTGCCCAGAGAGGTTGCTGGGTTTCCATCCTTGGAGATGCTCAAACCCCAGCTGGACACAGCCCTGAGTAATGTGCTCTAGTTGATTCTGCTGTGAGCAAAGCAGGAGCAGCCTAGACAGTCTCTAGAGGCAGCTTCCAACCTGTTCTGTTATTCTCTTTCCCATCAAAGGTCAAGTTTCTGGTGTGTAATTCAGTGCTAACTGAAGCTGGCTGGTGTCTTTACATCGGTTTCAGTGGTCATGGTTTAGGTCAAGCATGAGAGGAAAAATAAACAATATTATCAGAGATAAGAACTCAGACTTGGGAGCAGAAGAAGCGGACTTACCAATAGAAGTAAATGAACAGCTACTAAAAAGCTGCACAAAGGTCCAAAAAGAGATATCAAAAGTGGTGCCAAAGGGGAGCAGAGCTATATTTCTGCTCACACTGCATCTCTGTTGTGACAAAAAAAGCTGGATTCTAGACCTCTGCCTATCCAATCTTCTTGGCCTCCCAGGTTTCTTCAATACCAGTCTCCATGCTAAACAGCACTTCTACTTTGCAGCTGATCAAGTGCACGAGAATTTAAAAAGTGGGTTGCTTAAAGAAATTAAACAAGTATGTCTGACAGTATGCTTTTAACAGTTGCTAGATTTTCAGTCCAGTGTCCCTTTTAAGTTCTTAAATTACAGCTAACGTTAAAAAAGGAAGCTGAAGTTCCTCTGCTATTCACACTTACAGTTTATTTAACAAAGCAGCTGAGTATGTATTTACCATTAATAGAGTAATTGAAGGGTAAAGGGTCTGAAGCACAAGTCTTATAAGGAGCAGCTGAGGGAGCTGGGGTTATTTACTCTGGAGAAAAGGAGAGTGGGGGGAGGAGACCTTATTACTCTCTACAGCTGCCTGAAAGGAGATTGTAGACAGGTGGGCTTGGTCTTGTCTTCTTCGTAACAAGCAATAGGACAAGAGGAAAGAGCTTCATGTTGTGCCAGCGAAAGTTTAGATTGGATAGTAAAAAATGTTTCTTCACTGAAAGGGTGGTCGAACCTTGGAGCAGGTACCCAGGGAAGTGGTAGAGTCACCATCCATGAAAGTTTTCAAAAAAGCAGGTAGATGTGAAGCTTAGGGATATGGTTTAGTGGTAGACCTGGCAGAATTAGGCTAATGGTTGGACTTGATGATCTCAGAGGCCTTTTCCAGCCTTAACAATAGTGTGATTCCATGATTAACATCATGCTTGGTTGTAGACACTTTTTAAAATTGGGGATATCAAATTTTGACCTGATGCTAAAGTCTAATCACAGTTCTTAAGAATTTTTTTTGGATGAAGACTGTCTTAAACATCTTTCAGAGCTGATGGGTGAGCTGCATTTGTTTCCTTGTCATGAATCTGCTGGTGGGTATGTGGGTGGCTTTATGTGTTTTCTCCCTTCTGAGGTCACATGGTTCATGATATGTGTTTATAGAAGAAGTCATTGGTCCATCTTCTAAACTAGCGGGTTTTTTTAAAGTGTGGATGATGAAACCATGGTAGATAACTCAGTGTTTTATATAGACTTCTACTCTTGGACAGATGTACTTAGATGTGCCTATGAAGAGTGAAGACATTGGTCTCTTATTTTTAATTTATGGAAGGTTTATGATTCATGTGCAGTATTAACTTCTTTCTCACAAAGATGCTTCTGAGAGTGTTATGCTTCACTGGGGCAGCAGAAACTGTGGATTACTGTTCTTCAAGAAAAGCTGAAAGACTTGGATAGTATCTGGAGGTGATAGTATTTCAGCTTGTTGAATGGTTTAGCAAGTGAAATGAGTCAGCCAAATGCAGTATTGGGAGGCAGTCAGCACCTCTACTTTCTCTGCCTTGCTGTGCTACCTGCACTAAGAATAAGACTTTTTATCATTACACTAATAATGTTTCTGCTGTCATCTCATGGGTTGGAAATGAGAGACAGATATCTCAATGGTTAAGAACTGTCAACATGATAGGGCAGTGAAGTGGTTGAAATGGCTCTTGTTGCATAAGGGGAAGTCTTGCCAGTAGAGATTAAGAAAGTACTGAATGATCTTGTGAGACATGGAGCAACAATACAGTTGTGTCTTCCTATGTTTAAGGATTAATTGGGTTTGGAAGTAACACAGGGAGAGCTTAATCTTTAAAAGGAGACCATATGCCTTGTCTTCTTTTGTTGTAGGACAAAAGCTGGGAGCTGGTGAGAGCAGTTTAAGTTAGAGGTCAATGCCGGCACAGGAATGAAAGGGTATGAATCAAGCATGAATAGAGTGGCCTGTAAATAAGATGATTTTTAATCCTCAGAACAGCCTTGGTGAGAGCGACTGCCACAAATAACAGCAGCAATTTTAAGATGAAACTGGTAAATTTGAGAAAGGGATTTCATCATGTCCTTTGCTGTGAGAGGGAAAAGGGTACTCACTGGCCCAGGAGGGTACTCACTGGCCCAGGAGGTCACTCACAGCCATGAGCTCCTACATCCTGGGTTGTTGGGTGTGTTTCGTTCAAAATCTGATTTTTTTACACTTTGTTCCAAACTGGTGGTCCCTGCTACCATCTGTCACCTGCATCAGGACTAAATTGTGTCTTACTTTGTAAGACATAGAACGTGTGATTTGAAAGTTAATGCAGTATTTGTTCAGTGTATTTGCGTTTTTGTGCTTGATGCTGGTAGAAGATAGAGCCCTAGATTCCTCCTCTGTGGGCTATGATTCACCTTCATTATAAATATTTCACATCAGCCTCATGCTTAATGATGCTGTTGGAAGCGAGAACATCTGGATTCTTTTACCAGGTGCTATAGCTGGATCTTACAAGTTGTATGCATTGCTTTTACTGTCTCTATTAAAAATTAAAACAGGGGGAAATATGCCTAAATTCTTCTGAACATCCAATCTTGAAATTACTCTATTAGATTATTGTATAATTCCCACTACTGCGATATTTGAATAACGCGCTACAATATTCATGTGTACTTAGAGGAAATGATGTACTGAGGAGATAAAGGATGTGTTCAAGGTTATACAAGAAGTCTGAGGTGAAAGAAAGCCTGACTATGCCTCTACACATGTCTGAGCAGTGCACTGTCTACTGGGCTATTAGAAAAGATGCCAACTTCCCACTAAAAGTGCTATTTTGACCTCAGACTCTGGTCATTTGGCTCTTCTTAGGGAATCATAATCTTGGTTCTTGAGATACCTTTTGGTATTTTTGTGAAGCCAGAAGACATGGCTTCCTGCCTCACTACACCTTTCCTGTTCTTCGTTCGTCTCTCCTGGTTCTTTTTTTAAGTGCTGTGCTATAGGCAGCATGGTGTTTGTCACCGAAGTATTTACATGTGCTGTTTTGTCTGCCCTCAGTGTTCCCGTGGACCTTCTGATCAGCAACTACATTGAATGCTCATAGTAAGGGAGAGCACACAGGTGATGCAGGGCTTAGTGCTAGCCTGCTGGGAGAGTTCTGATTAACAGCTTCGCTTACTTGGGTGGATATTTGTGGGAAGAATTATTCTGAGGTATCCCCCAAGCTCTATCCATATGGATATCAGAATTACTTTGTGAAATGATGCAACTTGAGGCCAATATAGAACCTGCCTGTTAAGAAAGTTCCAATTTCTTCTGCATCTTCCATTTTACATTGTTCAAAACTCATTTTAAATTACTGGAATATAGTTACTGGTGTCTAAACATGTCATTAAAAAGCTTTAAGAGCCTGCTGCTGATGATCTTGTTTCCTAAAATTTTATGTGGTTAAACTAATGACCTAGAACTTTCTCTTCATACTATAAAAGTGATGTGAATTTTATGTGGTGGAGGCTGAAGACTGGGGCAGAGCGCTTTGCAGGGGGTGTTGAGAACCACGGGAGAAATTGGACTCGTTACAGCTGGGATGGTATTAGGAGGGGATGGTAATCAGACAGTGGTAGGTTTGTTATGCTAGCATTGGTTTGCTGGTTCGCCTTGCTGATAGGTGTAGCTCAAATCCTTTAACACAAAACAAAGTCTTTTAAACCCTGCTCTTTCAGCAGTTCATTTAACAAGGAGAAGTGCTTTGAAATTAGTCCTTGGATATCGTGTCTTCAATTTACGTCCTCAGTGCAGTTAGCACTTAATATATCCCTTTCAGAAGCAGATTGTCACTGCAAAGTGTCTGTACACTAATTCATCCACAGAGGTCCCACTGCATTTCAATTGTGTCTTTTTTGTTGCTTTTAGGAGCAAAGCTTGGGTTGCTGCACATTCTTGCCACCTTTTTCCACTTCACTGAAATCATTCACTTGATTTAAAAAACCCTACACAACTAAATTGATTCAGTAAATCCCTTTTTCATGTACAGTAAGTGGTTTGGTGTAAGGCACAGAAATCTTTCTACTTTTACACTTCCTTTCATTTCATACAATTGTCCTTAGAAAAGTAAGTCTATAAATGATAAAAAAAAATACAAAGTGGAGCCAAGTTAGAAGGAAAAAGTTTTAACTAGCTTTTTTGTCAAGCTTCAAACAATGCTTTCTCTGATTCTGACTTTCTCTTTCTGACCAGTGTCTGTTTACAGTCACTCATCATTAACTATACGTATTTATCAGGGTTTGCAGACGCCGCTGGCCTATTTGATACTCCTCTTTTTAAACAAAAACACCCTCAGAAATTGATATGGTAGCCAAAATGATATTCATAAAAAATTTAAGAAAGAGCTCTCAGCACTAAAAAAAAAAAAAAAGAAATTTTTTTGAAGGAGCTGAAAAGAAAAAGGTCTTGGAATTACAAGCAGTTAGACTTGGCTTTTTTGCGTAATGACTCCTGGTATCCCACTGTGAGAAGACTTTCCCCAGCTTCTCGTCTGCATTCTTCCTCGTTCCCTGCGGGAGAATGAGTTGGATTTGTCTGCCATATTCACAGCAATCGAGGTGATCCAGGTTGAAAGAAAATCAATAAGATGTGTCCATTTATGCCTCACAAAGGAAGAAAGGTCTAAAGAACAGACATGGGACGTGATTCAAGCACTAGAGACTTAATAAGACTTCTACTTGTGTTTGAAGGGGATGGTAATTTATATTTTACTTTGAACTTTTTTTTATGCTTCATAACTATTGGGATTCGGGCTGACATGGGAAGCAAGGAATAGAAGGTTTGATGCTGTCTTAGAAGACCTAACCCATTTGGGAAGGCCATGCTCAAAAGTTCAAAAAATTTTGTTTTAGAAAAGATTAAAGAGACATCATATCATCGTACTGATTTATCGCTATTGATAAAACTGGTTTAAAGTATTTTGGATTGGGGTACAATAAAAAAAAGTCTTTCTTCGAGAACAGCTGCAAGTTTCTCATTATTGGCTGTCTTTTCTGTGTGTTTGATATCATTTTGCTTAGAAATAGAGGAGCAGCCATAATAGGTACCCTGGTGCCACTTGAAGCTTTGTCAGGGCAGCTCCCCAAAAGTGGTTGTTGTTCTGCTCGATGTCTGTCATGTTGGCCACCAGGGTCCTGCTGTCCCAAGGGTGTGCTCTGTCAGCCCTCAGCAAAAATGCTCTCTGCTTTAGCCTACCTTGTTTTTTCAAGCCAATCTCGTGGTGTAGTTTTGCAAGTGAGATATAAGCATGCTCTTATTCAACAGGAATTGGGACCTGTGGGAGTTGCAGAAACAAAACCCAAAAAACTTAAAATAAAATAACCAAAGGCAGGCTGTAGGCATTGGGTCTCGTTATTGCAATCTTTTTGTTTTGTTGTAAAAAGACAAAAGTGAAAGCAAGCCTTCCTAGCAAAGGAGTAAATGGCCTCAAAAGTTATGTCTCAGCAAGGCACAGTATAAAGGCTTGATGATCACTGAGGTAGTGTGATTGCAAGGTGGAAGAGGAGATATTCTTTCTTTTTCTGCTCTTCCAAATATTTTGGCTATGCATTCCCATCAAAATGAAGGGTGACGCCGAATAGGCCCCAGATAGAAGATCTGAAATGGAGATGGTGTATCCAAGGAAGAAGAATTCACATTTTGAAGTCTTGACTGTTCTTCCTCTGTAGCCCTTTAAAAAAGTTTCAATTATAAGAGATAGTTCCAAGAAGAAAATTGTTCTTAATGCATTACGCAGGATAAAGTTAAAGATGTAAAGAGGATAGAGACAGATTTAGAGCCATACTTTAAAGGTATGCAGAGGTTTATCATTATTAAAACTACCATTTTTTTCCAAATCAGCCCCTTTTCACTGAATCTTTGGCAGATTTTTTCAGTTTTATCCAACTTCGAGTCTTTTCAACATAAATTGAAAAGTGAGTTTGAGAGGCATGCAGACTATTAATGGATTTTTTTTAAGGCTTAATCGGTATCAAACAAGATTTTAGTGAACGTAGCCAAGTGTGCCCATTGCATCATTAAATGAGCAAAGCTAGCATTTAACTGAGATTGACTCACACCCCTGTCCTTCACTTTCAAGAACTGTACTTAAACAGGGTGAGATCAGAATATCAAAGCAGTCCATGTAGTGTGCAGTCACATTTTTTTCTTGTTAAGGTTTCCTTCATATGTGTGTCAACACAGTGCTGTTCTGGAATGACCACTAATAAAACAATGAATAGATAAATAGAGGTGCTAACAAAGCAACTGTGCAACAGTGAATGAAAACCTATGTGGGCCAGGATGCATTGCCTGGAAAGGAAATGTAAAAATAAATCCCAGCAAATTGGAAGGGAATTGGATAGACCAGCTGACCAGCCCGACACACAGAAGTGAGATTTTGCAGTTTACAGGCAGCCTTTTTGCCTGAGAGGATCTGAGAAGTGTTTTAATATCTCATTTACATAACAAAGGAGGTACAAAATCAGCTTTGCATCCAGGGGACTACACAAGCCTGCGATGGGGAGAGGTGTTGAGAGCAAAGCTTGCTCTCCAGGCCCCTGTGACAGCAGCCAGCAGATGCTGTGTCTCAGAGAGGTGTTGCATGGCCACTTTGGGTTGGCAAGGTGCTGTTCTCAGATGCCTGTTTCCTCTTTGGCTTTTACCAAACAAATGTAAGTAGCTGTTCTCCTTCTTCAGAAAGTTCCACCAGACAGAACCTAGTTTCTTGGCACTTTGTCCTGCAGTGCCTTTCATTTCCCAGGAGATGAAGTGGATTGCTCTGGGACAAAGCCCCAGTGACAGTAAGTGGGAGCCTGAGGTTATTTCTGTTGAGGGGTGTTTCTTTGCAGCCCTTTCCGGAGCTCTTGGCAAAAGTGTTGTAGGTTTGCTGAACCACCCTTGCTTACTGTGCTGCTTTTCACTCTTCCTGCTGCAGCTGGCCTTGATTTCCACACAGCAAACTCTTTGTAAAGAAAAGCTAACTTGTGGTGTAAATCAGCAACTGAAGAAACTGATGATTCAGGGTCTGCAAATTGTGTATTTCTGTGAGCTACTAATAGGTAGACAAAATCTAAATAGTCCCACCTGTGAGACATGCAGACATTTTTATCTGAATTTGTCCTTGGGAGGAGAGGACTCCTGAAGTGGCATTAGAGGAGGTTTGCATCAGAAAGGGGAATGGTTGCCCCCATTTCAGCATTGTTGGTAGAAGCTGGGAAACTGGAAGCTCCAGAATAGTTCTATGAACAGATTTAAGTGTATTGTTGGTTCTGGGTATTTAATTTTTTCTTAATAATATTGAAAGGAAGGAAGCAGTGGCACTCTGAAAGGACAGAGATCTGTGCTGCAGCAAGGTTCAGGCCAGGCAGGCTGGTGCTTTACCTGGAAATGGAAAAGCACCTTCCCTCACCTGGCCCCTACAAAGAGCCAGCCAGCAGTGGTCTCGGCCCTCAGTAATGCGCTGCATTTGCTACCAAATGTCTCTGCTTCCCAAAAGGAATTCCCCAGAGGGAATGGGGTAGGCAGGACAATATCACTCTTGTAGCACCCCCAGGTGAGCTGCCAGCCCAGGCTGAGAGCATCCAGTCTGTAAGGATGCAAGGTGTCTTCAGCTGCCCCTCAGAAGATGCTCCAAATGTCTTTGAAGCATCAGATATTTTGGTGCAATGCAGGGTTTGCCGTGCTGAGGTCCTGCTCCACAGACAGAGCTCCCCATTGTCACTACCAATGCAAAAAAGAAAACACAGAAACATATTTTAAAAAGCATGTGCACGAGGAAAAGCAGGTTCCTTCCCTGCCCAGGCATTCTCAGCTTCTGTGAAAGCTGCCTTCAGTTCCCCGCGGGAAACATTGTAGAGCATTCACCCAGGAAGGCAGTCGTAGGACTATGTCCTGATGGTGATCCCTGGCTGGTTTGCTCATTCTGGGGAAAAATTCTGAAGAAGAATGCAATGCTTGGGTTTCATTACTGAGTGTCTTGACTTGGTGCAGCATTTCTTCCCAAAAGTTGCAAAAACTTGACTGAATAAAAATGAATGGGAGATAATTAAAAAAACCCAAACCCCAGGCCCCGAACCCCTCAAATTTGAAGTAAGTGAGCTCAGTTCTTCTTCACAGAGGAACTGTGAGAATTATTCTTCTTTATTAAAAAGAAATTCTCATTGGAATGCAAATTTTGATTTTGATTATCTGTCACGGCCTGCTTTGAAGTTTTTCAGACAAAAATAAATATCTCCATAACAGAGAGGATTATAGTAGTCTTGTTTAGAATCATCTGACTAAGAGTGACATCTAATCTCAGAATATATAAGGTTTTGAGGCCACAGAGACTTTGAAAGAGCTTGACTCTCTTCTGTTTTGTAAATTTTCTATAAATGGTTTAATAAGGTTTTTAGTTCAGCCCCAAAAAAACAAGGACTAAAACATTTCCATCGACCATATTGTTGAAGAAATATAAAAGAGACATAATTCAATTTAAATAAAGCTGTAGCTAGGTTATATCATCCTTATCTCAGTAAAAAGTATTTTCTTTTACAATCCCAAATAAATAAATAAATAAACAAATAAATATCTGTGACTCGGCTTTGAAGGCTTTGCTTGGGTAAATCAGGTTTTGGCAGCTCTGTAATTCATGAAACAATACCTCTAGCTCCACCGGAATGGGAGTGGGATGTTTCAAGCTTTATGATTCTGTTCAATTCTGGAGCGTTAATGGGGCTATTTGTAAAGAAAGAAATATAATGAGTTATCACAAAACACAGCAAGGACTCTAGAAAGGGGCAGCCCCCCATCCATCACCCATTCTAGCGTATTCACAAAAGAACAGGGCGAGAAATCTTGTGAGGACAATGGGGAATTTTGCTTTTACTCTAACCTGACTTTCACAAATTGTGATGGGCCTGGAACATTATTTTCTTTACAAAATGACCCCAACCCGATTCTAAATTTAAAGTGTGAGAGTGTGTGACACAGGTTTTTGTGGAGATTTTTTTTCTACCTTCCTCTACTTTATGCTTTGAGAAGACATTTTCTTAATTAAGATTTATTTATGAAAATAAAAGTATTATATTATTTTTGTCTGATATAGAGGCTAATTCAGGATGTTGACATTGCCATATTTCTGTGGCACCTTCTGGTAGGGCTATTAGTAAAGTTACCTGTCATTTCCCTTCTCTTTTCCTCTATTTTGGAAGTTTATTACTAAGCCTTGAAAAGTTCTTCTGGGTTCACTCTGCCATATGAGTTGGGAACTTGAGAGCAATTTTATTTTGAGAATTTTAAAAGCAAAAAGCGAACCTACACTGAACTGTGGTAATGGGGGTTTTTTGTATTTTAAGTGACAGAAGCACAAACAGAACCAAAATCTTATCTGGTGTGTGCTGTGATGTATCTGCAGTCCTGTCCTCTCTCATCACACTCAGAATCCCTAATGAACCCAAAGAATGTTTTGAGTGAATATGGTTTTTAAGGTTTTCAGTCCTTTAAGAAGGACTGAAGGTTTTGCCCCAAAGATAATGAGATAATTAATGTATTTCATAGTGTGGTTCAGAGATGGTGAGCAGCTCGGAGTAATGAAATGAAACATGCATGCCAAAACAAAGGGCACAGCAGGAAATAGTCTGAAGTACATGATAATCAATTTTCACATTATAAGCTTTTACATCTCTCCTTCCATATATCCCATTATAACAGGGCCTGTTGCTTATTAAAAAGGAAATTGAGATGTCACTAACTGTGGAAGAGCAGATCCTCAGGCAGTAGAAATCAGTCTACTGCACTGAAGTCAGTCATGCCAGCTGTGAATCTGACTCAGGATCCTTTTGGTGTGATAAACCAGTTTTAATCTGCAATCTAGGAGTTTCCCTCTTAAAACTTTGTGTTTTGAAGGTTGGAAGACTAAGGGAGGATTTTTTGAGCTTTACAGTGTAGATGTTCTTACTAACAGCAACAGATTTAGGAAGAGCAGAGAGAGTGTCCTGCCTTCTTCTGATGCTCAGGACCTTATTTACATACTCTACGCTCCCCTTGCCATAGGAACAGTTCCTTCACTAGTGTATTTCCAGTGCCTAGGAGTATCTGAGTTGGTACCATCTGGCAGACATTGGCAAGGGAAAAAAAGACCTTATAGTTCTCTCAGCTTGCCTGTGGGAGAAGTTGTCTGTTATATACAAGGAGGTACATGAGCGAGATTTTGTTTTTGCAGCTGAAGTGTTTTTTCCATCTGAGCATGGTAAAAACTTGTTAATTTCTTGCAGAGTCCAATGTCCTAAATATCTACACTAAGCCCTTTTTAGAAAATGTAGCTCAAAGGCTTTTACTGCAGCATCTCTGTGTGTGAGATTCTCTGAGCGGATGCCCCTTCTCCCTTCCTCAGCAGCTTTTCCCCAGGTTAAACCAGGAAGCAGAGGGAGGCATTCAACCACTTTCAGCAACACAAAGGCGTCCTGAAGAGTTTTAACATTTCAATAAGGCACATCTGAGATGTGACCCTGTGCAGGGGTATCTGTATGGTCTTGTTCTAACCTTGCTTGGTCATTGTCCCAGGACTCACATCAACTTTGTCCTTCCTTTTCTGTCCTGCAACAGGCACAGCCAAACTGTTGCAAAACTTCTCCTGTGACTCCAGTGCCTGTAGGACAGTGCTGAGGCTTTTGCTGCCCAGGGTGTGATTAGGTGGCACGATCATTGATCTCCTGTCTCACAGAATTTCTGCAGATCCACAATCCTGACCAGTAAATTTTTCAGTGATGAGTCCCGTGTGTTTTCCAATGAGAGAATTATTTTTAAACCTGGGCTTTATAGGATTATGCTCTCTTACAGTGTATAGGTGTATCAGGCTATACATGAGAAATGGCTTATGTGCTTTGACTCGTTAGCTATCCCCTTAACAATAATGAAAATAGTCTCAGCTGGCGTCCATCAGGTTCATGGCTTCACAGAAGTAAGGGAAATTCACACATGAACTGAAAGGTTACTGAGAAGTATTGAGCATGCTGCATCATTTTGCGACGGCAATTTTGCCACAAGCCATGAGACCAAGAGCGTGATAAAAACCAATGGGAAACACTTGGTTTCACAGCATCATGAAGCAGTACTCGAGGGGCCAGTGCACTGTGGTCTGTAGAGCTGCTGGAAATAAGGTGCTCTGAATGATTCTGTGTTTGGGACTCTGCGGAAGGATATCACCTCTTTTCCACGGCCACCAAGGCCTGCTGCTCTGGATGGGTGAGATGAGCTTAACTGGTTCTTGCTGCTTTAGAACAGCAACATGAGGTCTCATTTCCTTTCTTACTAGTGCTAAAAGGCTACAGTTTGCAAAACTGTGAAATTATAGAGGTTTTGAGCCGGTCAAGTATTGTACCCTTGTAGCTCATACTACCAGTCTTCATGCAGCAGCCTTTCATTTTTCCTTCAGGAAAAAGAACACTGACTTTCTAGTGGCAATCATCAAATTATTTACTGTCCATCTTTCCCTTCACAACTAAACAAAGTATGCTGGAGGATTTTTGCAGTTTTGCTACTGATACCATACTCAGTATAACCACCTAGGAGCAAGTGCAACTCTTAACTATTTTAGAGGCTCTCTTGTCCACAGCATCTCACTGACCATTTTCCCAATCAAGGTGAGAAGGATCCAGTCTTGGTACAGCACTGAAAGGGACTCAGAACAGCAGTGGATTGTCTCCTGTGTCAGAGGAAATGGGGATGGCTCTGTTTGCCAGCAACCAATCTTTCAGAGGTAAAGTTATAAAAGGTCTAAAATGCTTCTAGCTGCAGTGGCAGAAAAGTGAGGCCATATGCTGAGCCACCTGGTTGTACAGAGGAGCTGCTTGTAAAGCCCCATGGCCAATGAAAGGAGATTGTTCAGGTGGCTTTGAGAAGGAGGCAGGAAGGATTGCTTTATACATTATACATTTCTCAGGCAGAGGAAGCTTATTAAGCCTACTGAAGAGAGATTTCTAAGTCAAAGTTTTATCAGTCACTTGTGTGTGTGTATATACATATATGGTGCAACTTCTCCTCCTGCCCCTTGCCTTGGGAGAAGAAGTTTTTCTCCTTTTGCAAGTTTTGAGGTACTTTCAGGGTCATAGAGAAAAACCCTGTGGGATAAGAAACGTAGACATTAAATGTAGAGGATATTCCACTTCCCTTGATTTATGGGGACTAAAATGTAACTTCTGGCTGCGGCCAACATTTTGAGGCAATTGCATAGTACAGAGGGGAATAAGAAAGTGCCCTAGCTCTTTGCCCGAATGCTGAGGAATTGAAGGTTCTTAGAGATGCTGTGTAGGAGTTGTGCCTAAATTGTTTGGGTTTTTTCCTTTCAGACTTTGATTGTCAGGGTTTTGAATCTGGCCTCTGTTGTAGCCCTTATGTTGTCTCTTCAGAGATCACAGCAATGCTCCCAAAGCCAACTTGAACAGCCCTTTGGGGAATGTCCTGCTGTTTGGTGCTTTTCCAAACAATGCCCAGCAAATGAAATGGCTTTTTTTTCCCGGTTCCTCGTAGTGTGCCTCTGTCCTCTCCCACAGTATGATAGATGATATGGAGGAGTGTGTTTGAAGAGGTGTTTTAGGTAAGATGCGGGAGGGTCACTGAACTCAGGGCTCAGGCAAAGAATAGCCCTCATAGTTAGAGGCTGGGCACTGCTCTAGTTTGTTAGGGACCAGGTGAGTCCTGACATGCACTAGGCTCAGACACAGCTCCACACCTAGGCTTTGCCACCTCCTGAAATCCCAATTCATGACCTAGACAAGCAGCACTTAATAAGTCTCATACATATATACTCCGGGGAGGATTTCATGCTGGTCACCTGTGTGCACTCATTCCTTGCCCTTAACTGCTCCTCAAAGAGACAAAAACTACTCAGAAGCACTTCTCAGGCTCTGAGTGCTAAACAGGGCTGCTGCTTCTCCCCTGCTCTAGGAACATTTGCCCCTCTGTTGCCTGCATACACCCAGAGAGCACACAAAATACTCGGTGAGAATGCTGTGGTGCAATCAGAAAGCAGAACTAGGAAATGCTTTTCAGCTATGTGGAGGCAAAGTGAGGTTAGGAGGAGGAGCAATGCATGGAGCTGATTCCTGAGATATGGGCAGTTTGCACTGTTCAAAGAGTGATCAAACTGTTCTTCCTGTGGCAGCAAAGGCTGTGTCTTGCAGTGTGGGGAGAAGTGGCGGCACCACTCAGCCTTCAGAGTAGGGAGGCCAGCTAGAAAAAGCCTACTCAGGGTGCAGCAGGGAAGAAAATCCATCTGTCTGAGTAGCCTTAATAGGGTCTGGGGACCTGCCACTCTGTCAGACTAATTCTTGGCACAGGGCTGGTGTTGCCAAGAGCTCCGTTTTCCTTCTGTCTATTGTTGCTGGGAGGATAGAGGAGAGATAAGGGCTGAGCAGGGCTCTGTGTAAACGGTCCTTCCTTAGCGTCTTTCAGTTTAGCTTTCACTGACTGAGGCCCCCAAAGTACTTAGCATGAGTAAAGTTTTCAAAAGCATGAGTAATTTAGGAGATTAAAAGGCATTTTCAAAAGTGTCGACTTTTCAAAGTGCCTAATTTCCAGCGACTTTCAATGAGGTTTGGGAATCTTAAATCATCTGGTTGCTTCAGTGAGTAGTAGCACTGTTGATTGCAGCGTAATGCATCATCAGCTGGGATCCTGCTTGTGTCAGAGGTCAATGCTGAGTGACTCTAAGGAGGGTGTACAAATCCCCATGGCTGAGCAATCCAGGGAATTCCGTCTGCCCCTTCCCGGAGGTACCTTTGAGAGCACAGAGCTCTTCTGAGTTTCTGGGCTAATTGCACGGGGATACTGTGGGAGGAGTTCACTTAGGGTCCCTTTTAAACTGCCTGTGTTTTCGTCAGGTTTTAGTGACAGGTGCTGGATCAAGTTTTGCTCTGCCCAATTTGTCACCTTTTTTCCCTTTTCTTATTTTTTTGTGTATAACTTTCACTCATGTCTTCTGTTTTTTGGTAGGAGACTCTATACATCTATGCATTTTTATTAACATATATGGACAAAACTTAATAGATGACAAGTCTTGGTGTAAAAGTCATGGGTTTCCTGTGTGTGCCTTTGGTCTTTGAAAGGGTCATGTGAAGGACTAACTCAAACTCCTTGCTGAATTGTAGGCTCACAGAGGGAGAGATGCACATGTTTAGAAGGAGGAAGGGCTCAGCATTTGCATTTGGATGCATGTCTTACGGCTTCAGAGCTCTTTAGACTCCCAAGTGGAGCAACTTCGAAGTTCAAAGCGGTGTGATTTTTGGCAGGTTTTTTCCCTAAGACTTCTTCAGGGCATGAAATATTCTGCCCTCAGTGCATGTACATAACTCTCATTGGCCTTAAAAGAAGTTACATGCCTACATCAAAGGAAGGATTTACCCCATAATGATTCATCGTGAGCCTGACAGGCAAACACAACAGTGGAGAGCTCACAAGCCAAAGCTCCTGAGCTACGGGGAGGGCAGAGTTCAGATCTCTGCCAATCAGCCACATTGTGGCTCTGATTTTCAGCAGTTTTTAATTTTTTAAATTGTTTTAGTGGGGATCAAACCATGTGCTAGCCATCTGGTAGAAGAAATGGTAGGGCTCAAGCAGAGGAGATAGCCCCTTTAACATCTTATGTGGGAGGTAAACCAGGGTCAAAGTAAATTGTGGAGCTTTTCTTTCCTGAAAAGTGCATCTCCTTATCCCCGGTGTTACACTGGAGACACAGAGCCACAATATTTTATAGCAAATTAGAAAACACCTTTTTATTAAATGTGATTGCAGAAAGTCCTGGGAAGGAATGCGTTAATGACCGGTGATTGAATGCAGCGGTTTGCAAGCTCTAAGCAGCTTTAGTGTCTCCTACCACAGCCCTGATTTAAAATTCATAAATGCTAATCCTCCATAATTTACGGTTTAAAAAGCAGCCCCACTCACAGGCCCTGTGGCTACAGCTCTGTCAGAGTAATTATGCCGCCAAGCTGAAATTGGACTACTAACTGAGATATTAAACAGGGTAGGAAATCCTCTTCCCTGGCAGCCTACCCAATTATTCCAAATAAGCAAACAGATTAGTGAGTAATTTTCCAGTTAAATCTGGTGATTGGTGCCAGAATTGTATGTTAAATATTCAGAAGTAAATAGATTAAAGATGAAATGTCCCCTTTTCTCAAGCTTAATTTAGTGTGTATATTAAAACTTTTTAGGGGGAAAAAAAATCTCCATTGAAGTGCAATACGTTTGCTTTGAAAACAGAGCCTTTCCTGGCTTGTTTGCACTTGGGGCAGCGTGTTCATTAGCTGGGGCACGTTGTGCCGAGGGAACCTTGTGCCACATTAGACACAGTATCAGCCCTGCTGTTCCTTTATCCCTCACCTTGGAGGAGCCCTCCTGGGTGGCAGCGCTGTGAGGCTGCACGCAGCCCTGCTGGGGACCATCGGGACAGCTTCTCACCAGGGTGGTGGGATACAGGGTGCTGCCCATCCCTATCAGCAGGACAGTAAAGGATTTGTAGGAATTAACAGTAAATATGGGCATTTCTCATTCATTCTCAGTCTAGGGCTGGGGGAGTCTTTTTTGCTTCTAAATTCAGCTTGAATTTCCCCAACTGATCTGCCCAGGTTGATGTTTTTTACCTTTCCAAACACTCCTTGTAATACGATGTTTGACTGGGACACAAAATAGAGGGAAGATGGGGGCAAAAGGAAGGAAAATGTGGACTGAATGCCCAGCACACACAACTCCTCTATACACAGGCAAGAGGCAGGGGAGGACGTGGGGCAGCTCAGCTGGAGCAGTCCTGGATCACAAGCAGTATGTCTGTCCCTCTGCTGCCCTCACACCACAGGCCACGCGTGCTCACCCCAAGGAGCTGTGCCCTACCTAGTGAGACAGGCGGCCTTCAGCAGCTGAAGGGTGCTGCTCTGGAGAAGCTGTGCTGACGCCTGAACCACTCCAGAAACTGGCTGTGGCTTGTGGCACCTCTCAGGAAGCAGGACCAACACCTTTCCCCCTGGGAAGGGCTGGGGTGGTAGTTGCTGCACAGACCTGGGGCTGGTTGATTGCTGCAAGGACTATGGTGGTAGACCCTGGGAAGCCCAGGGGGTGCCCACTGTAGTTTAGGATGCCAAAATTCTTTCTCAAAATGCATCTGAAGGAAACGCTTTTGCATTCATGGATTAAAGCAAGGATTTGTACCTAATTGCTGGAAACATGCATGTACATTTCAATATGCAAGAGCGCTAAGGAGAGGGAAGCTGCATTTGAGGAGCTGGAATTGTTTTAACACCTGATGGAATTTGCTTTGAAGTGGTTTCAAGGATCCCAAACACTATGAACCATGTTTTATGCCATTTCTAGGGTTTTCTTTCCAATTTCTAAAAGCTTGTTGTGCTGAGAAAGTGAACAGTCCTCTTAGTTGGCTAGTGAAGTGGAAGGAGCAGCACGCTCTCATCAAGAGATTGAGGTACAGTAGCCTTGGGGTCGAAGAGCTTCAGACCTTCAGTGTTAGTTATGACTTGTCTCTTGGGCAGGTGAGAGGACCAGTTCATTCTTAGGTCTGAGTTACATATTTTCAGTATTTTAAGTCCTAATACATTCTCTAGAGTGAGAAATGTAGAGTTTTTATGAACTTGCCAGCATTGACTGCCCTTGGAATACAGGAGGTGCATAATCTCTGCCCTTCCTGAGAAGTTTCTGGGTTTGGTGATGGGACTGGGTCCCTAAGTTGAATAACTTGTTCACAAAAAAGCCAGCAGATGTTAGGCCTGACAGGGTATTTAGATCAGCCCCTCTCGTACCTGGGCACAGTGGGCTGAAGGAGGCAGAAACTTCTTAGCCATCGGCCCACAGATTCGCTTTTCCACTGGGAAGTGCAAAAGCTGCAAGTAGGTAATGCTGAACACATGCCTAGAAAGGATTAGCTGAACTTCTGCACATCCCAGAGGCTTTTCCTTCTGCTGCATCCTCCCTGGAGAGGCTTTTTCACCTCAGCCCTCTGCTGGAATGTGCCTTAAAGGCATAATCAAGCTCATAAAAATTAAATGGTGTGCAATCGTTAAAACAAAACAAAAGGACTCTAACTAAATTTTATTCAATAAATTCTCTAAAATCAATCAATTTATGTTTTTGTTAATGTCAGAACTCACAGCATAGTTTCTCTTTCTGTGCTTCACGGGGCTGTAGGGGCTTTTGTTAAGGTTTGGGTTTTTTCCACACCACTACACACAACGACATTTTGGCTTTGAATTGAGAAGAGTTAAAGTCAAAACTACAATTTATTTTCTTTTTAGCTTGTGAGCATCCTTTGGATCAAATCTAAAGGCTTACCTGTTCAGAGCTGGAATGGATTGATGGACGTGAAGGGATCCAGGATGAGGATAGAGCTCTGTGGATGCCATGTTAGTTAGTAGTGTTAACGTAGTTAGTTACATGACACTAGATTTCTAACGATATACAATTGCTACCTCTCTGATAAGTTCACCCAGTAGTGCTAAAGATGTGTTTTCTTGATTATTTTTATACTAATGATAATAAAATGAGAGAATTTATAGCATCCTGTCTGCACAGATCCTTGCAGCACACTCTCACTGCCAGAATGCTGATGGTTCAGCATGCGCTGCGCATTTCAGACCTTCCTTGCATTGAGGGAGAGTTGTGAGTCTTATTGCCTCAAAGTACTCCAAATGTCAGTGCATTCCAAGTATCTCATGTCTCCTGTCTGCTGCCCTGTCCCTCTAACCCAGGGATTTTACAGTTTTTCTAAATATGATAGAAGGCACTTGAAGGATGTAATTCTCAGGCAGGTTTGTCAGTTGGGTCCTTCTTAGCAGAAGCCATTTGAGTCTCCTGCGTGGTAAAACAAAATGTTTTCAGTTGGTTCCTGATTCTTTAAAATCTTCTCTATATGTTTATTACTTTCAACTTGCCTGTTAGATCTTTGTGGTCAGCCCGGGTTTATGTACATTTGGTTAATCATTCTAAGGTTGTGAAAGGCCGTCACATGGGAGCTACAAAGTGAGTGAATGTGAAGGAGAGAGCTGGAGACAAAATTTGACTTGATGAAATAGGTCAAGTATCCGTTCACCAACTGTAGTTTCTATTCCTGCCTCTGTGAGTAGTGCTTTCTGAAGACTCTGAGCAGTCTGGATTCATCTCACTGGTTTTGCCCATTTTATTCACCTACCATTTAGGTGAGTGAAGAATTTATTATTAGTCCCTGGCTTTGTTTATTCTTAAGTCCCAGACGCACAGTGCTTAGTGACTGTAACCAGTGAATTCTCTGTAGTAAAAACACTGATATTTGTGTCCTTAGAGTTGCCTATATGCAGCCCTTTTAAAAAGAATTAAAATCTTTCTCATATGCTTCCTCAATGATATCCTGCTACAGTGAGTTCCAAAGGTTAATTATATGTTTTGCTCAAAGCTACTTCACTAATAGGGTCCTCAAGATGAGGGTTGCTGACCCTTTTAAGCCAGTGAACTAAAGCAAACAGCAAAACAACCCACTGAGGCTGTTAGCTTGTGGGTGGCTATTTGTCTTTCTTGGTTCCTTTTTGTCAGGGCAGCCTTCCTGAAAAGAGAGGTAATCAAGCTTCCTCTCAAGAAGGTGACCAGACAGTCTCTGCTGGCATCAGGGAAACAGAGATGAAGGCAATGCTTTCATTCTGGATTATCTTAGGTGTCAGTATTTTGGTTTTGAGATGAGGTTGTGCCACGATCACGTTTCCTCACTGCTGGGGACCCTCTGGTACCCCCCTGGAGGAACCTGTACAGCCCTGCCCTGGGCTGATTCAGCTGAAGTTCAGCAGTGCCTGGGGGGCAGGCCTGAACTCTAAGTGGCCAGTTCTGTCCACTTAGAGCGGACATTCCCTCTTTGCTGTGTTTTAAATGCTTCTAGACGTGAATGGGAGTGGAAATCACTTTGGAAACTTGGAACAGAATGCCATGAAAAAGAGTTCCTTAAAGGAATGAAGAGCATATAATTTAATCTCTGTTTGTAGCATTTAATCTCAAAAACCTTATATCTTCTGTATTTCATGTATCTGTTTCCCTGAAGAAAGCAGATAAGGGCATCCAGTGCTTCAGCAGCTCGTGCCAGTGAACCTGAAATGGAACATGTGGTTTTAAATAAAACACAGATGCTCAGGACACACTCTCATTAGCTAAGGGGTGCAAGTGGCACTCTGAGGATTTTAAGGGAGCCTTGTAGGAGGTGAGATCAGCAAGGGTTTCCAGTCTCTCTGGTGACATTACCTGGATGCAAGGACAGCTCAGACCTCATGGCACAGGTGGTGCCTGCAAGAGTGAGAATTTTGCACCCTTACACTGGTTCTGTGGTTACAGGAGAAAGGGAACAAGGTTTCTGGAACAGCTTTTCTGAACACATGGCCAGTCTCAGCCAGGCCCTCTGTTTCCAACACACATGATGTAAAAGATCATTCAAGAGATTAATTGATGTTTGTCACACTGAAGAGACCAGCTCTATATTTTTCCTTGAAATAGTCCTCTGGAGCACTGTTGTGTCCAAAGGCTGATGAGGGCACTTTCCAGGCTCATGTATCTCCCGTTTAAGACATCCCACTGGCCACCCAGGAAAAGAAACCAACTGGTAGCTCTCAATTACCACATAAAATTTAAAAGGAGAGATGATATCTCTTAAATAACTGGGTCCCAGACCATTTAGGGCACTACAGACTTCAATCAGTGCCTTGAAATGTATTTATAAGCAAATAGAGCCAGGAGTGTTTTGTGCTATTAGGCCACTTCAGCAAATCACTTAAGCATTACTTAACACATGCTAAGTCTGCTGCACCCAAGGCAAATTCTGGGTATGATAAACTCTTTGTCCATAAAATGTCCCCCTCTGGATAATGCAGCACCACTTTATGGCTAAGGGTGATTGTGTGTCTGTCTGTCTCAACGGGAAGAAAAACCTGGAAGTAGAGCTGTTGTGGTGTACCTGTATTGTTTGTGTGATTGGTCTGCTAAGTGCATAAATCTCAAATGATAGAATTTTGTAATATACAGTATAACCATTGGCAAGTGTTGTACATTTATTTTCACAAGTGAGAGAGTGACCCATAACTCACATCCATCAGAGTATATGAAAGCACAGCTCACTGTAGTATAGAGAGCAAGGAAATCAGTCATACACGGGATGTTATTCACTTCAACCTTTCCCCTTTCCTGAATGCAGTCAGGATCTATATGTCTGCTGCTGCATGCTCTGTGGGCTGGCATAGATGTATGATGGCATCACAAAAACTGGAAGGGGAAGAAATGAGATAGGAACACAAAGGGGTGTGGGCAAATGTTGTCTGAGCTGATAGAAATTTAAGTGGTCAGGCTTGTCAAGGAGAAGGAAAACTGCAGGGCTGGAGAGTGACTGAGATTAGAACTGACTTTTGGAGAAATGAGAGCTGAGATAATACCTTTCGGTTCAAAAAACATGGATGACAGCACAGGGTGAGCATGGGAAAACTGGAAATTAAAACAGTACATAAAATGGAAATGTATTTGATGTAAGGACAACAAAGTATGTATCATTCTTTCAATTCTGGTCTGGTTCCTCTGTCATTAGTCCCAAATTTAATGCTATACTTTTCAACAGGACCTCTATCTTATAGCAATTTCTGTGAAAAATCCCCTTCACAAAATGGCCAGAGGAGCTGAAGGAAACATTAATTTTGGGACTTCATCAGTTCTTGGCACCTACCTGCTTTCACCAGGCTTGCACACCCACTGTGCACTCTACAGAAAGTCTGTGTCTTTTCCTCTGTGCTGTGCGAATGGTAAAATTAGCTTTAATCAGTTGTATACTGACCACACCAAGCTACCTAGAGAGATTGGGGTCTGAAATTTCTTTGCTAGCAACAGTGCACAGCAAGATGAGCTCTGTCCCAGATTTCTGAACAAGCAGGAGAGGCAAAGGAGAAGGTATGGTTATTTCCCATGTGGAATGATTTCTCAAATTTGCCAAGGGACATAGAGGAATCATGTGTTAGAAGAAAGAAATGTCTCTGGATTTCCCAAACCCCAATTTAGCAGCGTAGCTGTAAGATACACTTCCTTTGTGCTTGCATCCAGTTGTAGCAGGGTTGCCATTCCATGGTTTATACTTGGATAAGATGGTTTGGGAGATCCCCTGGGAGATGGAGGAAGAGAAGGCTGCAAGTTCAGGCAGCTTAAGTAGGAGAGAAAAAGTTTCTTGGTAGACAAGTTGAGAGCTGTTGGCTTGCTTTTAAGAGTAATTATTTTGCAGCTTCTGACAGGGCTTAGTTCTAGGTTTCACTCTCCACTCAGCTCCTAGCCTGTGGCACATGTTATAGGTAATAACCCGGTGCAGCTCAGACACAAGGGATCTCATGTGCCACATACTAGGAGCAGGGAGAGCCCAGATATTCCTGACCTTGATGCCGAGGCAATTGTTCTTCCTCAGGACCAAATTCCTTTGCAGTGAGTGTAACCCTTTTGTCATCTGCACCATGCTCCCCTTTGTCATTGCACTGCTGGACTCACATCCTTGAACTTGGAGCACAAAACCCCCTCTGGTTTTTTAACTGATGGTTTGTTTGTTTTTATTCTTTGGTCGATGCTGAGATCAGTGATGTCAACTTGTTCTATTTGCTTTGACAGGAAAATGTTTTCAGCGTTCATTAGGATGGCATCAATTCTAACATTTGGCACACGAGCGTTTGATGACCTTCATGTGGGGGAAGAAATATGTAGGCAAAACTTCCATTAGTTTGAAAAAACACTTCCACTCCACACCATTCCGATTCCTGAACTGCAGCTTCAGCCAGAAGTTTTGTGCAGTCCCTGTTTGTGATCTGCCAGTGGGCTCCAGACATAGAGACTGGAACTGTTTGGAGCCACTTCATATGGAGTCTGGACTGAGGGTGCAGTTGGATACAGCTCTCCACTCACCTGTAGGGAAGGGGCTGCCAGCAGCCAGCCTCCTTGGTTCTGTTTGGCTCAGCTGGTAGAGTCAGCCCAACATAAAGGCAATGGCATTCTATGCCTCCAAGTGCACGACATTCCTAACGCTTTCCTGGTAGTTCCCCTCAGCGAGATGATTTCATTTGGCCACTTTGGGCTCATTTTCACCAATGACAGGGCTCATTAAAAGAGCTGGAGTGACTAGCATTGCAGCAGCTGAACTCTGAACTTATCCACAGAAAAGGAATAGCAGATGTTGGCTCTTCCCTCCTCAGGGCCACCTGCCCTATGCTAACAGAGCCTCTGTCTCTGAGTGGGAGGGAAGGAAAATGCTTGTGGCTTCCCATGGTGTCTAACAATGAGGGGCCAGGTAGTAGCAAGAACTTTTGCAGTGATGTAACCTCTTCAATAGTAGCTGGCCTGAGTCCACCAAATTATTCTCACTGACCACCACAAGAGTTGCTGACAGCCTCTGGTTGCTGTCAGCCAATGGGTTTAGAAAGGACCAGGTAGGAAGTGAGAGGCCAATTGTCCTTTGAGTCTCCCCTCTGCCTTAGAGCTGTGTAAGTCCTGCCAAACAGCTCTGATTTTCCTAGTGCTAGTCTCCAGCCCTTTACTCTGACCTATCTTAGCTCTTATTTGCTTTTTCTTTTTTAGGATTCACTGTGTCTTTATGTTTTTCTCTCATATCCTGTAATCAAGTGAAAGGTGTCTCTGTGGACAGAGGGGATTTGTACTCAGCCTTTGTTTGTTCTTTCCTGACAGTGCTGCCTGCTGTAAGAAAAGCCAAATGCTGGCCATATGTTGCTGTGCTCCCCTAAATTACAGAGGGTGAACATTTATGGCTGTTCTCACTGTTGCTCTCTCCATACTTTTCTAAATGATACGTTTTCACAAGCAATTACTGAGATAGGCAGTCAGGACTGGTTTTTGAGGTGTGCCACTTGGTGGCCTACACATAAAAGTGGGAGACAGGAGGAGGAGGATGGCAGAGACTTAATACCATGCCTTGCTTAAGAGAATGTCCTTCAGGTGGGCAGAATCCTGCACCTTGTAAAAGTATGACTTTAATTTTGCCTTTCAAATATGAACTAAGCAGGGCTGTCAACACACACTATGTTCTCCCTTGTCAAACCATTTCACTTGGTCTGTCAGCTGTAAACAGCTTAAGAGGCATGTCATTCCAGCATTATTATAGCACTTTTAGATTTGTTTTTAGATTGGCTCTGTATCTGCTCCTGCAAAAAGTGTAGATACAGAGATGACATGGGTTATTTATTGTGTTACTGCAAAATGCTGCTTGCTGTTTTGTGGTAAGCACTGAGTAACTCCATTTCAAATAATGGGCACTGCAGAGTAATAATCCTGTAGTGCCATGGTAATACCATTGCCATACTTTGTCACATCACTTGTGTCAGTGGAGCAAAGTGCTTCCTTCACTGAGGGTGCCTAAGGCCTTGCACTTCATGCAAAGTTTCTCTTTTTCCCAGGAGATCAGGGAAGCAGAATTAAGACATGTGGAGAAAGAACTCTGATCAACAGACTCTGTACTTTTGTTTTTTTCAAAAAGTTGCTTTACATATTCAAATAAACAGAGCTTAAGCTGTTGATGACAGCTTAACTACTTCATCCCAGAACGTTTTGACAAGAGATTTTCAGCGTTTTGGTTTCTCAGGATTTTGATAACCCCCAAAAAGCATGAACTGAATTTATATGTCACATGTTTAATTTATTTGAGATGCATGTATTACGTTGCAAAAGCAATAAGGAGGGAGTAAGAGGACAGAGTGATACACTCCATATTTATGATCATCAGCTTCTTCACCACGTCATTACGAGAGAAAAAATGTTCGGAGATATGGAGTATGCAAAACACTCAAACTTTTTTTGCCAACCCATCTGGATTGTGATTTATGCAAATTGTTGGTGCAATTTCCCGGTGACTCCACTGAAATCCACAGAACTGAACCCGTTCTCACTGCAGGGAAGCCTGAGCTGCTTCTCTCGCACCTGGATGCTGCCATGTGTGTGTTGTCCCCATGTTGTTGGCTCCCTGGCCATGGAGAGCAGCACAACAGGGATTTAATGTTGCTTGAGTCCTGAGCAACAGTGAAGGAGAAAGGTAGATGTTTTCTCCCCAGAACTGCATGAATTTCTGGCTGTATACATTCCATAGTCTTGTCTTCAGAAATAGCACAAATATGCCAACTGATCTTCACTTTAATACCAAACTGGAGTGTGGACCAAATGTTTTAAGCAAAATTTATTTCATCTCTCTTTCAGGAATTAGCTGTTCTCAAGTTTTGGACTGCTTTTTTTTCTCTGCCTACATTAAAGCAGAAAAAAGATGAGATACACCTTGTAACTTCCTGGGCCCTTAAAAAAGAAGTGGGGAAAAACACTAGGAAAGAATTGCTTTTGTAAAGCTCCTAGGCTACCTAGTATATGTTGCTTAAAAAAAGGTTCATATTTCAACATCATACCTCAAAACCTTTTGGATATTACCCAGTATCTGTTTATTGGTACTTCTGTCATGAGTGCTTGATAGAACTAGAATCACTGAAATTTAGAATTAGAATATTGGAATTAAGCATGTTAGAAGTATGGAAAATCCTCATTTAAGTTATTCAAAGCTCAGGATATTGCTTTCCTTTTTCTACATCAGAATGCCACTTACTTTATTGTGTAAAAGGGTTGTTTCCACCAGTACTAAGCAGGACATGTCCTTAATAATTTTTAAAGTAGGAGGAGCTATTTTATTTTACTAATTATTATGTCAACTTAAAGCATGTCAGTATAAATTCTTATTTTGTAGTAATGCTACATAGGCACAAAGGAATCCCCATGCATTCTAAAGAAAATTTGACACTTTGAATTTACTGATTATGATTTTTTTTTTTACTCCCAAATAAGTGCTATTTTGAGTATTTTTCAGAAAAAACAACCCCCAAAGCAAACAAAAACCCCAAACCAAAACCCCAAAAAATGTAGAGGTTTCATCTAATTGTGAATTTGTGCTTTTTAAGTATTAAAGTGTCCCCTAAATTGAAAAATCCAATTTCAATTAATCAAAATGCTGCCAATGGAGATCATAGGTGGCTTTTCTGACATTCCAGGGTCAGAGACCCTGGCCAGAGAGTCAGGTGTGATTTGCTAAATCCGGCCTTAGTTGCTGTAACTTTATTCTGGTACTGGATAAGTAACACCTTTCTGGTAATTTGAGAGTTTTAGCAAGTATTTAGTATCTGGCTAAATTGTCCTTAATTTGGCAGGTTACAGTGTTATCTGCATCCTGCTGCTTTGGGGAGGTAGAAGGCAGGAGCAGGCACCTTTTGTTTGGTTTCCCCCTAATGGAGACAGGAAAATGGGAGGAGACCTGACAGCCCTTGACAGTGAGAGGGAGATAGAGTTGCCTGTGTCAGGAAAAAATAACCTCTTCTGCAAGAATAAGGGGCTAGGAAGACAAAAAATAAGCATTTTCAATATATTACAAACAAAATTATCTGCCAAAAGGGCAAGATAATTATCTTAATGTGATTTTTGACCAAGATAAATTCACATTATTTTATAAACTGGGTAACAATTTGAATCTTATGCAAAACCTAGAAATAAATCTAAAAAATATGATAATGTAATAAAATTGAAATTATTAGCAGTCCAAGTGCCATACTTGAGGCAGTAAAACCTTTTAAGTTCCAATGGAAAATAGACCAGTAAACCTGGAGTAAGTTACTCTACTTTAATCACTTGACAAATAGCGACAATGTTTGGAAGAATTGATAGTGCCATTACAGCTGCATCCCCTTTTATAAGCAGCCTGGTGCTGATTTGATTCTAATTGCTGCCAGAGGAACAGTATCAAAGTAGTGCTGCTCCAGCACTGTAACCTGTGGGGTGAGCAGCAGCTGAAATGAACTGCCTGAAAATGAAGGAAGACCAGGTTTTTCAAAAGCACGGATTCTAATTCTGGGAGTGCTGGAGGAGGGCTGAGTAAATTCAGTGCTGGGAGAAACTACAGAGGAAATGCTTAACGAAGAGGAAGCATGAAGTAGAAAAAACAGGCTCCTCTGAGTGCACAAAATAGTGGGAAAACAGTGGGAGAAACTGAGAGATTTGAACATGAACGTGTGTTTGATTTCTCACCACAAAGAATTCTCCTGCTGGGCCAGTGTGGCCCAACTACCAAACTGCAGCTCTGGCCTCCCTGGTTTCAGACACCAAAGAACTAATTTTTAAGACTTTCTTAATAATTACAGCATCTTTGCATACTTGTGGGCTCTGTGGCCACCTTTTGGTGCCCATGAACACACACAAAAAAATTAAGATTGCTTTTTCAAATCGCATCTTTATCAATTCTCTGGTTTTGCACTGCAAATCCTGGATTTTACCCTTCTTGAGCTATGGAGTAGGTATCAGCATTGTACTGATGACTGCTATGATGGTTGAGGGCAATACATTTACATTTATGTGGAGAAAAAAATAGAACACGTGCTTCTATGCTGGATCTTCTTCCAAAACCTAACAAGAAGTTGTCTTATTTTGGGAATCGTAGAAAGAAAAGCAGGGCTCCATAAGGAGAGAAGAGAAGGAACACGTTTAATAGTTCTGTCATGTTAGCAACAAACCCAAGAATAAACAGAAATGCAAAGGGGAGAGGTATTTATCTTTTTGAACAAATCATGTGATAAGCTTCTCCCATAGATTGGGCACTAAGTGAAATATGTAAAATAGCTTATTGAAGAAAAAATTGCTTCAAGTGGGACTGAATGGCTCAAGAGATTAGTGATGGGATAATAGCTTTTCTCCATTTAAGTGGTAGACCAGTTCAAATCAATTCTAGGTCTCTAGAGACTGGAAGGTGTTGCTATCCTGTGACTCCTCTGCAGTTATTTGAAATGATTTTTTGGTCTCAATTCCATCCTTAGTTGCCAGAAAATTATCCCCAACCCAATCAGCACTGAATTGCTTTGAGTTAACTGTTGTGTCCTCCCCCTAAAGATGCACAGCCCTCAAGGCTGCTGTTTTATCTAGCACCACGTTGCTGGTCAGAAACATTTCGTCTCCCATGGAACGAAGAGATTGCACAAAAGAAGAGACAACTTGGCATACGATGCAATGTAAAATCATTCTTCAAACAAATGCCATGATTTGTTGGTTTAATGTGGATTTCTTGGGAGAACAGGGCTACTTTTGGGCACTTCCAGCTACCCTGCACTTGCACCCAGGGCCTGCCTGCCTGCAGGCTGTGTCAGGATTTTGCCCCTATATTAACGCCATAAAATATTACCATGTCCCGCAGCCATAGGGAGGAGGAGGAGAGAAGATCCAGCAGGGAGGAATTGTGCAGCAAGACTGATTTATTTAATTATTTTACAAACTCTTTTATAGACTTTTTTTCTTCATAGTCTAATTGGACAAAGGATCAGCCACCCCTTGGGCTGATTGGCTAAAATCCTAAAACATCCATTGTCAAAATATTTTCTTACTGTACCATAAACATAGTTCTACAAGGTCACAGGTGTTCATAGTTTACAGAACTCTGCAAATATCTTTGTGAGAGAGAAAAGTATCTCACGGCTTAGAAAGCAGCAGGAAAATTCCTTGCTGACAGCAATATTGTATCCACACCCCTACATCCATGTAAGCCCTGGAGCAGAGCTACAACTTGGAAAAGAGCTATTGGTCATTAGGAGTAGCTGGAAAATTCAAACTGGTGGCGTGCCTTTCAGGTTTGTTTATTTAGTGTTTGAAGCTGGGCCAGTGAAGTGATGCTCGGGCCATGCCAATGTATGGCAGCTCAGAATCTTGCTGATCAATTTTATTCTGAAATATTACAACACGGAAGAATAGCAGACATTGATTATTCTGCCTAATGCAAAGATTAAGCAAACAAGTAAGAAGCAATTCCCGCTGAGATGAGGATGATTTGGATCTTTTAGTGGCTATAACAGTAGGTCTAGAGCTAGTGAACCACAGCAGAATTCTTATTATTCAGTGTACCAAAGGAAAAAGAGACCTGAGGTTATTAGAGAAGAATCTCAGCAGTTTTGTGTGTATAACTGCTTGGAAAAAAACAAATAGGATATTATGACAATGTAAAGGTGTTGGAGAATTGGAATCACATGGTTACAGTCACATTTTCTATAAAACTGGTGCAATACAGATTCACTTGCAGTTGGCTTGCAGGAGAAATTTTACTTTTGCCTTAACCAGACAGCTCGAGGTTTAAGAACAGTTATCAGGGTGGAAGGCTAAAGGGGTTAAGGAAATGAGGCACGACAGAGGTGACCTATGGGAACTTTCATTATTATATGGAGCCTTGATGAGTGAAATGAGAGGAATTGCTCTCCATCATGAAAGGCTGAAATGTCGAGGGAGCAATCGCAAATTAATCTATTAAGAATAAGTAGGAGGCTGAACAGTGTGACTCAAAAGGATGGAAATATATGGAATAAACTGCATGGTAAAATCACAATGATTTCTAGACACAATCTTAAAGACATCCATCTACAATTTTTTCAATGAAACAGGGATTTCTATGTGTGTGTATATGTGAGGCAAAGTTTAAGCAGATTAAATTGGTCTCTTTCTTTTCAGGCACCCCCAATATTTGTAATGACGAGGGCTGAATGAGAAGTTGTGTTCTGATTTGTGTGGCTTTAACCCGAATAATGAGAACAATGTGTCAGGAATTTCTCTGTTGTGGTTTTTTTTGGTTTTTTGGTTTTTTTTTTTTTTTTTTTTTTTTTTAAAGACATACAAATCCCAGGCAGTTTTCTGTATGATGGTTTTCCTGTTTTGCTGTGACATTTTTAACCTGAATTTAGTGTTTGTAAAAGGGACTAGGTGATGACATTGTGTAACTGAAAGCCTCTTTTTATTGACAGGTCATGAACACTCAAGGCTGGAGAAATTTCTCTGTGTCAATCTGGTGAGGTACACCCCCCACAGCCTGAAAGAATGAACTTCCAGGAGGAAAAATGGTAGGTCCATGTCAGTCAGTCCAATCTTACCTTAAATGTCGCTGCATGATTGTTTTTAAAGAGCTCATATCCCAAGGATGAGGAGAGAGGCATGAGAAGTTACCCAACTGCCAGGACCGCGTGCGTTGTTTTCTCCGTTCCCCAGCAGTGGTTACAGCTTTCTGGAGTGTTAATGCTTTGTCCACTAGTGGCTGGAGTTGGGCTTGACCCAGATTACCAAGTGTATTTTGGAGGATCTGATCCAGCAGGATGTTCCCAGCTCCCACTGTGGTCCTTGGGAGGTGAGGTTCTGCTGTTTGCTCAGTGCCCGTCCCTGATGCCAATCTTTAGGCCTCAATGTTAATCCTGTCACGAAGCTCACGTAGTTTCAGACTTCTACCTTTGCTGGCTTATTATAGTCCAGGAAGATGAGATGTGACTATGCTGAGATACAACCCCCAGTGATGGCACTTTATAATACTGTATAACTGGAGGATTGCTATTGTAGGCAGAGAAAAAGGCAATAAAGCAGCATTGATATCCTGCCTGCCCTCTTACAGGAGTTATTGAATCAAACCTACCAGAACTGCCAGACAAACAATTTGCAGCTGCAGTCTGAAGCCTGACAATGACACAGAATCAAAAAGAAATAGTTGGAGTGCATGGGCTTGTGAACTCCTCTGCGACCCACCACAGCAGGCTCCCTAGGATTGTTCTCCTCTTTCTGGTCCTTTGCCTGTACAGTTCCTTCTCTTTCCCTTCCTTTTCCTCTCTCCTGTTTTCTCTCTTACATCTTGCCACTTTCAGCTTTTCACACCTTTTCCCCTTCCTTTTCTTTCTCTCTCTCATTGCCTCACTATTTCCTTCTGTTGCCTCCAATATACCTCTGCTTGTTTTTACTTTGTGAGTTCAAGTGCCCTCCTGTGTTTCTCATTGTCTCCATTTCCCTAAATCCTTCTTGGTTTTGATTAATTTAATTCCAACCCTCCCCAGTTTCCCATAATCTTTCCTGTTCCCCCTTCCTTTTTTCTGTACCTTTTTTCTGTTTCATTTCCCTTCTCATTTTACTACTCATTGTTTCTTCTTTTCCTGCCTGTTCTACTACCTTTATTTTTCTTGAGCCATATTTAGCCAGTAGCTGAGGTCTATGCTGCTCTTACTCCTCATATGTGAGGATTTAAACATTTCCTGTGCACTAGGATTTCCAAAGTGCCAATCCAGCTCAGCTAAGGGGAGCTGATGTGGTTTGGCTCTAATGTCTATGAAGAGAGATACTGCAAAAGCCAGTGTAACAGTAGCACTCACCAATGCTCTTGGGCTTGTGACCCTATTCTTGTAGTTGGATTCAAAGCTTATCAAATGAATCGGTTCTGGATCAGACCCGCAAGTAACAACATCTTATCAGATTTCTGTTCTTTATTTCAATAGAAATCTCAGTGCTCTCAATTTCTTCTAGTGTTTGCTTTGGCTCAGGACATTATGTTCAGTTTGGGTTTTTTTTCAAAATAATTATTCTAAAGTACATATAACGTATGTAGGGTTCAACAAAAAGGGACCATACAATGAAATATGTTCAGACTCATATACATATATAAAAAAAAATTCCTAGTTTGTGGAAGCCCATAACAGTTATCTAGTACTTTGGGAAATATTTTGCCATTCCCTTTCTTCTCTCCTAACCAATATCTGATGATTAGCCCTCTAAACTTTAGATGTTCAGTCTCCAAAATGGCTGGCAGGAATGTTGATAGTACACAAATCCTGGTTTTTATTTTTATTTTTTTCACTCATCTTCAGTTACAGGCTCGGATTTTGCTCCATTATGGATGGGGGCTTTTTTTCAGTTACTTTGGGCTTTTTATGTTCCTTGGTTTACTTATTTTCTCTATTCCCTTTGCCCAACAACTTCCATGTAGAAACATTTTGAGTTGTTCTTCATGACAATATTTGGGGAGACCTTATAACAGCCTTCCAGTACTTAAATGGGAGCTGACAAGAAGGGTGAAAAGGGATTTTTCCCAGTGGCAGGGAGAGATAAGACAAGGGAGAACGGCTTCAAACTGGAAGAGAGGAGGTCTAGGTTAGATATCAGGGAGAAATTCTTTACTATCAGGGCAGCGAGGCACTGGAACAATTTGCCCACAGAAGTTGTGGATGTCCTATCCCTGGAGGTGTTCAGGGTTGGATGGAACTCTGAGCAACCTGGTCTAGTGAACTTAAGGTCCCATCCACCTCAAGTTGTGATTCACTGAGTATTACCCCACTTCCTTCAAAAGGTGGTTGATACTGCTGGTTATTTATTTGTTCTATGAGAGCCTCACCATAAGCTGACCTCTTGTGAGGGGGCTGCTGCCAAGGCCAGCTCCCATTTCTCTCCTCATCCCTGGAAGTCTCTGGAGCCCTTCCCGGAGAAGGGAATCGGGGTACTCACCATCCCATAGGTGACCCCTAGCAGGTCCAGGAACCAAATCAAGCCCAGATCTTGTTGACATGATGCCACCTCTCCTTCTGTAAAATTATGCATGGGAGAAACCCCTCCTTCCTCTTCTCTTTTATCTGCCTCCTCCTGTCTTTCCAGCTACTGCTCCTGTGAAGTTCAGCACTGGTGACAATGGAAAGAAAGACAGTTCCTGTCTAATCCAACCCTTTCTGCTCTGATTGGATTTTTCTCCTTGCATCTGCTTCTTTATATGATTTAAAACCTTAAACTCCTTGAAGGTTTTCCATTAAGATTTGGAGCACAATTTGGAATGGGGGAGCAGTCAGATCATTACCTAAAAAGTGCCAGTTTATTTTTAGCTAATGGAAGAAGGGGGCTAATTGGATTAGGCCAGCCATGTGAGTACCTGGTGCAGACTGCTATCAACACATCAACAGGGGAAGGGTTGAGTACAGTTCCTTTCTCTCACTCACCCCTTTTACCCTCTCTTGCTTTTCCTTCTTCACCCAGTAAGTGACACTTGCAGCAGCAGTGCAAATTCTTGGGCGTGTTCCAGTACTGGTCAATGCAGGAGTAAATCCCGCAGTCCCTCCTGCTGCTCCGCATTTGCCACCTGACAGCAGTGGATGCTCAGGAAGACTGAGGGGTAAACTTTTAAAGCTTCAGCCTGGGTTTTAGCCATGTGACAGCTATTAAAGCAATTGGGAGCCAGGTGGCTAAAATCCAGTGCAATTCTTTGTAATGGTACCCCTGAGAGTGCCCATCTCCTTTTAACACTACTATTGATTAGGCAATTCTTGACTTTGAGAAACAAAATTGGAGTGTGCATCAAGGTTCTTTTCCTCAATTTGGCCTGGTTTGAAATTAATCGTTCACCCTTAGCCATTATTGTAAGGAGCTTTAAGCTTTGATAAATTTCAGTGTGATTTGAGTTTTCTATCCCCCTTCTCTACGGAGGCCTGTTGTTTACTCGTCTTCGCCAGGACATCTCCGGAGCTGTTTGGTCTTTATCCTCATCTCCCGCATTGATCCTGTTACGTTGTCCAGTGTGGCTGTCCAAGCCCGGTAAAATGCTGGGGGCTTTATTTAATGACTGCACACAGTGCACAGCAGGCAGGATCGAGGCCGAGGGGTACTTGGTTTTCAGGAGGTGCAGTGCATTTTATGAGGTAGACCATAGTTGTAGCATGTGGTCCAGCCTCTGCCTTGACTGAATGGATGTGGAGTTCTTAGAGGGAGCACATAAACCTTGAACAAGCTGCTCCTAACTTCAGAAACACTTAATGACTATTTGATGATTACTAGGGGCTGAAGTGCCACACAGAGCTACATGAATGCATACTTATGTTTGTGTGAAGGTGAAAATAACTGTGTAAAAATAAGGAAGGTGGTTTCCCAATCCTCTTACATTTTGCATTTCACTTCCAACATATTCCCCGTTCCTCCTTATTTTTCTAAGGTGTAGGAAGATTTTTCAGCATGTCATATCATTACTTGTGGAGAGACAGGACAGGTTCTGCACGAGGATGTGCCCTTTGTTTTGGGAGTTTAATGCTGAATAATTATTTATGTGGGTTTTCCCATCTGTTACTTTTGGGTATTCTAGAGTACTCTTGTGAACTGTTAGGTAATGCTGAGTACTGCCACAAGTGACTGGCATTGGATAGCTTTTTTCTTCAATAAAACCCAAAGTGAAAGCTGGGCTGGACCTAGATGGACAAAGCTCTCAAGCCAGTCCAGTGCTTCAGCAGCCAGGTAAATCTGTGTGAAGGCTCTAGAGTCTGCTGCTGCATCACTTCTCTCAGTGCTTCCCCTCTCCTCCTTGCAGCCCCCTTACTACTCTCAGTAATCAGGCCAGAGAAGATGGCATTTAGCATTTCTGGGTTTCCAGAAGACCTTTGCTGGGATGTTTGGGTGTGGGGAGAGATGTAAACAAGGGAATTGGAGATGGAAAGGAAATCCAGAAACACCAGCTTCAGAAAAACAACTGTTCCTTATTCCTGCTTCTGTTCAAACTGGGAGAAAGCAGCTCCTCAGGTGTCACAGTAAACTTAGGAAGTCCATCACCCCCTTGCCAAAGAATATTTATTTAGGAGCCCCACAAGCAGTTTTATAAGACATCCCTGTGTTGAGCTGGGAGGTTGTCAAAGCCCAAAACATTCTGTTTGAACAAGCTGTTGTATTCCAACCGAGAAGTTGTTTCATCTGAAAATTTGCAGTCAGTTCTACTGAAAATTCAGCTCATCATGAGCTTAGTGTGAAATGTGATGCCAAGATTACATGGACAGCATTGCTGTTGGACTGAGATGGAGCTCCAAGAAAAGGAAAAGTGTGCACCACCTCTCCTATTCCAGTCAAGTTCAATCGAAGTTTTTTTGGAAGGATATTTCTAGAAATCCTAGCAGAATAAAAAATTCCAAAATCTGTTAAAAAAAAAAAAAAATCTATACATATATATATATAGATATAATGAAATGATACAGAGCCCAAATAGTGCAGAAACGTGAATATTGAAAACTCCAAGGCAAATTGCTGCAGCCTATGTAAAAATACATGTACCTTTGGTAGTGGAGGCCTTGCCAAACTAATTAATGAAGCATATGCAAATCTTCTACTTTGCAAACATACTTTGTGTTTCATTAGACTCTCAGAAATCAGTGTGGGGAATCTGAAGGAAAAGGTATTTGATCTTTAAATTTTTGTTGTTGCAGGAAAACATATCCCTATGTTGTTTTACATTCACAGCTGATGTTATATCATAAGGTCTGATATTTGTAAAGAGCTTTATATTTGCATTAAAACCTCCTCTGTTTTAATTGAGGTTTGTCAGCCACATATCTGAAACTGGTGGTTTTCCGCAAATATTTCGAGTGGAAGTAGCTTCTGTTCATAGAAATAAACCAGATATTCCCCATGTAGGTAGTACTTAGCACAAGGGAGGTACTGCAGACATAAAAATGCTGAAGGGCAGAAGGGGAGATCCTTTTGCCAGAGTTCACTGAGTGGGCTCGTGATCTGTGACTCTCACTCTCTTCTGTGGTGTTATTTCCATTTTACAGACCAAAACAGAGGGCCAAAGGGGTTGGGAGAACAGAGCTGTGCTTTGATGGGGAGAGAGGAGAATGTGTGTGTAGCTGTCTTCAAATGGCTTCTGATTCTTTTGTGCTGTGCTGCCCTTTTGAGCCAAATTGCAAGTGGGTTTTCCAGACTGGGGAAAGCAACAGGGATCAATGGAGAAAGGAGGGAATTAATACCAAATTTGGTTCCACCTGTGGTGTAATCCTGTTTATTTGCAAAGAACAAACATGGTTCCATTGCCTTTCCTGAGCACAGGGAAGATTCTACAGTGGTTACTGTATTTGTTATCAGATCCAAAGCATCCCTGAGCCAACATTCTTGTCTGCTTCTGTCTGTTATTTCTGGGTTTGTTTTTTCTCCCCAGCCTAAGTGTGTCTGAAATCCTTTGTCCAGCCTGTGTCAGCCTTGCAATGCCAGTTTGGAAGGTAATCATTTGGTTCAACTTGCATATCTAGTGATCTCTTTGTTTTGGTTAATGGTTCCTGTTGCTTCATTTCTTAAAGGACCTTATTTTTTCCTATATTGTAAATAATGGGCTGTAAATGTGTCTAAAGATCTAAGCATGGCTTCATTAACTCCTTCACAGGAAAATGTTTAAGTATGTGAAAGTATTAATTACAATATAAAAGTGAGAAACAGTTGTGTCCAGATATTCTTTAGCTAAGATAAAACATCGCTGCTTCCCCTGACCTTGGTGGAGCAGCACCATTTAATGTAAAGAGAAGCTGTTGTCTACTAGCAGTCAGTACTGTCAGCTCTTGACCACTGTTTTTCTTCCCTTTACTCCCTATCGAAGCAGTTTTGGTCCACACATTCAAACACAGGCTGAAGAGAATTTCTTTTTTTTTTTCCTTAGTTCTTTATGGAAAATTTTGCAAGTAGGCTTCACCTGCCTAAAGAATGGAAGTAATTTTATGGGGCCAAAGAGCTGCTCTTCTGTGCCAGTTTTTTGTCCATAGGCATCAAAATCCCTCAGTGACCTCTTTGGCATCATTTCACAGCATCAAAGAAATGAGTGAGTCACAACCACTCTGCTCAAACTGGTTTCCTATCCTCTAATCTCGATGCATCTCCCAGTAACGATGGCTAGAGAGGTTTCTTGATATTTTTGTCAGCAGTTCTCCGCAGAAACCACAAAAGATAGGTCCCAGATTGATCCATAAAATTGAAGAGTTTTCCCAGAAATGCTGTGGGGAAACACCTGGGCCTTCTAACCCCCTAAGATAAGGAGTAAATGTAGCAAGCTGTGTTAAACACTCATGCCTTGGTTTTGCCAGGGGGATAGTACAGGTGGTTTTGTCCCTTCCAGCATTCCAGGGTTCCTCAAAGCCTGGGAAGAGGAATGACAAAGCAAGGTGACAAGGCTAGTCCCGAGGCCTCCAGCTAAAACGATGGGAGGCAGTGCCCATGGAAGGAGCGTGTTTAAGAGAACTGCGGTATCTTGCAGTTTTTGTGCCATCCTCTCTGTACATTCCCTTCCAGAGGGCCCAGGAGCTTCAGCTCAGTGTAGCAGGGTGCTCTGGGAGGCATCCATGAACATGTCATCCCTGAAGCATGAGGGATGTGTTTGAATGACACATTGCAGTTCTCAGTGGGGGAGTTTTAGTTTGTTTTCCTGTGGAACAGAATACCCAAGCACAGAATTAAATCAGCATTTGGAAAACATTCTGTCCCTTTCTACACTGATTTTCCAAAGCTGCTTTTCACTGCATGCCTAGAAGGTCCCATTCAATTAGGAAATGTAGAAGTGCATGTACATGGATAAAGTAGTGCATAGGAGGCTGTTCTATTTTTCAGGCTCTTAAAAAATGTGACCACAGAGGATATCAACACAGATTTGTGGGATCATCTTAGAAAAGGTTGAATATAAAGTTTTGTTTGCAAATACATATGCCATCAAAACTTGATTTACCAATGCTGTTTACCATTTGATCAGATAAAAGAATATTAGCTCTTAAAAATGAGACACAAACTGAATTCCCTTTTCAATGCAGTATATAATTCCATATTTCTCTGGGCTCATGTAGCTCTTTTTGTCATCCAAACAGACACATGCAGAGATAGCTTTTGAGCCCCTTCCCATGGCAGTTGTTTAAAACAGCAGAGGTCTAGGTGCAAAGGAGGTTGTGAGGCTTTGAAATGCCTTGTGGGGATTTTTGCTTTTGTGGTTTAAATGCCCCTGCCTGCAGCTCCTCCCCTGCTCTGCTGGTGGAATTACCTACCAGCAGCCAGACAGTGACCTCTGATGCTGTGCCCTGATGTGGGGAGGCAAAACCATATGTTGGTCTGCAAGGGCTGGTAGTGAGTAGCTGGGACAGCAGTGCCTGGAACCTCCACAGTCGCATTCCCAGGAGACTGTCATCATCAGGACTGCAGCTTTGTTTCCAAACAGAGGCTCAGTTCAAATCAAAATAAATCTCTCATTTCTTATTGTCTAGTGTATTGCAATGGAATAACATCAAGCTTGATCCAAAGTTCACTCCACTGGTGTTTTTCTTTTCGCTGCCCTGGGCTCTGAAAGAAACCCAATAAATAACCTATGAGCAAAATTGTATAGAATGATCAACATGGAACTGTCCTGCTGCGTTTGCCTCACCCCGTTAGTCATTATGAAAGCCTGCATAATTCTGGAGCAGGACAGCAATTTCCACACAGCAAATTGCAGATCGTGTTTGCCAACCCACGAAAACATCACAATATTTGCTTTGAAACTTTACAGTGCTATCAAGGGCAAATTCACTTTATCTGTACAAATGGACCCCTCGAGAAAACTTAGATTACACATGCAAGGAAGAGAAGGCAGAACTTGGCTCTGGGCATGAGAGAAGTAAATCTGGCTTCCTTCTGTGGTGGAAATAGGGAACAAGTAAGCACTAGAGCTGGGGAGATGCATAGCTGGCAAGTGTGCCAGGGAGAAAAAGTCAATGCAGTTGAGGCAATGGTTCTCTGGCTCCCCAGATTCGTACCTTGTTTGCCTTCCTACCCAGGTCCTTTGGAAAGGCCGCTTTTCCGCAGGTTTCACATGAAGCACAGCATGCTCCAGTGCACTTCTGTACTTCTGCAGATCAAATTTATCAATTTATCCATGGTGTGAGTGAAGTTACCACTGCCAGAAACATCAGCCCCATTTTTTGGAGTTAGAACCATTGAAAAACTAGTTTGTGTGCTTTATTTTTTTATTTGGGTTATCAAAGGATTTTAAAAGTTTATTTTATTATTCAGCATTGCGGACATGACTGAGTTTAGACTCAGTTTTAGGTGGAAAGGTTTTTTTACATTCCATCACCTATCTTGATGGATTGTGTGTGCCAGAGGCAGTGGTCTTAACCCTGGATCAAAACCTAATCTCTCCTGCTTCTGTAAAACCTTTCCCTCTAATTCTCTCTCTAGTAAATTATATTCTGTTCTTTGCCCTTGAATAATTTTAAAATGCATAGAATAAAGTGTGTGTGTGGGGGTTCTGTTCCATTGAGTGATACCTGGTAATCAAAATACTGCATTCATATCTTGCTGCAATGATCTCATTTCTACTGGGACAGCACTCCTGTGAGCACAGGGCTGTGTTGTGTTCATCCTGTTACAAACAGATAAATTCATAATGTAGACAGATAAGAGCTATACTCATTAATCTATTAATTGCCTATTGTCAGTTGTCAATATGTCTCGCTTGATGGGAAGCTGGAAGATTAGCTTGTATTGTGAGGATGTAGTTTTTTGTTCTGTATGACTATTATTTTATTTTGATGTGTGGCATGCTAGGAAATTACATTCAAGCTTGTGGTGTCTCACCCGAACAGAGTAGGGCTTGCTGCTCTTTAGGTTGCTGGAACCAGAAAAGTGCCATGCCCCAAAAGGCTGTAAAATAAAAAGCGTCTTTTCAATCAGAGGACCCCGAAAGAGCTGTGACTGTGTTGAGTAACACATTTTTTATGATGGCCATTCAGGACATTCTTAAAATCAACACAGCCTGAGATACCCTGATTTCCTGGGGAAGCTGAAACTCTGTGGGGACTTCATTGTTCGCTGGAAATTTGAGACTGATTTTGTCTGTGACTGGAGCTGCTGGAGCAAGATTTTATTATAATTGTGTGACCTTTAATACACCATGAAGAGATTTCAACTTCTCTATTTTTCTAGCCTATAACAAATCAAATGTTTTACTATAATGTACAGTCACCAAGTTTACACCTTAAGAAGGGTGATTTTCAAGGTCTTATCTCAACAAAGAACAGTGGAGCAGAGACAGTTTCAAAAAAGAAAAAAAGAAAAAAGAAGGGAGAGGAACATCATAGAAGCACTTTATAGACGTATTTGAATCACAGCTTTAAGTCATTTATATCACGGCCAAAAGGCCCATCCATGTGTGCATTTAATAATGATGGCCAATTCTGAACGAAGACTGGAAATTTTCCTCTCCGTGGCACGAAGCAGAAAAACCCCTCGCTGTTTCTTAGTTGGCAACTTGACCTATTTGAATTGTTTTATGACTTGTGAGGCTGTCAGCCAGGTGGCCAGCGTTTAAACTCCCAGGACAGATCTGGGAACTGGTTTCTGTGGAACTGCCATAGTTAGGAGCAGCTGATGATTGGGCAGCTCAGGCAGTTTCTGGGCACACTTGGGCAGCTCTGTCTGACAAATAGCAGCTCACCCATGGGGCAGTGAATTTTGGGCCATCCATGCACAGGTTTTGAGGACACAGGCAGATTCTCCATATTTTCCAGGACATCTATTTGGTGGTATGTGCCTTAAGAACCAATCTTCCTCAATATTTGCCATGACAGAGGAAAGCATTTTACTACCTCAAGGCAGCCAAGATGTGTTCCCCTCTGGCTGCAGTCACCCCAACAATGGCTATAGGAATCCATTTACAGGATCCAGAACCCACTGTTATGATTATCAAGGCTGGTCACATAGAACAGAGTTTAAACAGATGTATCTTCTCATGACGTGTGTGTGGGACCAGGGTTTTAGTTCAGATTTCCAAGGGGGAAAAAAAACATTGCTGAAATGCATGTGGGTCTTTTAATATCCAAAGAAATTCCGTTTTCTCTAGCTATTTTACTCTTCTGGGATTCTTTCTTTCTGTGAAATGTTAAGGAGGAAAATATATTTAAATTAAATGAAATTACATGAAAGAAGAAAGGAGGAAAAAAAATCTCCCCTTCCACTGAAAATGTGCCAAACCCCTTTAAACTGAGGAAATTACTTTTCTCAAATATCATTAATGTTTAAACTTATTTTTTGGAAAGCCATAGGCATTACAATTTTACTCTTTCTCATCTCCTTTAACCTTCTCCAGAAGAGAAGGCATTTTGGAACCTGACACAAGAGCAGAAGGTAAAGTAGGAAAACCAGAAAAAGAGTGTAGAGGAAAATCTCTGGCTAGCATTGAGATATCTGTATTCACTGGACACCAGTCAGATATTTGTATTCAGAACCTCAAAGGTAGAAAATGATAGAAAGGTGTGAATGGAAGTTTAATGCTTTGAAAACTTATTTAAGAGTAAATGTGATCCATTTAAATGCCTCCAAAATAGAAAAATTCAAAATACGGAATTTTTTTACATCTTTCCGTTTCAACCGACTATTTTGATTTTACATGAATATGGCTGAACTTAGGGGACCCTACAGACAAAATACGTGTCATATCCTTCCCCTAAGTATCTCTTCACTGGTGGGGACTGAATTGCAGAGATTAAATGCCTCACTTCTGGTCCCAAAGGAAATACATGACAGAGTCTTGAAATGGAACCAGCTCTTCCAAGCCTGAGATGAAACCCCAAGCCAAAATCACACTCTTCCTTATCATCCTTTGTTTCTCTTTCTTTCCAATACCTCCTCTAAACGTTCATTCGATTTTCTTCATTGAGATCAGTGGTCTCAGCTTGTTGCAAGCACCCTAGAATTTGACCCTTTATGGTTTTTTTTTTTTGCTTTGTACATTTCCTATATAATGAGTTGCTAGCTTTGCATTTCTCCTTGCTCCCGGATCCCTCCCTACTGTGCAGAAGGTGACAGCTTCGGGACTACAGTGTTTTGTCATTTTTGACCTGCAGGATAGTGCACACCCCTTTTTAGCCCATGTCCCATTGTAACTCATGCCCTTTTGGTCCAGTCTCCATCCCCTTTTATTGACCAGCTCCCCTATTTCCACTGAATGTTTCAACCCGGCTGCCTGCTCCCTTTGTGCTGTCTTTAATTCTAAATATTTCTGCAGCAGAATTGAGTCTGCCATCAGTTTGTTTAGCAGAGGAGAAGACAAAGCCAGGCTGGTGCTGATGAATACGTCACTGGTGACAACAACCTGTGCTGCAGAAGTCAGTGCCCCACTGGCACTGTTTTCAGTCCACTTGAATGGAAGCTCCTGGTAGTCTTTCTTTAAAGAGCCATGGGGTGAGGGAGGTGGGAAAAGGGAAAGAAAAGGAGCAGAATAATTAGAGCAATAACACTCAACTTTCTCAGTTGTGCATGGACTTGGCTAATCCGAATGAGAAGTACCTTGGGTACCTGTAGACGTGGCAGATGAAGAGGTTGCTCTCTTTTCCCACTGTGCGGTGCAGTGGCTTGCTCTATCTCTGGGTTTTCTGTCTGCTATTAGGTTAGGTGCTGCCACCTTTAGAAACAAGGCCTTCATAAGGCCTTACCTTTATTGAGTGAGGAATAGCAATGGTCAGGAAGGGAATTGATCCTGGTCTGGGCCATCGAGGGAAGGTAGCATCCAGTACTGCAGCTCTGGCTTCTGCCAAGTGAGCTAAAACTACCTCTGTGGTGACTCACTGCAGAGCCAGGGTAAGAGAGCGAGGTGCTGGGAATGCACATAACAAACCCTACCTTCCAGTGCTGCTAGAACACACAGCACTCATATTGAGATATATTCTAATTATAAAATTAGGGGTTTTTTTCTATCCAAATGAAGTCCATTTTATCTAGACACAATTGGAAACAGCAGCCATCTTTTTCAGAGGATTGTGAAGCTCAAACTGCAGGGCAAAACCATTTGAGTTATAGGTACAGGAAATGATGGGTATAAGTAAGGAAAACATTGGTTGAATGGGCAAGACTGGTGAAACAGCTCTTTATTAATCAGAAGGCCAGTTTCTCTAAAGGTAGTGAGCAAGTAGTTTTAACAGGCTTGCAACAGGTATGCAGCCAGAAGTTCCAACAGAAACGCAAAAGAAGAGCTAGATGCTAAAAATTTTCAAATCTAACCTTTAAATGTAACGTAATAGATTTTCTTGAAAACCTCCAGACACTTAAATCTTTGTTCACAGATTATATAACGTAAATACTTGGGGGAGATGGACTTTTCCCATACAAATAGGAAATGCATTTCATGAAAAAAACCCTGGATGCAATTTTAACAAAGAAGAAGAGGGGGAGAAACACCAGTGCAAGAGTTCAGGGGCCAACATAAATTTGTTTCTGTTTCTGAATTATGTGTAACTAAAAGTGGTCAGAATTGGTAGAAAATACCCCGGGATAATTTTTGCAGGTTCTTTTCTGAATATCTCTAATTGGTCAGAAGGAAACCGAATCACACAGTATATCCAAGTGTATGTGCATATTTCTTTCATGCTCGGCTCCAAGTTTTACATAGGCTGTTTATTTTAGGGAGTTAATTTTCATCTAACTTTTTTCTCATTCTGCAAAATGTTTGAGGTCTCATAATTGATTTCACGTAGCTGACCTGTATGGCAAGAGCCTTATTATACAGTTTGTATTTATGAAGAATAGTTTTGCTTGTTTTCTTCAGTACAAGTCTATTTCTGTTAGCAAAACATTTAAAGACTGATGGTGGGGATGCCAATAATCAGAAGAGGGAATGCACTAAGTTTCGGAATATAGCACAGCTTCCAAATAATTTTTGTAGTAGTTTTGAGAAATTATTAATGTTTTGGTGCTACGTCTTAGCTGTGAACAGGGTTTAACCATGATCATCGCTAGGATGGATTGATTTTCTTTGCGCCTCCTTTTCTCACTGCTGCTCCTCACAGGACTTGTGCTCCAGACCCTTCCCCTGCTCTGTTGCTCTTTTTTGGACTGTCTCCAGCACCTCAATGTCTTTCTTGTAGTGAGGGACCCAAACTAAACACATGGATATTTATTTACAAATTTCTTCAGGGAATCTAACCTGGGCCTTAATTATTCTCTGTGATTTCCTGTTATAGCTGACCTCATCTGCTTTCCCAGCTCTTGTGGTTTGTCCAAGCTAGTGAGAGCTTTGGGGAGTAGATTAATTCTTGTAAAATTTTTCCACTTAAATGGTTTCAAGCTCTTGAAAATATCATACATATGTTTATATACTTTGGTGCAAAATCTTCTAATTTTAACAGATTAGAAAATGTGTAAGATTGTGGTCAAGTGGAAGTGAAATATTCCAAAGTCATTGAAACAATATATTTGATAAAAATTATCAAATTGAGTTGCCTTCTAATTTTTAGTTATGAACACTTTTAAGATTTTTAAAGTGGTTTTTATCCAAATTTGGGGCTGGGAAAATATAGTACCTCAAAAAAATTTCTGAAGGAGAAAAAACAGTTTCTCTCTGATTTCTCATTATTTATACTACTATTTTTATTATAAAATATTGCCATTCTAATTTCTGATATTTTACACTTCTTTACATAGCAATAAGGCAAACACAACTTTATAAATAAGGGTAAGAATGCAGAACCTTTTGTAGAATTGGGACCCAAATGATTTCAGAAGGAATAGTGAAAAAGAGAACTAATGCTTTTATGTATTTTCCAATATTTGATAGACGTCTGGTTTTATCAGACTGGGCAGGAGTTGTATGATCATTTCACATGAGAAGTATTTTTCTTATCTCTGAATCCTTAAAATTCTTGTTTAAAGAGGAGAAATTCTGGACTGCTTTCATGAACTGGCAACTAACCTAGAATTTTCACAACAAATCAAAATTATCACTATTGAACATTCGAAGAAAAAGTTTATTTACATGTGAAATATGGAGGCACCTTGAAAATCTGTCTCTAAGAGCTCTTTTTGCTACTGGCATATCACTTACACAGCGAAAATTGCCGTTCTGCTATGGGCAGGGATTAGCACTCACTCCTTCCACTTTGAAATATGCTTTTTGAAGTATCCTACCCAATTAGGATACCTTACAAGAAAACTTGGGAAAATATTCTATTGCAGAAGATGATTTTGAATTCCAAGCACTTTATCATAAAATCCTTCATTGTGATTTCACAGTGTAATGATTATTGTGTTTTCCACCACTGCTGTGGCAGCTCATTGTGCTAGTAATCACATCACAGCAGAGTGAGTTTGTAGGAGCATGTGCATAACAAAATTTGGAGCTCCAGGCCCTTCATGAGGCTCCACTGTCTGCAAATATCACAAATAAATCATTTCCTAAAAGTTCTGATATGTTTAGCTGGCGTCCATTTGACACATAGTGCTTTCAAATCAGGATGATTGCCTCTCCAGACAGGGTTCCCGTAGCAGTGCAGGGATGATGGGTGCTTCATCCTTCCAAGGGCATTCCTTTCTCTTTCACATTCTGATTGGGGTGGTACATGGCATTTTGTAGGGGCCTAAACTCAGATGGTTTATCAGTGGGCTCAGCACTGATAGAGAACAGGCACCAGCTTTGTCTGCACATTGGTGAAGCCCAGAGATAACTTAACAATCAAGCTTGACTGGATCTTTTTTTTTGAAGGACAGTATTACCCCATTGTTGCTTTCATGCAACTTACCCACCCTGCCCCCTTAATTTATATTCATATGAGCCCCTTTTTTTCATGTTACAGTGGTGTAAGAACTCTAAGACAGCAGTCACCTACCCCATAAAACATCTGAAGCCATTGCATCTGTGTTTAGAAGTAACTTATCAGCCAGAAGTGAGGAGAAACCAGTACTCCGTGTCCTGCACCTCTAGGCACAGATGTCCCTTAAATGTTCTTTAGATCACTGGGGTGGCTAAAAGTCAGAAAATTCCATAAGGAAGCTATTAACAGCATGATGGGCAAAGCAGTCTGTTCTAGAGGTACCTCCTGGCCTAAAGGAGCAAAGATGAGGTTCTGCTGAAATCTAAAAACAATGAACTAAGGTGAGAATTCCTCTGGAAAACTACATCTGTGTTGAACTGAGGATATGTGGATGCAGAGCTCCACAGCTGTAAAATTACCCAGGTTCTGTGAGCATTCAGCAAACACACTTTATTACCCCAAATCTACATTTACAGGTATGCAGTAAAACTTGAGCATTAAACCAACACTATCAAGTCGTTTTACAGAGCTCCAGAAGTGAGATAATCGTACGAGTTCCTCCACCCATCTGCACACCACTGAGCTTCTTCCACTGAAGCTAATTTAGAAATGTTGGCAATCTTGATTCTATAGAAACAGTTTCATAGGCTTTCAGATGACTGTAGCATTCTTTGTGACTGCAAATAAAATTTGTAGAAGTTAATTTTCTTAAATGCACACCCAGTGCAAGTTAGTTTGTGTCTCACAGCAGAAAAGTGCAACTCAGTAAGAGAATTAATTGCTTCTGCTGCCCTCTTGATTTTTCAGTGAGAGAACCACAACTGTGCTTAATATGAGAGGTAGCATTGCTACCAAGAACTGGGCATAAAGGGAGCTGCCAGTTGTGCACAATTTTTGCTGAAGTATAAGAAAACTATTATGCCAGCTTATGGTACGTATCACAGGACCAGCACTATTTTGTTAAAACAAGGAGTCGTTATTTTCATTTATCACAGTAGTTCAGGTGTGTTTTGGTCTTCCTCTGTCCTTGTCATCCTCTCGATTTGCTGACTCCATTTAGTTTCATCATAAAATCTGAAGAGGTTAGTACTTTTGTGTCACTCTCGAGTACTTCTGAAGGCTGCAGGAGTTTACTTTTGGCATTTTCAGTTCATTGAGCTGCAGATAGATGTTCTTTCTCATCTAAAACTCATCATTTCCTTACCACTGGAGAAAAAAAAAAAGTACATTTAGGAAATTAGTTTGTGGCTTTCTTCAATTTGTTCCACATACAACTTCTCATCAACAGTACAGCAGCAAGGAATTGGCACACAGCTACAAGTGTATGTTCAAATTAAAAGTGTATTCTGGGCTTTTAGTCTGGTGTTGTGCAGTGATTATGGAAGGAAAATACTTTTATCAAGCAACTCAAAGCACATTAATGCCAGGGAAAGCTGTTGGCACCTCCTGCCTTCTTTATAAGGCAGTAAACAAGGAGAGAGGCCACAGCAGAATCACTGTGTGCGAGTTGTGCTTGGAGTGCCTCCCCTCAGTCCTGAACACTTGGCTGGCATTAATGGCCACAGCTCTGGTGTCTCCACTCTCCTCCCCTCCTGTTGTAAGGGCAGCGAAGTGTAAGCAGTAGCCTCACAAAACACATATTGGATAGCGTTTGAAGAAAAACTCCTTGATTGTTAGGAATAATAATATTGAGAATCGTAGAAACATTACAATTGGAAAAGGGCTTTGAGGTCATGGAGTCCAGCTGTTGAAGGACAGGAAGCTGAAGAATGAAGTTGCAAAGGAAATGTCCCACCCAGACCCTGCATTGATGATGGCTGGCTGTGGAGCAGGCCTTGATTCTCAGGCAGGGAGGATTGATTTGTAATTACCATATGATAGCTTGAAATTCAAGGTGATTTCTGTGCTTTTGTAGCAGGTGGCAAATAAAATGCTTTAAATTCTTGCAAATTTTTTTAAGGAGGTGAGGAGATTACTTTCTCATTAAATTTTTAGCCTGGGAAAGAGAGAAAAAAATTGAACCTAAGGAAATTATTTCACTTCACATATTCTGAGGATAAGTTTTCCATTCTGACTCTGTGTTTCACCTCATTCTCTAAAATTCAAAAGGCAATTTTTACTTTTTTCCTTTTTAAAAACACAATGTGCTCTGTTTTCAAAAATGGTCATGGTTAGCTTCTGTGCCACACAGTGCCAGAGTCTCTCAGAGAAATGTGCTCTTTATTCAATAAGAGGTACAATTTTTAATTTTCTTTTTAGGCTGCCATATAAACCATGAACTGAATCTCTTCCTGCCTTTCTTTCACCCCCAAAAGTGGGGAGCAGGGAGTTACAGTATGGAGCAGCCTATTGTGGCTCCGTCACTTATGCAAAGAGGTCATGGATGATGGAGTCTGGAATACAAAAGGTGTAGGGCACTCTGCATCTGCAAGGAGAGGATCAAAACAAATCTCCTTTATCTAATGCAGAACCTATTACTGAATCAAATGTGGGGATATGAAGGGTCCAATGTGCTTTTAATAATCTGTGTTACAAACAGACCATAATCTGCACAATTAAGCTCCTTGGAGTTGGCAGGATTTTGCGCAGTTGGCAGTTTTCCCCTTAAATAAAGGTCAGAAAGAGGGGAGTGAATTAAGTGATGAGTAACTTTTTAAAGGTATTCTATAATTTCATTGAACGTTAGAAATGTTTTCTTTGTTGTGCTGGTGTCTTTAGGGAAGAGTGAGTGGTGTGTCCTCATTTCAAAGCCTGCCTATTCCAAGAGTAGGGGCAGGCTGCACAATAAACCAAGGAGGCAAAGGGAATAGGAAATCTCCCTCTGTCTCCCTGTGGGTGGGAGCTCAGTTGCCAGCGTGTCTGATTGTAGCACACCCTGGGGAGCTCTGCTCATGTGAATGCTACCTTAGAGCTGCCCTTAACAGCTATCCCCAACTGTTTTCTAGGTTCAAGTGTTTCTGGCACCCTGGAAGAAATTCCTGAGACCTTGCTTACTCCATCCTATGGGTGGATGTCTTGCTATCCAGACCATGATTTCTCCTTACAAATGCAATTCTCTTTCCTGCAGGGAGATAGAGTATGTGTAGTTCCACCCAAAGGGGTGGTATAGGGTTTCTCTCACAGTAGGACAGCCTCTTTTCTTGATTACAATGACGAGAAAGTGTTTTCATTTAAATAGGAAAATGCTTGAATGGTTTTCTCATCCCTTGCCCCTCCTCTTGGCAAGCAAATGCACAGTTGGGGCACTGAGTTTATCACAGGCCGAGGGGGGAATTCTCTTAGGAGCCTCTTGTTGCAATGTTGGCAAGACATCACTGAGCAGTTCTAAAGAGCTTGGGAAGCCCCAAATTTCTCTGATTTTTCCCACCACCAGTCTTGAATGTAGTTGCCTCTTTGGCCCTGCAAACTTTGGGAGGACATCAAGGTATGTCCTTGCAGCCTCCATAGTGCACTCATCAGCACAGGGGCAGCCCCACAGGACGGGAAGGAAAGTTGATTGGAAAGGGAAACCACCCATGTACTGATCTTTTTGTTTCCCAAAGTTATTTTTTTCCTTCACCTTTTCTCCTCCACAAAATACACTCGAGGGAAAGGCATTATTTGCTGGAATCTTTTCTGGGAGAGTGAGCTGGAGAAGCTGCACTGCCTTTGCTGCACAGAGATTCTCAGGTCTTTCAAAAGCCTCTGTCCAGCTGCCTCGCTCTCGCTGCCTCTGTGTGGTGTGGTCTGACTTCCTTCATCTTTTGTGTGTTGTCACTACATTGTAAAATCAGGGGGAAACAATTTTCCTCCCCTTACACTTCACCATTTTGGGGCAAATTAGTTATCCTACCACTTACTCAAAGAGATGCTTGCAGAATCATGGAGGGAGGTGGTAGAGGAGAGGTGGAATTTTTCTTTTCTGTGTCTGGAAATCAAACATGGTCTGACCAAAGTCTTGTTTTCTCTCTGTCCTCCTCACCCCCTGCCTTTTTTATCTTCTCTATTTTTATTTAGGTGTTGAAGTTAAGTGTTTATTAAATATAATTTCAAATGACAGCTTAACTTATTATTTTAACCAAAACTGTAATAGAAAAATATTTTCCCTGCATTGTTAAAATGCAACTCTATTCCCGCTCAGTTACCCACACTGTAAACAAGAATGCATATTTGCTGTTGATATGTGGAATATATTTTTGTTAAATCAGAGAATGGTTTAAGAATTAAACTAGAAACAAGATGAGGAAAAAACCCTCAGAGCTGTAATCAAACATCCATTCCAACAGCTGAAACATGTTATTACATCTTTCAGCTGATTTATCGTACCCAAAGAGATTTCATAATCATTCTCGGTATTAAAACAAGGGGAATAGAAGCACATTTCAATAACAATGATTGTTGTTTGGAGAATGCCAATCATGTCTAGGAGTGTTATTTACATCAGACAATATGTAGATATTGTGCCTCCAAGCCTGTTCCTGCTCGGTTTTGTTCTTTGGCTTACACAAATGAATGCTAAGAAATGTTGACAAGGAGGTTCAATAGCTAAATACAATAACCGGGGTCCTGCTGACTTCCTTTGGGGAGGAGAGGAATCTTTACCACGTATGTAATGCAAGCTGATGTGGAGATAAACATGGCTATAAATGTCTGAGCTCTCTTTGGTTTGAAAGGTGGGGAGAAATTGAATCCATGTACCAATTTCAATTTGTACTCACACATTAGCTATAGCTAATTCAAGAACAATTAAAAGGCAGCAATGAGAAAAGCAGATGTGGAGCAGTGGAATGTATTGCAGAGAAGCAGCCTTCACTTTGTGTTATTTTCTAACACGCAGTTTTATTTTTGCTGGAGTCTGTCACAAATCCTAAAATACCATTACAGAGTTAGCAGATGGTTCCCAAGTATTCATACCTGATAAAGCCTCCTGGGTGATCAAGCACTGAAAAATCAATATATTTTTCAACTTTCAATGGCTGGCTATTCAGTTTCATTACATCTCGCTATTCCTCCATGGCTACTGTGATATGGACACTTACTTCACCATTGCATTAAGCTCTAATCTCTGGGCCAGCTGATACAGGCAGTTAATGAATAGCTAGAGTACCACCTCGGTGTGCTTCACGATTCTTCTGATCTCAGTAGGATGTTTCGAGTGCTGTGATCTTGTGTTTAGTAACACCCCAGTTCTTTCCCCTCTTTTTTTTCCACACATGCACAGACACCCCTCTCCAGCTGTCACCTTCTGAGCTTTGAAAGGAAAATGCAGTAAATACACATTTTAGCAGAAATATTTTGCTGTGACATTTGACTCTTCTAAATAAAGAATATCAGCAAGTCACAGTGAGTCGGATCCATGCCCTCTGGGTGTCCATAGGAGCCATATTCTATCATTTTCAATAAAGCAACAAATACAGACAGGTCTTTAAAAAGTCCTGCTTTGGTCTCCAGATTATCTATATCCCCCACAAAATAGCTATGCTTTCTGACTGACTGGTAATGCTTTCCTTAAATTTTTCTTTTCCCTTCTCCGAACTTAAACTTAGAGCACGGGAAAGTTACCTGGTGGCAAACAACAAAGTGTGAATCAGCTTTGTAATTATTACAGGTACCTGAGTATTGGGTTTTTCCATGCATTTTGGACTTCATTGGGGTAGATTTCTAACGTGGGAGATCTCTTTATACTTCAATTTGCATGGAAAAGTAAGTGCAAGTTAAATGCTAGTGAATGCATAAAGTATGTGGCTGCACATGGCCACCCTCATAAACTAGCATCCTATATTTTTAAATTCTCCATTAGTATTAAATATTTCACTGAATTTTTGTGTTGCAGTTTAAATGAGGTTGTTGTGAGGGTTTATTGTCATTGTTTTTACACATCAGTCCAAGCCCAGTGACACAGACCAGGCTTATTTCACATGCACCCAGGCACCATGACATCGGTAAGCCTGGGGCATGCAGAAAACCTATTGAGTCTGATTAAGGCATGTCTTAAATTTCAGACATAGGTCTTAATTCAGTCAGTGGTGGAGGAGATGAGAACCTCTTTGTTGAAAATGGAAGCATAAATACAAAACACATGGATATTTCCTCTTTCTTAAATGCATGAAGGGCAACAGTGAGCCTGTGTGTGCCATGGCTGTGCAGAGAAGGTCGCTGCTAATTAGGAAGAGCCCTTTCCACCCTCAGTGTTTGTGCCAGGCGGCTCTCAGGCAGGCAGAGCCATCCCAGCTGTCCCCCAGGGACCCCTTCCTCTTGGAGCAGCTAACACAGCAGCTGGAGGAGGCCAGGGCTCCACACTGGCACACGATCCACGTGCCTGAGCAGCCAGGGCTCCATGCTACTGACAGCAGCGTGCTCTCCTTTGATGGTGTCCTCTGTGATGTCTGAAAATAGGAAATTGTTGCCGTGTGTTTCATGTGTTGAATCCTGTCCAGTGAAGTGCCATGGGGCCAAACTCAGCAGGATGTCCTATGGCTCTATTCCTTGCTTTTGCTGTGGAAAAAGTGGCTTTAGAATTTTTTTAGGTTGGTGGGAATTGGTCGTCGAGGTCATTATAAATTTTTGTCTGCTCTTGATTTGGGCTGCAGACATTCAACCTGTGCTGCCTGACTGCAGGAGCCAAATAACTTTGGAGAAAAAGACCTGTGTCGTCTGCAGGCAGTTTTATTAACATCTGAAACACACAATTGTGCCAAGTAGGACCCGAGTCCACGCTAGAGCCCTTTCATTACCCTGCTACGCGGCTGGATTTATGCTGGTCGAAGTCCTGGCTAAAAAAGCTTTTGTACAATGATTAATTGACCTTAACAAGTTTAAGGATGCTTATTTGCACACAGTTATGAAGTGTTGCAATATGTCACAAATGAGAGCGGCTTCTATTATAAACATAATGGCATAAACAGTGAAAGCTGGTTATATTTCCTTAAAAGTTCATTGCAGGGAAATGGGGAAGCTTGAGAAGCTAAACAAATCCAGGCAATAATGGAAATGTAGCATGAAATTACTTCTGTAAACAACAGCCATTCATTATTTGAACATTTTTCATAAGAGAGTCAGCGGACGAGCATTGATGTTAAAGGGTGTGTATGGAGGGGGAGGAGGAAGCAGGGAGATTATGAATTTTGAAAGAAATCTTCCAGGGTTATACAGACAGACGTACATCTGTTTAAAAAAAAAAGGGTTATGTAAAGCACTGATTGATCCCTGAATATTAACAATCGATGCCATTTTCTTCATTAACTTCTGAGTGGAGCACAAAGAAAGGTATATTTGATTTAAGGGGAAGAGAAGGGAGCACTATTTAATGTTGATTTGGTGTAGTGAATAACCCCAGAGAGAAATGTAAATACCAGGCTGCAATAACATGACAGCACACTAATCATATTTACAAACGATATTAAATCTGTCCATTGTGCTTGCCTGGCTGCGGATTGGCCCGACTGTAATTGTCACTGTAACCGGCGCTGGCTTGTGGGAGAATTTAACTGCAGTGATATAAGGTGAGTGCTAGGCTTATTATTACTTTATTATTACCCGGTTTATGTTTATTAAAACAATTTGTCATGCAGAACAGGAATGGGAGAATGGGAACATTAAATCGTGCTGTACTCAACCTGAAGAAATGAGTTACAATAAAATTAATGGCAGGCAGGCCACAGCTGACACTTGTAGCCGTGTGGAGCAGCTACACACTGGTTCGTTTCATTTGCTGATCGTTTCTTGTTAGGGTCACGCCATTAAACTTACATATTGAGAACTACTGAAAATCTGAGGCAATGAAGGTAAAGTTTATGAAGCAAAAGTGGGGTTTTTTTTCTGCTGCTAATGCATTCCTTTCAATTATTACAGAAATCAGGAATGCAGATTGAAAGTTTAAATCATACTGAGTTATTAAAGACGTGTGTTGGAGTGAATGTCCTTCAATTTTACAGAGGCTTAGAGAGCTGAGAAAGAGCTGAGTTTAGGCTAAAGTGAGACCATTCTCTAAAGGCTTTGAGCAAAGAGAACAGCGAGAATAGTGGTCATGAAAGGTCTCATAACAAGTTTAATAAAAGCTGCTTTATTTTCTTTCCCTGGAACTCAAGGGGTCCTTATTTGATATCTTCAAATTTATTTCAGCCCAAATCTTCATTATTTTAAAGTAGAGGCAGGAGGCAATGACCATGGGAATAGCATTGAGCCTCTTGGAATTCAGCAAAGAGGCACAGTGACATAAACCCCTCTTGTGACACAATTACGGAAGAAATTAAAAGTGTCAGGCTCTATGTACTTTAGCTGCATAGAAGAAATCTGGCCTCCTGATGAAACATCTTTGTACATGAAAAAGTAATACCCTGCCCTTGTTTCCCATTATACAACAATGTTAAGGAGTCTTCTGGGGTGATTATTAGGGATTTGGTGAAGCACAATAAATGCTGAAGATTAAATCTGAGCACTAGCAATTAGTATTGAGGGAGGAAGAGCACTTTTTTTTTTCCCCTTTTTCAAAGTATTTATTAATGAAGCTATTTAAAGAAAACCCAGCCAACTGCTGCAGTTAGGAAATGTGAACCTTTCATTTCTAGCAGTTTTATACTTGTGCAAGTCCTACAAAGTCCATGGGGTTATTCTTGATTTATAGCAGTGTGAGAAAGTAGAAGATCAGGCTGTCTCTGTGGGACCTTTTTTCCCTCATTTTCCTTTTTTTAAACTAAGATAGTCTTTTTAAGTCTTGGAGAAAGCCTTCAAAGGGTGTATTGAGCCACAGGTTCTCTGTCTGTGTCCCCAGTCACAAAGTCTGGACCAAGCATCCAAGAGTTCAGCATCCAACCACTGTAACAGAACAGTGGAATGGGACCTGAACTCAGGAAAATCCAGTTTGTTGAAGTGAATGAAGATATTTAAAAGACCTTCTTTTAGAAATCTGTTTTGTCCTTTTGGTTTTCCAGTAAGGGGAAGGGCAGATGTTTCCATCAGAGAAGTAACTTCATGTTTAGCCTCAGTGGTGAAGCTGTTGCAATCAAAAAGGCCGTTCCAAACCTGAGAAAAACATACGGAACAAAAATTCCCTTCCCTTGCTTATCACTTCTTCACAAACTGATCACCTCCTTGAAATAAGAGCCACTTTTCTGAGAGCACCAGTAGGTTCATTTCTGAGGATAAAAGGAGAGACCGAAGGGCCTGGCTCACAGGCTGTTTTCCCTGCTGAGGTCTAGTGCAATAAGAGTAATCCACTGCGGTGGCAAGCACTCATGGTGGACCTGTGTCTGGGAAACTCCGTGGCTTTTGGAGTGGCTCCTGCCTGACTTTTTGATGCCGTGCTGGATGTGCAAATAAAAGAGAGGTGGTTTTGGGAAATGGGAAAATCACTGAGGGGATAATTGTTTCTGTGACATTGGGCTCTGTGGCTGGTGGCCTCCTCTGAGGGCCAAAGTGAAGACGTAAGGAGGCACAGATCTGGGGGCTTGATGCTCTAACTCTGGGCAGCCAGCAATGGTCCATACTGCCGTAGTGGGAGGTGCAGTAGGAACATGGCAGACAGCAGATATCCACATATTGCTGGCTTTAAGTCCTTTCCTGTGCCCTCTTCTACATTCATGGAAAGGAAAACACATTTTATTAAAACATTTTGACCTCTGTCCCTTTCCAAATAGGCTTTTAAATATTTCAGCAAAGCTCTGACCCAGTATTTTTAAAAGTAGGATTTTAACGTTATCTTCCATCTTAATTTGGGGGGTGGGGTTTGTAACGCTCAGTAAACTTGGGGAGAAACCAGTTAGTCCTTTATCCCGTTACGTGTAAAACTCACGAACTCTGAGTAACACAGACACTGTGAGTGTCTTGCTGAATTGCTGTGCTTATTATACGTGCAAACACCCCTTTGACATGGAGGACAAGGATAAAGTAGAGAATTTGGAGTCATATTTATCACTTGGATTATTAATAATAATAACATTTGGCATCTTTACAGCACTTTACATTTTCAAAATGCTGCATAAACATTAACTAAATGGTAGTTAAGTGCGCATAAATGATATTCAGAGCCATTACCCTCTACTCACTGTGGGTCTGCACTGAAACGTGTGTGCTGCTGCTTGTTGGAAAATCTTTACTGCTCATGTGAAGTATCAGTTTTTCCTGGAAGAACCAGACTGACCATTTTTCATTTTGTTTCACATGCACCCGAAGCCTTTTGTCCATATTATGGATTAATGGTCTGCAAAATTTCAGTTTATTGGGGAAAAAGAAGTTGTTGATTTTACTTACAGGAGCATAAAAACAAATAAAAATAGAGAGCTCAGAAAGCAAAACAGTACTCCTACTCTTTTTTATTTTAATCACATCTTAGTTTGATTCTTACCATGGCCATGCATTTTATGCTCTGTTTCCTGACTGTGGGGTCTGCTTCTGCTCCACCATGTACATTTGAATGCTGGGTGTTCCTAGGGCTGCATGCCATGGACCAATCCAGCCATTCAGAGCCACCTGATGTACTTGTGCCTGTCTCAGTATTGCCAAAACAGGTTCTACTTGTTGTCCATTGAATAGGGACTGTTCAGGATCTTTCATGACCCATTGTTTTCAAAGAAAATATCTGTACTTGCCTTATCCCTTCCCCCAGTTTGAAACTTTCTTTTGTGTAGCCACACTAGTTTGTATTGCAACAATGCTTTCCTTTTTTATGGCTTTGGTGCCTTTCTGCCATTTCAGTAAAACAGAAAGTGGGGAAGGTTTTAGGAGCATCCTGCATGCCTCTCAGTAGTTATGGCAAGTCTGTGCCTGAAAACAATTTACTGTATAACCCCAACAGAGAGGAGCAGAAATTAAGGGAAATGTTAAACAGCAGCTTTCAGGCTGTGTTGCATCAATGTAATCCAGGAGCAAGCAAATAATTCCACTGTCACTTAATTAAAAGTTTTAATATCTTACATCTTTGACCTTGTTCTTCAGCTGAACACATAAAAGCAAAATGGATTGCTACCTTAATCTCACTTTGTGTCATTGCCCTCTGATGAGAGAATCCTCCTGGTACCTCTGACGTGTCATTGAAGCAAAAGGAAGGGCTGTGCAGACTGCTTGCTCCTATCTTCTGCACGGAGCCTACCTTGACAAAGTTCCTCTTGCTATCTTTAGTCTTCTCCCTGGAGCATCTGACACACCAGGACAAGAGGGATCTCAGCCCCACAGCTTCATTTGGGTCTGTTAACTGTAACTACTGATGTCGTTTACAAGGATAAACCCTTAAAGCCAGGCCAAGGTAGACAAAGAAAGAACACTGGAGTAATTCCCTTTGGACAGCAGAGATTGGTGTTCAAGTTATTGAAAATCTGTGTAACTCATTTTCTCTTTTGTCATACTTAAAAAATCCATGAAGTTTGGCTGAGTGCAAACAATAAGCTTTTATAGTTGCTGCCCTTGTTCATAAATGTGTAATCTTCTGGGACCATCAGAAAAGCTTTGGTACAGCAAATTAAAAGTCTCTAAACTTTCCTGTGTCTCCTTGGACGTTTTGTAGACCTGCAAATATCAAGCAGTAATCAATATAATGCCTCTCTAATAGTTTAAGGCAAACTGGCAGCTCCCAAGTCAGAGAGCACAGGGCAGCTTTCTCACGGCTAGATGTGGCTCCTGCCAGGGTCACAGAGCAACAGTGTCCGTCGGCTGGCACAGGGAACCCAGGAGGGGCCAGCTGGATACAGCTGCATGCACTCGTTTCCAAGGCTCTCAAGTACTTTCTGTCCCACCATCAACTCCCTCATTTCGGCACCACTGTCAGGGAGCTGTGCCCAAGTCCACGCTGCTCTGTGGGTCACAGTGTTTTGTGATCTCCTGTTCCCTTCATGTGTCCCTGTGTGCACTTTTCCCTAATGAGCCAATTATATTGCAGCCAGCAGGGTGAGTTGCATATTCCCTCTCTCCTTATTGTTTTAGCACAGTTTAACAATACTCTCTTACTACATTCTTTATTTTATCTCTGAGAGAACTGTGTTATTTTTATTTGTGGCGAGGCATATGGTATTCAATTACAGAGCATTTGCTCTTTCATATCTTGTCAGTGAATAACCTTATCAGTTTAACAGCTTCAGTGAGGAATATTCAGCATGGGCCAGAGAGGGTGAGAATTACGGGTGTGTTTTTTGCCTATTGCCAAATATTTGCATTCTCTCCCCACTCAGTGAGGATTATGCCTGAGTCAAAAATTACTTTGCACTCACTGGAATCAGCAGCTGTGGGGTTGGGCGGGCTGGCTGAAAGTTTGGTGTTTTCTACCACTGCCCAGGTCCTCTCTCATTATTAGAGTCACCACTGCTCCCTGTGAGTGGAGAATGGATTCCTGCAGTTGCTCATGCAAACTGGACGTATGCAGCAATTCAGGTGGGCAGTGCTGCTGACTGGGTGCTCAGCTATGCTGATGAAGCACCTAAAGATGCAGCAAGCCAGCTGGACCAGTGTCCAACTGTGTTTTAGCTGCAGAAACAGCTTGGGCAAATGGTACCCGTGTGCTTCTGACCCTTGGGTGCTCGCTGGGGCTGGGTGGCAACCTGGCACCTGCTCATTTACGGAGCCAAATGGCCCAATGCTTTGCTGAGATGATGGGAAAACGGAGGCAAGTTTTGTCTGCAAAAAATTTCCTGTAACTTCTAGTCCATTTCTAATGGCTGCTTATTTTTATAATAAAGAGTGCTCTTTTCTCTAGCGTGGCCTGTCCCAAAGCCCATTTACATCAACATTAAAGCTTGCCACTGACCTAAGTGGCCTTTGGATCAGGCCTCCTTATCTTCTTCCATATTACTAGCACAACCTTACCTTAGGTCTTGATTTCTGTGGAGCTCTTTAGGTCAAGCTCTATCTCATTGATGTGCCTGGGCTTAAATTGATTCAGAGAGAAACTGACTGTTCTTCTGAAGAGGTGGTCATTTTTCTTAAGCGGCTTCTATTTTTAGATAAAACTCCTTGAGGCAGCAGGCAGCCTTGGTGCCTGGCTGGCAGGAGTTGCAGTGTGCTGTGTGACAAATGCCTTTGGGGCACACCACATGGCAGCTGGAATTGTACCCAAGGATACCCCACCACTTCCGTCAGCAGGTTGGTATCACGAAAAACATCAGATTTTTCATTCTAGAATTGAAGAAAGAAAGAACAGGGTCCAATCTTGATTTAAGTTTTCAGTTGGGTAGGTCCTAATAATGTTGTCTGTCTTCCTGAAAATCTCAGCAGTGCATATCTTTTGTTTCCAATGGAGACTTTGTTGCTTGAATGGAAAATTTAGGTGGGTTGTCTTAAACACTGTGTGTAGTTAAAAAATTGGTTTAACTGTTTGGGCAGATTTCTTTAGCATCTTTTGGGGAGCCTGTGTGCCCAGCTTCTGGAATCTCAAGCAGGCCCTCTTCCAGGGGTGAGCTCAACAGAAAAAGTATTGCAATTCATTTCTTCCCTTCTTCTCTCTTCTGGCTTCTCCCTTTTTTTTCCCCTGCAGGCACTGTTGGGTGTGGAAGCACTCAGCTGAGTGCAATACAGACACAGGTGATGAGAAAGTCACCTAGTCACAAAAAATATTTTATAGTGCAAAACCGAGACCTAATTCTCCTTGCACTATCCCTGTGCTGTGAGGCAGATGTAGGCTCAGGGGCGGGTGACATGGTCCCGTGGTAGGAAATGAGAGGGATGTTTGATTCTCAAAGGCCAACTCATTTAAAATTGAGAAACTGTTGGACTCATTGCTTATGGCAGAGTTATAATTTGCTTTGCTTTTTCTGAAAGCCAATAATTTCTCTGGCGTCAGGGAGGATTAAACACCTGTATTCACAACCATGCATAAGAAATGCAATATTTTGGTCTTTGGCCAAAACCCAGAGGACTCTAATGGGGGCTAAGGAGAAACATCCACTTGAGGCCAACCCTTCAACAGATGTCCACAGCAACATTTCATGTCCAAATCATTTGCTACTGGCCATTGGCAGACAAAAGAGACCTACCTCTATGCTGAGCAAGAGTCCCCCTTTTTTTAAATTGCTTATTAAATTAGTCTAAATAAAGAAGCATCATAGAAAAACCAGTAGAGTGAGCACCAATGCTGGTGACAGATTTCTGTCAGTAGCTGACCTTGTGAGATGGAGTCACGGCTCAAAGTGCCTGTATGATACCAAAGAGTTGGGGCTGTTTAGTTGGGCACTGCCATCACTTGATTATTCTGTGAGAAATTTCAGAAATACAGTTGCTTTATGAGCCCGACTTCTATGATGATAAATTTCCAAAAGCAAAAATGTGAATTTAAATTATTCGTATTCATGTGAGCGTGGTAGAGATTTTTGGAATTGCTGCGGCAAGCTATGGATGATGCATGAAATGAAAAAATCCCTGCCCAGTGCACAAGGAATACAAAAAGGGTTCTGCAGCCAGCGCTGTGCTGCACGGTGCTGCGGGTTGTGTGCTCTCTGGGGAGAGGGGTTTGTATTTTTTGAAAAGCACCCAGCCTTCAGCACATGCACAAAAGTAAACAAAAGACAGAACGAACGAAAAAAAAAAAGAGAAATATCTCCTGACACCCAGGAGCACCTACAGTGTAAGACTGGTGCCTTGTTTCCTACATCTGCCTTTCCAGCACCCCACAGCTGCCAAGTTCTGCATGTGTGGGGCAGAGTCTCCTCTCCTGAGGTCAGCTGTTCATAAATACGTATCTTTGTGTTGCAAAAAGAATGGGGCAAAACCTCTCCCAAATCTGTCTTGTGTATTTCTCCCTGGCCCAAGGATGACATGAGACAAATAGAAAAAAAAAGTTTTTATATGGGGTAACATGATCACATCTTTAGTGCCTCACATGAAATGGTGTCTCATTTGCTTCTACTCTGAAGATGATCATGTAAAACAGTGGATATCCAAAAAACCATGAAAAAGTACCTGCAGATAATTTTTTCTAAATTTAATTCTAGCATTAGGATTTTCCCAGTCTTCTAGTCTGCAGGAAACTGGAGTGATTGTTCTTTCTGGGACTGCACTCAGCATTACTGTGTTCCAGATCTGACTCTTCGGTCACTTATTTAAATGATTGAACTTCTAAGTTAAATAGATGATATCTGCAAACACTGAATGTGATCTGACTTTATCTTCCAAATTTAACATGTTTTCTAATTGTCTAATGACCTCTTATACATGTGCATGTATTCTTGCCCGAATACTAGTATGTATAATATATCCTTAAATAATTCCAGTCTGTTAAAGCATCTTCTGAAGTTCTTTATATCTCTGCTGCATTGTGCTTATCTGGTAATTTTTACACAATCTTAAGACATCTGTGTTTTCTGGTTCAGACAGACCCTATATGGGCCTTCCCATCCCACAGCTTCATATCTTACTGTTCTGTATAGGAACAGTGGGACCAAATGGTCATTTTAACCCCCTTCCAACTGGATTCTACTCTGCCCTATTTTAGCGTGTGGCCACCATGACATCAAATAACACTTAGATTTTGCTTTTAGTGCTGGGCACTGGATACAAATGATGTGTGTGGTGTTTGCTCTCTGTTCTTGAACTTCAATGTGTGTTTTCAGAACGTGCTAATTCATTTCTAATCTTGCAATGCAGTTTGTTGAAAGCCTCCTGCTGTGTAAATAGATTAAGACATCTGACCAAAACCTCTGTTTTATCTTAACCTTTGCCTTCACTATACCTTTGCTTTCCAGTACTCTGTTTATTAAAATAGTTTTGGGCTCTTTTTTCCCCCTCCTCTTGTACATTGTGCCTAGGATGACTAGGATTTAGGAAGGGTCACTGCCTTCTCAACATTCACACCCCTTTGCCGAACACGTGTGTGAGTGCTTCCACACTTAGTGCAAACTGGTTATTTCTCAGCTAAGAACAAAAAGAATTAACAGACCTCATTTGTGTTTTGATGGACATTAATGGAAGTATCATCCTAGTCTTAAAACCCGAGGTTTCTCCATATCTTGAGCTAGAGAGATACCACTGAGATTTTAATGAACAGAAAAAAAACACAGTGTTAGAAACACAAGAGTGGAGTCAGGCTGAAGTCCGTGAGCAGGAGCAAGCAGCTACCCATGTATTACATTTATAATTGATTGCACATTGTTCTTTTACTGCTTGCTAATGTTTTCCTTTAGAAAAAAACCCAGATTTTACTAATTCTGCAAATGTTCATGCCCTTTCCCACAACTTTGCTTTGACCTGTCTTTTATATCACAATGTTCTGTCTGTCTTAGTCCATCTGCCTAAGCTTCCTATCTGTGTGGATCAAGTGCACTTCTCTGATTAATGATGCTGTCTGGCAATTGGTTTTATAGCCTGTTCTGGCACAGCATGCAGTTATGTGGTTCTATTAGCCCATGTAAAAGGTTTCTGAAGCTGCTACAGCAAGGGAGCCAGACCAGCAGGTCAAAAACACCACCTCATTCCTATTGCACCGTGATCTACCAAGTCTGCCAGCTTTAGACAACTTCTTTCCTTTTGCTGAAGACTCACAGCTTGTGTTTTTCTGTTGGCATTTCAGGGTGAGGTTTCCTATCAGTGTGTGTTGAGTCGTATTTCCTTGGGAATCAGCCTGCTGGGAATGGATGCATCATGGACAGAGAGACTTGCTTGAGATCCTTGGGGCTGGAAGTACTGGGGAAGGTGCTGCACTCGCCTGAGCTGGCTCTTGGTGGGTGGTGGCACCAAGCACCTCTCTGATGCCTCCAGGATGAGATGGTGCAGTGCTGTGCCACACCTATGGCTTGTTTGGAGAGGTGGGCTCCAGCTCTGGTGGCACCCCTACACTTTCTCTGCTGTGGCCAGGTTCTACTAGCTGTGTCCAGATTTGAAGTGCTCACCTGGGCTAATTTGCTTCATGTTTGCTTGTGGTCTATCACGTTACTTCTGGTCGTGTGACACCAGGCAGGGCTCTATCGTGTGGCACAGCCCGTGTCTGTTGGCTCTGTGGCTGCTGCCTTCCTTCACATCCCTGTAAAAGCTTTCTTTCCTCTCTTGGCACCATCCAGAGTGTGGGCCCAGCACTGCTGCTGGCAAAGCAGCCACGCCACAGCAGCATCAGGTACCGTGGCTGCATGGGTCTCCCCAGCAAATGCGTCCCTATATTCATTAGCCTCTGTGCTCTGTAACTGCTTCCTTACAGAGGGAAAAATATCCCCTGGAGGTGTCTTGGACCCATTTTCTGGAGGAGTAAGTTGCCTGTAGCTCTGCCCACCATGTGTCTCAGCATGGTTTGCATTGTGTTCTTAAAGCGCTCAGAGCTCTTGAGGATTATTTAGGAGAGCAGCCATCTCATAGCAATGCACTTTTATAGGCTGATGGAAACCCCAGCCGTGAAATAGTTAATTAAAAAGCCTCCAATTAGAAAGTGAATATGTTTTGCAGAAAAAGTTACATTTGCTCTTCTCAGTGAGAGAAAAAAAAAATAAGCAATTCAAATAATTTTGAAGTTCCATTCCTTCATTCATTAGGAGACTTAGCTTGCAAAATCCTAATTAAAAAGAACATTTTTGTTAATGAAAATGTTCTAATTTTTCACTTTAAGAAGTCAGTTAATTTTTTTCCATAGCATCTGGGAAAAAGAGGTCTCCTTAATGGCTTTGTTCAAGTTTATATTATTTGATTGCAAAATTTGTGAGACAAAAGAGAGCTAAACTCATTCTGTGGTGCCCTCCAGTTAACTGTTCAGTTGAAAAATGACCTTCATAACTAAGTCCCTTGCCTTTTCATCGATATCAAGGAGTTACAACTCTAACCTACAGTTGAGGAGGTGGCTCCAGTCTGGTAAACCATCAGAAATTGCATGAGCACCCCGTGGAGTGTAGATATTTATAGATATCTAAGAGGACTAGAGATAACTAAATAATTTGAATCAGAATTCTCAAACAGCCTAGGGCTTTTCTGCTGGCTTTCAAGTCCAGCATCCTCTTTGCATGACTTTCAGTCATTAAAAGCAGAGGTTTATTTCAGTACCTAATAATTCTGCATCAGACACAACAATATTGCGAGTCAGAGATCACAGGAAGTGCACACAGGTTCCTACTATGGTACAACAGTGAGAAAGACAGCACTTTTTAGATGTCTTTAAATCAGCTGCACTATATATGAGGTTATGTTAACTGTGAAACACATTCATATATGCAGCCTTGAGATTCAATGTGGAGCTCTCTGCTGGTGTAAATCAGGGTGACTGTAAGTCAGTCGTGCTGAGCTGAGATATGCTCACAGAGAGCCCGACCATTAAGGAATTTTGCACCTTTGGTTTTGTTGCCTTCATTTTCCCACTAATCTATCTCTGTTGGGGTGGATTTTAATATTCCAAATCTCTTCATAGGCAGAAATCTCTATAAAAATCTTTACATTCTCACAGAAATACAGATCTGGAGTGTTAAAATATTTTGGACTTGCTCCAAGGACTGGAAAAATATTTATTGGAGTATCAGGGAATCACAGAAACGCATAGGTTGGAAGGGTCCTCCAGAGGTCGTACACTCTTCCCTCCTAGCTGGAGCATGTCTGGTGAGAGCAGGTTCTTCAGAGCCATGTCCAGTGGGGTTGGAGACATGTCACTGTCTCCAAGAACAGACACTCCACAGCACCTCTGCACCACCTGCTCCCGTGGTTTCCACCTCGACACTGACAAAGCTTTTCTGAATAGCTTGTGTCCATAGCCCCTTGCATCATCGCTGTGCAGTGTCAAGGAGAGTCTGACTCCATGTTTTTGTACCATCTTGTTAGGTTGCAGTAGAGAAATAGCAATCTCTGTTTCACTTTCTCTTCTTTGAAGCCAGCAAACCCAATTGCTTTAGCTGCCCCTCACCTTACATTCTCCCAGCTCTCCAGTCATCCTGGTGGCCTCTGCTTTACTTGCTCCAATAAGTCAGGGTCTTTATTTTCAGTGCAGTGGAGCCCAGGACTGGACACCAGGCTCCAGGTACAGCCTTGACTGTGCTGAATGAGAGAGGTGTCATCACCTGCCTGGTCCTAGTGGCTACATCCCTGCAGACACAGGCCAGTGCAGAGCTGGCTGCAAGTGCAGCCCTGTGGGCCACCAGCTGTGTTGGCTGTGAGGGACACTGCTCACTCCGCTCTGTGGGCTGCCCACCAGGCCTTCAGCTCATTTTTCTGAAAAGTGTATTGATTTCTATCCCTTTGGCCCCTAGCCTGCACTGGTGCATGGTCTTCCTCCATCCCAGCTCCCAAGGAATACTTGGGGCTTGGTACTGATCGCAGTAAACTGTATCTCCTACTTTGAACTAAGAGCTACTGGAGGTGCTTATAGTAAGGAGAAACAAAAACCCCCTCTTTAGCCCTTTCTGTCAGTGTTGAGGATCTGCTAATATTTAAAAGTGAGCACGTTTCTGCCATACTTTCTGCTTATTATTTGCTTTATCCTGGTACTTTAGTGATCAGGTTTCACCCACACCACTGCCTGTAAAAATGAAGTGCTGTACTGGCACCCTCAGATTTTCAAGCAGAACACGCACATCAAGCTGTGGGCCAGAGCAATACATCTGCAGATCAGCCTTCAGATGCAAAGTGTCAGGAAGGCACTGGAGACTCCTCTCCATCGACCTACACAGGAAAGAATTACACTATAAAGCTGAGACTCATTTAAAGTAATGATCAAATCTGAGGAAATGGCAATCTGTATGCAGACACTCCACAAGCTGAAAAAGAAGCTAAATTCATGGGTGAATTATTTGCTGCCAATTATTCTCTCAGCTCTAATATTGAGTTTTAAATATTTAGTTAGATCCACTTCCAACCTATAATTTCGGCTTTCATTTACCATCATGAGTGACTATATATATGTATGTGTATATGACATACATTATTTCATTACACCTCCTTTGGCTGACTTGAATAGTAACGTGAATGACCTGCCTCCTTTTTGGTAGGTTTTTGGACAAGGTGTTAAGAGTTTTCTCAGTGGGTTTTGGTAGTTGTCTGAGTACCTCTTTGATCTGAAAGTGACCCTGCCGTGTTGAAATGTGGGCTTGGCTAACTTCGTGGCAGGACTCTTGGAGAATTACAAGATGGCTGTAAAGATGCACTAACCCTTTTCAGGGCCTAAATTAAGCTTTAAATCAAAGCTAACTAGAATGCCACCAAAGCTTTTCCATTAAGACTGGCTTACACACCCTTGCACTGTGATGCACAGAAAACATCATAAATTTTGAACCCAGACTGAAACCCTGAAGCTCTTGTCTTTACTTTCAAAGTTTGTGAAATGCTTCTTCACCACCAGTGAGCAATCCAGTGTTTGTGTGAATTGCTTTTAGAGTGTGAGGGCAGACGCTGACCTAGAAGGCAGTTGGCACTGGACAATTATCACCAGAAACTGAATCTCAGTCCTAGTCCAGCATTTTAGTTATCGGTGTGCAGGAAGTGCCATCATTTTAAGGCAAAAAAACCTGCAAGCATTCGAGGGGTCACTTTCTGTTAGAATAAGCTCTTCTTTGTGATTGATGCACACAGAGCGTGTCACCTTGAGGACAGGCCATCACTGCCTGCTTCCTTATATAACAATTTATGTATTGTTGTACTTAAAAACAAGGACTTCTGTGGTTTGTAAACCAAATATGTGGAAAAAATACCTTTTTCTTTAGCGTCTTTTATCCTTCACTGAAGGTAGTGAGTGGTGTGGAGCTTCATAAGAAATGAAGTAAGACCAATCTTTCTCCTGAACATAAAGGTTCTACACCCAGAGGGTGGCTGGGCAGTGGAACAGGCTTCCCCAGGGCAGTGGCCACAGCACCAAGCCTGACACAGCTCAAGAAGCATTTGGACAGTGCTCTCAGGCCCATGGTGTGACTCTTGGGGTGTCCTCTGCAGGGCCAGGAGCTGGACATTGATCCTTGTGAGTCCCTTCCAACTCTGCTTATTCTATGATTCTGTGATAAGATCTGCTTAGTCATAAACGAGCACTTGAGCAGGGTGTGAGAAGGAAGGTTTACAGCTATTAGCAGCCTGGGGCAGTATCTGCATGTGAACTTTGGCACCAGATCACAGCAGCTTTTCAGAATGAAGCTGGTCAAAGAGCCGAGAGAAGAGACAGAGTTGGTGTTTGCAAGGGAAGGGAGAGGGATTCAGCCAGGTCCCTAAGCTAGGTGGGGGAGGATGGGACAGCACATCTGAGCTCCCTGCTCCCAGAGGACAAGGGGACCTGACTCACTTGTGAAAATGCTTATCAATAACTGCTCAGGCTGAGTTTTGATGCAGAATTTCCTGGAGCTCCATGCGCTCCTGTTCAGAAACGTGGGCGTTACAGCATCATTGTGAAATACCATGGTGAAACAGTCCATCAGACTGCCAAAGTTTGGCTTTAAAGCTAGGGCAGGAGAGGAAAGGATTGCTAACGCTCCAAGGAACAGCTTGTCAGCTTGAGGGCCTTGTGTGTGCCAGCTGGATTCCAGTTCAAGTCCGGATTTGATCCACTAATGAAACATCATCCTCCAAAAACTACTGGCTGAAGGTGGCAGACCTCTGGAGACCTGCAGGGTTGATTGGAAAGTTGACTCTCTCTTAACCATATGCTCGTGTGTGTGTCAGTTATGAAAATGAGTCAGATTTTCAAGTTTTCAATTAAAAAAAGAAAATCATTAGGAAAAGCATTGGCAAAATAGCTGCAATTTTCCCTCCCCATTGCCATCCCCTTAGTGTAATGGAAACAGTTCTGTTGATCTGAATGGGCTCTAGGGTTTTAATCCTGTCTTGGCTTTGCCAAGGCCAATGCATTGCCCCCTGTGGCTCCTGCATTTAGTGAAATGTTTCAGAGTGGAAGAATGTGACATTTTAAGAAAAAAAGCTGATGGAATCTATGAATTTTCTGAAAAGTCTGGGGTCAGTTCCTATGTGATGACAGTTCTGGGCTGAAGCAGACAAAATACTTTTGCCTTGCAGCTGGGGGGAAAGAAGGATTTCCATTGAAGAGACATAGCTCAAAATCCATTACTTTGTCCCTAACGTAATACAGAAGTGTATCTCAGCAGCAAGCTGGTTTCTGAGCTAGGGAATAGAGGAAGAGTTTTCCCCTGGAACTCACAGGGCAGTGAGACTGTGCATTAGGTAGCCTCCAGAAGATCCCTTCTACAGCAGACTTGTAAATGGATGCCCCCTTTCCACCCTCAGTTCTCCACCCTTTGCTCATATAAATATTTAAGTAATTATTTTGTCAGAACTCTGGGAAACCTCTATCAATTGCCTCTATCAGAACCTGTTATATTAGCTGAGAAACTTTCTACCATTATAGCAGCTTTTCACCACTTTCATTAGCATTCATTTTCTTTAGACATATGACAGACTACCCACTGGAAATGTAGGCATCTGGGAACATAAAGCTAAAAGCTGAGGTTTGCTTCAGTGCTTGCCAGCCCACAGAATTTTATTACCTAACCTACCTTTACCTAAATCACAGAAAAATGACAAACCTTTTGATGCATGTAAAAAAAACCCCTGAAACAGAGTTAAACTGCAAGCTTGACTGATGCAAACTGACATAAAGCATCACAATGGCGCGCATCAGAGACAGATGTTTTCTCCAACTCCAGCTTAGTTGCGTTTTTCCAGAGTGCACTACTGATTGGTTAAACATAGCTCTTGTAAAAAGATTTGGGGCTGGAGTTCAAGCTCAAATCTCCACGAGTAATCAGCGAACTGATGGCACTATTCTCACAGGAGGAAATGGGGAATGCAAATTTTAGGAGCAGCACATCTGTTCTCTCGGCTAATCGGCTATGAGTTCTACAGGAATGACCACATTTGCAACCTCGGTGTCATAACTGGAGGGACACAAATCAACAGGGCTGTGTGTGCTAATGCTGAGGAATTTGGAAATCTGAGCTGCAGATTCACACAGACCTGGCTTCTGTTCATGGAAGGTCTGTTACAAGGTTTCAGCGCCAAAAAGTTTCCCAGATGAAGGACTGTGGCGAAAGGCAGTCCTGGTCTCACTGTCAGATAACGCAAGAAGAAAGAGTTTTGGTGTGGTTTTGGTAGAAACTGGTCCAAGCAAGAGTGAGATACATTCCTATAGCTGAGTGACTCAAGTGGCTCTAGCTTCCCGTGCAAGAAATCCCCATGAAAGGAAGTGAAGTCACTAGGTCATTGGTTGATTTTTGGAAGAAAATCACACAGACTGCTTTTGTTCATGCTGTTTGTCCAAAAAATCAGCAGTTTGGGGAATTTCTGTGTTAACATCTTGTTACCTAAGCAGACAAGGGACAAGAAGAAACACAGCAGAGTGACTGACCCCAAATCACTGACAGTAAGGTTGAGATTTCAAGCTTGCTGGCTAGATGGGTGAAATGGCCTGTCCCCATGCTGCTCCATTAGTAGAGATATGTGGACATTGTTTGTGGTCAGTTGTCAGCTCTTTTGGTTTTCTTTCTCTTACACAAACCCAGATGGGAAACAAAAGTAGAAGTTTCACAGTCTCATATTAACCTTAAGTCTTCTGTTCTGTGACATGTTACAGGCTGTCAAGCAGGTGTCATCTGCTGTGCACCCTGGACACTCCCCCTCACACACTGGTGGAAATTGCAGAGCCTGAATGCAAACACTTCAGAAACCCTCTGAGATGTCAGTCTTGGATGTTTTTTGTTTTTATCACCTTGCCCTGATGAAGTACAGGGACATTCTAAGTGTAGTGTCTGGTATCAGCCCCTTAGGACAAAAACCCCTCATCCCACACTGTATCTAAAACAAACCTATGCAAAGTTATTAACCCAAAAGCTGGCAATTTGTCAATGGTTTAATACACCTGCAGTGATGTCCCAGATACTTCTTTAGCACATGCTATTTTTGATAATATAAGCTTATAATTAAAACCCAGTTATATTTACCCAACAAATTTTGTACCTATTCATCAGAACTTCATACATGATATTTTCACAAAGACACACGTGCACAGAACTCTATGATGGTACATTGCATAGAGTGTTTTAATTTTCCAGTTGTTTGCTTGTTCTTTTGTCTATAGCTTTGTTGTTGTCCTACATGACCCATTCAGGTGATTTATTCCCATGCACAAAGAGAAATGTAGCTCCTATGAGCAACTCTTCAGCATTCTGTAGGAGGACACTACCTACCTCCTTTATCCAGCTCCATCCTTGGATGTCCAGCCTCTGTTGCAGAGAGCTCTAAGCTTGTTAAAACCTTGTGATTACTAATGGATGTGTTAGCTGGTGTTATACTCAGCTTTCTTGTGGAAATCTAAGCTCATTTCCTCTTTAGTTTAGCATGGTATGCTGAAGGAAAAGGTATCCCCAAGTTCTTTTTGTCTTCATTGTATCCTTTCAGCTGGCCAGCATTTTATTCTGCAGATGCTCAAGCTATCGTTTGTTGTATGCAGATGCATCAGTATCTTGTTTCAGGTAGACCTAGACCAAATAAATTGAACTTAATTAGCATTAGAACTTCTAATTCATGAGGCTACATCAGACAGCTTAAATCTGTTGCTATTCAGGAAAGCAGAGATGATTCACCAAATGATAAAAGGAAGCATGTGCTCCTACAACAGGACATTCTTTCCTGAACTGGGCCTGATAAATTATCTTTTCACGTGTTGTTTGTACCCATGTGTCAAACCTGAATTTTGTACACAGTGTAACATCATTTTCAGGACAAGATCACTTTTTAGTCTCTTTTTTAATTCTGTGTCTGAAAAATGGCTTTATTAACCTTTAGTTATTAAGGAATAATAACTCTGTGGTCAGTTGCTCTTCTGCAAAGGTGTGATAACCTCTGAAGAAATGCAATGTGCTACACAGAACAATAGAAGACTGGTTTTAACTATCCATCTAATAGTTTTTGGACACCTGTATTTAAACCACTGTTTATGCTGTGCTCCTCATAAGGAAGTTCAGACATGACATGTGATATTAAAAAATTTTGGGCACCTTTTTCAAACTTTACATCTGCACAGAATGACCCCCATCTAAAGAGTTTCTTTATCCCAAGCCCCAATCAGTGCAGTGAAATCTGAGCATCACAGCCATTAATATATGTAGAATGTGACCATACAGCAAGAGGGTCAAATATAAAATAGCCACAAGGTGCTGTGGAAGAATATTCCCCTACCTAATGTCTGGGGCATTCCCTTTACTGGAAAACTAAAATGGCAGAGAAATTCAATGGCAATATAGTCAAAGTAATGCTCACTGGAAAATGGGAGCCCTGACAACAACTACACAGCAAACTGCCTTAGATTAAGCAAGGGCAAATGAGTTTTTACTACTCAGAAGAAATATTGTGGAGTCGCAGTGATTAGCTCTCTAAAAATAGCTACTTATTGCTCAGCAGCAGCTGGGAAAGCAAGGAGAATTTTCCGAATTATTAAGCAAAGAGAGAAAACAGAAGAGAAAATATTTATTCTGCCGCATAAATTAGTGGCATGGCCATGTTTCAGGGGCGCTCCGAAGTTTTCCTCACCCGTCTCAAAGGGGTGTGAGCAGGAGCCGGCGGAGCGCGTGCGGCCCTGCCTCCTGCTGCTCCCTTGTTCCAGACACGCCCCTATGGACACATTATTGGCAAATGGCTGCCCAATAGGGCCTAAAAGTTGTGGTCAGCTCCACTGCTTGGAAGTCATGTGAGATGCCTCCTGGAAGCAGCTCGACAGCAGCCTACATCACTGCGGGGATGTCTTTGGGCTTTTGTGGAGGAATAACCTCCCAGACTCCACAGGCTTCCTCAGAGTGTCCCATGGGCTGGAATTCTGCCCCTGGGGATGACAGCAGCTCCGTTGCCTGCAAGAATTCAGGGGGAAATGGAGAGGCACAGCCTTGCATAGGAGCGCTATACGTTCCACCAGTTGCTCCCAGAGACACACTGACTGTCCCCATGGATGCTCTGGAGTCAGGAGATGACCTCCAGTCAGTACTTCCTTCCGTGTAGGGCCAAGGCTCCATCTCGCTCAGGGACCCATTCCCTCATTTCATATCCTATCCCCCATTTTGAGCAGGAATGGAGATGAACTTGAATATGCTGCAGGTTTGTTTAAAAGTACTTGACCTGGATTCAAGGTCTGGCTCAGAAAGATGTTTAAACTTTTGGTTTTAAGAAACTGAGATGGCATAACATAATTCTGGTATCATTTCCTAAGAGCTGGCCACCGTGAGAGAGAGGATACTGTGTTAATTGGATTTACTGTTTGATCTAACATGGCAGTTCTTCTGCCTTTAGCAACAAAGGAGGAATCAGCTTCTTAGATTTCCACTGCATGTTTATACAGCCTGTTGACATTTTCTTCATCATCTGATGTCCCATGATTTTGTTTCAAAAGAAGGGTAGGGCTGTGGTTACGGATACACAGGAATCTGTACATCTGTGATCTCTCAGAAGGTTTATGATGTCATGTGGCAGTGTGTGGCTTCGGTTCAGTCATCTGTGTCTCGACCCTGTCCCTGGAAAATTGATGGGAGTCTTCTCTGTGATATTAAAAAGCCTAGCTTTTTGGCCTGCTTCAAAGTAGTAAGAGTTATTCCATCCATCTCAAATAGATATGGCCTGCAACTTCAAACTGGGCAATGGTAGCTCTTAAACACTTTGCAATGATGTTGTGAGGCTTAATTAATTGAAAGGAATTAATGGAAAGGAATTTAAATGGAAGGGGAGATGTAAGTGAATAATTTGATTGTGTGGAAGAATCTTTTAGTGCAATGTTGAACTAAAAGGGTCTGAAATGCATTCATGCTCCTGAAAAATGCTGAAGGGTTAAAATGACCTCATTCAACATCAACTAATACACTCCAATATACATTAAAGCAGGTAGATTATTTTTTAAACAGTGCTATCCTGCTAAGTGATGCACTGTGCTCAATGATAGACTGGTTAAAGCTGTAAATGTCATTGTTAAAATGAGTATCTTTAACAGCTAATATCTATTAAAATGAAGCACTTAGGCACCAGAAAAGACAGTTTTAAACTGTTAGGTTCCCTAAATTATTTTTGTACAATCAAAATGAGACTCTTAGGGATTTGGTGGCAGTGGGTTAACATATTACTTTTCTGGATGGAAGATGTACCATCAAATCTTGCTTAAAAATACAAATGAGCTGGGACTGCTGTTCTGCTGGTGATCCAGCATGTGTGTTTCTAAAATGTATTTTAATACAATTGATTGTGATTTGCAGTAGGAGTAGATAAGGACTTTGCCTGCTGTTACCATGATTTGAGTAAAGGTGGGTTAGGACTTGGGTTCACAATTTGGATTGTTCCTTTGACAAGCTGACGAAGGGATTTTATAATTTTTTAGCCCCATTTTCTTCCAACAACATCTTGGGATGCAGCTACAGCAGGTGTTATAAAGGGTTAAACTCAGCAAGTGAGAGATAGGCTTTTCAAAATAAGCATGTTCATGTAGTAAAACTGAGGAATAAGTAGGTGCCTACCAGTATGGGTAAGTGCAGAGGGAAAGTGAGCTGTAAAGAAGCAGGTTCCAGTATATTTGAATTGAAGCTCTCCAACTGGCTTGTCAGCACGTGTTTGCTGTAACTCATCTGAAACTGCAGATCGGACCACAGGGCTACGTGTAACCTTGCACTTGAAAAATTGTGCATTTATCTTAAAAAGCAGAGATGTTGCTACTTCTTTTTTCTTTCTTCTGTGTTGTTAAACACCCATAGGTGAGGTACACAGTCACCAGCATTTGTTCTCCCTCATGAAGATGGGGGAATACTTCATTTATATTTCCTCCTTGAGTAATTTCTTAGTTCACAAGGCCCCAAAAAGCTTACCTTGAGACACACCAACTGTTAAGAACTTTATGGAAAGTTTTTCTGCACGGGTTGATCATAAATCCTTAAACCACATCATTCCATGGATGTGATGCAATACGTTGCAGGACCAATCCTTCAGTGCACCCCTGTTTTGTATCGTGACCTTCCTCTTTTGGTGCATGTATCAGGCTACTGTTATTCTGTCTTTTGGTACAGATGGAGGGCGTCACAAGGAAAAAAAAAAAAGTGTTCTGCTTCATTGCCATAAAGAATTCTTTGTTTTCATGAATTCTTTGTGAGGTTTTTTGTTTTCAAAGACAAGCTAAAGACAACTTACTTTGTTGAGTAGAACCGTAGCAAAGGGTGAGTGCCAGAACACAACTGGTGTCCTGCTTTTTTCAACAGCAGCTCTTTGTCCCCCAGTCCTGTACACACATTCTAAGAGAGGTTTTTCTTCTTTTGGAATGAAGTGATCCAGAATTTTCTTTTGTGCATCTTTCTCCCTACGATTGTGTTAAGTAGGTGCCAGCAATGTGGTAAGTCGGTAACATCTTGACATGCAGAACTAGGTTTTAGAGAGTAGCAGCTACTAACAGCAAGGTTAGCTTAATCAAAATTTGTTCTAACTCTTGTTTTCCATAAAAATCTCATTTATAACCTTCTTAAACAGTTGCATGTCAGATGATGGGTAACTGCTTTGTTGCATTCTGCCAAAGACCAGTGCAAATGGCCTCTTCTGTTCTTTGGATGGAGCTCTGTGGGGAGAAGGAATCCAACCTTCTGCAGTCACCCTTCATAGGAAAAAGCTAAACAACAATATATAAACCAAGAAATTTCTGCCATAGAGCTGTTAAATATAGTTAAGTCGTTACTGTTTCATAGTAAAAAGGAATTATTTCAGGAAAATGTGACAAAGCATGGGGGCAACTCACAGCGTTGTTGCCCTTTTTTTCTGGGAAAGCTGAATAGAAAATGTCAGGTTGTGTCTTTCCACGCATAGAAAGACAAGGTTTTTTTCAGAATTAAAAATAACTGCCAGCATAGCAGTGGCACTTCTGAGTATCTCCATACAAATGAACATAGTGACAGTGTATTACTCTAATTTAAATTGTAAGAATAAATTATTTTCCTATAAATACCGCATCAAATGATACATTTAGACACAACTTGGCAGTATCTTAGAGCTCTGAATAAGTGGCAACCCACATTGCAGTTTCTTTTAAGCACCCATTTTAGTATGTCAGAATAAGTTTTCTGGCTAATATAAAGTTATTTGTATTTCACATCCTTAATTGATGCTTTTAATTACTCTTCATATAGTTTAATAGTTTTCATATAGAAAACTGCTTTCTGTGCAGTAAGCCGAATCTCCAATCTGCAGCAAAACTTGCTTGAGTCAGGTTTTTGCCAGGCTCTGTGTACCAGCCCCAAATACTAAATTATGTTGGCATTCTTACAGTAATCAAGGGAATAATTGTGAAGGTGAAGTTTGTTGTAAGAAAACCAAATTAGAAGGGGAAAACAGCATCACTTAAGAGAAATATTTAGCATGAACTAATCTTTTTGGTCTTTGTCCTCCCACAGTAAGGACTGTTTAACCATGAAGTATAATTACTTAAAACATACTGTAGTTTATCCTGTGTAGATTAGTCTTCTTCTTTATTAGACTGCTAAAAGGCCGGTCTTCAAAGAATAAGCAAATTAAAGCTCTGTCTTGCTGTTTACAGTGCTGGGTCAGATAGCTGATATCTACTAGCTTTAATGTGAAGCAGCCATGAGTCCCATTTAGTTAATCCAAGAGTTAATGTCTATTTAAATCTACAAGAATCTTTCCAGTGCCTCTTGTAGTCACTCCATCAGGCTGTTGCAGAGTCAGGTATCTCCCCTGTGCCAGCTCCCTTTTCTCATCAAAAAATCCCCACTGGACTTCATCAGGAAAAGGACTGCTCCTGCTGAACCATCACAGCACTGGCTGGGTGTCTTGTCATATTTTCTGATACTGCACTTCCAGTGGGAGTTCCAGTTTCTTTAGGCCTTCTGCACAGTGATGAGGCCAAAATTACTCTCCTGAAGCAGTAAAATAGAGGGCTGATAGCATTTGAGCGCTGTGGAGGGGCTTGACAGGCTGGGGCCCACAGGTATTTGTACGAGTGGCTTTGTTTCTGCTTTCTTCACAAAGGTTCCCCACACCTCCTTTTCACTGGCATGTTATAGGTCTTTCCTCCTTTCCCCTTCTGTTACCTCTCTGCTCCATTGATGCCTGGAAGTGGCTACCTGAAAACAGAGGCTAGACAAGACTAAGAGAATAAAAGTAGGTATTTATTTGAAGGGCCTTCAAAGGTACACCTTGGGAGTGTAAACCAATGAGGGGCTCCACTCAAGATGGACCCTGGGTCACGGGTTCTTCACACTTTTATAAGTTTGGTCCATTTGCATATCGGGGTTAATTCTCCAATTATAACTTCAGTTCATGATGTAATTACCCCAAGTTTGCTCCTCCTCTTCAAAGGCTTTTAGTTTACACATTTTGGGGCCTGGGACAATCAAGGTGTCCTTGAAGAGCAAACCTAGAGAGGCTTTGTTATGTCTAACCAGCACGAGAGAACAGCAGCTAACAGGCCACACGAAACTTCAGAGTTACACACTAGGCAGTACAGGATTTGAAAAATACAAAAGTTAAAACCTAAGGCATCACCATGACAGACAGATTCAAATCACCTGTGGGTGAAAAGGGAGAAAAATGTTTTTAAAGTGAGTTCTTCCAACAGAGCTAGGATTATCCTTAGGTCCTGCTGCTATCAGAGTGTAAAATTCCCCTTGCTAAGATGTGTGAGGCCATTCAGGCAGTCTCATATGGCTGTTCTGTCAACCATTGGAGTCAATCCGAGCTGGGAGGTGTCCATACACTTTGCAGTGGTCAGCCTTTTGTGATTTTTATCCCAGGGCCTTAATGGACTTTGAGGGAGAGCTCCAGGTCGCGGAAACAAGAGATTTCATGAAAGCTTTTGCTTGAAAGTGTGAATAAATAAAAGTGCCCAAGGAGCTCCGAAGAACTAAAGGGAGAAAGCTGTTGTGTTACTATTATTTCAAAATAGAATAATTTTAAAGGCAGTTTCATTAGTTTTTTTGTAGAATCTGGAGTGAGCATTTTGGACCCTGTGTGGTTGGTGAGACTGTGTTTTGGAAAATGCACAACTATTCAGATGATTGCATGGATTCATTTCAGCTGTTATGTGCAAAAAACCTTCCTGCTCAGGCTTTTTCACAATATGGGTATTACCTCTTAGTCTTGGCCAGGCCAAATATACAATGAAAGTGGCCTTTGTTTCTTTATTGCAATGCTTAAACTTCCTGTCCAATCCAAAGAAGTACAGGAAAATAAACAAACAAAAAAGGGATCAAATTTAAATGCACAGCATGATTGCAGCTTTGGGTCTGCTGTCTCTGCATTGCACTTTTAAATGTAAAAAGCATGATTTCTGCGCAGATGGGGGGGGGGGTATGGCCAAGAGGGGAACCAAGATGGGGATACTCTACTTTCTATCTCCTGCACAGATTTTATTGCGTGTTTGTTCTTTCATTGTTGTTTTCTTTAGTCTAAAATAAAGATAAACTAGACAGAAAGCAAAGTGGCCAGGCGCCACTGCACAATTATAATTAATTCACTGTTAATGTTTCAGACATTGTAACAGAGTACATTGGAATTGCTGGGGCGGGGTGAGATTAGTTTGAGCTCTTCGTGTACAAACTACAGGAGAGTCACATTAGATACCCACTCTAATTAATGTTTTCAGAATGAGCACCAAAGGGAATAGTATGGCTTGCCACTGACAGAAAAGTTGGTCTGTGCTTCTTCCCAAGTTCCCACTGTGTTCTCACCTCAAAAGGCGAGGATTTGAGAACATATTGTGCCATGACCTCAGAGCAGAATGTGCACAGCCCATTCCTAAACATTGCTTCACCAACCTTGGAAAGGAGGAGGCAACTGAGCTCAGACTCAAATCTGGGTGTCTGCAGACATAGGAACAGACAAGGTCTCATCTGGTTTGCAGAAGGTGTGGAAGTCAAAGGCTTCATTTTGCCAAGAGCAAAATGGTTCAAGAACCCAAAAGACCAGGTTCTGCAGTGTTTTAAGCCACAATATAGAAAGGAAACCTGGTTTCTTCCCAAAGCTTGGAAATGTCCAGGATCTCTTAAATTGAAGAGCACTTAATGTAAAGGTCTCAACCATTAGACTATTTTAACAGCTAGAGGAATGAAGTAGCTTTTGTGCCTCCAAAAATACCTCTGTTCACCATTTTTTCTGCTGCCAGTATTCCCTGTGGGAGGAGAAAGCTGTGATAATTGTGATCGGATACTTAATGATATGTGGTATTTATTACAAACCTTTTTATTTTAACTAAGTCTTCCTGCGGGTGTTGAGTCAGATTGTTCAGGCTGAGCCTCCAACACCATGTTTCTGGGCCGTGTGTCTCTCCAACACTGTGTATTTAAGGTCTGTGTCTGAGGTGTAAAAGTGCCCTTTGTATGCTGAGTCTGAAGGCAGCTGAAAGTGTGCCTCTGCTGGCTGGGTGTTGCCATTAAATATAGTTTATACTATATCATCCTTTACGCAAGGCGACAAAATCCACATTAAATTTCTGGTGAAACCTGGTCTACTGTAGACCATTATTAGAGCACTTATTAGTACTACATTTTTCATCATGGATGTAGCCTGAATATCCTAATTTATGACCATCTGTTCTGCAGTCAAGAACAGCCCATACGATCCAAATGCAGCTTCCCTAGGTCAGCTAATTCATCCATGCTGTGACTTAAAGAAGGGACACAGTCCTCTGTAAAAAGCCATAAACACCTCTAAGGGAACTTTGAGAAGAGGGGGGTGCCCTTCCACAGCCCCTTGTACAACACACCCAGCAGGGCCAGTCATTGTTTATTCATTGGTGCTCGGTAATGGTAACGTTCATTTCATTTAGGATTTGATTTGTTTACGAACTAATAAATATGATTTATAAAAAGTGCGTGTGGTTCACTAATTACTGCACATATGGCGTTTTCATTTTGTAAAACTGGCATTTGCTTTCTATTATGATTATGTCTCTGTTCACCAGTGCTAATTAGTTTGATTAGACAGATAACTTTAACCATTATTAGGACTAGATATGGGGAACTTTGCATGCAGGGGAATGCAGAGAGGAAGGGTTCATCACCAGTGAAGATAGGTCAGCAACACAGAGATTGTTCCTCATTAAATATTTTAAAATTAGTTTTTGTTTTGTTTTCCACATAGAAGAACTGAGAAGCATTCACATTTAGCTACTTACAAAAATCCAATTAAACACAGTTGTTTAGCATGAATTGTTAATCAGAGTTAATCTTTCCAATGAATGCATAATTTGGAATCTGTGTCTAAAATGTTCACTTAAGGATAAGCATATTACAGACAAATAAAATATAAAATGAGATTCTCTTCCTTGGAATTGACTCTCAATATGGGGCAATATTGACTGTTTTGTGTTGATTGTCCTGCATGCTGAGGGACAGAAGTGAAATTGGATAAAGTCTGAGAAATGCCACAAGAAAACCAATGCCACCTGTGGTGGGCCATATTTTTCCCAAGAGCCTCTGAAAATTGTTGAATAGTGTCATCTGAACTCTTCAGAATGGAAATAAAAATAAAGAAAAGGAAACTCCTATTTATTATCCACTTTAGGATAAAAATAGCTATTCAGGGCTGCAGAAGTTCAATATTATTTTATTTCTTCAAATGCATCCTCTATCCTAGAAAAGAGAGGCACATATTTTTTTTTTTTACCAATATATTAGAAATTCTCTTAGTGCACTAAGAGAGTAGAATGTGAAAAACCTCCTTTAGAAAGGAGACTGGTACTCAAAGCAGGTAATTGTGGATGCTTGTTTCTTTAAGATGGCCACTCATTTGACTTTGGTTGATCCCCCTGCATTCATCCAGTTTCTGGATAATTAATTGGTTTGGTAGGAGAATGGGGATGGTGCCCTGCTACGGATGCACACTCCTGCTGTATCTACTGGGTCTCTCCTCACTGGTCTCACGTGCCAGTGCTATTCGTGAGTGGCCCTTTTGCTTTTTTTGTCTTCAAAGCAATTTATAAGGGAACAGAAAAGTTTTTTCCCGTCTGAGGAGAATTGTGGGAATATTGAAAAAGACATAAAGCTACTATTGAAGGGTGAACACATAGAGAAGCAGTAAAGTTGATTGTTGCAATATTTACTCTCTCCTTGGCTCTTCTGGAGGATGCCTCCTGCCATGCCTCTCAAAGAAAACCCCAGACAATTTAAATGTCAAAGTCTCAAATTTCAACATGCATCATTACTGTTGGAAGCATTTGCTCCAGGAAAAGTTTCAAAATTGCCATTTCTGTATCTTAAAAGAATGTGAACAGGATGGCCAGATTCTGAGATGGTATAAATTGGCAGAGGTTCGTTATTTCAATGTGGTTATCCTGTTTTACACCAACTGAAAATCTGGCCCTGGAGAATGAATATTTATGCCATGCCAGAGAGGTTTGAAAAGCCTTTTTTTAAAATGAGAATGAATAAAGAAAGGGCTGGGATATGCTCTGTGCTGATGAACTCAAAGCCAAATATGACCTCCCCTTGACCTTTTATGCATTTAAGTTGAAAAAGGCCATTTTGATACATTCCACTGGAGCTTAAAATGCCTATATTTCAGTTCCAAAGGTCAAGCTCTCTTCTTAGTATACAGTATGACCCAGCCTTGGCTGCTCTCATTGATGTTGCCTGACTGTACTTCTCATTTGCCATTGACTGTTTACTGTTTTTCTAGCTAATGTAAGAGAGAATTCAAATGATTTTGAGCTGTGTGCCAGTCCTGATTCTGATTAGGTCCCCTGTGCTTGGTGCAGAGTTAGTGGCTCCAAACTCATTAAGTCTCCAGGAAATTTTAGATTACTGTGTTAACTGTACCTTAATCAATATATTTATATTTAATTTATCTATTTATAGATTCCACTCAAGGCTTTTTGAAGTTTTTCTTTTATCACTATGCCTAATATCACTGAATTAAGTAATTATTCTTCACCCCTTCTGTTTTCTTTTCCCTTTTGTGGGTTCTGGATACTTTTTTTTTTTCAAATTCCCAAAGTTTCATGCATGTTTTAAAGCAAATCTCCACATCTTCAGTGGATGTAAGCACAGCCCCACTCGGATTGATGCCATGAAGATTTTTTGCCTTTTCTTTCATACCCCTGTTACACTTTTTTACAACTTCTGTATTCCTAGTGCTTTTTCCCTACGTTCTTGGACTTGTTTGTTCAGCTAGGAGACTAAACATTTTAGAAGCTTCGTAGTTAGCGATCAGTGTGCCCCAGACCCCAAGGTCCTCTCCAGAACACATTCTGTAAACCAAGATAGAACCATCCAGGGGAAGGTTCCTTGGGGAGGGGGCTCATTCAAGCCTCTCATTGGGGAATCTTTGATAGATATGCTAATTAGTAAGACCTATAATGTCAGACCAGATCTTTTGGGGGTGTGCATGGCGATGTGCATTGAGGTGCATTCCACCTGAACATGGTGCACCTAAAGATCCTTAAAATAAATACCAAGGTAAAATCCCTTTTCCCCTTCTAACCGTGTATGACTCTTGATTTTAAGACCAGGAAAAGGCTTCAGGATGAAGGGACAGGAACTCGCACTGTTTTAAATCTTCCTGAAATTTTGCATCACTGGAGCTATGTAAATTTAGATCATCGATGGTCTGGTCCAAATTAAAAAGGTAGTCAGGCTTTTGTGGCTAACAAGGCAACTTTCCTCTGGACTTGAAACAGACACTATACTGGGTGGTTCCCAAAAAAGGGTATAAATGCAGTCCCATCAAGCAGGCTGACAGGCCTTGATAATAATTTCTCTAGATAGAATCGCAAAGTAATCATCGTCTCTAATAACCTCTCCAATTACTTTATAGAATAATAGTTTATTATAAAATCTGTTTTAGCAGCCTCTCTATTATTACCCTGTCCCCTTGAAAATGAAGTCAAACACATAAGAACTGTAGAACATTTTTGCAAAGCTAAGGGATTGCTCTCGCCTAATAACATAACTGGTCACGAGGATCTTTTAACAGGTATGTTGTAATTTCTGTCAATTAACACAGCTTAGTGAATCATTGGTGATGAACAGTTTGCTAAGGGCCCTGGCACCCTGCTCCTGTTGAGATGTGCCTTACTGCACAGTCCTCAATAAACCAGGATCAGATGTTCTTGTCCCACCCCTTGGCCATGTCTAGGTTTCCCTCCAGTGATCAAATGAGAGCGAATCCAGTCCAACTGGAAAGATAAGGCACAGGCTCCTTCCAGTGTGAGGAGAATTGATAAGGAGCAGATCGATACATAATCCCCTTCAGTGGGCAGCAAGGCCCACTGTCTTAACAGTGGGACATCCCCTCCTTTTCTCCTTCCACTAAATTGCAAAATTTCTGTAGTGGAAAGAGTGCAACACTGCAATTAGGCGGTAGAAATCAAACAGAAATAAAATTTGAGGGGAGAAGTGTATATATGTATTGAACAAAGGCCAAGCAGTGTATTTTCCTTTAATTTCATCCTTGGAAGGGGCACCTGGGTTTGGTGACAATTTCTTCACAGTGGTACACATCCAGGACACCAATTTCAGCCTGAATTGGTAATATTTGGCAAAATTTAAAGCAACTGGAATTGCTGGGAAATGTCAGGCAGCATTAAGAGTTGGCAATGCTACCAGCTGCAATTAAAATGAAAACCTAATAGGCTCTTGACCATGGAAAACCACTTGGACAAGCACGTGTACACACAGCTCATGTAAATAGGTGGAATTCTGTAAAGCCCAGTATAGTGGCAATTACACACATTGTCAGAGCACTCGGGCCTATGTCTTTAGTAGTATTTTCTGGACCAGCTATTTGTTCAGCTATGAGATAAAAACTGACTCGCCTTACATTTGTACCTGCCAAGTAGCACTGAAAGGACTATTTGTAATCACAATTCATTCCTGGAACTTGGAGAGTAAACATCACTGAACAAATTGTATGTCTGGCTCTCGATGTTTCCATCCATGTCTCTGCTTTCTCTGGAAGGATTCACCTGTAGGTTTCTCACTCTGTGCCCAGCTTCTGGAACTTCAGAAGTCTCTGGTGGCAGCAAGCAGCCTGAATTGCCTTTCTGAGAATTTTCCATCTATTTTGTTTGAGGCATTTCCCAGAGTCCCTCTCTCAGACCTTGGACTCTCTTATTAGGATGGTGACTCCACCTGCTTCAGCTTTCCTGAAAGGGATAGAAGAAAATATAAGTGCTAATTATCTCTTTTCTTTGTAGGATGAGATGAATTTTGTTTGATATTGTGGTAGAAACATCAGCATAAGCACCACTGAAAGCTTGGTGGGAAACAGCTTAACTCTGGTTTTTTACCATTGTTGCTCCCAGTGCAGATACTTGGTACAGAAATCAGGTTTAGAAATATAAAGGTTTTTTTCCCACAACCATCCCCAAACTAATTCGTTTTGAAAGGAAGAGGTTTGATGATTGAGTGGCTTGCATGAGTCAGGGAAGGAAGGATAAGTAATTCTTGTCCCTTGGATTAAGCAAGCTGCTTTTCTGAACTTTGCCTTGGGCTTGGATGAAGGAAGCTGCTATGGGTTTTAGTCATTGTTTAATTGAGAAGAGTTGTTTAACTTTTGTTATATTTTTCCCTTAAAAAGGCAAAAGACTCCTTGGATTTATTTGTTATTACTTTATAGCAGCAGCCATATTGTGTGACATGTTTCCCAATCAGAAAATACATTTATGAAAGGAATTATGTGATGTTAACCCTGCAATACTCAGAGATCCAGGGCTGGTCCTGAAAGCCAAGGTCCAGCCCTCACTCCCACACTTTTGAGAAAGAGGAGCTCATAGGGCCATGACAGACAGTTAATTCTGATAATGCAAAAGGAGAAAAGACACTTTATGAGTACAAGTAATTTCTCTGTAGGCAGCACAGCAAATTTGAGACAAACAAATTTGCATTAAAAGTAAAAATGCATAGGAATTCAGTTAAATCTGAATGGGAGGATGTAGCATCCTTCTTTCCTCTGAACAACCTGTAGTGGGAGAGTAGATGACATTTGGGGGTTAAGAGGGTTTTTTTGCCTCTTATACTCTTATCCTGTGTATTATTTTCCCTCTTCTACTTTGACGTTATTTTCCAGGCAGTTTTCATTCTGCCCTTCGCAAATTGTGTTGTGTGCACTGAGTCATGGGCTTGTGTTTTCAGAGAGGTTGTCAGTCACAGCTATTCTCTTGAAGCAATGATATGATTAGCTCTACTTTTTACTGTAAAGTATTAATTTAACCAAAGTTTGAACACAGTGAAAAAAGAACTATCAGTGGGTGAACGTGCCAGCTTAAAAGCAGAGACACTGTGTGGTGTGAGTGGTTGCCTTCCTTTGGGACTGCGAGAAAGGATGGCAAAGAAAAGCAACCCCACATGTGAGAGATCCTCATGCACTGATGTGCACGGGGATGTCTTAATGGTCCTTAGTCTAACTGGTGCCTGGGGAGGTTACGAGCACAGGGCCCTCCTGTTGTCTCAGAAACCTGGTTCTGGCATTCCAGGCCTCACAGCATGCACCTGGATCTCCCCTGCAGGCTCACTGCTGTCTGGCTTGGGGGGTCAGTAAGGTGCCTGGTTTGTGGGTGCCTCCAGGGGTTTCTCCCAGCAGCTATCACACGCATACCTGCAGTGGTGAGGCTGCCAAAACACAGAGAGAAGAGGTGGAGCTGCCTGGGTCCCTAAGGGAGCCGTGATTGCGGTATCTTGATGTGTCTTAGTGCTGCCTTTTTCTTCCACTCTCTCCCCTGTACCTGAAATTTGATTGGTAATCGACCAGTATGGGCTGAAAAAGTGGTGTCAGCCTGAGCTGTGAATTGACCTGCTTTTGTCACTTTGTCACAGTTTTATTGCTGTTTTAGCACAATGCATGCGAGCTAAAGCCCAGCACTTCTGTCACCTGGAGAAAAAGCCTGGCAGGCTGATGTCCTCAAGAACAGTGTCCAAGTGCAGAGGGGCCAGGGGCTCCCTTTCTCTTCACCAGCTAATCCAAACCTCACATTTGCTTTCTAGTCAAAGAGCAACCTAAAGCCAAAACAACCTGCAGGTGCACTGTGTTTAACCCATCTCCAATACTGCCTGGAATTCACTTGCAGGGATACTCAATAACATTGCCTTGAGAGTAAGATAAAAATTGTGTCCTTAACTAAAAGTGACCATATTAGGTTCATCTCTTTGCAAATGTTAAGTTTATTACAGGAGCAACAGACTGGATTCTTTAAATCAAAATATTTCAAATGTAGGAAATGAGGTCTAAGAGAGAATTCCAAGGCCTTTTATGAAAGACTCATCTTAAAAGCTAATTTAGCTTTCTGCACAGCAGCAAATAGATCCAACAGTTCACCCAAAACCTGGCTGAAAGGATATGTGTTTATACCTCTTATTTATACTGAGATTTCAAAATAAGCTTTTTGAACAAGCTGTGATCTTTTATTTGGTTTTCCTAAGCTAAGAGTATTGCAGTGTCAGACTCTGTTTTCTTAATTGATTATAACTTTGCTGTTCTCATATAGCAAAACTTATGATGAGTGAATAATGTGTTGCCCAGTGCGTCTGCAGCTTGGCCCAGAAATTGGCTTCAAGTACCTTTTTCATATCTTTGTTTCTGACACAAATATCTTTTGTTGCTTTGGATAAATGAATCCTTTCCCGCGGCCCAGGGTGCTTGAAAATAGTCATGATCCAGACAGCATGTCTGAGTGACCCTACAAACAGCAAACATGGGAATGCAGCTCAGCATGCGTAAGCAACCCTACAATAATAACTTAGTGTGTGCAGTCCAGCAGGTGGGAACAATCCAGAACTAGGCTGATAAAAGAGCTGTTGAAAGTTTTATGGAAGTAACAGATCTGAGTGACTTCAGTTCTCTTAGCTTTACACCTGAAAATTCTTTTTAAAAATTATTATTATTATTGTTATTGTTATTATTATTTTATGGAGCAGTTGCCATTACCTAGCTTTGCAGACCTGTGTTATTTTTCATCAACAACATTCAGTTTGTTGCTTAGCTCGTTTTTCTGGAAGCTGTTCCTGTCTGCACCTCAGCTGCTAACTCTTACCCATGTCTAAGTCATCTTGCACCTCACTGCTTCTCCAGCTGCTCTGTTCAGATCATGAAATCAGTTTACAAGCAAGAGCTTCAACCCCTGAGTATCCTCAACAAGCCCTCGACGTTATCAGTTTTATTCTTGGAAAGGGATAAAGTAAAGCTCAGAGTGTGTGAGACTCCAAAGATGATGAAAATGTTATTGTTATTTCAAAATGCTATCCCCATATGTTCAGGAAACAGAGCGGCGATCAGGTTGTATAATTGGCTTAGCAAAAATACCTGCTTGAGTAGGTAGAGTGGGGTGGAAAGGGGTGGAGGGGACCAGAACCTTTCTGTTCAAAAAATGATGCGCTGCGAAGCCGATGGGAGGAGGAGCGAGCCAGAGGGCGATGCCGAGGGCGGGCTGGTCCCCGCGGGGCCGGGGCGGACATCTAGCGGTGGCACGGCTGCTTACAGGGGCTGCGGCAGCGCTGGGGATGCAAACTCTTCCCACCCGGCCCCGGCCGCATCCTCAGCCTCGGCAGCACCCCGGTTTTACAGCCCGCCCCGCGTCCTGCGCACCCTTCCTTCGGGAGGGAGCGCCCAGGCTCCTCGCAAAAGGGGCAAGGAAATTTCATTTATATTCTCCTAAGCTGGCCCTCAGTTACTCCCCGTCATTATTTCCTTCGGGTTCACTGCACTGTATGTCCTGTAATGTTTGATTTTTTTTAAACAAATTTAAGCAGAGATTTTAATTGTGCAACAGCTCATTTCCCGAAGGATTTCAGAGGGCTGCTGTCACCAGCGGTGTCACCTTCCTGAGGTATCCTGCCTTTAACAGTCCTCCCTGAAGGTCTTCTTCAGCCTCCTTGAGGAGCTACAGTCTCTTGAAGATGTATGTAAAAACATTGCTGAGAATTAATATAGAATACTTAGTAATATAAAATACTCAGTATACCCATAAGCCTCAAATTAAGGAATGCACTAATCCAGGCCCAAAAGGAGGCTGAGCAATAATTGCACACGGTGTGGCAATTGTGGTTTAGATTGTTCCCTCCTCATATTAAATCTTTAAGATGCGGGGAAAACATTCCACAAATCTTCAATTCCCTGCCATCTACCCCCTCTTGCACCAAATTGAGTATTTAAGGCACCCTTCCTTGTGCTTCTTTTTGTCTGTCTGAGTGCCTTTCTCAAAATAAAAAGCAGGACCTATCCAGTCAGATGCAGTGAAACAAGAAAATGCTCAGATATTTTAATACCCTAGAGCTACCCCTGGGCAGATAAAATGACTCAAAATGAAATTTAAAGCACATCTGATTTACCTGTTGTTTGTGTGACTCAAATACCTATGTTTAATTTTGTCTATGGATTGGAAAAAGTTAATTTCAAGCCTTGTTTCTCTTGCTAGCAGCAACAACCTTTTAAACTGAGTATTACTGGTGAACCATATAGAGCTGGTTAAAAAAAAATGCTTTTCAGTTCCACCATGCAGTTGTTCGGACGACAATTATGGCAGCTGAAGTTTAATCATAGTGTTTGATAGCTCATTTTCTCAATGTCAACACGAGGCACTGTTAAAAAAAATGAATTCTTTCATTTGATAAGCTGGCTCCAGAGCACTGGGCTCATTCAATAGGAAAACTCTTTCACAGGGCTGCAGCATGCATGGTTTTTCTCTTTCCTTTTTTTTTTTTTCTTTCCTTTTTTTTTCTCCTTTTTTTTTTTTTTTTTTTTTTGTAAGCCACCCAAGAAGAGATTAATCACAAGGGGGAAACTCAGCTTCACCCTCTAGCTGCAGGTCGCAATTTTTATTTGTATGGAATTGGCTTTTGGAAAGCTGAAGGCTGCCTGAGGGCAGGGACCTGATATAAGAAGAACCTGAGAATGAAGCAGCAGGGATTGATTAGCCTACTTCATATCCCACACTCCATAAGCACACTCCAACCGCAATCTAACACACCGCTGAGCTGAATAGACAAGAGAAATTGGATTCCTTCCTAATATTTAACCTTCAAGTCAGCTCCAACAGTTGTTGATATGTTGTTCTACCAGCAAGTAACAGTCGCTTTTTTATTCCAGCACCCACCCACACACATATATATACAATTTTATAAGTTATATGCTATATATTTACATATTTTCCATTTTCAATCTGTTTCAGAGCATGGTTTACCTAATCCATTTCAGTAAAAGTTTCAGGGAAGAACAAACTGACCAAACAATTATGCATAAAGCTGTAGTGATGGAATGGAGGGAAAGAGAAATAAAAAGTAGAAAAAACTCATTGTCTGTTTCATGTCTTTCAAGGTCTTTTTCACACAGTCATTTTTATTTTACCTGTAATTTCCCCAGCTCATTAACTGTGGGAATTGTCAGGATTGTATCTAGCGATATGGATGCTGCTGGCGCCGCCATCCTGGAGGTTTCATTTTAGATTTTTCAGTGTAGATGCCATGTTTTGGGGGAATGTTTGCTCTTGCTGGAGTTTGTGAACCCTGGGCCGTGCAGTGCGGTACACGAGACTCTTGGTGGGGTTGCCCAGGGCCCTCATCGAGCCTCTTGGAAAAGCTCCCCTTTCCAGCATGAGGGAAAGCTCGGAAGGTGGTGCAGAATGGCCAGGAAATTGTGGGGTGTTTGTGGGCCTGCATCTCAGAGAAGGGCTCTGGGGGAAGGGTTCTTTTTAGGAAAGGCTGGTTCTGGGGAAAAATCCCTGGTCTGGAAACGTGCCCACCCCACTTTGCCAAGGCCTGACATGCCGGGCAGTCCCTGGCAAACTCCTGGGATCACTGAAAGAGGGTTCCTGGAGGCTTGATGACCTCCACAGGCTGCCTTCCCTCTGCTGGGGTTGTGCAGCTGCACATATCCCAAGCTCCCCATGGCCTGTGTCCACCTGGCTCGTGGGCTGTGAGCTGCCTTGGCTTCCAAGCCCCCATGGGAGCTGAGCTGCCACCCACACTGCCAGGATCCCCATGAGCTCATGTGTACATCAGGTGTGACACACTCCTCATGGGGTTCTCCAAAGGGGAATTTTCTAAAAATACCTGTCCTAGGGAAAATCCACATTTCTGATTCTTCATTCATGTTTGGAATCAACAGAAAATGAGAAATTGGGATTTTTCTCAAAATGGTCATTTTGATTCTTGTTTAGCTGCACGGCTTTTGTCCTCTCTGAGAAACTGAAGTGCCCTTACAGGGACTCCTGAGGAGGGAAGAAAGGCTGTGGCAGTAACGAGGACTCTTCTGCTGCTTGATTGTCACAGGGTGAGGACATGTAGGTGGGAAACACTGGCTTGGCCATCCTATTTACTACTATGGCCAGAGAGTATACCAAAATCCTCTTTACTCTGTGCAGAAAGCACCAGTGAGCAGTAATTATGAAGCCTTCTCACACTGTGTTACCAGCCTAGATCTTCTAGAATTGGCCACTGTCATTTTGCAGCTCATTGTGAAAAAAAAGGTTGTCTTAATAATGCAGTCTATTGGGAGAATCTGCTGCTGAAACTGCTGCAAGCAAAGTGAAAATTTTCATGTAAACATCTTCAAATATTTTTATGACCCATCAGCTTGAGTTTTATAAGTCAATGTATGAGTGAATACACAAAGCTTCTCTCTTTGTTTGCATATCCCGCCTCTACTGAGCTTTAAATGTTCATGCTATGTGGAAAACATCCAACTCTACATCTGTTTATGGCATATGTAGGCAGCATCATCTCCAAGATTTTTTTTCATGTCTAGTTGAGCTCAGTAGCTTTGTGAAAAAGAACTCTCAAGACCTGAGCTAGCTTCTCTGTACCCTGACTGTGATTTCCCTTACAGGCTTGGGATCCTCTGGATTTTGTGCCATTTCATGCTCAAATAGGACAGCAGAAAAAACTATCCCCCCTAAGAAAAGAGACACACACGACACATTCCACCCCAGAGATGGCCCAGGGGATAATTATGCCCATGTCCCCCTGACCACAGTGATGTGACTTTCCAGCCTGTGGATCTGGAGGCTTTAACTCACAGAATGAAGCCATGTCCTGGATAAAAGTAATAGAAGCAAAACAATAAGGGTTATTCAGTAGCTTAGGTTGGCATTAATGAGTCTGCTGGGTATGCTCCTGCTTCCCGGGGGATCCTGGATAAATCAGAGAATCATAGAATGGTTTGGGTTGGAAGGGACCTTAAACATCATCTTATTCCAGCCCCCTGCCATGGGCAGGGACACCTTTAATTCAACCAGGTTGCTCAGAGTTCCATCCAACCTGGCCTTGAATGCTTCCAGGGATGGGACATCCACAGCTTCTATGGGCAACCTGTGCCAGTGCCTCACCCCCCTCACAGTAAAGAATTTCTCCCAGATATCTAAATCCCACAAGCCTCTCATAAGACAGCATTTCCTTTTGTGTGATTTCAGCATTTTGTCTACAAAATCTATGGACTTGTCTATCCCAACTGTCTATCCTGGGTCTTATCTCTCTGTGGTTTGAACTGATGCTTTAACACAAAATTTTACCCTATTTTTTTACTGGAACTATTACTCAAGGCCAGGCCTTGATCACCAATTTGATTATTTCTGTTACTGATTAAAAAAGAAAAGGAGTGCAGGAAAGGCAAAATGGGTTTTAAGATATTTTTGTGACACACAGCATTTGACAAGTGACAGAGCACTACAGCCTTCATGATGGAAAATAGAGATTTAGCAGCCTCAAAAAATTGTGGGAACAAGCTGATTTGATCATGATGTTTGTAAAATGATCATTATGTTTAATTTTTGTAAGGCTGAAGTGCTTTCATGGGATATAAAGTGTTTGGTTGAAAGGAAGCCCTGGGACTATATCCTAAGAAGTTACTTGGATATAGTTAGATATTTTCATTTGTTGGAATTTCTGCTTTGTCTGAAATTTTGACTGTTCTGATGTGGGACTTTCCTGAGGAATTAAAGCTGTGGCCTTTCATCTGCTCCAATGATATGGGTTGTGATTCACAGGGGCACTGATGGCAATAAACAAAGCAATTCCCTTCCCTGTGCACTGGAAGAAGCTTTGCCGTTGCACTGGCTTTTTAAATGCCCTCATTTTGTGTGTGTGTGTGTACATAGACATTTTATATGTTACTGTGTCTCTGCCTTGATTCTGCACATTCACAACAATCTGCTGCTACTAATAATTCCCTGGGCTGTGTTAGCCGTACCTGCCAGGTAATTTGGGATCCTTCCCCTGCGAGCGTGCTTTCCTGATGGCAAGTACCTAAGACTGCAGGTTATAAAAAAAAAGCCATGTTTTTAAGCTGAAATATAAATATGTGTTTGTGTGGTGATAGCAGCACATCCAACACCCTGGAAATGGAGGGAGTGAGAGTGCTCCATGTGGGTAGCAGAAACAGAGTTCCTCCTGAAGTGCTTGGGAGACATTTTAAACATCTCCCCCTTTTGATATATATTGCTATTTAGGTGCTGGTTGCAAATTTTGTAATTAATAGTCTCACCCGATATTTCTAACAACTTAATGAGTACTGTGACAAATGTAAATAGCGTTTCAGTAACACAAGTTTCCAGTTTGTATTAAAATGGAAGAAGGCCTTTAGTAAGACATAGCTCCTGCTGGGCTGTGTGCTGTAAAACCTCATCTGAGCCTGTGCCTGTACCCAGGAGCTCAGAGCCCAAACAGGTGAGAAGGATTTCTCTCTTCATTTTTATAAATGAGAAACTGAGGCAAACGAGTCATGAAGTGCCGTGTCCAGATTGCATGGAGACGGTGTAATAGAGCCAGAAAATGTATTGTGCTATCTTCCTGTCAAAGAGATGTGTTGCTTTCCTGACCTTACTGTTATGGAAACCTTGCGTGAGGTGAGTAGCCTTTCAAGAGTGGGATGCCAGACTGTATTTCTTTTTCCCAAAATAAATTTGTCCGTGCCACTAGAAGCTCACCAGTAATCAGGATATATTGCTTTCCAAAGAGACAAGATGCTTATCAGGCAGCAGAGCTGCATAGAGTGGCTGGTGCTGGAGTACAAGAGGTGAGGCTCCTGCCCTTGGAAAAGCCCCTTTTTTGGTCACTGTGAATCCCCATCAGCCCCCAGCACCAGCCAAAATTCCCCTGCTTGCCATCCCCAGCACTGCTCGTGCCTGTTTTAAGCCCTGCTGTCACTGCTAGTAAGCAGTGAAATCGTTGCATGCACAGTATCGCTCAAGTTAAGCACATGTAATGACCTCCTAGAAAAAAAATTATAAAAGGAGACTTAGGTCGAATTTACCACAGGAAGATATAAAAAATAAATGCAAGTAGAGGGGAAACGAGAAATGCATAAGGAAAAAAGTAATAGCAATTAGATGAGGTGGCAAAAATTGTGGGTTTAGCTGAAGGAAGCCTTATCTGAAGCAACATCCAACCGTTGGCCCTAATCTTATCAGCACCCAGACCCTAATGCTGGCACCATCCCGTAGTGTGACTGGACCCTGTTCAACACAGGCTACAGCCTGGCCAGGGCAGCCTTTCTCTGCTGGTAATAAAATGCTCTACAAAGCAATTCAGTAATTCTAAGAAGCTCCATTTATGATTTTTCAAAAATTGCCACTCTCTTTTGCATTTCAAACTAACTTGAGAGGATTTAAGCATAGTGTTAGTAATGCCACTTCTGTGGAAAAGCCATAACCATGAAGGAAAACAGAAACAGGAAATAATGAAGAAAACTCTGTGTAAAGCAGGAGAATTCTCCAGGTGCTCTGGTAAGAGCATATTTTATTAGGCATGATTATTTTCTGTGCTGTTTATTCAATCACAGCATCATCTCCATCCTCCTTTCCCTCAGCTCCTCTGCAGTCTCTCTTACTTCACATCATGCACAATGGAAATAGATACATATGTATTCACCCTGCCCCAAAAGGAAGTTTTGTGGCACCTGCATCCACTTGCTGCTGTTTGATGCGTTATGCCGACATTCGGATTCAGCATGTGAGCAGAGTACTGCCTCCAGCAAAGGGTGGGTTTGCTCACTCACAGCCTGTCATTCCTGCTGGCCCAGCTGTGTGCCCTGCTGGCTGCCACCATGGCAAATATGGCCTTTTTGCTGCACACCTTACCAAAGGATAGGACCTGTTCTTTTTTTTTTTCTGTACATCCATGGCTTCATTCTCCCGTTTTGGTTTCCCATCCCTCTGAGGAATCTTTTCTTCAAAGGTTCTGCTTCCTTATGGGACCCTTTGGTCTTCTCCATCTATATCATCATCCACACAGATTTGCACAATGAATTACTCTTCATTTATTGGTTCCTCTCACTTTTATCCTATTCTTTTAGCACCTACCTATTCACAGAGGCTTCCGTCTCTCCATTTCATACAATCCAATCCCACAGATGATGCACAGTACTTGACCTACAACATCTTTATTTAGTTTGAATTCAATAGTTCTTCCCAACGAAAGCAACCTCAAAACATTTGCTGCTTTTTTCACACTGTTTTTTATTTTTTTGTAAGTTCTCATGCCAAGACACATCTTTTTGATGGGCTCCATTTCTTTGCACTTCTTTCCAGCCAAACTAGCGTAATTTTCCCTTTGAGATGAGCAGTTTCTCTGTGTCCACTCATTCCACCTGACTTCTGGTTGCTGATGAAACCTGAAAGTAAGCTCTGCTGGACAGCAGGACATCTATTTTATCAGACACACAGATTGTGTTCCTTTGCATGTTATACTTAAGAATGTAACCTCCTTGAGAGGTCTTTAGACCATGTGCCAAATAATGACTACATTACCCTACAACTACGTATCCACACTTTGAAGAAAATGCTGTTTCTGTTGTGACACTGTTTTCATCCAGTCTAATGGGTTTTATTCCCTAGGAAAGTAAAAGATCAGAATGCTTCTATTAACCTTGCTCTCCTAAATGTTTGAGTAGTTAAATTCTAGGTCATTATATTGATTCACAAGGCAACAAGTAAATTCTGTGGTTGGTAAGTATTTGCCAGTTGACTAGGCTTTATCCAATTCCATCTTGCTCCTGCAGCAGCATAATATTTCCATTGCAGTCAGCTTATGGGTGCAAATGATCCCATCTGCATCTTGATTTATTCCTTACTTGTTGGAAATATGCAGTGTCGAGTATTCAGTGAATTTTGCTAGGTTCTAATGAGGATTCACTGTAACAGGATTTTCTCCAGCTTCAGTCTTGTAGAAAAGTTTTTCTGCATATCTGTCTTTTCAAATCAAAAAAAGATACAGTGTGCTGCTATATAGTATATTTTACTTCCAATAAAGTTTTAGGCTATGCTAAAGAAAAAGAGAACTGTGCACTTCAGTCTTACCACTTATACCACTGTGGTATTGACAAGAAGCAGAAAAAGATGGTTGGGAAGATGAGGATTAACTCCTGGATCTGGCTGGGAAGATGGAAAGAAGGGGTTTTAGGGCCTGTTAACTCTCTTGAAACAGAAGATCAGTAAAAAACAAAGGGTCAATAGCAGAATTTAGGGCTCAAAAAGGCTGCCCTGAGTTGCTCAGTGCACAACAACCCATATATTTAAGGGGTTTGCTAAATTAGTATTACTAGAACATACTGTTCTCCTCCCTAAATCCTCTCTTTTCTGTCTTATATGTGTTGGAGAGGAAGTGAATAGCACCTTTTTTTATGTCACCAAAAGGCTCTGTCTGGATTGATAGGAACCACAGTAGCCTTCGTGGATCAGAGGGACTTTTTTTGTGATGGCAGAGTGTCTGTCCCTGACCACATTATTCACTCATCCAGGCGTTTGTCAGTCCAGGTGTTTCAGAACTGGTCCTGCTGCTTGTTTAAGAGTGAGGTGCCAAAAGGTGCAGTTGTTGTTATGAAAAGATATCCACTTGGTTGCTGAGTTAAAATCAGATTGTCACTGATTTAAAATTCTGATATTGCTGTCCATCACAGTAAAACGTGATAATGGTCCCCGTAAAGTTGGTAATCCTTGTGCTTATGCAGTGTTATGTAGTAATGCTCCTGACCAGTGTAAGCACGGAAATTTGGTTATTATGTAGAAGAGTTATAATAAGAAATATGACTGCAAAAGCAAAGCAGTCAGTTGAAATTGGTCTATAATTAAATGCTTAGAAAATTCTGTGCTTAGCTCATTTTAAAATCAAGTGCTTCTTTGTAGCAATTTCCTTTCTTTAATTACAATTTCCTGTCTAGTTTGACATTTACAATGCAATCTTGGGGGACATGTTTGTGATTTATTATTCTTGCTCCTATCAGGATATCACTCGGCAGAAATGAGTTTATAAAATAAGAGCTCAAATTATTATGGCCTTTGACCAATAAAGCTGGCTCATAATTTCAGGCCTGAGAAAAGATTAACATTTTTGACAATCAAATGCAGAATTACCAATAGGGGACAATTTTGAAAACTATTTCAATTTTCTGAAACATTGTACATTTTTAATAAGGAATGTATAACTGGGTATATATTGGAGCACAGGCTTAAGAGTAGAAAGAGCAATAGTGAATTGTAAAGCAAACCTGAAAGGAAGACTAACATCTAACGTTGTTTAGCCTCTTCTGAATGAAATTGAAACTGCTAAATCAACACTACTTGAAAATTACCTAATGGAAGAGATATAAAAGCTCAGACAAATTCACAGCAATGCACTCTCCCTTTTCTTTAGAATTCCTGACTCCATAGGCTAATTTGTCTGGAGGAGCCAGGAGAAATTTTTCTGGTTTTGGTTGGTTTTATTTTTTTCAAATCTTACTGAATGAATTTTTTTTCTTGGTTATTATTTTTCTTTTGGGGTCTCATTTAGAGAAACAGATGCCCCTGCTAAACTGCATAAACATGATCTATTCTGCTGTCACCGCTTTTCCAATGACTTTCTTTGTCCCAGATTCAGGAAAATGTCATTGTTCAGGACAACACAGAAGTCAAAATGAATTCTCCGTGACTTGTGCAACTGTTCGAAGTTAAATGTGAACTTGTCTGTAACACAAAGTAGGCACCCTGCCTCGTGCGTTGGGAAGAGTGAGTTCTCAAAAGCTCTATCCAAAGTGGTAGGTGTGTTTTTAGCGTTAATTTGATGTAATGTCAAAATGGATGGCCTATAAAATTATATTGAAGGAGAGAGAAATGGTATTGGCAGGGAAGAAAATCTGTATCTTTGGAGATCTTTAAAACAGCTCGTGTACACATTGCTAGGAGGTGCAAATGCTTAGCACCTCTCAAAGTCAGGCTGCTTTTATTTAGATGCCAGCATATAGAGTTAAGAGCCTATTTTTAAGTGCTGTGAATTAAAATCATTATTTTAAAGAATCTGTCCTCCCTCATGCCCAAGGAGATGAGAGAACATGGTATTAGTTACTTTGTTTCAGGAAGGCAAAAGCGAGAAAGCAGCATGGTTGACTCCAAGTAGTTCCTGGGAAAGGGCAGGGCTGGGAGTCCTGCCACAGCATTTCCTGGGCCCCACTTCAGCTGCCTGCCCCGTACCCATTAGCTGTGAGCACATCAGATTTCTGTCCTCCCAAAGCTCTCTCAAAGCAAACAGCATTATTCCATTGGATGTATTTTACTTCAGGGGTGGGTTTAACTGAATGCTCAAGCATCCCTTTCCTAGGGCCCCTGTCTGCAGTTTTATTGGGGAGGAAGTAATATGGAAATTGGATGCACCTATGAAGAGATGGTCATGAGCACCTGCAGTGCTGCCCTGAGGGTCTGTGGGAGACCTTGCAGGGATGAGGGGCTGTTGTCCTCCCAGAGAAAAGAATCCAGGCAAGTCCATGGGCTGGTTAAAACGTGTACGTTGGAGGTGGGAAAGAGGAAGGTTAAAGCTATGGAAGTGCATGATTTGCTCAGAAAACTGAGTAGTTCTAAAAAGAAACATGGTGGCAGGAGTCAATACTTGCTATAAAGGAAGAGAGGAAAGTTCATTGAGTAATGAGACCAACATATCTTCATCGTCCAATGTCAAAACAGAGAGAAATTTTGATGGCTGGGTATGTTTGACTTTGGATTGTGACTAGTAACGATGGCTAGAGAACCATTTTCTCCAGCTACTTCGTTTGCTTAATTATTTTCTTACAGAGTTACCTTGGAAAGGAGAAGGATTTGTTAACCTGTCATCTTTGCATCTTGATATCGAGATAGAAAATAATCAAGAATTCCATTATTCTCTAGCCTGGAAAGGCACATGTTACGAACTCAGATATCTTCTGGCTATAAAAAGGTTTTATGCAATCATAAAACTGCAGAGTTTACATAGGAGCTGCACATGCCAGTACACACCTGCCAAAAGTCTCCATTCAGTCAGACTCTGAGACATAATAGGTCATGCTCTGTCTCCTCTTATTAGACCTTGGCCAGGAGGCCAGTGCTGGCAGTTCAGTCCAAAGGCTTTTTTAAATATGTAGAAAAGTTTTCCCTATTGAGTAGGATTTGAGTAGGAAATCCTCAGTGTGTTCTAATTTGACTTGAATTCCTAAATTGAAAGAATTAAATTACCTCTCCAAAATCTTCTCCCTTTTCTTTAGGGATTATGTTATACTCTTTAATTCTGGGCTGAGTGAATTCCCATACAGGAAGAAAAAACATACTTATGAGACGAGGCTCCTCAGCTGATGTGAATCAGCAGAGCATCGCTGGTGTCAGTGAAATCATGCAAGTTTATACGTGCTGATTACTTGGCCCTTAGCATAACAAGGTTTTCCTAGAGCTGTATGTTTTGACTCTGTCAAATCTTTCAGTCCACATATGGATTATATATATATTTCTTACTTATGCACAGATGTTTTAGGCCCTGCATAGAAATAGTCATTTAGGTGCTGGCAGGATTCCTCAGTGCTAATGTTATTCTTTTAAAAGTCATACCAGTTACAGTTTCAGGCACAGCCAGTGACAAATACAGCAGCGCAAGTTTGCTCAGGAATGTACCACAAACAGAGAGAAAGAGGAAGGTCATTTTGCTGAATGATGATTCCCCCTTGGCATCACCACTGTAACAAGACTGCCATAGATAAATGTGTAATAATTCTGTTGTCCTGAGCTACAAATGGCAATTCTTTGGTTGTAGCAAACTCACCTACTTGTCTCCACTGCAGTTGTAGGTGTCCTGATGGACTGAATTCACAAATATTTGTACATTTCTCTTCCCTTCTTACCAACTACCTCTCATGTAGCATCTAGAGTTTCTGCTGCAGAAGAAAAAATGGTGCAAATATCTCAGGGTACTGATTCCTTTTTGGCATCAATGTTCCCTTGTCTGTGGAAAACAAATGTAAAAACAGCTTGGTGGGAAAACAAGCATTCTGCTGTTTCAACCTTAGCCTAGTATGCCTTCAGCAACTGTGATATATTAGGAGAACAAGATTTTCAACATGAGGTACTTTGAAAATTCTCTCCCAAGTTCTTTATTTATGGGCTTATTTGAAAATGGCCTTGTTTCCCAGAATATGAAGAAACCAGCACTCCCTATTATTTGCACCTGAATCTTCAGGATTAGGCTTTCTCTCCCAAGCAGAACCTTAAAAAATTCCTATGAAGGCACGCTCTGTGATCCAAGGAACTCGGGCTTTGTTTGTGTTCTTAACAGTGGAACAAGCCACATCATCTTGCCTGGACACAACATTGATTAATTCCAGCTCCTGAAGAGAACCAAAGCATCAAACGTTACCCTCTCAGGGTGTCTCTTGGGTGTGAGCCCAAATACAGAGCTGGTCCTTTTCTCCTGTTGATCACACACGAAATGTATCTCATCTGGCTCTCCTTGAAATCTGTGGGGGTTCTGTCATTAAGTCAACAGAAAGCCCACAGTTTATTATTTGCAATGTATTTCTTATTTGTTCAACCCGAGCACTCCTTTGGTGTTTTCCGGGTAAGCAGAAAGTTCAAGAGGGAGCCTGGTTCCAAAGGTTTTTTCCATGGATTCCAGCAGCTTCTGATTCCAACACCAGTTGGAGTTCAGAGCTGGGTTCAGCATCCCTGCTTCTCTGTTTTGACTCTGCTCAGCAAAGAAGAAATGCAGGAAAGGGACTGGTGTGCAGCGAACAGCAGCACTTCTGCTCTGTGAATTTTTGCACGTTTTGCTATTTCCTAATGTTTGTTTGGATTTCGCATACTGCCCAGGCAAAATTAATTGCTTGCACATTTCTGAAAATTTAGTCCAATGATCTCTTTTTCTGTTTCCTGGGGTATGTATGCTTTTGGCTGCCAAAAATAACTCCGAGAGACAGGTTACATGGAAGCTGGGATTATCCATGGAAAGTAATAGTAGTACTCTCATGCACGAAGAATGAGCAGGCTGCCGATCGTAATACATTTAAAGGGTCAACAGAAATCTATAAGTGGTCAAGAAACAAGACAAACATCGGCCACCAGTCTGATGGGAAAAGCAACATCCATTAAGTCCATTAAATTTAACATTGGAATCAATGTTTAAACCACAAGAAGTAATTAGTGTAATTCATATTACAGACCTTTAGATTTTTGAAACTAGGTTTAATTATATTGAAAAATGACAGCTTCATTTTCCTTCTATGGGTAGGTTACTACCATGTTCCCAATGCTTTTATTAGGGCTGGGTGCCGATATCAGGTTTTTAATGACATTAAGCAAAGTAGTGTTTCGGCCATTTGAGGAACAATAAATCAGGTTAGATTCTTTTTGAATGGAGACAACACAGATCAAGTGGCTTTTAAATCATTTTTCTTTATCACTGAGAAGTGGAGCAATTCGCTGGAAACAGCAGCCCATGAGAAAAAAAACAAGCTGTAGAGTGTGGAGTCATATTTGGATTCTCTGGCTCCCTTTGCCTGCATCAATGGACAATTCATGAGCTACTGCTAAGCTCTGGAAAGGTATCTCTGTAATCCTTTGCCAATACAAACTCCACATAACTTTTACAAGGTCTTTCACTAGCAGTCTCAGATTTGAAGAAAGATGGAGTGATACTGCATCCTCTGGACTTAAAACCCTTTAATATTGACAAAGGTCTTGAAAGGATAGTAAATGTGGTCATGAAGATCCACAAAAATATGTTAATTTTCAGAATATTTTCATTGCTGGTTTTGAGGAAAGTAAAATGTTTATCTCATTTCTATCTTCTTGATGTGCTTCTGCACACTTTACTTGTCTCTTCTTTCTTGAGCTAGCTCTGTTTAATTTGGGATCTTTTCTTTACAGGCCAAATTTTTGCAAAGCTGTTAGTAAATGTAAAGCTCATGGAAAACCATGGTGGCTTCTCTTTTGGTTTCCATTAATGCAAAAATACTGTGTGGGTATGCAAATAATTGATTTTAAAATAAGTGCTTCTTGCCCAGGAACTATCTGGGATAGAGGAAGGAATTTCATATTACTGAGCATTGCAGAGAAATGGGAATGTATGTGCACAGCCTGAGTTTCCAAGTAAAGGTGCTGCAGCCATGAGAGCTCTGTCATTCTGCTTCTGTGTACCTGCAGAGCAACCCAAAGTGTCTGAGTCAGGAGTGTGTGACTGAATGTTGTGTAGGAAACCATCAGGGACTGGGATAACAACCTGGGTTATCTTGGTCTGTGGTCGCTCATTTAAACTGATAACAAAAGTAAAGTAAAAATTGAGACAGCTTTAAATCATTTGAAAATATGAAACATCCAGCTGCTCCCTACATCAGAGGAAACAAATTTCAAGAGATGAAAATTATGTGCTACTTCCTCACAGACACCGCAAGGCCTTGGGTCTGGCTGTTCCCTGCCAAGGGTGGAGGCCAAGTCATGGTGGTGTTTACAGGTTTGCCCTCACCACAGCGCAGGCCACGGATATGGTGGAGCAGTGAGACCCCAAGGAATGCTCTGCCAGGTCCTGGAAAGCAAAAGATGAAGTTGCCAAATAAGAGCCCAGGCAATTGAACAGGTATTGCTGCAAAGAGGAGGATGAGCCGAGTGCAGGAGGGGCACCATCAACAAGCCTTAGTGATACTGGTACAGAAGGTGAAGGAAAGTAGTGCAGCAGTAGAAAGAAAGGGAGGCAGATGTGGTATGATGCGAGATCATTTTGTCAGCTCTTTGGGTGAAAAACCTGTTTAAACTGGTAAAACAAAGCTCAGTATCCAGGCCTGAGCAGTACTGAAAGGCCCTGCACCAACAAGTGAAGGCAGCAATTCTCTGTAGCACTCAGGAGCATTTTTCTGACTGTGGGGATTATGAGTGCAGGTACAAGACCTCTTTATAGGGCATGGGAAAAACAAAGAAGGAAGGAAAAGATTCCAGACCTGTAAAGAGATTTCCAGCATAGATTAGTCTTTGGGCATGTTGGTACTGTATGGATAGATGTACACTCATCATCCTCGTGCTATTCACTGAAAAAACTCCTTCTCATGGGGATTATTAGCTCAGGCTTGGTGCCAGTGCAATCACATGGCTTCTGTCAGATTGGAGCGTGGGCAGAGCTTGCTCATGGCTGTTTGCAATATGTGGTGTAAACATACCCAAAGAGTAATAGCAGGTGGTAGCAGAGGAGGTGAATAGAAAGGAAGACTTGGAACAAAAGATGCTAAGCTTCATTTGCTGTATGATGAGCCAAATTCATCATTGGTGTAACGCCCTGAAGTCAGTGGAGTTATAATAATAAAATTAGTCCAAGGAATCACATCCGTCCCTGGCACTCTGTGCAACGCCTTTGATCTGATGGGGTATAAGTCATGGCAGCATCTTGCCTGCTGAACTCACAACATGATGCCTCCAGGGTGAAACATCGGGAAAAAACCTCACAGTGGCACTGGGAAGTCATGAGCTAAATTTTAAATGTACATTTCAGTTTGAAATCCTGGCAGAGTAGTTCTTTTCTGCCTGCATACTTGTCCCAAATGGTAACAATATAATGAAATCTCTGGCCACATATTCAGTGCTCAAAATGGGATTAATTTCTTTCTGTTTGGCGGGTACAAATAACTGCACATGAAGAGTTTATGCAATAGCAGAGGGGGTTATTTTGTCTTGGCAATGGTTTTGTCTGGAGCAATAGAAGAAACTGAGGTAACATGAATATTGTATTTAGCTTTCTTCATCCACAGAAGAAAAACCAGCATTTCATTTGCCACTCCCTACTTACTAAAGTGTTCTTTTGCATTGCTTCCCAACTTCAGCTCTGTAACTCCCAAGCAGGCCAAGCACAATTCCTCTCACCTCACTCCTCCTTCCTAAAAGAAAAACTCCAAGAAAAAGCTAACACAAAACCCAGAAATACAAGCCAAATATCCCCCAAGAACCAAGTACATTTTTCTCTCTTTTTCATTATTGAGTAGGTGTACTTGGAAGTTGTATTGGTTAAACCATCCTCAGCTGGGTTAAGTTTACCTGCCTTGAGTGAGTTCTCAATTTACAGCAGCTGAGAATCTGGCCCTTGTTAGTACAGGGTTTAAATAATACAGGATCAGCCACCTTTCAGGATTGTGGATTCTCTGACTCTGGGATTTGGGGTCTAGAAGGCTGAACTGGCTGTCCACTGGAAGTGACAAGTGGCAAGGAATGGGTACGCAGGGACTTCTCTGCTGAGCAGCTGCTCCTCAGAAGGGCTTTTATCCTTTGGGCTACCCAAAAGCACATTTTTGGTGTTGTTCCACAGGAAGTATAAGCTACTATCTTTCTCTGTGTCTCCACTCCCTTTTATTCATCCCGTGAAGAGGGATGCTGCAGATGGCAGCTTTGCTGTAAGAAATTATACCTGTGCTTGACATCCCACACCTAAGGGAGCAGAAGTGTGCTTGGCACTGGTGCTGTCCCTGTGCCCTTGGCAGAACAGCTTCTGCAAGGCCACAGTCAGAGTTCCCGTGGAAATATGGATTCTACAGGTATGTTCTCTGTGGGTTGCTCTGCACTCATTCTTGAACAACTCTTGTAGAGCCTCAGCAAAGCTGGCTGAGGGAGAGGTCTCCAAGCTATTTAATTCCTGCAAATGTGTGGTAAAATACGGAGCCAAAGAAGAAAGGAGGCAAAAGTCATACATACACAACTCTTGGTAACCAAGGGACCTAGAGGCCACATACTTATCTGACCACAGGGAAATTTAAAAAAAAAAAAAGTTTTTTATTATAGTTTTACTTCTATTTATGTCTGCTCAAGCAGTTTAAACAGGCGCCGGGGTGCAACTGAACATGTAATGTTCAAGTAATATATCAGACAAAAGTAGTTGTTTTTCTTTTGCTCTTGAAATTTCTTGGAGCAGATCAGAATGTGATTCTATGCTGGCTTTTGGTTTGTCAGTCTTTTGTGAATGCTTTTTTTCCTATTTTTTCAATCCCACTGGGAAGTAATTTGATGCAAGTAGCCCACACTGAGCAGCGTGGCCTCACCACCACTGGGCAGATGGGTTATGTGTTTGGATGAGCAAGAAAGCAAGTGCATCTGGCTCAAATGTCACCTCTGAATTTCAAATTCCTTTTCCACTAACATCATTCATATATGAGACTTGGAAATGCATTTTGCACAATTTATTGTTATTCTGATTTGTATTAGTTTTGTGGAGTGATCCCAGAGAAGACAGGGCCCAGTGTGCTTAATTAATTAAGGTTTAGACCTTGATAGATGCAATTTATTTGAGTTTATAACTGAGATAGGTAAGAGAAAAGGAGGAAATGGAAGCACAAAGAGGTAAAAGGACTTGGTCAAGGTCACATCTGTGTAAGTAAAACTTGATCACTTGAATGTTCATGGCAAGTAAATATGAAAGGAGAGCAGTCGGCCAAAGTAAATTCACTTTAAAACCTGAATGAAAATAATCAATAGTATTTACCCACTGTGTCCCAGATGCCTGAATCAATTTGATAACAGTTTGTTCCCTTTCCTTAGTTATTTGTAAAGAAGTGGCTTGATTGCCAGTGTGCCTAATTCCAGACATATGCCAATTCCCTAATGGTAATGGAGCTGCACTGTTGCATGCCAAGGCTGAGGCAGATACTCAGCTCTTTCCTGCTAGATTTTTCCCATAAGATCTGCAGTCAAATCCCTGTTTAACGACTATCAGACAAACATATGTGCTGCTTCGTGGATCCGCTTTCCATTCGGTGTAAACGTGTAACAGTAGCTCGGTTCTTGCGCCGCGGCTGTGGCCCTTTGCAAGCACACGCTTCAGGCTGCTTGTAGCTACACGGGTCCAGGGGCACTTGGGTGCTTGCTGGGAGCCATTCCTGCTGTGGCACCTGGGACTTCTCCTAGGAGAGCAGTCTGCACCCAGTCCCTCTCCCAGGAGCTGGCTCCATTAGCCAGTGCCTGGTGGAAGAGGCTGCAAGAGGGCTGAGCTCAGCAGGAGCTCTCTGGGCACAAAGAACAGCTTCCCGTGGAAAACGTCTGCGCACAAAGAATGGCTTCCCATGGAAAACGTGATGCTGGTGCTTCTGGTCTGTCAGCTCCATCAGACTCCTGAGGCACAGCAGCTGGGCCCATGGGAGAGGCCCAGAGAGCATTCACAGAGACACAGGCACCGATTTTCTACCAGACGCTGCCACAGCCATCCTGCAAGGGGGTCTCGCTGTGGCACACACCAGGCTGCAGGGACAAAACCCAAAAGACTCTTCTGGCAATCAGATCATCCCGCAGATCAGCTGGGGACAGGTATGTCAAAAGCAGTGTGGTCTCTTTGCACTGATGATTAGGCCTATTTTACATAACTCCCCTTCAATAGGCTGTATATTACCTTTAGGCCAACTGATGAAGTGTATTTTTAATATTTTTTTTCATTTCCTATTAGATTACACCTACCTTTGAGATAGTGAGTTCTGCTTACAGTTTAGCTGAAGTTCTCAAAATGGCCATTCAATTTCAGTTTGGTTTTCTTTCCAAAATCAACGAGAAATTGAATGTATTTTGGAGCACTGATTATTGGTGGGACAAATACACCTTTCTGGACGTTATCTATCCTAGTCTACCAGCTGAGTGCTATAAAACTCTCGGGAGCATGTAATATTGTGAATTCATGATTGCAGGTCATTTGGTCGAAAACGTCAGCCATCAGATATTTCCTGCACTAAGTCACTATCTGCAGAAGAGTTATTCACCAGGTCTTTGCAAATTCATATTCCTTTGCCCATCTTGCTTGATTCCATTATGTTGCTTTTCCATCCTCTTTGAAAATTAAGTCACCGTGTCTGTGATTCCTGTGGAAAATAACAACACGTGCATTTCATCCTCTTTTGGCTGTGTTGCTCAGGTAAAGGAACACCCTTTGCTGAAAGCAAACCAAATCATGTAGGTCTGGACTAACAATGTTGCAGAAAAGGAATATTTTTGGTACTGAAACTCCTGGGAAAAAGACAGATATAGCCTGAACAGCTAAAACTTGCTATGGCGTGTATTTGACTTGCATGGGCATCTTCATTATTGAAAGTTCAAAGAAAACTGTTTCCTCCTATGCTGTGTCTTCTGTTCTGTGCAGGGAATGAAAAACCTATTCCTTGCTTCATTCACTTTTGCAACTGCCACTGCTATTGCCTTTTCCTGTAAGAAACCATGGGGCTGCACTTGGAATATTTACTGTGTAATTAAAGGGTATAAAATACTATCACTATAAGCATCTTCCCTGTTAAACATACACGGTCATAAAATATTAAGGGAAACTAGATCAATCTATTGAAGATATTCACATACAAAAGTGGTTTTTGTAGGTCACAGGAATTTATAAGGAAACTTACTGCATATCATGGAGCTCTGAGCTGTATGACCATTTTACATCCCTGTGGATATGGCAAAAGTATGCTCATCAAGTTATTGGTACACAACTCAATTTTTACATAGAAGAGTAAAATTTGGTGTTAAATAATGCCTAAAAGCAAATAGAAAGCACCTTGTCTCCTTCAAATGGCATCCTCCCAGGAAATGCAAAAAAATCAATATATTATAGTAGCTTATGATCTCATTTAAGTGATTCGAGACAACAAAATTTCAATGATATTTCTTTCTTCTGTGGCTGTTGACTTGTGTTTTCTCTCTGAATGGCAGTATTAGATTTGGATTTCTTTTCCTTCCTTTCCTTAGGACCATGGTGTGGAAGGCAGTCTGTCCTGGGGAAAAAAAACATATGGTGTGTTAAACTACTAGAGATTAACAGAAGCCAAAAAATTCATGACTGCCATGGACTCTATAGCTCAGGTCTGGGGAGGGGAAGACCTGTGCCACATCAGGCTGGCTGGTCTGTCCCCTGGGACTCGTGGGATTGTCTCCTACCACAGATGTCTGTGTTTTCTTCCTAGTTCATCTTATGTTGATTTTTCACAGAACAAAGGCTGTACTTTTCCTGTTAAATTACCCTATAGCTGCCTTATACAGAAAATGTAGATGGCTTATACTTCCCAGTCATACCAATTTTTATGTCTGTCTGGATGGGATTATTGCTTGGGCCCCAGAAGATGTTATACTTATTTACATTTGAGTTAAGCACTGATGATCCCCTCCTTATGGCTTCACTGCAGAAAGAAGGTGATGGTGGCAGCAAGCAGATAAATCACAAAAGACACGCTTCATCTGCCTGATCTCTGGTCTCACTTCTGCCCTTAGAAATAGTGCAATAGTTCAAGTTTATAGCCTTTGTGGATTAGAAAAGCACCCTTATGTTGTTGAAAAGAGAAAATGTCCATAAGCAGTGCTATTGACAGTTATTACTGTTGTATCACTGAAGACCAGGGCTCATTGTGCTAAGTGCTGTGCAAATGTATTTTAGAGGGCTTCCCTGCTATAAACAGCAATATTTTTGTTAGAAGCAGACGGTCTTGTTATTCCTATGACTCTCTTTGCTCTATTATGCAGCTCAAATAGCACATGGGCAGTCATGCCTTAGTCAGAAGAACCAACTTAAGACAGACACATTTCTGTCATGTGAGTACTTCTTTACATCTTCTGTCTCCACCATGTTTGGAGTTTTGCTGTCTTTACTCCTTTACTCCAGGGGCAATTTGCCACACCCCATGTGACCGAAAAGTAACCACCAGAAGCAAGCAGAGTGAAGAAACCTAAACAGGTTGAAACAAAAATTGGAGTGATTCTTATTTTCAAAACAAAATATTTGGATCTATAGCTTTTGATCTTTTAGGATAAGTACGCGGTCAGATTAATCTGTGACTGACACACTTAGAAGGCACTAGAGAAATAGTGGAATTGGCAGATGCCTGTGACTGAATTCTAGTCAGAAAACAGAGTTCTTCACTCTTTCTGTAGTTCTAGTCTGGTGATGCAGATTGCCCCTAACCAACACCTGCCCAATGGCAGAAAGATGCTGTAAGCATCCTAGAGAGATCGTGCTGAAGAGGCCTGAAACATTAGACATCCTTTTTATCCCTGCTTTGTTTTCTTTTTTTTTTTTTTGATTGGAACATATTTTCCTTCTCCTCTTCCTTTCTTACTTGACAACTCTAATTACACCTTGCAAACTTCTTGCTCTTTAGTTTTGGTAACAGTATTGCTGATTCCTTGATCCATTCATGATCCAGGGCTCCTTTCAGTCCTTTCCAGCAATGCTACTGCCTGGCCAATTATTTTATTGTGCTGATGCATCTTTTTCTTTCCCCTCTGACCAACTCTTATCTCACAACAGTCTCAACGTTTTCTTTGGTGTGTCCTTTTCAAAATGGAGAGTTCATAACTAGGTCAGCTTCAATAAGAAAGGTGAGTGTGGAGTGCTAGTCTGTGCTCAGGAGCTTCTTTGCCCCTTACAGAAAGAATCTCTCACATTTCCTCAAATTTAATCCGCTTTTAATGGCCTTATTAGTTGCTAAGATGTTTTCTTCTGGAGAGCTAGAAAAGGTAGCTCACATAGTAAGATGCTGGTATTTTGTGGTTAGGCATGACTTCAGAATGTCTGAATTTGTATCTTGCTCTTTTTGGTGGATTTGATGGATTTAGTGAATAGGACTACTTAGGAAACTTATTCAGAACTATCTGTGTTTAAGAAATGAGAGCCTGTGTGAGATTTCTGGCCCTCAAGCAAATTTTCTCAGTGCCCTTAGGTGACTCAGTTGCTTGTCTCGGTTTCAGCTCCCTCTCTGCCAGACTGATGTAATATTCCATGCCTAATATAGGTGCTGAGGAAATAAATTAATGAGTGCCCATGGAGCATGCAGATCACAGATGTACGGATGGGTACCCCTGTGAGACACCAGCAGAAAGCTTGGTGGGAACAGAGGTTGGCTTGGCAGGGTGGAGAGTGAGAAAACTCTTAAAGAATTGGACCCGAGGCTGGTAAAATGAAGCAGGAGAGAGCCCAGAAAAATTAGGGCTGATATAACAAAAGGCATTCATTACTTGCTACAGAAACTCTAAAGGAATCTGATGTTTGGATGTTCCCTTCAAATTCGGACACTTGGAATGCTTCAATCCATCAAATCTGAATGGGAAGTCTAAAAGTCTAAAGAAAGACCTCCTGAAAGGCACTTGCAGGCACACAGAAAAAAATCCATAGATATATAAATTAATTTAAACCCTGAAATTAAATAAGCATTAAACAAGCCCTGAAAAATGCACACAAACATATTCTGGGGAAAAGCTACATTTTGATCTTTCCTGTATGAATTATAGTACATATACAATAACTGCTATGAATTCTGCAGGGAATGTGAGAATGTAGGCACCTATTCAGATTGGAAGCCATAAAAAAGGAACCTCTAATAACAAGTGGATCCTAACATTTTTTGAAATAACTAAAATAAGAAAGGGACCAGAGGGGAGTGAATTGCATAAGGAGCAGAAAATCCTGAACCCATGCTGGCCCAAAAGAAGTATCAGAAAGAAAGAGCTCCTTTAAGTAAAAAACCTCCCAAATTAGACCTTTGTCTGACCATTCAATAAGAAAGGAACAGGGAATAAGGAAAGTCATTCAAATGTATTCATTAAGTTCCCAGAGAAATGCTTATTAAAGAAACTCTCATCTTGATTCCTTTTTTGGGGAGGAGGAACAGAAGAAGGAAGGCAAAGATTTTGTTTTATTTAACATTAATTCTTCAGAGGAATTCTTCCTATTATTCCTTCTATTTTGACTTGCTGCATTTGAAAAATATGTTGTCTTTTAAACAGATTTATTCCCTTCAACAGCATCTGACATCTTTTGTCAGAAGTTCCTTCATTTTCCCAGTTTATTTCTTAACATGTATTTGTATAAGTGGCTTCCACTGTATTAATTGATGTGTTTGTGTCTGTTCAGAGCAAATGCATTCTCCTCACAGGGATTTTAACAGGCATTTGTTTAAGTGGGTTTTGCTTTTCTGTGTCTATTTCTGCTTGTTTTTCTGGTAGAGAAGGAGACATTACTAACATGCAGCCGACATAATGAGTCCCATTAACTCCCAATTCAGCTTGCTTTTTGACCACCTCTCCTTTAATGACTGTACTTTTCTTGACTGCAAAGTTTGGGAAAACTGTTCGCTCTGCTAGATTTTAATACATGTTTACATCCTTCTTTGCAGAACAGCACCACCTCTCAATTAATGTTACTCTTCGCCTTAAAAAAGCAATTGCTAATAAATAAATGCGAGCGTGTGTTGGAAAAGTGTGGTGCCAACCAGAATTTTTACAAAGGCTGCTGAGCATTTTTAGAAACTAAGCAGCATTTGTGTTCTAATATTTTAAAGCTTTTCCATTGATCTCCTGTTAACTGAGAAGCAAGAATTAACCTCAATGACAGTGCTAGTAGCTCTGCAGTCTATTTTGGCCTGTTCTTTAAGTAAAAAGAGCAACCTAGATGAGAATTTTGTGCTTCACTGGATATTGAAAGATGAGGCAATAAACTGCTAAACTTGAGTAATCACACTCTCCCAGAGGAATGCCTCAAATGGGGTTGGTCAAAAACCTTGAAATTCTAGCCTTCTGCACACTGCCTGGGCTTTTAACATTTGATGAGAGTCATTATAGTGGGGGACTGAATACAAGTGTCTTCTGATTACAGACCTTCCATTAAAAGTTCCCACCAGTGTGCCTTTCCATAGAGAAGCGTCAATGGGATTAAAATCTCAATTCACCCCAGTCAATTCTCCAGTAACACGATTTCATTAGAGGCAGGCAGGGAGGAAAATGGACTAGAAAGCACTGAAACAGCTGGTGTATAAATTATAAAGTGTACTTTCTACTAAGTGAACACACCTTCCGCTCAGCCACATTACTAATTAATGTGTAGGGTAGCCGATTTTATGTAAATTGTATTCTTCCTCTCTCCTGTGCTTTGGTTAACAACAGGTTCTTCTAAATCTTGGAAAAAGAAAGATTATGCAAAGCTATCATCATATGAAAATAACGTATTAACATACTGCCTGTGAACTGTATCCAATCAGTTCCTTTTCACTGGCGTGTGTACAAAACAATTAAAATCAAATTTATATTGCACTTCTTTAATATATTCTGGCATTAATATAATCAACGAACAAGTGTTAAAAAGTCTTACAGGCCTATTCTGCTTTAAAATGATATGTTTGTTCTCAGGGTTAGTGGATATTTTCAGCTTCTTTAGAAGGGCACTAAAAATGAAAAGTTCTTGGCGTATGAAAGCAACTCTGGCAGCCATTGGTTCATGTAGAGCCTGTCTCTTTCCAGTGGCAGCCTGTTGTGTTCATTTTTTTAGATGGTGTCTTTACTCCTGGACTTTGTCAGATGTCCTCCGTGTTACCTGCAGCATATTTGTTTTTAATTATTGGTTGTTGTTGAATAATAACTCATAAAATTTATGAGACCACTGAATTATGTGGATGACCCACAGGCTGGTTGTTCTACCAGGTGTTCCGGTGTCAGGCAGACACACACACCCAGGAGGTGTCTGCATGCCTGCCAAGGCCCAGGATTTCACCTGGAGACTGAAGAATGGCTCCCATGCCATCAGTATATCCTTATTTTCCATGTTTCATGCTCTGAGGCTACATTTTCCCTGTTTTCCTTACTGCTTTTGGTGTACTGTCATGTGACGTGAGGTAGGAAGAACAGGGATATTCTGTCGCTGCTCTCAGCGCTAGAAGATCTCAGAAACCAAAAAGCTTGTGGGAGTAAAACATTTTTGCCATTCACAGGGGTGGATTGTCTACCAAGAGGTTATTTATTCTGTCCTCAACAGCGTCCGCATCTCCCCGGGAACAGTGCCTTGTCAAGCACCTCCACCAACAGCCACTCCACACTCCATCGGGCAGTTTTTCTCAGGGATTCTCTAACTTTGCTGTTTCTTAACACCTCTAGCAGCAGGTAAGCCCATTTCTTTTCCTCCTCACTAAGGACATAGAAGAGATTACTCTCTTCTTTGAGTTTGCCTTTTACTTATTTTGAGAACCTATGCTCCCTCAGACACATGTACAGAGACTAATGCTAGTGCCCAGCCAAGATGATTCTTGAAACCATGATCATGAAGTTGTAAATGATTGGTTTCCCCCTCCCCTGGCAGTGTGAAACCTGCCTACAAAGACACATCCCTCTAAGGAGATCAAAAGAGAATGTATTTCCTAGGAGAAATAAATGAGTGAGATCCTCATACTGCTTCCTAACCTTTTCCTAAAGCAGAACTACTTCTTATGGCAAGAGACAAACTAAGCTGAGAACATAAGCTCACTTCAATTTGGACCAGAGGATAGTAGCAAACCATGGAGGAAATGTCAGTGTCTTTCCATTAAGTGGTCCCGTGCCATCCTTATTTATGATTTCCTAACAATTAATTTAGCCAGATGGAATATGTGATTGGCATAATTCAATTTTGAAATTGCAGATTTGAATTCTTGAAAGTACAAATGGTTGTGCATTTACATTATCAAAAATGGCTTTAGACTCAAATCACTTCTTTTTCTCTTCAGCTCTTTACAGCAAAGCAATGAAATGAAGGTGGGTGAGGAATGCAGAGGAGAGGAAAAAATGCTAGGATTTATTGCCAATTACTTTCTTTTTGACCCTCACTTCCTACCAGCTGATTTGGAGTGGAACCAGGCTGAGCAGCTGACTGACTGCCTACCTCATACTAAACACTAGGTCAGACCTACTGCAACATTCTCCTCCTTGATGGTGTTGATGGCATAATTGGCATCAGCAGACTGGCCCTCAGCCTTGAGGCAGAGGACAGCTTCATGTGTTGCGCTTTATAGGGACAGAATAGGAGCAGAGGAGGTGCACATTCCTCCCTTGGTCATAGTGGTGGAAGCCCAGGAAGTGCCAGTGAAAACTGAACATAGCCAAGAAGGTCGCTGTGCAGAGACACAGATTACAGTACTTATCTTCCCTGATTGCTCAGCACTCGAGGTAAATGTTGTCTCTCTCACTCCCTTAAGTTCCAACTCGCTGTCAGATCCTTCCCCACTGGCTGATGGACAGTTTGGTGACACTCTCCAAGCCTGTCAGGACTTGGCAGTGCTGCCATGGTGCTGTAACTACTCACGAAAGGAAAGAGGACAGACACAGAGCTCTGGTACCTGGGTTTGCCTTCCCACTTACAGCACCAGAAAAAGATGCTGTGTTGTTCTTTCAGAAATACTTTGCTGATGGACTTTTGCCAAATAAGGTGAACAAATAAATCTCAGGAGCCTCTGAAGGTGATCCCCCAAAAATGGCTTAACAGGGCTTAACACTGTCTTGTCTGGACATTTGCTGGTTTGCTCTTTTTGGAAGGAATGAACATATGGAAAGGCAACTTGTAATTAGTATTTTCTAGGCAGCTCAAAATACAGATAGAACAGAGAAAAGAAGTTTCTTTGGGTGGTGATATCAGGAAGTTTGAAAGGTGATGAGTAGGTTCCTCAGTGATTGGGGGTTGCACATCTTCAGTCAAAGAGATTCTCACATTCCTGAAAATTTTAAACGGGCTTTTTTTATGTTGCCATATTATTTGTACCAGTGTTTGCTGTATTCGTGGGAAATTATCCTATTTGTCTTCAGTAAATACTGCATAGGACTCGAAATGAGAAACACATCCATAAAGTTTGTTAGGGTTCAATATGTAATTTTTTTTTAGTGATAAGGAAAATGAAAAAGGTAGTTGTAGTTACATTTTAATTACATTTATTGAATATACACATTGTCTAGGACCTAGAATATCTCTAGCATGATGGAAGACAGCAAAAGAATGGGATTAGAGCAGACGAAGAAGAGATCTCAGGCCTAAATAGTGATACAGAGAGGATAACCAATTGTAAAAAAACCAAACTGAAATGGTTGAAATTGTCTAGCTTTAGGGAATGCTTCTTAGCACAAATTGCCAGCAATAGATTTTAATTTCTGCATGCGTTCCCATAATTATTTTTGTTTTGAAGTAACTGTGAAAATGAGTCTTTTGCTTCTGCTGATATCAGGTCACTTCTGAAAACAAAGTGTATCTCAGAGAACAGAAATATTATTATTATTATTCAAAGGCTGCGTGCTTGGGCAATTATGCAAACATTGTCCTACTGTCAGTCAGTAAAAACCTTTCCTAAAATACCTGGAGCCCTTGAATTAATTAAACTTCTCATCTCCTCCTTTGAATGCCACCTTGCAAGGGGTCCACCTCCTGCCCAAACCCACTCCAAAATTCCCCCCCCAGGTCATTTTATCATGCAGCTGAATGTTGGTCTGCAGTGAACACTGCTGCTGCTCTAACTACTGAGTACAAGCTTATATATGTACAGTTCTGCAAACTCTGTATGCTCTTTTAGCAAGAGTCAACTCGGTGACTCACGTGTTGCAAAAAGTGTGACATCTACTGAAAGCAGCACTGCTTCCCTGAAGGAAATAAGCACAGTTTCTGTGGCCTAACCTCAGAGACATCAGAGGCTGATGTCCCCTTTCCATCATGGCTGGAAGTTTAGGAGCACAGTTTGTACAAAAACAGCTGGATTTAAAAAGGCCCAGTGGAAAAAAAACCTCAAAAACTTACAAAGTGTAATTATACTGAATTTAACAAGACTTTTTTTTTTTTACTCCCTAAGTACTTTTAATGGGAATAAATGGTTTATCTTTTCAGATCTGTATATTACTGCAGAAATATCCTGCTGGGAAAAGGCTGCGAAAGTTCTGGCCACCATGTAAATCCCACACTGAAGACTCACTTGGGAAGAAGAAAAGATACAAAATGTTGTGCTGGCTCTCTAAGTAAAGGTAAGTGTTGTCCTACATAAACAATAACGAGAATAAAGCGAAATGGTGCCCAAATTTTGTTTCAGGAGTGAATTATGTCAGCCAAAGCCTTCATGATTTTATGAAGGTGGAGACCTTTTCTCCCTTTGTCTATTCTTACTCCTTGGTAAACAGGCATGTATAAAAACAGGCCTATATAAAAAAGGATGGCATTCATATCCTCTGTTTTGTGGCCACCCCCAGCTACACCCCATGTGTGTGATACTCAAAAGGGCAAGTGTGTCCCACAGGGAGGAGGAATATTCAGCGTTCCACAAATGGCTTTGAACCAGCTGCACATCACAAAACCTCCCTGCAGAGCCCCTGGGCCTGGGTACTCTTGCTGGGACAAGTTCATCCACGACTGTATGGGGAGCTGCTTAATTGAGGCTCATTACTTCCATTTCCTACTGACACTGTGCACCCCGTGAGGCGCCGCTCAGGCAAGCGCCAGGGGCAGGGGGTTGAGCAGCTGCTGCTGCTCGCATGGAAGTGGGAGAGGATGAGGAATAACAGTGCCCTCACCCAGCACTGCTGCCTCTGTGGTGGGTACAGCTTGCAAGCTGCTAATCTGACCCCCTAAGACAGGGGGATGCACCTGCCTTGGCCACCACAGGGCCTTTGGCCACAGAGGACAGTGCACTCCTGACAAACTGCCCCCAGCAGGTCCTTCCTTCACCCCTTTGGGATCTCTGGCAATCTGTATGTTTTGTCCTTTTATAAGAGGGTGCATACTTGGAAGGACCTCAGCTTAAACTCCCGAAGAGGAGCATTTGCCTATTTTAACAGGTAATGTGAGCTATCTATTTCTTCCTTATTCAGGTTGTGTAACCTGCCTCTCCAACATCAGGAAGCATCCTTCCAAAGCCTCCAGCTCTGATTCTGTTTCTTCCAGCACACAAGCTCACAGGTGGACATAGACTTCCTGTTCATTCCTCGTTCTGTGGAGGTCCTGAATCCCTGCTGAGAGCCTTGTTCCTATTTCCTTACAGACATTCTTCCAGTTCTTTGCTGATGTAGTACCCTCAGTTTTCATTATTAAACACCCATTATGGATTTTGGCTCCTACAGGTAAATATGCAGTATCTTCCACTTAATGTTAACTTTTCAGAGTACCACAAAAGCTGTTAGAGGAATTAATCACCTTTTGATTTCCATGGGACAGTGGAAAACCTGTGAGAGAGAACTTAGGCAATGATATCTGTTATTATCACCCTTCTGAAACTCACTACTGCTGAGTGAAAATGAGCTTTGTGAAGGTAATCAATCACTGGCCACCACATGGGTTCCCTCACTATAACATTAAGGGTAAAACTCATCACTTTGAACAGCATCAACGCAGTCTTGTTTAACACCAATTCTCACTCACCCACTTCTGCAGAGGAGATGAAAGAGGGATCTGTTTACTCAGGATACTCTGGCTTTGCATTTCACCACTCCCAGTGCAAGTAATGACTTGCTGGACAACCATCGGACTGGCCAGGCAAGGGCTTCCTGTGCTGCAAGGTGTCACGGAGCCATGGCAGCTCTGCACATTGACTGAGAAGTCAGATAAATTATAACTACCAGCATCACAGCCGTAAAAATGACAGAAATAAATATCATAGTATTACAGAGAGTTCCTTCCTTTGCAGCTGCTGTTCGTCAGGTAGTTTGCAGTCAATTCATAGAATAAGAAATTATTTCAGAACATATTACATTGTACCAGAATGTTGTTTCACTCCCAAAAATCCCCTATATAAGTCCCCCCAGTGGAAGTTTTAGCTGAGGGAAAAACTCAGAGAGATGGTGGCGTCTACTGTGTTAGACGCTGCACACTGAACATTTGGCAGCCCAGAGATGAAAGGTATGAAAGGACCGTGTCTGTGGGCAGAGGAGGTTTCTTGTTTGGCAACATCTGAGAGTAGAGCTAAGCCTGGTTCAAGGCATTCCAGTCTGGGTCTGCATTCCCTGCTTGTGTGTATGTAAAGATGCCCAGGTGATTTCCACGGCACAGGCTTTGCAGGTATGCAGTTGCTGCATCCTGTCACTGGTGACTAAGAAGCAGTGGCAGGTCATCACAGAGAGAATTAGCTCATGTATTTTGACAGGTGAAGCTAAATAAAATGAAATAATTTGACAGGAAGTGAAGCAAAAATGCAACAAAGGAATAAACTTGCATGAAGGTCAGGTTACAGAGGGGGGAAAAACAGGAAGGATGAGAAATATATATACAAATAAATAAATACAGATGTTTTTATAAATCAGTTTCAACCTCAGCAGTTTGACTAGCTCAGAGTTCCTTGTCTCTCAGCCTGTTTGGGTGAGGCAGTGCTGCTATCATAGTAAGTGCTTTCACTTCCTACCAGAGAGTAAGGGGACTGCAAGATCTCTCACCAAAATCTCTTTCAAGACTGAGTGTGAAACAGCAAACTAAGAAAGTCCACTTGAGTTTGGAGAGAGACTAAAATAGCCCTAGGAATTGCAAGCTGCTCTGTTAGTCTCATTTTAGGCCCATGGGCTGCACAGGTTTGTGGCCAAAGCAACAGTAGATTTCTGAGGGTATAGTATTTTCCAGTGTGAGCACAGGAAGCTTTCTGCACTAAGGAAACAAAGGCAACTTTGCCACTGGTATTACCAAATGGCTAGGACTGTCTTCATAGTGTGTTGCTGGTAAAAAACATAGACAAGAAAAGGAGAAAATTTATCCAAAATTACAGCAAATAAATGTATTGGAAGAGGAAAAAATTATAAACTACACAGGTGGCATGGAAAGCAACAATGGGGTTTTCTCAGTAAGGATGCTGACAGCATAAAAGGCCATGTGTCAGCACAGCTGTAACAGGTCACGGCAGCGAGGGCCGGCCTGTTCATGAGGGCCTCTGCAGTGATCCTCGGGAACAGCACACAGCTGTGTGGCAGTACCCAGCCCGATCGGGTTGTACCAGCCTGCAAGCCTCCAGCCAAACATCCTGCCTTTTAGTGGTACATGTCCCTTGGCTGCGCTCAGCAGACACGGGCCATCTGTGAGGGACCAGGATCCCCCTCCTGTGCCTGGGCAGCGGCACTGCCCGGGGACCTGCCGGACACAGGCTGGCACAGAGTCAGTTCCAGGGTGACAGGGTTACAGCGCCAGAGGCGACTGCGAGACTTGGCTGTGATGCCTTGATAGCCAGAGCCCTGGGAGGTGGCCTAATAGGCACAGTCTCCTGTGTCAGTGGCACTGAGACATACAGGGGATGGGCTCTTCAGGAGGAGAGCATGGGAAAATGAAAATACAGGTTAATGTTGCATGTGTTTAGACAGGTAAAATAGTGATTTGGAGAGCTGAGACTTATAGTATTCATAGGTTTGTTTTCTTTAAGAGACTGCGGTTTTTTAATCTGTTTTGTTCTGAAAATATTGTGTGTTTAAGCACTTTGCTGTTATTCCTGCTGTTTAGACTTTCTTATGGATGCACAGGAAAAATCTGCTAGTCATCTTCTTTACTTGGATGAATTGTTATCTGATGCTAAATGTAGACACGTAGACAGAGTCCTGCAGGAGTCATCCTTTGCTCTAAGTGTGCAGTCTTATTAATTCCATTAAAATGTATCATGGCTCTCAGAGTTGCCAAGATCTCTTTCAGATCGGAACCAAGTGTGAAGCAACAAGGTAAGAAGGTGCACTTAATTTTAGAGAGTCTAAAATAAGAGCTCTAAGAATGGCAAGCTGCTCTATCACTCTCATTTCAGGCCTGTGGACTCTTCACGTTATGGCCAAGAAACTGCCATAATCCAACATCTGACTAAATTTATACCTGTGTGTGCTATCAAATTTCAGCGATTGCTGGCCAGATTGTGTAGGACTGCAGAGATGGGAAAGGGGGTCATTTCTGTCAGCCAGGGTAAACCAACATCAGACATGATTTTAAAAATAAGACCACTGTGAAATTTGCCTGACACAAACCTCAGTCTCACCCTGATGCAGAAACACTACTTAGCTTCAGCTTCAACCAAGTGTCCTTAAACCTGTTCAACATGAAAGGACTTTGCTGTTCTTCCCTGTACAAGTAGACATTAAATAAAAAGGACAATTACAAGGTAAAGTATTACAAAAATACCCACTTTTAGGATCTGTTGTCACAGCTCGATTCAGCTGTGAGGGAAGTACCCTTGGTATTATTTCTGTGTTCAAATGCTTGAGGCATTTATTAGAGATATTGATGTGGAATGCTTATGAGTCAGGTGGACGATCCTACTTAGCTTGCCTCACATTTTAGGCTAATGGTTTTTGCAAACTTCTTGAAATCTAGCCAGGCAAGCCCTTGCTCCTGACAAGGATCTACCCAGCTATTACCTCTATACATGGATTGGTAACCTAGAAAAGTGAACAGCATAGGAATTTCAGATTTAACCTGACTTCTGCTCTGTCATTTAAGGATCATTTTGCACTGTGTCCATGCATTTGAGAAGAAAATGAATGGTTAACTTTGCAACCTTTCTTGTAAACAGGCCTCTTTTTTTTTTTTTTTTTTCAGAATCATAAATCTTGCAGAGAAATGAAAATCAAAAAAATAAAGATGTATTAGGTCCACATTTGCAGATATTCTAGGTGGCCTTTTGCAGTGTAGGAGCCATAGAAAGACACAGACTTTGTCACCAGCAGAGCTATTCAGCCGGAAGCAAGGCTGATTTCAAACCAGTTTTTGCCTAAGACTGCTGGTACCTCCAACTGAGATCTGCTGGAGGGTGCTGGCTTAATTATAAAGTATCTCCCCTACAGCTGCAGAACACTAATCCTGATTCACCAGAATCTAATGCCTTTGTTTGGTTATAGAAACTATTTTTTGGATCTTTTGGAGCTAATCTAGCCCTGACCTAAGCCATATGATGGATGCAGAGTAGTCATGGAATACATTTCATGCTGTTACTGTGCCTAGCCAGGACACCTACTCTTTTTGACATACAGGACTGTCAGCCAGGGTTACAGGGACTTCAGCTCAGCTCTATGTTGCTATTTCAGCAGGTCATGAGGTCTTATCATCTAAATTTTGTCAAGCAGGAAGAGACTTTTCTTCCAAGGGAAGAACACTGTGTGGTAACAGTTTCTTGGGACACTCCTCTCAGTGGCATCGTGTTGTCAACACAGACGTGCTTTTGTGCCTCGATGCATTGATCAGCTCCTGTTCCGGATGGCAGCTTCTCCTAAGTCAGTGGCTTCTGGGAAGGTTGGACTGGGCCCTTGGTGAAGGGTGGAAGGCAGGTTGTACTCTGTGTTAGCCAGGACCCAACTGTTCCTTCCTCAGTTGTGAAATAGTGCCCATCTCTCATTCAGTCGACAGCCATTACCTGCAGGCATTCCAGTTCTGTATGAACCGTAAGGTCTGTGGCCCCAAAAGTGTATTTCAACATTTGGAAAAGACTTAAGACTAAATTAGGCAGCACAGTGAAAGGATTTAGTTTTTCCAGAAATTCCTGTGACTTCTGTAACATTTCTACCTTTACTGCTTAGACAAAAATAGCTTTTTAAAGTTGAGGAACTTCTTGAGGATTGAATGTGACTGAACTGAGGAGAAAAAGAACATTCTTTTTTTCCCAGAAGTTTTTCAGAATCCTTTCCTTGGTCTGTACAGTAAGTGTTTAAAAAATCATTGATGTATATATTTTGTTTAATGTGCTATAGATTTGTCATAAGTCTAATTAAAATCTGAAGCCACTGCTTTTATATTATTTGTAAAACTTCTTAGTACACAGTATCATAAATGAAATTGATTTGAAGTTCTACAGGTCAAGCCCAGGGCAAAGGGGCCCTGATTTATTTGGAAATTTTGAATAAAAACAGAAGATAGGTATTTATTATTTTAAAAAGTAATTTCAGCTCTCCCATAATCTCAGGCACTGAGACCATTATAAAGGAGAATGAATTTTGCTACACTAGTAGCAGATAGTGTTTTGCAAAACTACTCTGGTGTTACATCAAAAGCTTAAAATCTGTTCACCAGAATTGCTTTCTCCCCCCCAATCCATGTTGTAATTTTCAAACTTATCAAAGCTATGAGAAACTTCAACCCATGGTAGGAGAACCCTCTTTTGGAAACCTAAGTCCTGGCTTGTATTTGTATTAAAACCCTTTCACAGTACCCTGTAATATTAAGTTTTTTAAGTTTGTCTAGTACAACCACGAGGTTGATAGCTTCTCTCCACTCATCTGCATTTAGGGATGACTGTGGTTTAATGAAACAGAATATTCCAAATACTAATGGATCTTAAATTGCTTATTCTTAGCAAGAGGTACTCCAAATAGCACATTTTTCTCAAGTATGTGATATAAAGTGATGAGTTAATTCATGTACTTGTGTCAATTGCTTCAAGATACTGAGAATTAGCTGCATTAGTGATACGCTTTTTTTTCCTCCTTGTGCTTAACATATGAACAGGAAAGTGCAAAGGAATGGAGATCAATTTAAGCTCTACTGCGCAAGGAGGGGAGAAATCTGGTGACGGTCCTACAAATGTCATTGACAAGGTTGGTAAGTTCTTTCTTTTTGCATTTTCTTGCTATTCCTTGTACTTAGGCTTCACGTACTTAAGATTTTTGGAGTAGTCAGTGGCAGCGAAATTTCTGATTGCAATGAATTAACCAATAAGAGTTTGTCTTCAGGAGAGCCGCATCAAATGGAGCATGAAAATCCCTCCTAGAGACCTGCACCAAAGCAGTGCTGAAGTTGCTCCAAGGAGCTCTTCTCCACCTGGACTCCCAAACCCAGCAGCACCATGTCCTGCAAAAGCAAGAAAAACGTGGGGACAAATGCACATCCCTGATAGATCAAACTTCCCTGGAGATCAAGGGCCAGAGCACAGTGTGATTCCCCAGCCTCAGGGTTCCTCTGAAGTAGAACAGAGCAACAGGTGGCGGCTGTTAATGTGCTGAATGTGGCTTCCCTCTGCGTCCGGCCATGGAAAACAAAGCCAGCGAGCGGATCCATGCCAAACACTTTGCAAGCATGGAGCTTACACAATTGGGCTCCACCCACATGCCTCACATGGGAATTTTCTCCCTCACCAGCTGGGTTAAGATCACAAGATGTAAAAAAGAGAGAAAGAAAAAAAAAAAAAAAAAGAGCTGGAGTTGTTTTCTTTCCATTGTGGCTCCTGAGCTGAAAGTTCCTTTGCAACAGAATAATAGAATAAAGATGAGAGTGAACACTGCTGATGGCTCAAAATCTGGCACCAAAGTTTATTTTTCCTAAGCAGTCTGAGTCTGAACAGTCTTGTCAGACAATGTCAACAGAGGTGAAAAAAAATGACGAAAATCATTGAATCTAGTTTGGCTCAAAAATGAATAAATGCACCAGACAGGGTAAGTATATGGCCATTAAAAATGGCATAACCCTGACTGAAAACTGAACACCCTCATATGTATTTTGTACTCTCAAAGGCTTATCATGCCAGCTGTATTTTTGAATGAGCCAAGTGTCTACTCGTATGAAATGAATGCGGGTAGGCACACATAAGCTTTCTCATCAGTGTCCATACTCATAGCTGGGCATGTATTGAAGTCTCTCAACTCAGCTTGTTATAGCTATCATGATGCAGAGCCTGAAAATGCCTCTTCTCCGAGCCCAGACAAACGTGAACTGACAAGCACTGTATTTTGCCCTTAAGGCTCCTGTCCATAGTGATGCATCGTCAGTTATTCTCTGTAAAAATCTCTGCCCCCCCCCCCCCCCCCCCCCCCCCATCGCACATGTGCTTGTCTTTTCCCTTAGTGTTTGCCTAACTTGGAAGCAGGTATAGTTCATGGGAAACAGTGACTACGCTCCAGCACCGACGTCTTAATGCTCAGGAGGAAGATGCGTGGGCTCACTACGGGGCAGGTAGGATTTGAGAGCCCCAGCCTGAGAAGAAAAGGGATAGAGACCCACAGCATGTTGGTGCTGCTGCGTGCGCCTCACCCGGGAACCCATGGAGCCTCCACGCCTGTCACCCATGGAAATCAATTTCCTGTTGAATGGTGCCTGTAGTCAAGAACTAGATGCTCAAAGTCCCATTGTAGCCTGACACAATGAAAATAAAACCCGAGGACAATACAGATGCTGATGTCTTTACTTGCTTGGATAACAATGACACCAGTAAACAATGATGTTTAAGTGCACTTGCATGGTTCTTAAATTAAAAACAAGATAGCCAAGGGCAGTGAGAAGTCACTAGCATTCCTGAGACTGGCACAGAGAAGGGCCTCTTATTTACTTCAAGCTGGAGACAAACGCCACAGTGTGGGGATGACCATGGGTACCTTTGTAAGGGGGTGACAGCTTCCAGGCTCTCAATTCTGTTGTGATTCCCATTCCACAAAACTCCATTTACATAGTCACAAGAGCAGCAGAGCTTGAGGCTGGGGCATTGCAACGTGTTTGATACAGGCACTGAGACCCGTTCTCTGTGGGTGCTTCAGAAGAGAAAGAAAATGGAGTGCTAAAAAACCTCTTCCTGCTTTCCTCCTTTCATTTTACAGAAAAAGAAAAGGCTAAAGGCTCTGCTGGAGTGACTCCATTGACTCCCATGGCTTTCGTGGGCTTCAATTTGCAAAACAGACAGAAGAAGAGAAAACCCTTTCTCCACCTCTCTCCCCTTCAATTCTTGAAAGTGACATCTGTGCAGTGCTGCAGGAAAGATTACACATCTTAGTCTTATTTTTTTTACCCTGCCACTCCCAATTTACTCATGCCCACTATCATAATATTAATTTTTAGCAAGGAGGAGGAAGGAGTGCTCCCCTGGGCCAGCGGGGTTCTTC